>NC_138452.1:8750000-10000000 GCF_040668555.2 Bombus flavifrons | reverse complement strand
TCAATTTAATTTTTTCTTGTTTATCTTCTCGGAACTTTTGAAGTACACCTAAGATATTCATTACGGTAGGTTAGAACGTTATTCAACGAGCTGAAATTATAATTTCATTTGCAGAATTTAATTTCCAGAAATTGGAGATTCGATCAAACCCCTCGATCGCCAGACAGCTTCTGATTTTTTCCTACATCTAAAAGGAAAAGTTACTGTAGAACATACTCGCTTATGTATATGAAAGATCGGCGTTTCACATGGTTTCACTCGCCAGTGTATCCAGTTTCGGTCCAAAATAGAGTTGGAATTTTGTAAGTAACGCTCGTATTTCGATATCCATTATTTCGTACGTATCATGTTTAATCGTCAATCAGAAAGGAAGAAATAAAAGTCACGATGTAAAGTAATAATATTTTTATTTGCCATATATTTATATAAATATGAGTATAATGAAATAGAAATAAAATTAATCTTTCGTTAATGAACTGAGATTTTTTCGATCAATCATTAGATAAATTAGTTATTACATGTTTCAAAATTGAATAAAAGTTATTATTGATGAATCAAATTTTCACGCAAGCGTATCCGATAGGTATTATCGTTTGTATAGTCCTAAGCGTTGCTAAGACTACCAAGTGGTCAACTACCTGCTACAAATACTAGTTAAAGTATAAAGCATATCTATATCGCATTCGGATAGTTATATCATTGAGAAAGTGTAAACCGATGGAAGTGGCGCATCATTTGCGATTCACGTTTCTTTGATCTTTTTGATAAATTAATTAAAGCATTGAAATACAACAGATTAATTGATTTTGCCATCTATATTAAAATAATTGTATAAATATAATTTCATAAATCTAAATACTTTACGGGTTTTCGTATCATATAAAAAGTTTGGAATGATCTATAGCAAACATCTATGTGAAAGTTACGCTATTTTTATTCAGAATGCATTATAGAAGGGTGCTTACTGAAAGGTTTACGAAAGAGAAGATTCTTCTTCTGGCAACATTTTTTCTCTTAACGATTGGTTTTTCACGAGGTATAAATTGCAGTGGTGATCCCTGCATGTACGGAATTTGTTTAGAAGACGCGAACAGGTACATAAATAATTCAAAATAAAATAAGTACTTCTCACTCTTTATATTTAATTAAAAAAAAGCAAAAGAAAAGATTATAAATAAAAGGCGATTCTGCATAAGTTTTTAAAATTAATATATTAGTCATTCGTCCCGTGCATATAATACAGCACTTATTCTTGCTACTGTATCGACGGTTACACTGGAATCAATTGCGAGATCAATTGGAATGATTGTTGGTCGAATCCTTGCCTCAACGGAGGGACATGCAACGATGCTGTTGCAGCTTATAATTGCACCTGTACTGAAGGGTTTGTAGGTAATTCATGATTCCTTCGTTTACTTTTCATGGCATGTTTCGAAAACGACGCGTTGACGTGTTAGCACAGAGGGTGAAATTAAATGACGTTCGTGCTTCGATTTCCTTACAGAGTTGCAAAATTGAAATCAATTTTTTATGTTCGTATGATCACACAGATAATCAAATACTTTACTATTGTACATTATATTACGGTGTGCATTTTTAGGTATAAATTGTGAACAAAGATATAGCGAATGTTCGAATCAACCATGCCTGAATAACGGGACTTGCCTCGATTACGATGGTATTACCTGTCAATGTCCTGATGGATATTCAGGTATAGAAGCGTAAAAATTGGTACGCCAAAAGTTGTTCCATTCGATCTTACAATTTGTTTCTTTTTAAGGAGACTATTGCGAAATCGATGCTTCGGTTTGTAACGATACAATATGTAAAAATGGAGGTGAATGCGTAGAAGGACCTGGATTTTCTTTTTTTTGTCGCTGTTCGGAAGGTGTAATATTTTATTGAATAATCTAGGCAATTTACATTTTAATTCGAGTATTTAAATACACCGAAGATTAATTCTTTTTATTGCGAAGGTTGGACAGGTCGATTGTGCGACGAAGATATTGATGAATGCATCACATCACCGTGTAAGAACGGTGGTCTTTGCATTAACATTCCTGCTTCATACACTTGTGCTTGTTTATTTGGTAAGTTGTAATTATTTATTATCAGTAATGATGTAGAAACCGGATTTTTTAATTTATAAAGAGGTAACTTTGTCGTATTGTAAAATATTAATATTAAACCTTCTTCACAAGGATATACTGGTAAAGATTGCGATAAAGCCATCGTACCGTGCGAAGAGAATCCTTGCGAAAATGATGCAGTATGCTTATTTGAAGACGAGCGACCAGTCTGTTACTGTGTACCAGATTATCATGGTGCGTTATGCGAACTAAAATACGACGACTGTGAGTCGAAATTTGCAAATTGTGAGAACGGAGGCACTTGTATCGACGGTATCAATAGCTTCACTTGTGCTTGCCCAACGTTCTACAGTGGACCATTTTGCAATGTCTACGATCTTCCATCGACTTTCTCCACTATCGAAGAAACACTCGAGACTGATAACGATCAAAGGAGTATTACTCTTACTTCTTTTACACCAAAATCATCGACACTGCCAGAAATCGAGACATCATCGTCCATTACTGCTTCCACGACAGTACAGTCTTCGACTTCTCTTAAAAGCACTAGTCGTCTCTACACAATATGGTACCCTTTTATAGAAACAACGTCTTCGACTGATAACAGTTTCAACTTTCTTAGTAGCAGTAGCGGTACCACCATTAGTAGCAACATTGATGGTAGCACCACAGAAAGTACTCCGTTTGTTACCGATGTCTCGGTTGTGTATTCTGTTACAAGTAAGGAGATATCTCAAACTGAAACAGTCTCGTTAGAACCTCGAACATTTCCCAGTGTTTCAAGTGAAGTCTATTCGGTAACGTCGCCGATAAAAGTTGAGACGGGATATTTGACACAGAAATCGATTCACAATGAAACGACTACGACTGAAATTATTTATCAAGAGAACGGTGACAGGATGTTCACGTCCACTAGCAATACGACTCCTGAAACTAGTAGCACGATGAGATATGTTCCAAGTACAGGGTAACAATAATCCATAAATCACGAGTAATTGTATAAAAATAATAGTATGCTAAAATGAACGATCTATTCTATTTTATGTCAATTAGGCATTATCCAGATGTAACTGCATCTGTTGGAAGAACGACAGAGGAATCTACGACGACAGAAAGTGAAAGAAATAATGGTTCATTCCCTACCGTTGCATCCTCCTCCAATTTTACAGAGTTTTGGCAAAATAAAAGCTCTGACTCGAGTACGCCAATAATAGAAGTGCCAAGAACTATACCTCAGACATTTACGGACAAGTGGACCTCTACAGAATTAACAAAATCTTCAAGTACAGAAGTGGAAAGTTCTACGTCCGCCTTCGCTAACAATATCTCTTCATTTATAACAACTAGTAGCTCTGTAAAACCCATATACGATGAGAATACTACCGATAGCGACCATGAACAATTTTCAACTAAAACTGAATCACCAACAACTTCAAAAAGTACCATAATTCCTGAATGCCATGGAATTTTGTGTTCAAGTTCCACAATATCACCTACGCGCAATGATAGCGATGCAAGTATTACATTTTTTTCTTTCTTACTTAGAAATAAATTTTTTGTTGCGATGTTTACAATAGAGACATTATCTTTTTCTAGTGTAACTGTTCACGTCGTGAAGATTGTAAACCTGGACCAAGTATAATACGGGCGGCGTTTAATGGAAAATCTTACGCGAGACAACACGTTGATGTAGAAATTTCAAACGACAATAACGCAACGTTAAAAATTTTTGTCAGGCTTCGAACACGTTATAAGGATGGCATTATATTACATGTTTATTTCGACGATGAAAAATACGCGTTGGTATATTTGGAATATGGTTCTTTAAAGTTTCAATTCTCCTGCGGACTTGAAACTATGTTATTGGGTGAAATAGATTCGCCTATCGATAACGGGTATGAAGCGGATATTGATACGAGGTAAAATAATACAAAGACGATAATATATTGCTTATCATATCCATGCATTGTATTCGCTTACTTTATATATGCAGGTTTCAATATTTCATGAAAAATGAAACTAACAAATGTTCGGCTCGTTTGCTAGTAAATGGAACAACGGCTGTCAGTGGAGAACAAACTTTACCATTACGTGGAAGTCTTCCACGACATGCCAATTTACATTTAGGTGGTATACCATTGGTATTTTCTCACTATTTCGCTCATGTCTCTATGGGATTTACTGGCTGTATGAACTCATTGAAAGTTCGTCTTTCTTACATATGTATATGTATATTTGAAAGCATTCGGAAAATTAAAAAGCATGTTTTATTAATATAGATAAACGATATACCACGTCACTTCATCCGTGACTCCACAGAAACGTTTCAAATTGAAGATTGCACATCGTTTCTGTGCTTATCAAATCCATGTCAAAATTTCGGTGCGTGCGAAGAAATAAATGGTGCAATACGTTGTAGATGCATAGCTGGGTAAGATAATTTGCAATTTATTCAACAAAATTTGGTATTAAAAAATATCGTCAAATAGGATATTATTTAATTGAATAGATATACAGGCCCATTTTGTGAACGTTCAACGTGCGATGAAAATCCTTGTGCTTTGGGTGCAACTTGTATTAGTTCACCGGGTACGGGTTTCGTTTGCGTTTGCCCACTTGGTACTCACGGGCTCTTATGCGAAGAAGGTAATATTGTTATAAATATACATATGTATCTCGAAAATAAAATATAATTATTTTTTATCCTACACTTCTAGATACTGTTATAATGCGACCATCATTTTCTGTACTTGTACCTGGATTCTCATCATACATTGCTTACGGCATTTCAAATTCTATAAAAGATGCAATGGAATTGAAATTGAAGGTCATACCGCGTACTTACGAACAAATATCTTTGATAGCTTATTTAGGACAAAGTGGATCACGCCAAGATCTATCCGATCATCTTTCCATAACATATGTTCGTGGTTATATTATGTTAACCTGGGATTTAGGAGCAGGTAATACATCTCAATATTTTAGATATTTACAGATTTTTTAGCCCTGTTGAATTTCGTGAAAATATTCTCTAGGCGTTCGTAGAATATTTACAAACGTTCCCTTGAGTGCTGCAACAATCGCAGCAACAGCAAGTAAAAGTCATATAGCATATACGATTAGAATTGGAAGAAAGGGTCGAGATGCATGGCTTGCAGTGGATGGTATAGGCAATATAACTGGGCGAGTGGTTGGAACCATGACACGACTCGATGTATCACCAATACTTTATATCGGTTCGCTTTTTATTATTTGATAATTTGTTTAAAAAGTTTATATTAGAAGATAGATGCAACATTATTTGTAAAAATTATTTCTGTTCAGGTGGACACAAATCAAAAAATTTTGAGTCTTTACCTCACGATTTGCCCCTTCATACTGGATTTTCTGGTTGTATATTTGACATTGAATTACGCACAGAAACTGCTATTTATCCAATAACCAATTCAAGTCCTGCAACAGGTCGTGGTGTTGGTGAATGTCATAGAAATGAATGCATTCGTCATTTATGCAAAAATGGTGCAGTATGTTTAAATCATGGAGCTACATATAGGTAAGTTAACTTATAGCTAGTATATAATCTTTAATATCTGTATAAAATATCAATTAATTATTTCAGTTGTATTTGTACAAAAGAATGGATGGGATCTGACTGTTCCATACCAGTAGAGGCATTATCTTCTGTTGACCCATCTTCTTGTCATACTTCAAACTAGTAAAAATATTGTTACTGTTTCATTTCATTCCAATACACCACATGTACAACTTTTGTACAAAATTTATTCAATTAATTCTTATAAATTAATCAACATTCTTGTTATCTATTTTTGGTTGACATGACACAGAATAAGAGTTCAAATGCACAAATAAGATAGCTGCAGCTAAACGAGCTTGTAAGTCATATTTATTTTGATCATGGAACCATTCTACAGAACCCCAATGAGAAATCTACAATAAAAAGTAAAGTAGCATTCAGCAGAGAAACATATGTTGGCTGTAAACTTTTTAGTATACAAATTGTTATACACACTTGATAATTTTCCTCCAAGCGTGATTGCCTTACTGCTTCCTCTATACTAATTACTCTTTCTGCTGCAGCTAGGGTAAGAATTACAGATTTGAGAGCATCGACTCCATACATAAAGCCTACAAATATAATAGTTTGGTAACATTGATTGCATATTTGTATATATTAATAAGAAAATCATTTACCATAAACTGCACTATAATTGTAGGACATTAAGTGTCTTGTCAATACTGTTTTAGTTTCCGAAGATACGGTAGGAGCTTCTATACTCTGAGTTTTAACCAAATTCACCCCATATTTGTCACAAAACCATTGTACTAGTGGATCCCAATTTTCAGTTTGTATTTTGTATAATTCTTCATTTTCCTATAATTATTCTCTGTTTAATAAATGTCTTACATCATATAAACAACATTACACAATATAACATATTTACGTATGAGTGAAATAGTACTGTATCCATTTCCAAACAATTCACAATGTAATTTGCCATATCTTGCTTTGTATGATTGTTAGGATTATCTATTACAGTATTACACAGGGCTGTCTGTAAAATTGAATGTATAAATATATTAGATCTTGTTTACTAAATTATGTACTATACTTATAATTTTGAAGACAAACTTACTAGATGCATACTACTTCTATCAATAATGTTTTTCTGCATATCCCATTCTGTTGCTATAGCTAAAGCTAAAGGTTTACTTTCCACTTGTAATATCTTTCCTTGTGGTGTTTTGAGCTTCCTTTGATCAAGTGTAATTTCAAATTTTCCATCACACAATAATATATTTGTTTTTCGATAAAATCTTCTAAGGGTGGCTAAAATATTTTATAAAAGCTCATTATTTAATTTCATTCATAAAATTATTCTCCCTTTCATGTTTAGGAGCTTATGATACCGATATGTCAAAATAGGTTAAAAAATGCAGAAGGCTTTATAATTTAGAAAGATGTATCTTTACCCATATTTCTTACTATATTGAAGGTCATAACCAATTTTTTATGTCTAAAATAATACATTTTTACTAAATATTAAAAATCTGTCTGTCATAAATATTATTTCATCCTTTTAACATATAAGTAAATACGCTTGATTTGACAAACAATTCGTAACTCGTAACACGCAACTATAGTGCAATTCTGCTATTTGATATCGGTAGTTATCGATATTTTATAATCGAATCTAATCTGAATCGTTCTATTATTAATCGGTCTTTAAATCACATAAATCACATAAATATATATATTAATTAATTAAATCACATGAATGTATGTACATTCAAAGCATTTTTAATAATTTTTTAATATTAATTACAATGATAAAGATAAAATACTACAGAAATGTACCATAAGAAAGTAAACTATTTTATACTAATTTTGTTTAATTATCTATGCATAAATAAGAAACTTTTAGCATATATTTATACATATAGACATTTCATAGAATTTCAAACAATAAAAATTTTAATAAAATATAATTGGTAATATTTTTCTATTAAATATTGCTTTCTATAAAATTATAAAATATAGTTGTCACTGCCATCGAAAAAGCTTGTGTATAGATTGCGTGGGTGGATCTGCTAGATCCTATGCGTGTTTAAAAGGTGCAGATGAATGTTATAGTAATAAAATCAGAAAAAGTATATAAAAATAGTTGTAGCGATAAGAGCTTGTACGAGGTCAGATATTATTTATACCTTTTTACCTTTATCATATTATATGTGCAAGAACGGTTAAAGTTAACCACAAAATGAAATGTTATCAACTGGTTCTGGTCGTTTTGAACGTATGCTTAGTGCACACATTTAATTTAGAACCAAGAATACCTGTTATAAAAAAAGGATTAAATGGATCTTATTTCGGTTACTCTGTAGCCGAACATCAAGAAACTTCCGACGATGGAACAATATCAAAAAGCTGGTATGTGCTACTTATAATATTTTGTTGTAATTAAAATTATCAAGAGAATGTATACATATATATGTATAATATAGATAACAATACATACTTATATGTATTATGTACAAAATATTGTATTGTTAATATTTTATTAATTTATACTTTTATCTACTAATTACATCACTTATATAATATATGATGGTAAGATAAGGCTTAGATAAACAAGAAGCATGCATTAAGAAAGCTTTAAGAATAATATCTGTTACAGGATGTTAATTGGAGCTCCTTTAGATCAAAATAGGCAACCAGAAACTAATAGATCTGGTGCATTGTGGCAATGTCCTTTAACAACATATAAAACAGATTGCACTCAAGTGATTACAGATGGACGATTAAGTATGTTTTTAATTTAAAAAAGTTCTTCAAAAATACTGATATAAACATCTTATTTATTGGTTATAAGATTTAATTCTACATTGTATTAAAACATTTAATTGTCATAAGCATATTGTATTTACTATACTAATGTTACATTAATAGAAGTATGTTAAAACTTGTTATATTTGAAACAAGTCAAAATTTAACTAAATAACGTATTGTTATCTAAGCTAATTTATATTTTATCAGTAAAATTATACACATATTTTTTATTTCTATGCTATAGTATTGTCTAAGTGTCATCTTATGTTTATATATGATTTTGGTGTAGTCATTGTGCATGTCATTTTTTTATGTTATTATTTCATAAAGTCATTAAGTTATTGTGCTTTATTTTATGTTATACATATAATAAGATTATTTTTTTGTTAAATTATGTGTTGGTTAACGAGCAGCAGAAGGGAGTCTGTATGACACAAGTAAGTTATTGAATGGTGTTATTTGAATGAGCAGTCATTTAATTTATTATTATGAATTATTTTATTGTGATTTTGTATATATATATATTTATATTGATATGCTCATTTTTATGTCAGCATGGCATTTTAAGTTATGATATAAAAATTATTTTATTGCATTATTTGTATTTTGTGATTCAAAGAATATTTTCTACCAAATGCATTATTAACATTTTCTGATATTTGCAACTATATTCTTACTAACTACACATCTGCATTTTAGAAGTACACAATTTATAGATAACACAAAGGAATAAAATTATGTATGTTCTCATGTGTTTTACGAATAGTATATTTAATTATTGTTGCTTCTTAATAATCTTTCTGATATCTATTCTTTATTTGCTATAGCATGAAATTTCATAGATAATTGTTGATATTATTCAGCTTTTATTTTTATTTTATTTTCTTTCCAAATTAGGCAGAATATTTTTATTTTATAATACATTCAAATATTTACCCGTCTTCCTTTCCTTTACTTCTTTCACAGTGACACAAAGTTATTATATAATATAAAACAAGAAAAGATTACTAGGTAATTTGAAGTCATAAATGACAATAACTTTACTGTGTGAAGTTTCTGACAGGAAACATTTATGTTGTAAAATGAATACCATGTATATTATACAATTATTTATTATCATTACCAATCGTTTAATAAATTGTTTTCTGCATTTTAGATCTTGAATCTGATGATCTAATACCACCAGGTAATGATGAAATTAAAGATAATCAATGGTTAGGAGTAACAGTGCGCAGTCAAGGCTCTGGTGGCAAAGTAATGGTATGAATTTCATCATATTTTATCTATTAATACTATTAAATTGAATATAATTTAGTATAATAAATTTTTAGGTTTGTGCTCATAGACATATTGTAAAAACAGCAGATTCTCAATGGGGTCAAGGGCAATGTTATATATTGACACAAGATTTGAAATATCAAGATTTAAAAAAACCTTGCTCTGGAAAACCTACCAACAAGTAAATTCATTTAATAATTTTTACAATTAATGTTTTTGAAGGAATCAATCAAAAGTTATGATTCTATTTCAGAGCACATGAACAGTTTGGATATTGTCAAGCAGGAACCAGTGGTGTACTTACTTCGGAAAATCGTGTCGTTATTGGTACTCCCGGCCCACATACTTGGAGAGGGACTTTATATCTCTTTACCGTTTCAGATGAATTTTTAACTAGGGATAATACAGTTTATAATGCTCCAATGCAAGATTCTTCTCCCGTTAACAAATATAGTTATTTAGGTAAATATTTCATATGAAGATAATATATTTCTTCTATATGGTAGTATGGTATTTGATGATAATAAAGTTAGTTTATTAAGTTATTGTACAAGTAAGAAAAAGAGAACAAATCAATTTACAGGAATGTCTGTTACTGTGGGTGATTTCTTTGGTACTGGATTAGCTTATGCTGCTGGAGCCCCGCGTTCAAATGGTACAGGTCAAGTTGTTCTACTTACGCGACGCGATTTTAAGCCAGATATGGATGTTGCTCTTATTTTGGATGGTGAACAATTTGCTTCAAGTTTTGGATACGAAATTACTTCTGCAGATGTTAATGGAGACAAGTATAATTCTTTATATATTGTTTCTAAGCACATAATAAGCATATATCTTTTTTAATTGCATAACTACACTTCTTCACTTTTTTGCTGTTAGAGTTGATGATCTTATTGTAGCTGCACCTTTTTACTTCAATAAGGCAGAAGGAGGTGCAGTATATGTATATACTGAATTACAAAAAACCTACAAGAAACGTGAAAAAAGTAAACCTACTAAACTTGTTGGGCGTGAAGAATCAAGGTTTTATTTCCTTTTAACTTCGCATATATAAGATGTCCCAGTACATTTTATAACTCAAAATAGATAAGGAAAGAATGTCGTATAAACATATGTCATTGTATGCATTGTTAAATAATTATAACAAAAGAAAAACAGTATACGAAATGAGCGGTAACGAACGTGAATTACTATGGCACAAAGTATTCGTAGCTTAGGAATATTTACGTTTAGTAGCAGCCAGAAGATATCATAATACTTTTGATAACATATGTTTATATGGCACTTTTGTTTTATTTTGATGTATAAAATATGCCGACTACGTATGACTGGATAAGATCGGAACACTCTATAGAATTGAATATACAACATTAAATAAGTATAATTTAATTATAGATTTGGATTTGCTCTGACAAATCTGAAAGATTTAAATAAAGATGGATATGACGACATTGCTATTGGAGCCCCATATGAAAAAAAAGGAACAGTATACATATATCTTGGTTCAAAGAATGGAATAATCACAGTACCATCACAGGTACTGTTACATTATTATCTACAATATTATGGAAATAAACTAATTTTCTATATTTATGTAATATACTTTTTTATATTGCGGAGATTTGTTAACTTTAGGTTATACATGCAGAAGATATGCCAGAACCATTACAAACATTTGGCTATTCACTAAGTGGTGGAATTGATATGGATCAAAATGGATATTTCGATTTATTAGTAGGAGCTTATGAAAACGACGCTGTAGCACTTCTTCGTTCGAAAAAAATCATTGATATTACGACTTCTATTCATTATTTAAAAAAAGATGGTACATTTCAAGAAAAAATTGAGCCTATAGATCCTAATAAAGTTGGATGTCCAGAAGATCCAGATTCAAACCATACCTGGTAAGTATAATTTAATAAAATTTAGAAGTAAGATTATTTCCATATAAAATTGTAATTAATTTGTTACAGTTTCTCATTTGAAGCTTGTTGTGAGACAAAATCTTTAGTAAAAGAAGAAGATATGCAAAATCTAAAATTAAATTATTATATTGAAGCTGAAACTTATACTGGAGTTAAAAAATTTTCTAGAGTTTGGTTTGGAACTGGGTATTCTCATTTACATTACGTTAATCGTACTGTTCATTTAGATACAACAAAATTGAAGCATTGTCAAAAAGAAATAGTTTATTTGAAGGTATATTTTATATATTAGAAATAATATTTTTACCAGAGACTCAATGTCTTCATTATAAATATGTTTATTAATAATTTTTAGGAAAATACACGTGATATTCAATCACCTATTAAATTCCGCTTAAATTACTCATTAATACAAGAAGAACCAATTATGCCAGCTGAAGGAGAACCTTTACCTGATATAAAGAATTACCCTATATTAAACCAACAAGAAGCTGCTCGTGTATTTGAAGCCACCTTTCAAAAAGATTGTGGTAATAATGATATTTGTGAAAGTGATCTGCAAGTAAAGGCTCGATTAAATCTATCAGGTATATTTCTGAATAACTAAAATTTCTGAAATATTAAATTAAAAAACATGTATGGAAATTATTAATGTGCTTAATTATTAGCTTCTTCGGTAAAACCAAATTTCTATGAACTTCTCCTTGGTGAAAGAGACGAAGTTGTGGTTGATGTGAACGTGTCTAATATTGGGGAATCTGCATATGAAGCACAATTATTTATTGTTCATTCTCAAAGTTTAAATTATATCGCTAGTAAAAGCAATGATTCTGCAATCTGTAATTTATATAATGCGACTATAGTAGGCTGTTCTATTGGAAATCCTTTTAAAAAAGACAAACTAGTAAATATACAAGTAAGATTTGATCCAAAAGAACTAGAAGATAATAAATCACAATTGGAATTTGTAATATTTGCAAATTCCACTTCAAAAGAAATAAAAGAAAAAGAACCTATAAGATTACAAGCTACAGTATTGAAACAAGCAGAATTATCAATTAAAGGGTAACATTTATTTACAATTATATATCAAGAAAGGATGATAATGTAATACAAAATGAAATCACACATTAATTATAAACAAATGATTAAAATTATAGGAGTGCGAAAATTCAGTGGGCCTTTTATGGTGGTCCAGTTATAGGTGAATCTGCCATAAAACATTTAAATGAAGTAGGACCGAAAGTATCGCATGTGTACGAAGTGTTCAACGAGGGTCCATGGAGAGTAAGTAGTTTAGAAGTTCACATTTCGTGGCCCTATGAGGTTGCGAATGACAAAGCCCATGGTAAATGGCTTTTGTATTTAGAAGAGCTACCAACTGTACAAGGTAAAATTTCTTTCTATACTAATTTAACGTGTTTTTATATCTTATTTAATATTGAAATATATGCAGTATATTTACTTACTCTACAACTTTGTAGCTTTAGGTGATGGTGAATGTATATTACCATCAGGGCAAGTAGTTAATCCACTAAAATTGCAAGATAGTATAAGCTACGATGATATTGATGTATTCCAATCTGTAATATCTACTCCTCCTCCCTTGCCACACAATCATACTAACCACATGAGGACTAGACGAGATACAGAAAAAGTTGTTAATACACGAACGATCATTGATAAAGATGGTCACAGACGTCAAGTAGTTTCGATGGTGAGTAATTTATCAATTTAAAAGATATCTTATCTTGGAAATATAATAAACACTTAAAAACTATCATTAAATATTGTAGAATTGTAAGGCTGGGACTGCAAAATGCTTTGATATTACATGCTTTATATACAATTTGCAACGAAAACAGGAGGCAATTATTACTGTTAAAGCAAGGTAATGTTTAATATTTTTTAGTTATACAAACATGTTTTTTAAATGAATTCTTTATTTACTAAATGAACTTTTTCATATGTTTAGATTGTGGAATTCTACTCTTGTAGAAGATTATCCAAAAGTAGACGAAGTAAAAATTGGTTCTAATGCAAAAATTGTTATACCACCAAATGTTGTAATACAACAAGAAAATTTAAAAGATGATTATGCAATTGTGAGTATAATTGTAATTTTACTTTAATGTCATGTATTCGGCATTTTTAACTTCATAATTATATTTTAATATCTAGGCTGAAATAATTGTATATCCGAATCTTCTTGATCACCAAGATGGTGAACCAGTACCAATATGGATAATTATAATAGCTATTGTAGCAGGTTTGTTATTATTTATCTTAATTACTTTGGTTCTTCGAAAACTCGGGTTCTTTAAAAGACGGCGGCCAGATCCTACTTTGTCAGGAAATCTTGAGAAACATAGAGAAGATAATCCAGAAAGTGAGGCATTATTTAAGCGCTAAACATTTATAACAGAAACATTACAGATTATCGATTGATATATACTATCTTATATACTTACATATAAAGTACTTACAATGAAAATTACAGCAAAAATTAATTCTTTAAAAAAGAAGGAGAAGAGTAAGTAGATTAATGCAAAACATTTGGTATCCATATTGTGATATATTGACTTATTTATCCATATAATTTTTTTAGAAAAGCACAAAAATTTATAATGTTTTATATGTACTTACTATCTATTTAATAACTACATCAGTAGTTATATTTTTCAATAATATTTAGGCCATTGACTTTTTATAAATCTTTTTTTAACTATATACTTTTATCAAAAATCTTTATGAAATTATTCAAAATATTAAAATCGTAAGAACATTAAAAAATATAAAGGTTACTTTGCGACAATAATGTTATTTAATTTGCACATTTATACAAGCGCACAATTGAAGTATAGAAGAAAAAAATATGTAAGGAAAACTATACAATTTAATTCTAAATTTTATACAATTTTACATTCATATAATGAAACAATATCTATTACAACTAAATAGGAACATGGTATAAAATTACTTTCAGTTTTAGATATGAAAGATGCATTTATTTAATATTAAATATTTCTGTAAGCTATACAGAAATTATTTGATACATTTTATAATAAGACTGACTTTATATAAAATGCACTTTTTGTTTTGCAAAATTTGTACAATTTCTTTTTTATTAAAAAATTGACAATTGCAAACTAAAAGAGTCATAATAAATGCAAACTTGCCATTAATTTTGTAACATAAGATTATTAGAACAAAGATACTTAACTCTAGAGTTCAATGCTAATGAAAAAATCAGACTCATATTGTCTTTACACTGTGACTTAAAATATATGAGTAATATATTTAATTATATTACATTTACATAAGAAGGATTAAATTGTTTAATCTTATTTATAATATAACAATTTTTAGAGGTTTTAATTTGTACCCATAATGGGAACTTATTCTTTAGAAGTAGTGTACAAAATTATTAGATACATTATTACATTTTTATATTGAATGTCAGTAATATACATATGCATATGTACTATTGGAGCTAAAGAATGTTTAATGTAACGTGCCTTTAAAATATTGTATACATCTTATTGGTTGTTATATTATATGTATACTACTTGTTACATATTAAGGTATACGAATAATTTAAATGTATACCGGGTACTTAAAACCTATTGTTCTATCAATCGGTCAATGGTTTAATTAATATAAACATTATGCAATTATATCTTCATATTACAACACATTCCCCAAAGTATTTATATGTTTTCCTGTATTAAGTAATAAATGCAATGAGCTCTGGCTGTATTAAGTCAGAACTAATACCTTGCTCTAAATTCATATGTTAACACTAAAATGTCTAATATTTAGTATTAATTACATTGCCAATGACAACTAATCCTGTCATGTTACACATTAATATTTACAAAAACAAGAAGTAGATTGAAGAAATGTGTTCAATGATCTTTTAACAGATAATCATTCATATCAATCTAAAAAAAATGTGTATTACAAATTCATTGTATTTATCATTATATTTTAAATTTCACTTTATTATAAATTATGACTTGGATATATATATATATATATATACACATATATATATATATATATATATATATATGTGTGTGTGTGTATAAACAATATCTTCAAAAAAAGTAATAAAATATATATACTACTGATATATTAAGTAGTACATGAAAGAGATATATTTCTGTTTTGTAAATTTCATTTAATGTTAATAAAAAATAATATTCTATAATTAACAAAAAAATACGGAATAATATTTACTATTATGTAAATGAAATAACACTTTAGTACCTCAAAAGAAACATATGACTAGTAATGACATTACTAATGTATATGATGATCAATATTTAATATTAATTTACTATAACATTTACTCAAATAAGAACAATCTGCCATCATGAACCTAAAAATTTTATATAAAAATATATTTAGAATGTATTAACATTGTACTAAATAAATTATACTGACCTATACAACAAAATTGTAAGAGGAACTGTGCTGGCATGCCACAAAGAATGAGCATCAAATATCCAAAAGATTGGTGCAAAATCTGCTACTTCTAATATAGTAACAAAAACTGTTAATATATTAAACCAACCAATTAGATAAATATAAGATAATTTTTTACGATTACGGTGCCACCATATCATTGTTATAACAAATGTTAAAAAACCTGTAACATTATGATGATTAGTTATAATTTTTAATTAAAAAACGTCTGATTATTGAAAGAAATACAAATACTTCATTAAATTACCTATAACTATATTAAATTTCATATTATAGTCATAGTTAATGTAACCAGACCATAAATGGGATAAATGTGAATATAGAGTGCTAAGGTATCCACATGTAATCACAGTAAATAACCTGTTGCTTTTATAAGTTATTCTAAAATGTATAAAGAGATGTCTTTAAAATGTTTCTATTAATATTCTATTCTATCTAACAACAGTATAAATTACCTTAGTAGCATACAATACAGTAATGTAAGCACCATAATAAATGCACAGGAATAATCCATTACTTCTGTGAATGGAGTATCTCTTGCATGAAAAATAGATGACCAAAACCACCCGTGCATGCATACCTGGAATTAAATTTTTTTTAATTTACATAAGAAATATTTATATTTATATAAATTATATAATAAGGGAATTATATTTATATAAATAACAGATATATACCAGACTAAAATAAGTCCATATGTAAAACATAGGATAAGTACATCCATATTTTCTTTTAAATTTCCAATACATAGTAATATGAGCATAAAAATTTAATATGGAAAATACGACAGAAGCAGGTTCTTGACAGCCAAAAATACGAATAAATGGCCACTAAAATAAAAATCAGTTGTTTATAAAATTTATATTTTACTCTATACTTATGTATGTTATTATTATTAAATGTCATATACCTTCCCATGAAATTGAGGAACTTTTAAACCATGAGATGTAAAATAATCCACTGTCTTCCAAGTACAGCTGTAACTACAATCTTCCTTACAAGACCAAAATAATAATCTTAATGATAAGGAAGGTAGTACCTTAAATCTATGATCTGTAAAATGATCAGTTAACATCGGTATGTACATATACATACTGTACATATAATAATACATAATAAACCACTAAAAAAATATTTTCTTTATTGTTATCTTAACTTTCTAGTTGGAAAATACTAAATTTGTGTAATAACATTATTAATCATAATTTTTTTAAGCTTTTGTCACAATTTACTATGTCACTCAGTTTTTCCCTGATAAAATATTGAAAATACGTACCATTATCGCAATTATCATTATGACATTTTTCAAGGCACAAACTGTAAAACTGAGATCTATCACCTATCGAACCATCTATACTTTTTACTAAAAACATTTGAAATACCAAAATTGACAAACATTTTAATTTCGACATACTACCTGTATGCCGGCCACAGTCGTATACTAACTTAATTACACAGATTTGATAACTCCCGTGGTGGGGATAAGGTTGTAAAGTCGTAAAGTGTACTTTGCAAAACGGCCGCTAGCCATAGAGCGCTGTAATCTAATAGGAAAGGTGTTGCTGCTGCTGCTGCTGCTACTGAAGTACTAACAATTCAGTGTGATAAATGTGAATAGAAATCTATTGTCTATCTATTGCCTGTGCTGATATTCACATAGTTTATTACTAATCGAATCCATTGATTTCGGTTTAACTATGAATTTTTTATAGGTTAGATTACATTCATTAAGCAATTCTGATAGTATCCAGTTAGAACAGTGTATAGAACAAGAATCCGTTTAACCTAATAAGTTTTGTAAACTTATTTTAGATCACATGTTTATATATATATTTTTGTTTTTTTTAATAATTTATCAAAAGTAAAGTGCATGTTCACAATTGTAATCGGTAAATAAGATTTTGCCAGTAATGTATTCCTCTCTGATGGTGCATTATGTGAGTAAGATAGTGAAAAAAGTGAATCATAAATTGAACTGTTCACTTTGATGGAAACATTTTATTTTCAAATTTGATTTTATTGGTATGTATTCTATTTTTTCATATTTTCTTAATCATGCGTAATAATGTTAAAAATGTATATAGTAATCTTATTTATCGGATATGACAGTTACATATGCATAGTGGCGAATAATAGAGCGAATGAATATTAGCTGATGATTTCATTCATTTTATTGACTATTCCATTTAACAACAGTATTTATTCATTTTTAACTCTTTTCTTAGATTTTTCACGTAACGATTAAAAAATATTGTAGTTACTTATTTATTCTTATCAATTGTTATCAATTATTTAGTGTTTTTGAATTTGGATATATTTGAAAATGGTATTGATCAATCATTTTAATTATACTCTTATATATTTATTTATTTGGAATGTTATTTTACAGAAGAAATGGAATCAGAAATTAATACAAAGACATTAATAGATGACAATCATCAGCTTAATAAAATCAGTACAGGTAATATTATGTATCTGTTACAAGTTATTGCTTGACATAATTTTCACAATGTATTTGCATTAAATAATTGTATCATATTTGAAATCAATGTTTAATCATTGACTTTACAGAACAGGCTGACAGGGAAGATGCAGCAAATGCAAAGCTGACAGTAACAAAAGAAGAGTAAGTGATTTGATCGTACTATGAATATTTAAACAAAATATAACATATTTTTATATTAAAGATTATGAAATATTTTATTATTTTACGATTAATTTTGTATTTAATTTTATATATACGTTTGCGTATCTTTTATAATGCTAATCAAACAGGTTAAATAGCAGAGAAGAATAGAACAAAAATAGTTGCTTTGTACAGAGTAAATATGTGGCATGGATAATTATTGCTGATAGTATTATCGCTTAACTTTAATTATTTAAATATTGCTAATTGTCCAAGGACAAATTATTTTTTTGTTCCGTTAAACTCGTATTGGTAGTTGGTAAGAGGAGACGCGTATATAAAGGAAACGTAACTTTGTTAAAAAAGTAATACATATAAGTTGATCGTATCGAAGACGAAAATAACGCGCGATAGTTTTGAAAATTAAACGACAATGCTTTGATGACGAAACGTGAAGAACAGAAGAATGTTATTGAGTGCTCGTATTTCAAAAAGCACTTGGTGACTCGCAGTAGTTTTATTTTCTAATCGACACAGAGGGATAGATGGATTCGAAATTTGATCGTGATCTGTTGATCGTTCAAACCTATAAGTGTGTAACAAACGTATTTCCTTCGCTTCGCCTATCGAATAACTCCAATTTTATCGCGTATCAATTCGTAAAACATTATGTTATCGTGACGTTCTTTACATTTTAACGATTACTATTTCGATTTATTTTATGCAATTGTATCGTAATGCGGAAGATCGCAAAAACGTGGCGGTATAAATTACTGAATTCTACAAAATACTTGGGGTAAGTCATTCGTTAAATCAATCAATATTATGGATAGCATATCTGTTTCTGATCCTTTAATCCGTATTTTACTTATCAAAGAAGCGATAAAAACTTATCTTTTTGCCAAGAATCGAAATATAATATTAAATATGATATGATTCAATAAATGAAAAAAATAGACGTACAAGGCAATTATACAGCCGAGAAATCTATCCATTCTATCTTTCGCTACGTGGATCTGGAACACCACTTTCTCTCTTGTTCATGCCATTCTTATTCGATCCATTTTCAGGTATATGTACACTTAGTCACAACGAAATCATGCATTCGCTTCCAGCTGTTCAACGCGTTTCGTTCTTTGGCCAGTGTACTATATTCGCTCTTTCATTCGATTGAATTAATTTCATTTTTCATCGAACTCTTTTCAACATAGTTTCGAATTTTTCATGACTCCGTCGTTCGTCTGTTTGCGTATAAATATCATCGAGAATGTGGCATCGTTCAAACGTAGATTCAATGAAAATAATTAAACGCGTTTTTCGACTTCTTTCAATCTATTCTCCGGTCAGTTTAGTTGTCACCGAGTTTTCGACACGAGTTTTATTTTGAAAGACAGTGCTTTTACGAAGCAGTCGAAGAAAAGGAAACAAGATAAAGGCTTGCGGTTTTACGTGTTCCCCGCAATTATACTACGGTCGTAAAGCCATCAAGCATCGAAAAATAGTTCAACAGCGACAAGTAATAGAACCGTGAAGTTAAAAAGAAGAGAAACGATCCGATGTGTATACTTATAGATAACGACGCGAGAAAGCGACATCGGTTTAAGTACCATGCTTTGCTTTGTATAAGTACACATTGAAGCTCAAAGTCGAACGAACGTCTTTTGCAGTTAGACACCACTAAACGAATCGTTTGAGCGTCGAAACTAAATTAAACGAACGAAGAACGATAGGACGAAGCGTTTATTAATGTATAAATCGGGGAAAGTAGGAAGAGTGCGTCGTTATCAGTATCAGCTGCTGTACAACTGTCGAATAGGAAATTAAAATAACATAGAGAAAGTGGAAGAAAGGGCAACGTTAGACGAAACGTGCTTTGCCAGAGTCTTCTATAGTTTCTATAGAGTCTTGTAAATAAAGCTTAAATTCGCTTATGCAAAATTTACACCCGTAAACAAATAAAGGGCAGAGAAGCAAACACTGCAGTTGGTTTCCTTGTTTCGATACTCTATATAAAAGAATTGATAACGAAGAATACATCATCGGTATTTCCATTCGTTACGGTCATTTTCTTATGAAGTGGATTTGTTCGATACATGACGAACAAGATCGTTATAGGATATATATATATATACATACATATATATATACACATATGTGTATGATCTTGGAAAACTGAAATTCCATCTAGGATGATGAAATATCCTTTATCTTTGTGCAAAGTTCACAAGAAATTAGTAGCGAATCGGTCAAATTTCCACTATCAGTCGTTTCCTTGCTTGCAGTTTTACGACGGCAATATGATCGATGAGAATATGAAACTACTTGGGTCAGTACCTTTTCTTTTACTTGTTTCGTAAATTGTTTCAGAAAACTCAACGCTTGAAACGCGATAGAGCGACAGAAGCTTTTCCTCCTTATCTTGCTAATTTGTTTGCAAAATGTATATTGCGCACAATGCAATTAAGGCTATGCTTACAGCGGATGCGTGTTCCGACGAATCAGACGACGAATAGATTCTTACGAGTTTATTAGTATGTTTGTGCATTTCGGTCTTCACGTTTCGTTAGTCAGAGAGAAAGAGAGTGAGAAAGAGAGTGAGAGAGAGAGAGAGAGAGAGAGAGAGCACGCTGTAACCATAGCTTAATAGGTAATTCGTAATAGTACGAATTTAATTTAAATCGAGAGACGACGTTGGCAACGTTCATTTAATCTGTGGATACTTGATGAAGGTTAGAAAACCGCGCGCAGAAAGTGTGACGAGACATTTCTCTTTCGATGCTTCATCTCTTTCCTTTTTTCCTTTCTACGTGTATATACTGGTATGCATCCAAAGCGAGCGTCTGTATCGCGTCTATTCCGAACAATTTCAATGCGGCTACTGTTACAGTATCGTTGGAATACGAGTAGAAGGGAATTTCTAAACTCGAGTATCGTACGAACGAAGTGAGAAAAGGTCGTGCGCAACTGTCCTTGTAGAGAGGAGTAACGAGCGATCGAATAAGTGCCGTGAGCAAAAAGACGGGATCGCGTAGCATGGCGATTAGAGGAGTTATCAGTCGGTCTGTGATATCAATTCCAGTCAAACACACGAACGCGCGTTTGGTTCGCGCCCCACTCGTCGTCATTGCAACGTGTTCGCTTTCAAGGAATGTGTGATCTCGATCTGGCCACAACACTGGCTAATTGTATCCATTGCACGTACAATTCCGGAAATCCTTGGGCTGATCTTATAAAACGATCATGGCTACACGACAAAGGAGCCAATGATCGCGTCTTTGTGAGCGATCCGATAGATTATCTCGTTGATACTTTAGTGTTCGTCGTCCGGTCAATTTTTCCAATCTACGTTTCTTTCTTTTTTCAATTTCTTTTGAAATATTTAACTTCGCCAAACTGCCTATTCTTGTTAGCGCGCTCTTTCGCAAAATTTCAACTGACGCAAGTCAGCACATTTTTCATTACGAATATCCACTTTGCTTTGATAAATATTTTTAACGCGGTCAAAAATTTCTCTTTCGATCATCCCAGCTTTCGTTTACTTTTTTCTTTTTTCCTTCTTATTCTTTGCCCCTTTTCGAGAAAGTACGGACCTGTCGCGAGACTCGGCTTAGTTTTATCATCTCGCGAGCAATGCTTATCGACTTCTAAGAGCTCGTTAGAATGATTTCGTCTAATATCTTGACCCAATGGGATCGTGATTACGCGCGTAATTCCACGGCTATAACGGTCGTCCGTTCTTGAAAGATCTATAAAACCGCAGAAACGGAAACGTGATCATACTTGCAATTAGAAAGATGGACGACGATAGGCAGCCCTTAATTCGAAAAAGATACGACTCAACGAGCTCGTTTTGGTAAGATTTTTCGAATCCTGTAAAGGCAAGATCGTATTTTCGTTATGTATCTCGTTATCTTTCGAATACGTAATAGCGATCGCCAATTACGTCGCGCTTACGACAAGTTCTTCCGTAGCTTCCGCGTTAATCGATGGCGATATTCAGATCTCGGTATAATCTGCTTTAAAGAACAAAGAAGAGATTACCGAACAATCGAAACAGTCGTATCGCGAGAGATCCTGAATCGAGCGCATTATTTTTCTTTATAATTTTCGCATTAACGGACAAACGTGCGAGTTACATAAAACAAAAAGTATTTCCTCATAAGATAAGAGGGAGGAGCGTAGCTTATTTACGTTTCGGGTCGTTGTCAACGATAATATCGCGTTTTTAATAAGACTAATTTTGCTAATTGCTCGTTTAAAATTCGAATCGATGACGAGAATATCATGCTACTCGTCATTTTAATTATTAACGTTCGATTTGAAGGAAAATCACTGTAATTGGAAAGAAATATGTCCCCTCGATCGTATTCTAACATTTAAACGAATAACTCGCTTCGAAGACGACCGATAACGATTACTTTCTCTTATTGTTTATAAAATGAACGATAACTAAGCTGCTTCGGTTGCATAATGCAAGTAGGTACACTAATGTGACCACGATAACTGCTACGATATTTCGATGACGTTCTTTGTTATTTATCGATGTACTTTAATGTCACAAATGCTTATCGCTATAATTAATTCTATTGACTGGACGCAATGTGTATTGCGTATTATCTTTGTAAAGTTGGACGTCTTTCAAAGGCCGGTGAAACTGAAATGAACGATTCTTTCTGATTGTTTAGCGATGGGGAGGACGATACCGATTACGAAGGCACGACACAGATGGTGTACGTTCCTCGGTCGCAGAAAATGAAAGATTCCACGAATACTTCTACTATGAAGGTTAATATCGACGGTATGAGATGCCAGAGCTGTGTGAAGAACATCGAGGGAACCATAGGTAGCCGACCGGAGGTTTTAAGCGTTAAAGTAATCCTAGAAGAGAAGCTCGGCTACATTGAATATAAAGCGGAAAAAATTACGCCGAACGAATTGGTCGAAGCGATAGAGGATATGGGATTCACCGCTTCCCTATGCAGCGACGAAAGTAACTCTACTGAAAACATACAAAAAAATGATTCGTTACAATTAACTATCAGTACTTGTACTATACATATCGATGGAATGACTTGCGCGTCTTGTGTTAAAACTATCATTGGTGAGTACCGAATTTTGTTAAACCGATTCTTCTTGGTATAGTCAAGTTATCGCGTTTCTTTGCAATTTCTGTTGCAGACAATTTATCGGAGAAAGCAGGAATAAAACAGGCGAACGTTAGTTTAGAGAAGAAGGAAGCTACGGTTTCTTACAACGACAAGGATCTAACGGCTGAACAAATATCAGGGTTCGTCGAAGAAATGGGTTTTAATTCGTTTGTTAAAGAAGTAAACGGTAAAGTTCTAGGAGTGGAAACACCAATGAATTTATCGTTAAAAAACAATTCTGCGCAAGAGGAACTTCCGTTGCAAATGAATGGTGGAGGTGATGTAAAGACTCAAAACGAAACAGCAAAATGCTTTTTACATATAACGGTAAATATTACGCGTGAAAATAATCCTGATTCATCTTCGCGTTACTGCTTTGACGTTATGAATCGGTGTATTCCTCAAAGGGGATGACCTGTGCTTCCTGCGTTGCTGCCATAGAAAAACATTGCAAAAAATTATACGGTGTAAATAATATCTTGGTCGCATTGATGGCGGCCAAGGCAGAAGTTGCATTTGATCCGAATAAGATAAGGGCGATTGACATCGCTTCTAGCATATCGGAATTGGGCTTCCCTACTACTTTGATCGAGGAACCTGGCACTGGAGAGGGAGATATTGAATTAAAAGTGAGCTGGTTATTAACTTCCCAAGTTGGCGACACGAAATTGACAACATCGTTCTGAATATTGATTTTACAGATCACAGGTATGACATGTGCATCTTGCGTGAATAAGATAGAATCGACTGTAAGGAAATTACCAGGCGTCCATTCTGCCGCAGTTGCGTTGGCAACTCAACGTGGCAAATTCAAGTACGATGTAGAAAAAATTGGCGTCAGGGACATTATCGAATGCATTAACAAATTAGGTTTCACCGCAATGTTATTTAGTAATAAAGATAAAGAAAACAGAGACTACTTGGATCAGAGGTAAATTTATTTCACGAGTTTTCAAATAAATAGAAATAAGTATATCTTTCGTTTTTATGTAGGGAAGAAATAAACAAGTGGCGGACAGCGTTTTTAGTGTCCTTAATTTTTGGCATACCGTGTATGTTAGCCATGACATACTTCATGGTAATCATGTCTATTGGTGAAAAAACGCACGAAGATATGTGTTGCGTAATTCCTGGTCTTTCCTGGGAAAATTTAATCCTTTTCATATTTTCTACACCAGTCCAGGTAATTCCGAATATTTCTTTATAAATTAAGAAATTAAGTAGAAATCTTGACAAACTGATATTTATAGTTTTTTGGTGGCTGGCATTTTTACGTTCAAGCGTACAAAGCTTTGAAACACGGTACGACTAATATGGATGTATTAATTTCTATGACTACTACGATATCTTATTTGTATTCAGTCGCCGTACTTGCAGCAGCTATGATAATGCAGGAACACGTTAGTCCTCAGACATTTTTTGATACTCCTCCCATGTTGTTAGTGTTCATCAGTTTAGGAAGATGGTTAGAACATGTCGCAAAGGTTTTCAATCTTTTATCAAACACTGTGCTTACGTTGATATAACTGTCACAAAAATTAATAAAAAGCAATTAATTTTTTCAGGGTAAAACATCGGAGGCGTTATCGAAATTGTTGTCTTTGAAAGCAACGGACGCGGTCCTGGTTACTTTGGGCCCTAACAATGAGCTACTATCTGAACGTTTGATCAGTATAGATTTAGTACAACGAGGCGATGTCCTAAAAGTAGTGCAAGGTGCCAAAGTTCCCGTCGATGGTAGAGTTTTATCAGGCAATTCTACTTGCGACGAGAGCCTAATTACCGGGGAAAGTATGCCGGTACCAAAAAAGAAGGGATCGGTTGTAATAGGTGGCTCGATAAATCAAAATGGCCCGCTTCTAATCACTGCCACGCATACAGGAGAACACACGACATTGGCACAAATTGTACGATTAGTAGAAGAGGCACAAACGAATAAGGCACCTATCCAACATTTAGCCGATAAGATAGCTGGTTATTTCATACCTCTTGTTATAGTTGTTTCTATAGTAACTTTACTCGTTTGGATAATAGTGGGATATGTAAATGTAAACAGTTTACCAATCTCGCACAACGATCAAATCAAAAAACACGGAATGAATAGAGAAGAAATTATATTTCAATATGCTTTTCGAAGCGCGCTTTGCGTATTAGCGATAGCTTGTCCATGCGCGTTAGGATTGGCTACGCCAACTGCTGTTATGGTTGGTACTGGAGTCGGAGCATTAAATGGTATCTTAATAAAAGGTGCTGAACCTTTGGAAAATGCGCACAAAGTTAAATGTATTGTATTTGATAAGACCGGAACAATAACACATGGTATACCAATGGTAACAAAGATAAATCTCTTTGTAAATGAAACAGCTTATTCACTAGCAAAGTTCTTAGTCATTATCTGTACAGCTGAAACAAATAGCGAACATCCGATCGCATCAGGTAAAATATTGAAAATACTTATATTTTTATATATTATGTCTAGCGTACAATTTTCAATAAACTGCTTTTTATCTTAAGCAATTGTGCGATACGTGAAGGAAACAATAGGCTCTGAAACAACTGGACAATGCATGAATTTTCAAGCAGTTGCTGGTTGTGGACTTAAATGTAAAGTATCACATATTTCAACTACGTTGGCCGATGCATTAAAATCTGATAAGATTCTTAACTATATTAACGAGGTAAAAAGATTACCTTCTGGGACGCATAACTTAAATAATGTGTCGATCGATGTTACGCCAATTTCGAGCACGAGACAAAATTTGGAATTGTTGCTAAGTCCGGATTCCCATGGTGACCAGACTAATCCTGACGATGTATATGAAATTTGCGTTGGTAACAGAGAGTGGATGCGAAGAAATGCTATTAATATACCACAAGAAGTAGAGTTGAAAATGGTTATTGAAGAAGATCTAGGACATACTGCTGTTTTAGCAGCAGTGAATAATGTACTGGTGGCTATGATCAGCGTAGCAGATACGGTTAAACCAGAAGCCCATCTGGCAATCTATACTTTGAAAAAGATGGGTTTAGAAGTCATTCTTTTAACAGGAGATAATAGAAAGACTGCTGTTTCTATCGCTAGACAAGTAAGCTTCCTTTCGCTCAATGAGTTCGCTTATGACTTTTTATCAATTCATAATATCTATTATTCATGTAGGTTGGTATTACTAGAGTATTTGCAGAAGTGTTACCTTCGCACAAAGTTGCCAAAATTCAGCGTTTACAAGATCAAGGCTTAAGAGTTGCAATGGTAGGAGATGGTGTTAATGATAGTCCTGCCCTTGCACAATCAGATGTTGGCATTGCAATATCTTCTGGTACAGATGTTGCTGTGGAAGCTGCCGATGTAGTCCTCATGCGAGTGAGTTAAAAATTAAATGAAAAAGTTTCGATATTTTATATTTATACAACAAATACTCTATTAATAACAATTTTTTAGAATGATCTTCTAGATGTTATTGCGTGTCTGGATCTATCGAGAAAAACAGTTCGTCGAATAAGGTTGAATTTTTTATTTGCTAGTATCTATAATTTGTTGGGTATTCCTATTGCTGCCGGAATATTTAGTTCTTTCGGATTCTTCCTTCAACCTTGGATGTCGTCAGCGGCGATGGCTTTAAGCTCAGCGTCTGTAGTTGGTAGTTCTTTGTTATTAAAATTGTAAGTACCACATAAAAAAGAAATAGTTTTGCATTCAAGGAATACAGTATTTGTAAATTTCAATGTTGTTTATTTTATTTTCACAGGTATCGTAAACCGACGAAGACCACTTTAGAAACATCAGAATATTTATCAGCGATGCATGCCCATTCTACTGCAAGAATGATTGATTTAGATACAATATCTCTTCATCGTGGTTTAGATGATACTGTAATACCTATTATGCATAGATCAACATCGACATTGTCCAGGTATGCCCAAACCCCTTCTATGCTCTCGAAATTTGTGCAGAACTTTAATAATCCTACTGCCTAATAGAATTACGGCAAAACTGACATCATACATTCGTGTTGCTTTCTTAATTGTATCATACTAATATCAAGGTGGTAGTTCTATTAAATTTTATGTGCTTGTTATTTATCATTTATATTATTAATATATTAAACTAACAAAGATATTAAAAATATTTAATTTAAATAACTAGTGATTATAGTAGTAAAACTACTATCCTAGTTGTAATATGTTTCATAACTTAAGTAGCAAATTTTCTATTGATATCTCAACATTTTAATTGCATTGTGAATGAGTAAAACAGGCTGTGAACTTTAAATTAAACTTATGGAATTATCTTTCTAATCAAATGGAGACTTATTGTTAACTACATTTAAAACAATATAAGACTGACTGAAAAGGAACTTTATCAAACAAAAACTTGGTGAAACATGTCGCTTCCTGTTGTAAATAATGTGCTAAAACAACAATTGATACAGGAGCAATTTTACTATACTAAACTGTAAATATTGTATTAAACGTAAATAATTGATATTAAATAAGCTATTTCTTACTGTACATCGATTCCAGTTATTGTAAGAAAAAAAATACATATATATATATTTTGTAAATAAATATTCATATCTTTTGAACATGTATATGTTATCTATTAAATAATAATAATATTATTTGATCCTCAGGATTGGTTTTCAATTTTTGTACATATATTCTTCTGCACGCTTTTACCGTAGCTACTTTTTATGATCTGCATATGAACTGGAAATTGTGTTGAAGGTTTATAATATTGCAGCAATATTTTTGATTGATTGCAAGAGGAATAAATTATAGCACCTTTTTTCTTGGGCTAATTTGGCTGTGTATCCAGTTAATTTGCTTACAGCAAATAGCAGTGACGTATAAAGTATGTTGTAACTAATTTGGTTATTGAATTTATATTTCATACAATACCTGAAAATTTAACTTTCTTCAAATGCTTATATTACTGCAAAATTATTCATTAACAATATGATATTTAGATCGCTTGTATAATATTTTACTGTATCTGTAGCTTAACATAGAAAAATGTGACAAATAGTTATAAGATACAGTCTCATCTTTAAGTATAAGATAAGGTAATACAATATTTTAATTTATACATTGATATTTCAACGTTTCTGGAATAAATTTAATAATTTGTTTGCCTTGTTCAATTCAATTGCAGGCTATTTAGGAGATCTAAGGACAATGTAGAGGGTCGTCTCCTAGGTGAAGATATTGATGAAATTGATTTGGTAACAGATTTTTCTGGATATCGAAAAAATATAAAGGACCATACAAACATAACACCCTTATGACTTGTAAGGATCTTTTTTATATAATTCATATTATTTCTTATTCTGTGCATGTGTGTGTGTGCGCGCGCACGGACATTTTTTTGCCAATAACATAATAAACTGACGTTTAATCAAATTTTTGTTATAATATCTTATTCTCAATATAATCACGAAGTTTTCAGTTTCAGAATATATTTTGTAATTAACTATTAAATTTTTAATAGGTTTTACAAAAGGAAACGAAAGCAAGCAAAATGCGAAGAACCTTAATAGTGCTTTCATAAATTCATTGTGTTCTTTTACATTAAGCTCATGAATAGTATTATCATTTTTACGTTTTTTATTTCAAATGAAATTATTAATAACTTTTTGTATTGCATTATATGTATTTTGTACTTAACATTTTTTATATAAAAAGATGCAATAATTCGTTTGTAAGAAATCAAAAGAGGTTTTGTATGAAAATCATTAATATATTTCAATACTGAGTATTGTGAAAGTGATACTTAAAAGGTTTATTGGGACCATGTTTTAATTTAATTAAGTACAAACTTGAAACGCTTTAAATTTTATCATAGTATATGTTTTATTTGTTACAAAAACATAATGAATTTTTACAACTTATAGATTATATAAATTGTAATTAAAATTCTCAACTCGAATATTGCTTAATAAACTATAATACCTCAACTTATATAATTATATTCACGCGCAGTTGTTTTTTACCTATTATAAATTTTTAAATATGTTTATTTATAAAAACTCAAACTGATATATCTATAGAAAATGAAACGAGAAATAATTGTGTAGTATAACTTGTACATTAATATATTATGTTTTCTCTGTATTTAAAACTAAACTATGTATATTAAATACATTTTCGAGATTTATACTATATATTGTTAAGTATGTATATATATATATATATATATATATATCTTCAAATATTTATAGTAAAAAAATATATAAAATCTTGTATAAATTTAAAGAGTAATATTTAAATATTATAATATTTTAGTTGTACTGATTGGCCATATTAGCATGCAATGGAATAAATGCATTTGTTTGTGACAGAATATCATCTGAGATCACAGTTGAATTTGTATTGTAAGCATTAAAATCCGCCTGAATATTACCGACATCCTCATTGGAAATATATGGCAAATTTTTATTGCCCAACACAGAATATGTCTCTGTATGAATAGGTAAGTTTAAATTACCTTGTTCTTCTAAATGATTTCTTGTCAATGGCAACTGATGAGGAGCAACCAAATTTTTCATATCAAGACATGATTCTAAATTATTGATGTGAGGAATACAAATTGATTGTACATTTTTTGATTGGTAATTATTGTTATTATTGATAGGAGCCACATTATTGCATTTATTTAAATAGTAATCATTGTAAAAGTTTGGATTCAACGAAAAATTGTTATACTGCAACGAATAGTGTATATCATTTTGTTGTGGAATTTCACTGTTGGTTAAATTTTCATATTGTGTATCAGGTATGTTACAAAGTAAATTCTTATTCATATATCTGCAATTTTGATGTTGTTCAGAGGTAATATCTTGTGACTTTATTAAATTGCATGAAAACTGTGTCTTTTCTGCATCAGAAACTTTCTTAGCATCTACTTTGGATTGAGCACAATATTGTATATCATTTAATATATCTAAGTTATTATGTGATTGCATATTATAGTTCATATATAAATGATTATAATTGCTACTGTGTAAAAAGTTCTGATCATTATAAAGATATTTATTTTGTATTCTGTTGTCTATATTATTTACTTGAGGGGTTTCTGTACATTTCAGTACATCCTGTTTTACATTTGATTGCAGAATTTCATACACCTTTGGATTTTCTTCTACATGTTGATTTTTATTAAAGGTGTTAGAATATGAATTTGCAATTGTTTCCCCACTGTTTTCAGGCTTTGCTTTTTGTATATCAGAAAACTGATCATAACAATGATTTTCTTTAAACATATCACGTGTATTAACAAGAAGGCTTGTAAATGGTGGTAAGTTCTTATTAATTTTATAATGTCCATCGGATTTATATTTTGCAAATAACATATACAATTCATCTTGTGTAAGCATTGGATATTTTAAAGATTTTTTGAACAATAGATTTAACTGCTGAATTTGATATTTATATGCTTTCGCATTATATTTGAGTATCATGTTTGAAACACTTATTTGTTTACTAACTTTCTGACACTCTTTTGTGCCCTTCTGTTTTACCTTTTGTTTCATATTCATTTTTTGGGATAAATCGTATTCTGTTTTCTCTTTAACATTCTATAAGTACACGATCTACTGTTAGTTTTAATTTCTATCGCTAATAATAAAATTTTAAGATAATGTAAATATCTTACCAAAGTATTGTTTTTTGATATGTTATTAGTATCTCCATCTTCATTGATTTGTACCGGTAACTTTGATGCTTTCCTTCTTTTAATCATATCAGTATCTGAATATAAAAAGAAATTTATAATATAATAATTAATCTAATATAATAATTAATCTAAAATGAGAAATCCATTTCACACTAATTATTAGAATTGTGTTCTGAAAATAATTTTTAAATTAAAATGAACGATATAAATACATATTATATGGAAATGTAATTTTGTGATACATGTAAATGCAATATAATAACTGAAAGTAATGTAGATATTAATATCTCCTACCGTTGCTGGTCTAAATTTAAAATCTTTCGTTTGAAAGACGGCTTACTTACTGTCACTCAGATTTCTTAGAGAACCCACGTGAATATGCGATAACGGTACGTATATATGTATACAGAAATACAAATACGTTTCCGCTCTAAGTATTTATTTTATTTGAAATGTTTTGTTAATTTTCTTATTCATTTACGAAATTTAAATTATTCAATACAACTGATCATTTGCAATATATCATATATTATAAATCAACGATTGCTGATTTCTTAAATCATTCTGAATTCGTCGAAATTATAGTAACGTTTTATCATACGTATTTTAGTGAATTTCTCTTTTTTATGGGGTATTATCTGAATGATAGTCTTTTGTTTTTCCCTATTAGTTTTAATTTGTACATTTCTAACTTCCAATTAAGCAATGTCATAATTGTGATGAATTTCTGTCTAATTTTCTTCGTGATGAACAACAAACATAACATTTATTACATATGCAAAAGTAAGTTCACATCAAATAGTACATATTTTTTTTAATGACAAGAATAGGATGCGGGAAGGATAACAGGTAATTCTGTCATTTAATACACTTAATACTACATTGTATATATTGTATTATAATTAATTTTTTTAATTAATTTAAGATCCTTTATATTAGCCAATGTGAGTAGAAATATGTAACTTACAAAATGAGTATAAAAAATATACATATATATAAGCCCTATTTATAACAATTAAGGCATTTAGTTTGTTCTTCGTAATCATATCTGTAAAAAAAAAAAAAAAGAAAATAAAGAAAAATGAAATGCTCCAAATATTTATATATATATATATGTATATATTCCAAGATTAAGCTAACTTACGTAGGCAGGGAACAGTTTTGACAAAATAGTTCTGAGCAACTAATACACTCAAAGAGACAAGAATTACATAAAATTTGATCACAATATGAACATTTGCTGAACATATTTTGATCTATCACTCGACTGCATTCACAAAGATCATACTTTGGTCGAACATCCTTACAGGATATAAAGGAAAAGAGAAAGGTGTTAATTTTATCATATTTTAAAATCTCTATACATATAGGTTGGATTATATTGGATTAATGATAAATGTTTGTAATATCGATAATAACAATAAATTTATGATAGATAGATTTTACTATTGTTAATAAGTGTAAATAACTTACCTTTATAGCTTTATCCGCTCCTAATAATTCTAGTTTACTATTCAACACCATTTGTTTTGAGATACGTTCATTTTTGGATTTGCACGAAGAAGGAGTTCTCGATGATGGTACATCGATAGAATTCAATTCCATAGAAGTACTTAATCTTCGTGACAGTACTTTTACACCTTCTTTCAATAAATCCATTGTTTTATCTATATGAAATAGAATAAACAGAGTGTATATTATTATAATATCGGTTAATATTCGTATATTATAACCTCCGTACCATAAACATTCTTCATTCGTTCCTCTTGACACACGCCGTTGTCTATTTGCTTCTGGCCTACGTGTACTTTTAATTGGGGTAGTAAATTATCTTCAAAAGGACATGGACGTTTCGGCATTCTTTAACTTAATTTAACTTAATTAACAGCAGTTCAATAACTCAGTTCAACAAATGCAGATTAAAATTTTCATAATATCGTACCACGGAAAAGTTGACTCGACAGAGCAACCAACCATATAGCTCATACAGAAGTTTATGTATATGTAGTCGTGTAATTTGATGTAGTGTTACAATCTTTCCACCTTTCTACCTTATGCTTAAATTACAAATTTAAAACAAAAACAAAGTTAAATACATTTGTCGTTAGATTATGAAGTTTTTAATATGAAATTACTTGCAATTATTTAAGTTGTTTTTATAATTGTTTTCATAACGTAAAGAATTTTCCTATACATATAAATAATGCGATATGCATTAAAAATAAAATGATGCAATAAAAAATAAATACATATTTAATCATCAGAGTTTAACTATTTGTTATATTATGTTGCATATATGAAATGTATAGAGGTGATATTTATATTATAATTTAGGAATTAAGTTTACAACGGAATTAGTAATATTTGTTTATTAGTAATGTTGCATTATTATTACTTTTATACATATTTGATATTGGCCATCAACAAATATGTTACAATTTTTATCTCCCCACATTCTCGTGTTTATTCGTTTGCTTGAAAACTAACGATATTATTTTATAATAATACATAATAATCCATAGTCATTGCGTGACAAGTACCAGTAGTATTCGTTAGTACAATAACTGTACACTGTATTTGTAGTTTGCTTCACAAGTAAACTATAGAAAAAGTAATTGAATAATCGAATGAATTGTTATTCGATAAAGTGAAATAAAATAAAACAATTGTGATATAAATGTTGGTTACATCTGGTGGTGTAATGATCATTTTTTTTCTCCAAAACAAGGTGATATATACATACCCATTTAAGGTCGACAAGAAAGAAACTATTTAATCGATTCGTGGGACCGTGAGACACTCGAATCACAATATGCGTACACCGTTGCCGTGGTTTCAGGAATTGAACGTTAAAAAAAAGAAACTAGTTCTTTGTTATGCGGAACAAGGGTTTCAGGGCAGGATTGTTTCTTTTCTCTTCGTAAAAAAATAGTTTACTGCAAGTGCATCGAATTTAGCGCAAATCCCTAATCCCTCTGAACACGATCGTTCAAATTTTATGGAGTCAGTTTGCCGCTAAACGCGGGCATTTCAAAGGTGGTTAATCGATTTCACGATCGATAATTGCATCAACTTGTAAAGCAACTCGAAGCCATATTCTTTTCTCGTGTTTCCGGCGTGGAAGTTTTCGAGTCTTCGAACACGTTTGTGTCTTCTTTCATAAAGTTGTACTTTTTCAAAATTTCGAACGATTTTATTTTATCACATACTTAAAATTGTCAATATATTTCATCGGTGTTTCCTATATCGTTAAAGATCCATTGTTTGTATATCTCCTGCGACCGTTTGTGTGACGCGGTCATTGATTAATTCTGTGATGCAAATTAACAACTCTCAAATCGATGTAACCACTTTTTGTTAGGAGTGCTCTTTATTTGCAAAATAAGCGACAAGTATTTTGTAACTTCGTCGTAATCGGCTGCATATGGTGAGTACCTATGTATGTATTTATGTATATCATTGTTGTACTCATGCATCGATTAGATAGATCGTCGTCCCGTTTTTTGAAATTTCTTTTGTGAAAACCGACCAAAAGTTTAATACTCAAACATATTTGCATCTGCTCTAACGCTCTATTAGAAATGAACAAATTTCGAGCTTTCATCTTCTTGAAATAATAGCATAGCAAGGTAATGCTATTGTTAAAGTTACGAACCACAGTTACTTTTTATGTTATTCCGTACACATCGAATAATGGAATGTATAATCGAAGCCTGTCTATCGAATTGTTCCTATTGTGTGAATATAGCGTTGTACGATCGGTTCCCACTAGAATTTCGACGGAAGTTTAAATTCACGCAGGCAAGTCAAGCGAAATGGTTTACAATAAGGAATACTTTTCAGAAAACACATCTTCGGACTCACAGCCGTTATTGTCAGTTGTCATGGACGTTACTAAATACTCGGTACATACAACGCGTAATTGGCAAATCGAATCGCTGTACCTCTGGGATCCTCTAAATAGAATATTGATTATGTATCTTTGATATGAACTGTTTCACACGAAATTTGCAGGTAACAATCGTTTTATTTCGATACGCGCATAACAATCGATAATAAACGTGCTATTTCATTTTTGAAACTTTATACAAAATCTTATCGTAACAAACGTCGGAAGTTACTCAGTTATCTAATCGGTATTCGATAAATTGAAATTAGGAATTCGTTAGTTCGAAACGTCAAAATTTTTATTCAAACGATCATTTACAGATGTCCGTTATTCGAGAATTTTAAATTTCTAGACAATTTGAACTTTGAATAACGTTTGAAAGCGCCCGTAACTTATCACTACCATCCACTTCGTACGTCAATATGATTTTCTTTATCGTTTAACAGATTAGTATACTGCTACAATAGTGAAAGACTTCACACGAAATACATATAATCGATACTCACAATAGAAATCGAAGCTCGTTTGCACGAGATACGACTCGTGGATCCCTCGTGTACGACATTTCGATTTTGAAACTTTTTATCGTTGAGATATGCCTGTATTAAAGGTGTGTCGTGAGATTGCTAAATCAATCGTGAAAGCAATATCTTCGTTGCTACGGCTATGAATATGGATAATTCAGCACTAAGGGTTTCCCTATTGAAAAGGCGTTTTGATTTTTTCTTTCTTTTTAGTAGCAACGATCGCATATTAATCTTAGTCAATAATTTTCCGACAGCCCTGAGCAACGTTATTTCGCGTTCGTACCATTTTTTATCCGTTCCTACGACGTAACAATATCTTCGTCAGTTGTTTTCGTCGAATCGGCTGTATAAGAAAATTATCGTTCGTCCCTTTGCACTTTGCGTAAATTTTGACGTAACGCGCTATCGCGTCAAACTTTCTATCAAATATACTTTCCCATTTTTTCAATTAAAATACGTAATGGCGTAGCCATATTTATAAAAGTACCAGATTATTTAGCATCGATTATATCCAAGTTTCGTGAATACGATACGGCACGAAGAATAATACCGGTACAAGTGCAAAGGGTAGAAAGTTGTTGCCAACCATAGGAAGAAAACTAAACGCGTGTTGCGTGTTAACGTGAAAAGCATTGAAATACTAAAAATCGGTGCACGGTGGCGTCTACGCGTAAACGGTGAAGAAGTCGGTAACCCAGCGAACAGTATAGCGTGAAAAGAAGCGTCTCCGGGAGTGTTTCTAGTCGATTTTGCTTACAATACAGCGATCAACACAGTGGAACTACAGATTCACGCCTTTACTAAACTTTACTAACTAGTCGGACGCCGTTGGTCGCGGCGTTAATTCGCGACCGTGCAAGATCGAATTGGCCGAAGGTGCGCCGACCTACCGTGCCAGGCAACGCTTCTATCTTAGGACAATGCTCCCTTTCCTCTTTTCCGCTTCTGCCTCTTTACGAGTTTACCGTTCGTTTCGAAATTTCACGCTTCTCCCTCTATAGATGGAACCGTTTGGGACGAATCTTTGAAGGCTTCCTCGGTGTGAACCCAGTCATTCGCATTTGAACGATGAAAATTTGACGCATTGCCAACATATTCTCTTTTTTTTGCGACCGGTTACGATCAATGAAACCTAAACGAAGAGACAATCTGTGAGAACGATAGAGCATGATTCGTGATATATGAAAAAAGAGGCGACGGTTCGATAAGATTTGGCATTCGTTCTGCGAGAGGAATCGAGTTACGGTGTCGTGTTCGCGATAAATGCTTTCGCTTGGAAACGCGTCAGTAAGTAAATCCGAAGGTGAATTCGAAGACGAAGCTGGTAATGATAGGGGAACGAAGTGTTTCGTTCTAGTCGATAAGCTAATTGGAGCGGTTGGCGAGCTCGAGAGGTTGGCAGAGGTTTCAGTTTCGTGCAGAGGGTAACGGAACGACGTTACCGACGTTACCGTGCGGCAATCAGCCTCGTTCCAGCGGAAAGAATCTGATTTGCGCGTCAAAGCGAACATTGTTCGTAAACGGAATCGTTGATGGTCAACGTACGTGGGCAATCTTCGAGTTTCGTTCTTCGTTTTATCTCTCTTGCTCATCTATCCGTTGTGCACCACATCACGCCCGTACAGAGATTCGTAAATACACACGATAATTATACGAATGTGTCAGAAGCACGATAATAATCGATTAGTTTTAAACCTCGAGCGACGAGAGAGAATATCTTACAATAGGTAATGCGTTCATCTAGGCGCTACGATGCGTGCATCGCAGCAACCTTCCTACCGTAGTGACCACTCGCTCGACAAATCCAACGCAAACAGTGGATAGAGTGTTTTCAATGGTTTTTTTTTTTATTATCAATCGTTTATTTTCCATTGTTTCTACGGAACTTTATATCTCCGAAAAAGTACAGCGAAAGTGATCGGATCGGTTCACGAGGCTGAAAGAAGCTACGAACGCGAGTTAGTCGTCTCTTCCTTTTCTTTTTTTTTTTTTTTTTTTTTATTCAAAAAAGAAGCAAGTAACACGAGGATGATTCTTGTTCGTACGGATTTCTATGAAAAAACAAATTGGTTGACTGGATTTCCGTACGATCTGACAACGGTATTTCAATGATACAACGCTATAATCCGTTTAATCGGATTCCTTAAACAAGGCTGCCACGATGCAGGTTCGAAAGCATAGTGCGCCCGTGTGTATATAACAAAACGTCAACAAGTAAACGTGCGATAAATCAATCGATTGCAAATCGCCTTATAAATTGTATAAAAATCTCTATTTGCCTAGCTTAATGCCTTAAGGATACGGTATTGGGAATTTGTATAATTCCTACAGGTTTATGTCCAGTCGAAGAGACGCTGTTGCATTTATTATTTCTGCTCGGCAATCTCGTCTCTATACACCAGGAAAAGCACGCATGCCCTCTGTGCGCTCAGCGACAAGCACGGTGAATCTCATTCAGACTTCTTCTTCCATCAAACGAGTCGCCAGACTTTTGCAAATACATCCGAACAGTAGTATCCTATACGTACGTATATAACGGAAAGTGGATTTTGGTATTCAAAGTATATGTGATAAACGTAGACACGCGAACGATTTACGGTTGTGTATTTCGGGAAACGAATAAAATAGAGGTAAGAGAACGGTAACGGAAAGTGGACAGAGCGACGACGATCGATGATAATCCTGATCGTTTACGAGATACACGTTAGAACGATTCGAGTATTATTTTAACAGAGTTGATCGAAAAGATGTGCAGATTCGATAAACGAAACGAGTAGAAACGTACATCAGAGAACGGTGGCAGCGTTTTTATCGGATCGAGACAGGTGATCGAAAGGAATCGCTGCGCGTCGGCACAGAGTCACGTGAGGCAAAAGCGAATCGAAAAATAAATCGGAGACACATGAGGGATAGCGAGTATTATTAATTGTCCGTCGTGCGATACGCGTGACAGGTGAGGCAAGCGCGTGCGCCACGCGGCACGCCCAATTGCAAAGAAAAAGCAGCAGACAGAAAATGATGCCGAGCTATTTCATGCTCGACACCTAATCCATTCACTCGAGTATTCACCGAAGTACTTTAGTATTTTTCTCCATTCTTAAATTCGCACGATATAAAATCCTAGCTTAGTATGGCCGGTAATTTGTTTCTCCTTGTTTCCTCGTCTCCCTCTCTCTCACACCCCCTGCCTCGCATCTTTCTCTTTTTCCCATTCCCGTAATCATCCTACGAGTTTTCCCCCTTTCTTTAGTTACGTCTATGTTACTTACGTCTTACGAATGGTTTTACATTAATCCGCAATTAGTAAATAGATAACCGCAAGCTTACGTCTAAGTTGAATTTACGAATTAGTGGTGTGTGTTATGTTGTATGACGCATAAAATATCAACGAGTCGCTTCAGCTATCCAACAGCAATCTCTCCTCGCTCACGCATAACACACTCACACACATACACGCTCTCTTGCTTCCCCTCTCTTTCTCTCTTTACCATTTTATTAGTTTACTTGCGATTTCGCGTATTGCAAAGCCCGTTTTATTTCCTCGACACGCAACAAACGATCCGTCGTTCACGCTCGTACGCATTCTTCCTCTCTGTTTCTTTGCTGCTTCCATTCTCCCTCTGGATCAGAAGCATAGAAGGTGCCGTACGTCAAACGATTACAGCATCTTTTTATTTTCTATCTGCAAGCTTCTTAATGGAATGTTGTGGTACAAATAGGGGAATCAGTAAGAACGAGTAATCTAATCGCCTATCAATTAAACCAGGCTTACGTCCGACTATTTTTCGCTTTTCTGTTGTTACGACTCTCTTTGTTCGTCCATCTTGCCATCGTCGAAACCGGGTGTCATACCTCGAGAAGAAAACCCGAAACGTTTCCTTTTGTTGCAGTCGATTTTCACGAGGGAAAAACGCAGCGATGATACGGAGAGAAAATAATTCGAATCTCTTACGAGCAAACGTTACCCTATAATTTTGATCCGCGTCCCGTGATATAACAAAACGTCGTTGCGTCGTCCATAGGATCGCAACGAATTTTTACCTAGTGAAGACTACGACTATGTCGTTTTTCTTGGCAAAAAGAATTTCTCCGTTTTCGAAGCGTTGGTCGGAACAACGATCCGCATACTCCTTTCTCTCGATATAATTCGTACGTAGCTGTTTATGTAGGAACGAGTCGTCGTACGCCGTACAATGTACAATTTAAATATCTAAAGCGAGAGAGCTATCGGGGATCGTTAAGGGCTTCGACATTGCAATATTTTTGATTCGAGCGAACATCTAAGGTTCGAATTCTCTTGCCTATGTCTATCTAATCGCGAAAACTTTAATATCACTAACGCCTCGTCTCGACTCGTCTGCCGTTAAGATTTATCGATCGAGCGTCTACTAGAATGGCAAACTTTCACGGGATCCATCTCCGATTGCTGCGCCGTGTATCGACCGACGATCGAATTACGGAAACTGAAAACCATTCTCTCCTTTCCGACGACACTTGCAACGCTTCTTTCGTTGTCGAGTACTACCACTCCGACCGTCTCGAACGTGTCTCGCTTCTCGTCGAAAATTACGTTACAACATACTCTGGCTAATCTCCCGTCCGATCGATTTTAACGCACGGAGCGTAGTGGTTCGCGAACGCGCAGCTTTTTTCCTCGAAATATTTAACAAAAATATAAACGCTAGGCGATTTTTTCACGGTTCGATATGACCGTTTAACATTCTAGAGTCGATCCGTTTGTAACCACGTGGGTCGCGTCGACCAGGGGTACACGGGCGTTTCGTTCGGTTCGTCGAGACTTCTACGTTCGGCAGGATTCGACTTTGGTTACGTCTATAGCGAGCCTTCGATTAAAAACGGTGCTCTTCTTTTCTTTCTATAATCACGTTCACGATGCATTCGTCGTTCCACTAAGAAGCCAGGATTATTTTCGAGATATGTTTCTGTGTATTGAGAAAAACGTGTACGATATTTAATTATAACATTTTTTTTCTTTTCTTTTGAAATCACTTATCTCTATTAGTCTATGATTAGAAACGCTAGATTTCATCTTGCTGCGTTCTCTCGTCCCTTCTCTTTCCCTGCGTTCCTCATTTTCGTCGTCTATTTTCGCATAAGTAGCAGACAAGAAGCCGTACGCGTTGCAACGCGTCGCTCGTAAGTGAAATCTACTTATACATATATGTACGTGTGTGTGTGTATTTATATATATATATATATAAATTGTTGATATTTATATATATATATATATGTATATTTATTTATTTATTCATTTATTTATATATTTATATTCGTATTTATATATTTATATATTAGTCTTTTTGAAATGTTTTCTCGTGCGTGCAAAAAATAAATCTCTCGACGCGATCGTTGCGTCGCGAGTGGATTTTCTTCTTTTCTTTCTCCCTTAACGCGTTTCTTTTTCCTACTTTCCCCGCTGATCCTGCGTTTCTCTTTTTCTCTTTACTACGCGCGTCCCGTAAAAGTTATAGAAACATCGCGAGACAATTTCAGCGACTCGTTCGTAAAGTTTGCTGGTTCGCGATCGTGTACCGAGAAATAGGAGCTGGCTGTAACAGCGAGTCGCTGATAAGACGATCGAGGATTCAAAAATTCCAGATTCGAAATTGTCAGCATGCGAAACGATGCGCGATCGAAAACGTGGCTTGTCCGCTGTTCGAAAATTTCACGAGAGCGAAGATGGAAAATGCCGACGAACGTCAGAATCTTCCTGTTTTTCGTCTTTTTCTCCGCGCAAAAATACGCCTATCAGTTTACACTAGATTCTTCGAAGCACTAAACAAATTAGAAAGTATCGTCTTTATCGCGCAATGTAAAAATAGCGTTAATGTGAAACGTCGACCGAACAAGCGTCTCTTCTCCAGAGTTTCCATTTTCCCACTTAACTCGAGAAGTTTCGTTTCACAAAACTTTAATATTTACTCCCATTAGTGGAACATTAGTTGCATTACTTTATATTTGATTAAGGCGGCTTGGAATCAATATTAGGGTATTTTTGCGTATAAGGCATATATCCGACTCTTTGTTGTTTCCGATAAAACATCGATTGCCTGAAGCGAGTAAGAAAGACTCGGTGTCCGCGAATTCACGAGTAGTTGATTGCTCAAAAAATACTATTGACTGTTGGAAACAAAGGAAGAAAGAGAATAGCGCATACTTATAGCGAGAAGCGCGTTGGTGACTTTCGGATAATCGACGTTGTATAATGTTTCGAATTGTTGAACAATAAGAAAATCGAATAGCTTCGTCGTATCTAATGGTCGACGCAATAGCAATATGCAACAAAGTCGTTTAAAGAATCGCCTAAAGATGCAACTAATTAGCGTCTACGATGAACGCAACCGTCCCAACGATGTTTAAAATCGAAAAAGCCGGAGAGGTTAACAGAAAATCGATTTCCATCGAGCTCGACTCGACGAGAAGTTCGTGTAACTTGAAACCTGTTCGTACGACAGTCGGGGAAATTAGCCGCGGTCGATTTTCTCTGAACTTTTCCAGCTTTTTCTTCGAAACAAACGAAAAGGTAAAACGAAATCGCTAATTGACGATACACAACAAGATATACGTACCGGTAAACCATTCTTACAACGGCACGATCCGACGTATACCGGTACGATGTCACTATTGCACTTCACTTTCAGGTAAAACCGTGCTACGATTTGACAAAACGATCACACGATCACACGATCACTATGCAAACGAAACATCAAAAGAGAAGGATTCGCGTTGCGGCACAAATTTCCTCCGTTGTTTTTGCCAGTCGAATATATTTTGTGCACGAGATGCGTCGCCGAACGATCCGAGAGTTGGACGTCGAGCATTTCCTTCATATTTTTCATCCGAATCTGATTTACTCTCCTTTCACACGGATGTCTCGTTTCTCTGGTCTTCGTCTCTCAGAACGACGACTATCGTCGAACTTTTCCTCAGGATCGTCTCTCCTCGATCGCTTTCGATGCTCCGAATTTATCCGTTACAATCTCTCGTTCGTTTGCTCGCGACGTAAGGAAGTCGTGTCGAGGTATTTTTATTCGGTTTTTCGGTTAAATGTCGATCTCTCCTTTCGGATCGGTAATGCCTCCTTGAAGTCTATTTCGTCCTCGGCCGAAGCTTCGTCTCAGGATCGTTGCTGCCTCCCCGGCGTTGGATCGTTTCTTGATCGGAGATAGAGCGAGCTGCTCGTACGAGGGTCACCAGAATCTCTGGGCACTGTCCCACAAGTTCTTCAAGCTTGATCGAAACTCGAAACGGAAGTTCTGGTAGTATCACGCTATGTTATTGCCGCTCATCGTTGTTACGCATTTTTTCTCCGGCGTGTTTTGACTCTCCGAATTACTACGCACCGCCTTTGTCGGACTTCCAGGAGTCGGCGTCGCGTCGCCTGGTAACGGGTTGTTGTTGTTCGTTGACGTGGAACTCCTGCGACCGTTTTCGCGGGTCGGCGATTTCACGTCAAACACGGAGGTGTCCGATTCGATGTCCGAGTCGATCTGAAAACAGTAGTTTTCGATTCACCATGTTTCCCAAATCTCGATATTGTTATTGCGTGGGACTAGCTACGACTAATGCGTAATTGGCTACTATACGACTGATAACGACAGCGGAACACGGTTACTTTTTAACGAGAAAAATCATTTCTAATGGCTTCTCTCGTCAATGGGTTTGCTACCGTGCCAGTGGCTACTTGGCTATTTGCATCTAACGTAGTTTTCGGTGCACAGCGCGAACAACAGACACGTTATTTTCTACGCGTGCCATATACTACGAGAAGGGACTACGAAGGTCGTGAATCGCATGAGCAGGAATTTGTCGATATCGATACGACGAGTACATCGAAAATCGGCTCGACGTTTAAAAATAAATCGAAGGCTATCACCTGTCGTAATTGCTTTCCACGAAGAATGATTTTTGCAAGATAAGGAAAGAATTATCGCGACAATGATGCGCGGGAGGAGGAAGATGACGATGCACTACCTTGTTGAAACAGACTACCTGTCTGGTAGCTGGGTGCGGGCTGAGAAATAACCGTTCGCTGGTGTCGCTACCGCAGCTGGAACTTTCGCTCATCTCCGTGGTAAATTTTCGAGATGCTCGCGGACTAGGCGGTGCCGCGCGGCTTTGTCCTCCCAAATTTATTCCTACGCTTCTCGAGCAGACCTGCGACTGAATGTGCTCGCAGACCCTTCGAAATCTTCGGATGTTTCCTGAAAGATAAAACATCGATGGAAAATTGAGTCGTCGTTAGGTGCCGCGTATCGAAATCGGGACGGAACGTACGGTTGAAACGGGATTACCTCGTCGAGTAGACGCACGCGGTGTAAATCAAGCGGCGCGCGAACGAGCGACAAACCGTAAGAGAAAAACCCGAGAGCACTGCGATTTGTGACTTGTAATTATACACGCGCACATACGCCGACAAGACGGCAAAATTCCACTTGCCAAGGTAACATCGATCTAGTTGCGCTTGGACGATTGCCAAACGCCACCACCTTACCGATCTACCCTAGTCCGCGGTTTGTTTCCGATGGTGCTTCGTACCCTCGGCCGTCCTTTCGTATCGCCAGCTCGATATTTCGCAAATTAAAGTCGCGCGCGAAATTATTCAATTATCCAGGAGGCGAAGAAACGCGAAAGCTCTTTACTATCGGAAATGAAGAAGGTTGGCGTTGCGATGGAAAATCAGAGAATTCACTTACCGCTTAGCAGAGTAAAAGTAATAGCGAACAATGGTTCGTTCGGCTGTTTCGATATGGCGCTAATGTCCACTTGAAAACGGACTTGTCTTTGGAACATTGCCGGCGCTGTACTTCCCCTTTTGTATTCCACTTTGAAGGACATCGGCGAGCTTACGCTGTGAGACAACTCCGCTATCTGTTGAACGAAACTTGCCTTTAACGTGGGCCCGTGTAAACAGCGTACACGAGCGTACGACCTTTCGATGTAAACTTACCGATAAAAAGGCGTGAATCAGGTCGGCTTTGACGCTGGCTAGAGCCTTGCCTTTTACCAGAATGGTGAACGTTTCGTCTTTCTCCGTGGTCATCAGACTACCGAACCATGATTTCTTCGTAAGTTCCGGGGAGGAATCCGGCGTGAGATGTACCTTCGCGGAACAAAGCGAAGCACGTTTAATTTCTATTCTTTGTTTTCTTCGCTTCGTTGAAAAAGGTGAAAAACCAAGAGTACCTACCTCCTCGGCGCTTGTGAGCAACTTGCGTCGATGAAATCGGGGACTACCAAGGAACGAGTTCTTGATGGTCGTCAACCTCGATCGCCAGTGATGAGCGCTAGATCCGGCGCCGGTGTGCGGCGAGCCTGGCGGTGTAACGCCGACCGCGACTACTGCGAAACGGACTATTCTTTACCTGTACCATCGCGTATCCTTTGCGTTTCGAAGCGAACGCCAAGTTACAACGAGCGGCCATGATCTTCGCCACGACAATAACAAATTATTTTGTCGAACAGAAGGTAAACGGGTTTAGTCGAATATTACGTGTATTTTTAATTGCGCGCGATAAACGCAGAATTGAATGTTTGCGTTGTACGCGAAGGCGATTAAAGAGCAAAACAACGCGTAGCATCGTCTGGAAGAAAGGATGCTTCTTCCGTGTTTCGGCCGATCACGGTGTTGAAAAGAGGGAGAAAAGAAAAAGAAGAAGCGAGTGAGCCACATAGAGGCTCGTCGACGATGAATGCACGCGTATCCAGTCTTTAACAATGATACGTCGTACGCGGTGTGTGCTCGTTATGCGGCGTAAGCACGGTCACTTGCATTTTTTAAAATCGTTCCAGCTATTAGCCCTTTCTGGCAAGATAAAACACGCGCACTCAGACAAGGCTTTCGCCATTTGCCCCGTACAAATGATGAAGGTACTCCGGACACCTGCGCCTCGTTTCAGCTACTTTTACCCGTTTTACCAGGTTGCAGATCAAACGTTCTTCTCTAATTGGATGTTTATTTATGCCAATGACTCTACTCTCTGTAACGACACTCGACAGTAAACTTTCCAACGGTTTCTGTCCCGTGGCTCGCTACACAAAGACCCTATCCTTCGGACAAGATGATTGCCAGATGTCGATACATTCTTACAGAATATTTTCAGCTAGCCTAAGGACTCGCTATAGATCTTAGGATTTATTTAGCTTAAGATCCTCCAAAGGGACAAATAGTCTTTGTCTTAACAGTCCCTATACCTACCAGCCACAACGGGAAGATACTGGAAATCTGCTTTTCTCACGTACGACGCTTGTCGCTAGCAATTTTCTCTCAAGGGCGGTTAGCATCCTTTTCCAACCACCAACGCAAAATTAGCCAATTAACAGCGACGTCCATTTCCCTCACTTTCCGAACCAACGCTTTCCTCAACGAATCCGATGATCTCGTATCTTTAGACACGAATTGGTAGTTGGTAGTTGGCAGCAATCGCTGATCCGAGTTGCTCGATATCTTAGGCAACCATCGTCCGAACTTGTATCGCATATCGAAACGCATCGACCCGAGTTCGAACTTGTAACCGCGAACCGAAATTAGTAACCGCGAGTTTTACGCCACGTGTACACATAGAATATATTGTTAATTAATATTTATTGTTAAATATATTCGAGTGTTTCTTCAGTACCTATCACGACATATCACCTCAAACTGGTGACCCCGACGTGATCGACAGCGAAAAGAGGTGTGACCGTGATAGCGCCACCGAGACTTCGATCATCGCGACTCTAAGACTGTGGCAATCTGAATCTACGGTCGCCGGGATTTAAACTCGGGTCCCGAACGTTCGTAACGTAAGGCGCGCGCTACCCACTGCGCTGCCGTCGTCCCGTGGTAGTTAGTGTCGAGTGGCGGTATTTGTTGTCGAGTGCCGCCACATCTCCGATCGAAGTATGCTGTCGTCGAGTTTACGAGAAAGCAAACGAATTCGCGTTTTTTAACAGATACATCAGGTTGCTCCAAAAGTTTCTTTCGTTTTATAAGGAAACAATAGATGCGCAACATTTCTATTATTTTATTGAATTACGTATGATCCATTTTGTTCTATCAAGACGAAGACCACGACATTTGACGGATTAGGTTTCACGTTCGTATAAAGATGCATCGTTGTAAAAGACACGTTTGTAAAAGAAAGACATTTTTCGGACGACCTAATGTATTTTGGTACGCTTCGTAACGTATAAATGCATCTTCGAGCTTTGAGCCAGCTAACTAGTTTTACGAGGATTTACAGTCGATTAATTCGCGAAACACAATCTGCAGGGCACTTTGGAAGAATGGATTATTCATCGAAATAACGTAACCTGGCGGGGTGTATCGATTGTGTAGAAGGACATCGGATAGTTTCTTGTTCAGCGATCTAACGCTTGGTTAGATAACGCCATTAAAATCTCGACGTTATTTCTGCAAAGTGTTTCGTAAACTGCTATTAGATCCTCGAATCGGTTAAGCTGTGGTGTTACATACCGTAAAGCGATAATTTGACTCATCCTTTGTTTCCGCGCGTCCTGCTCGATCGAATCCTCGTCGAGCAACGGGACCAAAGACCCGTACAATAATCGGGGTTTGCCCCGAACAAGAAATTCGATTATTAGCGTTTTCTAAGCAAACGATCATCCGTTTCTTCGCGTTGGACTATCGCGAATGACAACAAGGAGGTTCCTTTAGGCAAAGTCTCGTAAAACGATGCGATTGATTTTTATAACACCGAGTAAAACCAGAAAGAGAACAAGGGAGAAAATAATGTGAACGCTCACCCTGCTGGACGTCGTTTATTTCTATTCCCACGTTGGGTAGAACCGGAACAGGGGCCACGACAGGCGGTGTGCTGGTGTTTCCGTTGCCCGCTGCAGTTGTTACCGACGACAGTCGATGAGGACTCATCGTCTGGCCTAGATGCGAGGTCGGTGGTGCCCTGTGAGGACTTAGCAATCCTGCGACAGCGTTCGAGCCGTGCAACGGCGAACTACCTGGCGTCGATGCGTGCGAATGCGACGCGTGTGTGTGGCATCCCGTACTTGGCGAACGACGCGCATGATGCCTAGTGCTGGAAAAAAAAAAAGAATGTTTTGTCAGTCTAATCCGCGACAGGTTTGAGCACGTTTGAAACAAAGATCGTGACCAGAGATAGACGAGATGACAGAAGGCTCGAGCGACCGCTAAAGGGTATTTGTTGCGAACAACGTTGGTATTAGACGGGATTATAGCGACAAGTGGTATTAGCGTCTGTCCTGATCCGCCCTTGAACGATCTGGCGCAAGCGTCTAGACTTTAGAGAACGATATTCGGGATATTTGGAAGCCGCGACTCGGACCAGATTGTGCGTTGTTTCGCGAGTTTGGCGTTCCATCGATTCGTTCACGGAATCGGTTCGTCGCAGGATGCTCGAGACACGGTTCTAATCGAACGAAAGCTAATCGTGCGAACGAAGCTCGCACGTGACACGTCACGAGGGGAGAAAGCAAAGAGAACGGAAGAAAGGTATCTAAAGGGAATACACGTGAAATCGTACACGCGATGCATTCGCGTCGAGAGACCAATCGCGGTGGTCACGCGATCGTGAACTTCGACGAAGCCCGGAGATAGTAATTCGCGAAACGATCGAGCGTGTCGCCTAGCCTAGCAGCTTTTCACACAGTGGTCGATCCGATTCGTGATACGCGACAGGAACGATCGTTTTCCATTCTACTTACCTCGACTGCCTTCGAGGCGTTAGAGGAGAACCGTGACTAATTTCGCCGAGATTCAGGGCCGTGCTACCGTTTACTCGACACGTGTCCACTCGCTTTCTCGGTGGATCCGCTTCCAATTGTCCGGCGGATCCTCTCATGCCTCCTCTCATTACTTCCAACTCGTCCTCGCACGCTGGTCTTCTCCGTTTTCGCTCCAACAGTAGAAAATAGATCACCTTCTCCGTGTTGTGGCTGCACCGAGAAAACCGTAGAACGTTAAAAACGACTGAAACTGTTCGGAGAATACGTACAGAAAAATGAATACGCGATTTAGATTCTTTAGCGATTGACAACTTTTAATTTGTCAACGCTCAATAGGAAGATATCTCCTTTGACTTTTAGAGAAACGTGCGGCAATGGAACCAAGAAATCGAACGGGGACAACTAATCTCGAGGCAAATTGCTAACTTTGTCTTTTCGTTCGTGCCACCACGCTTACTTCGGGCTGAGGAGTTCTTGAATCAGTTTGTCCCGTTCCTTGAAGCAACCTAAGCTCGCGATCGCTTGCAATACGTCCGGATCGATCGCCTCCACGGACGGAATAACGTGCGTCTGCACCACGTCCATCATCGACAGCTCTAATTCTAACTCGCCTTTGCCCGCCGCCGTCACCCACACGTGCCTGTTTATCTCCGCCAGCTGAGGAAATTCGAAATTAGGATCCGTTGCCTGCCGCACCATTTCTCTCGAATTTAGCCCGTTAAACGTGAGCGCCGAGTAGTCGGCTTGTTTTATGACAGTTGCATGATCGATGCAACCGATGGACCCTTCTTTCCACTTGGAATCCTTTTCGACCAATCAGACCAACCGTTTAACGGACCAACAACGAGATATTAAAGCGAAACTAACTTACCGTTAGTCTCTTGTCCGGATCGACTTCGATCATCCCCTTCAGCAGATTCTGACATTCGGGCGGCACGAAGTGCGGTATGTAGAACACGCCTCGTTTCACTTTTTCTAATAATTTTCTTAAGTTGTCGTCGTCGAAGGGCAACGCACCTACCAGAAGCGCGTAAAGTATCACCCCGCACGACCAAACGTCTGCCTTCCTTCCGTCGTATTTCTCACCCTGCAAACGCGCAATTATTCCGTGTTTTTTCCCCCCTTTTAATTAAATTCCCGACAAACGGGAACTCGGCTAACGATAAAATAGTAGTAACTCGTCTCGATGGTTTTCTCGGCGGGCGGCAAAAGGGAAACGCAAGAAAGCAGAAAGTGTATTTTAAAAGACCGTGATTACCGTTTCGTTATCAATCTTTTCCTCCTTTTCTACGGCTAACGACAGAATTATTAAAGTTAGGCAGGCGAAGCGAATACTCGCGCAGGCTAGAGACGAAACTTACTCGAATCACTTCGGGACAGGCGTAATGAGGAGAACCGCAGCTGGTTTCCAGCATGGAGCCGGCAGGTTGCAACGACGCCATTCCGAAATCCGCTATCTTGATATTATTCTTCTCGTCCAACAACAAATTTTCAGGCTTCAAGTCTCTGTGACTGAAAAGGAGAAACCCGCGACCCGGTTATATCGAGTGGTACGCTCCACGCGATACCAATTATTAGGTTGTCCGGAAAATGTCTTTCTTTCAAACATGTTTTTTACGACAATGCACCTTCGTACAAACGTGAAACCAAGTCTGTGAAATATCGCGGTGTTTATCTCGATAGTATAGTATAGTACGTAATTCGACAAAATAATATAAACCAAAAAACGTTGTGCGTCTGTTATTTCCTCATAAAACGAAAGAAACTTTTCGGACAACCTAATACTACAGCGTTAGGGCGGCTACAGACGCGGGTCCTCCCGAATAACTCGACTACAGTCGGTCGAGTCGACTAGTCGAGTCAATTTTTCCGTTCACGTACAGCGACTTACTAAAATTTCTAGCCGATGAAGCCGTCTATGGCCGCCCTTACCCTAAATGGTAGCCCGGTTTAGGGTCACGTAATTTAAATGTCCGATCGATCGAAACCGATGTTATACGGTGTTCCTGCGAGAAATTAGGTCCGTTTCTAGATTTATTCGATCGTGGTAGGTATCCCCGATGTTATCTAGAACTTGGGGGACCCTTCTAGTCTGAATAAAACTCTGTTATCGAGTCGTCGTTACATACGAAATTAATGGAGAGAAATTTCGCATCGTCCTTCGAACGATATGGTTTTTACGTCGAACCAACTGACCGAGATTTCTTTGGATACGCTTTGGCGACAGATTTACCAAGTGTTTTTCGCTTGCGTATTTCCACGAAATATCTCTCTTCGACCCGATTCTTTCCAAAGCAACGTTTTTATATATTCGAATAGAAGAGAATTTCACATTACTCACCAAATACTATGACTATGACAAAAATCTAAAGCAGAAATGATTTGTCGAAAAAATCTCCTCGCTTCCTTCGGCGTTAGTCTACCCTTTTTCACTAAATAGTCGAAAAGCTCCCCGCCCGAAACGTGTTCCAGAACAAGATATCTGAAACGAACAAGCGTAATTTCAGTGTTGGTACACTCCGACTTTTCCGAGCGTGTATTCTCTTCTCTGTCACCGTGAGTAATAGGTCCCGTGAGTAAAACACTTTTGTCTAGTCCGTAGATTTTGCTGTTTTTCCACTCACTCTCTCTCTCTCACTCTCTGAGTTTGTCCGAGTCACCGAATACTCTCTTTTTCAAACGGCCGAATTAAAGTTCAACGACTTGTGCAGCTTGATGAATCTCGAGCGGGTCTCGGTTTTTCCTCGACTCGCTCAAAGCGGAAAAATTCGCGGAAAAATTCAGTCTCTTTCTAGGTACTCACAGGTATTTCTTGTTCTCGTATACGTCAGAGAGGCCGAGCACGTGCGGATGGTCGATCAGTTTCATAATCGCGATCTCCCGTTCCACCTTCATCAGCACCGACTCTGACAATTTTTCCCTGTTGATGATCTTGATCGCCACCTTCTTGCCCAACACACAGTGGACCCCGAGTTTGACCAATCCTGAAGCAAACGTGTTCGCGATTAGCTGTTTCCTTAATTCGACCAATACGTTTTCGTCGACGATCGTTTTCGGAAGAAACTAAAACTTGAATTCTGTTTCGGATTCTGTTTCGGATGGCGCGACGCCGCGTCGCGTCGCGTCGCTGCTTCGGATCGTCGTATCACTGCGAACGAAGTAGCCCGGCTCGAGTGGTACAGTCGTTTTTAGTCGGACAATCTCGCGAGAGAAAATCTGAAAAGCTGCTGAGTAGGGTCGCGGCAAGTAGAGCTCCTTGTGCAAAGAGTGGCTCGTTGTATTCAGCCTGGATCAGCGCGATCGTCCTTCTTTGTCCGTTTCGCCTTTTTTTTCTTGCTCGACGAATCTTTTCGGAAGCGAAAAAAACGAATGGCTCGATGTTAGCCGCAAAAACCGTTTGTTCCCTTAGTCGCATCTACTTTGTTCGTTTTAGTCGCCGTTGAGCGCGGTTTTCTCTCGATCCGCGTTGTATCGCCAGGGCAAAAGGCAATTCATACCGGTGACGTTGTGTCGCCGTTGAGTCTACTGCTCTTTTAAAGCTACGAGCTAGTTTGTAAAACACGTTCCGTACGACAATAACAGTGGAAAAATGGATACGATGTACGACGCGTGACGTATTTTTTTCGAGATTCGAGTCACTGTTCGAGAACCTTCTGCATGATCCTATGTGTGCACACTTTCCTACCTCGGTAAGCAAACAGAGAGGTTTCAGCCGAGTGGTTTCCAGTTGCTTCCATTTGCTAAATCACGGAAAGTTTTGCAGCAAGGACTTTGCGTCCAGCCTGGCTCACGTTACGCGCCATAATTCGATTGGTAATTTCGCTAATTTCACACGCACGCCAGCCAAGCGCTTTGAACGCGAGAAACGCGACCACGAGATTGGAAACCGTAGAGCAACGCAACGACTGTGATTCTTTGCTGGAAGTTGAATTACGGAGTTTAAGAGCGGCAGGGGGAAAAAGTAGTTAAAATCGTGACAAAGAAGAACGGAATAGGATACGCTTTTGTCGTTGTCAACTTTAATCGAAAACATACATTTTGTGCTTCGAGTAAATCGAATGACAAGTTTAAATTGGATCGCGAGCATTCTCCGCGCGGAGACGCGCAAACTTAAACGATTCGACGTATTTAGGGTAAATTCTGAAATATTTCCGTTCTGCCGCCAACGGACGATCGACTCGTGCTTATCGTTCCAAGCGTGCAACATCGTGTCGTGCCGCGCCACTGCTCTGTCATCGTGCAACGATAACGTCGTTGAAGCGGTTACTTTTCCTTCTACGATTGCAATTCTGCCGTCTTTTACTTCTCTGTTTCCGTGAGACCCTCTCGTCCAATTATTTCGCCACGATAAGTAGTCAACTGCGAGCGAAGGGTTGTACGGTGAACAGCAGTTTCGAATCGAGTAATCGCGAAAGCTACGCCGAAGATGTACACGGACGACGACGAGACGTTTGGAGCGGAAATTTGGCTGGGTAGCTAAACGTTTGAAACGTTTCGACCACCGCAACCCTACTCCAAATATCAAACGACAGCCCATGGACCGTTTTACGGGGATCGTAATTAATTCGCGAATGCACCCTCGTTCGTGAAATTACTTTTCAGCCTAAAGATACCGATACGGATACTCGTCAGCAGAGTGAAGCACACGTTTTCCAACTTGATTTCGGTTCTTCGTTGTATACGCGCGCGCTCCACTGGTCAAAAGCGTTTACGAGCGTTCCACGATCACGCAGAAAGTCTGTAAGGAGAGCGTCGGATTATTCGGCTGCCGTTAACGTCGACGAATCGCTTCAACGTTTTAGAACGGAAGGCAACTTTGACGTTGGCGAAATCGAATTGCAAATCAGCTATGATTTATTGGGAAATTATTGGGAAGCAGAATACGTGGAAACGAGCTGTTCGTACAGCCAAGAATTACGACTCTAGGGCGTAGGTATTTGCGACGACAAGGAAAATGAAAGATAGACGGAGAAAGGGAAAATATGATGGAACAGATAGGAGGGAATAACGCGCAAAGGAAGATTTATAGGACCAGCTAAATTGGCTTAAACCGTCTTCGAAGACCACAGCGACGCGATGTCTTTATCCGTTTAAAAGCAGCCGGCTGTAGGCTCCTCCCTGCTTTTGTTCTTTAAGTAGAAGGGCGAAAAAAAAAAGAAAAAAAGAAAAGAAAGAAAACGATGCAAAGAAGCGGAGCTCGTTGCGTCGGCGACGGCTTAGAAGAATCGAACGACCTTCGTCAATTAATTAATCGAATGGCCTTTCTGCGAGTCCGCTTTTACGATTTTCCTGCTGATTATAATTCCTCTTCCAATTTATCGAGCATTTCATAACGCTCCAGACGATTTTTCTTTGTCCCTATTAAACACGACCTATCCTCGTTACGGCCACACATTCGACGCTAACGAATCGGAATTTTGTATCGAACCAGATGATGGAAAAATTGTTGGCGATCGACGCGCTCCAATCAACCATCGTTTCGTATCGCGTTTCGTTGCGAACGTACAACGGAAGAAGGTCGCCGATGCGTTTCGAACAGCGCGTTTAAGCGATCGCAACCGCGATCCACGTGTCGGTGAATCGGATGAAAATTTGGCGAGGGACGTGGACTGGTCGCGCTCGCCAACAAATCGACGAGAATTGCATTAGCGTCGCTATAGGGCGTTAAAGTGCACTTTCCCTAACGACTTGCATCACGCACGATTTACCGACATCGATGCCAGCCATTTTCCCTCGTGGAAATCAATCTCTCCGAAATTTACATTTCGACCGTTTTGTAACGCAATTGGTGCCGTACCTACGACACGCAACTGTCGATAACGCGTCGCTGTTTCCTCGATATTCTTACGGTGCACGAGTGTACGTTGCGTGGACGATAATTCGATAACGCGATGGCGATGGGAACACGTTCCATGTACGCATCGTCGATCTCTCGTTCTCCGATCTTTACGTTGCACTCGCGATAAAGCGCGATAAACGGGAGGCTGCGATACCAGCGCGTTTTCATCTCAAGGTCGTTCTATTTTCTAGCCGCTTCATTATCGAGTGTCTAGCTGATGGAATATTTAAATATCGGCTAGTAATTGCGCTACGATATTTTAAATATAGTCCTCGTGTAGGCAAATACGCGCGTACACGAAGTTAAGTACGTATAATCGGCCGTTTTATGCTATAGAGCAGAGAAGCCCTGCTCGTGCCGAGGATACGTCGGGGACGACGACGAGTCGATTCGAGCCTACATCTGTCAAGGTACTGTTCGCAACTAATTCGACGAATCTGTGTCAGACCATCCGTGTCGACTTTCCATGCTGGTTATCAGTCTGGTAATCTTGTATCGCTGCTTATCGTCGAGTCTTTTCTCGTTCCGATGCAACGAAAATTGCAAATCTAGCGTGGCGTCAAATCTGTAATCCGATCGAGAGAGTTGTTAATCAACGTCGATTCAAAATGAAGGACAAAACGCGCGGCGAGTTTTCCTTTCGCTGGTTCAAAGGTATACTCGTAAACGAAATAAATAAAGCTAGCGGATACGCGGAGGATATGCACGAGCGAAAGACAAAGCGTCTACGAAGCGTCAAATATGATCGCGAGATTCTCGAAACGAGAACGGAAGAATTTATTTTAAACGCTATCGTCGACGATTCGCTCGGCCGATGACCCACGACGCAACACGCAAATGTATTTACCGGCATCCCTTTTTCGTATTCGACAGGACCGCGTTCGCCAACCAAATCGAATTATATCTCGATGTTTCACGGATTGCACGCTTCATCGAATTCTCTTGAATTCGACAATGCACGAACGTGCCCCGTGCGTCTGTCACGGCTTTATCGGCAAATTATTATCAAGCCAGGCGTATATTAATTCCAAAGGACATCTTCGTTACTTCCCTTCTGCGAAATAACACGTTCGATGAACGAGAATCCGCGACACGACGAACAAGAGTGCGCGATCCTTTGCTCGACAAGGAATTTGGCATTCGATGGAAACTGATCGTCAAATTTCTACTCTGTTCTTTTCGCCTTGGCATTATTCCGGCTTGTCGTTGTTGTCCGAATAGTTCAAGGTTTGCGCGTATAAGTACAACGCGTAGGTAAATTATCGCGTGGGACGATTTCGCGAGGAAGAAAGACAAGCGGATTCCGCAGTAGTCCAATTTTCCGGTTTACCTTGTTCCAACGCGACGTGACGTGGCTATTTGATAATCGAAACGCGCGATCTCTCAAGGATATTTGGCAAGCAAATCAGGTTAAATCGTCCCTATGGGAAGCAGTTGGCTGCTTGGCAGATTTAATAACGTTCCTTTCTCATTTCCTCTTTGCGTGATACGAATTCGCCTCTGCAATTCGTTTAATAGCAGCCAACGCTTTGCAACTTTGAAAGAAGCACCGTTTGCTACAATTTTATAATTTTAACCACGTGATATTCGGTCGCCCTCGCTCGTCTAATTCTCCGGCGTCGACCGCGAAACAGACGCTTTTCCCGTCTGTTCTAACCGCGGAATAATTTTTATCTTCAACCGTTTGCTATTCGAATTCCGTTTAATTCGGACCAATAAATCGACGAGAGTGGCCGGCCCGATCGTAAAAAGAAGACGATGAAAGTTGACACGAGTACGAGGAAGAATTTGTTTTGCCGCATAACGTTCGATCGCATCGATTTGTCGCGTCACGCCCTGCGAGCTCTCGAACTCGTTCATCTTGGAGCGCGGTCTCTGGACTCGAAAGTTTCTTACACGACACGGGCTAACTATAGCAATAACGACAACGGTAACCTTCGCTCGCGGGACGTCTTCATCGATTGTCGCGGTGTATCGCGTGCACGCGTACCTGTGCTTCGACCACAAACGAAAATTGCGATTCGGTACGCGACTCGCAATTTCATTAGATTCCACTTTACTTCGTCTCTCGTGGAATTCTGTTCCTGGATACAGAATCCGCCGGGATATCAGTACTGGGACTACCACGCCAGTCAAAACGAATGGTTTTACAATTTTATTTGAAAATTTCTACTTCGTGTTACATTTTTGCCCGTCATGATGTAATGACTTTTGCGACGATAACTAAAGAAACGATATAACGAATTTTATTTTTCCTTTTTCTCTTTGCTTCTATTCAAAATCAAAACAATTTTGTGGTTAATTATACCAATGCCAGTAAAAATGACTGGCACTTGTCAAAGCGTAAGAGGGTCCTTCAATCTGTTTACCGAACCCGAATTAACCAATTGCCTCGTTTCCTACAACTTCCCACGCGTTTTTCAAATTTCTGCCGCGTACCGTTCAATACGACGCTGTCAATTATGAGGAAAGTTCCGGATCGATCACGATGCCAACGCTGGAACTACCACACCAGTGAAAATAACTGGTTTTACGATTTTATAAACGTGCCAAGCCTTCGTTTAGGGATTATGGTCCCGGATCGCTTGATAATATCAAAAATGTACTACACAGCGTAGAATTTCTTTTGTAAGAGAGTAATAAATCGATAAATGTACAAATATTCGATAGAATATTTTTCAAAGACCGGTCGTTTTGGCTGCTTTTGGTAGAAATAGCTTCTAGCGTTAGTTGGCAGCGTGGGAGTATGCCGTGTCGCGTGATGTAAATCCCAGCGAAACAGCACGATTTTCTACTCGAACGAACTTCGTGCTCGTGCGTTTGGTCGCAATAGAAATCGTCGTTCGACGCGAAGTCGAGTCGAGTAGAGACGAAGTCGGAGCAAGAACAGAGTCTGAAGCGCGCATTGTAACATTATCGTTCATTCTCGCGGGGGTGACGCACGCTTCTCCATCGAAACCTGTTCCTCGTCATCCTCTCGTCTGTTCGTTGCACGACGTAGCCGCAAAGAATCACGTTGAACGGTCGCGTTTCTCGCGAAACCACTACCTTAGCTCCTTTGTAACTTCGTCATAAAACGTAATCGGCTTTAATCGGTAAAACATGACGAGTTCGCGTTTTCTCAAACTCCTGGCATTGTCTTCGTTCCGTACAGGTCGATACAAGGTTTCCATAAGTAAAATTACGCGAGAGAAGAGAAGACGACGTTCGTTTCAAAGCTGAATCTTCGTTTAACTCACCAACTACCGACGCGGAATTCCGTATTGGGTCTCGTTCTCAATTCAGTTTGCCCGTTTTTGCAACACTTTCGTACGTGATTCTCTAGCCGAGTGATCCAATATTTTCAATTCTAGCAATGACTTTCTTGAGAAAATATATAGAAATAGAGATCGTTTTTTTAGATATTGTTTTACGTTATTTCTCGATAGATCACGGATAGGAATAAATAGCACAGTTGTTACACAGTATCGCTTGAAACGAATACAATGATTTTTACGTGTTCCACGTTGGCAAATATCGCACTGAGTCAGGATAATCTCGTCGCGGTCGTCCGAGGGTTAATCGGTCAACCTAATTACTGTGTAGCACGACGATTGTTTCAACGATTGTCTCGACGGCCTTTTGTTTACGCGGCCGAGTTCACAGAAACAGTCGCCGGCTCGTAGCACGGAAAACTGTATACGCGGCGAATGAAAAGCGCATTCTTCTTCCTCAGGGAACCCGTTTCTTCGCGATTCTGGTCGCTTTGGGGGTAACGCAACGCGTTAAAAGACGCCACGTTAAAAGCGCTCGCGGCAAGCCGTCCAAGAGGTGGGGTGGCTCCATCCTCTTCTCTCTCTCCGATCCAGAATCGTCCTTTAACCGTGTAACGAAATTCGTTTCCTATGCGACCCGGTTATATTTTCCACGGAACGCGATTATGCCGCTGGATACTCTGTGGAAAAACAGAGGCACGTCCTTGGACCGTGGACGATCGAACGAAGCGTAACAAGCAGCCCCGAAGATCCTTTCTCCTTCGAATCGATCGATGTACCGACCGAAAAGAAAAGCTACGAGATCGTCAATGGAAGTCACGTAATCAGCCGGTAAATTATCGTTTCGTGAAAAGTTAATAGCGCGCGTTAGCTATATTTCGTAACGTAAATAGAACGAGAGGGGTCGTACGAATTTCGTCGAAGGCTCGATGCGACTGCGTGCTCTGATATCTCGCGTGACCGACGTTGCATCACGTTGGGGGTGATACAACAATGTGCAAACCGAAACACGCATCGAGCTCTATTTATACCGTAGCCATGCGGTTTACTAAAGTAACAACTTATAGATTCCGACATAACGGTTAATTCGAATTTATTCGTCCAAAGACTCTTTCTCGTTCCAAGACGAGTAGCTTAAGAGGAAAAGTCGTTCGTCTCGTCTCGAGACTTTGTTCTTCCCGTAAACTCGTCGATGCGGATTCTTGGCGTCAACGATCGGAAAGAGTCTCGATCGGACGAGCGTGGAAGCTTCGCAAACAACGTATCGTCGACAACGTATCGTACGAGTCGTGAGATCTTTGAGGTAGAAAATGCGCGAGGGATCCGCTGCACTTACCTGTCTGGCCTTTTCCCAAGGTCTTCTCCAGTCGATAAGGACCAACGTACTGATGGGTCTCCTGGGTGTTGGACCCGACGGGGCTCTCCTTGCCCTGCATCGTCGAGCCACCTTCCTCCTGGTCCGCCAGGTTGGCTAGATTATCCTAGAAACCCTGGCTTGCCGGTAACCAACCTCCTGCAAACTTCCTTTTACCACCCACCCAGCCAGCGTACCGGCCTCTTCCGCTCCTTTCTTTCCCTCTTTCGCTTCCTCCTTTCGCTCCGTTCCTCCTTTCTCCGCTAGACTCTCCTTCCGTTTTTCTTCCTACGATTGGTCCTCTCTGTTTCGCGTGCTGCCCGTCCTCGTAGGATCACTCCGTGACGGAGCGGTGTTTCGTGTCCGCGATAATCCACGGCATGGCGATCGGCGAGTAGACGACGATCGCTGGCAGATCGTTCTGCCGGATCGTCGAAGGGAGATACCCCCGTTCCTTTCGACGACGAGCGAGAGGACACGGGTGGCGACGGCCACGACAAATCGAAAAATCGACCAACCGAACGATCACCCGAAAACTTGCCCACCACTCGGCTCTGACACATGCACACGCACTGTCACTCGCGCGACCGGCCTTTCATCTTGCGCGGCTGCCTCTTGCGGATCCTTTTCATGGTGGTTGGCCGATTCGCGTTCACCGAACGGGGGCAAATGAGGAAACGGGGAACTCGTACGAGTCCGGAATCGGTTGGATCACGAGGTGGCACGAGCACGGGCCACGGCGGCGGTTCTAGTAACATGGGGTGGGCTCACGTGAACGGCTCACGGTCGCTCCATCACCGGCGGCTCCGTCGGAAACCGAGTCGCTCCTCGACGGAGCCGCGTTCGGCGCCATTGCGACGTAACCGACGCACTCCGACTTACGGTTTGACCGTTCGCGAGTCACCGCGACGATCCGCTGTTTCGGTTCGCGAAACGCCCGCGATGTACCCTCTTCTACCTACGATGGTGCTTTCTCGCCCTTCGCCGTTCGCCCGCAACCACCGAACCTTCGCTCCGCACCAATCGAAACGATTTTCCTTTTCCCGATCGTTTTCGACCTTCGGATCGCCCTTTTCGAATCCACGTCCAGCCAACACGGGAGGAGACTACGAAGCTCACCGACTGTCCCTTTACTCCCCCAGTACCTCCACCCTACGCGGACTCATGCACCACCACCACCACCACCACCACCGTCACCATCACCGCCACTGCCACCGATATTTCACTAGATTCGCTAGAAACTTGTCCGAGGACCGGATCGATTCGACCGAAACATCCGCCAGGCTTGGATTTTCTTTTCGTTTCGACGGATAGTCGATTTATCCAGCCGTGTGTGGTCAACGATTTGGCCCCTGTCGTTCGCGGATGACGGAGCTGACGACGAACCGCGGCGCTCCTAGTTCGATTACGTGTTACACGGGCACCAACAGAGGGGGTAAGTTGCGCGCGCACTTCCAAACTCGTCGCCACCCCTGCGGCCACCCCTTCCTTCACTCTGGCTGAATCGGTGGTGCGTAGCGACCGCTTCGAGTCTCTTCGAAACTGTCTCGTCCGATGAACAAATCGTTTCGGATACGTTCTCGTTCCAACTTCGTCTCTCCGATTCTGCTTTCGATTCGATTCGAGCAGACCACGTTCACCGAGCGTCGACATCGTCCATACTCTTCGAGCGAATTCTCGCGCTTTATTTCCTCGATTTCACACGCCGCTTCTACGATAAACGATCTGCCAAGGCAAACTCGAATCACGCCAACCAGATATGTTTTTGCGGTGAGCTCAGAGGAGTCGACGTGGTTATTTCGTGGTTATTTCAGGACACGTAGTTGTTTCTTACAGAGCGCGAGCGAACGCGACAGAGAACGATCGGAGCCATCGCTGAAAGCGAGGGAGTCGGAGCTAGGGAGACTTTGATTCTCTCGGTTTAGCGTGCACGGTGGGGCATGGCTCGGTGTGTTCTCGTCGGTACCAGGGTAACTACTCGTGGTTTGTGTCCGAGGTAAGAAACAAGCGAGATTTTCGATCGATCTCGCGTCCTTCGACCGGTAATCGTTGCATCCATGTTTTTCTATTGAAAGACGTGCGATTTGTAGCGTGCGACAGCGAAAATCCCTAGTTTTCGAACTTTTACGCGCAAATGCGATTCTCGTTGTCTCGTGCAGTTTCCTTCGGTTTAAAAGATAGGCGTAGACCATCCGATACGATTTTACCTTGTGCATCGCGTATACCTTCCACAACTTCTGATCAACGTGAAATTCTTCTATATTATTTGTAGGATTACGACGTTTGCTGAATTTCCGCGAACCGAAGCGCTCTTATAGAATTTCAAAGTATTTCTCACCGTGTCGAGAATTTATTTACATAAGCGTTTGCCTCGAAACAGATTTCCATCGGATGAGCCGAAGCAGCGAGTATAAATTGGACTCGCGAAAGATCGAACAGAGCGTACCGTCTTTTCTTCCGATAGAAATGGAGAATCAATTTGCGAAGAAGAACTCGCCGTTTGGTAGCGATCGTCTCTGAAAAGAAATTGTTCGAAAGGGATCACGGAAAATCGGGTCGCGTAATTGCAAATTGATTGCCGGCAGCCTTCGATCTCGTTCGCTAGATGTAACGGATACCAATTTTAACGCGTAAATTCCATAAAAGCGAAAAAACGTTATTTTATAGGACAGTGTCAACTATTACGATCGAAATAAACTTTGAAGTGACATCGACACGATGAATGATTTACGATGGAATTAGACAGGTTAAGTCAGACGGTTTTGCCGGCCGAATACCGATTAATCATTTAACGGATTAATTATTAACGAAAGCCGGTATCGTCGTTCCGGCCCTTGTCTGCTTACATATTCAACCGGTGTCTACCTTCGTGCGTTCTAATCGTCACTGAACATATTTTCGCCTCACGATCGCATCCAGCTAATCGTAGCCGTAGATGTTGCTAAACGATCGAGTTAAGAACCGTTCGGCGAGGAATTCGCGTTAAATGATCGATTCGTTCGAGTCGCGGTCGTAGAAAACGAGAAAAGGTTCTGAAAACGCCCCTGTGCGGAATAGAAACGGCGCTCGAGGCGATTCCATTTCAGCTTGAATTCTCTTTGCAAGAGACGAAACGCTTCCTTTGATTGAAAAATGATATTGACTATGAAGAGACGAGCGAACTTGGAAAGGCGAGTCGCGAGATTTCTATACGAGACGACATCGACTCATCCTTGATCGCTCGCGGTTGAAGAAAATCGCGATTCTAGAATATCGAAGCTCCGCTAGCGAGAATCTATTAAACGTTGTTAACCCCGAGCAAAGAGAGAAAACGGCAGGTACACGGGGTGAAGGAGTAGAGAAGAAGAATGGAGAAGAAGTAGAAGGGCGAAGAGGAGAAAAGAGAAGAAGAGAGGAGAAGAAAGAATAGAAGAGAAAAGAAGAGCAGCATTTAACGGAGGCACTTTTCTCGATGAGACGTGCGTATAAATATGCAAGGTAAATTACCCTGAGCGTTATGGCGCGAGCTACGAGCGAGGACACCTCGTGTAGAGAGGGGTACGAATACGATATAGATCGAGCCTGGAGGGACGAGGAGGTCGAAAGGGCGGTGGAAAAGAGAGGGACGACAGTCGGATGGCACAAAGAGGAGGGTGCAGGTCGAGGATCGATAGGTATATAGAGGCAGATAGGAACACAGGAAGCGTCTGACACCGGAAAGCTCCTGGGGGATGGCTTCTTACGAGCTAGTTCTGACCGACTGACAACCCATTTTCTACTGTTTCTTCCCGTCTTTCTTCCTTCTCTGCCTCCCTTCTTCATATTTTTACCATCTTCGTCCTCCTCGTTGGCCGACTCCAGCTTTATTTTTATCCGTTCGACGCTAAATTTGCCATCGAGGAACGATGAATCGAAACGACGTTTCTTTCACGCGATCGTAAAAACTTTTATATCGACGCCAGGCCGCCGTAAATCGCATCGCATGCCGACGTCGCATCTAGGGACAACGAGTAGACAACAGCGCAACTCGAATGATGACCTGTTTAAGTCCGTAACGATAGAAATATCTGAAGTGAGAATAGTTCCGTATACGATTCGTAAAATCAAATCCGAAATTAGCTTTTGCTAATAGGCAAACGCGAGTCATCGACGAACGCCGATCGAACCGTTGGAATTTTTGACAATTTTGCGCGAATTTAGCATAGAAGGAAAACAAAGCGAGCGATTTTACCAAACCAACTGCCTGCCACTAGTCGTCTCGTAAATTCGATGAAACCCTTGATTCTTAAATAAAACAACGTCAGAATCTACGGAATCGCGTTTACGGCGGTCAAATGTTTGTTCGACGCGATTCGCGATCTTTGCAACAAACGCGGGACGATCAACGATCGTTCGGAAAATGGAATAGGAAATTTGTCGACGTGCGTGTATCTAAAATATGCGGCAGTTGGATTAATCGTACGTAAATTAACGACCTTTGCCTTTGATCTTTTCGCGAATCCCTCGAGAAAGGGAGAGAACAGCGATCCGAGTTTCCTTTATGGAGATACGAGACTGCTCTGCTCCTCTTGGTGTACTTATCGGTGTTTTAACGTTGTTCGGTCCTAGGATCGCTCGTGTTCCTATTTGGCAGCGTTAGGAGCGTGGGTGGAGTGGGATTTGAAACTAACAAATAGGAGACTTCCCTTCGGGTTCGGACTGTTCAACCGCATACGATTAATTGGCTCTTGGTAATCTCTGCCCTGTCCTCTGCAGCATAGATCTACGTAATTGCCATAAATACGGGAAAGTTCTCGGTGCCGTTGGTGCAATCGCTAAATCACCGAACGATAGAAATTGCCGTAAAAAGTCTTTTAAATCGCGCGACCTTCTTTTTGACGTATTAACGATCCTCGGAGGATCGCGAAACGAATTTCTATCCATTACAGCGAGACGAAAATACGATTTTTCCGATAAAAAATACGAGCGGTTGTCGTTAACGCGTTAATTGCCACTGTGGCCACCGGTGGCCCACGCCTCGCTAAATATTTTATAGCGATGAAAATAAGATAAATTTCGTTGAAAAAATGTTCAACGATGCGAATGAATTTGAGATAATATTATCGCTAAACTGCAGAGTTTAATAGAAATAAAAAAACAGCAATTGTTGTAGCTACGATGTATCATACAACGCATTATACTTTCGTTATACGTTTTCATATTATGTACACATTCTGTGTAATTATTCGACTTTAAATTTCTCCTGTAAATGCATACAACATCACTGTCTAATTATCAAATACCATATAAATATTCTGGAAAAATTGAACGTTATAGCGTAATATATTTCGGACAACAGATATAAAATTCGCGCGACAGTCAACCTGTTAAAGGTCGATGCACCGCTGATTTGCGCATATCTCTACAGGCAAATCACACATATTCGTTCCTACCTAGATAGTGTCCGTCTCTCGTTCGTGTTTACACTATTCCGGTAGGGTTTGCTCATTGAAATCGCTAGCCGCGTTATTCGTTCCTATCCATCCGATAGATAAGTACGCTCGTCCGTCCCATCGACAATCCTACGTCACTCCGCCCATCCGTATCGTCACTTTTCAATTCCCGTCAGAGCTTTCCTCCGATATATATATATATTTATTTCTTGATCTTGCCAAGTTGACAGGAATACATGGGACTGTACATCTGATCGATCAACACCGAAGAAAATAACGCGAAAAATGTATTTTTTTCGTGAGATTTTCTCGGATGTAAATCGCAGTGTACGGGATGCAACGTGTTGCACCGAGAGGGAAAAGCTAGAATCCGGTCCACTCGTAGGTCGTACTTGTGTACTTGTCTCTATCGAGCACGATGCAAGTTACGCGGTGGGACGAGTCAACAAAGTTCGAAGCTGGCACTTCGCCTATTCACCGCACCGCAGACGACACGGTCGCTCGCATACCGCGCTCGCCCCTGCTCCACTCCCGGACACCGGAAACCGAATGCAGTCTGAAGCATCCTGCAACCTACCAACTTCTCGGAACGCATATTGTTTACCCGGTGAAATGTACAGGCTGCCGTCTCTGCCGATTTAATAACACGAATCGATTCTTTCAACGACTTTCGATCGTTCGAATTCGCTCGATCGTTACCTCCCTAAGCCAGTCGTCGACGTTTTCAATTTACGTTCTTCGGATAGTTGTCACGCCTCTGCTTCTAGCTACTTTCAGCCATTTCCGGCGCGTGCAGAAAAACGCACGAAGGACGACGTAATCGAAGATCTTCGTCCTTTTCTTTCGTCGATTTTTGGATCACGCAGATTCGATCTCAAAGCTTTTTCGTTGACGCGATTGCCGTGTGTTGCGCAACGACCCCAACTAGCTTTTTCGAAGTTCGCGAATGATCCATAGAAACGTCCGCAGTGCAGATGACCGTCGACGCGTCGATCAGTCGTGTAAAGATATAGAGGCAATCAAAGTGGCGAAGTTTCGACAAATTTCTCTCGACAGACAGCTCGTTCCCCGACAACGATTTTCTCTCGGCGATGATTACCGAATATCCGACCACTTTTCGCCAGCAAACTTGGGAAATTTGGTTCGTACATCGTTCCGAGAACTCGCTTTGGTAAATCTGTTTCTTTCGTATATTTCCTATTTGTAAAATCGTGGAACTCGATTACTCGATGGTAGGTCGATTACGTCGGTCGGTAAATCGTCGTAGAAAAGGATTTTTCGCAAAAGAGCGATTCGATTCGTGATCCAGAAATTTCAAGCGGGTGCAGAGTCTCGAGCTGTTTTCGCTCGGCGTATCGCATGAAAGTAGTTACGGCTGTATTTTACGAGTCAGACCGTCCAAGTTCGTACGAAAGCGTTTAAGTGGAGACGGTAATACGTAAAAGGGAGGCGTAAAGTGTTAACACAGGCCAGAACAGCAGCAGACACTCGAAACACCCCTCTTCCTATCCTCTGCTGCCGGTCTTCCTTTTTCCCTGCCTGCTTTCGCCCTCTCCACCATCGTTACCTTCAAACTCTTTGACGCTTCGTCCTCATCAGTTTTTGCTTGTCCATCCATTTTTCCTCCGTTTCCCAAACCGTCGCTTCGTACCTTTCCTAATGTATCTCTTTCTCTTGAGGAAACGAAGCTTCCTCAAAGATCAGCCGTCCCTGCCATCTCGTTTAAGTGAAATCTTCGTCAAAGCAAGACGAAGATCCGCGCATCTGCGAGGGTGCGTTCATTTGCTCGGAACGTTGTGCAAAATTACCTTCTCTCTCTTTGTCTCTCTTCGCCGTTGAAAAAATTGGACGATTTGGCAACCGTAACGTCTTGGAACATCGAGAAGTAAACGATTTGCTGGGACGAACAGAAACGAGGTCGGAGAGGCCGAGCAAATTGGTCGAAAGGCAGGAAAGGCTGAGGGACTCGATTGGTAGTCGCGACACAGAGCGGCAGAACGTAGCGTTGTCGCACGTGGACGCGTGAATATACATAATAGGTAGTGGTCAAATGCGATACAACGACGATGGTACGCGACACGAAGCGATGCGACACGTAGCGAGGCGAGGCAAGGCGACGGTGACGTTCGAGCGTGGCTTGCATACGTTCGATGTAGTTTGATTTACGTCGCTGTAAATACGATCTCTATTAAACATGTATTCCGTACATGGACGTTCGGAAGATGGATGGTAAATGACGAGAGTCGGGTGGTCTGCTCCCACGAGGCGCGATGCAAGCTTCTTCGAGTGCTACCTCTGGTTCGTAACGCGGCACGTTGCCGTATCAGAAGTTTACGTATAAATTACCGCCGTGATTCTGCTTGCGACAATGAAAGCTACCTACCTTTTGCGAAACGACGCCTTCAGCCAACCTTTTTCTTCCGCGGATTAACGCCGAGATCAGAGATTATTCGGCTCGAATTACGTAGCTCGTGGCTCGGAGAAAAGTTCTCTTATACTTCGAGATACGAAGGATTATTCGAATTAAAGCACCTGGTAAGCGTTCTAGACAAAGAACTTAGTTTGCCGAAAGAAGGGACGTTGGTTCGCGATTGTTTTTCACAAAAGTGCAGCTACGTCAACTCGTTCGATCGAGGTAGTTGGTTTTCGGACGCAAATACTCCGAACTTTCTTCGGAGAAATACGAAAACTTTCGTTAAGTCGTTCAGTGGTCGCGACGACTGCTTGAGAGATTTAATAAGAGGTAGAAGATAAAAGAAAAACGTGGTTCGAGAAATTCATCGTAAGCCTGCAGCTTTTCAGGGTGTACCGAAATTGAAATCCACGTAACCCACGGACGAACGAGAAGTTTTTACGGCATACGGAAATAAAAACACGGCAGGAACCTCTGCTAGAGCTACCACGCAACGTTTTTTACTCTAAGGATCTAAAGGGAAGCGGGACGCTCTGCCTATGCGACGCGTTCCTAAATTTTCCAGATAAATTTTATCGCTGCTCGTTTTATAGGAGTCGGTCAAAGGGAGCCGGGCCGGTGAATTAGCAAGAGAAAAGAGTTGGAAGCGTTTAATCCTCCGATCTGCTCGTTAACTCAAAATGTAAGGAGCGAGATAACTCTTTTTTCTCCGCGTCTCGGCGAATTTCTCGACGATGAACGACAAAAACTCCACGATCTTGACAAACTGAAGCGCCGAGCTTCCTCAAACCGAGAAAAGAAGTAGAAACCATTGTAGCTCTCTCCGCGTGGTCGGCGTAAGTCTTATTTCGTGGTAGCGAGGCGGTGTTGGCAACTCGAAGGAACGGCGACAAAGGCGACGAGCGAAACGCTATGCTCTTTGACAGCGGCAATTACGCTCGTTGTGCGATGACTCGATAATTAGAGGCGTGCGGGCGTAACAAGCGAGCGGGAATGCAAGGAAGAAGACCGCGAGTACTCGAGATGAAAGTACGCGATCCAGTACGTTTTACATTCCGGTATCTGGCATCTACCATCGCGTAACTACCCTTCTTTTCTTCTTCTGCTTTATATCGGCTCGTGCTGCTTCGTGCCGAGCTTTGTCAAGAAGAAAAGGAATACTCACAGTCGAAGAGAACGGAAATTTGTTTTCGAGACTGTCTCTCTCGCGAAAACCACTTACTCGACCAGATACGGCGGTAGAACGAACGTCGTATTCCGAAACACGGAAACGGTTGTTCCCGTTTCGAAATCGTTCGAGGCATCCAAAGGAAATCGGATATTCCGAAAAACAATTTGCTACGGCGAAAGAAATACACGCGCAAGGGTATATTGGGACCGACAGCGGTGGAAACAGCAGCTCGCCTTTGATTCGAATCTTGGCCCGTTGCTTCGAACGAGGGTGTCAAGCAGTAAGAAGAGTTTTCGAGAGTAGAATCGGCTGGAGCAGCGTCGCGTCGAGCCGTTGACGAGTCAGCGGTGGAAGAGAAGAGAGGGAATCTCGGCGAGAGCGAGAGAAAGCGCGAGGAAAGAGGGTGGAGGAGGGGGCTAGTGCGATAGCCCTAACACGAACGCACAAGACCTCGAGGAAATCCTAATATTTTAACCACTGGCGAGGAATGAAAGGACCCGGGTGAGCATGAAAAGGGAAAAAGGGGTGCACGAATCATCCCTGCGTACCCTTAAACCCTACTGGATGGGGTGGAACCTGCAAGGTGGGTGGAACTGTATACCCGTTGCGGTACCCCGAGGGAAGTACTTGCAATTAACGCGGTAAGACTCGGCTCTAGCGAGGGGTAGTACACCCTTCTTACCGGTAACCACCCTTCGTCCCTGCTCGTTCGCTCCTCGTTTCTCCTCGATTCTCTGTTCTCTTCGTTTGTACACCTATCGCATGCTGCCCTTCGCCCCTCTTTCTCTCTTTCTCTCTCTCTCACACACACACACACACACACACACCATACATTTTCTCTCTTTTTCGCTCGTTCGCCCGGTGGTGGAGTACGCGGCTCCTCTGCGTCCATCTCCGTCAAACCATTCCCTACGAGCTCCTCTAGCGCTCGTACTCATAGGGGACGCCAGAATGGCTGTGTTCGGTTATTTGTCAGGGATACGCGTAATCGCGCGCACGCGTGCTTCAAGCCTCGTGAAAATCTCCACGCCTTGCTCCCTCTCTCTCATTCTCTCTCACTCTCTTTCATCCTCTTCATGAATTTGCCTCGCCACGACACGCGCGTTCCTTCTTTTTTAACCACCCTTCCGACGGTTCCGACCTTTCCTCCAGACTCACGCGCCTCCCGATGCAACAGATTGCGATTAGGCGAGTTATCGACCCTACGTATGACCATATATCGAGTCGAATATAAACTGCAAATCGGGTAATTTGGAACGATCTAATCGTCGGGCGGACGCGTTGGCGACTTTCGTTTTCCCATTGGCGATCACCGATCGATCTCGGTCAGGCTTTCGTCCGGATGATTACGCAAACCAGCGGACTGGGGCGATTGATTTTCCGTTTGACGGCCACGCGTGACCGTGCGTCACGCGAGTAACAGCTTCCTGAGCGTATAACGTTAACGCAATCGGCTGCTTTACGCGTCGACAGACGTTGGGGAGGAAAAAATTCGACAGAAAAAGTCGCACATTTTTTGATAAACGCAAACGCGTGTAGCGAAACGTGTCGGCTGTAACGCGAAGAAAAAGAGTCGCGAGAAATTACAGCGGAGAATAGAAAATATTCGTAAGTCTCATGCTGCGGGTGGAGATCACTCGAGCGAAGCATCTCGTTCCCGGATTTCGATTTGAACTCGTTTGCAGGCTTATCTGCGGAAAATTATGCATGCATGCAAGGACCGATGGCGTACGTGATAACGGCGCTCCATTGTGCGCTCGTAATCCGAATACGAGAAATTTGCGCGAAACGACTGTTGCCATCGTGCCAGCGTAAAGCTAAATAGTCTACTGTATAACCCGCTGTATTGCCATATTCACGGATGAAAAGACAACGTCGTCTGTGCATTTGTCACAGGATCGCGCGTAACGTAATTTGCAGACGCGAGGGTTCGCTCGCTTCGAAAGGCATCGTATTCCTTCTGTTTAGTACTTCGCTGTAATACCGAGCATGTTAAATCGAGCACATCGAGACATCCGAGTTTCGAAGTTCCAGTCGAAACGTGCTTCACCGAGAAAGCCCAGGGAAGCGAAGAATAGAGGAAGAATATCGGCTAAGAACTCGTCGATTGCTGCTTTCTATCTGGAACTGGTAGATTGCAAGGACCCGGAGGATTTTTACCGAGGTTCGTTAATCACGCGGTTGTCGAGAAAACGGAGTGGCAACGCGAAAGTAGCAGCCGAACCGATGGGGAAAATAAGAGATCTCTCTCGTATCCCGGAAATGCGGCTTAGTCACCGGGGTGGCTATTGTGCCTCGCCGAGTGCACAGTCGTGTAAAATCCATAAGGAACTGTCGTACCGAGTCTAGATACCTCGTGGCTGGACGTGTCGCGCGAAGTCGTTATCCGTAGGTAGGTTTCAAAGGTGCACGACCCGTAAACGTCGTTTCGATTGATTCGCGTACGTCGCACCAACGGACACGCGTTCTCCCCGCGTCATAAACCGCGGTTACAGTTGCTCTGCTAATCCATCCATCGATTCTTTACGGTCGAAAATATCGGCGATCGAATCTTCTTAGCCGTTTTTGAAACGTGGCAGTGCCAAGCGTTTCGCTTTATGTATATTTTATCTGCCGTTGTCCAGTGCAAACGATATCGACCGATAGCCCGACTTCGTGAAATCCATCGAAATAGTCGATAAACGGTCGCTTTACTTACAAAATCGCTGTCGAACGACTCGCGGATCCGACGAAACCGAAAGACATTATCGGACGAACGCGATTAATAAAGAAGGGACCTTACGAACGTCGAATAAATCTCGCGCCAGTTACCAGCAATTGTTTGCGCTATCTCGGTCACGAGTTACGCGGCTATGATTATCGATTCGAAAGTAATCGCGCGACAATCTAGCGATCGATGGGTCGGAGTCGGCGTCCCTCCGCAGTTCCTCGATTCGCGTTCGTTAATTCCTTGCGGAAGGACGGAATCTGCTGTCTGTCGAGTATCGAGCAATTTTTCGTAATTAGTATTCGTGGCGAACGTCGGAGTGCGTCGGTTTTATCCATCGGTTTAGAACCATCGTCCCGTGAAAGGTCGCTTCGCGTGCCACTGCTCTTTTTCTATCGGGGCGGAGACCGCACAGCCGTCAATACGGTTTGACGGGTGTCAACCGATTTTTCCCGAATATCAGGCTCGCTCGGTCCACCGTGAATTTCTGTAGTCGGTCGCGTGATTCGCGACTCTAGCCAAACGCGGCTAGACGTCGTCGCTACCGAACTCCGAAGTCTCGCGCGACTGCCTAAAATCAATATCGAGATGTTTTATATCTCCTACGAGCGGCCAAGTTGCCGGGTTTAGCCAGCAGCCGGCAGCTTGCCGTGTTTCGTGAATTCCCGGCGCTCGTTACCAGAAAATCTGAAAACCCGAGCGAAATGTACGCCGTGTCTGGGCTATTTGGCTCGATTTTCTGCGCAACCATCGATAAGGGATGAACGTTTCGGGATACAGTCCGTCGGCTGAAAGAGTCAGTTCGCGGAACGCAGGAGGAAAAAAGATGAACGTCGGCAAAAACTCGAGAACGAGCGACGCTACGCTCTGTTCCGGCTAAATTCTGTCTCCCGAAGCTCGATATTCCGAATAGCTGTGGTGTCTATGTCCGAGACGATGAGGTTTGCGTGTTCTCGCTTCGAATTAAGGAAACGGAATTATCTTCGATTACGATATACGGTGCGACATCCGGCTTGTATGAATCACGATACGAAGCTTGCTTGGTGGGACTGTGGTTTTCGATCGATTAACAGTTTCGGTGGAAAGGCTGGCTCGCAACGTACGTTCCGCGTATCGTTCTCTTCCATCGCTACTGTCTTTTCTTTCTTTTACGACGCTTTAAGATACCTCGGTAGACCAAAAGACGATACAGAGATATCACGATCGTTGCTTGACAGAGGTAGAAACGTACTGATAGCTACGATAACGTTCAACTCCGGTTCTACTTGCTTTGAAAAATACCTGTAACGAAATTTCCCGCTTATTCGACCGATCAACCGCACCTGGCGAAACGATTATGTCAGTTGTGTTTGACCTAGTTTAATTTAATTTATTATCAAACGGCTGGTGAGTAGCCTTTGCTGGGACAAACATGATCGCGTGGAAAATCGTACAAAGAAAAGAAGTAAAAAGACAAAGAGGAAACAAAGGGGAGATACCAAGCATGCAAGTAGCGATTAGCAGTTTTTATAATTGGTAATTAGTAAAAACTCGGACGAGCCTTCTTCTTCCATTCTCTACTCCTATTCTCCTGGTATCTGTCGAGTCAACCACAGCCTGGGTTGCGGAGTTAGTAAAAAAGAGTACAGCCGTGCAAAGTGAAAAGGAGGAGAAACGAGGAGCCGAACGAATCTGCCGAAAGCTCTTCCGATGTCTGGCGTTTCTTCGATGCTTTCTTCGTCGGTTCAGATCGATTGACCGTTTCGCGGGCAAACTGCGATTTCCAAGGTTCCACGGAGGATCATCGTCGATAAGGGTCGAAGCGATCCGACTCTCTTATCTACGTTGTTTCTACTTCCGCCTCGACTTATCGCAGTTCGTTGCAAGTGCGCGCGCCGAGAATACGCGATAAAATGCACGATTGCCTTCAAGACCGTAAAAATAGTAATAAATCTCGTCCGGAGTTCGCTATCGTGCTCTCTTTACGACCGATCGCTTTATAGCAGAGACATTGCACGAAAACTGCCAGTAGCAGAGACCGCGCTTATAACGCAAACAGGAAACGCTCTGTCTTCCATAAACGACACGATGCTTCCAATTCGCAAACTCTGTCGGACAATACTCGCGAAAGGAAGAAACCTACTCGAGAGGAACGACGCTTTTTCAAACAATTTTTGAGATCCATATTTTTCGAGAACCGGTGGAAATCTTCGCGCCAAAATTGGGGAGTAGCACGCGAAATTCCCCCGTCATTTCTTTCTTTTTCAAAAAAATTTGTCTCCGTCGAGTTTCCCGACAGTGGCGGGTATTTTCAGCCGAAAACAGGGGATTTGCGTCGTTTAACGCGCGCATCGTTCGTACGTTGATGCACTTACCGAATGAGTCACTCCTCTCGATTCCGCTTGATTCCCCTCGTTTTCTCCTTAATGGGGGAAAGCGGAGATTCAGGGGACGACGCTGTCCGAAATGGAACGTCTGTTTGCCCATACCGTACGCTTATGTGTGCTTCCCTATCGAATTTCTATCCGAGGCGATACGTTTTTCTCGATCAAGGGTCGGTGCATCGACGATCCCTAATGCTATTAATTATCAACGTCTAAGGATGCCCCGGTTACGCTTGACACTTGAAACAACTTTCGTTTTAAAAATACCTCGAGTGCCGAGAAATCAAGGTTTTCGAGCGTTACGTAGAACGCTCGTACGACTCGTGTCAAATCGAGCGCAAAATAAGTAGCCTCCCTGATTGAAAATCATAATGCCTGTATCTTTTCTATTTCGAGGCAGGTGTCTATCTAAAAGAGAACATGACGTCACGTTTTTACAGACCATTTGCCTGGTCGTTGGTGACGTTCCTGTCGCGCGCACTCCTCCGATCCGTCGCTGACATCTCCATAAAGCCGCGGGGGTGGATGAAACAATTTCGGCTCGTGTATTCCGACCGATACAAGAACAGACTGCCACGACAGAATGGCTAGATTATGCGCGGCAAGGCCCGGATGTGTCAGCGTGCATGCCTTTGCTCGTTTCGTGCAACTCCTTCTAATCGATTCGAGCTGCCGTCGTTTTAGTTTTCGATCTACCGACCGATCCACCGATTACCGATGATCCCTATGTACGGCGCTTCGAACGTGAGCTCGATACGTCCAACGTATTTTCCAATTTCTGTATCGCGATTTTGTATCCTTTCGGTAGTTTACGCTGCAAGTTAGATCACCAGGCTGACTATTCTTAAACGCTAACGACTATGTAAATCTATCGTACTTGGCCCGGTTATGCGACAACAGCTACCTACAGGCGTCGGAACGACATCTTTCGCAAATAGGAGGTTTAACAAGGTTTCTGAATAACATCTAGACTGCGCAAAATGTGCTCCGAGACAAAACGGAGAAGCTTTATACGTTCGGTAAACGGTGTTTTAGCGATAACGGGTCTTTCGAGGGTAGAAACACAGATAGCTTCGTTGCGAATAAAGTTAATCGGCCGAGGTGAGCAAATTTCGAGAGCGAGAAACGCGCGCACGTGAACGCGAAACGATGAAACGAGAGTCGCGACGACTTTCGCCGACTTGCGTGTTTCCGTTTGCCGATCGACAAACAATCGCTGAAAGAATGAACAAACAGCGGGTAATTAATGGGGTGATTAACGCAAAAGAACAGCGAGGGAACAAGCAGAGAAAGGAGGGATTTCTCCGTCGGAGAGGTGGAAAAAAAATAGGACAAAACAGAAAACTCTGCTTCGTTGCTCGCTATTTATACATATAGCTGGTAGTATAGAAAGACAGTTATTCTTGAGGTAATTCGAGATTTTTGAAAAGATAAAAAACGGAGTTGCTTTAGACACGAAACCGACCTCGGCGACCGAGCGAAATTTCTGCCAATTTGGAAACCACCGAACCCGCAAAGCCGATTATACGGACCGGAACAGTGCGACTAGCTCTATCGCCACGCGAATACAGAATAGCGAATAGCGAGCCGAATAGGAGCCACGGTCGTTCCTCCTTCGATCTCTGGATCCTTTCACTTTTTAACCCAGTTTCCATTGTTAGGCCAGCGGCAGGTCGTTGCTGTCACGCCCGACTCGACTACCGGACCCGACTAAACCGATCCGATCCACCGTATAATTAACTACCGCAATATTCAACTGTTTCGCCGCTTTCTTCCTCGCTGCTGTCATCCCTTTGCGGAAACGCGTCCGACGATTCGTTTCCTGGCGAGATCTCTCGCTTTCCCTGGCATCTTTTTTACGCAGCGTGGTTACGCGTTGCGCAACTTGAACACAGTTGCGCGATCGCGAACAGACCAGAAAGGAAAATGCTAGGCGATTAAATGCGCGTTAAATGCGTGAAATACCGTGTTGGCCATCTCCGCGTCGTGTTTCCCAGCGCGACACGAGCCGCGAGTCTGCTGCCGCTCGTCGTGCTCTTTAGTCGTTAAACGCGTGAGATAAATCGACGAATGACGAATATCGTCAATGATTAATACAAATCCTTGACGCTCCTTCGTTGTTCGTCTGAAACGTTTTTCTCCTCTTTCTTGTCTCCTTCCCTTTGCCGTTCCATCATCGACGCGACTCGTCATCAACTCATACGATTCGTCTTGCGACTGTTTTTCTCGCCTGTGCGATATCTTTTGCCGAGTCTCGACGAGAAATATGAAAATTCTGCTAGCCTTTGGATATTTCCATGTCCCTGTCGGTTGGGAAAGAGGCGATGTAAAACTATATGCGTCGCGTTCCACGCGTGACATTTAGAAATAGAGAACGTCGAACCAGTCGAACGTAGAAATGGAAATTTTTGAATCGGAACGAAACCGGAATCGATCGTGGGAACCTTTTCTCGTGCGAAACTCGAACGAAGGACTTGAAACAGAAAATCTACTTTCCTTTCGCGGTTGAAGAAATTTGACTGTGTCGCGGTACTTGGCTGCGCTAGAAATCCGAAGCTGCGAGTTGCCGGAGAGTGGCAATTCTGTTGTTTATTCGCAGCTTTCCCCACTCGTGGCAAGTGTTTTCACCTCTTTAGTCTTTGCTCCGCGTAGTGCCGACCCAAACATCGCCAAGAGTAGCAACCTCGCGACTTCGTTCTCTTCGATCGGCCCACGATCGAACCGGAAACACGATCCTTGCTCCCGCGAACCATGTCGTTTCTTCCGACCTTCCTTTTCGTTTGTTTCCTCGTGACGATCGCGACGACGTACGCGAAACCGACCATCTACAAAAGAAACCACGACAACGTGTTCGAGCCAGGTAAGACGTGTCTCTGATTAATTAAGGCGAAATAAATTAACACGAAATTGAAATCTGAGCGACGATAATCTGCGATAATACCTACGCTACTGTTGCCGCTTAACGTTCGATTAGGAACAATTTGTAACGCTAGTGCGCGACCAAGCGAATGGTGTCTCTTCAGTTTTCCCTCAGCTGTGTCCATGCTGCGCCGTGAAAAGGTGACTCGCTTTCTTTTCACTTTCTCGCGCATCTGCCAGTGAAACGGGACGAAAAATCGTTCGGGATTTTGTCCGTGCAACGAGTTTTACGCGATTCGGACTCGTCTTCGCTGGCTGCGTAACACGTCGAAGAAACCTCGATCGACTCCGTAACGAGACTTCCTTTGTTTTGCGAAACTGATGTCTTTATCGTTTGCCTGGATGAATATCGAAGCACGAGATGAGCGAGGTAACGAGGCGTTCGTGGCGCTTCTTGAAGAATCGAAAGTTTCCATACTTCTTTCTCCGATCTGCACGGAGATCCTAACTTGGATCTTGGAGGTCTTGGTCGCGCGGGAACATCTGGCCGCGGAAAAGCTTTCACCTTAATTGTTGCCGCTCTTGCCATATCGATACGAAGACGCGCCTTGACCTCTCTTTCCTTACGAGCGAATCTTCTTTTCTTCGCTTTTCTATCGCGTCGCCTCTACTCGCTTCGTTTCATTCTTCCGACAATTTGCAAAGCATCGAGTCGCGTGACGTCTCGTTTCCTGCTTTATGTGTAAGCGCTTACGCGAACCTCGGCAAACAGATATAAACTGTGATCTAACTAGCGATGACTAATTCGTGCAGGTCTTTGGATCGACAATCGGTTCTCGAGGCTTGTTTACCTTGTTGATCGTACATGGTAAACGGCGACGACAAACCACAGCTTGACAAATGCATCGTCATTTGGCGTGGCGTTTTATCGACGTCTCAATAGGACCGAGCCGGTATCGATGGAACTTCGGACAACTCGATCAAACTCCGCTACACCGTCGCTATTGCTCGTTATCTGTCTTCTCGTTGCCTAACCGCGAGAGACCGGAGAGTAGCATAAATTACAGTCAATGAGCGCATCGTGGCGAGGACAAAACCGACGATCGGTCGGTATCCGCCGACGTGTGCGTCCGGAACGGTTGTTGGCCAAATAAAGAGCGACTTCTTCGAGACCGAATTTCCTTCAGGCCACGTTTGACAGGTGGGAATAACGGGCCGATGACGTCAGTCCACGTTCAGCGTAGGCTTCGATTATAGCGAGGCCGCGATCTCGAGTAGATCGTATCCCCGGTGCAACTGTTAGAGCGGAGAGTAGCGTTGTGTCTCCTGTTTCGTGTTGTCGGCTGGTTTCTAGGATAGCAGGATACTCGCTGGACGAGTACGCGCACCACCGTCGTTGATCCGCGTTTCCTTTCGTTGGGAGAGTCGTGACGATCGAAAGGTGCGCCGGCGTGCCCGTTTCTGCTCGCCAAGTTGCGTACCGATCTTTATCTGTTCGTCGTCGTTTGTAACGTCGAAGCCGCTTCTCGTCGTCCCTTTCAGCCTAAGAGAACTTTGGCTCGGAACGCACGATGCAAAGAAACTGGGGAATTGATCGAAGATCGAAAGACCAGATAGAGTTATAGCGGGAATGGGCGAGCGGAAAAGCTAATACCATTGAATTAGTTAGGCTGTTAGGAAAATTGAGTTATCGGTTCATTAGTAACGTCAAGTTTATTGGGTTATTAGCGTTATCGAGTTATCGGCTTCTTAATAACACCGAAGAGTTCGATCGCTATTAATACGAAGGTACGAGCCAACGATTAATATGCAATTAAGATTCTGTTAGGAAACTGAACAGCTCGCAGCCGAAGCTACTAAGAGTCGTCCGAACACACCTAATTGCGCTCGTTCTTACACCCTGTACAGCAAGGAGACGCGTGTCGCGCGAGACGATAGTAGAACCTGTACGACTCGACCTTCGTTGGACTATTAGAGAGAAACAGAGAGGGAGAATGTTAAATATGATAATTAATCGGCGTAAATGTCAACTGCAGTCGAGTATGGCACGCAGATTGGCCGTGTAGTCGCGTGATTTGGAACGTTTCAATGCGTTCACCGTTCACGTGATTCGTAGCGAAAATCCACGCTTCTCGAGTATCGCTTCGCAAAGAATCTCTCTCGAGTTACGTAAGTGGAATATTCTTTTACTTTCGCTACGAAAATTTATCGTTACTCGAAAGCTACTAATTTTCAAATACGATTCCCGTAAAATTTCTCCTTTCACTTTGCGTTAACGTGGGCAAAGTACCTTGATTCGATTTAACGAAATATTCCAAAGAAATAATAAGATAATTCAGTAGCGAATTCGCCAATGAGAATTTAATCAAAATTTCGCGGCGATGGACAACAGCAACCGTAATAGCAAAGATTTGCACGAGTAACTCGCTATCTCGGCTGCAACTCGTCGAATGGACGTCGACGTCGACGCTGACAGTCGCCTACTTACCGAATCGATATTCGATTAAAACCGATAAGCAAATATTCCTCGTTAAGGATACTGCGAATAAATGTTTAGCGCCTCGCCACGTTACCTACGTTCCTTTTCCTACTTGATGAGAAACGATTCTGCCTACGAGTATTCGTAGAGCGAAATGCGAGAGAAATTGCGATATCCTGAAACGTAATGAACTTATCTTCTGTATCCTTAAGGCGCGTAAACTTTAAAGCGCAACTCTTGAACGAAACCTCGTGATGTTTAATGCGAAATTTCGCTATCGATTGTTTCAGTGATGATACCAGTCTCGTCCACGGTGATTCCTCTCCCCGTCTACAAAATGGAATATGGTTTGGGATTCATATCGAAAGATAAGAAGGCTCAGTCGTCCTTGAAACCGGAGGGTGGAATAAAATTGATAACGAGTAAGTAAAATTTATGCGAAACTATGTGTGTATTTGTATACATGTATATCCAATAAAAGGAACAATGAATATCGTTTCTTACAGTTAAGAAGAGCCAAGAGAAGAAAACGTAAAGGTACAAAATATACGTACTAGTTGCGGATTGACTTTATTCGTATCGTAGTCTGTCATCGATGAAGCGGTATATATTCATTAACATCGTACGGTGATGTATATATATATATATATATACATATAATGTCAAAGTTATAGATTGTAAGCAAATCTCAGATTTATTTGAAATGTACGACAGATTTCAAAAGTTGCGTTTCACGCAGTAACAGAGAGTTTACGCCAAAAACTAATTTACCTCGACGATTAATGTTAGAGTTAATTAACTCTGTCGTTATGAATTTATTAATAATCGTAAGAAAAATCAAACGCTGTAAAACCAAACTGTAGCGAGTATGAAGAGAGAATCTGTTAAGTTTTTATATTTAATTTGAACTATAGTATGTCGTTTCTGCTATTATAATGTTTATACATTACGTTTATGTATATCTGCCTAACATTTTGAAGAAATATTGAAAGGAATTAATAAGTAGAAAATTATAAACTTTTATTGAACAACATTCGCGTTTAAATTTATTTATTTACCTATCGTTACGATATTTCCATCGGTTCTTCCGCTGTAACAGAAACAATTACACGAATGAAATTTGAGAAGCGTAAAGATTCTACTAATTCTTTCAGTCTTCTCTATAGAATTTACTTACGCATTTCATTGAACATAAAATCATCTTGATATTCTTTGAGGAATTGTGTAGATCTACTTTCATCGAGAAATAGCTGGTAAACACGCTTCACGTCATCGATATTGACCTGTATTTACATATTATCTTTATGTTCTTGTAACAGTATAAGAAGCACGTACGCGACTAACAGCACATATAATACGATACTTACTTCCGTACTCTTCCTTCGCCTGCTAACGAGAGAAGCAGTAGTAATCAATTGAATCGCGTATCTCAATGAAGTTTCTAATGCGATTCTGGTAAGAACGGTTAGAGCATCATCCGCCATTTCGCAATCTTCTTCTTCGCACCTTATCTTTAGAATTTCTTTCAATTCCTTTTCTTGATACGGACTTGTTGGAACGATAATCATACGATCCAATAGATCTATCGGAATACCATGCGGACTTTTGTAATTCGTTCCTCTAATCCTAGTAATACCTGTAAGATTCAACGATTAATTTTTTATCAATTAAAACAACATATATGCACGAGTATAAGGCACCTCTATTTGTAGCCATAATAACGACTGGTGCCATTTCATTTTCAAGTGCTCGATTAAGAAACGAGAAGCATTCGATGTCGAGCATGTGAACCTCGTCGATGAACAAAACGCCTGGAACGATTTCTGCTTTTCCTTCTTCGCGCCATTCAGCGACTTTTGCATTTATTTGGTCTCGTACTTCTGATTTAATTTCTCCTGTATCGCCAGAGAACAGCGCCAAAAATCCGTGAGTTCTGCTGTTAATAACATCGACTTCGTGTAAAGTTACTGTGTGTACGACCTCTTTGCGTTTTTGTAATTCACCCTCGGGACATTGTACGAAGCGAGTTTGAGAACCAGTTGCATCATAGTCACGAGCTCTAGTAAATGACCTTCCCAGTCTATTTATCTTTCCTGTGGCTTTGTCGATCGTAATCACGTCTCCAGCTTGTACCTTAAACGAATCATAATTGTAAGGAACCCGATAAACAATGTTACGGAAGAATAAATGTTCATTGCTTGTCTTTACTAACTTTTTCTTTCATCAAACTGTCGATCATTTTGTTTCCTAGATCGTAGATCGTTTCCATCTCCGTTGTTTTCAGTGTTAGTTTACCAACTTTAGCACCTATACCTGTAGCTGGTCTATCCACTTGTATCTCGACCACCTCACCTTCTATAATTTCTGTTTCCTCTTTGATTCTGACACCGATAGACTTTCTAATAGCTTGAGTAAGAGCTTCGGTTTTACTCATTTCCAAAGAATATATTTCGGAACCTGCCATTGAAGTAAATGGAGTATCCATTCCTAGAGCTTGTGCCATTCCCATGGCAATGGCAGTTTTTCCAGTCCCAGGCTGGCCTGCCAACAGTATAGCTCTGCCTGCTATTTTACCGTCCTTAATCATTTCAAGGACAACACCTGCGGCTCTCCGTGCCATAAGCTGACCAACCATGCCTTGCGACACCTAAATAACCATACATGAAGTTAATAAAAGTAGGTATTGAAGTCACAATGCATAAAAGACTAATATATATTACATGGCGAGGTTCTAAACTATCATCCAAGCCTAAACCTCTAATATGAGAATGTGCACCAATTCTCTCTATCCTTGTGATTTCACGAACTTCTTGAACTTTTGCAGCTGCGACAGCCTGAAATGAAAGAAAGTAATTATATTAATATAGTGCTAATATATTCTACATACAGTATTGTCATAGAGACAGAGAGATATAATACAACAGTGGGAATAGAAACAGAAAGCTGTATAAAGACCTCTTCTGTCCTTATTTAATCCGTTGTTTACACTGATGCTACCGCTTGATCAATTTTATGTTTACATATTTATTACATCGACGTGCACGCATTATAAGATCAAGACATAAAGGGTCTCTATGCAACATTCTCTTTCTATTCTTATATCGCTCTTTCTATCTTTCTATCTTTATATCACTCCAAATATTACAAAAGTATATCGATCAAACAACAGTTGCTATGCCAACATGTTTTGCTTCGATTCCATTAAAGACGAAATATAGAAATATAAAGCATTATACTATTTAAAATTGATACGAAACATCCTATCGTAAAAATAATACGACAAATAAAAACGTTCTTTGTATTTTCAAACGCTTAGAAAAATAAATGTACTCCAAATAGGTTAATTGACTAAACAAGACAAAAACATGGTAATATGAATATGTTTGTCGAATATAACGTAAAAAGTACAAAAATTAGCTAATTATAATATTAATTCATAATGAATATTTACCGCCATGTTTGAAGATTTTCCACGTGTTTATTCCTTACTAACAAAACAGAACGTTTTAAACAATCCTGCATGCGAGGATTGCCAATAGCAGCGCTATCACAAAAGTCCCAAAAGCGTGCGTATGCGCATTCGTCACCAGTGACGTAGCCAGAAAGAATGCGTTAATTGGTGCAATCTGTAACGGCAATGGTTATATAAATAGGTCTAGATATTCGCTAGGGGTAATAATCCGTCTTTTGAGTCGAAAAGAACTAAGATGGAGAACAAAAAAGGTCTTGTTCTACGGGGCACACAGAGATGAATGGCATGTTTCTGCTCTGTCTCAACATTCATAGTATACATGTTGTATATAACGCATGCGCGGAACAAGAACTTCCATTGCTTTCCATCTTGATTTTTTTCGACTCAATAGACGGATAGTTTCCTTAATGCATTCACGTGTAAAAATGTCTCATGGACATAGGAAGAAATGTCTCATAGGAATATATATTACGTCAATAACAACAATACTATTGTTCAGTTCAAATCCGTTTATATGACTGTGGCTCCAAAAAATAATGCTATTTATAATTTCATAACTATGTAAATGTACTAGGAAGGAAACTTGTAGTTACTTAGGATATAGTGGTTAAAAGCGCCATCTGTAGAACACGTCTTGAACTAATAAATTCGATGTAAAAATGACGGTTGTTATGGAAACTAAACGGTAAAAATTTAATTTAAACGAAGCAAAGAAACGTAAATCGATAAATCTCTATTATTTATTATTTTTAGTCGTTTCATTTTTAGTCAATTTTAAACATTGAATTTTACTAATTATTTAATATAATCTTCGTGGTACATGAAATTTTAACTGCGTCTTATGTTCTATTTCTCGACATGAAAAAAATAAATTAAAACTTTGATAAATAATTATAAATTAAGAACAATATATGTCACGATTCCTTTCTACTGTGAATAATCGTTCTCTGATTTATACGTATGTTCATAACGTGTTTTATTTACATATAAAAGGAATGTCAGAGAGAGAGAGAGAGAGAGAGAGAAAAATCTGTAACATAAATTATAAATGTAATCCAAGAGTATTGAGTAATCCAAGAGTACAAATTTTGTCTGGTGACTCAGATAAATTTCTTTGTAAATGTAAGAATTTGTCAATTTGTATATATGTATATGTTGTAACCAAAAATAATATAATATCAACAGTTGCATAGGGATGTATGTATGTACTTTGCGAGTATGCACTTGAATGGGGCATATTTAGGTACATATATATCGGCAAAAGAAATTAACGAGGTTGATCATAAGCCAAGGACGGTTTCTTCGAGATATCTCGTGCCATCTGTTGTTACGAAAGAAACACGAGGCAATGTGGTTATCAGTGAATCGAGCAAGGTTCGTCGTGTTTAAAGTAGATCGAGATACCGGGGCTGACTCGAGCCCCGTTAAGTCCTTGTGACCTTTCGTAGTTTGTGGTGACCTTCACGGGAGGTTGACCGTGGAACTATTCGTCCGTCCACAATCTACTTGTTCTTCATCTTTTTCCTTTCCTGTTGTGATACATCGTTTCGAGCGGAAGTAAGTGAGTTGTTCGAATTTAAACATTACTTTTTATACCTTGTTTTCGTTTACAATTTTTAAGGAACAGTAAACTCCACATGGTTTAATGGAACCGGCAAACCCCTACAGTAGTAGCAATCTGGCAATACTTACGTTAGTGCTGTCATTGACCTTCGATAGATTCTTTCAAGGGGCAACGTGTTTCTTTCGACTATAATATAACTACAACTTTGGCCAGTTAAATACGTAGGAAAATACTTAACGCTCGTAAAATTGAACTTGCTCGCGTTGATCTTGATTTTCGGGAAGTTGTTTCAATAATTCAATTCATTTATGAATGGAATGAAGTATTTGTTTTTTACATTAATATAGAGTTATCTTTATTGCTATATCCTTAGTTTTTTTTAGTCGATTTTGTATCTTATTTTTTTAATACCTTTTTAGAAATAAAATATAGAATATTATTTGTATAATTGTTATTAAATAAAAAATGTAAGAAAAATTGTAAAGTACATTTAAAAAATTCCACAAAAAAGAGGTGAAAAAAAAGACCATTAAAATAATTTTTCTATTAAAGTCTAATATATTGTTATTAAATGATTCAAATCCTTTTGTACATCTTAATTCCTCTAAAGATAATATTCTATCATCCTGAATTAAAGGTTTAAATTTGTACAAATTTAAGGGTGCAAAAGAGCCGACAAAATGTCAAGAGAACGTGTATCTAGAAGATTTTACCGTATGGACAGCAGTAATGACTTATTAGAATTTATGGATCGTGGGTATTCAGCACAGCATGAAAATCGATGGAATTTTGAAGTTGCATGGGAGGCTGCCAATAAGGGTATGCATAATATACCAAAGCAAAACGTTAATTTATTAATTTATATTGATTACTCTTCACTATTGCATTTTTAGTTGGTGGTATATACACTGTAATACGTTCCAAAGCTTTTGTATCAACTGAAGAAATGGGAGATCAATATTGTCTTATTGGCCCATACAAAGAAACCTCAGCACGTACTGAAGTAGAGGAAGCTGATTTTCCACATAATAATCCACTGCATTTAGCTGTACAAGCTTTGCGTGATCAAGGATTTAAAGTAAGTTTAAATAATATTCTCTATAAAGTACTCTGAGTACTGTATTTAATTAAAACTTCAATTGTGCAAAGATAAAGTGATAGAAGAGAGTATGTAATGGAGCATGAACAGATTAATTGGGCAAAAGTTTGTTGTTTTGACACAGATATACACTTGCAGTTACTGTAATATTTCATTATATACTAAAAATAGCAATTTGGCTAAAGTCCAGGTACAAAGCCAAAATTAACTCAAGGTCAGTTGCCCCTGCAAGTAAATAATATGGTTACTCTCTGTTTTTCCTTATTTTCAATAAAATCTATGAAAATTAAAAGCAAATGAGATCCATTTTGCCATAAAGTAAAAAGTTCTTATTGAGGTGATAACAGGGACCTGGCTAGTGGATGGAAACCCACAGATCATTCTGCTTGATATTGGAAGTGCAGCATGGAAGTTGGATGAATATAAACAGGAATTATGGAATACTTGTAATCTTGGTATTCCTCATTTGGATATAGAAGCTAATGACGCAGTTATTCTTGGTTATCTTGTGTGTCAATTTATTTCTGAATTCAGGTGAATTTTACATAACACAAAAATCAATTTTGTCTGATTCATTACTCCCTTAAAAATAAATTTTTAAATCTTAGACAAGCTGCCGAAGGGTATTGCGATGTTCCTCCTCGAATCGTGGTTCATTGTCACGAATGGCAAGCCGGTGTTGGTATAATCGCGTTAAGAACCAGACACATAGACGTTGCTACAGTTTTTACTACTCATGCCACTCTTCTAGGAAGATACTTATGCGCGGGAAAGATTGATTTCTATAATAATTTAGATAAGGTATCATGGCTACCTACTTGAATTTAATCTCCTTTGTCAATATTATTTGAACGTATTAATTTCTTTAATTTATCTGTAGTTCAACGTGGATGAAGAAGCAGGAAAGCGTCAAATTTATCATAGATACTGTATGGAACGTGCGGCTACGCATTTAGCGCATATATTCACAACTGTTTCGGACATAACAGGTTTCGAAGCGGAGCATTTACTGAGACGAAAACCTGATATAATCACACCAAATGGGCTCAACGTGAAGAAATTTGCAGCACTTCATGAATTTCAAAATTTACACGCTGTTAGTAAAGAAAAAATACACGAATTTGTGAGGGGTCACTTTTACGGGTATGTAATCTGTAATACAAGATTCACGTAACATTCGTTTTCTGTGTCATAAACTATCTGCATTAAATCACCATTTCAGGCACTATGATTTCGATCTGGATAAAACCTTATACTTTTTTATTGCTGGACGTTACGAGTTTGGAAACAAGGGCGCCGATATATTTATCGAGGCTTTGGCTAGATTGAATCATTACTTAAAAACATCTAGACCTGATATGACCGTCGTGGCTTTCCTTATTTTTCCAGCGCGAACTAATAATTTTAATGTAGAGTCGTTGCGTGGTCATGCTGTAAGTGATATAATCTTAAATCAACGAAGAACTATATCGATTATCAATACGAGAATTTGCTTTTTCGTTGAAGGTTACCAAATCTTTAAGAGATACAATTAACGACATACAACAGAAAATAGGAAAGCGAATGTATGAATTGTGTCTTTCTGGTCGTATGCCTGACACGCAAGATCTTTTACAGAAAGAAGATACCATCAAAATTAAACGGTAATATTTCATTGAAATTACAATGATTTCAATTAGAGTTAAAAAAGAAACATGTTGAAATTATTTCTATCGTTTCAGATGTTTATATGCCCTACAGAGAAATGGATTGCCTCCGGTTACCACGCACAATGTCGTAGACGACTGGAACGATCCGGTATTAAACGCCATCAGAAGATGCAATCTTTTCAATACAGTTAACGATCGAGTGAAGGTAATCGATTATGCGTGGTAATTATGCGGCAATGTGATTAAAACGTTATTATCCCCACTATAATTATACGTAACTGGTATCAATTTCATATCCTAGATAGTATTTCATCCAGAATTCTTATCATCGACGAATCCACTGTTTGGGCTTGATTACGAAGAATTTGTCAGAGGATGTCACTTAGGTGTCTTTCCGTCGTATTATGAACCTTGGGGGTACACACCTGCAGAATGTACAGTTATGGGTATTCCCAGTATAACCACAAATCTATCTGGTTTCGGATGTTTCATGCAAGAACACATAGCTGATCCAATGAGTTATGGTATCTATATTGTGGACAGACGATTCATTGGCCTGGAGAACACTGTTCAACAGCTTGCTCATTATATGTTTGATTTTGCACGACTGAGTCGTCGACAACGAATTATTCAAAGAAATCGCACCGAGCGTCTTAGTGATCTTCTTGACTGGAGAAACCTTGGCATCGTAAGTGTATTTATTACTTAAATTTTCATTGATTATTTTCACGTTTCTAGCTTTCTAAGTAAATCGACTAAATACACGATTGTTTTAATAGTACTACCGCCAGGCCAGAATCAAAGCTTTGACAATCGTTTATCCAGAACTCGCTTCTGAATATGCTGAAAGTGGAGTAGGACGTTTCAGTTATCCTAGACCTATTAGTGAACCACCGTCGCCTTCCTCTTCGAGACACACTACTCCTGCTGCGTCGGTTCACGGATCCGACGAAGAAGACGAAGTAGACGAAGAGAAGGAGGTTTGTAATGTTCTATCAATCTCCTATTTCGAATTTTTAAATTTAATACCTCTGATTGAAACTATTATGTTTTATTACAGCTAGAGGAATTACGCCAAACAACTGGCACATAAATGGTAAAAAGATATGCAAAAATTAGTGGCGAATAATTGTGTATATTAGATGAATACGTGGAGACTTTACGATAGTAGTACTAATAATTTGTTTAATATAGTCTTCCATGAAGAGAATTATTAAATTATATAAGACGGTTCATCATACTTTTTACTTTTACAATTACTCATTATATACTCTTACTCCTTTCACACCATATAAGAAATATGATCATGACAACATAACAGTATATTACAACAGTATTTACATTACACGACATGCAAAATCATCAGAAACAAGTCTTCCACAAATCTTATTCGCACGTAATGTTCCACTGATCTATGGATGAGATTGTTATCTTTTAAAAATTATATTTAATGTTACGTATATCCGTATATTTAGCGAGTGTGTTCCTATTGTATAGAGACGGTTATATATTTTTATGAAAATTAGAACAAGAATAAAAGATTTTTAACATTTTTAGTCATCGAGTCGCCGGGATGAGCAATACTTTCCATCATCCTGTGATGTTCGTTCTTGTTAATATAATGTTTTCTGAAAATAAAGCTTTGAACGTATATTTTAATCGGTTTTCTATTTTTTGACAAGAGTGCTAAAATTTTCTCAGTTTGTAAGAATTATTATATTATTAATTATCAACATAATATACAAAACAAAGTGCTAAAAAGTTACATTCTTTCACGACGAAATTATTACATTTGGCATTTGCGATTACCAAACTGTCTTGTTTCCTGCAAAAACTTTGAAATAAATATATACACATTAAAGAAACGAGTAGTAACATATTACATAACAATACGTCTTAATATAACAAATACAACAATATACAAAGCCGTTAATCATCTTTGCGATCAATTAAAAGTATTTAAATGTCTTTGATGATTATTACACTGAGAGAGTGAAATTTTGGAATGGTTCATTACCACATAAAGCTGGGTAAATATACGAGGAGATGTATGAGACGAGATTCGACACATTTTCCACCTTTCACGTCCGCTTCCATGATTTTATACGCTAACGTTCATGTATTACAAAAATGCTGACATTGAATATAAAATATTCCTAGTTTCTATAATACATAATGATATATTAGACGAAATCAACACCTTCACCGCCGAAATCAGTGATTTACATCGATTTTTCTAAAACGATAAGATCTACCACGATAGGCAGTTGTGATACATGATAGTAAAGATATTTCAGATTCTAACCGCTATAAGCGATAAAAGGTACTTTTGATTTTCAGCGAATCGACTTTTGTCCGCAAATGATAAGCGGGTTAATTCCGACGTTACTTGCGTTGAGACATGTTCGCTGGAAGATATGGAACCAACGAATAGCGAAGGTATTGATCCGTATCATTCAAGAATAATAGTCACCACCGTAAAAAGTCGCTTTTTTCACTAGCAAAAATTACACGATTAAACAATGAAAAATAATATTTTCCCGATCGAGTCATCGATGAAAAGAAAAAGAAGTGATATTATATAAAGTAAAGCAATACTGAATTGCAATTTGTTGTAAGGATCGTCTTTCTTAACCCAGTATCTAATAAATTATGTAATCGAATGAAAACAACTTTAGGCCTATGTCCCCGTGAATGATACTAAAGATATGTTACACGTTTATCAACAAAGAGGTTAATGATACACGCCTAAAGAAGCAATAAAACGTTCTCATAGAGAGTACAAGCGAGAGATACTGGTTAACCTAAATGGCACGTTTTATACATTACATACAATATGGAAACTTTACACAGAGGACAAATGTAATTACAATTTATTAAACGGAGAAACGAATCGCGCGTATTTTGTAATAAACGTTAAAATCGTTAATAATACGTGTTCGTAATACTTTGATTCCTCGATGCAATTCCTTCCTTTGAAACTTGTAAAGCCCGTTTAGCCCTCGAATTCCAGTATAACCTTTCAACGAAAGTTTACGGTACTTTGTGGAACTTTTGCTTTGTTTGTCTCTCGACGTTATTCGTGTGTAAAAATATTTATAATTTCTATGACAAAATATGCAGTTACTAACGTAGCACAGTTTCCGTGTATCCATCGTAGGCTCGGTTCAAATCAATTCGTCGACGAAAAATGAGAAACTTCTCGCTGTTACTGTTTTCGCTTATTTCGACTTGCGATTCATTGTTCGACAATTACTTGTTTATTTTTTCTTTGCGAAGTAAAATTAGTAGGCGATACTTCCGTCCTATTCGGCGATTATCTTCGTTTTAAAGATATAAAATCACATATCCGTCTCCTATCCCTGACAGACACACGGGTAAGTCTACAAAGCCGATACACATTCTTCTTTCATCTAAATGCGTTAATTAGAAACTAGTTGCTCTTTTTTTTTTCTTTTACTCGAACTGGCAAGTTTACATCGCTCACTGCATACGTTCATTACAGTTTTTCGAAGCTTTTGCAAATATCGGGGGAAGGAAGGGAGACTGCTTTTTAGACCATAGGTACAAACAACCTTTGGTTACATAACAAGAGGACTAATATTATAATATATCGCGCAATGATCGATAAATATATATATATATATATATATATATATATATATATATATATATATTTGTTTGAAAACTAATCTAAGAGTCTTTAGTTAATTGGCATTTATCGGCGTATGGCCTCAAGATACGAGTAATTTTTCATTTCCCGCTTTTCCTTCCAAATTGGACAGGAAAGATCTCCAAACGCATTTCTAGTTGTTTCTAAATTAGCCCGTTCAAACTTTCGCGAATCTTGTATATTTGGTCGCACGAAATCGTTGATAAATATTCTATTAACTTTGGCTAGAAACACCATTCAGTGCACTACACGATTTACGATCAAGGACAAAATTCATTCAAACTCGTTCAATCGGAAACATAAAGATCCGTTACTTTGAGAAAAAAAAGAAGAAAAAAACAGAAACCGATATTGACTTTCAAACGACCAATTGTTTTCGTTGAATCGCCAACCTTCTAACAGCAACGTTTACAATGAAACAACCGTTCCGCGTATTTAAAAAAAAAAACAGTTCATGCTTAAACTTTTGATCCTGCGCACTCGTAAAACCACTCTCAGGAACAACGAGAGATCGAAGATAAGAATTCAGAACCAGGATCTTAAATACTATCTACCGTGTCTCGATACGCTTTTAGGAAGAGTTTACAGAGATTGAGAGGCGTAGCTTTATGTGCTCGTGTATACGGTACCTGAGGACCGTGTGGCGTAGCTGGTGTCCTGATCGTTCGTTTTCTTCTTAGAGAACTAGCGAATGGACGGATTTTACGTATGGCTTGATTGCGTCCCTCCCATTCTCTGTTGCATCATGTTTAGTAGCAACTCGGAGTATTGCTGCATCATGTTAACCACTTTTCCTTGGTCTTGGCCAGCAAGCAGTTCCTGGAATTTGGCGGTGGCTTCGTTCATTGTAACGTTTTCGGAATTGGCGGAACCTTCGTGGCCCTCGCCACCTGAAACCACCAGTCGCAATGTGCGCATCGTCTCGTTTACGGACGATTCGAGGCCGCGCAACATCGTGTCCCTGTCAATGCTCGCTCGAGACGGATCATCCTCGTTATCTATCGTTAAACGTTTGTACAGTTGCACGACATTGTCTGCTGTTCGTGTTAATTCGTCTGCGATTGTATTGCACAGTTGCGTTGACACTGCAAAAAGCGACAGTTTCTTTAATACGCTGCTCGCAAAGGTTTACCGTTAAGAATACGTGCTTAAAAATGCAAACGTTCCGGTACGCGATAAGAAACAGAGGTTCGATTCGACCGAACATTTACATTTTTAACGATGCACGTCAGACACAAGCGGATGTTACATGATTTATATTTTCAATGTACAGCATGTAGTACCCGCTTCGCAACATGAAAAAAGGTTGAATGAAATCGTGCAGCGTGCAGGTTACATCAGTTCTAAAATCCGTAATGAGACCATGCTATTGTGATCGAGACCTAGAGACTTGGGTAATATTCTAACGATGAGAGCTAAATTTTCCAGGTCTATGCAATGAGCTAAATAACAATATCTTCATGGCTGGTCCTCGAGTGATTTTCTTATGATTGACATGACGCGAAATGTCGCAAACTTCTTCCGTGAATATTTATGTACAACATTTATGTGCAGTATTTACATACTTATAGAACTTATAGACGAGTTAAATTGGAAAAGCGATCGAATCTCCGAAGGCGAAGGGAATTTTCTCCACGATTAATTAAACACATACAAAGCAGAAGGAACGTGGAAAATAATGCGATATCTTGGACTCGAAGATGCAATGACAGTTTGACGCGTTTTATAATCTCAACTAAAAGCTGCATTATTTTCGTTTCATGAGGAAAACGATGCTACGCGTTCTCTCTGAAAATTCTGAACGTCACATGTATAGCACATATATTATATACAGCGACCTACAGACTATTATATCCTAGTCTGTACTAAAATTCGCGTGAAACGATTCTGTTTGAATGGTTTTCGCCTTGTCATAGCATGATCACTTACAAATTTTTAACAGACTGAAAGATTTATTATTTTCACAGGACAGCATTCTCAATAGGTGTCTTTAGTTTACCTAATGTTTTATCCGTGCCTACTGCAAGAGTAAAATCCTTGTTAGATTATATTTTCTCAGACGAAAATTAAATAATAAAAACTTAATATCCCAATCGATAGAACGTTCGAGTACGTTTATCTATAATCGTATATCGTATTACAGCTTCTTGCAATCTTGCATGCTTACACTTTGAAAAACGACAAGATGATCGTGAGTTGTGAGAAATACGCGTGCGTGTAAAGGACACGCACATAGACAAAATAAAGGAAAATGAAGATAATCGCGCTACTTACATTCGGCACTGGCTACATCGATGGCACGATCGGTATCTTTAACTGGAAGTTCCTGTGGGCTAGGATCCAATTGATTGCGATTTGTTGTCGACATTCGACTTGCATTCTGTCCCATCGTGTTATTTCCGTTACGACCGTTAGTTATAATCGTCGTCGATCCCGACCTTCTTACCGTTGTACCGGGTAGACTTAAGCTGTAAAAGGAAGCGAGATACATCGATGATGGAATTCCGATTAACGCGTATAGAAAAAGAGAAAGATAAGTTTCAATTTTATTTAACGTACCTCGTCGTGGAGTGGTCGATACTGATACTTCGAGGTCTCGGTGGAAGCGCCGGTTTTCCACCGTTTCCATTAGAGGAGGTATCTTCCGAACTTGAATCTTCCTGATTACCCACTTGACTTAGATTTACTGCAAAAGAATACGCGTAACATGGTTGAAGCCAATGTATCGGCGGGTAACTTGGTTGCTTAAGCTTTCGTTAATAACTGTGACGATAATTACCACTTGAATATGCTCCCTGCATTCCTCTTCTTCTGAGAACGGAAGGCAAATTGCTGTTGGAAGAGGAGTTCGACTTCGCCTGATGATTGATTTTGTTTTGCGAACTGATCGTCGGCCTCATTAAGCCGCTTATTCTGTTGCTGCCTGTCTGATTGTTCCAACCCCTGTTGTTTCCAGCTCCAACGTCCGATTCCGAGTCACTCTGCAACAATATCGTTAAAACAGAGAACGCATTTCCTACAATTTCACGCGCTTTGACAATTTACTAAAATTGATGTATACCTGATTTAGGACGCCAACGCTGCTGCTCCTTGTCATGTGAGAAGAATGATTCTTCGTGGAACCGTGCCGCGACTGATTCCCGCTATTTGCACTTCCTAGTCCACTTCTCGCCGAAGCGTTCGCGTTCTTATTACCTACTTTTCCTGAAACTATTACCACCAATTAGCAACAAATTCACCTTACGTAAAGTCATCGTCTATCTATCTTTAGCGATAAAATGCAACACTGCACAGAGCAAATTTCTATTTTAGAGAGAAGTAAGAGCGAAACTGTTCGATACTTTGTATAAAACTGCCACATCGACCATCATATCCGCTAACGTTAACGCTTTTCCAATTCAAACGATCTGAAATTTAATCTCTGCGGAGGTTCACGATGCCATCGACATCGGCATAGACAAAATATCGAACTATCGATTCAAAGTTTCTATATTATAAAAGGGGGTCGTTCCAAAGTAACTTCTAGTAAAATCATACGACCTTGTACCGTGACTTTGACAACTAGTAGAGGGCTGTATCGAACGTATGATGAAGAAGAATGGCAAAAACGAGGAACAACTTTGAAAGGGCAAGACCAAGTTGCCCGTCGACGTTCTCCCGGTGTAATTTAGATAATTGTCGTTGGAAAGACCCTCATAGACGTGGCACACAATGAAAGGGTACCTTGTATCGGGCCATGCAGTAACCTATTTGGCGGGCTGACGGAAAGATCACTCAGCGAGCAGGCACGTCGCATGCCACCCCCCTCTTCTTCGCTGTCAAAAACTTTTGACGAGATTCGCCCCCCACTACTGCCAACTGTCGACAACAACACGCACACACATGCACTAAGCTACTTTTTCCCTTAGCTCAAAGATTTTTAATGTGTATTTATAATGATCGTGTCTCTTTTCTATAGAGTTACACTTACCTCTGACTGTTCTTTCTCTTTCTTTTTCTTTTTTTTTTCTTTTTTTTTTTTGTTTTTTCTTTCTTAATCATGGCATTAGGTTTGCTTAGCTGGGCTTTACGTCTTTTAAATTTCAAACAACGAAATCTACGGTTTAGGAATTTTCAGAACGTTGAAAGGCAAGCTGCTTTCTCTCATTCATGCACATCGCGGAAGCAACGAATTAATCGCGAGACGGTAGATCAACGTACGATTAACCGTCTGGTTAATGAATTATAGTAAATATAAAAATTCGAAAAATCATGACTTTCGTAGGAAAACAAAGATGCAAAATGTATGTGGAGTGCGTGAGATAAATAAAAAAGAGAAATTCCAGTCCAAAGCCGATCGACGTAACTTCGCACTCCGCGAATGCAAACTATGAAATAGTATAGACGCTTGGTAGTACGTGCACGGTCAACGCGATCGACTTTGGCACACGAGTATAATTAATAAAATAAGATAAAAATGATCGATAGTGGGACAAGGAAGCGGGATTAAACTACATCGTGAAGACAAAACATGCTGTCGATCACGTGTCATGCCAAACGAAAAATTCGAAAAAATATTCGTAAATGTTCAAACTGAAAAGTACGCGATCGCTATCGTCGCTAACTAAAATAAAAGAAGCGAAATATAATTTCGGTCGGATAGTAATGATACTATGTCGACAGATATAACAAAACTATAGAGAATAACATTCACATTTAGGATGCGGAAAAGAAAATTATCTTAGACGTAATAAACGATGAGAAACTTTTGTGATCGTGCTGTGCCGAGTGTCGAACGACGGTATTTACACGATTTGCGGTTGTCGTTACACACTCGTTACAAACATTTAACGACTCGTTCCTCGATTTTCTTGCCCGACACGTTCGACTATCCGAGAACGTTGCTACTGGTTCTTTCCTTTCCGCGATTTCTCATGCTTTTCGTTGCGAAAAACCTTGTTTTCTCGCGTTGCGGCGGCTACGTTGCCCCATGGGCATCGATCGAGATCGATAATCGAGCAGCGAAAATGATCACGGCAGAATGGCAGGGTTTCTCGGCATCCAGATAAGAAAAACTGTACTACTACTGCAGCGAACGAAACGAACAGAATGATAGGACAATTTTCTTTCAGGTGAAGTACCTGCGTACAGATGCTTGGATGGTAGAATGACTTGATTAATGGTGGGCAACGTTTTAGTCCACTTGGTGTGACTTTGGCAGCGCGAGGCTGGCGGCCACATTCGCTTTGGCGAGTTCGTGCAGCTCGAAGCGGACGTGGAGGAACCGCTTTCCATCATCGACTTGTCCATCGCAGACGTGTCCGCGCAATCGCTATCTTCGCCCCCGGAATGGAATCTTATGTCTCGCCTCAGCGAACAAAATCTGCCGTCCCTTTCCGCCTCCAGCTTGGCGAAGTTCTCGCTCGTTTCCTGACAATGCGACATTCGCAGACACTTCTCCTTCATAAGGTATTGCTCCCTTCTCACCAAGTTTTCGAATTCCTTGGAAAGCAACTTAACGGTCCCTTCGATGGCTCGAGTGATTCTGAGATCGACGCTAGCGTCCAAATTGTCGATGCGTTCGTTCGTCGTCAATAGATTGGAAGCGTTTTGCATGCCGGTCGCTTGCAAGTCGCAGGAGACAGCTGTGGGAGGTTCCAGAGAGTCGTAGGTCTCCTGCGTGTCTTTCGTTGGTATCTGATTCTCGAAGCAACGATGTCGATTTCTCTCCGCGTGGGAAGAATCTATTTGATCCTCGTCCACGTCGTGGGCTCCATAGCTCTTCGTTTGACAAGAGGAATCGTTTGGATCGAAGGCAAAGTTGTCCATCGGTCCACCCGCGTCGTACGCGATACCTTTGTCGGCCCGACGAGTCTGCAGGCTGTAAAACTTGGTCTTCGAATCTTTATCGTCGCTTGACTGCAAAGAATAGCTGGAGGGTTGCAACAACTGCTCGATCCTCTTGGAAGCGTGCAAAGATTCGTTCGTATCGGACTTCGCTTCGGCACCGTTTCTGGCTGCTCGATCCTCCCCGTGAGACTTGTTCGGATAGTTGTCGGAATCGGCGGGCTTGACGCAGGAAGACTGAGACGCAGAGTCTACGTACTTGTTCCAGGCGGGGCGTGCTCTGTTCCGCATGCTCTGCGTTCGAGCCGAGTTGCGTTTAGGTTTCGGTGGTTTGTGAGCCACGAAATCGTTCAGGATCAACATCGATTGCGGCTCCTTTGCAACCTTTAGGCTATTGCTTCGCGACATCGTGTCCGATTTAGTTCCGATTCTCATTTCGACGTTCGTGTCGTTCTGATCGTTGAAATTGAATTCGTAGTAGATGCAAGTTGCCGGCTGCGCGTTATCCTCCGAATAGCTATTCTCGTTCCTGGCTTGGCTTATTCGCGTGTCCTGCAGCGATTTCGATCTGAATACAGCCCGACAAGACGTTGGATCGTTGGCAGAATTTTCGGTATTACTCGATGGTATCACGGCGTTGTTGGGATTACCGCTGTACGTTTCCGAATTTTGCCTTTTTCGTTTATAGTGGGAATCGAACAGCATCTCCAACGGCGCGGATTTCACTAAAGAGTCCGAGTCGTCGGTCAACACGCTTTCGGTGCTTCGGTGATCGATGTTCTCGTGCAACGGGAACATCTGATAATCGGATTCATCCGTGAGAATGCTTTCGTGACTTCGACCAGCTTGCATCTTTCGGCGGGACAAGAAGAAGCTCGCGCTCGAATGCCTGTCGTTGTCGTAGTGGCTATAATCCAAAATTTCAGCGCTTCCTTTCGAGAAAGACTCGACCGAGGCGTCCGAAAGGATGCTTTCTTGAGAGCCGGTTAGAATTCGTTTCGAGAAAGTCTGATACGTGGAATAGTTTCTCTGAGTGCCTTGTTGATGGTCGATATGCATGTTTATCTGATAATCGCTGACGCATCGTCGAGGTGGATTTTTGAAGTCACCTTCCAGGGAGTCGTCGCTGAAGTTTCCGTTCCCTTCGTCCCCGTCGTCCATCGGGTCGTTCAAGTTTTCTATGTTGCGTTCGTTCATCGCGGGCAAACTCTCGAAAGACTTGGCTATATTTTCCATGTCTTCCTCGTTGTCATCGAGTCCGATAAAGTAACTACACGATCTCCTTTTCTGAGCGAATCTCGCGAATCGGCTAACGTTCTTTTTACACTGTTCCTTTAAGAGCTTTAGTTCTTCACAGACGGGCGATTCGGGCAAAGATTGATTCGGTTTATTCAGCGATAGCTTATACTTTTCAGTTTTCTTTAAGGTTAACGTTAACGGTCGACTAAGAGACGGTTTTGTCTTGTCATTTACGCACGACGTAGTCGGACTTTTGGATAAGCAGTTATCGTTCGGAATATCTAGCTTAAGTGGCGCATTACCCACAACCGATATTTTGTTAACGAGTTGTTGAGGTTTTAACGGGGGCTTTGGATTCGGTATAGGTTTACAGGGATTGATCGGTTTCGAGTATTGGGTTTGCTGACCAGATTTGTTACCTGTGCTCAATCTATTCGAACGATGATGTTTCTCCGGTATATGGCTGCTTAAGTCGGATATGCTTTGACTGGTTTTTAACGACGATTTATAGCCGACCTGAAAAACCAACGATCAAACTGCAATATCGCCTATGAATCACGCGGTGCTGATAACGTTTCGTTTCGCGGTACTTACGCTTTGCAATTTTCTTCTGGTTTCCTCTATTCTCCTTTGCAACTCTTCGCGCTTCTTCACGACGTCCGAGTCACCTCTCGCTTGCTTCGTTGCGTTCACTACCGCTGCGTTGCGAATCTTGTTGTTGCCGCCGTTATCGCCGTTACCGCTGAGTCTGCAATCGCGCGCGTTCATTTCGTCAACTCTCGAAGAAATCTATTCGCAACGATAAACGATAAGCAATTACCTTCCGTGAAACTGGGAACTGATGCTAGTCGTTTTAACGCTTCTATTCGTAGGCTCTTCGGCACCGCTGAGAGATTCAAAAGCGTTCTTAAGGAACTTTTCACGGTGACTCTGCTTGGCCAGTTGGTCGAATCCCTCTGAACTAGCTTCCGACAACATAGACAGAGGATTTCGCTCGGCACTGGGCGTTGAAGCGCCGCCCTCGGAGTCCGAGTCGTCTTGACTACCAGAAGCGGTTAATTCGCTCGTTCGACCGCTCTCTCCGTTTCTAGGCTTCTTCTGTCTCCTCTGAGACCTGTGAAACATTTTCGGTAATTACTTTTTCGGATAACTTGGCTGTAGAAAATTCGTAAAACGATAAACGAGAAGGTGACGTCTCCAACCTTCGAAGTTCTTCGACGTCCATCGCGTTTACGGTGAATTGATTCGACACCGTATCTTCCGGTGCAGGATAATACATCAATCTGTGATGAGATTTCTCTGAACCGGTTGTACCATTCTCTCCTTCCGAATAATCTTCCACGTCTCCGTCGTGCTCGGTACTCTCGTGATCCTATACGATACATAATTAAAATATTTTAGACGCGAACGTTCCTCTTTCCAAACGTTGTTTCACCTACGAGCTATTGTTACTTGATGAAGCGTGAATTTCGGCTGTTTCGAGGCTCTAAGGTTAGGTATATATATATGTACTTATCACGAGAAATTAAAGCAACCAACATGAGTAACTGAAAAGCTACAAGTATAGAAAGGCACAATGATCGTGACACAATGAAAGAAACAATGATCGTTCTTAAACTCGATATACGTATTTTGGATGTTTTTTTGTTTGACTGCGTTACTGATTGGCGATACTTTGCTATAAGTGTGTCTGAGGCGTTAGTGAGATTATACCTCAAATTTAAAGCTGCCAAGACTGCTATCGTCGGTATGATGACGACTCCTTGATTGTCGTGTCAATTCCGTGATATTGCTACCTCTAGTTACAGTCACGTTACCACCGATCACCTATATGTCATCGGTTGAAACAAAATAGAATGAACACAAAACAATCGCGAACAAATAATTTGACGTTACGATGGAAGAAATAAAATAAAATAAAAGAAATTGAGCAGTGTGGAAGCTGACTGGACAAAGTAAACGACAAACGCAAGTGTGGTTGGCCCGTTTCTCTCGCGAGCTGCCCGCGATTCGCAAATGCAGCACACTAATAACACTCACTGGATACGGAGAAATTATTACAATTATTGTGTTACTGGGAATCAGTTAGTACCTGTTTCGTTTCATCTGCTAATTCTCTGTAACTATCTGGGCAAGGTTGAAATACAGTTTCGTCCTCTTCCTAGAACCAGTTATCGATCGTTAGCGTATCGTGAGCACCATTCGAAGAAAAAGAGAAGAAAAGGAACGATTCATCGATCCATTAGGAGGTTCGTTTTAGCGCGGATCGATGCCGAGGATGATCTCGAAAACGATAAGAGATAAGCGCGCGATCTTTGCCCACGGGTAACGCGTTTCAGAAAGCGACCTTACCCTTTTGATGACGATCGTTTCCCTGCGATAATCGCTGCTGCACTTGGTCTCGGTTCCGCTGTCGATCGAACTATCTTTCGAACCGCCGCCTCCGCCACCGCCATCGGAATCGATAGCGCCACGAGGCGGAGGAAACGGTATAACTTCGTCGCTGTCGTACACAGACTTGACCGTTATACCGTCTCCTTGCTGAACCCTTTGCGCCCATCTGCCCTTCGGCAGGTCGACGCCGAGGGGTCTCACGTTCGAACCGAGGACAGCACCTTCGTCCGCGTTCGTCGTGTTTATCTGCTTCTTCGCCCAGAGGGGTAGCTGGCCCACGCTGAATCTGTAGTCCACGCCTACGTTCTGCGACGTTGGGTTCGCGTTTGGATCAAGGAATTCCGGCGGTGGCGAGCCGAAAGTTTCGTTGTCCAGCTGTATGTCGATCCCCGTGCCGTTCACTTGTGACGGCCTTCTGTAACATCGCATTTCCATTCATATCGTTCCATCGATCGCGTTTTTCTTTCGTTCGAAACTATAAGAGGCACACGTAAGGTTCTCTTACTTTCCAGCTCGCATCGCTTGCTGAGCGAGACGCGCCTGCATAGTGACGACCATGTCGCGTGGAACGCGCCACACGAATATACAACCGTCTCCGCTAGCGGACACGAGGTTGCGGCAGTCGGGACTGAAGCGCAGCCCTGTCACCAACTCCGAGTGACCGAGCATAGTGGCCATGCATTCGCCGCTATAGTAATCGTACACGCACAACGTCTTATCCGTACACGAGGTAGCTACGTAGATTCCCGATGCGTCTGAAACGTGCAAGTTACGCGGTTTACCATCACCGTCTATCGATCGTTCCACCAGAGTAGCTCCGACCAAGCGTGAATGTTTGCATTGCCATTATACTTTGCCTTACCTAGGACCACTTTGATGAGCGATCCGTCTTCGCCGACAGACCCCTTGAACGTTTTACTGTGTTTACCCGTGGCTACGTTGTAAACCCTTATGTTCCTGTCCTGGCAGGCGGTCAAGACGTGTTTCTGTCCGGAATCGACCTCCATATCGTACAGAGTGGTCTTGCCCTGGGCGTTGTGACCCCTGGCGAATTGCGGCATTCCTCCCGGTGTCTGAAACGATCGAAATCTTCGACTACGCTCGCGAAACGACGCTACGAGGGAACGGTGACCGACTTACCGATTGCAGCTGCCTGAAGATAATACTCTTGTCGGCACCGCAGGAGACCATTTGTATCTGATTGCTCTGATTACTCTGATTGAAGAACCTAACGGCAGTGATGGACGAACTATGATCGTCGAGCGTTTGCAAAAAGTTGTATCCTTGATCGACGCTGAACACGTGGATCAGCCTATCCCTGGAGGCACTGGCGAGCAGCCTCGGAGGCTCCGCCGAGTACCGGGAGAATTTGGAATACTCCAGGCAGAGTACTTCGGCGTCGTGCGCCTCGATCAAGCACAGTTCCTCCAACGAGGAGAGGTCGTGAATTCGAATATTGCCAGATCGATCACCGGACGCCAAATGTTTCCCGTCCGGGCTCACTCGGATCGATCTGACTCCGTTTCGTCCGTCGTACGATGCGTCGCTCTTTTCGCTCGACCCGGCAGCGGCCAGATCCAGATCTTTCAAGTAAGTCAGCTCCGGATCTATGTAGAGCACTTTGAGCAACTCGTTGCTGTAGATGTTTCGCTTGTAGAGCGTGTCGTCCGGAGAGATGTCCTTCTCGAGGTTCCACACGCGGATGGTGTCGTCGCTGGAACAGGTGATGAAACTGCCAGCCGGCATGCTGGTCATGGAATCCGATCCTGTGGGATACATCTCGACGCCCCAGATACACGCCGAGTGGTAGAGAAACGAATGGGACTTGCCGACCCGCCTGATGTCCCGCACGTCCCACACGTAGATGCTGTGGTCGTTGTAGACGCAGGTCAGCTTGTTGTTCCTTTCGTCGAACGCCAGCGCGATCGCGTCCGGATACCTCGCGTTCGTTGGATGCTGAGACATGTGACTGCAATTGACAGACGATAGGCTTGACGAAGGGACACCGATAGATCGTCGTCGGATTAAATTTATCTAAGGAGACGTTTAGATTCTCGCACCTAATGGACAATCCCTGAGCGACGTCCACGCCTAGGTAATGCGTTCTCGGTAACGTGGTGATGAACTGAAGCGTGCTGGGACTGAAACACCTCACGATTCCCTCCGCGCAGCCGATGAAGATGTATTTGTCTCCAACGGCCATGCAATTGGCACTGCTCGTCTGAAAACAGCCGCTCCTTGAAACGAGCTACGGACAAGGTAGATCGCGCGTTGCACGGTGCCGCGTATACGCTCGACAATTCCAAGAGACAAGTTGGCACCGCGTTTCCATGCAAATCGCGTTAAAATAAATTCCTCGACGAGAGCAGCGTGTCGTGACGAGCCTCGTCGGTTCATGGTCACGTAATATCCTTAAAAACACAGCATCCGGCACAGCCATTACGAGCAAAGTCATTACTTACGCGAAGCTCCACCCATTTGTCCAACAGCCTCCTGTTATTAAATTCGCATAGAAGCCCCGTTTTGGTGATCGCGTACGTCGAATCCGCCATATCCCCTCGGCCGCAGGCTACGTCCACGAAATCGTTGTTTCTCTGTTCTCCTAATATGGCAGACCGACCCATCAAAGGCACAGGTTCCTTATACTGCGCAACAAAGTTCCCACTATCACTACCTTCGCGTTACCGTTCTACTTCGCCACCTGCCTCCTCCTCCGATCATCCTCTTTCTTTCTTTTCTACTTCCCTTACGACTCGTCCGTGCAAAATTACTCTTCGATCGATCAGGGTACGGTAGAAAAGAGAGACCGCGTTCGTCTCAGACAAAGACGGCGCGTTAACATCTGACTTACCTTGGCACTGCGCGAGTATTCGAGATACCAAAACTTGACGTGTCTGTTGCCGACGGTAACGAAGTAATTGCCGTTTTCCGCGAAGCAGACGGCCTTCACTTTGCTCGACACTTTGTTCGACGCCACTTTAACATTGTTCCTCCAGTCCCAGACGTTGACGATCATATCGTGTTGAGAGCCCACGGATACCACGTACTTGTTGCTCGGTGAAAATGCCTTGAGAAAAAACCATCGTACGAACACGCGTGTAAAAACGTTCTCTAGTTTGTCGTCTCGATTACGATCGACCGAAGCAAGAAAAGAAACGAGAGAATCCGAGCCTTGCACGTTTTCGACCAAAGATCATCGTATTCGACGGATGTCGAGAGAATGCAACGGCTAGCAATAATAAAAGAAAAAAAAAGAAAAAAGGAAAAAAAGAAAAAAGGAAGGGATACCGTTGTCCATTCGTTGAGAATGCGATCTCGTATTCACGCACTTTGTCCGATGAAACGCGCGTCGCTCCTGCAACCGCTTGCTTGTTCCTCGTTAGCAGTCTATCGCGAAAATTGTCTGCAGCGAGACGGAATCGTCGTTGACCCGAGAATATTTCAATTATATTTATTCGAGGTCGAACGACCATAGAAATTGTACTTTTACAGGACGGCGTTTCATCCGCAAAGCGACGAAACGAAGAAAGAGATAGCGCGCGATCTTGATGATTACAACTTTATATATCTGCAACGACACGTAGTTGTGTTAGGGGCGACCGCACGGCCGCGGAAGCAGCTTGAAACGGAGTCTTTGGTAAGCGGGTGCCGAGATAAAAGCCGTGGATCTTAATTAACATGCGAGCGGTGACGTAACAGAGGTAAAGTCGTGAGTTCGTAAAGGCGCGTTCGACGCGGCGGCGAGCATTCATCGCGGTACTTTCGGTGTTCGTCGCAATAGGACTCGAAAAGCTGGATTCTCTGCTTGCGGAAAGTAATTTCACGTGGAAACCGGCGGTTCGCGCCGAGGTAAACGCGAACAAAGCGGCGCGACAAAGACCCTCGAAATTAAATTCCTCTCGGCGAAACAAAACGTACCCTCGAATTAAGCGCTTTATTTTCTTGGCGCGTGATGCAGATTCGAGTGACCGACAGGCAGCTTGCACTACCAGACCCGACGTATCGATCCGAGAAACAAAAGTTTCCAACGATGTTCGGCGTAATTTCTGCCGTAGAATTGTCGAGGCAGAGAGAGAGAGAGAGAGAGAGAGAGAGAGAGAGAGAATCTGATTGACAATCGAATACGCGCTGGCAGATACCGTCAGTGATATCGCGAAGCTAACGCAGATATAGTTAATTAAACGATCTATTAAAAGGAAAAACGACTCGTCAATGCGTTCGCTGCACTCGCCACTCCGAAGCTTCTCCGGTTTCGTTTTCACGATCCGCGCGTAATCGATTGTAACCGATTTTTGCGAACAGGTTGCAGGTTTTCCCCGCTTGCTACTCACCACGCAGTTGATGCCGTACTTGTGTCCGGAAAATTCGGCGAACTGCACGGCATTGTACGGATCGGAGATGTCCCAAACTCGCACGTTCGGCATGTGACCGCATTCTCCGGTGGCCAGGAACCTCCCATCGCCAGCGAGGGCCAAAGAAGTTACCGTTTTGCGACAAGCGTTCAACACGTGGGCCTGCGTGTTCTTTCGTGGGTTGAACAAAACGACGGTACAGCTGAAACACAAAGGAAGGATCGATCGTTGAATTTCGCTATCCTCCGCTCCATCGAAGATCGATCTCAAGCAGCGGTTCTTGTGCAAATACCGTAGAAAAAGAAGTTTCTTTTTTCAAAATCGTTCGCGATAAGATAAACCGCGATTGGTCCACGGGCTTTCGCCACGGTTGCTCGAGCTCGATATACCAGACGCGAGCTGGGACACCGTTTTGTAACGGGTACTTTGTCGTTCCGACGAATCGGGTCGAGGAAACGAGAAGATAAAACAAATATTTGAACCTAGTTCGAGTTAGGCAACTTCTAGATCGAACGATCGAGTCGACCACCGGCACTGGTTGCTCGAATTCGTCGGTGTAAACACAGTGTCGATCAAGTTGAAACGACTTCGCAGTCGTTCGACCAGAAACAGCCTTATTTTTTCTTCTATTTTTGGCTATTCTTTCTCGTCGTTTCAACTGCAGTCGTCTAACGCTAATGCATTGTACTGTAAATGTTTATCAACGGGGTATTTTCACGAATGCAATCGACTTCGACGGACCACGGAACGACATGCGAAGCTTCGAATCGTTATTCTCTGTAAGCACAACTGCCTTGGCATTCGACAGAAATTCGACCGTTAGATCCGTTGCTTCTACCTTTATGTCGATTCCGTGGTCGTAACGCGTCTCACGAAACGTTGCCTGCATCGTGACCGCAACATACATATGTATCTGCCATCGTAATTAGCGAAAAACAGACGAACAAGCGAGCGATTCGCGCGAAACACGTTCATTACGAGCAGCGAAGGCAAGCTCCGTGACACGCGAAATTGGAGAATTCTCGGGTGAACGAACGATAACTTCATCTTCGATCTGCCGCTGACCGGAGAAAGCGACGAGGACGATTACGAGCAAGAGGATGCTGCAAATTCGCCGCAGCGATACGACGCCTGCGATTGCACCGAATTTCTGACACTTTGTCTGGCTCGTCGTTTCCTTCGAAATCGATACGATTCGATCACTCTCCGCGGATTCGATCGATGATTCGTAACGGGTTTACTCGCACGGGTTACACGGATGAATGTGCATATCGCGACAGTTAGTCACGCTCGCTTGCAAATGCTGCGGCACGTGTTACGCGTTTCTTGGTCCATTTGATAACGCGCTGCAGACGCATGGGCGCGGCAGTTTCGACTCAGTGACACTCAGTTTTGTCAACTATGCGCTCGAGACGCGATTCTCGTACGTTTGAAAGAATTCCATGAACGACTCTTCGAATATTGTTTACTTAGTCTGAATATTATTCCTATCGTTTTATTCCAAACGCGTTAAACGGGAAACTATGCCTTTTACGAGAGGTGCTACGCGATAAGAAAAAGACGAACGTCGAAAGTGCTATCGCCGATGTGAGAGAAAATAAGAGAAACATAGACTTTGTAAGACCTTCTGTCTGAAATTCTTGGTTGACGTGGAAGAAGAATTGATACTATCGCTTAAAGCGTTGCGTCACTCACATATGCGGGCAATAGCGTTTATGCGAGCAAATCAGGATGGAAAGAACGGAGGGTAGAATAAGAAGGGAGACCTGAAGAGATAGGTTCGTGTGTGAAAATTCATAAGGCTGAATTACTATAGACGGATTAAACCTATTTAAGGCTTTTAGAAGAAAAATAGCCTCTCATCAGCCAGTAGCCTGGTTACCAGCGAATAGAATATATATTCTATCAAGATAGGAGCGTAATCATGGTCACGGGCACATTCATCGGCCGGCCAGATTTATAACCGAGAAACCTTGGAAAAAATTGCTGGCTTTTTTATCAGGTTGAACACGAGGTTGCCGTACGATCGACCCATAATCCAGACAAAAGAGTATAAAGGAGACAGTAAAGTCCGATTAAGGTACAAGGGCTGTTGAAATGGTCACGGCTACGCTTAATAAAATCTGGTATTCTAGAAGAAGTAGAGACGACGCGTGATCTATAAATTAGAAGTTGAAGTCGATAATTACGATCACACGGAGGTCTCTCAGCCTGCTAACCGCGGCAACATTAGAATACTTGCAGTATACACGGTTTCTAGCACGAGCGAACCTGTTGGTGTAACGCTCGGCCAAGTTGATATCGATTTACTGGACCAAAACTGGAAGCGAAGGAAATTTGAATGTACATCGTGCGATGGTCGATCGATCGGAGGATAAAAAAGATGGAAAGAGAAGAATTTAAAGCGAGTAAAAGGATACGAGTGCTCCTAAAGCAGCTACGGTTGGCGTTCCACTTCCGGATTCCAGAGGCCGGCGCCAAACGACCAGAGGCGAGACGAAAAACAACCCGGAAAGTGCGAACGACGCACCAAAAACGGATCGCGTGACCGCGGTCTCCGAAAGCGTCAACGAGCGAGCACCACTGGGCAAGTGTAAAGCTGCGAGGCACGCGGTCGTTCGCGGTAACACGAAACGCGACTCGTGCGACTCGTTGAATCTCGTTGTCCACCGAGGCGATTTATTTCGCCTACCAACCCAAACCGCAACGTGTCAATAAACTCGATGTCAACCGGCCGTTTCTTTTACGCGCTACCGTTTGTCCCGACATTACGTTAGCAAAGCACCGACGTAACGTAATCTCGCCGCAACTCTGCTCCGTCCACTCTCTTTCGCCAAACCGACCGCACTGGAAAAGTTCTTCGCTGACGTAGCGTTCGTTATCGTCGTGGACGCGTGGCGATTGCACGTGGTGACGCTAGGCGAAAAGGCTTGCCGAATAATTTCCCGACGGCGAAGCGACAAATTAGCAAAGCGCGCAGCACCAACGGTGAAAAGTCAAGTTGTCGCAGGTCGTTGCACCGCAGCTGACCTAAGCTACGATTACGCTGCTAAAAATATGTGCTACTTTCTCGTCGTCCGTCGTCTATAACTGTTTACAGTCTTGCAAAAAGTCACCGTCTATACCGGCGCGTTCTAGCGCCGATGTCTCTGTACGCTCTCCATTGGTTAACGATCGTCGTTCTTGATCGCTCGACACCGACGGAAGGCGAGGGTCGGATCGGTCAAGTCGAGACGCGGCAGAAGCGAACAGACTCGACGCTGTCGATCAGACTCGGTCTGTCTGGTCCATAGACCGACGGCGACGCTCTATAGAACGAACACGAACGATGTTTCTCGTCGAAATGGATCCGGACAACTAGGTGGATCGTGATCGGATCGTTTCGCGAACCGATCGTCGGAAGATCCAACCGGGACGCGGTTATATTGCAATTACGTTTCGTGCTCTTTAGATACGCGATGATCCTTTCTTTTTAATAACATCGTCGTTGGAACGACACGGCTTTATCCGCTGCAACTGATCTTATGAAATTCCGTCTCTATCTTTCCGATTGTATCGAAAATGGGTTTCAGACTGAAGCTATATATATATATATATATATATATATATACGGATTTTCGTAAAGCTTTCGATACTATCGGTCGCTGTGTTTTGATCGCCGAGTTAAAGTCTCTTGAAATGAACGGCGGTGTGTGCTCTCGTGGTTAACCAACTTTCTATCCGACAGAAAGCAAATATTCCGTTTTAGTAACACATTCTCAAGCGAGGTCAAGGTTACTTCTGGCGTTCCTCGAGGTTCTCACCTTGATCTTCTGCTCCTTATACTTTTCATCGACGATACGTCTAATGTTTTTCGCCACTCTAAGTATCGCTTACTGTACGCCGACGATCTTAAGATTTTTCTTAGCCTCGATAATCCGTGACTCGTTCTATTAATTCTGAGCGACTTTGATAGACTCCACGAACGGTGTTTGTTAAGTAAGTTGTCTTCCGATTTGACTAAGCGCCGCGTCGTCGAATTCAGTCGTAACAAAAATAGTCACATACGCTGCAAACGGTGTTCCTTTATCCGCTTTGAGCCGTGTCAAGAACCTAGACATCATCTTCGCGTCTAATCTGACAGACGCGTTGTAAGAGTATTATTTCCCGTAGTTTTAAATCTCTCGCAAATTTCTTTCGCAGTGCCGACACCCTTAGGATTCTGTACTTTCGTTTAATCAGATCTACTTTAGAATATCACTCTGTCGCACTTAGTTTCCCTGTTCTTTTTCGCGTATAAATAACACACAAGGAGCGCAGCGTAAGTTTGTCAAACGTGGATGGCAAAACCTACGTGTCTATTGTCTCGGAAACTTGACAAAATTCCGAATAACTCGAGTGTGCAGGGTCTCGGCAAAAGGAGAGCAACGTTTGACACGTTATTCGTAATTAAAATAGCCAAAGATATTATGTCCTGTTCTCGTATCATCGGCAAGTTCTCTCTTAATGTTTCTTCAAGACGCCTTAGAAATAACTTGTCACGCGTTCATCAACACCGCGCAACTTCTCATTACTTTAGTCGTTACAATCGTGTGCTAAATCATACCAGTTCCTTTCACGCGATCTATTAGGTTCACAGATGCATTAGGTTGTTCCAAGGGTTCCTTTCGCAAGGAAATAATAGATACGCAATATTTTACGTTTTATATTATTTTATCGAATTACATATAGTCCATTTGGCAGTGATAGAACAGCGTAGTAATAAAACAAAATAATACAAAAGGAAATCCATCATTTCCTCGTAGAACGAAAGAAACTTTTGGCACTTGATTTTCAACTGTTGAAAAATCAGATCGATTACATTCAAGAATGCATCTTGGCGAATGCTTTATAAATTATCATACGAAAGAATATAGAAATTAATATTACAAAATCATATTTTCGAAGATGTAAATATAGATAAATTATTAGAATATAATGTTAATTTGTATATAAAACATTTTACTAGCTGTCAGGTATACGCTAAATCATCCAAAGTAGCTGCTACGTCCGACCGAAAAGGTTCTCCAGCGCAAAGGGTTAACTTATTTTCACGTTTATCGCTGCTCGTCCATACGAGATATCTTCTCAGGACGAGAAAATCGGCGCCGAGAAGCAACTGCGCCAAGGATTCTCCGTCAGAGGAGAGAGAAGATCGCAAGATGGCAAGGTGGAAGCAAGGATAGATAGTTGCGCGGTTCTCTCCGGTCGATAATCGCGAGCAGTTTGCATCGCGGATCGACTAAGCGTGTCTCTTTCGTTCGAGCATACGGTTCGTTTCCGTTTGCGAACGGCGTTCGTCGAGCTAGCCGCCATGCACGTCCGCCGCGTTTCCGGTCGCTTCGCTTTCGGTTCGCCAAAACGAGTATACGGCTAGCCTCCGATTAAAACACTTTCCGCTCGCTGAGTTCGTTACCGTAACGAACGAACGTGATCTTCCAAATCGACGGCCGGATAAACGTCTGTCGGAATAGTCGAGCATTTTTCCTTGCAGAATTTTAGCGCAGAAGGAATTGGCTAACTACGACTATTGGCTATTACGTGGTAGAATGCGGGGAAAATCGCGCGTGGCGATCGATACAGAGCGACTCTGAAACGACGAGCGCGGGACAGGAAGAAGGGCCATTTACGAGGAGGAAGTGGCTCGGCTCGGGCTTCACCCGTATCATCTAGATGGTTTTCGTCGAAATGAAAATCTCGCGACCGCTACGTTCCTCTTTGATCGTAGGTCGGTCGAATCGCCGCGTGGTCTACTTTAACGTTGCTGAAAGGTTGGCGTGGGAACGCGACTCCAGCTGTATTCGAATCGCACTGGAATCGCGTCAGACGCGTCTGAAAGGAACACGTGGAAACGGTAGAGAAATCGTAGCTGGATGCTAGTTCTTCTTCCTCGTCGAACGCGAGAGAGAAACAAGCGGCGCGTAAAGCCGGGCTCGGGGCCGATACGAACTTTTCATTTGATTAACCTGAAAATCTACTTTTCCCGCGCAAATTGCCTACCTTCCTCGGAACTTCGTTTTCGAAGGCTGTTTCGAGAAGGAAATTCCAACGGTTGCGTCGCACTCTTTTTACTCGATCCCAGAGAAGAATCGTAGACGCGCGGTTCTAGAGCGCTCGACCGTTTCCAAAACAGAGGCGAATCGATCAAGAAGATTAGGGTCGAACGAGAAGGGGTAAGATCGCGACCAAATAAACTTCGGACGGGACTGTGTAAACGTGTCATGAACTCTTCTTGCGTCTCTTGTGCGCACGAAATTTCCCTGACAACGATCCATCGACGCAACGAGATCGCTGCATCTACGACCTACCGAAAGCTGACACACGCTGGGCGATGTAGGATATCAACGATTGCCGCATCTTGACAGCTAAAGTCAGAAGATGCCTCAAATCAAAAGAAACGTAGTTGGATGTTCCAGAGATATCGCTTGCCTCGTAATCGAATGCCGAACATTCAGAGCTGAAATATTCTGCTTTACTTCGTAGAAAATCGTACAAACGAGGAATGACGTTCTTTAGTCGGCTCGTAAAACCGATGGAAAAAAGAGTGGAAAACAGGGTGGGTTGGAAGTAAAGGGAGAGAGGATGGAACAGTGACGTAGACGGCAACTATCCAACAAGCTACTCCATCGGAAGAAAAAAAGTCTCGTCGCCTGTCGCGTGGTCGAGCGCTGCGAGTGGAGAAGCGTACCGTTAAGGCAACGTTACCGTCATGGCAAAAGCTTCGCACGAAAGTCTCGCGAGAGCCCGTGCGATGCACCAGGAAGCCCGTAACTGTAATTTCTAGCCACGGGTTGCGTGCGGAGAAACACGTAAGGTCGCTGGTATAAAGGTCACTAGGTCGATTATCGAGCATGGAAACCGGTCGACGGCGTTCTAATAAGTTAGTCGATGGAACTGGCTGATTTAAAACGACCGATCGCGACGTTCCTTTGCATCTCGACGACGGAACGACAGGTCACGATACGAGTCTCGTGACGAACCGAAACTCGTTTACGACTTCGGTATGGTAAATCCGATTCGGCGAGCGATTACGCTCTTTGCTTTACCGCTTTAGAGATTTTCGAAATCGCCTCATCGAACGACTTACTTTCTTTGTATTCTGGAACGGATTTACTTATTTATTTATTTATTTAATCGGCACAGGACTTTTTCGTATCGGATAAGAGCGATCGTAAGAGACGATATGAAAAGGGAACGAGCACGAAACGTAATCGACGACTTAGTGCAGAGGTAGGAAACGCGGTACGATTTTAAGGACCGTGTTTCGCGTTTCGTACGCAACCGTATTCGTAGAAAGAAAGAAACTCTCGTTTTCTTGCTCGTGCCGTTCGAACGCGTAACACGTTTGCTCGCTAGCCGGAAAAGATTGTCCCACAGTGACTAATTCCGGCAGTGTGTCGTCGGAACACAAGACGGCAGCGCTCGGCTGCTCCGCCTAATTATTAATAAGGGACTTTCTTCGTTTCCAGCGTTCTCCAGGCATGCGAACCAACTTTCCTCACCTCCAACATCTACTTACCTTGTACGCGATCGCGTCTCGAAATACCGGTGGCGCGCTATCTTTGCCTCGCCGATGTCGACGTTGGAAAACACAGTCCGGTCGAGTTTTCATTTTCTAAGAACGGAACGGTTCTCGATGCTATCGAATTTGGAAAGTCCCGAGGCGATCACGATCGCGCGAGGAATATGGGTCTCGCGTTGTCTATAGCTGACGCTAAGCAAACCGTAGTTCGTGCCTTGCGTTCTCCGTAGGTGAAATTTACGAGAGGAGCAATTACTTTTCTTTGCGCACGATTTTCTCCGGCAATTAATGGACTAGCGCGTTTATTCCTCTATCGCCTCTGTCGATTAAACTCGCAGCGCATCTGGAACCTCGAAACTGGGAAACAGAGTAGATCGAGAAACCGGGAAAGCGGAACTTTCCTTCGTAACACGATACACGCAATGTCAAGCACTTTCTAACCTTGGAGTCGAGCTCTCGACGATGTCGTTGCCAGATACGCGATCCACCGCTCCAATACGTCCAACCGTTGTCTCTTGCCACCGACGAACAAACCTCGATACGTTCAAGGACGCGTGGCCGTTCCGTTCGATCGAACGTGAAAAATCGACAAGCGGTAAACATCGTCAAATTTAAAAGGTTTCGCGTGATCGTTTCAAGCGGTTTGTTAAATCACAAGCAACAGCGAGCCGAGCTACGATTGCCGGACAGCTGGTCGTAATTGGTGTAACGCCATCGACTTTGTATCAACGTGTTCGTGAAAGTACCGGCACGCTATCGGATAACGTATCGAGTAGCCGCTATTACGGTTGTCTTTAGCGCGTACAACCGGTATCATCGCGTAACCGATCTAGCGTTTCCTACGCGATTAAAACAGGACGAAAATCGATGTTTGGCGAGATACGTTAACGCGCTTTGATATCTCCAACGCTGGATTTATTACCAGAAGGAGAATTTGACGAGGAAGCGGCGAATTCTAACTGCTACTAACCGCGATGACATAACGAGATCGGCCGGAGCAGCGACTCGAACGGTAGCCAGATGCATCGAGGAAAATCGAGCGCGGTGCTGGCAAGTACTCGCATGCTAACAGCTACTTTCGACTCGGGGAAGCTTTGTTCACGCACGCGTAAACACGCGTATGCGCGAGGAATCTCGCCGAGCTCGTTACCATGCTCGTGCTCGTAATTACGCTACATTACGTGACCGAAGAATCATAATTCCGCTCGAGCTGCTAACATCGCGGCATCGATGCTAACGAACGTCTCGTATCGGCCTGTAAACCAGGCCGATCGAGTCGTCGTCGACGAAACGAAAGGAAAGAATCGGCGTGGCTTGACGCGGCAAAAAACGCGTACACAGCCAACGGGTGCAGAGGTTGCCAGGTCGATCGAACGATTTAATTGTCGCCGACGCTTATCGTTCGAGGCGGATCTCCGACACAGAATCTTTTGGTCCATTCACCTCTCTCTTGACCCGATTTCCGAGTACCGTACATAGCTGTTTGCCTGTTCGCTTGCACCCGACGTATCCGCGACATGTACGTTCTCGACGTCCGGCTCGATGGCGCCGCGGATTTAGGCGACTCAAGTAGCACGTGCGAAAATCACCAGTTCTCGCTCGTCGCCGTGCTTTCTGTCAAGCGATGCTTGATTACGCGCCGAGTTAACGCGTCATCCTACTCCGCCGTTTTTCTTTATCGCGATCGTAATTAGCGATACAATGGGCTAACGAGCGCGCGTCGCTCGGCGAATACGGTTTTTCTCTCTAAGCGAGCAGTCCACGATGTTCCTTCTAATTGATCGGTCGTCATCCTCGCGCTACAGAGGAGAGTTTTCCCCAAGGACACCCTGATATTCCTTTTGACACACCGCGAAGTTCGACGGCTGGCTAGCGTAACCCGATCGGAAGCCAAATGTGTCCACGAAGCAACGCTAAATTGTCCACGAGAATGAAACGAATGAAACTTTTTTATTTCTGATATCTTTTTAATTAACCTTCTTTAAACGAGACCAAACGCGATTTAATTTACGCGCACTTTCACGCGTATATTCGACAGACGAATTATTTTGCTAAGACTTTTATTCAACGAGCATTGAGAATAAAAAGGTTCCGTTGTTGCATTAACGTCGTCCAACCGAAACGTTTCTTTTCGTCGAGTCAACTGTCTTTTCCCAAGTTCCGCGAGACGACGAGTTGTGTATCCGTTACGTACAATCGCGTACTGTACGCGATAATTCAGTCCCGATCGTCGATCGATCGCGGAGAAAACGCGAAACAAATGGAAAAGCGAAGGAGTGAACGAGATCCAGCTACGAAGCGAATTTCGAGGAAAAAGCCTGGGAGAACCGCAGAAGAGCGGCACGACGTAGCGCGGTGGAAATGCTTGTTTCTCGACACGCGATACCTTAGTGTCTTAGTCCACAATCTTCCGATCGCACTTTCGCCATTCTTCCATTCATGGAGCGAGCCTTCTTTTCTACCGTCCGCGTTTATCCGTGACCGGTGGAATCGCACGTGCACTTTTTTACAGCGCCGAACAAAGCGCTAACGAAGATGAACTTTCTTTCACGGTCGCCTTCTTTCTTCACGGCCGGCGTCTGACAAAAGTTCGGAACGCGACTTCGAAATATCGCACAGGCGAGTGCGACGACACTGTCGATCGTTGAGAGGATGTTGAGGCGAAGGATATCGCGGTCGAAAAAACGAAAAGTCGAACGGCGAGAAACAACGGATCTGGGACACGCGCGCGACCAAGCCTATCGACGTTTCGCAAGCTTCCACCGACCAGCGACCAGCGAGCATCTTTATCGAAATATCGCGATCCGATATCGCCGATCGAGATAAAGCCGCGCTTCCGTGTGCCGCGCGTTGTGCAAAGGATCTCTTCTTTCTTCTGCATGCTCGTTCCCACGAATATCGACCGACTTCTAACAACTTGTCGGATTTGTAATACGACCTCCTTCCTCTTTCATTCCGATCACGACCCGGAGTCGACCATCGTCGTTCATTGGGTCTGTCGAAAGTTGCGAAAAGCGAAACGATTTTTAAAAGTCGACCTTGCTACTTCTACTTTCCGATTACGGTTAAATAGCCACGGAGTTCACCGCTCCCGTTCACGCGAGCAATTTCCTTCGCGTAGAAATAAACCGTAGCAAAAGTTTCGATCTCGTTCAAGGCGATACGCGATGCGAGCGCGATCGTCGACGAGCGCCACTCTCCCTTTTGCCTGGTTCTTGCGGCCCCTTAACCCACCAATTACTTTAATTCCGCAATCGATACCGGTTATTATCGGCGAACGATTTAGAGCTCGATGGACGATGGCAATAATTTCGAGGCTACAACGGCGAGACTAACGACGCGACCGAGCCGATCGACCACGATGTTTCCAAGCGTCGCGTCTCCAACGAGAACATCAGCGCAACCACGTAGCCTCCAAAGTACCGCGACGTCCGGAATTCTAATCGCGAAACCGAGTAAACGCTACGAGTAGGTACAAGATTGAAAAAGTCGGGCCCGAATCGCGACTTTTCCTACCGATATAGAAAACAAGGCTGAAAATCGGCGAAAAATAGGGTCGTAGGAAGAATCGCGAGATTAGAATAGGGTTCGGAAAGAGGACAGGTGCGGATGGTACGCGTAACAGAGTTGGATCGACGTACATGCAATGGAAGAGGAATCGATGGAAGAAAAGCAAGAGATCGGACTCGAACTCACCCGGCAGGATAAGCGACCAACTCGCTGGTCGCGTCGCAATCCAGGGCTGCATTGCTCGATACGGTTACTCCGAGAACGCGTTCTAGCTTGATCTGAAACAAATTACATACCAGGTTACCTTTGCGTTAAAGATGCTGACGTTACCTTTTCCTACCACTTTACGACATACTACAGGAATATTATTATAAATCTGCACGTCAAATTCGTAGGATAGCTAAACTCGTAAGAGACGCGATTCGCCCTCGGAAATTTCCTATTGTCGTGTGATGTGTAGTCGTTTATAAATTAATAATGGGACGAATTAATTTAATCAACTATATTTACAGATATTTTAAAATGTAGAATACAAAGTTAATCGCAATCGATGATATTCGTTATAAGATTGCGCGATACTGCGGTACTGATACTAATTGTTACGCTGATTCGCTACACTGATTCGTTATACTTATTCGCTCGACTGACTGACTTCTGAAGAACATGGTCGTCTATTTATACTTGTCAAGGGAAGGTACCGAAAGGTTTGAACTTGTCGCCGGTTGTAGGTTGCACGTAGCAGGGAAATTGCGTTGTCCAGAGATAGTTTATTACGTTACGTACAGTGTCAATCATCTGTGGCAAAACAACTATGTGAGGAATCTTCGTATCGAAACGTCCTAAGACGCTTATGCCGCTACAGTCGATCGATCAAACCTATCTCAGAACATGACAGCGTTATCCGGTCTCTTTATTATATAAATTTCACATCGAGGGATACCGGGGACTAACTTTTAAGAATTACTTGAACAGCAGCTGTATAGTGCCCCTATACAGTTCAAGTATAGTTTAATTCCCACAATTGCGACGGTGTTGTTAAGAGTTTGAATCTTGGAATCCTGCACATTCTTAGAGGTCTCATAACTCGTACGTCACTCGTGCATTTCATGTAATATGCCTATCCGGAACAACGCGAAATTACACGACGACGTCGCAGCGTTTATGCATAACGTAAGCACGACTACCGTAACTGTTTCAATAGGACGATGAATTTAGCTAACAGCGTCTATCACAAGGTTGATATACTCGGTGAACCTATGGAATCTTTGAGATTCTCTCTTATAACACGTTCACTGCCGCGTCACCCATATTCGGGCGACAGCAAAGTTTCTGATCGGTATTCGGGAGACGCTTATTTGACTACTCGCGAAGAATCGTCGTGGGTATTTGAAAAGATATTCCACAAGAAGTAATAGAACTATCGTATTGTTACAAAAATAATAGGAAAATGGTTTATTAAGAAAATTATTTAGGATGTAAAACTTTAAAGCATTGTATACAAAGCTGAGGTTGGTCGGGACAATTTGGACAATAAGTTTTAAGACAGATTTTTCTATGATTTTTTATTTTATACCTCAGCTACTTCTTCCAAATTCTCGCTTATTATTTCTTTTCTATTTCTATCGTCTTACGTTTTACCGTCTTTCCCGCTAAATCGATTTTTCTTTCGCCCGTGAAAGTAATAACAAGCTTTCATGACGAAACTACGAACTCGTAGACTCTCCTCACCTCCTGCTCGTCTTTCTAAAGGAATTAATTTTAATCTCGAAAGGCGCGTTACGTCACCGATGAATCGCTCGATGCGCGACGATTAAACTCTCTGTGTGCTGCTGGTTAACGCGTAAGTACTTTGCAGCAAAGGATTAACGTCATACGTAACGAATTTACCACTTATTTACTTACGCGAGTGTGTTCGTTCGCATGCATCTGCGCGGATGACGTACGATGTATCTAATTAGAGACAGCGCAAACTGCTATTTGTGAATTACGAGCAGTTCGATCACGCTCGTTCTCAATCACGGTGATACCTCACGATGATTTGCGATTTTTCCTGATCGCTTCTGACTGGAGGAGAGATATAACTGTTATTTGCGCGCATCGCCTAACCTTATCATCTTTACATCGACGATATCGAATTAATATATTACGGTCTTGAAATCGACAGGAACAACGAATATCTTCGAGACAGAATATCTTTAAGATGCCGATGTAAGACAAAGAAAAGGAAATTCAACTGTTTTTCATTTTTAACACTTCACCGACTGATAGCCGATTAATCGGCTTTTTGTCACCGACAATCTTTCTCATTATTTGAGCAGTAATTTGTTACTTAGTACTAAAGTATCTTGCTCAGTTGCGTCAATTGCGTCGCTTTGCAAGCTCCCACAATTTTATACCAATTTGAAAAACGTTCGCAATGAACGAATGAAGTCTAAACCGAAACAGAGCCGTGGCCAGGGAGAATCCGCGCCTGAGCTGCCGGTCGGACGTGCGTATGCTGTTGAATCTCTAGCGGTCGGTAAAGTGTTAAGATACCGATATAAGAAGAAGAAAAGGAACTTCAACTGTTCTTCATTTTTAATATTAAATAAAGTAAACTAACGTTATACGCAGATGCCTTTCTGCGCGCTGTATCTCGAAATATTCCACGCGAAATAATTCAGAGCAAAATAAAAGAATTACGATCACAGTGAGCGATTTCACTCGAGAATAAAAAAAAGTCACGGTCGCGAATTAGGTTACGTCGCTATCGCGATCGTGATTCTGTCATTACTGCGATAAATCACTGTCGGCGATTTTCCACGTCGTCTCGGTGTTTCTAATTGTTTCTCTGTGATCCGCGATCCAAGAATCGTAAACGGCAGCTGCTATTTTCGACCGGCTGCATAATCGATAACCGACGACTCTGTCATTGCCTCTGACCGGCCTCGAGGCTCTCTCGTCGAGTCTTTCGAGCGAGTGATTATCGAGTTGCGCGAAGATACTGCGACAAAGAGACAGACACCGTGTTATTTATGCAGGAAGTTATCCGGAAGACAGAGAATGGCAGGGGAAGAGAAAAGCCAGGGCAAGTGGATACGCGACGCCAACGTGGAAAATTCGCTCGATACGCCACTGGGGCATTGATCTGGAATGGCTCGCGAAGGCGGAGTTTGTTAATACAGCGTACTTCCGTTTTTTCCACGGCTGTCGGCAAAAGTTCAGAGAAACTCGTCCGATCGATATCAGCAACCCGCTGTACCGCGGCGTAACGAGAATCTTACGTTCCACGTTCCCCATCGGGAATCTCGTTCGAATCCGAGATTCACCGCGTGTGGCCGGTTTCTCTAGACTTCTACACTTCGGAATAGCGCCGTCCAAGTTGTTCCCCGGGAGACAAACGCCGCCCCCTCCATCGTCTTAACGAATACGTGGCGCGTTTCATTCGTCAGGTCGCTGGTCTTTTTTCGCTACGAAAACGTCTGTCTATTACGAAAACTGAATCTACAAATGAAACGAAAGCCTGTCATGATTGGCTTCTTAGCGTCGTGCGATTTCGTCGACGACGAACGAACGCATCGCGCGAAGCGACGTTTGAAAGGAGAAGCAGGCGCGCGAGGGGCCCCGGCCGTGCTCACTGGAACTTTAGACCATGAAATTGTTTCGTCGTAAGACTCGTTTCGTGACTTTCGGTTGCCAGCGCGTGCCGACTCTGGCGAATCATCGGCGTTTAACCACTTACGTCGACAGAATCGATCGTATCTTCGACTCCGAAAGGGTCCGCTGTTTGAGCGAAAATTTTCATCGGTTAAATCCCATTTGCATCACGCAACTATACTCGAAGCGACTAGGTCTCAGTCGAAGTGATCAGTTCAAAGATAGAAGAACGGGCTATTTCTGGTCGAACGACTACAAGTCGTTTCAACTCGACCGACATCGGGTGTCTACACGGGCAAATTCGAACAATTTAAAATCGATGGGCGAAAAGTGACTGAACATAGTAAACGAGGTTTTAGAAAGCAACAGCGCGTCTTAGCCGCAACAACTTGGTAGATGGTTCGCGACTTTCCTTCGGGCTCCGACGAAAAGCTACTCGCGCCTTCTCTCTCTAACGGTCATCCATCTGTCGATCGTTCGCAATTAAGTTGCATCGAGTCAAATTTTTCGCGAACCATCGTACCGTGTCGTCGTTAACTTAGGAAACCTAGCGACGAGTTCGTCCTAACGAGTGTTCTAATCTCGCGAACCGTATCTGGGACTAACAGTCGATACTCGAACGATTCTCAATTGGTCGTTGTTGTTCACGTTCTACGTAAAGTCGGGCGACTGGCGCGAATCGGAACTCGAGAAACCGACAAACGTCTTACCGCTTACCATTTAACGAATCATCGACGATCTATCGAAGAGAATAAAATTGCCAACGCAGAGATCGTCCGAGTCGTCGGGATACGCGCCAAACGACAGGGCGATTCGTCGCGGTTGCGCGATCGTTGCGTAATCGCAAAGTCCTCGTCGAAGATGACTCGTAACGGTATAATTAAGGGTGGTTACGCGCAACAACTTCCGCGATTCGAGAACGCTCCGTCCGCGTTTTATGTTTCTTTCCAGGCAAAAACCTGCTCCCTTTTCCGTCGACTTTCACGATGAACGACCAGCGCGTCCAACGATCGTAAATCGAACGGCTGAACGAGCAAATCGACGTTCTAGAAGCGGCGATCGCGTTATAGCGGTTCGATGCGATCTTCGCGCGATATCCGGAGGTTCGTCGAAGAATTCCATCGAATGAAGTCGGCGCAGGTTACGCGACACCCAGGGACACTTACGTTTGTCTTATGTTCCGCTCCGTGCACGGGCCCGGTGTATCGCTTACACCGGTTCCCGGGTCCCTCTCGATCGCAGTCGGGACGGTCATCGTGGACGTTTTAGTCGGTTGGAGTCCGGCACTACCACGCCGCTTTTCCCCAGAAGCGACCTGGTGTCCGTGCGGATTAATAAAAAAAAAAAAAAAAAAAAATATGCTCCGCTTCGGGCACAATCGAGATCGGTGTAGGCAGAGAGGAGAACGCTACCGCGACATTGGTTCGTCACGCGAATGACTAGCTCGGTTCGCGTCCGAACGATATTATTCGCAAATGTTCGTTGGAAAAAATCGCGGACGCAACGATAAAGGATAACCTGCACTACCCATAACCATTTTCACCGCATTAACACTGGAACTACCACGCCAGTCGAATTGACTGATTCTACAATTTTATTTTACAATTCCTACTTCGTGTTATATTTTCCCGCCGCAATGATGTAATGACTTTCGCAAAGATAACTAGAAGAATAATATAATGAATTTTATTTTCTTCTTTATGTATTCAAACTGAAAATAATTTTGTATCGAGGCTACTTATAGCAATACCAGTCAAAATGTCTGCTACCTTTCAAAGTGTAAAAGGATCCTGCAATCTGTTTATCGAACCCTAATTAACCAGTTCCCTCGTTTTCTACAACTTGCCACACGTTTTTCAAATTTTTACCGCGTATCATTCGATACGACGATATCAGTTATCAGGAAAATTTCTAGATGTTAACACTAGAAATATCACAGCTCTCAAAACGACTGGATCTACAATTTTATAAACGTGTCAACCCTCGTTTAGGGATCCCAGATGGATTAATAATACCAAAAGTCTGCTACATAACATGGTATTGCTTCTGTAAGAAAGTAATATTCTATTATTAGGTATTTTTTAAAAACCAGTCATTTTCACTGATTTTGGTAGAAATAGCTTCGTGTTAACTATAGTTTTAGTATTAATGGAACTGTCCATCTCGTTGTATACCGTGACGCCCATCTTTTTCGACAATCGCATCGTCCTCGAGAAGCTTCTTGCAACGTACACTGTAGTTTTTATATTTATCGCGATTTTCAAACCTCCGTTCGTACACCTTTCTCCTCCTCTTTTCCCTCTTTTGCGTATATTTGCGCGTGTAATTTGCCTCTTTTCGCGTCGTATCTTTGTACGAAAGGGTCTACCCCGTTAAAAAAACAGTTGAAGGCATCAGCGGCGTTCAACTGACGACTGGTCCCATCACCGCGCGCGGTCGTAGGTGCAGTAAATGACATCCAAGTTATTCATGGAGTTTACCGAAAATTTACTGCTCAAAACGATTAAAAAATAAATTATTTAGAATTTAAAACTGCCGCACTGATCAACTTCGCTGTCTTCACTCGATGAGATCCTACGGATACGTTTTCGAGTATGTCCTATTTGTATACTTTGATCCGAATCATCAAGATCCATTGGGGCAACTAAATTGTAGTTTACATTATAAAATTAGAATATTTTCTCAATTTGAATTTGTCAAATTTAATTAAGATCGACAGTACTTACTCATAGTGGCAGTTAAACAGAATTTCACAACAAAAGTAAGACTTGTTTAGAAAATAATAAATTGATACAGACGAGATGCTGACAAACGAGTCAAACGTGATCTGTCACATCTGAAGAATACTTAGCGACTGAAATAAAAAGCAGTGGCAGTGCGCGTAATAATCCGCGCTTCGTGATAGAAGACAGTCGTCCGATTGCGTAATAATCCGCGCTTGGATGCAAATGGGTTAATAACAACAACAAACATAGAGAAGAGTTCTTTCCGACAGACTACGTAAAAATGAGCAAAAATGAATTCTTACAGCTGGCAGTAATAACGATGAAGGAGAAGGCGACCGATTCGAATCCGACCAAAGTTTCTCGTTCGGTATTCGTTCGTGTCGCGAGTAAGTAGAGTGATCCGAGAATCTCGAGGAATTAATTCACCTCGTTAAAGGAAACGAGTCTCGGAGGAGGGGAGCGCGACACGCGAAACGATTCGAGCTTTAGAGAAAGTATAAGTAATTTCTCGCGGGGTGAAACCTTCCATCTATGAGCGTGCAGCTGATCGATCGCCGCAATGACCAGAGAAAACCACGACAGGTAGAAAGGGAAGATCGGAGCATCGTTGTGTGCGATTAAACGAAGAACTGTGTCGCGCGTGGCGTACGAATATCTGGCCGCGTGTTCTCCGTAATTTAACAAACTCTCCAATCGTTACTGCCAGTCCAACGATTTTAACGGTCGCGTTCACGGATAGCTCGACTCAGACGATAGCATCTCTCTTGAACGTACAGATTCTCTCGATGGATTTTTTCACGGCTAGAGAACTCGAGCTTGAATCGTCGATTTCAAGACCGATCGCCAACCTACACCGTACAACGTCTATTTGGTCCTCGTCCATCTACGACGAGTACCAACTTTCTCTCGGTCGAACGCGTTCGATCGGTAGCGGCGTATCGAAGCTACTAAATTCTTGAACAATCGGCGACCAACATACGAAGACGAAACAACGAAATCTCCGTTGGGTAGCTCGGAGAGAGACCTTGAAGGAAAAGTCGGCGAACAAGGCCGAGAGTTGGCTTATTGGGATAGAAATACGGTGGTTTCGTTCGGAAACGAACGCGCTAGTGGTGTCGACCTACGCTCGTCGATCGAGAGGTTCGCTGGCGACGTACACCGATTGCGTTCAGCACCAGCACGGGACCATGGAAATCGTAACGCGGCGGATGTGGGCACGAGAACGCGCGTGCCACGGACTTCTGTCTATGTACATCTATGGTCGTTGGACGGAAGGTTTCGCAACGACCACCGTAGCAGTTGCCGTGGTCGTCGTTGTTTCGCGGAACATGCGCTGGAAAATGTACCGGTGTCGTAAGTCGCAAGGTGCGCGAGAGACCGGCTGTGCATACGAATGCCATGAAACAGCCGCCAGGCACTGGCTATAAATTTCACCTTCGTCGTTTGTCATCGGCCGTCGCGAGACGATTATCTGATTTCCGGAATCGCGACGACTTCGCATCAGCGCGCGATGGATCCTCGTCGGCCGATCGAAGCGATCGTTCGGGCAATTTCCTCGACAGAAGTCGTTTCAGAAGCGCGGTATTATCGGCGCGAACGCGTAACTTGTCGCGAAAGCAGAACCAGTTCCCCGCTGCGAACGAAAAACATGCAAAAACAGCGTCCGCCGGTGATTGATCGCTCGCTGACCGGATATCGAGGTCGACGATATCGCGACGGGTTCGATGCATGAGGCTCGTTATCTCGACCGGTCGATTAACGATCGAATAACGCGCGCTTCTGGTGGAACCGGTTGCGACGCTTTTAGCGATGATCCAGCCGGCGTCCTTGCGCGAGAGCTACCGACACGTTAACGTACACATTAGCCGACTTTTTTTGCGCGTTTCCTCGTACAGTCGTCTTTCGTCGCGTGCCTCCACTTCTCGGGGTCGCGACTGCACGCTTCCAACGCCTCGTAACGTCCGAACGAAAGGGAAACTCGCGCAGGAGATCCGCGTCGTTAATTTTTCCATGGCAGCGGATCGCGATTCGCCGAAAGGCTCGATCCTCCGAACGAACGAGCGAGCGCGTCCCGCAAAGTAAATAAGCGAGTTGGAGATTTCCTGTTTGGTTAAGCGCGCGGCTTTGTTCGTATGTAGGTTGCGTTAAAGTCCGTTGCAAAACGCGGTATTTGTGCACGCTCCACGCAAGGACGACGAATAAACGACTGGTTCGCGGACCGCGGCTGTGTATGCAAATGAGCGTCGTTGCTGCGTAAAGGTGTCGCCCACTTGACGCGACCGATATCGGCGCGATCGCGTTCCAAGCTCGAGAACCGTACCGATTCCACTCGTTTCGCAAACTCGTCGTAAATTCGTGTCCTCCTTTTGTCGACACCAACGAAATCGTCAACGAAACGTTTTCGTCGCTAGGCGGACGACGACAGTCTTCGTTTAATTTTCGTTTCGCTTAATCTCGCTTCGTTCCATCCGCGAAAACGTCGAACAGCGTGGAGACAGCGTTCGTTGGCCGTCGATGCCGAAACGATCGAGAAACCGCGTTCATCGAAATTTCTTTTGAAGTTCGTCCAGGAAAGAGTCGCGGCCGGATGCCAGCTCGTTGATCCGGAAATCGTTTGGTTGGCAAGAAAATTGGCTTTAGGCAATCGATAGCCGAAAATTCGCAGGAATCGTCGATTCGAATGGAAAAGTTGTAGGGGAAGTCTGTTCCGGCGTACACCGATCGAGATAACGAGACCGACCCAGATCCGTTTCCAATGAAAAATCTGCTGCATCGCGTGGCCGATTCCGACGTTATCGCGAGTCACCGTGCACGTTGCTACGCGTTACGCGACGTGTTCTAGCCTCTTCTTCGTCTTTCGCTCTGTTGCTTCCGATGTGAAACGCGTGTCGCCAGTGCCGGAGATCGATCCACTAAGCAGCATGGTCGACGAAGGCGGTCGTTATCAACGCCAAATCACGTACTTTCGTCCGATCGCCGCCGCGATTAACACCCAATCACCGTAATTTTTTCTGCTGCGCTCTTCGCTCTTAATTCTACGTGACGTAATCAATAGCCAAAAGAAGAAAAACGTCTCTTACACGACTCAGCATGATTCGCGTTCCCACGGAACTTTCTTCGAATCGACGAAACGTCCTCAGTTCACGGGAGGTTCCATCGGGAGACGCGACCAATCGCAGAAGCACCGAGGGACCGACTGACTGAGAAGAAAAGAACACACGTACGGACAAGACGTAATCTGCGAGACTAATGCGCTGAAAGCGGCTATAGTCGCTGCATCGCGATACACCGTACGGTGACGTAATCTACGACCGACGGAAGACAAGGTCTCCTTCGTATAATACGAAACATTACGCAACACGAGCCAGGGTTCGACGCGACTCAATGAAAAGAGCCGACAAATTCGCGCCTCGATCAACGATGCCGTGCACGCGTCGTGCACTCTCCTCTCCAAGTCGATGGTCGACGAGCCGCGGCTCCGAGAAACGAACGCCCCGAGCTTATCAACGGTTGCGATTTCGTTTGCGCAAAGTTCGTTAATGGTACAGTTTACTTTGCAAACTGCTTCTAGTTGTCCCAGTACTCGAGATACGGAAACAGTTTTGCCGTGGCATAATGCAAATTTCGGTCTCGACGATCGCAATTTCCATCCACGGTGCGCCGGAATAGTCGCTCGTAATGCAAATTACACCGGTCGGCTGGCCGACTTTGACGGAGATTGCAACGGGGCATTCGGAAAGAATTCTCCGCTAACGGAAATCCTATTTTTTGTTTTCTTCTGCCAGCGAGAACACCGTCCAGCCAGAAGACGTTTTAATAGAAAAACATATTTAACGATTCCACGATATTCTAGTCGAGTATTCGAGGAACGTTTTCCACGACGACGCGTGACTCGGCATGCGTAATTTTGCATGGAACACGCAGCATCGTGGAAGGGATAATGCCTGTGCATACGCAAAACACAACTCGCGACGATGAATCTTTCGAAGGACGTAGCTAATCGCAGCCGACGATAAATATTTAGCTGCGAGCGGAATCGCGCCGCATCTTACTTCATCGAGCAGAAAGGAAAAGACGAAGGTGAAAAATACGATTCAACGGATAGTTTGCGAAAAAAGATGCAAACTTGTTTTGACGAAAACCGAGGAAATGCGCGCAAAGTTAAACTTTGGCGAGAAATTCGTGAATTTTCGAAGCGGGTGTCGCGAGGTGTGAAAAGTACAGGGAGCGTGCAGCGTGTTCTCGCGAAGGAATATGCGACGAAGAACGGTTTCAAGAGTGTAGCTTTATTCGCGATAAATATTTATCGCTAAACTCGTTTGCAACGGCCGAGGTAGAGAAGGCTAATTAAACTGCTACGTGCGTAGCCAACTCGACGAGACAGCGCTTCAAATAATTCATCTCCTTGGCGCTTCGAAATTGCGCGATGCGTTCCACGACGTTCGAGTAGCATATTTTAGCGAATACAAAAGGAAGAAAACGATGCCTTCGAGCTTAACGCGATTGCTTCACGGGTCAATGACGCGTCCATTTCTTCTTTCGTAGCGTCTGCGAGGTCCGACCGGCAGTCGCTGTTCTCGTAGGAAAAACTGAGCAACGTTCGCACGCCCTTTGCCAACGGGAGCGTGTAAAACGGTACTCGCTGAAACGCGTGCTTGATCGGTATCGAACGGAATTTTTCTCCAGCCTTCGTCAGGAATATCCCAGCCGACAGATCTGCCGAACGCGTGCGATGAACGCGATATCTCTGGGATGAAAGAGGTAAAACTTGGAGAGGAATCGGGAAACGAAGATCGTCGACGGATAAAGCTAAGTTCGCACCAAAGCATCTGGAAAACCGAGGGAACCGATCGCAGTCGGTTATTCTACCTCGCCACCGCATCTATCGCATCGCGTTCTTTCCGCGAATGTGCCGTGCCTGTTAACCGCATTTTTTCCGCGTTTTCATCGTGTCGTTTTCTCGCGATGGAACGAATCTCGGCCGTGAGCGATCGCCGCTAACAAGCGAAGTACAATAACTTCAGGTCGTGGAATAGAATCGACCGAAGAAATTTGTTTTTGCAACAAGATGGGCTTCCGTTCGTTGCCACGTGCTACGATCGATCGCGTACAAAATCATCGAGCGAGGTTTCTCTTCTTCTAAAAAATACGACAAAAACGATGTGGGTGAAAGCGAACCGGATGGCGGAGGGTTCGACTCGCACGAGGGCTGGAGGAAAGTCGCATGCACGTATACGTATTCGCGTTACCATAGCAGATCGATCTAACGGGCCATTAGAAGTTTCGTGCAAGACTGTTTTTCCCCGCGTGCGGCGCGTCGAGTCGCGGCGTGTAAGCCACACCCTGGTACAGTTATACCGCATCGGCGAAGAATAAGAATAAGCTCGTACGCGAGTGAGAAGGCTACTACGGCAGACACGGCCGACAAGCGCGTACAACGGTTGTTAAGCGAACGCCAGACACGGAAATTTACGCGTGCTTCGACGATAAACGCGGCTTATCGCACGGTATCGATCGATTTATTCGACCGCTAACTGGGCCGATCGAATGGGACTCGGGCACGTGCACCGGCGATTCTTCCCATCTTTCAATCTCGCTGATTACCGCGTTAATGTCAGCGACGTTTCCCGACGGCCGCCAGGCGATTAATCGCCCGTACAGCCCGCATCATCCTCGCCGAGAAAACAGCGTGCAACAGAGTCGAGGAGAACGCGTTGGATCGGTTATCAACCGGTTGACCGATAGAGCGCGTACGTTTCTGTTCGCGTAGGGAAAAGTCGTGTGCCATTTGAACTATAATTAGCATTCGAGAGTCGAAACTCCTTCGATGAACTTTCCACGGCGTGTTCCTATACGTTTACGTATTATGCATCGACGCAGTCGTGAGAACAGATCTAATCAGGACCCATCGACTAGCTCGCTTCCGCCATGTATTCTATGTACCTATTTATTCGTCTATTTATCGACCGGTTTGCCGATCAGCGCCATGGACCTGGTGATTTAAGCTGCGTGTCCACCCGAGAATAAAGCTATTCCTGACTCATTCTGCCGAGTATTTCTCGCAGGTGGGCGTTCATAACGCCCATGACTCAATCGATCAAACAAGACAGCCACTCTCGATGCGGTGTCCACTCGCGAGAAATACTCTCGAGGGTAGCTCGCGAAACTTGCACCGTCAAGTGGACGCGTATCTCTACTCTCCTTCGTTTCGCCATGGCTCGAAGCTTCGTTCCGACCTCGGGGAAAAGCGACTCGCGAAACAACGAAATTCAGCGGTAAAAAAGGGAACGTACATCTACTTTGCTGTGAAACGCATGCCCCGCCTGAGGATAATGGCCGCGTTGCTGCAGCAATGGCTTTAATTTACGCTAAGGAACCCTATACGACGCGATAGTCTCGCTAACCGCGACAAAAAATCGCTTGCCTCGCAAACACGTATTTTCTTCCACGCGAACGCTTCCCGAATTCGTTCGCTCGGCCACGACGCCACTCGCGCGCTTCTTATTCGCTGAATAACTCCGTTAAAGACCCTCCAATGGATATCGTAGTTGTAATCTATAATCGTGCATTGTTTACAGCGAGGTCGAGCTAGCCATTTCGCCTTGGAAATGTGAATTTGTGAGCCGGGTTAGAAGGCTAAATGTTAACGCTAATGGTTTAGCTGGAAACGACGCATTTACGAGGCGATGATAATTGAACGCGACACGCGCCCTATCGAAGGAACTCCGAACGTTCTTCGCTAAAAGTGATTCGAAGGAATTTGTTTCAGGTTCGCTCGATCGTGTCGTATCGTACCATTTATTGACGGAACGTATTTGACCATGGGACATTTTTTTTTAATAAGTTACGAAGTGATTGCAGGAGTTTGCAGACATCTTCTATAAATTTATAATAAAAATTCATTTTCCCCGGTAATTGCCTTACATTTTTTTTGTTCTTTGGGCGTTCAAATTCGCGTATTGCTCTGAGATTATTTCTTCCTGGTGGCAGACCGTTTTTTTTCCATGATGTGACCAAGATATTTTACTGAACTTTTTGCAAAATTACATTCGGCCAGTTTCAATCGAAAGCCTTCTTCCTTAATAGCTCTCGTCAACATCTCTGTATGCCTGATATGTCGATCGAATGTTTCAGAGAAAACTAAAATGTCGTCAATGTAGTTTACGCAAAACTCTCCCTTCTAAGAATGTTCCTTCTAAGAATGTTCGCAAGTATTCTCTGAAAAATAGCAGGGGAAATTTTCAATCCAAAAGGTAAATATTTCGCGTACAGAGATACGCGAATATCAGACAGACGAAAAAGACACACGCAATATCGAATCGTCATCCACAAGCCTATACAAGGCTTGCGTTTCAACGAAGCGGTATTCGCAGCAAAAAGGTCGAGGCGGTCAGCGTAGCGATTGGCACAATTAAAGATACGGTACGACGAGTCCAACAACCGTACCTTAAACGTACATTTACTTTTCCTTTTTTTAAATTCTTTTAAAAATCTACAGTGAGATCCGTTATAACGAGACGCGATAAAGTGCATGCGTACCGAGCGAAGATTCAAAGTCGATTTTCTCGAAAACAAAGCCTCAAACGAAAAATTTTTATTCTATATTTTCCACTTCTTTTTTCGCGTAGAATCACCCCCTTTCCGCTTGTACCACCAGTTACCAACCACCCTGTATATAAATTTTAACGTTGCTTCGACAGCGGAGGACATTAGCAACGCAGTACAGTTAACGGCAGCCTACAATTTCAGATACATTGACGTAAAAGATATTATTTTTCCTTGTGTTCTTAGAAGGTACGTGGAAATTGATCGCATCGAGCAACGGACAGGACAGTCAATCACAGCTTAACACTATCGACCGATAGCCTAATATTCGGTTTTCTGTCGCCGACGCTTACCGACCAATAGCCTATTAATCGATCTTTGTCGCCAATAATCTTTCTCATTTGTTGAGCAGTAATTTGTTATTTAGTGTTGAGGTTATTCGATGTATAATCTAACTAGTGGATAAATTAAAAAACTAGAGAAAACTAGTGGATAAATTGTAAGGCAGAAAATATATTTAAATATAAGTGTAATTATAAGTAAGAATACAATTTGAGCTGGTCCAGATCCACACGCTAGCTGTGTTACCTAATAACTGAAAAAGACCCCGAAGCCAACATCGCTTGTCTTCTGTTTATGGTCTGACTTCGTCGCAGTCTTTTGTCTACGCGCTGTCGATGGCTTCAGTGCTTGAGAAACTAAAAAGACCAGATGTAGAGTTTTCTTATAAGTGGTGACCACTTCAACATTTAGTACTAAGGTACCTTGCTCAGTTGCGTTGCTTTGTATACTCCCACAGTTTGAAAAACTTACCATTTTCAACGAACGAAAAGAATGCTATTGGAGAGTTTAAACCGAAACAGAGCCGGCGCCAGGGAGAATCTGCGCCTGAACTGCCGGTCGGACGTGCGTACGCTGCTGAACCGCTAGCGGTCGGTAAATTGTTAAGATCAAACAAAAAAAGAAAAAAGAGAAGAAAAAGGACTAACGTCGCGTATCTTCTTTCGATTTGCAAGCGATGGCATATTAAAAGCGTAATTCGTCGGGCCGAGCAACGCTCGATTGGTCGGTAGCACTGGGCGAGCTAGGACAGAGATAAAGTTAGAAACGATGCTGGTGCGTGGCAACGGTACCGAAGATAAACTGCGAGTAGAAAGAAGGCAGGTGGTTGCCGAGCCTGATGCAGCGTTCTCGTATGCCGGGGAAAAGGACTATCGCGGAAAGTGTGCCACGCGCTGCCTTTCCGTGCATTTTTGACGGGCTGGCTGCCTGCTCTCTACCGGACGGGTGAAAATCATGTGCAGAGTTAAACTCGCGATTCGCGCTCGAAAGTTGCAAGGAAATCGCGAAAAGAGATCCGACGTTGAACGATCGATCGACGAATCGACGCGAACACCGATGTGCAACGAACCGACGCGGCTTTGTACTTATTCCACGTCGATTTCAATTCGGTTTCGATAAACAGGCCGCGGCAGAGACGCGTGAATGGCTCTTTTTTCCCAAGGTGGAAGCAACGATCGTATCGGTGAATCGGTAGGCGCGATTTGGTATTTTTCAGCGCGTGCGAATGAATGCGAATCATCGAAGCTTGGCTGTTATTAACGCGCTATCGCGAGGCTTTTCAATGGGCGCGCTTTTAACGTTAGATCAAACGGCGATATCGCTTCGGCGTGCACAGAGAGCAACGTTTATCGTGGCGACGATTTTCCTCGCCAACTTTTACGAAGAAACTCTTGCATCGGTCTTCGAACGAAACAACTCGATGGTTCGACGGTGGGTCGATTAAAATTAGGGAACAACAGCGGTAAAATACGGCTGTTCAAAATCGAGAATTTCGTGCAACGAGGTCTATCAATAATATCGCCAATACTTTCTCAACGAAAATGCGGTCTGTCGATAAATGTGGACGATATTGTACTGACCATACACGTTGATCCCTTTGAGCACCTTCAAATATTGACAATACATATATTAATAACCTGAGGATATCCCTAAGGATACCGACTGACCGCGTACAGTGAAATCAGCGTAGTTGCAAAGCCCCCTTTCTCCCACAGAAACTGAAGTACGTACTCATGCATATGCATACGTACACACAGTTATATTTTTCCAGTGCACGTGCATCGTAACATTTTCTATTCAGAATTTACGCTTGTTATATTCACTCGTTAGATTCTTCGCTAGAAGACGATTCGATGCCAACTGTCTCTGTGAAATCATTCTCTCTGTGGAGTTCAAACCGTTGACTAACTGTAGCTCGTGCAGTTAACTTCGCTTCGTCCTTTTTATTCGCCGTGACAAAGAAAATTATATAACGAAAATTTGTGGAAAAAAAAAACATCCGCGTACAAACGAAATCGCGTTGCTCGAGCGAGCGCTGTAACGCGATTGTTCGCGGTAACAATGTAGCAGTTAACGCAGAAGGCAACGTACGCGCAGGTACACGGTTCGCCTTTACGCTTCGAAACCGGTCTTCTCTTATCAATCTCTCGGAATAATTAAACCCGTGGATTATTGCGCGGTAGTAAACTGCAACGTCATTAAACGAACTCATCTTTCTGCACAGTTGCGGGCGTTTACTTTCATTTTACTTGCTTCGATATTTCGGGCGACTGGAAGTTGTCGCCGCTAATTCTCGCCGGATTCGGTAACTCGTCGATACCTCGAAAAAAAGAAGAACCGGCTTGCGGTAAAAGAATCCGAGATGCGACGAGTCGAATCACGGAAATAAGATTTAACGACAATATTATGGTACTTTCGACACTCTCTTGAACAAACTCGTCGACCAAGTCAGTTTTGCATCCAACCAGCCAGACTGTTCCGCCAAGATTACGACATCGAGGTAGAAGCAAAGGTAATTTATCGAAACGTAATACGAAAACGTACATCGGAGATCAACGACCGCGTAATAACTCCATTCACGTTGGACGAAATAAGGTAATAACGCGTGGAGCCAAGTACGTAAATATATAGGAATTATGGAAGGAGAAAAACCGCGCGCGATCGATTAATTCGCTTGCAGAGCGTTAACCGCGACTCGATTTCGCTAATCGACGATACCACTTTCCACCGTCGACTATACGCGAGCTGACACAGACTGGACGACGTCCGCGAGGAAATGCAAAGCGAATCGTTTCCTCCGAGAGCCGGTCAACGCGAGGAAAGCGCGTTCTTTCAGACGTATGAATGGACAACACGAGGCCGGAACGATATCGGAAGTAAACGCGTTTACGTAATGCCGCGATGTTTCGACGTGAAAATGCGGCTATTTCGATACGCGTTCGTGATATAACGAGATCGCAACAGCGTGTTGCAACCATATTATTTTTCAATATCACGGTCGTTAATATTTCAGCGAATCGATAACATCGCTGCGATGAATTTTCTGACTTTTCTCGAGTTCTCGACTTCTGTTGCAAGTTACATCGCAGCTGCTTCTCCAAAATTTCCCAAACTATCGTTCTATTCGTCCCGTATTTATCCTTCCACGCGACAGTCTCCGACTAACGGCATCTACCACGGAAGTGCAATTACGGCGGAATCGTCGACATTCGAGTAAACTTTACTCGATAAACGATCGGTGGAATTACGAGAAATTATCGTTATGCGTATACGCTGTCCTCGCGCGTTTGTCGAACAACGCGACAAGCTCCTCGACGTCCGAGAAGGACGCAAGCACCGGGGAAAGAACGAACGATCGCAGAACACCGAACGGATGTACCGGGAGATCGGCAGGCGTTAAAGGAAGATAATCGCGAGTGCGTGCATACGTACGTCGTAGGCTGGTATGCTCTCCTTGTCCCGTACCACGGGCGAGCTGTTCCTCGGAGCTATCAGAGCCATTTCTGCCGTGCAATTTTCCTCCACGGGTCCGTGCAGGGTGTGTTCGCGTGTCGTGTTTCTCGGTCACCGCGTGTCCCCGGTTTCTCGCATCTCTCGCCGTTTTCCCTCGACGAGCCTGGCTTTCCCCGTCGAGTCGCGGCACCGCGATGGAACATCAAAATTATCCGTATCCTCGCTGGCGAAGTGGCACGCGAAGTCGTTTCTCTCGTTTCGCCGCGAATCGTCGCTACGACGCGACTTTGACCTTCGTTTCGGATCGAGAGGTTCGGGCAACGATCCTCCGGTGGCTTGCCAGCGCACGCATCTTAAATCTCATTCCATCTTCCTCCCATTCAATTTGCTACTCTCTCTATGTTCGTCTATACGTTTATCAGCGTGTAGATCGCGTGCGTTTGCCAGACACGGCGAACGATCGTAGCTTGGAAGCGTCGGCGCGGTGCTTCGCACGCGTGTAAATTAACCGAGACGTGTCGACGCACTGGCGTGCTTCCGAGACTCGCAGCGTCGCCGTAAACAGCACGAACGTCGCTCAAAGCATCTTCGATGCTAAAGGTGTCGCCGTTTCCTTCCGCTCGCGCATCAGCACCTTCTTCGGTTCCAGCGACCTTTCCACTGGCCGACGAAATCGTTTCACGAATTCACGACACTGGCTTGCGCCAGACTTCCACCGATCACTGGTCGCATCGAACAGAGCAAAAACACCGTCGTAACCGGCCGAACGAAAAATCGAACGCGACCTGGCGTTTCAGAGGACCGGGTTAGTTGCGCTACGAGTCGATTTATAATCGCTGGTAATTGCTCGCACCGGCGATCGCGTGACCGCTAACGAGCCGGTCGCACAGAGAAAAAGGAAAACGAACGAGGCGACCGGAGATGGAAGGAAGAGCAGGAGGAAGAAGAGCGACGGAGGACGTCCGACTCCGAACTGAGGTGTTCTCCAGGCTACCGCTCCGACCGACGATCGTGTAACCCCACTCCCGAGACCGCGACTGTAACGTATATCTGCCACTTGCCAAGCCTTTACCCGACGATGTCCGTTCGATTTTCCCTCCCTCCCTCTCTCTCCCTACTTTTCCCTCTCGCCACATTTTTCTCCTATTTCGACGTACGTGGTCGTTTCCGATAGTCGACCGATGCGAAAAACCGACGAGGACGCTTCCACGGAACATGAGAATAGCAGAGTCAAAGATCGAGTTACGCGTTTCGTGCGTCTTGAAATTCGCGCCTCCACGACAATCCTCGACGAACAGCTTCGCTACTCGATCGTGCTTTCTTCTTCTTTCTCGTCCTTGCTGCTTGCAATTCAACGACGATGTTTCATCGCGACATGCGACGATCTTCGGTCAACCGTTCTCGCGAGCGAGGAACCAGACCGAAGTACGCAAGTGCATGTTCGCTCTTATCGAAACGTCCTTTCTCGCGTCCTTTCAGGCTTTCGAGACGGTCCACGTAATGAAATCGTGTTTCTGAAATCGTGTTTACTCTAGGATCGTACGTGGGCACTTGGCTTGTCCGTCCTCGCTCGTTAAGGACGGCGAATACGAAATTTCCACCCACGTTAGTGAAACGATTTTCGGCCTCCCACAGTCGCTGTGAAGCGTAATTCTCCTCTCGCACCTCCACCTCCGCGTGTGGCGTTTTGTAACGCGACCAAGCATCGAAAGGGAAAGTTCGATCGGTATTGAACCGGCGTTGACGAGTCGCGGATTAAAATCGCGGCGTGGAAACGTCGGGTGAAATTGACCGACCACGTAACTCGAATTTGGCCTGGTTATTGCCGTGCAATTGTAGGCTATCGATTCAAAGGAAGAAAGTAAAACTCCGAAAGCGAGATCGCGGCTTTAGATTGAAACGGTCTATGCAACCAGCGGATCGCGAACGAAAACCGGAACGCTGAATATGTATGCCCGAAAAATCTTCTCCCGCCGGACGAAAGCGAATCTGTAATTTCTGGATTTCTGGCGCCGAAAGTAGGCGGCTACGTGCGCCACGAGCTGGTCGCGTAGCGTTTACTTTCGACTACACGGGACACAGTCACAGAGCGCGTTATCACTACAGCTACCGATAGTCAACACGAAACTATTTCTACCAAAGCCAGTGAAAATGACTGGTCTTTAAAAAACACCTAATAATAGAATATTTTTACATTTATCGATTTATTACTTTCTTACAGAAGCAATTCCATGTTACGTAGTAGATTCTTGGTATCATTAATCCATCTGGGATCCCTAAACGAGGGTTGACACGTTTATAAAATTGTTGATCCAGTCGTTTTGAGTGCTGTGATATTTCTAGTGTTAACATCTAGGAATCTTCCTGATAACTGATATCGTCGTATCGAACGATACGCGGTAAAAATTTGAAAAACGTGTGGCAAGTTGTAGAAAACGAGGGAACTGGTTAATTAAGGTTCGATAAACAGATTGCAGGATCCTTTTACACTTTGAAAGGTAGTAGACATTTTGACTGATATTGGTATAAGTAGCCTCGATACAAAATTATTTTCAGTTTGAATACATAAAGAAGAAAATAAAATTCATTATATTATTCTTTTAGTTATCGTTGCGAAAGTCATTACATCATTGCGGCGGGAAAATATAACACGAAGTAGGAATTGTAAAATAAAATTGTAAAACCAGTCAATTCGAGTGGCGTGGTAGTTCCAGTGTTATCGTGCGAACGTATCCTATACGTTCGATATACATGGCACGTGTAGCCACGTTCCAGCATACTTGATAAATCTCTGAAACTCGATTTTCTCGAAAACGAAGCGTAGAGAAAATATCATTGCCGTGTTCGCCTCTTATTTTTCCACAGGGAATCGCATGGTGTACGCTTCCAGATATGCGTTACCCGGCCATAGCTTGTACGCGTGAAACGGACGTCGTTTGTTACTCGAGAACCATTTAAGTAAAGTTTAAGCAATGGAAAAGAGAAGTGGAAAACTTCTTTCGGAAGTGGCAGAGAAAGCCAAACGGGAACCACCGTTGCAATTTAACTTCCTAAGTACCTGTTATACGATCGACGGAAAAACGCTACTTTAGAAAAGTTGCGCCAAGTAATTCGGACCAAGCTCCATCGAGGTCGTAGGGAAATGTGGGAGTTGCCGGTATCGTTGATAAATTCAATCGGCGAGCAGTCGAACAACGAGCAACGCAAATACGCATATGCACACACGTAATCGCAGAGAAACGACGTCGAGTTATTTAGCCCGATGATGTAATCGAGCTGCTCGTCGATTCGATGAACCGTCAAAACCGTGTACGTACGTTCGTCGAAATTTACATAGGAACTCGGTAAGCCGCCAGAGAATCGACGGTCGATCGACGTACGTTATTAATCGGTGACACGAGAACGTGATATTAGCGCGCGTCATACGGTCGACGTTTTGCAAGGGAATCGCACGTTTCGTCGATGGAAAGGAAGCAGCCGAACGCGGTCTCTTAGCCTTCGGAACGAAGTTATTTGAAGATAAAAATCTCGATACGTTACGCTATTTCTTTTACGGAGAACGGAAGAATCGGCCATCTATTTTCGTTCGCGTGAACGCGTATTCGGCCGGGCAACGAACTTGAAACGCGAAAGGGGACGAACTCGTGCAAATCGAGGATGGAACTCGCGCGACTAGAATGGAACGGCCGAATAATTAATTCAAACGCTGATCTCCGTATCCGTCGTGCGGAGGCAACGTCCCTTCCGCTTCCGCGATGAGAAATTCATTCCTCGGAGATTCGCTATCGGTCGAAATTCGCTCGATACGTTTCTCCCCTTTCCCAATGGAAGTTTCTATCGAAAGGATCGAATGGCCGGCGCGAATTATCCAATGGCACGCTTTAACGACCAATGCCACGTGTTAATGCGACGCGAAAGCTCGCTGATTAAGACTCAGCAAAAAGAAAAAGAGAACGTAATGGCAGTTCGCCGGGATTCTTGCGCAGTCGACCACGTTTCTTCCTTTTACGCGCTTCGTAATAAAAAGCCGGACGTTGATGAAGAACCCAGGTTGCCGTAAACTGTTTTGTTTGCTAAACGCAAAGACCTGAGCAAAAACCTGAAACGGTACAATTAAAGAAGATCGCGTTTTTCGCTCGGAAATGTTCCAACTCGCTTTGTCCCGGTTCGTGCAAGTTCGATGGAGCAATCGTGCCACTTTCAACCATTCGCGTAGTACACGAATTCGCTTTTGCTTGGAATCGAGAATTATAAGCGTTCAGGTATCGTCCGAAAAGTAAAGTTCGTAGGTAAAAAGCAAAGAAAGGAGGAGGAGCTGGTCGCGTGATAAGAAGCAATTTTATTAAAAGCCGACTACAAGCGAGTGGTAAAAGCCCGTGACACGCGAGAGAGGATGAAAACGGTGGCGAAAGGGCTGTGATGGCAGACAAAGGTGTGTCCCTTATTGGACATTAACATCCGATGTAATAAAGTCTAAAAGGTTTTCCCAGGTCATTGGCACGAGATCACATGTTTCGCTCAGGAAGCCACACTGTTTTAACACAGTGCACCGTTAGATGCAAAATATAACATGAAGTAGAAATTTTAAAATAAATTGTAAACCCGATCAATTTGACTGGTGTGGTGGTAGTTCTATTGTGTTAATACAGTGCAGGATTTGTCCTCATTTTTTTTATCGATTTTCTAGTAAAAATGTTTAATTGTTCAGTGGGGCACTTTTTACTTCAAAGTGTCTTCTATTTATCGGTTATATTCAAAACTCCCTAACTGTCGATTTTCATTCAATTTTTACAATTGTAAGAGAAGTTGGAGCGCTCCGGTCGCCAAAGACCACCGTAGCGTCGCAGGAGAAACGGTGGTGGGTCATATATGACCAACGTGGCAGTCAAAGCGTTAGACTGCCCAGGCTGCAGAATACGCGTTTCATTTTCACCTCGTATATTAATTCCTTTGTTCTTTTAGCTGGCGCATCGTCGACGAAAGTCGAAAGAGCGAGAGGAAACGGAGAAAATTCCTTCAAATTTCAGAGATATCAGATCGACCGATTCAAAGTCGGTATGTAAATGAAAAGATCGAAGAACGTAGAGGAAGAACCGGCGTTGTGTCGCACCGTTAGACGAAACAGGAAATCGCATCCAGCCACAGGCATGTGACTTTCCACCTGTCACACCTGTCTGATCGGTGTTTCGAGAGAAGAAGAGGGAGAGGAATCGATGGGGAATTACGTTTGAAATTTCTTTGACGCCAAAGTTGACGTAACTTTCAACGGAATTCGGTGGATCGGAAATTTTTGAATTTTACGTCGCGTGGTACGACCGTGGACCGAGCTGTTGGCGATTAGTGGAGGGGCACGCGGATTTACGAATGACGAAACGGACGACATTGGTCCTTCGAAGAAAAAGTAAAAGCAGGCGGTTCGCCGGGTAAAGTGTGTCGACTAGGTCAACGATCCGCACCAGCTGCGAACGGCATACACCTGTTTCGCGACTGCATCCCCGACGAATTTGTCGAGGTCTTGGTCAGGCGGAAACGAGTTCCGAATTCAAGACCAGATTCGCACTTCTGGGTAGCAGACTCCTCTGGACCGCGATCATTTGGAAGTCAATGGCAACGACGAAATCGCGATATTTGCAAAATCGTCGGAGAAAACCGATTTAAGATTCCGAAGGTCTTTGCCAAGCGCGCTTTCTTTCGTCGAATTGACCGAAACGCGAGCAATTAAAATTTTAAGCTCGATCGCCGAGCAACGAAGCAGCGCTGTCGCTGCGATAAACTGGCGAGGGCAGAGCGTAGAACCGATTCTCTGTCGCCCACCCACGCGTTCATTTACATACAATCGCGATTTCGGAGCCCGTGCGGGCGTACGACGTTTTTCGTTCACGAGCAAAGCTTCGAAGTTGAAATTTCAAAGAGAAATCTGTACGTCCCTTTTCTCGGAAAAATCGCAAACGCAATCCGCGCGATCGGCGAAAGTTTGACTGGTCGGAAAAAGGGATAAAGCGGGCGAAGATAAAGAAACGTAGGCGATAAAACGTGGAAACCGCTTCAGTTATCGGCGTTCGCGGCGAACCGAGCGTCGATAACCTAAACATTCTCCGATCTGGGAACGTTGACGATCGGTTTCGCTCAGTCGCAGAGCAAACGTGAAAAGATCGCATTAAACAGCCGAGTAAATGAACGGACTCGTTTCTTCTTCAAACCATTGATCGCTCTCTCTACAGCAGTAAGTTTAACTTCCAAAGTTAAGAACAAACGTGAAAATGGTTTAAAAGTTCGATCGTTTCGATCACGACGCGAACGTGGATCGAACGTTCACGAACATCTTCTAGTACGCGACTCTAGTGACAGGAGGCGCCTATCGTCGTAATCGCTTCGAAGCACGGTTCACAGGGTAAAGAAGATTATCCGGTTATCGACGACCACTTGTTCGAACGAGCGCCGAGCCAGCGACTCACGCCGCTTCGAGACGCCTCGAGCTTTCAATTCGATTGCCAAAGATTTTTCTTCCCGAACAGAGTCGTATCGTTCGTCGTTCGATACGTCGATAGAGGAGTACCGATAGCCTCTGTTCGATTCGTACGATGCTACAGCCGGAAGACGAAGACATCCACGTTGATCGCGATAACGCGACGCTCGGTGGCGAGACAACAAAATAACAGAGTGTTACGCGACGGTTGATGTAACGAAGGCAGCGTGTGCAGGCGCACGCGTCGCGTCGCGTCGCGTCTCGAGAGTCGTGTAATCCGATCCACTTGTTCGAGAGGGAAAGTGGCATGGAAACGAGCGGTGAGATTTTCCGCAGAGAGCGGCGACTCGTCGCGGAAGACTCCGAGGCCTCGAGAAACGACCGGCCACGGAATGCGAGCTGCAAGTGCAGCGCGCGTTGTGCACGACAGCGCGTCGCCCACGTTCGCGCATACTTGACACACCGGCGCGGCGTGGCCGCAGCCGCAGCTCCGAGACGAGGCGAGGCGAGCCCTCGAAAAATGGAGAATCGCGGTGACGTCAATCCGGGGCTGCTGCATGGACAGGGATGCATAATAATAACGCGTATCCGGCGCGCATCGAGAAATCCACGCGGTTCGACTGCGACTATTGTCTTGGACGGTGTCAGTCGTACGTCACGCCGCTTTGTGTGGAAGCCGCTTGTATCGCGGCAAGTTCGTCGCGCCAATCGTTCGCGTTTTCCGCCTCGCCGGATGAAACGTTGAACGACGGCTGCTCCAACTTTACGTTCGAAATAGCGTCGCATCGCTATTTCTACGAACGACAACGTTCGTAGAAAATAGAACGACATACGCGTTCTATGGATTTTTGCATTTTCGAATTTCCGATAAAAATCCGTGCCGCCAAGGTGGCGAATTTTTCCCAAATTTCTAAATATGCCACGCGAAATCCGACTAACGCTACCGGCGGACGATCGAAGCAGGGGGAAGCTTGTTAAGCTGCGCGAACGTGCAAAGCGCGGCAAAAACCGGTGACATCGACTGTGCCATTGCTCGTTTAACCGCTTACCGCTCTGTATAGGCGTTAGATACGCCGATTAATCAAAGCACGCTTTCCTCTTTAACGCAACGCGATTCTAATTTTCCAGATCGTGCGATTACGGAGCAGCGTTTTGCGAGTAGCTTGCGAGTAAATTCGCGCGGAAGCGAACAGAGAAAAGACGATCGTCTTTGCAGTGTTACTTGGAGAAGATATTAGTAGGTCGTCCGAAAAGTTCCTTTCGTTTTATAAAGAAATAATGGACGCACATTTTCCGTTTTATATTATTTTATCGAATTACGTACTATTCATTTTGTTCCATCAAAATACAGATCACAACGTTCGACAGATTAGGTTTCACGTTTGTATAAAGATACATCGTCGTAAAAAACGCGTCTGTAAAAATGAAAGACGCTTTTCGGACAATCTAATGCAAGTCAAAGTGGGCGACAAGAGAATAAAAGCTATTTCGCGCTAACTCTGACGAACGGCAGAAGTTGTTCGCAACATGCGCGTATTCCATTGGGTTGGCAACTAAGTGATTGCGGATTTTGTCAATACCACCTAATGACAAAATCCGCTATCATTTAGTTGCCAACCCAATACAAGTGAGACAAACAAATTTTCCTTCTACTCACCCTGTCCTGAATCCTGACGTTTTCCTGACCTCTCTTCAGGTTAGGAGCCCGCAGGACCTTGCTCGTAACTGGTGGTTCCATCATGGTGGCAGGCGTTGCTCTCTCGTCAGGAGTTCATCCCTGAAGGAAGCTCGATTCTCTCATTCCATGTTCTGCAAGCAAGAGAGAGACACGCAATGGAAGATTGCCAAACGCCGATGCAAAGATAGGAATTTGCGTCGCGTGAAAAATCGGTGTCACCATCTGCTAGTCGATCGGCGATAAACGGCCGGTCGTTGGGCGAAAGTAAGAGTAAAGGTGGACGACGCGCGCTCGCGTCTCTCGATCGTGGCAGATCGAGACCTACGCGAATTCCAGCTCGACCGGTACAGCTGGTGGTTGCAAACGCGAGGAATGGATAACGGTATGCGCCGCAGTTAACGGAAGATAATGCACGAGCAGGTATAAGGAGCTAGCTCGTCGGAGGGATTCCTCGAATATCGACCTCGCCTCTCTCCATTTCCCTCGGTAACGCCTCCGAGTCGGCGATCGCCTTGCCACGCACGGCTCTTCGACGTTCGTCTACGACGACGACACGGCCTTCCGATCTCCAGGCCCGTCGATCCGATCGATCGATTTTTCCGGCTGCGCGCGCGATAGTGTCGACCGTGAACCGCAAGGAACGTTCCAGCGTACAGAGATTGGCAGAAGGCACGCGAGTATGGCTTCCACCGACGACAGAAAGCAGTTTATCGTGACACGAAATCGATAAAGCGCGATACTAATCCGCCTTTTCTCGGAGCAGCGTCGCCAGGTGCTCGACGATGACCGACCGACCAAGAATTCTCCGAACGCGAATCGTCGCTGCGCGTGTCCGCCGAGGTGGAGATGTTTTCTCGCGAATCGAAGCGTCTGTTCGCGTGGATTCGTAAAATTCGTAAAATTTCGGGTCGCTTAAATTTCGTTTGAACGTTCGGTAACGCGATCCGAAAAAAATTAAGTAGAACTGGAGGAATCAGCGAAAAGAAGGTTGGCGGAGCGAATATAAGATCGGAGACGTACGATGGCCGAAATACGAGATGGAAAGAGTAGAAGAAGGTAATAAAAAGCGCGTGATAACGTGTCGGCTCGTACCGAGGCAATTACCGGCGGTGTCCCGAGGTACGCGTAGCCGGCTTCGTTGTCGCAAGGATTTATGAGCTGCAAAGGCAGGCTGCGAGAAGACGGGAGCCGATGTCGGGTCCGGGCATCGTTAAACGCGTCTTTAACAGACCGCTGATGAGGTTTGTCCATTAATACGTATCCGATGTCGTGACTCGGGATGCTGCTCGACCGATGAGAAGGACTTGGCCCGCGGCCAAATATTCGAAAATCGAGGAGACGAGGAGCCTGCGGTATTTCGCCGGGATCGGGTATCGTCGGTTCGATGAAAGTCACGCCCCGTCAAACTCCGCTACTCGCGCACACTCCGCGAAACCACCGCTTCCTCCAAGAATCGCCGATTTTCCCCATTCGATCGTCCTAGCTGTGTTCCTTTTTTCCCCTCGATGCCCCATCGCACGATCTTTTTTTCTCTCTCTCTCTTTCTCGCGATTCCGCGGTCCAAGGGTAAGACTTGGCGCGGCTGTATATCCCAGAGATAACGAGTTACGAACCCGCTATTTTATTCCTACGTTTGGCAGCGAGTCAAAAAATCTCTGCTTGCCGGACGAGCGAAAAGCCGAGAGGAGACTGGGCGGCTTCTATCGCGACCCGCGCGAGGATATACGAGACACGCGCGCATCTCACGGTATACAAATTGCACGCCCCGTATGCTGCAAAGCAGCACGAAACGCGTGTTACGAAACTAGAACGTAATGGGGAAGATACGGCGAGTCGCTGAAACGTTTCACGCTTCGTTTCTTATTGCCTCTTAAAATGCGAACGTTCCAATCATAAGCAATAACGTAAACGGATGGCTTCCGGTTGCCCTTGTTGTCCACGAATTCAGGGTGGAGCAGCTAACGAGGAAGCACCGACGCGACCCTCGTCTTCTAACGTCATCGAAATCCGCCGTCATTGAAATGCGTTCCACGTGGTAAATGGTGCATCACCCGAGTATCTATTCTTTTCGTTCGGAAGACAGCCTCTTGTACTAGATACGAACGAACCTAATACTTACTCGATTCACTAGCTCAAGTAATGGCGGTCTATTAATTTCGATGGTAGCGGCACGTATAACGTTTAGCGCGCGAGAAGGACGATGCCACTTCCGTTTCACCGTCATCCATCCGCCTTCTTCCATCGGTTACGCGCTATCATCGATAACGAAAAAGATCGGGGAAACTCGTTTCTAAGCCGTTCGTACGTGGTGAATTACGTAAAATTGTAGGCGATCGTGGCGAACAGACGCGCGCAACAGCGTACAACGATCAACAGATTCGAAACGAGAAACGGACGCGCCCCGGTTCCACGAGCCCAGACATTATTTCGCAATGAAGGAGTCCGCGCGACTCCTCGTTACGAGTCCCACCGACGCTTAGTTAACGCGGCAGACGCAGAACTGGTAAGATTACTTCACGATCCGGAACCGTAGATATCTCACGAAAGTGGTTACGTTTCGTTTGCGTTTTCACCGGCGAGAAATCGCGTTCCTCCATCGGCATAGGACCAAGCGCAAATCTAACATCCAACGACGTCGTCGCGGATCGAAGAGATTTTTCTTTTTCGCGGAGGAGATTAAAGATTTTTCTCGTTTTGCGCGAAGTAAAGCGGTCAAATTTGTACCGCGACTCGACTTGATCGTCAACCTCTTCGAAACGTACGACGACCAGAGCGTAGTATCGCGGCGATTTTAATTACCAAAGACAATGTTCGTCGGCCTAATTCGCCAATCGGTCCCGCATTAGCACGGGTTTTGGCAAGTTTCCATTAGCGCTACAGCTAGTCGGTCGACCGCTTTGCGAAGCCTTTCGAACCAGCACCGCTACGCGACCAACGACGAAGAAACATTTCCGATTCGTCTTACGCGAAATCGAACTCTCGATCCGGCGAAATTCTCTTGCAATCGCTTGCCGATTTCCGTTGCATCGAGATGTAAATCGAATCGCGAGCGAAACTCGAAACGCGATGCCATGCAAAGATATCGGAACGTCAAGTGGTAATTAACCGCTGCACGCATTAATTTCGCGTTAAACGTTGCGTACAATGATGTTCGCCATTGTACGCGAAGAAACGAACGTAGGCAACACGAGATACGTTTTTCCGGCCCGTTAATCCCATTCATAGCGTCGCGAGATTGCTTTTCCCGAAGAGGACGTCGTACACGACGTCGGTAGATCGACGTACTCGACGCTCTTCGAAGTTCCGTTCTTTTCGTCACCTCCGGATGCTGCGTGTTCGTAAAAAGATGCCCAACGAACAGCAACTTGGGGAAAGATTTCGTCGCTGAAGCGCGCTGAAGCATCGCTCGGGAACAAGAGGAGACTTTTTCGAGAAACGGGAACGCCGACAAAAAGTTGCTTCGATGGAGACGTAAAACCGGAAAAATCGTCTTCGCGGAGAAAAGCTGCGACCCGAGGGAGAAAAGTTTCGTCGCTCGAAACGTTCTTTACCCTCGGCCAGATATTTCACACGACCGGCCGAGATTCGGCCGCCTATTTCCAAGCCCCTACGCGCGTATTCAAAGGGATCTGCTTTAAAAGATTCTCGCTGCGGATAAGCAGAAGCCGCGCGAGATTCCACGGGTGCAAAAATAGCCGACGCGAGCACGCACTTTGAATGAGTTTTATCGAAAAAGAAAGTTACTCGTCGCGCGTACGATAACGTGACATAACTTTAGCTAAATATAGAGGTAACGCGGCGAGCGCACGGAGTATTTCTTGCGTGCATTTACGTAAGAAAGACGGCACACGAACGAGACAGCGAAGAGGCAGCGTGCGGTAACCGTGGTATCTCGACGCCTTTGCTCCCGCTGAATGGTTAACGATCGACGACGAGCCAGCTTCGTCTCTGCTCCGCGTCCCGCCGAGCGTATTTTCACGGAACGAGTTTCGAAAAACGCCGAGGTACTGGCGGCAAAGAAACTGCTGCGAATCCTGCGGTGCATGGGTGCCGCGCCTCGCGAGAGATCACTACTCGTAGAGGCTTTCACCGTTCTCCGGAACCGGAAGCAGCTAACCTAATTCGGCCGCGCACGAGTCTTCTTCTTATCGGCTGCGTGAGCGACGAAACATCGTCTAAACGCGGCCAATTCGAGTAGAACGAACCTGGCTCGTCTCCGAGTCTCATCTACCGTTCAAACCGACGTCCGTGTCTCGCCTGCGGATCGTTTTCGATGTCACGCGTCAACCACTTTGGTATCGCGCGGCAGTAACGTCATATTTCGAGCGACCTCCCTCTCGTTTCGATTCGATTTACGATATCTCTGTGGATGGTTTTCGAGCGGATAAACCGTAGAGAAACGAAGCGCGAATCTCGGTCGAGCACGATTTACCATCGCATCGTGGATTTCGTGCAACGTTGCAAACTGACTAAAGTATCCAGCTCTTCTGCTGTCAGCGGTACGTACGTACGGTTGAACGTCGCGATGGAAGCGTGGGAATCGTGATGACCTAGAGCCAGGGAAGGTACGATGAATTACGGAATGCCAGGTCGTCTCGTGTACGTGCGTGGTATCGAGTCGAATCGTCGATGACTAGGAAAATTACCCAACCTACGCGACTCTCGATATAATCCAAGTGTTTGCCGTGGAGGTCGGCTTCCAGATCTCTTCGAAAAGTTTCCAGTTCCTTTTCGAACTCGAGAGAAGGAAAGGGGGAATCGGAATGGGCAGCCCATTTACCGGTCTATCTTTCGTCCGGAGGAAAAATTCGAGGAAACGAAGAGTTTACGGGAAATAGGTCACAGCCGGAAGGTAGGTCCACCGTGGTTCGATCGCGGTGTATCTTTTCGGCGTTGGCTCTAAAAGGCTTCGCGAAGCACCAGGAGAAAAGAGTAAACGAAAAACCGGTAAACGAATCGGAAATCGACTTAGCCAAAGAATCCGGACAAAACGGAATCCAGCGACTTTTCAACAATTTAATTGCGTTTTATCACGCGCCTTGAAGATATCGCGCTGAAATCGAGCGCGTTTCGCCTGCGCCCTGCCGACAGAACATCGAAAAACGTGCTTTACATAACAATTCCGAGATATCGAACGACGCGCTATCACCGCTGCGATAACGTGCCGTCTATCTTTCGTTCGTTGTACCTGACAATAAGATAAGAAACGTTTTAATCCGTCGACAACCTGTTCGAGTCACTTTACGAGCTCGTGTCACGTACGACGGAGCGGAGAGTCCAAGTAGGGCTCTCTCGCTCGTTCGCGACAACCGTTTCCGTGTACTAATACGCGAGTATGCTTTTCCCATAGAGGAAGTCGCGCGTCGATGGAGGACAGAGAAAGAGAAAAACGTCGAACGACACCGAAGACGCGCTGGTTTAGCGCGATTCGTGAGAAAATCGTGATTGCATCTCGCTACCATGTTGCGTCGAGCGAGCATCCTTCGTCCGGCCTTGAACTGGAAATTTTACGAGCTGGTAATCCGTCGTGGCAATTTACGACGCGACTGCAACCCAGTGAACACCCACGTTTGGTTAAACTTTAATCGTCGGTGCTCTTGAACGGCCGAACGGCGCATCTACTCGCCCGATTCCACTTCGTTCCACGACATTTGCCCGAAACACGAGCCAGCCATTGCCCGAGAAACGATCGCTTTTCTATTTCCCACGAGAAACACGTAGAGGAACGCGCGTAACGTAACATTCGATAGTCGTACGATCAGCGTTGCCGATGGTTGTTATTCGGAATATTTAGATCCGTGTCCGAGGCCGAATCTATCGGCAACGCGACGAATAAGGCGAAGGATCCGAGAATAATCTGCATTCCCTTTTCGCCGAGCAGCGATTCACGGAAAGCTTTCACTTTCATTCAGCCCACCAATTACGGGACAATGCGAAATAAATTACGTCGCGCGTTGAATTAATTTGTTGCCCGTTGATCCATCGTATAATTAATTGGATAATGTTTCCCATCGATCAAGCATCGTATCCCGGGCCGATTCCATAATCGATAAGCCATTTCCAGCGACCTTTTACGGGCTACAGTTTCGGAACGGAGTACATTTAGGGCAAAACGATAGCAGTTTTGCACTTGGGCCGAACTACGCAACACCTGGACGATTCCGTTCGTCGACGAGAAGTCGTTTCGCGACGTTTTATTTTCGGTCGGACGGCCCGGCGGCCCACGCGGTTTTCCGCTCGAAGCGAAGAAGAGGAAATTTGCGAAAAACTGACACGAGAGAAAGATTCGAGGTATTTCTCGGCTGTCCGCTTATCCGGCCAAGTCGATGTATCTTTCTGTCACGCATTGTCACCGGCGATAAATATTAAATACACGCGTGATCGCGCACGTGCGATATCCAACGTCCTCTCCCTTTTCTGCGTTTCACTGCGTTCTTTGCTCCCGCGGACTAATCGCCTAAGGCGACATTTTCCACGCTTCCATGGTCGTCTTTTTTTTTTCGTTCTTTGCTACCAATTTTACGCGTTGGAGTAACGTTTTTGCCGCCGATTCGGAAAGTGGGTTTGTTTAAAGGTCCGTCGCGTAACAGATTAGCGAAGGCGGCATTGTCGAAGAAACCACCATGCTACAAAAACGTAGCCATTCGCATGGCCGACTGTCACTGCCAAGGTCTCATAGGGGAGACCGATTGCCAGTCCAGTGGCTAAACTACTCGGTTAACTCGGCCCTTTGATCCGCCACTCTACTCTGCTCTAATTTGTACGACGTCCGTGCGTTTATTCGCTAGTGAAAATTCCAGCGTTCCTTCGCAGCCGCGTAATTTGTACCTCGAGAAGTAAACTAATCGGAAGAGAATCGTCGAAACAGATCTACCTACTTACGTCGTCGTCGTCGTGGTCTTTCAAAAAGATTCCGAACGTTCGAGATGCATCGAGTATACTTCGACGCCTCGGTGGTATCATTCGAAGAATAAACGCGGCGATAACGCGGCAGCAAAGGTGCGAAGGTAATCGCGCGTTCCGCTACCGTCGACGATGATCGATACCATTATCTGCGAGCAAACACGGACGGTTTTGCTCGGCCGGTTCGTTGACCCGTGCGACGAGAGGAGCGCGCGCGGACGCGAGTGAATGCGAGTGAACGCGGAACAAAGAATCGCAGGAGAGCGGCGGGCGCGATGGCTCGCGAGCGGCTCGAGCTTCGGAAAAACGAGACGTAGATGCGTACGACGGTCGCACAGTTTGTCACTGCCAAGGTCCCGCAGGATGCACGGCGAGCGAAGCGGTGGCGGTAGCGACGGTAGCACAAGCTATCCGGTTAGCCGACCAAGCACACCCGCTCGTCGCTGCCTCGATGATGACCGGTCGGTGTTGCGCCGAGCAGCCGCATTGTCAGAGGCGGGACGAGACGAGGAACGTGACCCGCGAGCCAACCATCCGCTGTGCCACTCTGCGCCTACCTCTTCGTCTCGACCATCTCGCGGTTAAAATAACCGCGAGGTGAAAAGTGGCGAACAGCTTCGACGAGTACGGACCGTCCACCGATAGAATCCTACGCGCGATTTCATCGTCCGGCTACCGCGACCTCGACCGAGCTCTCTGTTATCGTTCCGCGTGACTCGACCGGTTGAGTCACGGAGGACGACGACGGTGGAGAAACAGCGAATACGTTTACACGGAGGAAGAATCTTGAGAAACGGCGATCCGTACGCTAAGCGGTTCGCACCGCGGTTGCATCGACAAGTGCGCCAGAGATACGAGCGAACAGCTCGACGATCGAGAGGTCGCGTTTCGATCGTTATGCGAGCGACGAGTAGGCATTCGCAGGCAGCCGTCACTCCAGACTACGCTCTCTGCGTCCTATCCTCGAGACGCAACGACCTTTCGATCGGCTTTATTGCTCGCTATTACGACGATCTATATCGATTTGATCTCGCTCGGATATTTTAAGAACCAATTGCTTCGTTGTACATTGTTCGGATAAAGCTTGATAAATACGACGATAATCGTTGGCAATCTCGTTTGGTCAAGCATCGCGGTCAACTCGAACACATCGATTTCTACGATAATTAACTTACACAATTGGGCGACCGTTAAATGCAAAAGGCCAGGATTATAAAATTTCATCAAATTTTCACATGAAATTTTAAATAGTTACTTGAACCGCACTAAGCTCTCGAATCTCGTCAATTTCTATATTCAATATTCCACTGATTTTTTTTTTACAGATCATCGAAACTCTTTTACGAAACACTCTCCTTTTCAGTTTTGACCACATCGATATAATAAATAGAATAGGCGAAGTAAGCAATAACAACGAGGTAGAAATATTTCTTTGGTCCTCTGCTATCCGAGGATTTAGGTCTTTGACCTAAAAAGCTGTACTTTACGCATGGAAAAATCGCGATCTCGACTGTTAGATCTTCTTAGCTTTTTTCTGTATTATCTCGTATCGCGTTTTAAAACATTTCCGCGAAGCTGTGTGTCTGCTTATGTTTTCGTATATTCTCAGCGTTAAACGGATTTCCCCGTTTTTCGAATAAATTAAATTAGATTAAAAAGTAAATTAAATTTCTAATTGAAGACGCATTACCGTAGCAATCTCCTCTGCGTGCCGTCTTTTAAAGAAACGATTAATTTCTATGGTCTGCATCAATTACACCAGTACGTGTACGTACATGTACGTGTAAGTACATACGTATGTATATTTCTAGAATGTAACGTAGCTTTCAGTGAAAATATGCTTTTCAACGATTCGCGCTCATTAGCATACTTCCTTTACCTTGACGCGTACAATCGGTTAACGCTCTGATTAATAGGAAAATGATAGACGGCTTTTGCTTCGTTCCGAAACGATCACCTTCCTTTCGATTCCTCTTCCAGGGTGTTTGCTATATTTTCTGCATTCTTTTTTTCTTTTTTTTCAACTAGCCTGGCCTTTCAACGGCGTTCGACGAATCGCTCGGCGATCATACCGCGAGCAGATTCCCGCCAAGATATTTTTCGTCGCGATATCGATAATTCTGACTAATAATAATGACGCGTGTCGTTAAAGAATCAAGGACGTACACGGCTACAATAACGTAGTTGGAAAGATAAGGCACAACCTCTAAGACCTAATAAGGAGAGAAACAAGAGAATACAAGAAAACGTGCTTCCATCTGGAACAAAAGTCACGTAGAAATGCTTAACGCTTCAGCGCAGCGCGTCCACGTAGCTGTTCCTACGCTGCTTCTGATCCAAACTGCGATTACACACACGCCACGAATATTCCTGATCGGCCGAATTTCCACGATCGCTTCGTCTTGAACGAGGTCAGCGTCGAACCTCTGCCACGCTCTGACCGAACGAGAAATTGGAATTTTACCATCTGCTTGGGAACCGCTTAAAATTCTACCGTTCAAATAAACGAGTCGGAAACGCCAACATATATATAGGGGGAGAAAGAGTTAATTTTCACGAGGCGCGTTCAAACTTCCCGTTGATGGAAAACCAAACAGAGTAGGGGAAACCTGGGTCGAATCTCCGAGCCAGTGTCGGTGAATCGCGCGAGTCCGTCTAAAGACAGCTTTCAAAAAAACTGTGCTTGCCAACCAAACTCAGTCTTCCTTTTCATCGAGCGGAGACGCGATCTTTCGTATCTCGCCGAGAAGTGTTTGCTGAGCAAAGATTACGATAAAGCCGACAGAGTTGAAGCAACTCGGTAAAATGTTGACGTTGCCCCGTTGCACCGAGCCAGCGCGCTTCTTTTCAGTTCTCGGCTAACGAGTTAAACGCGATAGCGCTCTGCTTCGTCGCTGACGAAGATAAGTAAATTAGAGGGCGGCACGGCCTGACCAAACGTTCCAACGATCCTATCGATACGCGACACGAGAATCGCCTAATTTCTATTCGCACGAAGGAGGAAGGATAATAAGAGGAAGGGACGAGGTGCGATAAATTTTCGAGAGACAACGAATAAGATAATTATGGTGATATTAGCTGGTCCCATTTCTGTAAATCTCTCGTTACAGACGTCGAGGATGTTCGACGGGAATTTCTAAGATTGGCAGCCACAGTAGATAACGTAGTTGGGTTTAATTCCCGCAATTACGACGATATTATTAGGAGTTCGAATCTTCGAAATCCTACTGCATAGACGAATCACGTTGGTACATAAAATTCTGAGAGCTTTCGTAACTTGCACGTCGATCGTGCATTTAGTCCCCATAAATCGCGCCCTCGAGAAGAATGCGAAATTACTTGCTGTTAAACGCCGAGCAACATAAGCAAACGGCTTATGGCTATCACAGCTGTTTTAATAGGGCGATAAATTTCGCTAACTCCGGCCATCGCAAGCTGATACATTTAGTCAACCTACGGAACATCCACGGATTCTCTTTAAAACAGATTTTCCTAACTTTTCTATTTTGACTCTTAATTTCATACCTTAGCTTCCTTTTCCAAATTGCTACCGTTATTTCTTTTTCTATTATTACCATCTTTCCCTTACGTCCTATCTTTTATTTGTCTCTAAAAGAATTTCTCTTTTCCCGTGAAACTAACAAATAAATAGACAAATAAATAATTCGTAATACAAGTTGAATATCCAGGAGAAGATGTACGCGCGTATATTCGTGGGAAAATATTTTTCATGAAAAAAATGATCTCCGGGAGTACTCGATCGTCTGGGGAAAACCATAAGAAAATTGGCACTTTACGATGTCTGGGGTTGCCGTCTGCGAAAAGACAGGCGCGCAGCCACGAAAGGGCGAAGCTGGAATCGCGATATATTATTTAAACGCGAGACGAATTATTTGGTCCTGCTGTAAAAATGTTACGAGCCCAAGCAGACAAATAAATTTTTCACGAGCGGACGCGACCAGCCACTGCGGAGGAATATAAACCAACGAATTATCGACCAGTTTTCTCCGACCCTTCCATCTTTTCTTCCTGCCTTTTCCTCGCTTCCTCGTACCCTTCTCTCTCCTCTTTCCGCCTCCCCGGCTCGGCCTTTCAACCGTCCCATCTCCTTACGCCATCCGTTACGTTGTCTCCGAAGCGAGGTCGTTCGCGGATCGATCGTATTCTCTTTTTTTAATTAAACCGCACCGGAACAACGTTTACAGGCGACAGTCCGATCTTTAAACTTTACGTTTTCTCGCCTATTAACTTCACGCGCGACCTTTACTTAACGGCCTCCTCATCTTTCGTTCAACCTTATCGTCAATGCGCGCATAGAAATATGTTTTTAGTGGACGTTTTAAAAGGTCTCGTTAACGCGACGCGCATAAAATGCCCAGATATCGATCCTCCTATTCCGTATGACTCGCTCTCGTCAAACAAATCCGGAATGACAAATCCGGGGATGACAAATCCCATGCAAAATAACGGGTCGTTACGAAATTTAGATAAGGGGTGCGATGAGTCACGAGTCGCAAGATAAGGAATCGTGATAATCTTAATCGATCGTAAAGATAGTGAGATAAGCACGAACAGATAGAATCATCGATATCGATCTGTAGCTCGGGTCATCGTTTTAGAAAATGCATCTCGAGAGAAACGAGACGCGCGAACCTTCCCAGACGTTCGTTCCAACGAGATGCACGAACCTTCCCAGACGTTCGTTCCAACGAGACACGTCGAACGATAACACCGGTTTTTCGATTAGTCGATAGACCTTGCCGTGGTCGACGCGAAAACGCGAGTCCCTTGCAAATATAATTATCCACTCCCGAACATCATCCCGGTATAACGAATCTATCATCTATCCCTTAAATGTAAGGCTATCGATCGGCTGATAGACTCGCCTAATATCCTACGCAAATTCGATTTTTACATCGTTACTCGTCTTCCTGGAAATTCTACTCTCTTTAAATCCGAATATCATCCAACCAATTGTCTTTGTACGTTGTAATATAACAACTGATAAGCAATTTCGTACTACCAATCGACTTCTTCTCTAAATGTTTAGCTTTGTTCAAACTATCGGCTTGCAACACGATCCGCAATCGTTAAACGTCAGTCGCAAATTCCATCTTGCGATATTCTCTTTCTCCTTTCTCGCTTATCCAAACTTTGACTGCCACACGTTTGGTCACTGGTTACCGGAGCGCTTGAACTTCTTGCAATTGTAAAAATTGTATGAAAATTAACAATTAGGGAATTTTGAATATAACCGATAAATAGAAGATACTTTGAAACAAAAAGTGCTCCATTGAGCAATTAAATATCTTTATTAGAACATCAACAAAAAAGAAATGAGAACAAATCTTGCAGCTATCTTTGAGGAATAATCTACGAATATTATTATAAACACAGCTTAGAAAATAATTGTGAATGCCGCTTTATAATCATATAATTGAAGTTAGAAATGTGCACATACCTTGCTGTTATACAGGGTGGTTGGTAACTGGTGGTACAAGCGGAAAGGGGGCGATTCTACGCGAAAAAAGAAGTGGAAAATATAGAATAAACATTTTTCGTTTGAAGCTTTGTTTCCGAGAAAATCGACTTTGAATCTTCGGTCGGTACGCGTGCACTTTATCGCGTCTCGTTATAACGGATCTCACTGTAGATCGTTGTCTCGATGAAAAAATTAAAAGAAAAAAAAATAAATTTTTATTCTATATTTTCGACTTCTTTTTTCGCGTAGAATCGCCCCCTTTCCGCTTGTACCGTCAGTTACCAACCACCCTGTATATAGAACGAGCAAATACCGTTTACTAATATCTTCTACACGTTTCAACGATATATTCTGCACGTTTTGCTTACGACGAAACAACGAAAGCGAATGGTTTGTTGAAATAAACGACGCCTTGTTATAATATGTCGCTATCAACTGTTGCCAAGGCGCCACGGTGATCACCCGTGACCATCAATAAAATAAACGGTCCATTGGGGAAGAATGTTGTCTTACATCGTCAATTTATTATTATTTTGCTCATTGGCAGACGTTCCGACTTAAGCGTGCAGAGTAAAATGATGCTACATAAAGCCATATTAAAACCTGCTTGGACCTACGGGATCCAACTATGGGGAACAGCGAGTAATTCCAACATAGAAATTCTTCAACGATTCCAATCGAAAACTCGAAGATCCTTAATAGATGTACCTTGGTATGTTACCAACGAAACGATAAATCGCGACCTCAAGATGCCTACAGTTAAAGAAAAAATATTCAAATTCAGCAACATAAGAATACGACATAAGAATTAACAACCGCCAAAACCACCAGTTACTCGATTACTTGACACGACGAATCAGATCCGCAGGCTAAAAAGACATTACCCTGTAGATTTAAACATTAGATTCAGCTAGAACCAAACATACGATGATCATTTATTATTCACGGTATAGTACCACGTCAGAATAATTTTATTGAGATATGTATAATTTTATGTGCCAGACCAGGTCAGTGTGTGGAAGTATGCGTGTGCGCGGCGTCTCGAAAACGAACGAACGTAAACTGTTCGGTCGGTTAACAGTCGGCTATGGAAGAAAGTGCCGAGATGCGTGTAAGTGTGTATCGATGAATATCTTTGAAATCGTTTATCAAATAAATATATAACTATTCTAATATAAATCCCAAGTGTAAATTTAGTGTTCCTATACCGTTATTTCGGCTATTAAGATCCAAAATTCTCAACAAATTTACTTATAATTCTCAATGAGAATCGATTGTAAACTACTTCCAAATAAGAAGAAGAAATTATATGCTTTGAATAATAAAAATACTCCCGTGGCGTCCCGAGCGAAACATGTGATTTTGGCGTGGCAGTCAAAGCGTTAAACGCCAGTCGTAAATTTCATCTTACGATTTTCTCTTTCTCCTTTCCCAACTATCTAATACCGCTTGTTATCTAATATCGTAATTTCCGTTTTTTTTTCCAACTCCGGCTTTTACGGTACTCTCTTGCAATACGTGTCCACCACGCGCACAAATGAATTCTCTCTGCAGTTAGTTACAAAGAAAAATTATTATCGCGAAATGGGCCTTTTCGATTGCCTCGCGAGTACGCTCCATTTAACTCGTCGAAGGAGAAAACTTCGAGACGGCGGGGCAATCGTTGTCGAGAAGTCGCGAATCCGCCAGGAAGCCAGTGTATCGAGAACGACGTGCGTAACGTGTCGCGGATTCGGATTTCCTGTTCACCTTGCAAGAAATACTTAGAGCAGCGGCGCATTCTTGAAAACGAACGGCAAGCTTCTCAGAAGGAAGAACTCGCGACAGACGAAATCTCTTGCGTACCACCGATTACGAATCCGGATTCGTATTAATCGCTTGACGATCGAGATTTTCGGAAACGATGACTGGAAAACGAGCGAGAAAGGAGTGACGACATCGATGAATCGTGCGCGCCTCTAGCGGTTAAACGTCATCGGGAACACCGCGTTGTCGCAGCTCAACTTCCGAGCAGTTTACGAGGTTGTTCGTACGTCGTGAATACGAGTTGATGCAGCTGTAATTCGCGTGATAGAGAACGCAGAGGTTATCCAGCCAAACGTATATAGTCGTAAGCCACACACGGTTTAAAATCCAAGCGGCGTTGGATTAATCCGTTAGAGAAGCAGGTCAGGACTGGCCTAAAGCGGAATCTCAACGTTGATAAAGCTTCGGATTTTAACGGACGAGCCGCGAGGTAGGAGAAACTCGCAGATATAGAAATCTGCTACCGGAGTTGCACGGCAGGAGACCGCGCGACGAGTTATCAAAGTTTTATCGAGATATCGGCAAACGCTTCAGGGAATCACGAAGAAACGTATACGATGAAATACGCGTGTTCGGTCGACCTTGCTCGTCCAGAGAATGGTTTCGTTGTGCTATTTCCTCTTGGCGTATCGGACGCGAGCCTACCGCGTCGTGTTGGCGTTGCAAAATCTTCCACGAGATGAAAAAACGTGACTTTTTCTTCCGATCGCGGTCGTTTCGTCTTTCTCCACGTGTCGGAGCCATTCTACACGACGCTCTCTATCTTTTTACCTGCGGCAAGAAACGACCAGAAAGAACACGCACGGCTCGAAATGGAACAAAAGAGTGGACTTATCGACGTAAACGTTCGCTCTACTTTAGATAAAGAACGGATATACCGGTTTGAGGCCGAACGAACGTCGCGCAATTATCGCGTAACGTTCGGTTACGTTTCGTGCCGCGTCTAAGGAAGGTTTAACGCGATCGTTGGCCGGCAATTTGTAAATACAACGACGCGTCTCGCTGGTAGCGATCTGCGCGATGTAACGGGCGGCGTATCGTACGACCGATCGACGTTCGATCCGCAACTTCGCTGCAAGTGTTCGTCCTGTTAGGTAACCGGAGATCGACGATACGCTGAATTATCTCGTTACGTTCCTTTTTCGTTCGCTCGTGCGTGTACTGGTTGGAACGTGCGTGAGAAACGTGAATGAAACGGAAACTCCGGTGGTGGATGGATCGACGACCGGAGAATCGGCTATTAAAAAAGCGGCGAAGAGAACTAGGTATCCGAGCGAATCACGCGACTAAACGGCCGAGCCAAGTTCACGAAGGATTATAGAGGAAGGATGGCGCGTTACGCGATGATGAGACGGTTTTTATCGAATCGCGCGATCTCGTCGGCATTTTTTCTTTCCAACAACGTCGCTTACAGTAAGCCGAACGCTAAGAAAACAACCAACGATTCGCCCGAAGAGATTGCACGCGCCGTTTAACGGCCACTGTCGTGTTCCCACTGCCATTAACTCGCTCGCGATTTCTTGCCGCGCGAGATTACGATCTTGGCCGTGTTCCCTTTTTTGCCCTTTTTCTTCGTTTTGCTCGTTTCGCGCGTCGAGTTAGCGCCCCGTCCCTTGCAAACGAAGTTCTTAGCTTCTAATGGAAGCTCCGACGCGGCAGTTACGCCACGACCAAGCGACCACGCTGCTGCTACTATCGCGTCTAGCGTAACACGCTAGACATTCGACCAAGGTAAATCCCGAGAACCGTCTCGAGCTGGTCTGCGTCGACTCTGCTCGCGTATCCTTCGTTTCACGGTAAATGCTACTAAACTCTGCGACAGCGCCAACAGTCGACGATTACGATACGTATGCCGGGAGTTTGAGTTACGGCGAGGCCGAGGTCGCCAGGGGAAAAGCAAAACCTCGCTCGCATCCTTTGATATTGCGAAACGTTTGACTATCGGCGCGTCGTGAACCGGTTTCGCTCTAGATGCAGCACGGGATTAAACTGAAAATTCCCGTGACTGTGCTAAACGGACGTCGAAAATGGCAGTAAAAGGAGTGCCACTAAAAATTACTCGTTTCGACGGGCTGGGTGAAAGGAGATTAAGCGGTATAAAGGCTGGCACGAGTGCCGTCGTAGTTCGTGGCGGTGAGTAGCACTCGACACCGGCGACGTACGCACCTGGAAATAGCTGCAGCGTTAAATAACACCGTTTGCTCGCTACACGTGCCCGTACGCACACGTTGTCTCCAACGTCCTGACCCAACCATCCAACCTCGGCCGCTTCTCCTTTTCTTTCCATTTTATTTCCGATACAATGTTTTCGCTTCGACAGGTTCGTCTATTTTCCAGCCGCCTCTCTCTCCTCTTCGTACATCCTTTCGTTCTTTCTCGCGAGACAGAAGAAAATAGTACGACGGTAAGATACAAGTACATAGTACATAAATAGTGCATAGTAGTGGAATTAGCTGACCCGTTTCCAGCGACCGAAGACGATTCCGTTGTGCCCAAGACCGGTCGCTCGGATCTCGACGATTCGAAGCGTCTGGTTCGTTGCAAATCTCGCCAAATATAGAATGCAATCCTTTGTTTCGCTCGCGAGATACAAAATTCCTTCAACGTTATGCGATATTGCCGCTCGGTATCGCGACACCCCGTCTTTGTATCTGGCGTCCGCGTCGCTGACAGATTCGAAAATGCTGCTTTGTCCGAGATTCTCGCTCGAACCAATGCCGACATCCATACAAGATTATACGTTTGTTATTCGTTCGTCCGTTAATCGATAAGCGGGTTGTATTTATTCGTACGCAAATGGAGGTCCTGGTCGCCTCGAAAAGGTGTCCTGGCTTGCATCGGAACCGAAAACGCAGCGTTGAAACGTCGAAAGGCGTAAAGGGAGAAGAAAGGCGTTTAAACGTTCGCCGTGATTTACGTCGAGCCTTTAATTAACGTCACCCTTTTTTTTTTACACGCCATCAACCCGTTGCTGTTTCCTCGAAATAGCAGCAACCTGGGCCGTCTGTCTTCCCAGGGGACGACAGCCCCGGTTTAAACCGACCAAATTTGTTTACGAATTTCCATCTCTGTTTTCAATTCCATCGACGTTTCGTCCAACGTCTGAGTTACGACGTACAGGTTTATCGTCTGCATCTGCGTTAATTAACGTTGGTCGCGTAAATCGCGTGCCTCCAACCATCGAACGTGCAACGCAAACGTAGAAACGTTGGAAATGGTTCGGAAATCCTTGATCGACGATCGTTTCCGCGTAGACGTAAATACACGCGTGTATCTTAGCGGACGATCTCGCTGCGACCGTGCGTCTTTCCCATTACGAGCAACAAAGAGTTATCGCAACAACAAAGAAATATCGGAGTGGAATCGCTCGTGGAAACGTGGCTCGCGTGCATTCAGGACGAAGGTGTCGGAGAGACACGCGCTTACGCGACGAAGCAACGATTAGTCGCGCTCGATCGCGTTCCAATTATCGAAACGAAAGAAAAACAGAGTGGAAACGAGCGCGAGTTTTTCCTCGACGCGCGATGCCAGCTATTTTCGGTCAAAGTCCACGCGTACCCGCGTCTTACGGAATAAATCTACAAACAGTGGAGCGAGGAGCGGGATTACGCCAGACTTTGAACGTGTAAACGGGTCGACGGGACGGTTTACGCGGTTAGAAACTAACCATTCGGCAAAAATCCGACCAATAATATTTACCGCTGCCAGAGTAACAAGGCACTCGTCTCTCGCACGAAGATACGTACGAAGATGCTCGTATCCATAAAATGCGTGCATTTATCGAGAAACGTACGACCTATCGATGGAAGTGCGGATATTTATGACGTCCTCTTTCGTGTCGATCGTTTCGTCCCGATTTACGTTTTCCTGCGCTGCGTACGTCGCGCGGTTGTTGCTGGACGCGTGTAAAAAGTGTGCGTTAGGGCCAGCATTGCTTAGCCAGGACGCGTCGTCGAAGAGTACGGAGAAAATCGAGACGTGCGTGTCGAGCGTTCCTCGTCGTCCGTCGATACGTCGCGCTCGATAGGTCGAAAACCGTTAAAAAGCTTTCGTATTCTTCCGACGCGCGTGATCGCGAGACCCCTCGCTAAGTAAGTTCTGCGGCGCGTGAAACACGATTTTTATGGGCCGACTGCCCAAACGAAACCTCCGACGCATTGCCCGACTAAAGTTTCCGTTTTCTGGACGCTGACGCGTAACTTTAGACTTTAGACGAAACAACGACAGGCCGAGGTCTCGCGACGCAACGTCTCGCACCGTGTTGCAGCGACTGTGGTAGTGTTACGTGTCGTACAACGGACGAGGCGTTTAGCAGCGAGAGCAGGAAACGTGAAAGGTTTGCTTGTCGGTCCCGGAGGACGAATCGCTAAACGTAAAAAATTCAGCGCGTCGAGCGACAGTACAAAGCGAGGCGGTCGTGTCACCGTTTCGGCTCGCTGGCGTCTTAAACGCTGAATCTTCTGGAGCGGCTCGAGGAGAAGGGAGGGTCGACTCGACTTTGACAAGATCGTCGGTTTCGCGGACTCAGCATAACCGAGAAACCATAAATGATAATAAGAGCGCGCGCGGAGCAAGCGAAGAGGTGACCGGATATCGAACGACGTGGACGGACGGTATCGACGGACAGACGGGCGAATAGAAGGGTGAATGGATCGAGAGAGAAGAAACGAGGGTCGAGGGAGACGTAGGCATGGCAACCACATCAACCAACCAACCAACCAACCAGCCAACCATCCATCCATCCATCCATCCCCCTGGCGAGCGTACGCTCGAGCCATCCAGTTTACAGCGTATCGCGAGTGTCGGGAAATCTGACACGGACCCACGCTAAAAATACGCGGCCTGTTTATACGAGAGCGTGTGTACACACCTATGCGGCGCACGCACGGTGAACCTGGAAGCGTTGCTGCAACGCGGGTCGCTCCACGATTCCGCGATTCCCCGTTTTCTGTTTTCCTCGTCCTGTGCCCCTCGTCGCGTTTCGTCTCCTTCCCTTTCGTTGCAGGTCGCATCGAGAAACGCGCGTTAACGTTACGCGTCAACCCGCTGCGTTTTTACGGCCGGCACGCTGCGACGCAGCGGCGAACGTTTTACGACGAACACGCGTGTTCACGGTTATTCACCTCGGCGAACCGATAGCTTCGCCTCGCGGCCGTCGCGGATCACCGAGTTTCGCGAAATATCGAGAACGCAACCTGCTGTTTCTTCGCGCGACGCTACGCGGCTTTCTGCCAGTCGCCGGATTAAAAATAATGCACCCCAAGCTTTAAACGTCCCGCGGAAAACGTACGAGCTGCGTGAAAAATCGTCTGGCCGTTTCGCTCGCCCGTCGACGATGCCGATGGAACGATCCGCGAGTCAGCGGAATGTGCACGCCGCTAGAAAAGCTGCCAGTAGAGGGGAGAGAACGAGCGATTCGTTCGTCGCTGGCGAAGCAAAGAGAAAAGACTACGTACGAGTATTTCGAAGCGTCGGAGGTGGAGTTTGATTCCACCGGGGAAAGGATCAAATCGTAACTCAAAATCGAAATACTCGCGCTGTCCACTGTGCACAGCGTACGACGAAGAGCGATTTATTAGCGCAAAAGCAAAGAACGAACAAGGACGTAGCGGATTTATCGCCTCGACGACGACTCGAGCGATTTCGGTGCTGCTGTCGCGCGGAGCGGAGATGAGACGAGCGAACAAATAGCAAGGACGTCGAGGAAAAAGCGACGACGAAAACTTTCACGGAGAAATGAAATAATTTCGCCAGCGAAAACCTATCGGCGAAGCGTGCACGATTCCAACGAAAACGAACAACGGATTTTAACTGCGTTGACTCTGGAGCTTCCCGACGATATATCGCGAGAAATCGAAACGATCTACGATCGGCCGTCGGTCTGGAACATCCTTCGAGTTCCTCCGCTTCGATGTTGTAATTAATCTCGCCCTTCTTCCCGATCTATAGCTAGCTGAAGCGAGAAAAGTACTCTGGCGTTAGTCTCGTTGGCGAGAAGACGAGTGTTCGTGGTGCGAAGAAACCGCGAGTGGATGCACGGGAAGAGCGGCAGAGCGAACGATCAGCGCAGAAATTTTTGCATGTCGCTTCACGCATGGACGAGTCATCGCGCAATAAAAGAATTCTCGGGCTTTCCCGTTTCTTCCGGTTGACGGTCTCTCATTGTTTCTTCGGCGAAACGCGCTTTGCCAAGATTTACCTCGTTCTTTTATTCCTTTGCAGCGCCTCACTCGCGAACAAAACGTTTCTTACGACTGTGAAATCGACGTAAACGACTTTCGTCGCGTTCTACCTACGAACGTAATACTATTCCATAGGATTGTTACGTTGTCGGAATATACCGCGTGCAGTTTAATCGGATCGATTCGCGACCGATGGAGCGTACCGCGGTTCCGTAAGTCTGCGGGCCGCGCCAATGAATCGCGCGGAGATTCGCGTTAAAAACGAGGATCAACCGAATAAACGCGAAAGACGAAGACGAGTCGGAGAAAAAGGTCGAAACATGGCCGGCTAGACATTCGCCTTTTACGGCGATAAAGCGAGTATTCGTAAAAGAGTCGGACGCGAATCGACTGCGCGATCGCTCGATCTCGATATAAGGAACTACTAACCGGTCGACGTGTCTTTTTCCTCGGCTTTTTCATTAACACCGAGAGCCGCGTGGATGCGCGCGGTTTCCCGCATTGTCGCATATGGCTGCGCGTCTGCACAAATGCACCGAGAAACGCGAACGCGATCACGCTCGCGCGGTTCGCTCTATAAGGATTAGCACGGGATTTCTAATTGCAGAAAAGACGATCGATCGACTGGCGTCCGAGAAGAAAGCCAGCCGTTTCTTCTGCCCTAGAATTCGGTCTCCTTTGTCCTGGAATCCACGTCGATATCACAGCTGAGATTTATTTCCCAGCAGCGACACATCGTCTCTGTTTGCTCTCCTTTCACTTACGTCAGCCGACGTCCCGATCATTAGCTTCTCTTACGGAGCGCTCTATCTAACGCGAGGTAACGCGCGTACACAATCGCGTCGATATACGCGCGTGTACTTTGGCTACTTCGCGATCGTCTGGAATCGCGATACGATTGATAAATCCGCAATGTGGTTTAGGTAAGAAGGCGCGCGTTTGATGATCAACAACGGGCGCCGATAATCGCTAGGCAAATTTAAACAGAGGCAATTGTTGCCGTTGGATCGGGCCGCTTTGAAGACACCGACTCGCGTTATCTCTGCCGGTAACACGGACGCACGTTTATACTCGGTGGAAACGACGTAACTGGAATTTTAGCACGCGTGCACGTCTCGAGAACACCGCGCTTCTCTCCGCTCTAAACGCTCCGCTCTGACGAACCAAGAAGCGTCGCGTGATTCATCGTTGCGTCCAGCTCGTTAACTTATCGTTATCGCGCGACATTGAGCCATCGATCGACTAATTGTCTCAGGAAATCACTGTTTATCTACGCGCGATCCAATTCTCTACAGATACGAAACAAGTTAAACGCGTCGACTTTGCCTCTTCCATCTTTGAATCGATCGTCCGCTATTCTTCAACCGAACCAACCTCGCACAGACGTCGATGCATTTGCATAAAAAGCGTAACAGCGGGCGCGTACAGAAATTTCCAGGCGAGCGTCTACCGATAGATCCGCGCCAATACAGCGAACGCGTTTCCTCGTTAAAACGGAACGAGCCGCATACGAAATGGGAACTGCCGTGAAATTCGAAAAGAAAGAAAGGAAGAAGGAGAAAGAAGTCTCGCTGCTATTGACTTTAGCCCTGAGCGAGTAGATACGGAATTACCGCGGCCAGATATTTCCCGACCATTCTCCCAACTTTCAACCGCTCTACTATTACCGGCTCTTTCCATCGAGAGTGTTTTAACAACGCGAAGAAAATTCAAGGACTTCGCGGCCGCGGCAAGTCTCGTGGGATCGAAAAGTTAGCCGCGCTCGAGTAACTCTTCGGAGGAAACGAGTTTTCACGTTGGTCTCGCGTTCCCATCGAATTGATTACGCGCAAGAACGCAAGTTCTCGGTGACCACGTATGTCGCGCCTTACCGACGTCGACATTAATCGCGACTCAATTAATACGTTCGCAGCTTACGCGTAACGAACGAAAACATCACAAAGATACGACGTATCGAACGAACACGCGCGATTCCCGAACGAAACTCAAACTTCGTCGTTCTCCGAACGAGAGATAAAGCCGCGTTTTGAAAACGACGCAACGTCTCGTCCGCTGGAAATAATTTCGCAAGACGGATTTTTTGTCACCGCGGCAAAACGTAAGACGGTTGCCGCGTACACGGCGGGGAAGGTGATCGAACGCGCGTCTACTGTTCGTTGAAACCGTTGTTACGGGGTAATACCATCGAACGTATATATTTATAGATGCACAGAATGCAGAATGACTGCCTACATCGAAAACTGCATTCTAGCCAACCTGCCCGCCGACGGCGACCCAGTTATGCATCGGCGTTCTCGAATTTCCGCTTCGAGACGTCCGTCGCCGTATGCTATCCGCGTATCGATGAAACGATAAACTCCGAAAGGCTCGTAAACGCGACGGATCGTCGGCTGGAACGATTTCTCGGTATTCCAGACACAAGCAACCCCCTATGCGCGTGCTTCTCCTCTCGAGTGTCGCGTATCGCGTGCAGAACGATCAGTGTATTTTCGACCGATCGCGGGCAGACGCAGTCGCGAGGAGAGACGTCAACGGGAGTCGTAAATTCCCGTTACGATTATAATAATCGACACCACGAGTTGATCGAGCCCCTGATTTCGGTTAAGACAATAGAGGTGATTCAATTAGTATAACACTGTGATTCACAGAGTTATAAGGTTTGTATTTCCAACACTTAAGTTACACCGTTGAGTAGATATAATTCCTAGATGACACCTTGTCGCGCCAAGATAAGATAGATGCACAATAGAGCAAGGCTCTTGTAGTCGAATTTGGTATGCTAGTGGACGTAGCATTAGAGGATACTTATTAGACGTTAGATTTAGACGTTAGACTTCGACGTTGTAAGTTGACCCTTCTAGCGGTGTAGAAGAGGTAGTTGACTTTTCTAGCGGTGTAGAACAAGTAAAGTTGGGTGACGATTCTGTGTCGGAGGAAAGCTAGCGATGGGTGTGTCTAGCGCACGGGACCATCGGATTTGTTCATGACATTTTGGTCAGGAAAGTGAGGGCAGTGTACATTGCTTGTGATTGGATAAACGAAGGTTGGTGGATCAGGAAGATCTTAGTCGCCCTCGATAGAAAGTTGCTAGTAGGAAGCAGCATCGTACGCGAGAAAAACTAACTTTCCTTTGTCAAGTCGTAGTGGACAATAGTCGTTAAAAAGTGATAAGAAAAAGGATATTTGTTCGATTTGAAGGACTTTAGCTAGCAAATTATTTATGACGGGTCCTTAAGACTATTGAGGGTGCGCCGTAAGGATGAGCGGACATCCGGTGTCCGTCTGGCCCGCGGTGTATGGCCTGGTCTAGGTAGAGGGCCGCCCGACCTAACAATTAGAATCGCGTAAACTAAGCAATGCGTGAAAGCGTTTTTACGTGCTGAAATTCAATACGCTCGGTGTCGAAAGCTTAAATCGTTTTAAATCGGAGATTACGAGACTCGCGACGTTCAACTGCCGCGACCCAAATTTTTTCTTCCAGTGGATTCTCATTCCGCCGATGCGTGGTAAACGCGAGGTGCCCTCTTCCTTGCGGCGAGCTAGCGTTCGTTACGATTCCAGGGACGAGAGACGCGAGACGAGCGTGGATTTAGCTTAATGGCCTGGGAACCGGGCGCGAGAATTATCCTCGAGCGGAAAGTACGGTAAAATGGTCAACGCGCGTGTTCGTGCGCGTTGCTGTTCGTGCAACGGGAACCGTCATCAGACGCCGCAAATGCAAAGAACCTCGTGGGCTTCCAGCCAGCCTTTCCAAAGTTTCAGCCCGCGCGAGCCAAGCGACCAACCACCGCGCTTCGATGCACCGTTTTTTGGCGGAACGAAACGACACAGCTGCTTCGTAATTTTACGGGGCTTTTACGAGGAGACCGCGTACGTAACACGTTGACCGTCGCTGTTACGATCGCCAACGCGTTATCGTCGTTGCTCGAACGGACGTACTACTCGAAAGACGAACGCGCGGCAGCGATCGTCTCGTTGCGTCCAATGTATCTTTGTTCCTGGCTGAACGCGTAAACGACGATCGGTAACTGAGCGACATAAAATACGTCTGCGCTTGGAATTCCAATTTAAATAGGGGAACCTGTATACGAACGTAACGATCGCGACTTTACGTGGCTTTTCTCGTTGGCGAGCGAATCGACTCGAAAGAATCGCGAGAAGAAAAACTCGCGTATTTCTCGCAGCGAATATTTGTAGCATAATAGGCGCAGTCCCGCTGGATTTTGTAACTGCGACGAAACCGCTTGCACCGGACTCGCGCTACTTTTTCCCCGGGCAAGCAGCGTTTAACCGGAGAAATGAATTACATCGATGTACCGGATGCAGTTGACACACCGACGATTAAACCGGACCGTGGACCACAGCCCCGCTTTTTGTTCTTCCTTTAAGTAACCCAAATAAACATTATTTTTTTCGTGCCACCGAACGTCCACCGAAATAGTAACGATGACGCTCTTGATCCGTGAACGACGATCGCGCCAATCATTGTTCGATGGTATTTAGGAGACCGCCTATTTTCAGACCACTATTTTTGTTTTAAATGGCTTTCGCGACGTTTGCAAACCTCTGCCAACCGCAGGCACACGCGAATCCCGATGCATCACCGAACAGTCACGCGACTCTAGCACCTTACTCTCCGCTTTCCTAATCGGGACGCCATTCTAAACCATATACGTACGTACGATCAAACGACCCATTATTCCATTTATCGTTCGAAAGCTCGTAGTTATTAATTTTCCAGCGCCGTTTCGGTTCTGCGCGTCGCCATATCCAGATATCGTAGAAATACTTGCAGCCGGCAAGGGGGCTAGATCGATCAGCGTCAGGGTCGGCCCGGCAACGAGTTCGATTTTCTATGGAATCTGCGTTTAATTAACGAGCACGGACCAGCTGCTGCATTTTCCGCTAGAAATTACGAATAATTGCCGAGTTTACGGACACGGCTCGTAGACTTATTTGTTTACGGGTTTTCGGGTATGGCCGTGCGTGCGAACAACGGTATAGCGCCGGTTGCTATTGTTTAAAAACGTGTACACGGTTCTCGAGCTATTCCGAAACATGGCGACCGATCTACGATACGATCAGACTCGAACGTAAGCGAGGTCGATCGAAAAATCGCGAGGAATCCGACGACGTTCGCGTATAAAAAGAGGAAACGAACGATATCCTTGTGGAAGCTGCGTCTCTGTATTCGAGTTTCTTCGTGGCACGCGTTCGATAAACGTTCGAGACAACGCGTAGGATAATAGTAAGCGACAAGTTTTTTAATTCGACAAGCTGCGACTTTGTTGCGGCAGCGACGGAGGATCGAGCAACTTTCACATAGAAATTGAAAAGTTACGCTTCGCTTCGAGTAGAACTTTTCGATTCTCGACGGATTTTCGTCCACGTTGGAAACTTTTCCTTCTCGATTTTCCAACTTCCACCTCGTCTGTCGAATTAAGGAATCGTAGTAGCGAGGCGACTCGATCTCGTTTCTCGTCTTTCTCTTCTCTTCCTTCGACCTCCGCTATAAGCGTCATTACACTTTGCATCAATTTATTCGTCGCGAGTAATTGCCGCGCAATTGACTACGAGTTTAAGATACGCGTTTCTACGGTCGCAGGTATAAGCGAGACTCGCGATATTTCGATAACGCGTGACTATAATTGAATGGTAAGATGTCGTGTTGGCAACTAAGTGATTGCGGATTTTGCCAATACCACCTAATGATAAAATCCGCAATCACTTAGTTGCAAAGACGATAGTTTGTAACACCATCTGTTACGTCGCGTGAGACGGTTCATGCGACGTCCTTGGACGTCAAGGGTCCGCGTGTCGTTACGCAGACACTCGACAAACCTAAGGAACCACCATAAACAGAATCCTTTTAACTTAAACTCTAGTCCTGCAAGTATTTTCGGATGGTCCTTGAGACAGTCCTTAGGTTTATCGCACGTTCTTAGAAATTGCGGAGAAAGCGGATATTTGTCTAAAGGAAAAGCAGGTTTTTCCCATGAACAAGGTCACCCACGAGCCACGTCGGTAACGTGGGTCATAACCAATGGCCATCGCGGATCGTTATCCTCACTTTCCTGACGAAAGTTCTTAGTTCAAAAGGCACAGACACCGAGTTTTCCTCCGTAATAACGGACTTCGCTTCTTCTATTACACCAGGAGAGTCAACTTCTTCTTCTACTACACTAGGAAAGTCAACTTCTTCTTCTACGACCGAAGGAAAGTCTACTCAACTGTTTCTACGAGATTAGTTCAGTCAATACTCCGGCATCGAGTCGACAATTGCCAAGTCATCGACATATCTAATCGTACTTGATCTCGCCTACAGATCAGTCAACGTATCTCTATCGGGTCTTCATCCGTCAAACAATCGTCTACGATATTTGTATCACACGTAACGGCGTAACTCATCGTTGTATTAAGTTGTTGGAAATATACAGGATGGTTGGTAACTGGTGGTACAAGCGGAAAGGGGGTGATTCTACGCGAAAAAAGAAGTCGAAAATATAGAATACAAATTTTTCGTTTGAGGCTTTGTTTTCGAGAAAATCGACTTTGAATTTTCGCTCGGTACGCGTGCGATACGTTACAACGGATCTCACTGTAGATCGTTGTCTCGATGGAAAAATAAATTTTTATTCTATATTTTCAACTTCTTTTTTCGCGTAGAATCACCCCCTTTCCGCTTGTACCAACAGTTACCAACCACCCTGTATATTATACAGTCGAAAATATAGAATAAAATTTTTTTTATTTCTTTTTTTGAATTTTCCCATCGAGACAACGATCTACAGTGAGATCCGTTATAACGAGACGTGACAAAGCGCACGCGTACCGAGCGAAGATTCAAAGTCGATTTTCTCGGGAACAAAGCCTCAAACGAAAAATTTTTATTCTATATTTTCGACTTCTTTTTTCGCGTAGAATCACCCCCTTTCCGCTTGTACCACCAGGTACCAACCATCCTGTAGAATTTGTAACCTGTTAATCGCAGTGTTACACCACATCAATCACCCCAATTATCCCAAAAGAAATAAGAGGATCGATCTGTTCGTGGTGTCGATTATTATAATCGTAACGGGAATTTACGACTTCCGTTGACGCGCTTCCTCGCGATCGCGTCCCCCCGCGACTGGTCCAAGATACACCATCGATCGAGTAAACGCGACAATTACCCGATGCCACTTGAAATATCCTGCGAAAGCTTTTCGCGTGGAAACACGCAACCGCGCGTCGCAGCCTGAGAGTTTTCTTTATATCGCAGTTTTCCGTAATACTATTGGAAAAGACGAGGGCGTTTGACTCGTGGAAATTACTAAAACATACTAACTAAAATATCGAGAAAGTGACGCGAGAGAAGAGACGAGGAATAGTCGGGATACGAGCGGCGATAGGAAAAGGAAAGTGACGAGGAACAGACAAGAAGACAAGAACCCAAATACGCGGAGAAAGGGTTGGAGAGACGCGTGGACGTTCCGGAATCTTTTTCCCATGCACGTGTACGTAGATCGAGCACGTCCACGTCGCTAGCCTCTTTCGTCGTTGCGCAAAAATCATTTGCATGACAATGAGCCAGGGCCGCGTGTCGCATGGCATAGCTCGTCGGTCGAAAAAAAAAAATGCGCATCGACTCTTAAAAAAAACCTGTGGGAAATCGAGCAGCCCGCACCGCCGGGCAACGCGCGTCTCTCGCTACGGTTCGCTCTATCAAACTGCCCGCCGACCAGTTTTTTCCCGACCCCCTTCTAGTAACAAAGTTTCGTTTCGTTTCGTTTTGTTTCTGGAACAAGCTGCAGTCAGCTCGGCAATTTCTTAGAAAGTTCGTTACCGTTAATTCGTCGATGGTTGCGTAAAAAAAAAGCTTGCTAACGAACTGGTTTCGTATTTTAAACTGTACAAAAAATGGACGGAAATCCGACTTAGAAATGGACGTTCGATAATAAAAACATGGCGAATACGGCAAACCAAGTGCAGGGACGATATCTCTACATATATCGTACGTACGTTTAACCGCAAAGCATGCTAGTTGCGGCGAGTGTTTCGAATAAATTTGACGAAAACAGCTTCGTTATTAACGTTAACAGCTGCGTATTCATTTGCTTGTTATACAATGTCGTTAGGTGCGAGAATTGATTAGGAGACGCGCGTTGATGAAAGCACGATGATAAATATATTGTTTCGCAGGAGCTTCTAAATGCGACGGGTAAACCGGTATACCGACAGCAACGTTAGCGAAACGCGCGTTGATACGATATTTCTTCGTGCTTATTCGCCGCGCTAAATGTACATACTTGCTTCCTGCGATTTACAGGTTGCATGTGTGGCACCCGCGTCGAGTACAAATTTGCCGCGGTGTCGTCAAACGGTGCACGATGTAGGTATAGTCGTTTAAACATGTACCACCTTGGGATATCGATAATAAGCGCAAGATCGAGTTACCTAGTCGACATTCCTCGGCGCCGATAATAGCCGGTACACCAGCGTCGCGTCGTTAGATCGAATCGTAGACGATACTCGTCGGACACCGCGACTCCTACTGATACATACGTATTTGGAGGATGCACGGAAAGCTACACGCTACTTTTTTTCCTTCTTCTCTTTTTTTGCTACAGCTGCGGGACGTCCTTCGCGTGATACGTCAACAAAGCCAACGACGGTCTTTCGTGGAGATCGAAGAACCGCTAACCTGTCAAAAGTGTCCCGCGTACCGTTGCCATGCGACGCGTTTACGTCGTTCTCGCGTAATGTAACCGAAAGGCACGATACGAAATGACCGATCGCACGCGATCGCCGTCGTCTCGAATTTGTTTTCGAAGAAACGAACCGAAGCCGGCGGAAGATAGCGTTCCGAGGTAAATAAACAAGAGCAGAACGCAAAAACCAACGTTCGTTCGTCTCGGAGGGGGAAAAAATACAGAAAGAAACGGAATCGAGTTAAATTCCAATCTCGCTATGATCGAAATTTACGAGCAATCAAGGCACGGATGCGTGCGCATCTTTTGTTTTTCAACTGGATTTTGCTTTCGATGATTGATAATACTTTCAGCCATATCGAGGTGCACTCGAAAAAACTACGTACGATATTCTTTCTGCCGATGACAGGATATATAAAAGAACGCTCGTGGCTATTTACTTGCAGATATATACGTATGTGCATAGACGCATAATTTGGAAGCGGTGATCGGCTGACGGACCTCCCGCGTAATCGAACGCATAACGCATCTGCGACACCATACGCGTGAACCGTTGCGACAACCTGGCGCACGTTACGTACTAACCGTTCGGAAACGCGTTAATTGCCCACGCATTCTCGATAACGGCATCCGATTATTTTGTAACTTTCCTTGCCACTGTATTGTCTCATTACCGACAGCGATCTTAGATGCCTGATCGAGATTACCGCGAAAGTACACGGGATATCGTGATGCGAAAGGCTGCGCCATGAAACCTCTTTTCAAAAGAAGGGAGAATCGAGACTTAACCTAACGTAATGGCGAGGAGCAGATAGGAAAGAGAAGACAGATTTCGAGGAGAACTGAACGGAGATACCTTAAGCTCGGGGCGAGTCGTTAAAATCATTTTGGTCGGAGTGAAACGGACAAAGAGGGTGGCGACGTGGCCAACGGACGCTCGGAACAGACTCGATTCGTTGGGGATCGAAGTGCACAGGTAGTCGACATGTTCGTTTTTTCTGTGTAGCTTGACAGCAGAGCACGTGAACGGAGAATTCCAACACCGGATGATTTCAACGGAACTATGGAAATCTTTGCGCAATTTACTCGCAAACGATATTATCGAAAGGTTGCGTCGACGACTCGATCGCGAGAAGCTTCGGCTTTCGGGAAATCGGTGGCCTTCGAGGAGTTTTCAAGCATCTCGAACGGAGAATCCGAGCGTTGCTATTGGACGATATTCAAAAACGGTTGACATTACCGCGAGAAGCGGTTTCGATACTTCGTTCTTTTCAAACATGGATTTCGCGACTGGCGAAGCCGGCTGCTCGTTTTCCAATCGCGGCGTTAAATCGTCGATACCGTGTTTCGTACGATACCGACGCGTACAATACGATCCGAGAAAGATAGCCGCGTTAAATATCGTTCTACGTGGAAGGACCCCGGGAGCGCCTTTGGAGGTTACATTTCCAACGTAACGCTCTCTGACTCGCAGGAAATCGAGCAGGATGTCGATAGAACAAATCGGTTACTCACCGTTCGGCGAACGTCCGCCTCCTCGTACACGACACACTTCTCTCAGGTAATGTAACTAAACTCGCGACGTATAAAGGGATAACCGAATAATGCGAATACGACGAGGACGAACACAACACACTCACAAGTCACGAAACAGACTGAAGCTGACTGGCCGGGCACCCCTCTCTTCGACGTTGCTACGAGACCGAAGCGACGCTACCGCCCTCTGTCGGCGACACCGGAACTTTGCAACGCTCGCTCTCCAAACCCGCCATATTTCAAACGCGTTCTTTTCTTTTTCTATTTTCTTACGCGATTAAATGGAATACGAAAGAGACGGTTTAACCGATAATTACAGAAAACGTGTAACGGTTATGAACATATCTAGTACTATTTATTTCGTTACATTTTAAATAAGATTCGATATATTAACAAATATTTATAACATTTACAATTTTCGCGATCTTTGGTTGCACTTTTAAAACGTATATGTATTTATCGTATATATTATGAAATTGCAAAATAAATATAGAAATATATTTTACACGTTTACGTGTATATGTATAACGTACGATATAACGTTATTGCCCAAAATATACTATATCTACGGAAACCGATAAATATTACTCGAGCGCTAAGAATTTACATCTTCGAAAAGCAAAAAGGAGATAATAAAAGATCGAAAATTCAGGTAGTTTCGAATAAACTGGTTGAACAAAGTATCTCTACGTGATTCTTGTTTTCGACATAAATGTACCTCTGCAAACTTTAGTCGTCTACCGACTATGGCACTGCTTAACCGTTTAACTATTTAACGCAAGCGTCTTTGTCTCTGACTTGGGAGAAACGTTTAGAAGGAAGATACGATATCGGAACATCGTCCCTTTGCATCACTTGAAGGTAAACGCATAGAATGGTCGTGCAAATATACTTTCGTATCGCGTTATCAAATTTCTTTAAATAGTAACAGCAGTATGCACGTTTATAGACAGTTTGAGCAATAACGTTGGATTATCAACCTTCCGTATTACCGTTGTTGTCCTTCGGTCGTTATTTCAATACGTGCCATACGGTAACTAGCTTTCTAGGATTTTGAAGTACGGAGAACCAGTGTAGCCTTTCCGTCGATCCTCTGACTCCCTTTCCAAGCGCAACTTTACCGATGGAAGTGTCTTTCGACTTTTGAACCGACGTTATCGAATCCTCGCTGTCGCTCGGATGCTCTATGGTGCTGGCAGCAGGTTCGGCAGGCGCAGCCTAAAATATTTCCCAGTCACGCGACATTTCATTCGTAAAATGTACGAAAATTGATACGCACTTTGCCGCGCAATACCACGAGAAACTGCACTATGTCTAATTGATTGTACGATACGTCGAACGTCAGTGTTTCGTTGAACTCCGAGTGCGGATTCGCAACGACGAATCGGGTCTTCTTCTTTTTCATTCGTTGGCCTGTCCTTCCATTGAGCATCAATATCCTGACGTAAAAACCTAGAAACAACGAGCAGCGATAACAACGCACGAAGACAAACGAAGATGCGAGTAAGTTTACGTGCGGCGCTTACTAAAGTCGTTTAAACACGACACCGGTGGCGTAAACTTCACGTCGCGTACTTTCATTACGTTTATAGTCAGTCTCTGCGCTGTGGGTAAATAACTAATAGCTAATAAAATGTTCCCAAGCGTCTGCAACATGTAACAAAGAACGTGGTGTAAGCGAAGAGGAATCGAAGGAGATAAAATCGTAACGTTTGATATATTTTACGCCAGTACCAAATTGGACTGCTTCATTCTGAAGTTGAACATATGAATCTCTGGACTCTGTAGAACGTGCTTCGCCTCCTTCAGCGACACCCTCAGCGTGCTCAGTTCCGTGTCGTTGGCGTATCTGTCGCGATCGTAAGCCGCAAAATCGAGAATCCATTCCTAAAAAGGAAAAAACGATCGTGTTATGTAGCGAACGCAGCGAACACTTCCAGAGAAATAGAGAAACGCGTTCGATCTTCGTAGCCCGTTTTCTTCGCGCAAAATTACGTATTCGACGTCGATACGTTTGTTTAAACGTTCGTTCGTTATGTAAAATATACTTTGTTCGAGCGAGTTTCACGGTAGATGCGTTTGACGAGTGACGTGTTTTTTAACCTTGAGTTAAAACAACGATAGGATTGGCGCGATAAAAACGCACGTACCTTAACTTCGTGAGGCTTTACGTTCGCCACGACGAACGTTTCCTTGAAAACGGGGCTCGCCGTGTGCCTGACACCCCTCGTGCGGAAACTGTGTAATTTCTGTCGGTTCCTGTGATTCCACGATTGTTTCGTTATGTTCAGAGCCACGTACGGTTCCAAGGTGCAGTTGTATTGCTTCGGTGGAAGGCCGGATAACGCCTGCACGCAGTGCAACGCTTAAATTTTCTTCTTTCGTTCGAGAAGATGTCGCGAGTCGATCAATCTCGCGATTACCCGCCTTTCTTTCGATACGAATCGAGCTACCGTGCGTTTTGCCTGTCGCTAGAAATTCGTTGCGTCGTTCGTTGTTAACACGGCCTTTAGAACTGTACGTATAGACACAGCTGATGAAATATCGAGCAACGTTGGCGAAGTGAAACGAAACGAACCCGAGGCCGTTGAACGTCGCGAGTCCTTAGAGATTCGTAACTCGATTTCCATTCTGACGAGAAAGTAGGCACAAAGGAGGATCGGATGAAAGGAAAGCGTTTAATACCTCGATACCGATAACGAGTTTCCCGGTAATAGTTTCGTCGCAGGGCGGCAAGTACTGCAGGCTTATCGTCAGTTCCGTCGGGAATTCCTTTTGCTTCCTCTCGGCTTTCTGCTTATCCTTTTGCACCAAATTCTGCAACGTAACACGCGCCAATGGATCAACAATTAAAATGGGCAGCACGATCTCGGCCAATTAAAATGAAAATCAGCACGGTTAACGGAGCTCACCAGGGTGGACGAGGTGTCGGTGCAACCGAATTGAGCGTTGTTGGAATTCCAGGAATTGCCCTCGATCGGGCTGGCGTTTTCGTCGATCGTACCTGTGCAAAAATTTATCAACGCGTTGTTAGCCAGGTTGAAAGGAAAAGAAGACGAAGAGGAGGCAAGAATCGGACAACACAGACTGACAGAGGAAACGGATAAGAAAAGCGATGGAAAGGTACCGTTGCTGCTGCCTTCGTACAGGCTACCCAATCTCCATGACCTGTAGCTGACATCGTTCAACTTGACGTTTTCATTCTGTTTGCTCTTGACACGCAACGGCACACTTTTTGCTTCTCTCTCTGCAAAGAATTATTCTCGGCTTTGATTATGCAATTTGTAAACAGCCGCGATTGCTCGCCGCTAATTGCGCTTTGGTTAACGTACACGTAGCGAACCGAGTGCCGATTTCTAAAACGTTTGAACAACCGGCATTCTAGGATTCGAAACGTTTAACATGGTGAATAAACGCGTGTGAAAGGTAAAAGCTGGTTAATTTTCCGATTAAAAAGCGGAGTACTCGACATTTTTAATTGGCAAGTTCATCGAACTCGTAACCACGATTTAGGTGACGCGACACTCTTTGTCGGAGGAAAAGAAGATACTCGTCTGATAGCAGAATTTATGGAATTCTTGATGTTGCCTGGTGGATGGGCGTTTTCGTAGCGGCGCTATCGAAGACCTGTGTGCAGTTAGTTCGCAGGATGACATACCTAATTACGTAACGTCGCGGAGGAAACGAAGGAAACGTCGTCGTTTGCATGTGTGTATAAATATAACTGTGCGAACAATGGCGTAATGTATCAACCGCCGCGTACACACAAGATTCGCGATTCACCATGCAGGAATTTAAGCTTCCTTCCTTTCAGCCAAATAGCTCGTTCTTCGTTGGATAAACGTCGCTTGGAATAAAGGAATTGCGCTCCGCATACAGCCGAATAATTTTATAATCGGCGTGGCGACACGTACGAGCTGAAACGAACGCTATAAAAACGAACGCAGGAGAAACGATCTACGACAAGATTCGTGACCGATCCGCGCGTTCTTGTCATTTTAGTTTTTACGTAAACGCGTGCGAAGAATCTCCGTTCCACATAGCAATTGAAACGCGTCGAGCAGCGTTCCGCGAGTGGACAAACGCGAGCATCCGGTAAACCGAGCGATCGTCGGCGTATTAGCGAGCCGAGGCTCGAAGGCCCTTTGGCTCGAAAGGTATCAAAAGCGAGGCGTACGCGCGATTATTTTTCCCGGCACGCGTTTCATGTACAAGCACGTGTGCGCGGAAGCAGAGCTGGCGGACGTGCCGAGAAAATGAAATACCAGTGGCTTGGCTTAGTCGCCAGACGTTTAATCAACGCTAAGCACCGACGAAACCAATTGCCTGGTCGCGAGTTCGGACAGCCGACAAAACGATGCGCTGTGTCGCGCTACATCCTCGTTTCGTAAACTCGGCATATTCGCGCGACAAAGTAAACGATCAGCCGGCCGCAGACGGCCACGTCGCTTCGGTAGATCGACGTTCCGATCGGAGATGGAACGCGTGGCGAAAATAAAATACGCTCTAATAAATTGATAAATTTCGACGAACGAAACGTGTGGGTATTGGAGTAGCTGCACCGCAGCGACGAAGCGAGCAATCATCGACGCAAACTTTTCGTCGCAACTTCCACACAAGCAGCCCTTAAGTGGAATTTAAGAAACTTTGCAACTCGTCGCTTTAATCGGGAGCGCGATACTCGAGCGTATGGATCGAGCGAATGTTCTCAAAAGCTCGTACGAATGGCAATGCTGGTGATAATAACGCGATACGTGTTTGGGCGTAAACGGCAGGGCTTACTTCTTTTCACGCATTCGTATCCAAGGCATCCTGGCGTGAGAAAACAGGCGATCACGAGCAAGAGAAGGACGATGGCCAGCGCTGCCACTACGACGATAAGAATTCGGCCCCATGGGCCAAAAAGGTCACCGTGCACCATTCACTAGAAACGTTGCAAGATTACTACGGATCGATGTTAAAAAGAAACGATCGACGATCGATCGGAAACGCCGGTTAGTCGGCTTTCTAGTTTCACCGTTTTACGGTGTACTTCGTCCCGATGCGGTTCACTACGTTACCGAAATTATTCCCAAACGTTTATCCGAGACGGTGTGTTTCTGGCGGTGGACGAGGAGAGCAGGAAAATTACTCGCGTGTCGCGTCACGTTCCATACATCTGTCGCGCAATTCTCGCGTCGGAGGAAAGAGGAGAAAGAAGTCGCGTTAAATGCGCGCAGAGAACACTTGTGCTTTTCGCGCTCGTTTCTAACCGCTCGAGAAAAATGAGAGGAAGCTTCCGACGTGGAGGAGCACGTCGAGCCGAATGCAGCCACCGTCGCTTCGATCTTTTTCCTCTTTATTCGAGTTGCACTCGCGTGCCGGGATAAAGCGCTGGTCGGAGGAAACTCACGCACACCGAGCGCACCGTGCGAGAAAACCGCGTACAGGTACATGGCGTATACCGGGCGAATTAAGCGTTTGTCTCGAGTCGCTTTTCAGCCGAGCAACGTCGCGAGGAACGTTATCGGCGGTTCCATGTTCTCCTTCCTCCCGGATATTACGTATCCATCCCGTCGAACGTAAGACGCTCGATCGAAGCGAAGCCGAACGTTGGCGCGTCATCGCGATAGAAGTTTCTCGGCATTTCCCGCGAATCGCCGAATTTCTCGACAAATTCCGCAGGACGATACTCACTCGGCCAAGACAGCGTGCCACGACGAGAGGATGTTTCGCGGTTTCGCGCGATCGGACGGCATTCGCGAGTCGTCGACGAAACGACGACGAAACAGACCGAAAGAACGGATCGATCGCGGTGACTTGGTGCGCGATCGTCAACTACCGGTGAACGACGAACGTAAGTACGCGGCTGCATAGAAGGAAGAACGAGTAACGCGCTATCTACGCGCCCCTCTCCCCAGCTTCGACGACTCTACTCTACCTACCTCCGCCGCGACCGCGGCCGGTAGCCGCCGGTGCGCGACTTACGTTAACGCGTACAAAATATACGAGCAATCGGAAAACGATCGGTTCGATCTCGATTCGATCGACCATTCGATCGCTGGTAGACTCTCGGCGCTGTACGCGATCCTCGTCCGAGTTCCTCCAAGTCGAACGGTTTTAAACGCGCCAACGTCCGAGTCACCGAGACGATTTCACGGACTCACCGGCTAATCTTTCGTTTAAATACACGATTTACGTAATCGTTGCGTGTCCTTACGAATCGCTCGGAACCAACGAATTGACGAACACGATACGAACCGTGCTGTCCAGATTTTCTCGCCACAGTTTTCTAAATAAGACTCGATCGTGCGAAAAGCGAGGAAAGAATTCGATCCTTGCTTGGCATTTTACCGTAACACGCCGTTATGCGCGGGCAAACCTGAACGCTCAACGAGGAAACTGTGGGTTACGACTGATAACACGCGCGCTATCGCGCCTGTGTTCGCCTTGCCTATCAACAGGACCGATGATAGAGCGCGCCCATAGACAATGCCACCGTGCATATTTTCCAACAGAACGTCGTCCGTTACGTACGTATTACGTCGTACGTACGCGTTTGCATTGTACGGTAAGCTTGGACGAGCGTTCGCGGTCTCCTGAAAAATTAGAACTCGATCCACTGATTCAAACGCCGCGTCCAATAAATCGATTTACGCGCCACGTAAATTGCGACGGAAGGAACGTTGATAGATCGTTCGCATACGCGTTCCCTTCTGACAACAAATTATCCGCTGTTTGACAAACTGTTCTCCGTGATAACGAATGGCTCGTGGTAATGGTACGAGCGACTTAAAACACCTGTATAGTGGAACAGAAAGTTTCACAGGTACGTCGCTCGATCGTTACTGGCTGCGCAACGATCGCTCGTTTACCTTGCCGACCATCGAAATACGACAAATCGTCGAGAGCAACGTCGCTCGAAGAGACCAAGATTCTTCTTTTTTCAAAGTTTTTCCACGCGATTCTTTATTCTTCTCCCGTGTATACGATCGTCGAGTAAAGTTCAACCGGTTGCGTCGCCACACCGAAGCGATGCTTTTTCCCGCGCACACGGATATTGGTATCGTTGAGGTTATTAGATGTATAAAGAGAGAAACGCGTGGATAAATTGTAAGGTAGAAAATATATCTTAATACAGAAGTGTAAGTACGAGTAGGAATATAACTCGAGCTGGTGCAGATCCGCGCGCTAGCAGTGTCACCCTATAACTGAAAACCGCGAAGCCAACGTCGCCTGTCTTCCGTTTATGGTCTGCCTTTGTCCCAGTCTTTCGTCTATACGCCGTCGATTGCTTCGGTGCTCGAGAAAACTAAAAAGACCAGATGTAGTTCTCCGCTTTTCGCGTTGCTCTTCGCATCGACGAACGTCTCGATTTCGAGAAAACCGAAAGGTTCGATAATCGTACGTACGGATCGGTATTACGAGATTATTGCGCGCCAGTCTCAATGTCGCTGTTCTTCAATGAAACGTACCGCTGGCGCATTGCGCAATCGGATTGCGTAAAATTCATCGATATCTCGCTCGACGAGAGGACCGTGTGACACGACGGATAAGGTGAAAAAAGTAGGGGGACGGTGGTTCGCTGTTTCGGATAGTATTCGACGAAAAGGTAGTGGAGCGAATACGAGGAACAGGATGGTCGTTTCTATAGCTGCCATTGAAAACGACACCGATCGACCAGGTAGTTTCACTTTCCAGCGAATATATAATTTCCATGCTTTTCCGGGTAAATTCTCGAACGATGGGGAATCTCGAGTCGCTGCGGGCTTTCGCCTGCCTCTGGAGAATCTATCGCGTCGTCGTTTCGCGTAAACACGACGCGCGTCGAAAATTACCGTTTAACGCGATACGACAATTTCGCGAGAATCTTTTACATAATTTTACGTGACGTCACACGGAGTCGGTGGAGGTTTCGTGGATCGGAGAAACGAATAGTCGCGGTAACGAAGCTCGCGCGAGTAGCGCAAAAGGCCGAGCAACGAGGTATTTGAATAAAAGTGGGCGCAAGCACCCGTTTCGAAAACTCGATACTTTACCTTCCATTTGAACGAACTTGAAAAATCCATCGTATTTCCATAAAGCGAAGTTCGAGTTGGGAAAATGGCGTTCGTCGAATCGGTCGGTGCTCGAAAAGAGGAAGAAAATTCGGGGCAAACGAGACGCGTCGCGCCGAAAAGTCAAACGGGCGCGCTCCCGTAGAGGAAGGGGCAAACAACGAGGAAACGGAGAGAGAGTTCATCCCCGATCGATCGACGGTCGTTCGGACACGGTGACCTCGATCCTCGATCCGACGTCTCCTTTCACTCGAGCACTTCTTTCGAGAGCTCTTTCTCGCACCGGCGCTGCCAAGGAACGTGATTGCATTCTATCGCGTTCGCTGGAGTACGCAGGCTCGACGTCGTGTTACCTGCCGGACCGACGTTTAGATTTCACTTTCATGTAAGTACCATCGATCGCGCGTCTAGTCGGACAACGTTTTCGCGGTCTTCGAGAACCGTTGAATCGGTCAACGTCTTCGCGTTCTTCCCTTCTGCTTCGATTCTCTTCGATTTCCAATTACGCGTACTCGGACAAGAATATCGAACTCGTTCGATTTGCCTGGGAAAATCTGTGCAACGTTGGCGTTTTGTCTCGTCGCGTAAAGAATACAAAGCGTGACGAGACTAACGTTCGTCGATGAGAAAGATCGACAGGATGGTTCGTGATCGACGATTTTAATTACAGAAGATCGGCGGCAGCAAAGTCGATTGATATCCGCACACTCGAGCAAGGATCACGCGCGCACTGCGAGTATACCAGAGGAAGATCTGTTTTTTGTTGTAAACGATGTGGAGTACGAAGGACATCCTAGCGAAGCTGTGTATCCTGCTGTTTCTTTGCGAACGTAAGTGTCGATTCCTACGCATACGCGTGTCGGACGTACCGCGTCCTTCGCCTACTTACGTCCAATTGCCCCGAATGTCGCAAACATCCTCGACCATAGTCCGCTTGACTGGCGCAAAAACATCTTTACGAGCGAGACGGTCGATGTGAAAAGATTCTTATAGAATAATTGGATTGCAAGGCTGGGGTAAAGGAAGAAATTGCGCGATAACGCGGTTGTTACTGGTTTTCAGACGCAACGTGCCTCGTTATTCCGGAGGAATTGCCCACCATACTTTCGCTCGTCTACTCCAACATCCCACCGATAAAGAAAGGTAACCAACCGGTGATTGCGTAAAAACGGTAAACGTGTAATTGTCCGTGTCAGAGTTTACCGAAATACCACGACAAAATCCAATGCTTCGATACGCATGAAAAAATAAAACGTTTTGTCGCGTGACGCGAACGCGCCAGGTACTTTCACTGGTCGCGCGTGTTTCGCCTTTGCAAGGCGCGCCTGTGCGCGACCGGTTCCAACCGAATCGTACGCCCGATCAGCCGGAATTGTTCTTCTTGTGTCGATTCTCGCGACAGGTACCGACTCGAGGATAGGCGTTGGTTTCCGGCTTGGCGAACACGCGGACTTCCAGATGCTGTTTGAGTTGGGACCGCAAACGGAAACCGAGCCCATTAGCAATGCCGACTCGAAGAGACGTCGAGACGTGAGTATCTTGGTAGAAACGATCTTCTAATCGCGTAATCGGTGTTTTCTTTGCTGAACGTGCGTCGCGATGATGTTGATGCGTTCTAAACAGGCGATGTTCAGCGCGGCGATGAGAGGAGAGCTCGGATCGCTGGCTCAGGCAGTGGCCAAGTACCAGTTGGAGCGCAAATTACAGAAGGAATTGGATAGATTAAAGAAGACGAAGAAGAAGTCAAATGCAGTGGCTGCACCAGGAAACGACGACAAAAACGTAATTTTAGCTAATTGCTTGTTCTTGTCGACCGCGATACAACTCGCTCGTTATCTTTCGCAGAAATATGAAAATAAAATGTAACGACCGTTTTTTTTTTTTTTTTCCGTTTCTATCAGACTGTCGCCAGCGAATGGCTAACCAAGTGGAGCAAGGATATGGGCAAGTCGTCAGAGGATCGATCGTCCTCGGGAGACGTTTCGGTTGAGAAGAACGTGTCGACGCCCGCGAAAATTCAAACCGTACAAAGGATAAGACAAAGTTCGCAATCGAATGACAAGAGAAATACGATTTCCGACTTGAAACAATTGTACAAATCGCAGAGTAATACGGAGATAGAGAAGAGAATTACGTAATCGTAATACGTTAATCGTTAGTAAGGTACGTTCCTCGTGGATTTTGTAGATAGATCGTTCGTTAACTATATATATATATATATACGGTGAAAGTAATGATGCAAGGAAGAGGACTAAATTGATTAATATGGTTTTTACGTGCCAAAGAACGTTGGACTTGCTATTATCAGTTGTAGGGAAAGCGTGTTAAACCGTAGAAGTTTTTGTTCTTCCGACGAATGATTTGGTAATATAGAAATACCGACGGGACGCGACTTTGTTGTACAAACGAGAATATGGCTACGGGTAACGCCTTCTATGTGTTCGTTCTTGCGCCGATTCGACGAAATTTTAAGTTATGGTTGTTGTATAAAGAATAAGATTTTATATATGAAATCGTTATTTGTATACCGCTCTATGAAATTGTGTTAAAAAACAGAGTGAAATACTATTTGCGTTTTGTGTTCTTTTATTTCTTTCCTTTAAAATCGATTCGATCGCTGCTTCTTGACCTCCTTCGAGAACTTTTGTTTCAATTTATCTTCTTAACTTTATCTTTTGCAAATCGAATCTGATGGTAACGGATCCATTTTACATTTTTGAACGCGTCGTATAATTCGCTTGGTTCTTGATTTTGTACAGCGATTTCCGCCTGTTTTATCTTGAGGGAGTACGATCTTATCGACGGTAGATATTACTTACCGTGTAACTGCGACGTTTAAAGTACACGTCTAGCTTCGACTTTTCGACGTTACAATATGGCGGAGGTCCTTCTTATGGCTCCCATGTGAAAGAACCGACGTGACGTGTCTCCTATTTTCCAATTTCCTGACAGTGGCTTCACAAAATGAACGCTTTTAAGCGCGATAAGAAGGAGGAAGAAGATGGTAATCATAAATAAACATCGTTCCCTTCATACTATTATAAGTTTAAGTTTCTATGCGAAATTAAACGGATCGGTTTTATTCTTGTGACATTTCCTTGTAAACAGATTTAGGCTACCGCTCGTCGTGGAAGATAATTTTCCTTCAATGAATCCTTTTGTTTCACGTAACTTGATTTTTATTCTTTTGAAATAGACGTTTATACGTACTTTTCGAACAAGTAATGCATGTACGATGAACGTTTCTGTATACCTGCTTATGCGATTCTTGTGTTAATAGGTGGGGGAAATCCTTTCCAAAACCTGGAAAAGACAACTGTTCTTCAGGAAGCTCGTACCTTCAACGACACTCCAGTTAACCCAAGAAAATGCGCGCATATTCTAACCAAAATCTTATACCTACTGAATCAAGGAGAACAGTTGGGTACGATGGAAGCGACAGAAGCATTTTTTGCCATGACCAAGTTATTTCAGTCCAGGGACGTAGTCCTGAGAAGGTTGGTCTATCTAGGTATCAAGGAACTGAGTTCTCTGGCAGAAGATGTGATTATAGTTACTTCGAGTTTAACCAAGGACATGACCGGGAAAGAAGATTTGTACAGAGCTGCTGCGATAAGAGCGTTATGTACCATCACTGACAGTGGAATGCTAGCAGCTATCGAACGTTACATGAAACAAGCTATAGTAGATCGTTCTCCTGCTGTTTCCAGCGCGGCTTTAGTATCATCTTTGCACTTGACCAACGTCTCTGGAGACGTAGCACGTAGATGGGCGAACGAAGCTCAGGAAGCATTAAATTCTAATAACGTGATGGTTCAGTATCATGCCCTTGGTGTCTTGTATCAAGCACGTAAAGCAGATAAACACGCTGTGATTAAGTTAGTCGCCAAGCTAATGAGAACAAGTCCAAAAAGCCCTTACGCAGCCTGTATGTTAATTAGAATGGCATGTAAATTATTGGACGAAGTCGACAAAGGAGAAGAACTATTGGGATTTATAGAATCTTGTTTACGTCATAAGTCAGAGATGGTGGTATACGAAGCGGCGCATGCCTTGATCAATCTTGGAAGGAGTTGCACGAAAGAGATAGCGCCTGCTATTAGCGTCCTCCAGTTATTCTGTGGATCTCAGAAACCAGCTTTGAGATTCGCCGCTGTTAGAACCTTGAATAAGGTTGCCATGTCTCATCCAACGGCAGTTACCGCGTGCAACTTAGATTTAGAGAACTTAATTACCGATTCGAACAGATCTATCGCTACGTTGGCAATCACTACCTTATTAAAGACCGGAGCAGAAAGTTCGGTTGATCGATTGATGAAACAAATTGCTACCTTTGTATCTGAAATTTCAGATGAATTTAAGGTCGTAGTTGTACAAGCAATAAGGTAAGGTTATAGTTACTTTCAATTAGTTTTACTTGTATAGACAAAAATTATATTACATAATTATTTCATTTTTTCGATAGAGCCCTATGTCAAAAATTCCCTAGGAAACATACAGTTTTAATGAACTTTCTCTCAGCTATGCTAAGAGACGAGGGAGGACTCGAATACAAAGCAGCAATTGCAGATACGATAATAGCTGTTATGGAAGTAAATGCCGAGGCGAAAGAAGCCGGTTTAGCTCATCTCTGCGAATTTATCGAAGATTGCGAGCATAACTCGCTCGCCGTTCGCATTCTTCACTTACTTGGTCAGGAAGGGCCAACTTCGAAACAACCATCCCGATATATTCGCTTCATTTACAACCGTGTGATTCTGGAAAGTGCCAGCGTTCGCGCAGCCGCAGTTACCGCGTTAGCACGTTTTGCAGCAGCATGTCCTCTGTTACTACCAAACGTGCTAGTTCTTCTGTCCCGCTGTCAATTGGATTCGGACGACGAGGTCCGCGATCGTGCAGCTTATTATTGCGCTATTCTACAGGAACAAAACGAACCAACTATTTTGCCTTTGGTACAGCCTCCTCTTCTCTCCGTACCCAGTTTGGAAAGAGCTTTGCGAAATTATATGCAAACATCGATGGACGAACCATTCGACATCTCGCAGGTAATTAATCCAAACTTTGAAATTTCCGAAATTCAAAAGCTTCCTAGTCTAATCGGTCGATGTTCGCATTACAGATTCCACCAGCGCAAACGGCCGAAGAACCAACACAAGTAGAACTACACACTACTGTGAAACAACAATCTCGGTTAACGCGTGAGGAGAGCTTCATGGAAAAATTATCACAAATACCACATTTGGCTAACATTATTCGTGACTCTTCGTTGCTTAAGTCTTCGCCTGTCTCTGAATTAACAGAGTCGGAAACGGAATATAACGTTAAGTGCATTAAGCACACGTTCACGGAATTCCTTATTTTGCAATTCGATTGCGTAAATACTCTTTCCGATCAATTACTCGAGGATGTAAGAGTAGCTGTCGAAGCACCTGAAGGGTAATTATATCGGAGTATATTCTTTTTTAAGATATCTCATTTTCCGAAAGACGATATTTTCTCTGCTTTTAGCTATACGATCGTGAGCGAAGTTCCATGCCCTCGTCTACCTTACAACGAGCTTGGTACAACATATACAGTATTAAAATATCCAGGAGACATTTATGCCAGTGTTGCTACTATTCCAACAACCCTGCGATTCGTAGCTCGTGATTGCGACCCTGCGACGGGTGTTCCAGATGCCGATCAAGGATACAACGATGAATACATGGTGCATACTTTCTCTTTATCTATAATTACAATTAATACAGCAAAACCAAGGGCATTCTTATTAACGTTGTATTAAATTCTATTTGCTCTTTATACGATAAGTTTGGCACTTATTTATTAAAGAAAAACAATTGCGATTTCTAGTTAGAGGATTTGGAGGTGACGTTGGCTGATCAAGTTCGAGGAATCGGAAACAGAGGATTAGATTTCGGTGCTGCGTGGGAAGCAGCGGCTGCGGGAGGATTCACTAAGCTGGAAGAAACGTTTGCTTTAGGCTCATCGGTGAACAGTTTGGAAGGAGCGATTCAAAGTCTCACGGGATTTTTAGGCTTGGATGCCGTAGAGCGAACCAATCGAGTACAATCTGGTGCTGCCACGCATAATTTACTACTGAATGGCATTTTCAGAGGAGGGAAAGAAATCCTTGCTCGAGCAAGATTAGCGATATCGGACAGTCAAGTAACAATGCAACTTACCGTATTGTGTCAAGATGCAGACGTTGCCGAGTTAATTATTTCTTCTGTAGGATAAACTATTCCCACTAGATCGGTTATACGCGAGTCACGTATCGATAGATTAATCCCATAAAAGCTGATGTTCTGTATTAGAAACTTTTTATTTTTAATATTACAAATACAATGATATAAGCAAATATGTTACAAAATGGGACTATTGTTAAATCCCTGTTTCTATGTAATACTTTGTACATACAATTATAAAACGATTCTTTAAATAACGTCCTTACTATTTTTATTCGATGTTAATATGCAACGCTTCTTTAGCTGCGTTATATTTAGATCTACTATCGTCGTTAATACCAAGTATATTTTGTAGCTTCTTTTTCCTTTAGGATTTTTTTCGACCATTCTTTCCTCGTACGCACAGTTACGTACAAACCTTAACGAAAGAGCATAATTAACTTTGAAAAAGATACAACTAGTAATTAAAAAGTAAAATACCGAACAATTTGAATATATTTATTGTTACTTTTTGATAGACCCAATGCAATCGTGCGAATAAACACAGATATTGTCTGAAATCGTTATGCAACGCGTAAAGGAGGGGAGGCGTCCTCTTGCCTTTGTGCAATTCCGTTTATCATTTTCATGTTATGGTCTTGTAGATAGACCGTATATATTACCTCCGATGTCAGTATCGTATTTTAACAAAAAGGTCGTGCCGCGCAGTAACTGTAAATGTTGAAGAAACAACTATTACCGATCGCAGTGAAACAACCGGAAATATCTATAATGACTAAGATACGTGTGATCGTGTGAGTGTTGAAGAGTGCGTCCCAACATGATCGAACTAACGAGCAGAGGAACGACTCTCACCTGAAACAGTCGTAATTTTGCCTTCGTGAATCGTACACGCGTTTCACTCCGATCGTATCTAACGTCAAAATTCATTCCGTTACTTACACAACGAACGAAAAATCACCCATTTACGATCGTACGTATACAAATTTTTGTCCAGTATTTAGAAGCATTTTCGAAATAAAAGAACAACGCGACTCATTAATAAGAAATCTGTTCGACTAATGATAGAGCGATTCGTTCGGCATATTCGCTTCGCGCCAATTATCGCGTGTCATTGCTTCGCTCGAGTCATTAGCCGTGCGTCGTATCGTTAATTATTAATTAGATTAATTAGATTAGATTAATAGACTACATCCATGGGACAGTTGCTTTCGCTACGTTTGATCCAGTATTTTCCAGGGTATAATTAGAAATAAAAATTGCCGACTATTACAGAAGTCATTATATTCATCACGGTTATTATCATCTATACGTATAATCGCTGATTCGTAATTGCTTCTACTTTCCCCTTCCTTTTTTTTTTTTTTTTTTTTATAGCACACCGATGGGAAGAGTTTGATACAAAAGCAGTAGCACACACGGTGTTCGCACGATTCTTTCGGTCAATTTCGAGATGACGAGATATCTGACATTCTGTTTGGTGTGCGTTTGCTTGTTCGAGTTTATCGCAGCCAACGCACCGCTGGTAAAAGTAAAGAATGGCACGTTGTCCGGTCTGTTTATGAGAACAAGAAAGGGCAGGGAATTCGCCGGATTTCGGGGCATACCGTATGCGCTTCCACCTCTTCGAGAACTCAGATTCGAGGTAAGTTGCGATATCTCTAAAGGCGAAACTTTCCGTCAGATTTTCTCACGATGATCTTGAATCTTATTTAAGAGTCTCTTTAGCGAATTTAGTTCGGCGATTATTACGGTTTCTCAATTAGAAGAACCACATATCGTAGAAAATCGTGCTATACGTTTTAGTATCTTACGTTTTACTTCTCAAACGTGAATCCACAAATTAGTCATAAACTTGAAAAGATTTTCCCGGTACATGTAGCCGCACGTACCATCGAATTATATAAAGGATTTCCTAATACCGCGATATTTTCCTTGATAGGTATAATTCGATGAAATGTGTCTGGAGAATTCTGCTCGTCAGAGCCAAGTGTTGGAACGGAAAATCAAAGAATTCGCGACATTCGACTGTAACGTGTCGAGCAAACATATAGTTTCTCTTTTTTTTTTTTTTTTTATCCATAAATTACAAATCTATTTTCATTTATATATCTAACCTCGTAATTATACATTTAAGTAGGCAATTTAATTTAAATAAAGAATTTTCGCTAGTTTCTGCGAACTTTTGGCATCTTAGTTGAGTATTTATTTATGCAGATTAAATTCACAAATTTACATCACGCCTGAAACGGCTAAAGTTTATGTCGTAATAAATTACGTAAAAAAAAAATTTAGAATCAACTTCTATCGTTATACACGTAGATACGCTACCGTTAAACCATCAATAGACGTTATCAACGATAATAAAGCTCGATAAGTTGAGAATTTTTCCGTCTCTTGTAGTAAAGAAGGATAACTATAATAGCTAGGGGTAGCGTACTTTAACAATAAAGTGCGTTTGTTTGTTTGATTTGTAGGCTCCGAAACCGGCAGCTGCCTGGGATGGAGTACGATCGGCTAAAGACGATGCCAACATATGTGTTCAAAGAAATATCTTCACCTACGACGATGAGATCGTCGGTGACGAGGATTGTCTTTATCTGAATGTCTACACACCGAAAATGCCCACTGCGGAAGACAAATTAAAGGGAGGATATCCGGTTATGATTTGGCTGCATGGTGGCGGATGGGTCTGTGGCGCTGGTCATTCCGACTATTATCATCCTAAATTCTTATTGGATCACGACGTGATTCTCGTCGCCGTAAATTACAGGTGAATCGATTTGTCGATGTTGAACGATGCCAACGTGTTTAGTAACGTTCGTTAAACTTATGAAAATCTGCGATAGGCTCGGGCCAATAGGATTCTTGAGCACGGAGGATTCAGTATGTCCTGGAAATAACGGATTAAAGGATCAGGCAATGTCCATTCGTTGGGTACACGAGAATATAGCCGCCTTTGGTGGTGATCCAAATCGCGTGACCATTTTCGGGGAAAGCGCGGGTGGTGCAAGCGCCCATTATCACATGATGAGCGATTTGTCGAAAGGTGAGCCCATATCCTTCATTCTGCCTTGCTGGGTGTAGGTACATTTCGAATTCGATACATTCGCCCTTTCGCCAATTTAGCGGTTACGTACATTTTAATCCTCGGAAAGATTATATCGTCCTTCGATAAACTGTAAAATATACGGATGAAACTGGTAAGAAAAGAAGAACTGCAAGTGCGGGGTACCACCGTATCCTATTGCAAGTCGCGAGTTAGGCTACGTAAAGGTGACGAACGCTCGAAACATACCATTACCACGCGACAGTAGTAAAACTCACGACAAGTTCCGAAATTACGCAACGAATGATGCACGACAAGCTGGAAAGAAGTAACGCGTGCAAAGCGTTCCTAGTTCTGAGTGTGAATACGAAGTTTCATAAGAAAAGTAGCGGCGATCGCGTATAATTAGAAGTCAAAATTCCCATGCGAGCACCCATCTTGAATATCAAATTACTTTGTAGGGAAAAACACGCTGTAAAGTAATCCTATTATTCATTCAACGTCACGTTCTCGGTTAACGATGAAAATTATGCAATTTCATTTATTCGCAAAAGGCATTATCGATACTTAAGCAAAACATATATTATACGAAACAGGACTTTTCCATCGCGCTATCTCGCAAAGCGGTACCGCCGACTGTCGTTGGGCCGTGGCAAAACCCGGTTCGGCGAGAAAGAAGGCCACGAAGTTGGCCAAACTTCTGTCTTGTCCTTCGAAAGACTCGAAGCAGCTCGTCGATTGCCTGCGTACGAAAGAGGCCATCGAACTTATCGCAACCGATCGATCTTTTCAAGTAAGTAATATTATTTCGTTCCCAGTTGCTTTAGGAGATTCCGTCTTTCTAGGAGGAGAGAAAGAAGGACTATACGACGAGGTTCGTTAATTTCAGACGCGTATAACCGGTAAAGTACGATACGTCCTTGACGATATCGTCCCATAGAAGCGTAGAATCATAAAATTCTAGAAAGGAGATTACGCGAAGCCGAAATATTGGACACGATTACGGTCCACTATCGACTTTCGAGAAAATAGTAAAACTGGAAGTCATTTAATCCCTTAACCTACGATTTACGTTCGAGAATCTTTGGCCGATTTACGTTTGGTCCGATCGTCGTACTACGGGCTATGCCCGTAGTTGTAGATCAAGGGGTTAATATAGTGGAGATCGTTTGGACGAGGTTTCGAGTTGAGGTTTTCGACGAAATAGCAACGTAGGACGATTCAGTAGAAACGTCGAGTCATAAGACGAAGAAAGCAACAAAGGGAAATACGTCTCATATGTAATTTCGTAAATTATAGATTACGTTTCGTGACCAATCACTTTTTTTCTACGATTAACGGGATCATCGCACGAGAAACGAAGTCTTAACGCTATTTAACTCCGAGCGTTTAAAATTCTATACAAAGAGAAACATGTTCGTAGATTGACTTCTATTATATAAGTTTCGCTTATTCGCGCAATTAATATTTACAGCTCGCTAAGCGAAACAAGGTAAAAAGGCAACCGTGTGATTTCATAGCGTGTACCGGTACCTTTGTGATACGATACATCGTTCTACTGTGCTTCCAGCTAGATGTTTATGCGTCGCAAATCAATCTTCTGCATACAATCGCGTTTATGTTTGCAAATGTCGAACGAATTTTTCCATTTGAAATTTGTTTTCGTCGTTATCGATGTAAATCAGTTACGAAATCGAGCAACACGACGAGAACTGGTTACGTCGGGAAATTGAGAAATATGCTGCGAGATGGAAAAGAAACGTACGTCGCTCGCACGTATTATATATTTAACGTGACAGTTCTAACTTCTGGAAAACCAGTTCCTGCGTTTGCTAACGTAACCACTCGCGTCTACATTTCAGAATAGCAACGAAAATCAATATCCCATGTAAATTCTTAGTCGATATGTTTATTCGCGTTGAGTAAATATGAAAGGTAGCGAGAAAACTTGGATGGAAAACATCTAAAAGTATAAAATATAAGTCGGAAAATAAGCAAATGCGCTATGACACGACAAGAAGAGAAAGCAGATTCGAAATGAAGCGACAAATCGACCGCGTTGTTTTACCTTCTCGGAAGAGAGAAGAAAGTTTCTACCTTGAGGAAACGTCTAAACGGGTTTCTCAGAGATTCGAACAACGCTTGAGCTTTGCTTGAAACTTCGATGAACTCGTATTAACGTTCCGTTCTCTCTGACTTTTGCATACATTCTAGAAATTAACATTTCAAATCACTGCACGACGTATAACTGTCCTCTACGTATAACAGCAATTTCGTTTAATTTTCAAGATATCGATAAAAAAAACTGGAGATATCACACAGCGTACTTTTACGACAGCGGATGAGTCAGGATTGGTTGCCGGCCACTTATCTTCTCTGTTTGTAAATGAGAGCCGCGGGCGAGCTTAAAGACTCTACGCACAGCGTGTGTACGCGTGTAACACGAACGAATATCATCGATTTTTCAGATTTTTCGATCCGGACGCTGCGAGGCGGCTTGTGCGAAATAACAGCGATCGCTCTATTTCGTAAAATAGTATCAATCAGTCGTTTCATTATATTTCTGATTAACTCGTTACTATTTCGCGCAAACGTCGCTCGTAAACGGAAGATAAACGACCGGCAGCCAGTATCGACGCATGCTCGCTTCTATTGAGTTGGCAACTAAGTGATTGCAGATTTTGTCAATACAACCTGATGACAAAGTCCGCAATCGCTCAGTTGCCAACTCGATATAAGTAGAATTCAATGCATAGTGCCGCAAGGTTCTCGCGCGTATCTCTCAAACCAAACGAATCCACCAGTTGCGTATAAGAAAATGTAGAAGAGAAAATTCAAAATATTCTACGATGTAGCCAAAAATCATGGAAATCAAAGGACAGACAGCGTTTCTACAGCTTCCCTCGAGTTATCGCGGTGATATCGAGCTATATGGAGAACGGTGAAAGCGAAGATCCAACAAAATCTATGTATAGCATCCGTGTTACAAAATCTAGAATAACGTTGTAAGAGAACTTTGGGAATCGATATACGGACATTGTAAAAGTCGACTGTTTCTATTTCTCTGTTAGGAATTTTCTTACTGTCCGGTGATATACTTCAAGCCTGTGATCGAACCTGTTCACCCTGGTGCATTCTTAACGGAAGATCCCGTAGTTACGTCGAAGAATGGCCGCTTGTCAGACATTCCGTGGATGACAGGAATTATGTCCGAGGAGGGATCGCTCATAGTACCAGGTATTTTCGGGCTAAGCGCACCACTCGTTTTCTCTCGTTTTCTCTCGTTCCATGTTACATCCTTAACGTTATTTCCCTTCGCGAAACTCTACGACCGATATAATTGCTCGTTTTCTTTTTCTTTTCTTTCTCCCTTTTCATTAGGATTGTACGGACGAAACAACGGAGAATTGGTTAAGCAGCTGGACGAGAATTTCTTGGATCTCGCTCCTATGACGTTGGTGTTCGACGAAACGTGTCGTAAAGGCGAAGAGAAACGCGTGTCCGCCGAAATCCGCAAGTTCTATTTCGATCAGGCTGCCATTGACAATTCCACGCGATTCCAGCTGATCAACGTGAGTTCGCCGCGAAACTTACGCGTTCAAGTAAAGTAGAATTTGCAACGAAGATTGTCGAACAAATACGTTGTCATTCTGAACAAGTTTTTCCTAGACGTAAAACGAGTGGTCGATTTTACTTTCAAAGTTACACGAGAACGAACGTATTGGATATGATAGCGGCCGTGCGCAGCTGTCAACCTGTTGTGTACTCATGAATTTTGACAAAGTTCTTTTAAATATTTGCATCTGTATAAATTATGAAAAAAGGCGATAAAAAGTTCAGTCGTTGAATTTCAAATACGAAGAAGTAGGTAGTGACTCGCGTAAACACTTGTCGATAACGATACGACAACATCGACGTACCTACAATTTTGACACACGTGTGCGCGCACACAGACGAAATGCAACATCCAATATTCAACTTTGTATAAAGTAGAAAAAGTTGTTCAGAATTCGGCGACCCATGCTATTTAACGTTATTCGCCGACTCTATCGAAGTTGCTATTTTTCCATCGGTCCTGGCAATTAGCTCGTCTTTTGATATATTCGCTGCTCCGAAATCATCGACGTATACAACTACGTTGCAGCGAATTTTTTATTGCCGCAACCAACACCACTGGATACGTCGTGGTACGAAGAATCGTGCCAACTACGATCTTCGTTCGAGTCAAAGTAGATTTAGCAAATCTTTCGACCGATACGTTTGTAATGTCCTACGATTAATTTCGGGGCAAGTTCCATAAGTTGTTCTTGCTCGTCGTAATCGTTCGAATATTTTTAACAGATGTTCAGCGACGCTTGGTTCACTCACGCGGCTCGCACTTCGGTGCGCAACTATCTGGAGAAGCAGTCTTCTCCCGTGTATTATTACTATCTGTCGTACAGAGGAAGCGCGTCCTTCAGCAGGATATTTGGCGATGTTAACAATAATTACGGAGTATCGCACGCTGACGAACTTCAGTACCTGTTTCCTGTGGGAGAACAATTATTCAAGGATATACCGCTGAGCGAGAAGGACCTCGAGATGGTGGACGTTCTCACGAGCCTTTGGTACAACTTTGCAAACTCCGGGTAAGTATTTCCGATACGATCGCGCGATAGAAATAATTTGTCGGTTATCCGTTAGATCGTTGTTTGGAAGATGCGACGATATCGAGCGCTGAGAGACTAATTAATATTGTAGCAATCCTACGCCGGAAGTGTCGGAGCAGATACCAATCAAATGGAAACCGGTTAGAACGCAGAATCTCGAGTATCTTCACATAGGTCAAGACGACATTCGGATGTCGGAGAATCTTCTGCGGGAGAGAATAGACTTCTGGCAAACTTTACCGATACGAGCGGATTTTGACGCCCAACGTCAATGGAAAGACGAATTGTAAAAAAATTCGTACGTGTCGTAGAGAATCGTAAAATTGAACGCTCCACCGGATGCAGTACGACATAAATTGTATTTCTGTTCTCAGGTACTTTTAAAAATCAAGGGCGCGATCGTATCGCACGATCGTATTTGCATCGGAGTCACGCAAAATTGTCGAAGGTCGATACTCTACCATCGGGAACGATCTTGTTTCAGCACACAGCGAACGATTTTACGTACAATATATGCTTTTAATATTCATGGTTGAACAAAAAAGTATACGTACATGATCGTACAAAGATTTATGATTACTATCGCTATACACTTTTTTAATACGTAACTCTGCAACTATGTTGCATCTCCGTTACGACGTTTCGTCTGTCGACGTTCTATCCGCAGACCAGTGTTTTCCATTTTAGAAAATAAGTATAATTGCGTTCGAGTTGAAAGATTTTCAGCGGAGTGAAACAACGAGAAAAGCAAACGGCGAGAGTCAACGTTAGAAACGTGGATCGTTGGAAGGAAAAACACACTGGACGTGTAGCGGTGTATGTCCTACTCTTTCTTTTTCGCTTTCTTTCGCTTCTTGTTGGCCTTGGCTCGATCGTTTGCTCGTTTCTCCTCGTACGTGGGACTAGGCGCCATTGGTAATTGCAACTTTGGTCGTGACACTCGAACAGCCATACAAGCTATAGAATAATTTTCCGGATGACAGTGTTCGAAAACTTTGAATTTGTTCTTCTCCTTGTGTAAATGTTCGTACGGTATTTCATAGAGCGTTTGGAAATTTAACCTCCTGGCTGAAAGTATCGGATCGCGTTGACGCGTTATCTGAAAGACGACGCGAACCGCTTGGTCGTCGTCGCGAAACGGCCGACGAAACGAAACGTACCGATGGTTTGGGCAGCTCCGGAAGTGAATTGTCCGGCGCAAGCGGTCGCGAGGTAACTCGCTCGAGCCATGCAAGAACGTACCAACGCGGTGCCGATGCCATTATTCTGATGCTCGGGTTTTACACAGAGGATGTCGATCCATACGAGTCCGTCCACGTTCATTATTTCGTGCGTCTGAGCCTTGGTAGTGACGTAGCCTTTCAACGTCATTACCTGACGCAACGTCTCTCCTAGCTACAAACGGAAAACTATTTATCGCTACGTTTTCTACAAAAAAAAAAAAAAAGAAAGAACATGGTAAATCTAACAGTTAAATGATAAATTGGTAAATGTTAAATCGCTGTTTAAACCGAGATCGAACCCATCGGTCCTTTGGTAAGCTCGAACGACGATATTCGTAGGTTTGCTGAAACGCGATGTTAATTACGGTTAATTGTTCATCGACGATTTCTATGCTTACTAAGACGTGTTTCACGATGCTGTATAGTTCCCTCTTGATGTACCATTGAGATTTTTCGAACATCGAGGCGACAAGTACACCTACGAGATCGTTGGTTCCCTCTTTAACTGCACAGAAGCTAATCATATTTTCCATATGCTTGAACACCCCGTTCATGAACATTTTCATGGAGACGGCGTCGTCGGACATACCGACGGCCTTAAACAGCGGTTCCGTTCGACAGAAATAGGTCTGAAACACGCGTAATTCTAATCTGATTCGGTCTAATCCGAAGCATTCGCCACATTCGTGCAGTTTCTTTGAAATATCGGCGTTTTAAGGTGCACAAGAGAAAAGGAAATTATTTCCATTCAGAATAACGAGCGTACGACGCATAGGGCGATTGGTGCGATCGAGTAGAGATTCGCTTCGAAATTTACGGATATCTTTTAAGCGTAATAAACTGTACTTCGGGCGGCGATGTACTAGTACAAAGTAGAGCGTTTGCATGAATCTGTTTAACCGAAGGTCAACGATCCGATAGCCCGCCGACAGTCTCTGCCACACCATAGACGCGTCCGTCGTGTACAGATCGTCCTTCTCCTGTAACTTTCTGATCGCCAGGATACGAAGATTCAGCGAAAAGAAATCGCTTTCCTTGATCGAGCTCCGCCTGCGAGACTCGATCGAATTGTCTCTCGTACTTTGTCTTTTGGCAAACATATTACGACAAACTGAAAGAAACTGTCCGAAGGATATCTCTGATAAAGGAATTTCAATTGGAAATTTTCAATCGTTTCACACGCACAAATTTCACCTAACGCTGCTTTCAAACTTCCCGACGATTCTCAACTTTGAAGTTGTTCCCTTATCGAATCCTCGACTCGACGTACTCGTTCGTAGACACGTTCGGAATTTCCATATTAACGTGTTACGCAATTTTCGTTTCTTTTTTCTACAAAATGCGAGTTTAAGTTAACCGTAGCGCTTGTCGTGTATCGAATCTGCAGGATATCGGTTACCTATGGAAATGGACGTGATCGAGGAAAAAGACGAATTCGCGATGGCAGTAGAGAGTCGGATGAAAGCTCCTCTCGAATGGCACTCGTCGGCCGAATGTAGAATATTGGACTTGAGGGAGTCGCAGTACGACGAAGCTTTGCGTCTGATCAAAGTTTAGCTACGAAACGAAATCACGCAGCGTACGAAGCCGTGCAGATTTGTCGCGCAACCTTTTTTACCACCTTCGTATCCTGTTGTAAGTGTCTGGTCTGAGAGGTTGTAGCGTCATCCGATTTCCACAGCGCCATTTCTTTCGCGACGAGCCTATGTGCAAGGCGTCCTCGTTGCTCCGAGATGAAACGTCGGTGAACGGTTACCTGGAGCTCGTAAGAACGTGGATGAAGGACACGACGAGCCTGATCGCTACCAGTATGAAATCTGGGCGTGTGGTTGGAGCGGTTGTCGCGCGAATTAACAGCGACCCTGAGAAAACCGACACTTACCATCGTGTGCAGGTACGATCGCGATTTGCGCCGCGAAAGGTGGACGCGTTGGCGATAACCTTCCAGCGAAGCTTCGACGGGGCAAAAACCTCGAGAACGAATCCTCTTACTTAACGCGTTTTTAACGAGTGCGCCACGCCGCCATTAACGATGAAACGCGACACGTAGCTGCAGAAATTGTCGAAAGAGCGAAAGAAATTTTGCAAAACTCGGAAATTCGTGCCAAAGATTCCACGCGATTTTATTATATTCGAAGAAGAAATTTTAGTCTAAGGATTCTAACGGGGATGCGTTTCTATCTATGCGTAGATCCTGCAAGGAGAGAGTCTGCGCAAGATCATGCATCTGCTGAATACGTTGATCAAGCAAACGAATGCGCACGAAACGTTCGGTCAGCAGGAGTATTACTGCGTATACGTTCTCTGTGTACATCCGTCTTATCGAGAGAAAGGCGTGGAGATCGCGTTGCTGAACGCTTGCGTGCAAGTTGCGCTGTCTTTGAGAATACGGGCGATCGGTGGCCTTTTCACGTGCGGTGCGAGTCAAGCATGGGCGCGCAGCGTGGGCTTCGAACTTCTTTCCGAGATCCGTTACAGTTTATGGATTCTCGACGATCGAATCGTCTTCGACGATCCAGGAAGGGGAAATTACTCGGCCGCTATGATGGGCAAGTTGATAGCGCCGGAAGAAGAATCGGAAGATAAGAAAGAAGACGAGGTATCGTCCGTCGATACAACGTCGAAACAAAGAAGCTCGCTTGGCTGCAAGTAGAATTATTATCGTACTTGCGGAAGCAAAATTCTAACGTAAAAGTAGACTCGTGTACGTATAAACGATTAAGAATAGACGTTAATTTGCAAAAAAGAAAAAAAAAAATCGTTGTTTCAATGGAAAAATGTAAAGGAGATTATTTCGGTTGTATTTCGTAGCCATGTTTTCTTCCTAATTTTCTGGTCAAATTTAGTTTCCATTTCGACCATCATCTATGGGGAACGGCATATAATTCCAACATAGAAATTCTTCAACGATTCCAATCGAAAACTCTAAGATCCTTAATAGATGCACCTTGGTATGTTACCAACAAAACGATACATCGCGACCTCAAGATACCCACGGTCAAGGAAGAAATATCCAGTAATAGATATAACATAAGAGTTAACAACCACCACAACCCACTAGTTACTCAATTTCTTGACACGTCGGATCAGATCCGCAGGCTAAAAAGACATTACCCTGTAGATTTAAGCACTAGATTCTATTAGAATCGAACACACGATAAACGCTTATTAAAAACGACATAGTACCACGCCAGAAAAATTTACTTATAATTCTCAATGAGAATTGATTGTAAAATTTATCCAAATAAAAGAAAAATAATTTCCATGATCACGACTGTAATCTCGTGAACTAAAACGCGGTGTTCAGCTATTGACCAAATACGGGATTTACGTTCTCGAAATAGGAAACCTACATTACCAACGATCAATGTTCATTTTCATTAAACGACTATGAACAACGATTCCGAGATGGCGGTACCAGCGAACCCAGCTGCACCGACACCATTTTCCGGGAATTTCCCGGGAGTGTCTTTTGGACACCCTTTCTCCCTTTATCCCCTCCCTTACGTTAGTTTCGAATTCAGTATGCGAGGGATCGAGAGTTCACCCCACGTGAAGGGTAGCTTTGTGGAATGGAGTTTCACCCTATAGGATGGGGAAACCATAATGCCGCCCAGGCAAAGCCGCGCCATTTTGTAAATCAAAGGACCAAAGGGACACGATGAAAATTCTCCGCTTTCCAGAATATTTTCCAAGATATCTTTCGTAACGTTCGACTGATTCTATTCGTAATCAAAATTTGCGAGAACAGCGAAACCGTGTTTAACGCCGATTCGAAGTCCAAACTACGATCGTCGCGTCTGCGTCACCAGTCATTTTCCACGTTTGCAAATCATCGTTACAAATCGTAATATTTCGTTTAACGATACGTCATCTTGTTTAGCAGGATCTTTAGCCAAGGCGTGCGATAAAATTTTCGTAAATAAATTTCCATCGGTTAGGAAGAAATTCAAAGTTTCATCGTCGTCTTCTCTCTCGTTTTTCGCGCTTCACGCTTATATTATTTTACAACTTTTCGCGCATAGCTTTACAATCGTATCTGTTCGAATTTTGATTCAACCATCGACGTACTTAACGTCTGCCGGTCTTCTATGAAATGAAATACCAGTGGATACGAAATTTGTGGTATTTTCGAAATATACGCGTTGGTTGTTACAGATCGTCGCCTTAGCCTGTTTCTAGTATTAAAGAAAAAAAATTGCGATTTTTTTGTAAGGAATTATGAACAGAAATGGAAAGAATATGATTTTTAGCGAAATCACGAAATAAACGATCCGGTTTCTGACGAAATATTTATCTTCCTATTTTCAGACACGCTTATCTAACTATTCTTCGCTATTATACGAATATTTTGTAGCAGGTCGCTTACGTAATACGAAGATTCGATTTACTATTATCACCCACTTTTACAGTGTTTTCTTATCGGTAACGTTATAATCTTGCTTTATCTCGAACGAAATTCTAACTGGATCTATCGAGCAAAATTTTCGATGAATCTTTTCTTCGTTGCAGACTAGTCGCGGAAAATTTATAATACGATAAACGAGTTTAACGCGTAACAACGTAAATATAATATGGTTAGGAACCTAAAGGACAATTTACAAAAATAAGATCGACAAATAGCAGCTAGAAGTAAACTTTATATAATTAAAATTGTATATCGTCTTACGAAAAATTGCATTGATCGAATAGAGTCGGTTTTTTCGTGCGTATACGGCGTAAAATTAAATACGCGCCATGAAACCTGATATATATCGATATATTCGTCAAGTATTCGTGCGAAACGTGCAATTGCGAATTTCGTTATTCGTATTTCCTCGTCCCATTCAGTGGCGCCATCTGCAGTTCGCGAAGTTTGCGAATCGCGCTTTCCTTACCGCCATTTTCTTTTGCCAGGCGATTAATCTCTTTTGAATTTTTCCCACTAAATTACCAACAAATATCACGCAATGTTTTTCCCACCAGACGGCGCGCCTGTCGAATATCCCATTTAATTTTTTCCCATGAATTTAATCGTGAGAAAATTTATGGCGCTTGAGGTATCGTAGAAAAGCGATTACGCGAGAACAAAGATGAAACGAACGACGTACGAATAATTGTCGGGCGTTCTACTCGATTTGATAAAACATTGCAAAGAGAATGTGACGCTTAGGCTCGAGGAAAGAACACGATTCCGATCGACAACGAAGGTTAACTAAGGGCTCATAGTGTTTGGTTATTAAGACTCGTTCCACTAACATTCTAACGACTGTTCGCTGAAAATTCTTTCGGTCGCGCGATTATCGTAAAAGCAAAGATTCCATGTAGTAAAGTCTTTGAAAAAATGTATACCGTTTATTTATTAGTCCGTTACAGTTGGCCCAAAATACAAAATTTCATTGTTACTGTACGGTGCCCGAAATTTCAATAAAGTCGCTATGCGCGTTTTTTCTTTTTATTTATTTTTTATTTATTAAAATTTACAATCAATTCTCGCACTGAGAATTTTCAGTAATTTTTTCTGGCGTGGCGCAGTGACATGGCTAATATATAATATACACGTTCGAAGGGTATTTGTAGGATACGCTGCAAATGGCAAAATCGAAAAACGTCGATTTTTTTTATTGGTAAATGTTCTATCGTACATACTGATGATAATATCGTGGAATAATATTAAAACGCCACTTCCCTTTATAAATAGTTATTAACAATGCCAGAAAATGGTAACATCGCCTCTATAGAAAAATAGTGTTGGTGCCAGTAAACGTTGGTTGATTGTTTCTTGGCTTGTATCTCTGTCGTCTGTCTAAACGAACGAAAGATGCAGCTTTCTTCGTAACGAGAGAAGCGACACAGGATTTTCTATAAACGCGCTTTATTTTCTCACGAGTTTCCACCATACTGACGCACACGGCCAAAAAATTCTACCAAATGTCCAAATTGGACAAATTGTGAATGTAAACAACTAAATAAAAAAAAAGAAAAGAAATACTGACGCATAAGGTTCCTTTTCCTCTTGAAAAGCTGGTTTCTTTGTACTTACAGATTTTTCTACAGGCATTTCTCATACTTTTAAAATCTTACAGTTATTCCTGTATATTATTTTGGAAAAACTAGAAGAGAAAAGTATGTGTAAAAATGTGTAAAAGAAATTACAGAAGGAATCGAAGATAATAATTTTATTTATCGACACGAAAACGCTTCGATTCGCACGTCCAGACACGAAAAACAGTTGGTTGCGCCAAAATAATTGCAATGTTTTAACATGGCCAGATCGTTTGCCAGATTCAAATTCCATGGAAAATAAATACAAAAGTTTATGTCATTTGCGGGCAATAAAATTAAATTAGCGAATTATCGAACGAAACGTGGACGTCTATTGATAAGAAACCTTGATAATAAAATTTGTTGGAAAATTTGATTTCGTCAAAGGCAAATAGCATATTTCACGTAAATCGGAAAAATGACAGCTACTCGAGCTATCGATATGGAAACAGCGAAAAAATTGTCGTTGATTTCTATTTTATTCGGCTTTATTTCAGATTTTATAGAAAATTGTCACTGGAAGGGAGCAATCGTAAGATTTCATCGAAAGATATGGATGGCTTCGTGGAAATTTCACCGATTGTACGTGCGATACGATAGAAAGTTTCTAATAATTGAAAATTGTCGTACGACAACGAGGCGTTTCTCTGTTCGCTTCCGTGCAAGATACGATCTACGATAAACTGAGAAACTTCCTGTATTTCTTTGCTTCTTTAAAAAAAAATATCGCTACTTTTCTGTTGAAATAATACTATTATTACTATTATTATCGTTATTATCATCATTACCACCTAATGACAAAATCGGCAATCACTCGATTGCCGACCCAATATCTAACGTTTTATTAAATACAAAATTTATATAGTACAGAATGACAATTTTACATGTAACGTAATAACTCGAAGTATTGACGAACAGCGCTCTGTTCTCTCGTACATCTCGAAGAGAAACGAATTTCTTTTATTGCACGTTCGTTCATTCGACACATACGCGATGCGCTCGTCTCATGGCGTTTTCCTTTTGTCTTTCTCTCTTTCATTCCTCGCTCCTACAATACAGACGTACGCGCGTCTATTTTCTAACATTTTCAAATAGAAAGGCTATGAAATTTTCGATATTCGATTCCAATGAAACCTGTTGGGCGTAAAAAAAATTCCTCTAGCTTTCGTCCATTTGCACTTTCGATGGCAATTTACAGGAAGAAGCTACGAGGAGAGACGAGAAACATTAAAAGGATGTTACATCAAACGAACACGCACTTCCTCCTTTTCCACTGTGTACGTTCTCATCAGATTTCACGTCGCGTAATTTCCTTCTTCTCTCCTTTTCGCAGGTGAAAACTGTCAGGCTCGCTTCTATCGATAGAAGGGTCGTTCTTTCGCTTTTAAGTCTAACCCACAACGTCTACGTTGTCGTCCTTAGTCCCGGATCGGTCTTTCTTTAGCGCTTTGAAGAAGCAAACGCGTAAAAATTGGTCCGAACCTATAGAGGTAACTGGAGGCGTTGCCACTGGCAACCGATTGTACAAGACACATAAGAAAATTGTAGAAGACCCTCTTGATCCCTTTTCGGCGAAACTTTGCTGGAATTTTTGCCGATCGTATCACTTATTTTTCGACAAGCTCGTTAGGAGAAATCGTTGAAGAAAAAACAACCTATCGAACCTTGGTTCGCCGAACGTCGTTCGTAAATCGTTCTCGTAATTTCATTGTGAGAATCGTCAAGGTTCCGAGCAATTACACGATGTTTTTGGACAACGTCAGTTCGAATGAAAATTCTCTGAACGTAAAATTTCACGTGAAATATCGATAAAAGAGCATCTGCCGCGTGAAACTGCGTAATTTTGTCTTTCCAGGCGAGACACGCTTTTCTTCAACGCGATGAATCTTCCAATCCAAATGGAAATTAACTTATAACGATATCGTAACTAGTACCGTCTAAATACTGGAAAATGCGAACCCTACGTGTAATTTATTTTACTTGTTAAATATTTATGTAATACCGCGCAAGAAGGTTCAGAATTGGGAGCCTTTTTCGATTAAACGTTACGTTTCCTTCTCGTTAAGGAGAAATTAAGCGACTCGTAAACGTAAAAATGCTCCCTGAAATGTTGTTTCTATCGAAAATGATAAATCGGCACGTCCTAAACGTAGTAAGAACGTTAGTATCACCGATATTACGGTGTTCTATAGAATATTCCATAGATGCGATACGATATTCCGTTGACGATCATTACAATGGAAACGCGATGTAGATAATATTAGATATCGGTGGATCTGTACCTATTTTTTCTTCGTAAAATGATAACCTGTTACCGTGTCAGAAGACGTCTCATAGAAACATGTAAATTTGGTAAAAAAATACACGGAATACGAGAGGAAAAGTTTTCTGCAAAAACTAGACGAAGAAGGTCACGAACTGCAATGGAAATAAAATCCATTGTTCGAGGCCGCTTTTGAGAGACATGAGCCACGATTTCCGGGAGCGAGAAGGAGGGGGGGCCAACGACCCTTCGCATTGGGTCGAGAAAATATAAGCGAGGTCGATATTGAGAACACGAGGAACGTGAAAAGAGGGGAACGTCCCCCGAAAAGCCCTAATGCGTTCCATGAGTTTTCCAGGAGGCACGACGCCATGGAAATCGAGAACGTCGATACGTCCAAGTCTTCGAATAAACGTTGCATCAAACGTCTCGTATTTTCACATCGTTTCTGACTGCAAATTTCTATACGTTTAAAAGCGTGCGTACACCTCGCGTCTCTTCGTAGTTGGTCGATTAAACGTTTGCTTCGAACGAAATCGCCTGATCATCTGTCTTAAATAAACGGATAAAACAAGGTTACGGCGATCTGCTAGAAAATCGTATCGATATATCATTTTCGAAGGACACGTGCGGTCCTAATTAATTGTTATTCCGATGTTCTCACGGGGACAGCATCGGCCGAGCATCGTCGCTTTTCAATATTTTTTTTTCTCACGGGACCACGTATACGGGGAAGTTGGACGAAACAAGCTTCTCTATTGGTACGGTGAAATAAATTTTCTCATCGATGGCGAATCAAAGCTCCCTCGGAGCAGTGACCCAAATCCGAAAGGGGGTAACGACCCCGAGAGAGCCGGCAATCGCCCCCTGGTCGAATCCGTTTGTTCCCCGTTCCTTCTCTATTTCTCTCCTTTTTTTTCTCTCTATTTTTTCTTTTTCTTTCTTTTTTCTTTTTTTTTTTTATTTTTTTTGTTTTCGATTGCAAATGGCGACCGCTCTTTGAATGTCGACTGTCTCTCTCTCCCTCTCTCTTTCTCTCTCTCCCTCTCTCTCGCTCCGTGCGCGTCTATGCGCGCGGCCAGTGGAAACCGGGCCGCTGTCCTTGCGAAGCCGTGTACCAACCTCGACCGGTGAACGAAGCACGTGCAACCTTCTCTGTTCCTTACTCCGCCGTGCTTTTTACCTGCGATATGTGTGTCTAAGTGTGTATCCAGGGCCGTACGCTAATTATACGAAGGGACTGCAACGTCCTCCCTCTGCTTCCCTCAAAAATACACACGTGCGTGCTCGCGAGCCACGCGTTTCGAGAGTTGGCAGTGCGGATGCCTCTGTGCGTTACTTAACGGGAGGATAGCCGTTGAAATCGATTTTCCCTGCGTACACGTACGTATGCCTCTACCGAAATACGAAAATGATCACAAAAGCCTCGTAGCCGAACGAAGAACGTAGCAGAACGAATTTTCCAAGTTGCCCGTCGCCGTGTCATACGCGTTGTCGCGTCTTCGATCGTAGAACGATTTCGGGAAGATTCGTCGAAGATGGAAGGAAAAAATTGACTGGTGGTTCGTGTCTCGTGGAAAATCGAGCGAGCATGCGTCGATACGCTCCTGGATGGAGCGGAAAGATGCGTGTATTGGAGCGTTTCCATCGTATGAATGGTGGTATACACGTGCAAGTACCTAATGCCTATGAAACGAGAGAAGATCTCGTTAGCCATTCAGCTTTGCTTCACACGTCCATTCAACCCCCTTACCAATACGACGAGTAAAAAAATTCTTCGTCGCCTATGAAGGCTACTTCCGGGTGGAAACTAACATGTCGAACCATTTCGAGCGATGAATAACACTTAGGCCGTTTCTACGTACTGTCTGCTCGGTAAATCAAGCTAGGTAATAAATATCGAACGAAAGTACGATGTTTTATTTTTAGTTTCAAACGTCCCGCACTTCCAAGTAGAACCTCCCTATATTTTTCGACCTTTTTATTTCGTGCCGGAAGAGAAATTCTATTCGAAGTTTCAGAAACCATCGAACACGCTGTTCCGCTGTAACATGGTATTAAAAATAACTTAGATTCCATTTACTCTTAACCTAGCACGACGAAGCTCGAAAAAACAACGAAACAACGAAACAACGAACGCTGATATCTTTCGATACAACGAAATGCCAGTTGCAATTATAATGTCGATCTACGCTGTAAGATCGTTCGAACGACAAACGGATCGGAGAAATGGAAGATTTGCTTCAAAATCGTTCCACCGTTGTATATGGCAAATGTAAAATTGTACGTTGTCAAAAGTTTGATGTGGGTGAAGGGATGGCACTGTAGCTTCGTACGTAGAAACGGACGTTCCAGGTACGATAGATTTTCAGGTCAGATTTCCCGGCAGAAAGCAAACTTTGGTCAGAAAATTCCTCGCTTGCCTGCCGAAGGTTTAAAAATTCTGTACCAGGCTAACGTATATCTACGACACCACCCTAGAGTGCTGTTAGGTCGACGCACAAGCGTCTATACACGCCCAATGAGCCCTGAACATGCCGGCTTCTAGGAATCCATAGGCGTAGGATTAGCTCGCCTAGCTAAGGTCTGCCGCTCTGTAAGAATTATCGTGAAAAACTGTTGTTCGAGTAAATAATTCTCGTTCCTTCCATTTGCAAGTCGTCGAACTACTCGATGAGCAATCGTCGCGCTGCGAAATATCGTCGGTCGATACCTGCTATTCGTTAGAAATTGGAATTTTCTCTTATTTCATAGATATTTGGAAAATAGAATCTTCCACGAAGTAAGTGGTGAAAGGCAAAATGGTAGAAAATTTTTTAATTGAACGATAAATACTAATTACATTTTGACGTCGTTTATTAAAATTGTTTCGTGTATTTTATATTTACGTTAGATCACTTTTCTTTGCACTCGATAAGAAACGGTGGTTAGAAAATATCGTTAGGGATATACGTCGTTGGAGATGATATTTTAAAACGCGTTGCTTTTATCGAACATTGTCGTTTCTGCTATATTTTATTGCTAACGTGTGCAAGTTGTACGAAAAACGTTGAAAAAAACGTTGACAAATTTCCTTCTCACGTTGAAAGCACGGAAAACGTATAAGGTGGTAATTTTATGAAACAAGTCGTAAATAATAATTTCTATAAAGTTTTATCGACTATGATAATATTTGCATTTTTATCGTAGTCAACGGTATATCGGAATGCGTTAAAAAATTGCGATAGAAAAATTAAAAATGCTGGAACGCTGGATAAAACTTTACCGCTGAACGACTGATATCGCGAAACATTTATTAGTTTTCTCTAGTTGTATAATATTCATCAATTATTCATATTATTACAATATTATTCGATTAATACAAACATTCTCCAATAAACGCTAGTTCGTCGGAGATCGTGTCTCGATTTACTGAAATTGAAGCTTTATAAAATTTTCCGCGTCTCGACTGCCAATAACAATTACATACAATTTCCTATCTCGTCTCAGCGGCAAACGAGTAAAAACGAAAATAACGAAAGAACGGAAAGATCTTAGCTCTGTTATCTTTTTCCAATGGAAAATTACCGTCTGTTCGCAGTTATTCCATCTGTCGTTCGGGAAACAACCGTTCGCCCAATTTGTAAAAACAGAATGTGGCCATATTTTCTGAACGGTTTTACAAATTTCCATCGATCAGGATTATCGAACCGATTATACAACCGATATAAAGGATTAAATAAAAAGCGTGAGAATCTGACGGCTAAGATAGTCTCGCGCAAGATACTCGCAAACAGGAGATGGTGAAAGCTGGCTGTGCGAGATGCGCGCTACCGGAAGCGGATTATCATTTTCCGCGTTGAATTTTCGTGGAGCAAAAAGAAAGGGGGAGAAATTGTAAGAGCGCTGAGGGAGCGGTGCGGCGGAGGGGAGAACACTTTTTTCCCCCAACGTTGCGAAGGGAAAGAAGGGAGAAAGGACACATAAATAAAAGCATCCCTCCAGCGGAGGTCTCGCGCCACAGGGTGGCCAAGAGGGTCACGTTTGCCGCGCTTTTTCGACACGGGCCACATCGCGAAATCTAATTGGTCAATCGGGAAACAGCCATCTTTTGAATGGGCGTAGCCGCTCGTTAATACAGGGTGACTCACCCCTGCCTGCAGGAAGGCCTATGCCTCCCGTCCACTAACCTTCTCCCTTAACTTCCCGCTTCCCTCTCTACACCGCGACCCTACGTTTACCCTTTTCTTTCTCTCTGCACGATCTTCCTTCTCTTCTCAACCCTCGTGCGTTTTCCTTCTCGCCCCTATTTACCTTCTCCACCCTGTCACGTACTTTCTCTTTATCTTTCTCCTTCCATCCCGCTGACTCTCAGCTCCCGCCATCATTCCCCTTCGCGCTGTGTCTTTCTCCATTCGCAAGCAGCTTTCCCCTCTATCTATCCGCTTCCGTCTACTAGCTATGCCTTCGTCCCTTTCTATTTTTACGCCCGATATCTCGACGCCCCTTCGACGCTTTCCCGGTTCACCCTCCTGAAAGTTTTACGGTGCTAGCAGCCCTTACCACGACTAACCATCGACGAGACCCTGATCGGCCGCAAGGGCCTTCAAGGCAGATGATACCCGGAACAACTTTCCTTTTCCAGGTTTACGGCGTGCACGAGGACGAAAAGACGAGATACGTCCCAGGCTATTTCCAGGACCGGCGTGTTCCCGATGCGGCCTCGACCACGCACGCTCCAACCAGCCAGGCTACTGCCTCCAGAAAACACAACTTTTACTTTCACCGTTATCCCAGCCTTTGTTTCTCCAGGATCTTAAACTGCACCGATCTATCTTCTTATTCTTATTTTTCTTTTCCTCCGATTGAAGAGGACAACATCTTTTCTACAAGTTTGTCACTTAAACAATGGTAAATACGACCTAAGGTACAACTAACCCTTTTTGAAATATTTATGTTTCACAGTACGTTTGGAATATCGAAGAAACGCTAATACGTGGTAGGCTATGAATCAAACGTACGATTGTTCGAAATAAATTATTCGACAGGCGGAACTTCGATCGAAATTCTTTTTCACTTCCGCATCGAGACTGAAAGAGAGAAATTTTTCTCTTCTATCTCGTATTCCTTTTAATCGTTATATGCACGATACCGAATTTAATTTTAATAAGATCAGCGAATGTAACACAACGTCGAACATGTCATGCGTCTCTCGATACTGCGTTTTCAGTTACGATGCACGTGGAAAACGCCGTGGAATACGATAGTTTTGGAGCTCTTAGCCTCCGTTCAATTACGATTATTCCTGTACATTTTCACACGGATATAATGGCTGACAAATATTTTTCCACGCTACGATCGTCCGATTTTTCCAATCAAAATTACGCTATCGCGTTTCGTCGTGGAAACTCTCGGTTTCGTAGAAACAAATTTCCAACTAACGACTTCTTCTTTCTTTTTTTAAATGTACGATATTTCGTAACAAAAGGTAAACGGGATTGTGACGAGCAGAAGACGACGTTAAGCAGAATGAAGAAACCTGAATTTCCTTTCGCGTATCTCTTCAATTTTGGTGGATATCCTCAAACGTTCGTTACGTTCGGAAGTCGGAAATCTCCTTTCGGTGTCCTAAGAAACGATATCTCGAAAATCGTGTGGTTCCCGAAAATATCGCCGGTTCAAAGTTTCGGCGTTAGTATGCAAGCGAATGGCGTATCAATGTCGGTTGCAGTTCTGGCTGCACCGTTGGTAAAATGCATTACCCCTCTGCCAGTTAACGCCGCATGTGGTATCCCACCATCGTGCAGTGTCTCTCCCACACGGCGTCAAATATGCGATGCACGATGCAAGACTCGGCGTACGGCATGCGTAAATGTGCATTGCCATTGCCCCACCATAAGCAGTTCCGCCAATAGACGTCTGCCATGGATCTGTAATGAAGTCGGCTGATCGGAAGAGCCTCACTTTCCACAACAATTATTTTAACGACAAACATTAAGGGGGTGTCCTGAATTAGAATGTTGTAAAACAGCGTCTGTTTCTGATTTTTTTTAGAAGGGAAAGAAAGAAACGAAGTTATCGAATTTCGAGGTATGGTTTTATATATATTTAACGAATACAAATTTTTTTTTTTAAGTAAAAAAGAAATAATTATCACGGGCTTCAGTTTTCGATCGGTGGGAAAGATCCATCTCGTAATTTTTCTCAAAAGAGGATTAAATTATTATATATTTTTCTTCTCGATGAACTAAAAAAAAAAAAAGACAGGAACTGGTGCAAAATTAAAAATTTTGTCGGATTTAGAGAAAAAATGTGTTTTATAAAAAGAACAAATAAACTTTAAGGTGCTATAACAATTATTTAAATAAACTTTTTGACGAACTTCTTTAGTTCATCGAGAAGAAAATATACAATAATTTAATCCTTTTTTGGTTTTTTGTTTCGATCAAGAATTACGAGGTGGATCTTTCCCACCGATTGAAAACTGCAGCCCATGAAATATGCTTAGAAATCTGTTATAATATTTTTTTTTTACTTTAAAAAAAATTTCTTTGCATTCGCTAAAAATATATAAAACCATAACTCAAAATTCGATAACTTCCTTTCTTTCTTTCCCTTCTAAAAAAAAATCTCAAAAAGACGCTGTTTTAGAATATTCTAATTCAGGACACCCCCTTAAGTAAATGGATCGCAGTTACAGCAAGGGCTCCTCGTAATACCAATGATACAAGCCTGCATCGTCTTTGTGAAATTATTAGAGAAAAATATACGTTGCAAATTATTGCGAGTGTATAGACGCACAAATAATGTGTACGGTGGCGGGCAAAAAGTGGTTTATAAGATAACAAGTGTAGAAGGACGCCATAATTTTACGTGTTTGATAAGAGCGACGAATGAAATGCAATACTCTATGCAGCGTAGGATAGACGACCGTTATCAAAGTGGAAGAAATTTCCACGAAAATTACCTTGATTTTTTCAATTTTAGTACAAAATTCGTTTACTTTAAAACTTTCTTTCATCCGCCGATGTATGTATAGATAGGTATATGATGTTTGTAAGGAAAGCCGAAAGCCATCGAAAGTTCGTGACGAATAATAAAAAATAATAAAAAAATGTGTAACGCGCTATATATTCTATGCGAATCGTTTTTCAAGATATTTATAACAGCTCCGTTTGAAATACTTTAATCTAATATCCTATTGTCTCTTTCTAAGATTTATTAAAAATATTTCGAAGGAAATTCGTATCGCGAATGGAACTGTAATTTGTGTCTAGAAAGTTCGCGCATAGGAAAACAAATTTTATTGCATAGTACCCATCTAATTAGATTGTTCTTAACAATTTCTATGGATTAATTACGACTGGTGAAAAAGACACAGATAAATTTACTATCTAAACGTTCCTACATTTATTCTCGTTTAAAATAGTTCTACGAGAAACAAAAGATGCGCTTAGAAGAGTCTAAAATGCATATCGATAATTCAAGAATGACTTACTTTAATTCTACCGGTACTATCAACTTTCTACAGAGTAGAGATAGGCTGCAACGATTTTTCTCCAAACTTTTCGCGATCCTTCATCGAAAATTTGTATGGCAAATTCGAAGAAATAAACAGATCCAGCTGAATAGTGCCATTTCCAGCCGTATTCGAAAATACCGTACGAATGTCTTATGGCGGTTGGAAGCTGCAGTTCTCCAGCCTGCAATGTGCATTACCCCCCACCTGCATGCATTACCCCTCCACCGATTTTCCCCCTCCAGAAGAAGCCACCGCCATGCAGAGGATGTTCGTTGTTGGCTTCCCTCGTCGCCACGAGTTGCATAGAATAAAGCGATGCAACGATGCACACTGTGAATTCGAGGACAATAGGGGGGATGCAACTACAAGCCGCCTGTCCCCTCTTCGTCGAACCATTTCCGAATGAAAATTCAAAAGGAAACACGGTAGAGGGGTTACATCTGTGGCCGCACCTCCTACGTCCGCAACCGAGAATCTTTTTCACCGAGCCAGATGCTACAACTGTATCTGCAGCTATCTATGGATGTGATAGATTTTATCCGTCAAAGTTGACCTTTTTATCAGCGACAGAAGAATAGAGGAGTAGGTTTTGGGTAATAAAAGTCTATACTAGGTATGTGGAACATATTAGATTGTCCCAGAGGTTTCTTTCGTTCGATGGGGAAATGATAAACGCGCAACTTTTGGTTTGTTTTATATTATTTTAGTGAATTACGTAGGATCCATTTTGTTCTATTGGAACATGATCAATTGATAATTGATCGAATGCGATAATGTTTCTTTTTTTTATTTGGTAGACTATTTACAATCAATTCTCATTGAGAATTATAAGTAAATTACTTTGGCGTGGTACTGTAACTTGGATTATAAGAGTTTATAGTACGTTTGATTCCAGTTGAATCTAATGGCGATAATGTAAAAGAAAAAAAGGTTGTGCACCTATTATTTCCTTATGGAAGAGAAGAAACTTTTGGAAGAACCTGATAGACATTGCTAAAAGCTTGTCGAGTATTAAAGCGAGTAATATCAATCTGTTCTTTACGATGGCCGGTCGATTCGATGGCTTAGCTTCAATAGTGGAAAATAAGAAATTCTGTACAACAGTATATACTTTTTCCTATTGTGGACTTCCGTTCCTTCTAGTCGTATTGAGGCTACAAGTCGTACTAGAATATTAGTAACCTCGGAAATTGAATTTTTATCATTTTAACAGAACGTAAGACAAGTAAGAGGAAAGGAATGACTTTTATCGCAATTTTGCCACGCTGTATTTGCAATATATTTTATTCGTCCCAAGGATAAACAGGAAATCTATCAGGCACGTGACAAGAAGAAGCAACATTTGAGAAGGAACCACGACATGCATAACGACGCAAACTGCATTGCTTCTCAACGAGAAACGTTAAATTTTCGTCGGAAATAATCGTATGCAACTTTAAATGGAACATTGCGTTAACAGGACAATGCGCATTAAAGGTAACATTGTGGAAAAAATCGTGTAGTTGGTAGATTTCACTGTAAAATATTAAATCTTTCTCCGGTGTATCCTAAATATTTTAATATTCCTATTCGTTAGAACCAAATAGAACGAATATTTGACAACTTAACGTAGCGTGGCTTGGATAATACATTATTTATTCGATGTTCCGAGTGAAAATTTCATTGTTCTAAATGCATAGTAACGAAAAGAGATGGACGTATCTGTACAAAGTTCGCGAGTTTGCGAATTTTCAGCCGCCATTTATACGCTGGGCCCTTTTGCCAACGTTGGTGCTCGAACCTGCCCCTTCAGCTACCATATGTGCATGTACGCGTCTACCTACATATAGGTACGCGTGTACATGAGCAACATGGTTGGATCCGTGTGTTTATAGTGCACGCCATTTTTATTTCCTCGAATAATTACTTACTCTCGATCAACTCTTAATTCTTGTTACGTATACGTTAAGGGATATTCAGATTCCCGATATTATTGTTGTGTATATTTCTAATTGTATGTATATATATACACACATATATAAATAATTTCTACCGTAACATCGAACAAATCATTTTACGTGCGGACGTAACGTTATTAAATGTCAGGAATACGCAAAAGAAAATTATAGAAGATTAGAGATGCGGTTGGGAACGTTGCATTATCCTTTGTCGCTGTGTCGTTCTATTCAAGCAAAAACATGCTGGGAAAGGAGTAACATGGTTCGGTGACCGTTAGAATCCTAATTCCGGCACATCAAACGATTGTCCTATTTTAACGCAGCGTAACCGCAAGAGACATCGTTGCTATACTTTCCTATTCTCCATCTGCTGGAATAACTGCATGCTAATCTTAGGGACAGGTAACCGTCCAAGACAATAACGATACGCTGCAGTTAAATTCACGAAGGGATTATATTATGGCAATAAACACTTTGGGTTATTGGCCATAAAAGACACAGCGAAAAAGCGCGGTGCATCCAAAAGCAAAAGTCCCTTTGCCCATGACTCATAGTCAGCAAAAGAGGAAAACTTTTTACTTAACGTTACGATACACTTTTATACGATATTTCTTTAATTGACAATTTTAGCAATCCAACGTTAACGCGATATACGTTCCACGACAACAACTGCGGTGAATTGATAATTTATCTTTGAAAATTCAAAATCATCTACAGTCCACGTGGAAGAAAATTTGAATTTCTTCGCGCAACTTACCCTTGGAATATCTTCGTGTCGAATAGACCAATGGCAACGATACTTGAATACGAGCATTATGAGAAAGGACGAACCGTAAGAAGAACCGAAAGAGTTATGTCAAAGATAAAAAAAGGGATTTGCGTGAAAAAGAAAAGCTACTCTTAGCAACCCCTGGATATTGTCATCACGGGATCCATCCGTGAGATCAGTTCTTTTTGTGGAACGTCATCTTTTTCCCTACGATTTCACGCCGGGATAATGGATTCCTCGATCCTTTGGATACGCTCGTTACAACGGCATTTCGAAACAGCTGCAGCTGCCAGGCTAGAGACCGTGATAACTAGAAAATCTTGCCTGCGACTAGACCAGGGAAATCAAAATAAGAAAAGAAAAATCTACCAGAGCAGGAATGAGAATCACTCGAAAGCGGAAGTACGCCCTTTTAGCATTTCTCGGCTAACAGATTTTCTTTGCCGCTGGTTAGTCCGTAGAAAGTCAGCCAAGAATATGACAACATAGAAGAGGAGTAACAAAACGAAATAACGTTTCTATCGAGATGCATATTCTATCGAAAAATTCTTTTTTTCTTTTTTCTATTTGGAAGAATTTTGCAATGAATTCTCATTGAGAGTTATAAGTAAATTATTCTGTTTGTATGTTTGATTTTAGCTGAATCTAATGTTTAAATCTACTATTGAAAAATGAAATCCGTTTCTAAATCGCACAGTGAATTGATTTGTCCCTGAGAAGATTAAAAGTAAAGAGGTGATATTATTATTATTGTTGTTGTTGTTAGCTAGATATAGTATTAGGAGATACTATAATAAAAATACAAGCGAACGAATGAAAGATGATTTCAAACGATCGAGATAAACATTCTCTGTCTGAAACGGTTGAAAAATTGCTATTTGAAATTTGTGTATACACAAATCGAAGAATACAAATTTCCCATGTAACAATTAAAAAATTTAGCCTATTTATAAAATCGGAATATTTGGAATTTCGACATTGCAATTTTTAACCTACAACTATCCGAGGTTATTTCGTCTCGATCCTATGTTCTCTCTGTAGAATATCGATCGAACGGATTACTTATCCGAGGAAACTCGCCACTTAAATGTCTCTAACCTTTTATTCAATTTTACTTTTCCAATTCCAATAGGCAACACGCGGTACGATTCAAAAAAAAAAAAAAAAGGAAGGAAAAAGAAAAGAAAAAGACAAAAAGATAGCTAGCCAGTATTGTTCCCGTAACTGTGACTAATTTTTACAACGAATTTTAGCGTGTCGAGTGGAGCCGAGTCGAGCCTTTCCTATTTCTCTACCTTCGTATAAATCTTACTCCGCGTAATACTTATTTGCCGCTATTCACGGGGTAATTCCCTGTTTCCCGTATTCGGCACGAATTTTTCGAAAATTTGATTCGGTGAAAAGATAAATCGAGAAAGAAGACACTAGATTTTAGCCACGAAACCCATATAATGACCATGTACAGCTCGTATTTCATCCGATTATTCGTACGTGCAGGGCGATTTATTGCTCGGAGAATAGTTTTCTAGGCCAACAAGCTAGAGTCGCTAGAGAAATAAGAAGGGGCACGAGGATCGTTTCGAAAATGGGGAAGGGAATGGAGAGGGAAACGGGGGGAGGCCATCCGGGGCAATGCCAGCTGCGCTACCGTAACATAACGAGGCCTAAACGCGGGCGCCTTCTACCAATAGGAACCAACTGTTCATTAGGCTGTTGGTACAGGCTGCTCCAAATTATCTACGAGAAGAACTTACTGCGAGGGTGTAGCGAGCACTGAGAGATTAGATCTCGCCCGGACGAAAACTGAACATCTTCTGAAATCCTGCTCAACGCACGAGAATCGGTTATATACGAAAAATATCATGAAAATGGATTTATGTCTTACGATAATTGCATAAATAAATGCAATAACGTTGTTTTCGGTATCTTATAGAATAGAAAGGCATCGAAATTCAAAAATTTTTAGCATGTAATTATTTGATATTTGGTAGCAACCGATTCTAATGTCATACGAAGTACGTACGAGAAATTCTCTATTTGTACACACGATGAGTTATTTTAGAGATTTGATCATATTTTTCGTTAGGATGTAAGAAGAAATTTCTTACATAATAAGAGGTTATTCAAAGATGCAGAGCGTTGTATGCACGTACTACAAAGTAACATCTTTCTGATAAATTCGAAAGGATTTAAACGAAATTGAAGGGAATAAACTAAAGTTTATTCGGTAAAGTGCTAGCAAAATCACGATGAATCCATCTAACGTTTTCTCTTGGTGCCCAAAAACCCTCTAGCGACAAATACGGGGCGAAATTTCACTCGTAGGAAACCGCAGCTGCTGCATTGGCAAGTTAGGAATCTCCTAAATCCTAACTTATCGACTGTCATGGTACGATGGTAATTTATTCTAAACTCCGCCTAAAGCTATCTATAACACAGATTCGAAATCTATTAATTAATTGCCTTTCGTAGCCATCGTCATAATTATAACTGAGAAACTCTGTTACTCTATACGTAATTATTGCGCTTATGCAATCACGCCTTTGACTCTATTTATAACTATCGCTGCACTTTGTGTTTCTACCAGAATAATAATTAAAAAAATAAAAATCCTTTTAACATAAAGTAGAAAGAACGGCTTTCGCGCAAACTATGTCCCACTGTTTAGGAAAAATCGTATTAAAGAACAGGACGCGTTACCGATCGGTATTTCTACCCTTAGAATCACTTTAATCGTGTTAGAATAACGACGAGACAATATGCGTGTATATGTAAGGATCGACAAATCGGTATATCTTAAATACTTGTATTTTCAATATTATGGTGTATCGAACGTAAGATATAGGTTAATTCAAACTCACGGAGAACTTCATGATTTTTATGTTTTCTTGAATCTTTTTCAGGAAAAATGTGTTCTATTTTTTGATGCATCGCGTGGAAACATATGGCAAGTTACAGATGTAGATTGTACTTTCGACTCGACCGAAGTAAAATCACATAATATGTACACCACGTAGCAGCTGCGAACCCAAGAGAATGCCACAGCAGCTTTCCAATTCATTTTCCGTTACTCGGATTTTCCCTCCTCCCTTTCCTTTTATTCGCGAGTGATTAAGGAAAGCAATGAAATATACCGTACAATAGATGTCAGAGAAAGACACGAATAACAATTAAAACTGTAAACACCGAAGAAACAAATTATCGTCAAGAAAGAACCGTTCGTAGTATTTACCATTCTCCCATGTTATTCGTAATTATTCATATGTCTTTTATTCTCTTTTCTATACTTTTCTATTTCGTTGAAATAGGATCGCGTATTTCTTCGGTAATAAATACATTTTAATAATCTAATTACACCGGTTGTAACGGGTGTAGACAAGTTTGTAAGTTACAAATAAGTTTTACGTATATTCATACACAGATGTAGCGTATGTGGATGGTGAAACACAATATATATAGAATCTCATATATATCGATATGATCGTACGAAGCACACGAATAAAACGAGAAACTACGATGCAACTTTAAAATGGCGCCACGTAATTTGTTGTATCTAAGAGGAGGTAAACTATGAAATATAATATATCAAGGTATATACCATTACCGAGGGAAGCCACAGAGGAAGTTTAAAAAAGCGTGTTCCAGGCTAATGTACCCACTAAGCATCGTGTTATGGCTTTAACAGGATTATGTTGGTAATACCGAAAGTATATTCAAATTACACGAATCGTGATTAGATTACTTAACAGTGCAGTATGTTTCGAATGGTTACGATTTACAGATACCTAACAGAATACGGACAAACGTAACGATAAGCTAATTCTAATAGCTACAAAAATGTGACAAATATTTGTGATTTCTGTGCTTTTTCGACACAAGCTAGAGAAGCGTTTATAATATCCTGTGGCTAAGTTTCCTTTGCATACGTCTCTAAGGACGCCCCCATTAAACGGTGGACAGGGGTAATCGAATAGTTCTAAGCTACCGGAGGGTCGGAATAGGCGTTCTAAAATTGGGAGGGGTACGTAGGGGAACAGGAAAACCGGATGGCACGACGAAACGTAGTCGACTATATTCTGAATTCATCCTCCATTTCGAAACATAATTTTTATTTCGGTGAAAATACCCTATTCTCGTTGATATATTTTTTTAAAGCAAAGAATCTAATAAATTTATCGATTAATTTATCATATCCTTCCATCGTTCGCTTAATTAAACGAACCGAAAATTCCAACTTGGAAATAAAATATTCGTATATATTCTATCTGTGTCGTGTATTCCAATTTGTACGTAAATAACTTTTAATGAAAAATATATAGTATGATTTCATTCGTCTACAAAGAACAAACGATTATCTACTGATTTAATACGTACGTATGTCCTTGCAATTTACGTTCTACGTTCCATAATCACGAGAAAAGCAATTTTAGCTAATTAATCGTTACTCGTGGAAGGCAGGTGAATAGAAACAACATGGACGCAGTTTCTTCCTTTTCCAACCTCTTACCCTGAGCACCCTGACCCTGGCCATATAGGCAGCTGTCTCACTCCACCCCTTTGTGGACATGGCACTGCTCTAACGTAAGAGCGGATTTGTCTATGCCTGCACGGTGCGCAAAATAGTGTATCGCAAGGCTATCGAAAATCATCTCCATAAAATTTTATCATCCATTTGCTCAATTAATAGAATCTCTCGCTTATCGACTCGATATATTTCGTTTCTATCTTTTACGAATTAGAACGATTCGAAAAATGATCGAAATACGCTAAAACATGATTATTTAAATTTCACGTACGTAAATGGGTTTAGTAACTTAGACAAGGTTATTGGTATTTTAGTAGAATTATAGTAAAATTACGTCTAAAGGTTTCATAATCGTTTCACGTACACGTATACATCAGAAACAGTTGGCACAAAATTTGCATTTAATTTTAGCATCGTTCATTGAAATGTCTATGATGCTTGCACATTAAGCAAGTACCTAAACATTTGTAACGAGTCAGAAGAATAGATTCTACCCTACTGTTGCTGCAGTAGAGGAACGTAACGAAGGTTACGAAATAGTTGTACAGAAATCATCTAGTCGCCTATATAAATGTAAATCGGGCACGAAGATACGCATCTTCGATTCATTCGCTGGTCTCATCGTTTCCAGCGGCGCTTAGCAAAAAAAAAAAAAAAGAAAAAGGCTGATAGATTCGTACAACGATCTTTCAATATGAATACCAACGACGAAGCAGGAGCAAGGAACTCGTTAACCATGCTACCGTTCGCCGAAAACACCCGGTAGATTTCTGCAGGAACCGAACACGCGCTACGGTGAGAAAGAGTAAGGAAACGACGATGGGAAGGCGCGAGAAAGAGAAACGTGGACGCGTTCGCGCGGGTCGCCGCTCACACGCGTGTACCGGCCACGCGTATGTACATTTTCTACTCGCGTACACGCATGCTCGTGTGCGTGCACGCAACCTGAACGAACGAGCGAGCGAGCGAGCGAGCAAGCGAGCACGCATGCACGCGAGAGCGAACATGCACGCAGACACAGACACGTTGCCGGCTGCGAAAACCGGCGTGCGAAAATTGTCCAATGAGAAACAGAGGCGGGAGTCGGTGGGGTAGCCACGTGGTCCCATAGGAGCCAATAGAAGGCGATGTGTTCGCGAATTTCGAGTCGGTTTCCCGCTTAGCGCTCGCGAGCTTCTAGTTGCTAGAATAAGACAGACTGTAAGAGGGAAAAAAAGAGTGAGAAAGTGCACGCACGAGCAAGGAGAGACAAGAAGGTTGTACGGTTGGTAAAAAGGAGGAAGGAAGAAGGAGCGGAAAAAAAAAAGAGAAGAGTGACGAGTTTGCATCGTATTGCCCCCCAGGACACGCGAAAGAGCGAATGAGAGGAAAGAGAAAGAGGGAACGAGAAAGGGTGAAGCGACGAGAAGGAGAGAGAGAGGGAAAACGCGGAATGAGAGAGCCCCTCGGACGTCGTGTCGTGGTCTAGCCAAAGAGACAAGAGACTGGTAGGAAGGTGCGTCGTCGTCGTCGTCGCAACGAGAGGAGAGGAAAGAAAGAAAGAGAGAGAGGAGAGAGAAGTAGCTGGACACACGGTGAATCGTCAAGAGAACGGTCAACGCGCGTCCCTTAACCTTAAAAAAGTTGAAGAGTCATTTCTGAGAAGACACGGTCGTCGTCATAGTCCGCCGATCGGTCGTCGCAGTCATCCTCGTCGGTTTGTATGATCGAGCTGGCTCGAGAGACATCCATTGCTACCGGAAACACGCCAAGTCTGTGTACTACCGGTGTCGACTCGACGTGACAGAGAGTCGTTGTACCTCGAAGCGAGCGGGAAATAGACAGCAGTTCCAGAGGAAAGGAAGAAAGGAGAAAACAAAAGACAGTAGAGCCAGGAACGCTTGGAAGATCGTTCAAGAAGTTACGATAAACCTCCTGTGTCCCTTTCGTTTTTTGGTGTGCAAGCGCGAAAAATCAGGCCGAGTATCACGCGAGAAAGACAATCGTGTTCGTCGAGACGTTAAGATAGTAGAAAAGGAAAAAAAGGCGACGAGAAAGACCCTGACGAAAGCGCGCTCTCGTGTTCGTTTCTTCCTGCGTGATAACAGGATTTTCAAGATCGTCATCGTTGTCGTAGTCGTCGTCGTCGCCGTCGTCGTCGCCGTCTGCATCCCGTACGTGTATTCGTCTCGTATCGGGGATAGTTGCGATCCTGGACGTGTCGTAAACGTGCCGTGGTCGTGTCATCGTCGAGTTCGTCCGCGACTTTCATCGGTGTATTTCACTTCGGGTCTCCTTGTGCGAAATACTCGGTTATCCATCGTTATCGCGACGTGATCGTACATCCTCGTTGGCGTGTTGTGGACAACATCGTCAGCGATCGCATCGTCTAGCCGCGTGCCACTAGGCTGCAAATTTTTCAAGCCACGTGACCGAGACGCATCTCGGAAAAGCCGCCACCATAACGTCCAAGAGCGAGCCAACCACCATGTCGAAGCTCTACGTGGGCAATCTACCGTCGGATTGTAACGAGAGTGCCCTCAGGCAACTCTTTCAGGATCATAATTTGTCGTGTACGACGATCCTGGTGAAACGAGGCGGCTATGCGTTCGTTGACTGTACCGATCAATCTGTAGCGGATCGTGCAATCGACAAACTTAACGGTGAGTTCAGAATCAACAGATGAGATAATGTTGGATAGATCGCTTCGCTATGTCGCTATATTTTATGTTCTTATCGGCTGTTGCTACGCTGATACCGAACTTCTTGTAAAATATATGTACATACCTATGTATACCGCTTTTACTATGGCAATATATCGCTACGTTTACTGCTGTTGTCGCTATTATCACACAGGGTCTGCTGTCACGTTTCATGACTGAACGAAGAAGAACCTTCGCAAGGGGCAATGCACGGGACATGGGGCCTTCGTGATTAATTTAGACATTGCAAAATGTTTTTATCGCTTTACATAATATTACACTCTAGGTACGGCCTTTACACTCTGCAACCAGGGAAGTCGACTTGTTTTCTATAAAGTTTTTTGTATATTACGTGTGCAACAAGTTCCATCTACCTGTACATTAACATTGTCACGCTTTTACATGCTTTTTCAACTAGTTTGTAAGATATTCTAAGTAGAAATATATGAACATTTGCACGCTTGTATATATGCTTCACACGATTTTCTGCTTACATTTACTTTCCTACCTCGATCGAACGATCGGTATCCTGTATATAGTCAACCCTATCCAAGCCCATTAACGCAATTACACATATATATACACGTATATTTTATTTATATACACATGTATTCGTGTATTAGGATATATTTTTTTACTATATCTACGTGCAAATAACAGGCAACTTCATCGTGTTATTCGGTAAATCGATCGTCAATTATATTCATTGGCGAAAGGACAATCGCGACTCGTTGCTGATTCCTTAATTTTTATATTCACTTCGATCGCTCTAACCGTGAAAATACCGTGAAAACAAATTGAATACGATCTATTTACGCGAGTTACCTCGAGGAATCGGTGACCGCTTTAGACGAATAACCACTGTACATTTTCTATCGGATTGAGAGCCCCTGTATGGGATCTCGAAAACGTATTCATCGAAAACATTTATTTTTCCATTTTCGCCGAATATGTACTTTGTACGTTGCGAATACCACGATACAGTCTACGACTTTAAATATTTTTACATCGTACAGGTTAACGTTCTATGGCTTCGCCTGCGTAATCATTCGAAGGTTTTCGTCCGAGCGAATCGTACCTTTGAAATTCCCCTTAAAAACGGCGCGAGATATAGAAACTACTTTACGAATGCTCGTGTCGTGTGGAAAACTTATCCACGTGGTGGAGAGGCGCACGCATCAGCAAGATGGCGGAGCCGGTTATACCGGCAAGGTCACGCGTGTGGGTTTCGCCTTTGAGATAAGTTTCTGATAATCATTCGCGTCGTGGCCAACATACTGTTGTTGATCGATACGATTGCCAGCTTCGCCTAACATGGCAATGGTAATTCCGGCATTGAACGAAAATTACGATATAATCGGGCGACTGATAAGCGACTGTTTAATCGTAAATGATTAGAATCCAATTATCGCGAAAGAATACTGAAATTTCATTCCGACCACGCGTTACCAAGGGTAACGGTGCGTAAAATAAATTTCATAGTCTATCGATAGCCTTGTTTGTCAAAGGCGTAGGAACACTGCGAAAGTGAAAGATCGATTAAAATCGCTAAAGACTACGTAAATCGATGCAGCTACTCTTTTTCTCATAATCCATTAGTAACTTGACGATAGTCGTAGACGAAGAAACGGTTACCGACATGGTCGACGCGTCTTTCATATTTTTCGTAAAACGATCGCACGCCTATAAATCCTGACCATCCGTACTGAATTTCAACTTTGTCTCGAAAAGTTAGATCGATACTTGACTAGAAACCACTCACGCCTGTACGTCGGTGATTCTCCCGCCCAAAAAACGTGGTCAAGGTCGCGTCTGTACGCGTGACGTATGGTTCCCCCACTGGCTTGATGCGAGGTTAAAATTTACATCGTGAAATACCGCCAACTTCATCTCGACGCGTCCGTAGAAATTGGTTAGTCACACTCGTCATGCACGATGGCCATGCTAATCGAGTAAATCCAGATCGTAAATTTTGTCGACGACTTCGTAAGCAACGTACGCGTATTTGTACCTACGTTGATCGATACACTTGCGATTGCTTTTAGAGTTTGATAAGGTTAACGGGATGGAAGAGTATGTAGAGTACGCGTTGATATTTCCCGAGGATCGTTTTTAAACCATATTGCCTATATATCGTATAACAAGATCGTTTGTATCTGTAATCGCGAAGCAATCGTTTTCGTGTCGTACGTATATAAGATAAATCACTGTCACGCTCGTGACAGTCTCGTAAGTACGAGATGCTAATCGACGCGTAATACTTGCTTCGCCATGATAAACCGATTTACGGTAAAGATTGGATGCGACGGATATCCTGTATCTGTACGATAAAATAATTCTATCTCGTATAATTAAAATAAAAGTTAGATACTTTGGACACGGTATAAATTACTGGAAGTATTTGAATTCCCAGGAAGTACGGGACGTAAGCAGTTGAGAAAATTTGGAGTATAATGGTAGGCAAAAATGTAGCAAAGAATACCACGAGAACGGTCGGCTTGCTTAGAAGCCGGGTTGCAAGAAAGAGGCGCGGTACGAACATTGGAACGATTCATAGGGAATAGTCTCTCCCTCTATTTCGTTAGCAATACAGAAGGCTCAGTCGTTGCTCTGCAGCAGCGGTACATATGTATGCGGGGCTGATCCTTGGATACAATACCGTGTGCGGAGAACGTTACCGCTTAGTACAGAACTAGTTTGGTGGGTTGTGTTACGTTTTAGACCAACTAAACTAAGGCTAGTCGCGGTTAAACTACATCAGACTACAAACATCGATATTAATTCACCGAGGACTATAGCTTCGCCGCCATTTAATGCCTTCATTTTGTTCGAGTCATGAGAACATCGTACCGACTAAAATGTTGTCGCTATTTTCCAACGTGGAATTATGATCAAACGAAATATCTTATAATACCTTAACAACTATAGGAAGCTTTTATTATAGGAAAGCGTATTAAAAAAATTCTGTTTCGCGTTAGAATTTATTAAAAAAATACCAAGGTACAAGGATTTTTAGAACGTAGAGGCATCTTGATTTCGTGGGAATATCGTTCTTCGCGTTCAAGTTTGACGAAACGTCCGTATTCAATGGCCGTTTAGCTGGTTAAAAGAGAGGAAAAGAATGTATATTTTTAATCGCAAGTTTCCAGTTGTTCGTGGTTCGGTCAGCTTGATTTGTCGCGTGCCTGCTCGAGACCACCTGCTCTCGAAAAAAGTTACCTGTTAACAGTGCACCGGTAACCGACACTGATGGAACTTGACGATTCGGTTTCTCCTCGGACATAGCGAACCTCAGCATTGATAATAACATCGACGCAAATTAAAAACAAAAAGAATAATCCTATGTTAACATGCACGATCCTATTACGATAAAGAAAATTTCTGCAGATCGTGTCAAACGTTATTGCTACGCGTCCAAACCGCGTCTTATCGATCTACGTGACGTGCAAAATGATACGCGCACACACAGATAGCACGTGTTTAATAAAAACGATTAAAGTTAATTACAACCATTATTCGCGCTCTTCGCAACATAACCAATGTTCGATCGAAGTAATGGTTCCTTGTTTCTCACGAACGTTCAACCCAAACGTTGTTGTACGTGTCGATAATATAAAACGAATCTTACACCGGCTATTATTAGCGGGAATCTGCTTCAACTTCACGATGACTGCGAAGTCCAATATTTTATCTTCTAGTAGGGCGGTTAAATATTTCTTTCTCCAGCTCGAAAGAATTCCTTTATAGTCGCGACCGGCTCTTACAATGACGTCCGAGTAAATTGCGTTCGTTGTACACGCGCGGATGAAAATTACTTGGTTTCAGCGTATAAAACGGTAATTTGATTAACCGAGTATTAAGTTGAGAACAACGGTGAAAAGAACTCGATTTAACACCGACACGAATGTACGGCTTAAGCGCAAAAAGTGCTTGCGCGTCTGCAAGGAGGAAGTGCTATCTTTAGAGCGGCGAAAAGAGAGTGTGCGGTGTCTTCTCGTCTTCTTTTTCGTCTAGCCATCCGCTTTCATTAACTGAATGGTCTTGGGACCAGGGGGCGAGAAAGCCATTGTGAAATTTCGACATACTCGATACCTCGAAATGAATGAAACGTAATGATTCTTCGCACTGAACTTCCCTATCAGTCACGCGATTTCGCAACCGCAAATCAGTGGCTTAATTAGCCGTGGCTTTTAACGACCGATAAAATTCTCTCGTTGCACCGAAATTAAGCGATCGTAATTTTTTATTCGGTCTTTAAAGATATCGTTTAAAGAATTTTGAGGAATCGTTAAAACCACTAATTTATATCGTCGGAGAAAGAAGAAAAAAAAAAGAAAAAAAAAAAAGAACTCGTTAAAATTAAAAGCACACAGCATTAGGTTTTCGAGGGAAATCCACGCATTTCGTTCCGCGATATTGAAACGAAATTAACGAGGTTACATCGAACCGTAAAATGCTGATAACGTTGAGACGTCTGTATGATATTATCCCCGGAGCAGTGTCTATTTTGAGTGTTTCTATATTGGCTTCGTCGACAATTCTCTATTTCTTCCTTTGGCCTCCCACGCGGCGACTTTTTTTCTCTTTTCTATCTACATTGTCTTCGTCTTTCGTGGCCTCTGTTCGCTCGAGGAACCTTTGAAGACACGTGTTTGTTTTAGATACCCGGCCGTTGACTTCCCGGCGAATAACCGTGTTACCACTGTTACCCCGAAACCAAACCGTTTTCAACGAAATCTTTCTTATTGTAACAGTGGCATCAGCTATCTTCTTACTCCGAGCATTGCCCGTTCAACGCTTTCCCTTGTATCTTCCCAGTGGAAAAAAATAGGATCACTCCTTATCGTTTACCGTATCCTATCGTTATCTGCTACCGAGTTTTTCTCTACGATTACCGTAGCTAATCCGCTTACGTAATCTGTATTTCCAACGAGTAACGTTCACGCTTCGTTCGTGGTAAATTGGTGAAAAAAGATTCGACGCGCAGCAGCTATCCGACAAAAAGGACGAACGAGGAAAATCGCGACGAAAACATTTCTTTAAAACGCATCTTATCCAGACTACCGACTTTCGTCCTTCCCTTCTGCCCATGAACGGAATCTTTATGTCAGAACGGGGAAAAAGAAAAAGGAGAAAGACGATTAAAGCGTCTGCCAGTTGTGGCGGCAGTGAGTCCTCTTGGGCCCACGTGCGCGTAATTGTCAGGTACGAAGAGAGAAATCCGAATCTTTCGACAGGTGTCAATGAACTGGGCAACGACGTATCCATCGAAGGATAAGCGAGGAAGATAGAAGGAAGGGAGGATCGGCGGGTCGAGAGAGAGAGGAAGGAAAGGCACGAACAGCTCGTTCGCACCTGCCTCCGTCGTATCCTACACAGGGCTCACGGTGATTTCGCATTTCGTCAACGCGACTCGGTGAAACTGATTCCCTTGCACGAATTAAGAACGATCTCGCAGTTGCGCGCAAAGTACGATCGAATGGAAATCGAATGGGAATCGAATCTCGGGAAAATACATTTCGAATTGTTCTTTAAGATTACGTGTATGTTTCTCTGGTATCTTAATTAACCGCTAATTGCTACGTTGAAAGGAATGACTTTCTGATAAAATTCCAAAGTAACCCAAGAGACGATCTGCAATATGCAAATTAACAAGTTACATTTTATGGGACGTAATCTGATCGAAGATTATCGAAATACCGCGAAATCGTGACAATGTTTACGACGTCTGAAATACTCTAGGAACGTAGGTAGCAGTCGAGGGTCGAGGCGGCGACTTAATTTGTTTCGAGCTTCTATCGCCGAGTCGAAATTCGAAGTATGGGCAGTTTTAATAGAAACGATAGGAAGAAGAGTCGTGGAATAACTCGCGTACGTGGCAACGAGGAATATCGAAATAACGCAGGCAGCGAAAGAGAGGGAACTCATCGTAGAAAAATTGCATCGGCATGGCGCCATTAATCTCCGAACGAGCGGATATTATTTTAATTCTCAAACCTCGGACCGAGTCTCTTCCGAGAAACGCCGCCCTTTGTCCCGGTCGGCTCCACGAAAGAAAAGTGACCGAGTGATTTAATCTACGAACGAACGGAGACCCTGGACTCTTTCTGCTTCTCGCTGTTCCCTATGCCTCTTCTTTTCTTTTCATTGGCGCGTTTCTTTTTTGTCTATCGAAGCCTATGTATGGTCGAATTCAACGGTTCGCATCGTGAGCATTGCTCGAAGAAAATCGCGCCGAAATCACGATTCGTCGGCTCCACGAGTTCCGTAATTTAAGATAGGCGAACAGGAATAAAACAACAAATTCTACCGATACCAATTCGTAGAACAATTGCCACGGAATAATAACCGGTTTACCGTAAACGTATATTTTTGGATATTCTTTGACAAATGTCTGAATCAAGGTAACCGGACAAATCTTGCAGATATTAATGGTTCGATCATCGTGGCGTGATGATAGCGATTTGGTCAATCGTTGTTGGATAACGCGAAGTTACATACGAGTGCTCGAGACATTGGCTTACTATGTTGAAAACAGAGACGTCAAGAGATAGGGGCGTTGACGCGTGTTCATCTTACACGGAGATTCATGAAATATTCGGCCACTTTATACAAACGTGAAATTCTGAACTTTGTCCATTTGTCAGATAAAAGTCGTTATCGTGCGCTGCCGCGCTACGACGTTCACGCTATTAACGATGTACGCTGTACAAAGTAACTTCACGACAATCTCGACAAGTGCCGCTCCGTTTCTTTCCTTTTCAGTGTCGTACACTTTCGGGAAGAAACTTTCGCCATTCATATCGTATCGTATGTATATCGCTCGGGCGAAATTGAGCACACGCGCTGGTTAACTTGGCGTAGTCGATCGCAACGAGATTTAAAATTGATCGACACGCCACCTTAGAATACACATAAGCGATTTTTTCATCGTCTTACGAATCGCTATCTCATCTTGCATGCAACAAAATATGCGGAGCCACGAACCATGCGAATTTTCGAGGAAATACGTACTCGATCGACTCGACAAATTTCTCGTCGACATCTACCATTCGATCGTCATAATACGTACATGCAACAAGTACATTGGATCATGCATAATTTAACAGAAATTCAGAGTCGTTGTAATTTGCACAACGTTTCTAGATGAAACGACAGTTTCATCGAGGGACAGACTCAGAGAGCTTGGTACTTCGACAGAGATGAGAATTCGGGGATATCTATAAGGATATCGTAAACACGACGAAACGGACGAGTCTAGATACGAAGGTATCGTGGTGTGAAAATCGAATGGAGAGTGAGATTTTGCGTTTGGCGCGCTTTCTGCGGATTCTCAGTCAGGACCTATCTTAACGTGCGTGGGCCCATTCGCTTCATTCGGCAAACTAACCTACCCGTCTAAGTAATCCATTGTGCTTCTCGTGCTCTCTTTGTGTGGCCGCTCTCACGCTGCGAGCGCGGCACAAGGGTGTGCGAGAAGGAGCAAGAAAGGAGAGTCCTTGGCGCGAGAAAGAAGCGGCAAAGGAACGAGCAGGACAGAGAAAGGGGGTGGAACAGAGGGCGAAACAGAGAGAGAAGTATGCCACAAGGCCAACCGAGACCGAAGCAATTTTTGCTTTATTCTTTGCCAGGCCGAAAACGAGCGTGGATCCGACCGACTAACTGCTCCAATTTTATTTACCGCATCGTGTCAAACCCGATCGACGCGACGTCTCTTCGTCCTTTTGTCTTTTCGCGATATCCCGCGGCCTCGTACGGTCATTCCTGTTTCTTCTCTGCCTCTCAAATTTCTTTTCAAATCTTTTTTACCGCGTAAACAAACTTCACGGGAAGATAGCGCGATTGTCCTCCAACCGTATTTATCTTCGTTTATTAAAAGGAACCATCCATCGAACTATTAGTGGGAAGGCAATATTTTTCTTTCGTCCGTTCGAGGGAAAAAGTTTTCATTGCTTCCTTTCGCTATTTCGTTCGGTTCGTTTTCGTTTCTTGCCTTCCGACGCGGAATTGAGATTAATACGAAGCCAGCGTACACCGTACGTTTAATTACCGTCCCGTTAAAAACGGTTCCGATGTAGGTACGTTAAATTACCCAACGTTCCAGTGTATTTTCTTCAACGAAACGTTACGTTTCCCCAAATAGAAACACGTGCCCTTCCTTATCTGCGCTTCTATAACGAAACGCCTCGTGTGGTTCGTTACCGAATATTCTAGCCACACGCAAATGTTTACCTATGTATCGAATCACGCGAATGTTTATATAATTTTATTCTCGAACATTTTTCCTTTAGATCCTGTTATATTCGCGGTCGTTTTGTATCTGGATCGCGTGTCTCCGTAGCAGAAGCGATATTTGTCAGGGAAACGCGTTATTTGTCTTCCTATGTTTCAAATGACATCGTTACCAACATCAACGTCCTTGTTTATCAAGTAAACTGGAAGAATTAGGTTCGGGGAGCAACATCCGATGGCTGATCGATCTTTCAAAAAAAAAAAAAAAAAATCGATACATGCGAACTCGTTTGAAAATATTAATCGGCAAATTGCTGGGTAGATTCACGCGATTTCGACCCGTGATTCACGATTCGCAAACGATTTCCGTGGGACTGAACTAGCGAGTTGTAACTCAATAGTAATTTATGTACCTAGCCGTGCCAACCGCCGTGTCCAAGGCATCGGTATTCAGCATCGGCCTGGAATGCGCAACAGGAACCTGTTCTCATTCCCATTCCCGCGCAGCGCTACCCAAATATTTTATTACTTCCCCGTGGAGCCGGTGCTCTCTCTAGCTCTCTTTATCTCTACCTCTCTTCCCTTTTTTTCTTTCTCCCTTGCTCCTTGACCGACGCAAGAAACTCCTCGCTGTTATGTCATCCTGTAAGGCTCGCCTTATCGTTGTAGCGATATTTCAAACACTCCGAATACGTCTCGAGATTTCGTAGATGTTCGAGGAATCAATAGTCGTCTAATTTTGCTTCTGCTAATAATTACGTATTAAATATCCGAGGTTACGAACGAGTATTTCGCCACCGGTGCTTGGCCGAAGAATCGTCTTGGCGTATCAAGTGCCGAGATATGAAAAACGCTGTACTGGCAGCTGAGATACGCGAGGTTTACGTTACCTACGTTGGTGAAGCTATCGAGTATCGAAGCGAACGCTTTCTATTAATAATACACGCGTTATAAATAAACGTTGATAACCGATCAAGCTCCAGATACATAATTAAAGATGATTCACGACTTCTCGTGCAACTCGCTAATTACGTATTTTTTCATCTTTATTCCGTTACGTTGCATGTTCGAACGATTGCTAATTACGTAGATATAATCGTCGACCAAGTTCGCGTCGTTTTACAAATTCGAACGTAACCGGGTTTCGAGGCATGAAAGCCCGTTCGATCGCGTCTCACCGTCAAGCAGAAATTGACGAAATTTAAGTTAGGAACCGGTAAAACGTATCGAGAAAGAGGGACAAAGAGGAGAAGCGAAATGAAAAGGGAAGGCGCGGTGAAGCAAGAGAAAGAGGTGGAAGGAAAGAGCGAGAGAAAAAATGAATATATATTAGATAGATTGCGCGACGACCTCCGGATAGCTCTCCTAAGCTCGGTCTCGCTCGCTCTCGACTCACCTACCTGGCAGTTTTCGTTGTAGGCATCAGCAGGGAAGATGGTGGGTAGGGAGGGAGGAGGTAGGAGCACTAAGGAGACCTTGAAGGCTTGCTAGCCGGGTGCCGGTTAGTACTGACCCACTATAAAGGCACTTGCCATCCTGCTCGTTCAACAGGACAATCTACTATTACTCTCTCCCTCGGGAGAGCCTGCTAACCTACTCTCTTGCCCACATACACCGACTCGATCCGAAAACTCGCTTCTAGACCCTGGCTGCGCTTAGCTCAAACAGCTTCTTTCTCCCTCCCTCCCTCTATCTCGCTGGTTTCTCTCCTTTTTCACCCGTGCTCTCCGTCTCTATCCCGTTCACTTTGTCGTCCCTCGTACGCTGCCTTCCCTATCTCATTTCCACTCCCTTTTTTCTGCTCCCTTCTCGCTGCCGTTCTAATACCACCACGGCTACACCCCTCGAGTTCTCGCTATTTCGCTTCCTCTCGCTCCTTCTCTTTCTCTTTTTTTTTCTAGTTCGCTCTCTCTACTCCCTCGTACACGAGTGTGTACGTTACACGAACACACGACCGCGTACACGAGGCATACGGTATACACGCGGAGCGAACCCCCGAAAAATCTCTGTGTGACTGGGTAAGACGCGCGTACCCTTCTCTACGTATACGAGTGCTTGTTGCGTGTGTCTCTCTTATGCACGAATTTCACCGATGCTTAGAAAGAAGGAGAGAGATTCGAGCGTGTATCGCGTGTAAGTATGCCTGTGTTTGTAGGGAGTACCACCTAGCATAGCAACTGCTGTTTCTGCATTTCTTAGCAGCGCGCCCCATGCGAGATGCCGGTATATTTTAGGCATATAACGGGTGTCCCGTTTTCGAAACAGATGCCTACGCTTCTCTTCGCGGATCGTGCATCTCTCGCGGTTACCTGATAACACGTCCTGTAATTGTAACTTCGTATCACCAACGCGAGCTAATCCATATCGAAGTTTTACTTCGTCGTAGGAATTTTTCCGATTTCGTAACTTGGTATACGAAACAGGAGCGGATCGTCTTGTGGATGAGACTCTTTTCTCGTAAAGCATGTCGAGTTCGTTTACCATACAACAGCAAGGATATAGTATGATACGATGTGGTAATAACTAGCAGGGTAGAAGTTCAAACTTCAAAAATAATCTATTTGACTTGATTTGTAAATAACGAGTGCTTAAAGAAGACAACGCGGGTAGTGCAAATGTTAAGCTCGTTCGAAAAAATATTCGAGCGTGTGACCGTCGTAAATTTTGACACGAACGGGATCATCGCGATCAAACAGCTCCTGCTTAGTTGAAAATTATATTCGGTGGAAGACGACGTTGTAACCTATCGTAATAGCCTACTAAATGGCAAACACGTGAAATCAAGCGTAAAAGCACACGTCGAATTTAACGCAGCATAAGAATCAAATTAAAACCTCGTCAAGTTCTACCTTCCCTCCTTTTTTTTCTCACCTTGTCGCGAATTGGCTTTCGCATGAAACCTGTTGGTACTCAGGCTGAGCACTCGTGCATGGAAACACTTACGAATATTATTGCTACAGGGTGAGATGAACCATTCGAGGGGAGACTTGACACGGGACCATACTAAGTAGCCATTTAAGCGCTACTTCCTCCTTTTCTTTTTTCCCCATCTCTTTCTGCCTCTTTTCACTTTCGAGTACTTACAGAAGATACCGTAACGCCATCTTCTCCTCGTCGTTTTATGTTTAATACACGCATTTTTAATTCATTCGAATTTCCAAGCTAGTCCGCCCGGTAGGTTATATTATATACCCTCATTGTACCAAGCATTCTGCTGCATTTAATAGACTCCTCGCGAACACAATTCCGCCACTCGCCACACGCCATTGTACCCCGCAAGAGAGATCTACCCGGTTTTTCTGAAGCGGACTCGGCTCATTCAAAAAAATACCACTCCGCGCACGAAAATGAGAAGCGCCGAGATCGTTATCGATGTTCAACGACAACGACGACGACGATCTGCGACGGTCTGCCACGATCATCAACAAGCCTGCGTGCCCACTTACTTATGGCGCAAACCGACTGTAACTAATTCATGCGAACACGGATCTCCTTTTCGCCGAACCACTTCTAAATAACTTATTATTGAATCGAACAATTCCTCCTAACTTATAAAGCTATGCAAAACAATTGAGAAAACGATACAAATACATCTACTATTATGCGTATGTGTATTTCTGTATAAATTTTAGGCAAAATTATTACGATTAAACGTGAATATCTCATTTCTACCGACCTTTATTAGAAGCTCGTCTTAACGATCAGTTCACTGAATTCTGACATGGTTGGCTGCCATATTTGACGTCTTGCTGCCCCATTTGTTGACAAACATCTTACACGTTCTTCGTTTTTTTACATCGAGTATACATCAAGCACACATCGTTTTAATCTACGTATGTCCGAGGATCACGTATTACAAGTAAAGGAACGTTTTTCTTCATAAGTTTTGTTTGAAATAGTTTTTCGAACTTCGCTAGTCGATGTTTGTACATTCCTTCATTTGTAATCATAAAAATCGTTTGGTAGAGGTGACGCCTTTCGATTGCCAATTTGTACTTTAAACGAATATTTTGTTACCAAAGGTTACACGAATTGGAAAGCAGAGATTAAATAATGTTATTCTAATACTTTATTTTGCCGGTATTGCGAACAAGATTGTTTTGATCATAGATCGTGAGTAGAAATCGTGCCATTTGCTGCCGACCAAGCTATGTTTACATTCTTGCGATGGCCTTGTCTTGCGAAGTAATCGAAGCGTATTTCTGTTCACGTTTAATCGACTAGAATACTAAAAAAAACACACGTCCTTTCGAACAATCTCAGAGTTGAATGGTTTCTTCCCGGAATCGATGAGTTAAACGTTTATAATCTATCACGTAATTAACTCTTGTGCACGTCGTGTTAATCACCGTAACTGACTGATTTCAAAACAAATGCGCGCGCATCCTCTTGTCGCGAACAGGATGCGCATAAGAAACAATCACAGCCTAATTGCCAATCATATAACGGATGAAATAGTTATTTTTCATGTAACCAAATATAATTTTGTATACGACGAGCGAAAAGGGTCACTTTCGGTGGTCGACAAAAGTGGTTTCGTAGATTTTTTTGGCATTACATTTAGAAAGAGAAACTGGTTAGAGAAAATTAGATGGGTCTAACTGGCAGAAGACACCTGGTGTCTAGGAAAGGAAATACTCGTGTATACATACATTTATGTATATGTATGTTGGGACCCTCGGACCGTGTCGAAAAATTCGCTAGCCCGAGACTATGATCGCGGATACGTTCACATAACCTCTTGATCCTGATTAGAATATGAGTACGGTGCGCGATAGTTTCAAATCGGTGCAGTGATTTTTATGCCGTTAGACGTTGTATATGTGCAAATCAAAACCCGGAAGCAACCGCCAAGTTCCACTTCTCAAAACCGGTGTACAGCATATTTTTCCATGAGAAAATATCCCATCGGTAGCTCTGACCAGGGTCAGAGTTCAAATGTACCATTGGTTCAAACAGGTTGTCCAAACTGACCCAATAAACCAATTCTCCTATTTCCTAGATGCTATGAGAAAATTCAAGCGTTTCATATTTATGTACCATTTGTTCCGTTATGTTGACCTTGGTTTTTGTTTTCCTTTGTAATATATAACAGGCTATATTTATTCAAACATAACTTTTCGAATAATAGTAGAAACATATTTGATATCCATAGTATTGTTTATAAATATGCTTTAAAATTGTGTTCTTTTTTTGTTTCAGGATATACCTATCTCGGATCAGTGCTTGTCGTGGAGCCATCCGTTGCTAGTGGACCGAAGAAACGGTAAGTTTTGAATTTTTTCATAACTTACTTCGCGTAAAATCGTGTCTGAATTTCGTACCACGGTATCGCATTTTGATTAGAAACCAAGCGTATCTATTGCTCCACTAGCTAAGTCGATATTCTCCACTAAAACGCCTTTACGATAAAATGCTTTGCTTTATACATTGCGTTACTTCGTATGCAAATATGCACGTATTAAATAAATTAGTCATGAATCGTTGTAATCAAAATTTATTCGGCCAACGAATGTCGTTAACCGCTGTCCTTTAAACGGTCGTAAATTTGGCGAGCGTGCAGGAAACGCCTGGTCGAATTACACTTATATTATACATTAAGTATTTCCAGAAAGTTGCTCAACTTCTCAGGTTCTGCTACCGTGCGGATAGCGCCGAACCAACTTGTCCTTACGTGCTAATAGTCCATTTGTCTTCGAAAAATTTTATGTAATCGCTTACACAAACTTCAACAGGGGTTATTAACCTTAGGCAATTTCTCGATCAAAGGAGAGATCACGCGTAATGCCGGCATAACGAGGTGCATAATTGGCCGCACGCGAGTAAATGCGCGCGAGCGCGCATACACGAGAGTTTGAACTCGTGCCGAACGTGTCCAAGCAAAAATCGTCGAGGATTATCCGCAGTGGAACTCATCCGCGTCATAGAATTTTGAATAATTGTCGGATACCATCAAAGGAATCGTACGGTTAGCTCTACAAAACAAAGATGGCCAATTACATGCTTCGCTCGAGGTTCGACCGAAGCGAACTTCCTCCAAAACTTCGTTATCTATTGTTATGCAAATTTCCGCGGTGTTCTTTTATCGCGATTGCTTCCGTCGATAGGAGCATAGGTGCCGTAATGGGATAAACGATGTTACAATTCCTAGCATCGTTAAATAGTATCGTTCTATATTTATGCATGGAAATTTGTAGAATATGAATTACATTTGCACCATTTTTTTTTGCATGCTGCCACATATATTACGCACACATGGATCGCTGGTACGTATCTATCGCCACTATTATCCGTCGATTGTATTTGTCAACGGGCGTTAATGTTAATTTCTTCGCCGAAATCCTACACCTAGTCGATCGTTACTAGCGCTACTCCTTTGACATTAAATCGTCCTTGTGTCTTTGTCCTGGCTGAATTTCTATTACGAAGGACTATGACGTTGTTCGATGACCATCTTTCGATCAAGAAATTTTTACGTCGATATCGATTTATGCTTCGTAAATGGAGGATATAAAATCCTCCATTGTGGCATTTGATCGATCATTAATTACCGTTTACTTCGATCGATATTATTGTTTTGATCGAAAACTTTCTACTCAGAGCTTCTTCCTAGTAGAAACGTTTGGGAGCCTCTGCGCATCGAGGCAGCCTCCTCCTCGACGGTGAGCAGGCGTTCGAAAAAAATGTGGCACCTGCCTTCTCCTTACGAGCCCCGAGCTGAGTCCAGGCTGCTCGCTCGTGCCACAACTGCAATCTGTTATTTCACCATCCCCCAACCTCGTTCCTTTCTCCGTTTCTCTTCTCGGTTATTCATACCACCGATTCCTGTTGCCACAAGAAACCTTATCGACGATAGGAACGTGCAAAGGTATAAACCGGGGATTTGTTGCCGGTCATAATGATACTCGACAGCAGATAAGAGCAATTAAATGCAACGTGCAATGAATGCAGGGTAAAACGAGCCGTACATGCGATCGCTTTTAATTCGGCAGTCCGATTGCATCGACGATGTCAAATATATAAAGTATCATTTTCCATCGTAACGTGGTAAATGCAATTTTTCTTCTGTATCTCGATGCTTAACATGCGACACGTGACGCGCGTTGTTTTGGACCTTGCCATAGCGAAAGGGTTAAATTAGGGCAACGAACGTAACCGTTGTACCGTAGATTGTAAATGAAATTTTTTGTTAAGATAGCTAGCAAGGAGATTAGGCGGGGAGGTCGTCGGTCGACAATAGACAGATTGACAATTCAGAGGGACGAGTATCACTTCCGAGTTGTCCTCTTTGCGTAGCTCGGAAACTCGCGTATCAGCTTCCTGCAGCGAGTGTTGCTCTTCCATTTTTAATGTTTAGGACCGACGCATGGCTAAACATTCATTTCCATATAAGCCGATATGTTTCAAATGTAAAGTACTCTCGTACGGTGGTTACAGTGATGAAGAAGAAAAGACGAGAATAGATGGAGAAAGAAAAAGGAAGATGTCCAAGAGAAACGGACTGGTACGAGCGAAAACTAGTTTAAGGTCCGAGGGTCTCACCCCTCAAGAATCCTTACAATGATTCCATGGGATCCACCGCGTTTCTGATTCTATTTCCTTTAACTGGCTCTATCGGCCTCTTTGTGTTAAGTCCGCCAATGTGTGACGTTATACTAGCTTCGCGAGTGTGAGAACCGAACGGAAAATTCGTAACGAACGGTGACAATTATATCATCGTGCGACTCTATCCATGCTATTATCAGCACGTTTATTTTCATATGCTAAATATATGCCTTGCCTTCCTTTCTTTCCCGTGTACGCATCTTCAAAAGTGCAGGCAGTTAATAGAGAGTTAAAGATTCGAAGATCTTGCCGTGATCGATGAGATACTTTAAATGTCAATAGAAATTTTTGATGGGAACGTTGGATGTTTTCAGGGTTTCGTGACGTAGCGCGGTCGGAGAATACATTCGGTTCCCGTACGATTCAGATCGCTTCGTTCTCACTTCTGTGGTTTTCACGCAGACATACATAATTCAGAGACTGCGCGCTGCGCGGTCGATGCTTCTTCCAAACTTTTCAAGTCATGCACATGCTTAATCAATTTAATGCGATGACCGCAAAGACTGCTTTAGACTCGCCGAAAGACAGCACCACTTTGCGGTGCATCCACGTAACATAGGCACGTGTATCGTACGTTGGAATTGTGGCAAACCGGCTTGTACGAAATGCAAATCGAAACGCAGTCGCGCGTAATATTTACATCGAAAACGTATCGACGTCCGATCGAAACTTTGCTTCCTCTTTTTCCTAATAAGCGCACGAAGATAATCTGTATTTATTTACCAAGCGTATAAATAACAGCGATCTACCGCCTGGATCTACGATCGAACGGACCAAATACATACCACTTGACAAGCTTCCACGTTCAGGTGTCAAGTGGATATCTCATAATACGAAGTGCACGCGAACCGCATGTTTTTCCACTTGCACACGCGGGCCTGCACTTTTCCCATTTGCATAACAACGCCGCTGCACCTCGCAGCGCGTATCAGGTCATTCAGGTCGTACGATAGGAAGGGTGCATGGGGGTAAGTTAGACCCCTGCAACCGGTGGTCACCCGGCTGACTGAATGCACTTTGTTTGCATTTCCTGCACCGAAGTGCCGCCGTTTGTCTATATCACTTGTCCCCTCGGCTTCATAAACCGCAAACAAATGTTCGCATCGTTGATGCGGGGGAAAACGAATAAAAAACTGCCACGAGAGCTGCCGAGGATGCATCTTTCCGTTCGATGCGATGCACACGTTCTCTCTCTCCTTGTTTCTCCACCGTTCCGCCTATCTTTCTCCTTGTCCTTCCTGTCTTTCTCTTTTCTTCCAGCGAATCGTTGCACTCGGCGCGTGCCAACCTCGTGCCCTTCTCCGGTGGTGTACCCCCTCCCTCGCCTTGCATTTAATTCTGCCTCTCTTCGTCCTCCACCCCTTTCGACTCCCTACTTTTCTCGGGCTACCCCACCCAACCCCGTTACTCTTCTCCCTCGCTCTCTCTCTCTCTCTCTTTCTCTCCTTTTCTCCCTCCCTCTCCCCCCGTCAACCAACAACCCACTCCACCCCACCCCCCTGAGTCGTGGTGCATCTTGCATGCACTTGTTGCGTCAATGCACAGCCGGCTGCTTCGGCACGCAGCGCAGGCGCAACTCGAATTTCTCGATGTTGTTGATACTTTTTTTATCGGAGCGAAGGGAACGGTGGTGCGTGTGCGATGCGTTTCAAACGCGATAGGATTACTACGAGAGACAGTTAGCGCGGATCAACGCGAAAGACCATCAGGATACCGAAAGTAATACGTTTATTGAATCACGGAGATGCCGGCGCGGTGCAGTTTATTCGCACGTGCGATTTCTCTTCGTTAAAGGAGATGGACGTGAATGTGGAAACGAGATATCGCGTAACATAACGTAACGTTGTAAACGCGTAACACATAGCCGCGCCTCTTGCGTTATATCTCGACAGTGTTCGTTACTTTTGCTGTTTCGCTTATTTTCCTGTCTCAATGCACCGATTGATTTTTCCATTTTTCGCGATATATTAAAGCAGCTCTTTCGTTTGTTGTTTCTCGTTTCAATCGACATTAGTAAGAGCAATAAATTCTTTTTAACTTCGAAACTTTCATACAGAGAACATTACGTATTTCTCAGAAATTGCCGACATAACGATCATTACGATATCGAGTAAATATTTTGCCTACGAGCACAATCGTTGATTCGAAGCATCCGCAAGTTTAGGATTAAAGGACGCTCGTAAAAAGTGGAACTAGCGGCGAAGGTAGTAGGCCATCCTCCGGTGAATTACGCTCGTTACAAATATAGGGTGGATTTGTAATACCCTGGCTGCACTTGTTGCATCTATGTCGAATGCACTGGTGCTCCACGCAAGCGCCGTTTGCCAAAGCTAACTTTACGAATTTTCTTCCTGCCCGATGGCATTCCATAAATTAACTTTTTTCCAGCCGTGTACCTCGTTCCTGAACTTTCAAGTTTTTACTTTGTTCAAACTTTTTCAAACACTGTGAAATACACGGTGTTACCGAGTTAGCGAAGAAATTTCTCCTTTCGAAAATCTCCTCGTACTCGTCCACTTGTCACCTGTTGAAACGCGATTTCAATATAATAAACGGTGTTTTCACGCCTGACTTTCGACTAGAATTCTCGAGTAATCCTTCGTGCAACGACTCTTAGCAAATTCTCGCGTATAAAGCCGGCCTAGATAAACACAAGGCTGGATCGTTTGTCGTTGCTATCCTTTCGCACACTTTTCCTTTTCTTCGGTCCGGCTGGCGCGATTCTTTTTTCTGCGAGAAGCAACTGCTACCAGTGGCTTCGTATGTCGGCAGAGCGAAAACAAAACGATACAACGGGACCCGCCCGGTAGGATCGCTCCTTCCGATGTTTGCTCAAAGTATCTTCCTACGAGCCTCGAGGGACGATATCCTGACGAGGAGGAGCTCGATACGCGTCTTCGTGCAGCTGCGTTCACACAAGAGGCTAACGTGGCTCCTTTAGAATTGTCTTTCGAAAATTTTATCGACCAATAGGTCGACCCTCGCGAGAGAATTTGGCTTGAATTAATTTTGTTTCTCAGAAACGATCATTTTTGCCTAGCTACCATGCTTTGCCTCGCCTTGCTACCTAACCCCAATCTTTTTCATTTCTGTTTATTCCGTGTCATTGCCTTTAATTCTGAGCTCATGAAATACCTGGATCTTTAAGATCCTGCAAACTTTGCCGTTTCGATACGACGCTTATGATAGAAATTTAAGCAACGAGATTATTTCGGTGCAAAGAATCGCGTACGTATAAGTTGGCTGTAAACAACTAACGCGAGGGAGCCTTTGAACGTAAGCCAAGAAGCTTCGATCGAAATTACCGATCAGCTGCTCCGGGCTGTCAGTCGCGGAAAGTAATTTACGCTCTTAAGTAATGCGCCGGAAACGAAAATGTAATTATCACCTAGACGATTACGTCTCTTACGAGCTGATTAATGATCCAATTGCTCGTGCAGCGTAAATTGTCAATTTACAGCCTTCGAAGTCAGTCAGTCTGTGAATAGGAAACGGTTGGTCGATTTTTCCGAATAGTAATCGATTAGCGGACGATTTGAAATGTTCGAAATAGATCGTGCCCGTACTCTGGAAAAGTATCGAAATAGCCACGGTATTTCCGAAATAACCGGCAGTTTATAGAGCGAAGTAAAACAGCTGGTTTCGGGCATAATTAATATTCCCAAAGTGGAATGGAGGAACGTATAAAAGCTGTAATGCCGCGATTAAAACAGCTTGGCTGCGAGTGTGTGTGTGAATTATGTTTTTTCAGGATATTAAATCTTGCACGGTTTTATCATGAATGTTGGCGCAGGTCGTTCCCCTTGTTAATAGCTATTAATCATTGGCGAAGGAAAGGGCACGTAAGAACATTAAGTCAAGATGACGATAGCTTTCTTTTGCAGCAAAAAGTGGAGGTGGTTTGGCTTGCTTTTTGTTTTTTCTACCCGGCCGTTTTCATCGCATGATTCCTTATCACGCGTAGATCCACAGATGAGCAGAGATCGTCACGGTAAAAAAGAAAATTACACGGGTATGCGCGTGTACAGACTTGGCACAATCCGCAGGTGTAAAGGGCCTCGCTTAATTATCTCGAAATTGAGGCACGCTGACGTGCAATAAGCGTTATGTACCCTCACCCCTCTGGTGTATGCGCCTCGTGTTCCCCGGGCTCGCTGTTTTCACTTCCCCCGTGCGTCCATGCACTTTCTCGCCGTTGTAACGTCAATGGTTCCGCTTTAAGGCGTTACAAGCAGAACGGCGGATCGTAAAATCTTGGACGGTGTTAGGGAAGACGCGATTTTTGTTGCTGAACGCAGCTGCCGGCCAAAGTCACGCTCGATGCCTTAATTTTGAATTGTTCTACCGGAACGATTTAGTTTTATGCCGTGGCCCGGATCGCGTCTTTATAAGGGGTGCAGCCAAGAACGCGGATCGATTTTCGTAATCGACTCGGATTCGTTTTGATCGAACGGCAAGGGAAATTTCCAAAATCGACTTCCCGGAATGATGGTCGTAACGAGGCGAGCGAATAGAATCGAACGAATGCTGTAAGAATATAAGCGTAGTTTAAAGAGGATCGGACGATGTACGCGTTGCGACCATGTTACGGGAACAACGAAAGCGAAACTCTCGGAAACGTTGTATCGAGAGGTTTCACTTTTGACAAATTGAAACTTTGCACAGTAGCTGGTACGATAGCGTAAAGGTGATTTTAACGGCGATGCCTGTTAATTGGCGTGACCGACGCAAAAGGATGCCGTGAAAAAGAAACCCGCAAGAATATGCACGGATCACGGAAGACGCGCTGCACCTGGCCAACCAACCGGTCAGATCGGTATCTTGGCGACGCGGTTATTATTAATTCTTTTTTGTCCTCTCACAGATAGACTGCGATTAATATGCATGTCGCGGAGGCCTCCAATTATCCGCTGTACGAAACTTTTTCTTCTTGCCGAGTGTCGCGGACGTTTCTCCTTTCTTACGTCATAGTTTCTCGTCTTTTCATCTACAAAGGACGCGTACGATGGAAAGACGAATCGAGTTGACAAAAGTTTCGCTACTCAAAGAGGTAAAAAAATCCACTCGAGAGTAAAAGCGAAATCACGATACAATTACGAAAGCGAACGCGACTTAAAACGTAAGTCGCGCGTAAAGAATCGAATAACGAGCGTTCGATTTCGATGTTACTTTGGTCGTTCGAAAATACATATAATGGTTTGGCGTGAAAGAAAATACTCTTTTAACTATGATGTATATACATGTATATATTTTTATTATATATTTTGTTCATCATGGAAAACGCATCAAGGAAGAGTAAGATTATCCCAATCCTAAATATCTTATCCCGATATCCTTAAACTCCTGTATCCTTACCTATCTTACAGCTTCCCATTTCCTTGTTTTAGGGGTAGCGGCGACGCCCTACCGGAATCTTCAGTTGGCCAAGTTGGCAGTGGTTGGAGGTGAGTCATTTTTCCCAGCCTTTCCGCTTTACTCACTGACCTGTAAGACACATATTTCCTGCCACTAAACGTTCTACGATATCGCGAAAAACAGTCTCGCGAACAAACGCATCGCACGAGATGAACGAGACTACGTTCTTTTTTTTTTTATTGAATTACCGTAAAACGTTTCAATTTCGGTTGGTTTACGATAAAGTATCAAGCGAGAAGCACGAGTCGATTGTTATTCGTACGAGTTAACGATTCAAAAACAAAACACAATGCACTTTTTGTGGGGAATCCACGTCTTAATGTTAAGTAACCAGATCTATTTCGATTCTGTACGTTCTCTTGAAACAAAAGCTTTGATAAATATTTGAGACTGGACGTTTATCGAATACCAAATGCACGAATGCCTTCAATTTCTTGCAAATTTACGATTAATTCGCTTATAACCGCGCAAGTTGGAAAATTCGTTTATTCGCTTAATACGATTGTAACGTGTATTTTATTCGTCATCGATCGGTCAACGTCCAATTATGTTTAAAACATACTTTTCATCCATTGTACGATAAGAAAAGGATAAATCACTGCACTAACTTTCTTGAAAAATACCATTTTTTCGATGGGATTTTCTTTACCGAATAAAGCAGTATTGGATAGCAGCGGAGAAAGCTTTCCCAGCCTGTCCTGAGACATCCGGACTCCTGGTGCGAAAATTCTTCAAGGGTGCGTGGCCACTATTGATTCCAGGGATCCGCCACCCTTACGCACCCTCGCATTTCTCTTTCCCTCTCTCTTTTCCCCCGTTACCCTCTCTGTCCCCACCTAAATTCTCCCTTTTCCCCTTGTACACCGACGTCTTCTATATTCCCCTTGGAGGACCCTTTCCTCCTGGCCCGAATTACGTCGCTCCTCCTTGCTTTCCTTCCATCGGCTGATCCACCCTGGAGGGGTAAAAGCCGCTCTCGTTCGTTCCCTTCGTCTCGGATCGCTCGTTTCCACGGCCGTCCCAGTTATTAAACTACCCACTCCACGATTTTATGGAATCACGTGGATCGCATTGCCATTGGAAATTACGTTGATAACAGCGGCCAAGTAATTATATTCGGTCGCATTCGTACGCTTACGATCCGGTTTACGTAATCGTTTAAAAAACCTAACCGGCTTTAGGAAACAACACGCGGCGCTAGAGACGCGCGTAAATTCAAAGGCGTCGTTCAACATTCTTGGAAATATCGTTTTCCTAAGAGCGACCCGCTCTTAGCCTTGAACGATACAATGGAACGAAGATAGTTTCCACCAAGGTCGACAACAGATCCATTAATTTTTATACGCCCGGAAACCATTTACCGATCCCACGCCAGATCTTGGCCACGCTTCATTGATACCGATATTTACGAGCCGTGCAACTATTAATTATCTTTAAACACTGCCTTAACCTACCCCAACCGTCATTACCGCGTGGAACAAAGAGCCGCCACGCTCGCAACTCCACACTTTCGTCTGGGCATGAATGACCAACTGAATTCGATGCTATTTCGTACTTGCATGATAGGACGACGATATATAATTTTCGAATTACTGCAGTCGGTCTACGAGTAAATTCTACGTACGATCAGATTCTCCGAACAGGTTGCGAAAGCTCGTCGATATTTCGTTTCTTCGTCGGTTCGTCCGATTTGCGTCGTGTCGATTGATATATTTTTATCGAGTCCGCGAGTAATAAGCTAGTAAGGTAAGTGTGACGATTTCTTTGTCTGGTAAAGGGAAAATAAGTCGCAAACTGTGGAAGACGGTTCCAGGAAGCTGATGTGGATTTATGCTCGATGAAGAGGATAATCGATTGATCATTTAACGAATTAGTCGATGGAGGCTAAGAGGGAAGAAAAAGTGTGGGACAAACGACGCTGGAGCTTTTACGTGCTGACCCGATCATGTGATGACTCTCGACGATATATTATGGAAAATACATGTTACGGGTTTTATTATTAATTCGCGAGAATTGCCTACGTTCCGGTAGATTATTCGCTTCTATGTGCATTATTTTTATATTACTGTATCGTTATCGAAGAACAACGATGCCTGGCTTGAGTATTCTTATTAAATCGATAAATCAAATTACACTTTTTCCCGTTTGTCTGAAACTTTATTCGACGGCGAACATCGGAAAATTCGTTTCGTCTAAGCATACACGAACGATTGGATTTTTATTTGTTGCGCCGAAAAGAACGGTATTTCTATCGCTCGTTAAGTTACCCTCTGTAATAAAAATTCATAGTGAAACCACGCGACCACATAGCACGCTCAAAATTCAAGTTCGACCCGGTGTTCTAACTGGCTGTCCACTTGTTTATAATGGATCAACGTTTCTTCGGTTATGTGACCACTCCCCTCGCGGTGTTCCCTTCTCTTTTTTCTTTTTTTCTCTTTTCTCTCTTTCTTCGAACCCCCTTGGCGTAATTCGGTGATTCGTAATCATCGTTTGTTTTCTTCCGGAAGAACATGACGCAAGTTGTACAGGTGTGCCATTCAGATCAAATGCCAGTAGAACTCGTCCCGATATTCTACACGGCATTGGCCGCGGAATGACCGAATTTAAACTAGCTAAGGATAAATGAATATTCCTTTTATCGTTGCGAGGAATGTACGAAACGAAAGACCATAGATTGACATTTAGTTTGACGTGATCTAGATGTAGAAGAAACCGAGTGATTCTAAACGGACATTTTCTTTTTGCAAATGGTATTTTATAACGTACGAGGGACGTACGAGGATTGCTTTCGATTCTGACAGAGCATAACGAAACTCAATTATGGTAGGTGTTTGAACGCATCAGAAATTCAAGTGCCATCCGGCCATAGAGTTCTGTGAATGATAAATCTAGTTCAAGGATAACACCCTCGTCATTGCCAAAGATAATGAGGATGAAACGTGAGCGCAGAAAAGCCAGGAATATCCGTGGTCGACCTGCACCCATATACCTGCAGGCATGCACAAAAGAAAGGCGAATCCTTCCTTCCTACCTGGCCGAACAAAGCGAGACCTCCGTAACGGAATCAATCCTGTAGTTCTACGGAGAACCAGGAATCCGTACTTCCAACGTTCGATAAAACTCTATGCATAGATTCGAAGGTTCGACGATTGTACTTTGCCGATTCGAAGGTTAATGAATCGTGAGTGAAATGCACGTGAAATAACGTACAGAGCGGTGTCTTTTAGAACTTGGCGGTGGTTGGGCACTTGTAATCTCCCCCTTTTCGACTCACAAGTTGATCAGAGAAGTACTCTTGACTTTGTAGAGGCAAAGGGTGAAGCGTTACGTTTCTTATTTATCTGGCAAGTCGATGGTACGAAACGATATATTTCAAATGAAAATTTTCCGAAATCTAGCACGATAATTTATTATTAAATTTATGTTTCTATGTTTCCAACTATCTACGTTTACGATCGTTCAGGTTTTCCATGAAACAGGAAAAATTGTATTTGCACGATACGATAGACCGTAGGGTACGCATTTAGAAGTATGGATAATTCAAAACCGGAGGGAAGTCGTGGAAACTCGGTGTACGCGATGACTCGATTTCTATCTATCATCCGACACCTTTACATTGTTCACGTTCGCAGCACACTTCGCAGAAGTGCCATAAATTAGGTAGCAGGAGAATGGAGCGAGAAATGGAAAAACAACTTTTAGTGTTTACCGGCATCCATCAGATGGCGACTCTGTACACGAGCAACGTGGTACGCCAGTCGTGTGAAAGTACGAGAAATGTACGTGTTTAATAGATAGTTGAATGAAATCTCTATCGCGAGTATTGTTTTTTGTCGAAAGCGAAGAGAAAGGTAAGTTGAACGCGACGATGGAAAAACGATGAGGAGCAAGATGGCATTCGTGCGAAGAAAATGTTCCAGCTTTGATATACCCACGCAGGATAGCGGAGGAGAACGTTTTCCTATTCACCCTTCTCTGTCGAGTCTCACACGCCGGTACGATGGTCTATGTCTTTGGTGGGGACGAACAGTAAGGCTTCCCCTTGATCGGGAGAGGGAAGAACAGTTAGTAGAGGGGAGGAAAGCCGGTAAAGGGTGGGGGTATATTGGGCGCGGCCTAGGACGGCCGCGCACCGCGTTGTTATAAAAATAATATCAGTGTACCAGCGCGCTTTCTCGCTAGATATCCCTGCCAATATAACCGCCGTCAGCGTAGCACGCTGCTGTTAGTCGTGTGTGTGTTTTTCTTCCGATTCGACACCCGTGTGCGTTCGCGCTTCCGGATAGGTGTGCGTAAAACTCGGACGAGAATCTGCCTGTCTCGACGCGCATTTATACCCCATTGATCGTCGCGTATTCGTCGTGATCGCAAGCAGCGCTGATCGAAACGCTCGGCAAAAACGGAGAAAGGGGTAGTAGAGAACGAAAGGGAGGGAAAGTTAGAGTAAGAGAAAGAGAGAGAGAGAGAGAGAGAGAGAAAGAAAGAATCACCGGAGAACAGAGAAAGGACGACGCACCCACGTATACGTGCACTGAGTTAAGGCCAGTGTCATTTACGAATATACTAAAACGCAGTCGCACGGTAAAGAGGCCGGGTGTCGTGTCACTTCGTATTCGGTAGAGTAAAACGGCGCATCGGTATACCACCTTTGTAACACGACCGAATAATCCACGTGCGTCTTCGACGTATATGTACATGTATATAAGTGTTACGTACAAAGAGAGGACCAACGTAATTGCGAGAGGAGGACGTATCTTTTTTTTTCTACCGGCGTTACTAACCCGTTGTGTCATCGCGTAAAACGGTGTCCATCATTCTTCTTGTTCTTCTTCTTCTTCGAGAGCAGTAGCGGGAACCGGATAACGCACAGTCCCGAGATCGTACTGATCAACCAATCACGTACGAGCACTAGACTGTCTGTTCAGTTTAGTTGGTAAAAGTGCTCGCGCGTCTTCGATACGTGGAGGGATTTCTCCGTTAGTTAGAAAGAGAGAAGGAGCGGCGGCAGCGTGCGCAAGGAAGAAGGAGAAAGCGGTGGTAAGGGAATCGAGGGGAAGGGGTACGGTAGTAGAAAGCCGCCGGAGCAAGGAGGCAAGGAGGAAAGTACGGAAACTACTCCACCCGCAAGAGTTTCTTTTCGGCAGTCGTTGAGAGAACAAGAGACGAACGACGAGACGCTATCTTTCTATCATTTGGAAGGAAGTTACTGGGAGCAGTGTGCCGCGTGGATCGTCCTTAACTCGTTATTTCGTTTTTTCTTTTTGTTTGCCACGCTGTCTCGCGAGGCCTTTAATAATCGCTACCGATTACCGTGTGCCACGCGTGGTCGTCGTGTGTCATCATTGTGAAAAGGGTGAAGGAAGAAAGACCGATATCGTGTGTTCAACGAAAGAGACGAAGCGTGTGCCGGAGAATCAGAAAAAAAGAGGGAGAAGGAACACGCGTGGAGGAGTACGAAATTAAGGAGGCGAGAGAGGACGCTACTGTACGGAGAACCGAGAGAAAGAGTTTATACGCGGTGTCTTGGTCGTGTATACGTCGTCGTGCGTCCTATTTTCATCCTTTTTCTTGCTCTCCTCTCTTTCATTCGTGCTCGTTCTGTCGCGCGAACGAGAAATCAGCCAGTGTTTAGTGCCAGTGTTTGTCTACCTCAGTCGATTAGCGGTAGCTAACGGCGAAAAGCTGCATTATAAAAGATATTTAGAAGAAAAGATAAATTTATATATATATACATAATATATAATATAATATATATTATATTGAACAGTGCTAAATACAACTTCAAGTATTGTTGTAAATAATTCGTCGGTTTTTGTGTGAAATTGGCAACGAACATTAACAACAACAAAAAATCATGTCCCTGGATAAGTTTGCAGAAGGTGGCGTGTTGCAGAAGGAAATGGAGCGTTTAGAAATGGAGGAGAAAAACGGCGATGCCACGAGGTAAATTAGTCATCCTCTATTTACGAATCTCCGATGCTTGTATCGTGTTTCCGGTGAGGTTAGAAATTCACCGATACCATTCGCCGATCACACCGCGTATCTAACCATTTCGCGCCTTTTCTTCTCCCTACGATTCGCCAATTTTTTTTCCAATTATTTTTACCTTTCGTTTTTCCCTATATCCTCGCTATACGATTAACAGCTCTGTTCCTTCGATATGTTTTAACGTCCTTCTCCATATACCCATGATGTACCTATCCAATCAACAGCAATCTTTCTTTAGCGTAGATTACTTACAAACGCACGTACGTATCGTTGGAACTGCTGCAATAACAAGAAACAGCCGTGCATCGTTGGCAAAGATTTTCGTTCGCTGTATGGGAAAATTTACGAATACGCTGATGTTACAAGCTTGCTTTTGGGAATAGGTTGATAATAACAAACATGAAACGATATTAGGGCTCACCTAACGGTTCTCTGTATCAACAGATCAGCCACAAACACTCGATATATACATACGCAGGCACACAAGCACACGACGAAAGTAACTTTTCAAAGACGATGAAATATTAACGGTATTACATGGATACTGTATTCCACGAAATTTATCGTGTTTGACGCGAGAAATTTTTCATTTATTCCACTGCGTGTCGTTGTTACATAAGATTTTAAAATCACGTTTAATGCTTTGGTAATTAAATTACGTAATGGCTATATTTTTCTCTAAGTTTGTTCGATCGTCTAATTTACGCTACTCTTCTGGTCTGATCGTCCCGTAGATAACCATGTAATTCGTCGCAGATATTTGCTTCGTGATCTATCCGAGCCATTGGTTCACCGTATCGTAATCCCACTGACTAACTAAACATCGAACATTGACTTCCGGTATATACTTTATTTCGCGCGTGACAAGTATAAAATTACATGAATTCGTTTGGCAAGTCCATTGGCCATGAATAAAAAGAAAATGTAGATTTCTGTTACGTTCTTGGAAGTGAGGATTTTAAAACGGAAATTCGGCGCTCGCTCGCCGTGTTAGTTTTATCAAAGTCGAAGCTTTCGTAATAGCTGATTCATTTCGTGAAATCTCTCGGCATTGGTGGTGGTACGTGTCGTTAGAAGCTAACCATTCTGTCCAGCCAGTTGTTTTTCTAGAACTTTATGTGGAACGATACTAGCGGGCCGAGTAATAACTTTTCAAGTAGCCGAAACGCGTGTTAATAGGCCGTGAATATGCTCGATTCTTTGTCCTTAACAGAGCAGAATACGCTTTTCTTTATTACTTACTTCAACTTCCTGGTTACACGTTGTGTAACTGTGGTACTTTTGTTTTTTCCTTTTGGTAAGTTGGTCATAGCCTTGATATCGCACGTGGCGCAGCTTTGCGATCGTCCCTGAAATTCGGCTGGTTTCGGCGTCAACAAGGCGGGAAATGAAAATTCTACGTTAACGCTTATTTAACTTGGCCGAGAAACGTCTCAGCCGTTGTAATTAATTCACTTGCTTGTCCGCGATACACCAGTGACGATATGCTACAACATTTGTCGCAGTTCCGAAATATTCGCCACAGAGGCGAGAAATGTCTTGCACCGTTTCAAACGCATCTCGAACCATTTTAAGAATTCTCGGTTTGTATATTTCGCAGAAAAGTATTCGATTGCGGGATGAAAAATCAATTAAAAAATTTACGCCAAGCACGCGTGACGTTACAACGAGAAGATTATGTTACGCGAAGAATCAGATTTTTATTAGAACTTTAATTAAATCGGTGATCTAGCGGAAATTCGAGACTCGATAATCCAGAATAAATGAATCGTGGACGCGAGTTCGAAGATACGATGGCCGAAACGAAACGCAATGTTATAATAGTGATTCACTGGAAAGAGGCGCACGATAAAGGTCGGCCGAAAAAAATGTCCACGTGGGCACTCGTAGTAGATACAGGCGTTTACGTGTCACGGTAATGCCAACGTACGGTGGCGTAAAAATAGAGAGTGGCCACCGGCAAAGATATTTTACGTGAAACGACGAGACACTGTTATGATCAATTATATATCGGAACCCAGAGATTTCCTTCTGGCATCGTAAATAATCCGGAATAAAAGTATATATGATCGTGTTGTGACTAGTTTTTTTTTTTTCTCGAGGTCAATGCAAACAGTATGAAAATATGAGCCACGAAGGGAGTTGAGATAGTTCGAGCAATGGCCCCCGTCCGCTTTCACGACTAAAACTAAATCAGGAGAATTGAAAATATTTTAGGAAGGTAGCATCATCGATTATACGTAGGAATTAAAGTAGAAAATTGTATTTTCCAAAAAAAATATTTATTTCACGATACGGTAACGATGCGATATTATCGATAATGGAAACGTAGAGGTTAGGTGTAGCAAAGTAATATTCGGCTTGTTGGATATTCGGCGATAGTTACGAAGTTACGGAGACGATTTACATATTGCGTGGAACAGAATTTGCGTCGAAGACACCAAACTCGAATTTCGCTGTAGCGATGCAGGACACGTTAATACACCGGCATATTCTCGAAGACACGTGGAATTCCAGCATTCGATTTGTACTTAAAACTTTCCACACACAGAGCGAGAGGTGCCTGAGTTTCGTGCTACTTCGTGCTGCTTCTGCCATTTCTCGACCTCGTACCTACAACGATCGTCGTCATCATCGGTGTATCGTTAGGAATATAATTGCGGTAAAATCGTTTTATCTTTGGCTGTTCGTACTTTTTCCGTAATGCATTTGTACTATTCTTCGAGATATATTTTAATTCTATGAGAATCTTCAAGATGGAATAATTTCCCGAAAGAAAAGTAAATGTTCGTTTTGTATTTGTTCTAAACATCTTTCGCTCGTTTAGCAATCTTCGATGGTCTGTAATCGAATTTCAGTAAAATTCTCTTTAGGATCTTCGATCGTGTGTTTCAACGTTGGCAGCATTGCCGTGACATGCTACACGCCATAAACACGTTATACCGACGTTCGTAGCTTAATTGTAACCTACTAGACAACCTTGCTCTTCGACACGATCGATTCATTTTCGAGCGAAATCGTACGAAATCTGTGACCGATCGCCGCGGACTTTGCCAAATGTTCTAAATAATTAAGCGGTGATTCTAATTCGGATATAATTAGACGTAAATAGATAGAATTTGTAGCGAATAGCGACGAGCAACGAATTTATGGAATAACTTATTACACGGAGTTCGCAATTTTAATATTAATATAGTGTAATATACGATATACAAATATAGCGAGATCGATGCTTAACAACAACACGGGAATACGATCTATCGATGAATCGACGAATAGATCGAAGCGTGTAAGAGGAAACGTTCGACACTTTGATAAACGATATTGCGTGTCCCCACGAAACGCGCGTCAGCGTTGTACGTGGCTCTATCTTTTGGTGGAAACGCGCATCAAACTTTTTCCACATCGGTAACGTAGGTGTCTATATATGCGAAGTTTGAGCGGAAAACTCGATCGGATCGAACGATACGTCGTAAAGAGAAGTTATCTAAACGGGATTTTAATTTCTATTTGATTTAACGATTAACCTAACGACTGTCGAATAAAACTATACAATTTCAAAGGACGTATTTGCAGATAAAATTGCAATAAAAATAAATTGCAGTAATTTACCGGAAAGTTATTTTCAAGAAAGTTATCTTGGTTGTAAACGAATATTTACAAAATACGTTTGCGACGGTTCACAAAAGTTTTTCCCTTCTTTTCGTGCGTTCACAATGGACAAATACAGGGACCGTGGCGATAGGATCGCGTTTCGGTCAGCCATCCATCGATTTCTCAAAGGTTTTCATTTGTCTACGTCAAAATTTCTGTTCGGGAAATCTCGAACAAAAGGTTCAGGTATATCTTGTCTGCATTGTTAGGGCCACATCTGCGTCCGTTTGATCGTGTTTCGAAAGGTCGGGGCCGATTTCTAGGAAGGTTGAAATTAGTTCCTTAATGCTTTTCTCTACCTGAGTTTTAAGTCCTTGAATACGCTTAAAGACGAGTATTCCACCTATCGATCAGTGTTGCAGTGTCAGCCGTTTCCAAATAATATTTTTTTCCCATTTCCAAATGTTATTTCCTTCTTCGTAGTTTCCATCTGTTCTTCCTTTCTTTCCCAAATCTCTGCATGCATTTCCAAAAAAAAAAATCCACGTTCCCCCGTTGCCTACCACATTGGAAGAAAATGACAAAAGAAAGTTCACAAGTCGGTACATCCACGTTCCTTTTTAACGATGGCAATGCGTGTTCGCCTTAACGAACGATGCTTCCCAGCAAAGAAAATTCCGCGTTTCTTGCAGACGATTTTGAATTTTAAGGAAGTTTAGAAAATTTTAATAACCGAAATACGTAAGCAAATAGGAACTCGTCCAATCTGCAATTTGCTGTACGAAACCGCATCGAAGAAATAAAATTTCGATCTAATTATCGAAAGTATCCCTTGTGCGATCTAATTTAAAATCGCCACGCGAAATAGTTCGATCGATGAGCTTTGTTTCGTTGATTCTCTGCACGTAAAAGACCACGTTACAATAGCGAAATGGTAGCGTTTTTATCGCGGAAATCTCTTGTTCGAGCAACGAAATGCCGCGAGATTCGCCAGCGAACGGAATTGGTAAATGAAACGCTCGATAAATCGTACGCCTGGTTTTCACGTGACTCGTTCGTTTCCTTTAACGGGACAATAATTCGCCAACGTTAGACGAAATTCGGTAGAACCTCTGGTTTTGTACTGGAAGGAAGAGCCGAGACGAAGAAATCGTAGCGTAGAAATGGCTGGCGGTTTCCATAGGGTAGACGGCCGCCATTTGCAAACCAGCCTTCACTGCCACGCACATTCATTAGCATACAAGTTGATACCAGTTGAACCACCATAATATTACGACATCTTTCACCACGTTCGACAACGTTTATTTTCTCCATTAACGGATTTTAACGTAGATCTTAAGGTTCACGCTTTCTTGCTGCTTCGGCTATTTCTTTTTCTCTTCTGTTTTTTTTCCTTTTTCTTCCCAGCTCTATATTACGTGGAATTTCAGAAAATTTCGCTTATGGTCTCTCTTATCTATCTATATATATATATATATATAAGGGAAGAATTTAATATCAGCTAAACTAAGGCGTAAATTACGATTCGTCAAATTTAATAAAAACGATTCGTGTGTTTCGCTGTATCTTAATTAAGATAAAGCAATTTATGGTATTTATGGTAGAAAAATGGTAACACCGCTGAATATGTCGCCCAATCACAGGGGAGGATGTTATTTAAAAATTTCTTTTTTATTATTTAATTTATACTTTAGAATTTGTGCAGCTGGATATTTGCTAAATTTTTCTAACTTAATCGCTAAATAACACGTGGATGGTTACTCCCAGCGGGATACCATCGTCCAATTTCACTATTTTATTTCTTTAGCGAGGTCAGTTGGGTGTTTTCTCTTTGGTCTTCTATTCAGTTGGATGTTTTCTCTTTGGTCTTCTTTTAATAAGAGTTTTACTCGCTTCAGCAGCCAGCTGGTTCCATGTGTTGTTGCCTTTCTTTCTTTCCTTTGAAAAGTCGAAGGAATTTGCTGTGGCGATAAAGAGCACTGAGAAATTTAGTAGCCGTAAATGAATACGCAACGAGTTGGCGATTTTATCTCGTTCGATATTACGATATTGTAAAATGTTTACCGTGAAAATTCAAGCGTTATCGATCGGCAGGAAAAAGAATGCGGTACGCGAGAGCTGAAGCACATCCGCTAATTCGAAATTGGAGCATCGCGCTCGCCTTTAAATAGCGTTCTCCGATCGATGTGATCGATGCGTTTATTATTTTCCAAAGAATTACATAATAATAGGTACCTGACTTACGTAAGTCAGGTAACGAGTCGGTTCGACGTATTATCTTAAAGCGCGGAGAATTTATTTGGCGAGCGGTGTCCTCGTTTAGGAAGACGCGTTCGCTCACTACAAATCGGAGTAGCGCGCGTTAGCCTCGCGATAATTGTGGAATTCTCCCGGGTCAGCTCGTTCGCAGTTGTTTGCACTTTCTCTTGGTGTGCGTCGCGAGCTCGCCGAACGTTCGTACACCTCGTGAAACGTCGTTGAAGAGAAAAAGAAAAAAAGAAAAAAAAAAGAAGAGAAGAGGAAGAAGGAGGAGCGATCGGTAGGTCGCGTCGTTTCTTCGGGCTAGTCTTTCGTCTTTCGTCATCGCGTTCGTTCTGAGAACAGCAAACGAATCCGTAAAGAAGCTGCTCGTACCAGAGTCAGCGGTTTCTTCCGGTGTTAATGGTCCTCTTATCTCACCTCGACGTGAATAAACGACGAAGGATGCACTTAATTCTCACTGCGCGTTAAAACCTCCACGTTTCGACCGTGTGGATTTTAACTATCGCCAGTTTTAACTAGCTTCGCCGGCACTGCCACAGATCCGCGTCGACGTAGTTTCTTACGCGAAACTACAACGTGCCACTGTCGTCGATTAATCCAGACGTTGACACTGGCGTTAACATTGCGTTAAACAAAGGCGGACTGGAAATTCGGAATCTTCGTAAAAAGAAAGTCGACGATCGAAAAGGTGGACGCGCCTGCAGAGTAAGGTCCCGGAGGCTTGGCGAGCCACGGTATCCACGTGAAAATTATAATTGCCGTGAAACAGCCGAGATAAGGGTGTCGCGATACCAAGTAATAACGTGTAATTACGACACACTCGTACGCACATAAGGTATAATACAAAATTCATTTACATGCCACCCAGACTCTTTCTTAACGTGATTATACTTAATACGCCGAAATTAAGATCTCTCGTCGTACTATTATTCGTTTTTACTCGAGTATAACGTATCGGCGTAAATGTTGCAGCCAGATGCTACGTTAATCGACTGCTCACCGCGACGCTGCTTCGTCGAAAATATCGCGTCGTCGATGAAACCGAACCGTTAGCCGACACAAACGTTACCACCGTAATTCTCGATACACCGTTTGCCCCGTAATTGTTTGGGAGTAGGAAAAAAAAGAAAGAAAAAAAAGCCAATGGAATAGCAGAACCTCGAGCGTGTATCAAGTGGTATTTGTCAGCGACGTACACGCCGCACGATACGTTTTTCCGCGAGTCCGCGGGTAACACGCAACGAGTCGCCGCACCGGCCAGTCGTTGGTTAGACCAACGCGGAGTTTACGTTTTGATTGGTCTCGTCTTTTTCGTTTCTCGTTCTGGTGCTCGTGAACGAAGGTCACGCGAACTTACGTACAGAGCCGCGCGTATCTGCCTCGAAGGATCGAGGCGGGAGCATCACTTATTCAACGTTACCGCTTCCACGTTCAGTCTTTGGTTGGTTTACGTGCGCGTCTCGGGACGTCGTAAAGAAGGAAACACCGGTATACAGCGATGAAAAACAACAAAGAAGAAGCTACGTATAGCCGGCTATCTGGTGCGTCGTGTCCTATAGGCTGGCGTTCGCGTGGGTGGCTTTATCGTGGTCTCGTTGTCCGATTCAAGATTAATGGTAAACTGGCCGGAGGAAATGAAACTTCTCTCGGGTCGAATTCGAAACGACTTTTGTAGAATCGCCAGAGTCAACCGCATCGAAGCTGTCGCGTTTAAGGCTACCGTTGTAGTTCGTCGTCGAGCTTACGAGAGACAGGGTCGCGATAATTCTGTTATCCCCGATGAAACCGCGAACCCTTAAAAGCATTCTAGCTGCCGCTTTTAGCTCCCGGACGGTATACAAATAGGAAAAAATCGTCTCTAAATCGGTTAGCTTATCGATTCGTGAAAGCTCTTCTACGCTTTCGGATTCGAAACCCAATGTCGACAGCCGCTGTCCAATCACCACCGGTCAAGACGACGGGTTTCGTCTTTCTCGCGTACAGGCGTCGTCGTCGTCTCTCGAAGCGAATCGCGAGAGACGACGGGGGCCGATCGAGAGACGCGAGATGAAATAATACGCGCGGTGAGAAAAGAGAAAAGCGGAGGAGACAGCGAGAGAAGAAGGAAGCGCGAGTCGGGCCCCGTACGAAATTTTCATAAAATTTCGTAATCTGCGACTGAGACTGTCCCACGCGTTCTAACGCGCTTTTGTCCGTGGAGCCCCGTGAAATCGTCGTCGTCGTCGTCTTCGTCGTCCTCGTGGTTCTTTGCTTTTCTCCGCCGCGGAATACGTCGATGTGGCGCACTCGCCTCTTTCCCGCTCTGTGCAGCATCGCGGAACGAATGTACCGGCGTGTAGTACATTTAATTAATCCCTGGCTGGTCTACCGGCGACGCCGAGACGCCGTTTTTTCCCACCCTCGCGCGCCCCACCTCAACCTGCATCCCCCTCGCCCTTGGCTAAAATAGCCGCATTCCGTAAATTCGATTAAAACTATAATCGGCGCAATGCCGCTGGATAAAAGGAGATTGAAAGGAGAATGGGAGGATCGAGCGAAGAGATCGCGATGCAGGAAACAGTTCTCATTTATGTCCCGCTCTTTTTTTCCCAACTCCCTGCGCGCTGGTTATTTTGCATCAAGTGCGTGGCTATTATCTTTTTCTCTGCTTCGGTAGAAATTGAATTTTACGTTTAATGGATTTTTCCCGATTTTCCCAGGCTGTCGACCGATTCGGGAAATGAAGTCGACGCGGCTAACGCGCGCGTATCGAGGGTGATTTTTTTAAATTTCGCCGCAGCATCGAACGACGTCGACAAGACGCGCGTACCTTCCACTCGTTGTTCCACCAACTTTTCAGACGTGTCCGATCGAAGTTGGCCGAAACGTTACTGGTCTTCTATCGCGAACATCTTTCATAGCGTTCCCTATTATCGCCACGTTCGATTAAACACCCTGGAGGAAGAAGCGCGACGACCTCGTGCCCGCTTTCTTCTTCCGATCGCCTTCCACCCAGGTAGAATCTGGACTCTTCCGCTTGGAAGTCTCGCGAAGCGACGATACCACCGAGGATATCGCGTTGCACACGTAGGCTCGCGATTTAGTATCGTCGAGGTGCGGTATTTCCCCCGTGAACTTTAGGCTCAGTCCGTCGAAACGGCTGCTGCCGGATGGGACATCGTCGATCCTCGCTGATCGGTGTTTGGTCGTTGGTGGCAGATTCGCGTGAAATTTGCGCGAAACTTGGACGATGCCGCGACCTACAGGCGCGTATGCTTCGCCCACGCACCTTCCCAAAGTATTGATTACTTTCTGCCTGTGAGAAGGAAGGGACGGGAACGTGGGGCGGCAGAGAGGAGAAGGAAGAGGAAGCGGTAGAGGAGATGGAGAAGGTCGGAGGGAGTAGAATCGGAGTAGAAGGGGTTCTGTCTCTCTCTTCCTCCCTCGTTCCTTCCCCCTGCCCGCCCTGCCTGTCTCTCACCCTCTCTTTCACACACACACACACATGTACGCACAGGCGCGCGTTTCACTCGCTCGCACGTATCCTTTCGTAGTCTCGCGCTCGTTTCTCCGCTTCTCTCCCTCTTCGTTACCTCGCTTCTGCTCCTATCCGAGAACCGCGCCTTCTTCTTTTCGCCGCCGCTTTCACGGATCATCTCGCTCTCGCCTTCGTTCGTCCTTTCATTTCGCCAGGAGCTACTACCATCGACACCGGCGACCATCCACTCGGACAGAAACGCGTGGCTCTCGTATCCGAACTCGTTAGGAAGAGCCGGTCGAGAGGATTGCGGCGATCGCGCGAAATCGATTGTTTTTCATGGGAAAATGTCTCGATTGGTCGCTCGTCCCGGCTCTTCTCTCTTCGTTGTACGCGTCGTCGAAACGCGAATCTCGATAGAGACGCGGCGACGAAAAATCGTTGCAGCTATTCTCACGGGAATTCGTCGTCACCGCCAGGCGAATAATCGACAACCTCGAACGTCCGACAAGATCACCGTATTTTAATTATTCCGACGACCAAGCGACTCGATGCTCGAGCACCGAGTAGAATTTTTACGCCAACCGGGCACAATCGGAGATAATTTCTCGAAACGTTACGCTTCGCTCGGATCGATCGACACGGCCGATCCGATCGAGGATACGTGCGATCCGATCGAGAAAACGGGGACGTATCGTGGTGCTCGTGGCTGGTCTCTACGATTGGCTCGCGGTGGATCTCGTAGCCGGCCGTAACTCGAACGATTCCCGGGCAGGATGTAAGGAGAGTCGATCGACCGGCCGACCACAGCCAAGGACGTAAATCGGAGTCGTCGGGGCCCGGGATCGCCGCTGCTTTTCAAACGGGGCGAAACTCTTTAATTTCGCATCGCCATAAATAATTTGACCGCAGACCCGTGGCTTTCCTGGAAGCAGGCCTTGCTCTTTCCAGACGCCGACAACACCTCCTCCGTCTCGACCGCATAACTTGACATGTATCATACGCGCTGCCATTTTCGTTCGCCGATAGATCGTCGCGATCGGCTACGCCGTTCTTCGCCCGCTGATCCAAGTTCAAACAGCGATGCCGAACTAACACGCCCGAGAATGGTCGGCAGATTAGAAACGTAGAACGTCCGTTGTTGAAATCTCCGAGGAAGATTCGGCGTAAAATGTGCAATTTCTCGGCGATGATCGGCGAATCGATCGAATCTCTCGTACGTCGTCGCGCGAAAGAGACAAAGCGCGACTCGGCGAGCGAGCGCGATCCGGCAATCGGCATAAATCGCTGAAAGTGCGACTAATTATTACGAAAGAGATTCCGGTTGCGGTAAACGTTTGGAGTATTCGCTCGAACGTCTAAACTGGAATTATTAACGATGGAATGTCTAATCCGATCCGAGGGGCAGGGGGATAAATCGTCCGTGGAAATGTAGGTCAAAAGTGAACGTCGATCGACGTGACTCGTTAGAAGAGAGAGACCGTTGCCACGGTATACGCGATCGCTAAAGATACCACGGCGGATCTGGGTCCATTTGCTTTTGAACTCTCCTGCGACTTTCCCAAATCCGGCACACGTGCATAATAGACAAGATCTGCTGACACGGATACCGAATCGCCCGATTACGATCGAATATAACCGCGTCCGATATATATGGTCCTTAAATATTTCGCGATTTTCCAAACGAAAGCTGCAAACCGTATCGCGCTTCTTCTTCTTCTTCCTCTTCTTGATCTGGCGATCTTACAACGTTGCGTCTAGGGTTCGCCATTTTTCCCAGATTTTCTTCGGAATTCGGCGATAATTCGTTGATCCGTTGATATACTTGCACCTAGTCGGAAAGACAAAGAACGCTTTGTTCGACCGACCTTCATAGGTTTTTTTAGCTTCATAGGATCCAGAGATCCTCGAGAAAACGAAGATCGGTATTTATCATCGACCGGCGATGGTGAAACCGCGTGAAAATATTTTCACCGAGAGAAAGGAAGAAGCGTAAAGCGGGCGGACGCGCGCGGACTGGCACGGAATGACGGACCCATCTTCGTTATCAGTGTACACGCCGTCAATTTTCGTAGGCGCGGATCGGGCAGCCGTGTAATCGCTTCGCGTAGTACTAACTTTCGTAGTCTCGCCGAATCGATCCGTGTTCGGTCGGTTTCAACGAACCGGCATGGCACCGGTACCGGCACCGGCTATCCGACGTACGCCGTAACCGCGCGCGTTCTCCTCCCACCGTTTCGTATCTCGAAGCGCGACCAAATCTCCCAACCGGACGTCTCTAACGATCCACCTTCTCTTTCTTTGTTTCAGGTAAGACGCGTTCGCAGTGATTTCACGCCCTTGGATCTCTCGGAAAGATCGCGTCCGAGAGTCTGCAGCCGGCTCGAGAGACTCGCGTGACTCTCTCCGATCAACCCATTGACAGATTCTCCGTTTCTCCGTTGTATTATCGGCAAATTACGCGGGCCAAAGTATCAGTGTTTAACGTCGGACAGAGATTTTTCTCGTAATCGGTGTATACCGAAAATTGAATTTGTCGATGGGTTATTATAGGAAGGGGAGAAAAGAAAAGAAAAACAAAAAGGTATGGAAGAAAGACGGAGACGAGCTTTTGCTCGGTTTCCAGCAACAGTTTCCAAGGGATACAGAGCGGTGAGTGATGATCGCGCAGCGTCGTCCCACTCTATCTTTTATAGCCTTTATTCGGTTGAAAGAGCCCGGCATTATGGTCGATCTAGGTAAAATTGCCAGCTGTAACGGGCATTATTCCCGGAATAGGAAAAGAGAAACGGCTCGCGAGTTTATTAATCGATCGACTGGGACACGATGGATCTTAGACCGGGCAACGTTTTTCGAAACTGGCAGCGCGCTACGACGATACCCGGCCACCGCTTCCCACCTGTCGCGCTATTTCGATAGTTGCTTTCGACCAGTTTCCAACCATTCGAAACTTTCGCCTTCCCTATACCTCTGTTTCGCTATTCGTCTACTCTCGCGCTCCTTGCTAAGGAGAACGTGGCTCGTCGCGCAGCCCCTTTCGCTTATCGTCGCGATTGTATCGTTGGAATCCATCCCACGTTGACGATGTCTGGCATTGAACGCGATCGCGAAATTACGCGGTGGAACGCCAGTTGTACGAAAACTCGGTTTACACCGATGAAATTTTAACGTTGCCTGATTAAGCGAACTTCAGCGGAGTTGCTATTGTTCCAACTATAGCTGAGCGAGCGGTCGATTCGCTTACCAGTACGAACGTCTAACAGTAAGACGTAAACGGTGTAGAGGCACGCGTTACGCGACACGCTCTCACGCTTCGCCGTCGATGCGAGTTTGCAACGTTGTTACGTAGCTGTTCGGGGAGCAAATGTTTCGCGGAATCCTGTTATACGAGCATGAACTCCTATTAACCGAACGAAAACTCGTAGATGGCGGGCAGAAGTAGGTGGACTCCTGTTACACGAACGACCCGGTTATACGAAGCAACTTGCGTCTTCCGACAGCTTCGTATAGACCAAGTTCTAGCGTGCTAGATTTTTCGCGAGGACACGAGAGAAAGAAACAACGGATACTCGGAAGCAAACGCGATCGTTAGATTTTATAATCGAGCGGTGTAGAGAAAAAGTTCGGTGGACGTAGATTCGCTCGATTACAACGTCTGTCGCAGGGAATCGACTTCGATTACGATCGGATATGATTGCTGCGGATCCACGTGGCTACTCGGCGAGTTAAAAGCCGCGGATGAACAAGCGGTATTTGCGCGGCCTCGACAGGATAAGGCTTGGAGGGGTGCGGAAAGAAGTATCGGGCGTGTCTTTCAAAACCAAGTCCTCTTTTATTATGGCAGAGCAAACAAATTCTTTCAATCGTGGCCTCTTCGCTATCGTCCTCCCTTTGAGATTAAACGTAGCCATCCAGTCGAGCTCTCCTGGTTCGATTCAGTTTTTTTCGAGTATTTAAGTACAGTCCGGGGCAAAAGTCGTCGCGAAAACTTGCAGCCGACCTTTTCCTTTCTCTTCTCGTTTCTTTTTCTTTTGTTTTTGGAAACGCGACGCTCCGTTTTTGCGTCTCGTTATCCGTTCGTTCGATCGGAAAGCTGGACGCTGATCGTGACCGATCGTGCGTGAAAGTTGGAAAAGTTGGCGTGCAAAGGGTAACGAAATGGCAGAATAATAGAGCGGTGGAAAGATCGCGCGAGAGATGCGAACGTAAAAGTGGAAACATCGAGGCCAGGCAACTTTGCGCGACGTAATTTGCATGAAACGAGCGTGGTTGGACGAAAGTTTCTCTCCTTTTCCTGGAAAGAAGCGAAGTTGACGAGGGGAAACAGAGAAGCGTGTTACGGGTACTCGACGCCGGTCCGTCCGCGAATTTCCCGCTTCCGTGTTTCGAGCGCGCGTTCCAACGCGTCTACCAAAATCCCTTCGTTATCCCGCCCAGTGATATTTCGTCGGAGCGCGTTGTCCGCGTGTCGGGTAAATCGGCATGTGCGACCGTCGAACGCATCGATCGTCACGCAACCTTAAACGCCATCGGCCGAACCTGTAAGATTTCATCGGCTAAACGGCGAAGAGCGTGCGTGCAGGGTAGGATCGCGGTGGTGTATCGATGCCGAGGAACCTGTAGAAGAGAGAGAGAGAGAGAGAGAGAGAGAGAGAGAGAGAGAGAGCGTTTTAGCCGGCTTGTACCCTGGCCTTGAAATTTCTCTCTCGGTCTCCACCCTCGTGCCTCTCGCGTTGCCTCATGGAGAAAATAAGCAAGGCCGGTGGTGGAGATAGGAGAAAGAGCGAGAGAGACGAAGCAGAAACGCGCGAGGGAACGATGGAGGAAGAGAGACGGGCCGAGAGAGAAGATAGCAGTGCCCAGCGAGTGCGACCCTGCTCGCGATAAGTTTGCACAGAGAGCGAGAGTGCGTAGAAAGAGAAAGCAGAAACGGTTTGCTATGGAAAGGGAAAGAGAAAGGAGGTTCGGAGGGTGTACGGTCGAAGGGCGAAGAAGAGAAGGGAGAAAGGGAACAGCGGCTCGTGTATGCGGAGGATAGAGCGGTGGTTTGGGTCGTGGGGGTTGGCAGGGGCAGAGGGGCAGAATCACCGCGACGCCGGCTTCGGCGGAACCTTCGTAGTGGGAGTGGGCCGGGGGGTGGTAGCGGCGTTGGACGAGTAAGAGGGTTGGAATGGAAGTCGTGAAAGTCCAGAATAGGGTTGGAGGAGCGACGAAAGGGGCGCCACGTGCTACGGGAGAGGGTCGTTCATCCCCGGGTCAAGGTTACCCTCCTCGCGGACCTCACCCTCGCGACTACCAGCATCGTGCCATTTACCCTCAGCATCGCGGTTGCACAGCCACCATCGATCCTTATTTTGCTTTTTCTCCCTAGCACCTTTCGGCGAACTCTTGGGCGATTGTTTCGCCCGGGTTTCTTACTCCGTCGAAACTTTGCCGCTTCCTTCTGCCACGTTGTCGGTCGGTCGGTGGTGGGTGCCCTTTTCTTCCTGGGTCAAGGTTATCCTCGCAGCAGATTCGATCGGTTGACCGGCGAATCTCGTTCCTCGTTTCCACCCCCGGGCCACTCGACGATCGTTCGTTTTCTCGTCCGAGTATTTCCCGTACTCTCGAAACGCGTTGCAAACGAGAAGCATCTCTGCTCCTCTTCGCGTAGGCGCATACGCACGCCGGGTTCGTTGGTCCGGTACGATCAGCGAGGAAATCGAATCGGTATGAAAGCAGCCGTTTGTTTCTCCGTCAGCCGTGGCCAATTTTGACGGAGCTGAGAAACGTTGGCGGTGCGTGGAGGACCTCTCGTTCCCGGGCTAAGCTCTCTGTCGACGACGGGCTGTCTCGTTAGGCGGCGGGGATTATTAAATTCGCGTGCACCAGGTCCGGCTGACTTTTATCAACAAATGCATATGACGTGCATGAATGCACTTTGCGATTCATTAATCTGATGGAAGACCACTCGTGATCCTGAATGTACTCCCACTGGCCCTGGGCGTTTACCCCGGGCTTGCCTCGGCTGCAACTCTTTTTATCGATCCTTGTGCACAGACCGATACTTCCGCGCCTTTCATCGGCCAATCAGGGCTACGCCTCGGACGTTGAAATAAAAATTGCCGATGCCGCTGTCGCCAAGACGCGCGCAATTTTCCTCGCGAATCCTCGCCGTGAAAATTCGTCGTAAATCCCCGCGTCTTCGTCCAGAAACCCTTCGAATCGTCTTTTCGTCTCGTTTCTTCGTTTCGCGGTTTATCGTCGTGCAATTTTCGTTTCCGTGTTAACGAAAAAGAAGGAGAGAGAAAGAACGCGTTATCGATCACGAAACACGCCACCCGAGCACACGAGCAATCGCGTTGTCGCTTTCGTGCGAGAGACGTTCTACGAGCGAAAACCATGAGTAATTCAGACGACGTTCGATGCCGTAGACGTGTCCCGCTCGACTATCGAGGTTGTTCTGTACGGGACACCGTATACACCCATGTTTCGCGTGTTTCCAATTTTGACGAGCGCCAACCGATTTCCGTCTTCCGTAGTTTCCCACGAACGAACGTTTCCACCGACGAGTTCATTTTCTTAATCGAGAGATTGTAACTGCTTCGAACAGGTAGCACGTGTTACGCGGTCGTTGACTATGCGCGATTACTCGCACGAGATACATACTCGATGGTTACTCGAGACATCGTCGTAACATTTGTACGTGGGGGACGGGATATTTTGCGTCAAGTTGGCAGACCTCTGCCGACAGCAGCGGAGTAACGCCCGATAAGGTTGCGCAGCCGGAATGAAATTTCTTGACGGAAACCATAAAACGTTGTTACCCCAAAAATTGCATCGCCGCCACCTCCGTTTCACTCGTGAGCAATAAAACGGGAGTTTTGGCAGCGGTGCAGGCCCTCGTAAAAGTCGCTCCATTCTTTGACACCAGCCTGCAATTCTGTCGTTCTCTGGCGCGCGCCGATACGCCGCGTTAAAGGAAAATCAGGATTAAACCTTCATCGAGTGGCGCGTATAGCACGGCAACGGGCACGGACGGCATTTGGTCGGAAGAATGTGACGTCGCATAAAAGAAACGTTGCTGCGAGATTTCTCTTCGGCGTTGTGCGTTGTACCGGAGTAGCTTCGGTGTTTGGTCGCTGTGTATAGCTATCTGCACGGTAAATCCAGCCGAGCCAAAACAACGAAAAGAATGCTATTGTACCGCTTTGGTAAATTTGTCTTGCGTTCCGTGACGTTAGGGATTCGTCGTCGCAATTCTGTCTTCCTTCCGGTATCGTGTCAATTTGAATGCATTCGCTTCGCCATGACGCATAATTCGCGAATGCCCGGGGAAGAAACGAGTCTCTGTGTAGGGTAGGATCGCCATAAACTCTCGTTCTCTCTTATTTATCACCCTCTGTGTGTACCATTCCTTCGCTCATCCGCTCGGCAAACCTACCATTGTCGGCAGGAGGGAAGGAAGGGGCAGCGAGTTAAGAATGCATTTCGCGTTCGTCTGCCCACGGCTTCTCTTCGTATACACAGCGATTAAACGCAAAGCCAATAGAGAGAGTTATTAAAAGAGCAGGACCATCTTTTTCTCGGCGGTTTTATCGCGCGTTTAAATTCATCGAAACGCGTATCGATTTATACTACGCGAGTCGAACCGTGCTATTTTCACACGATCGCTTCTTACGTGCTTCTTCGCTGTTTTACGGTCAAGCGTTCCGTATTTTTCCTTTCCACCACCAAAATATTCTCCGCTGTATATTTCAGCGCGTCGACGATCAAACGCGCGAGAATCGCTGTACCGCGTACTCGATATCTTACGAGCGTTGATCTTCGCACGATACGCGAACGCTGTTTTTCTTTTTCTTTCTTCTTGCGCGTCCCATCGATTTCTCCGCAAACGGTCACAAATTTCGAGCCGCGAGGGGTTAGTTCCATATTTAAGGGAGTCCGGTTGAACGCGGTACGAGCACTTCCGGAAAGGAACGAGCGGATCCTTCTACCCATCCTCTCCGATATATATGCACTTGGCATTTGTCTACCCACGCTTGATGCCTTCGCGATGTTTATGCGATTCACCGATGCAAAGGTGGAGAAGGAGGAGAAGTAAGAGAACCGGGAACCGTAGACGGGATGGAAGGGGATGAGGCTGGAAGAATCGTCTCCCTTCTGAAATAATGTCGAGTATACCGAACGCAGGAACGTAACCAAGGGAGTGCACCCGCTTATTGCCTTAAATTGCTAATTGGGCTTAGGACCGACGCTGCCTTTCCACAGCGACGAGCTCTCTCTTTCTCTCATCTATCTATCTCTATCTCTATCTCTGTGTCTCTCCTTTCTGTATGGCCCGAATCTCTACCGTCTCTCTCTTTTCTCCACTCGGTTGGTCGGTTCTTTTTCATTCGCCGCATAGATCCCCGAGTTCGACTTCCTCGATGCCTATTGTCGATGTCAGACCCTTCGCCTCCTCCCTGTTGCAGCGGCAAGAGGGAAGGAGCAAGAAGAAAAGTCTGGACGAAGGAACAGGGGCGCCAGTCACGAGAGCGACAGAGATTAACGCACCCTGGTTCTCTTCTCCCCTGTAGAAACAGCATTTACCCCCATTGTTTTCTCATCTCTAAAAATTTAACAGGATCGACGCATGATGCCTTTTCAAATCTGCACGCGGGACTCCTTTTTGCCTCCTTCTCCTCTCTCTCTCTCTCTCTCTCTTCCTCTCTCTCTCTCTTCTTCTTACCCCTCGTTCCACCTACGCGAGTGAAGAGACAGGCGTATTAGCAAGGGGTTGGCCAGAATTACGACACTTGCGAGTCATTTCTTTTCTTCTTCTTCCTTTTGTCATGCACTGAGAGACATTTAGGACGCTGGCGGCGTTCTTGCGCATGGAAATTCTTGAAAGGGACGAAGGAGTGGTTGACGGGACTGCTGGATGTATAGAAAGTGAATCGTTGGTAGGTGATTGAAAGCGTGGCAGGGTTTTGTGCGTTCGTCGTGTTTCGTTTGTATCGAAAGCGCGTCATGTGTCGGCGCGGTGTCGTTATTTTCCTAAGCTGGCTCGTGCTGCGTATTGCGAGCCGAATGTGAACGGGCCGTTGTGACAGGTAAAAAAAAGCAAAAAGTAATCGCGTGGTTTCGCCAACCGATTCCTCGACTCACCTGCCGGTTGGATAGCGCGATGGGCATACTCGCCAACAGTTTGTTCTTTATCGTATTATCGTACACCCGTATACGTACCCAGCGTAGACTAATCTTGATACTGTTCCGCTCACCACCGAGTGATACTTACGCGGTTACTGGTTTCGGCGTCGCACGCTCGTGCGTCGTTTAAAAACGAAAATAAAACCGGACGAAGAAGCCGGAGAAAGAAATTAGCATTAATTGACCTCGTAGCCCGTAACCGGGTAAGAAAAAAGGAGCGCAAGAAACGCGACAGTTTCCGAGAAGCAATAAAATAATACAATCGCATCTCGCGTACACCGTAAACTTGAACAATCCATGGAATCGAGGCTGAGGCAGGCCGCGTGTGCGACTTTCGCTTCCGTTTCGCCGGAGTAAAATCGCCGATAATACATGGAAAGCCATATCGATTGTAAACAGGAGGAGAAAAAATGTTGAAACGATCCGACAATCATAGGTGTCTGTCGGCCACGTGGCAGCTGCTTCAACAGCTGTTACCACCCCGATGCATCAGAAGGTGCGCCAGTTTTTTTCTTCTTGGTGCTGATTTTTAATGTCGCGATATCATGCGCGGAACGCGGCTCGGTGCTCGCGTGCACGCTCTCTACCCCGTCACAAAAAGGAAGACACCGCTGTTGCCAAAAGCGCCAGCCTTTCCGACCAAATTATCTCTTCTGTTCATCTTCATTCACAGTTCTTACACCGATTGACAGCTACGAAACCGTACCACCACGCGCTCTAACAACATCCTACGTTGAAATTGTTAATCCTTTCTCGCAACACCGCCGTATTCGATTAATCCTCGTTGTTTGGTCCAGGCAACGGACATGATCCGATGTATACGTACGCTCGTCTATACGGCGCGAAGAACGATCGATAAAAATTTTCGGAAAACGCGAAACGTATCGTACTCGAAATCGTAAGAATCGTCCGCAGCAGGTTCGCTGGTAAATCCGAAAATCTAAAAATTTGAATATTTTTGATGGGGAAAGCTCGCTTCGCGGACTTTTTTCACGGCGCGTTAAAAAAATTTTTAATCGTTTTTAACGCGGTCTGTTCTATTCGCGAGCGAAGCGAGGATGAATAAAAAAAAAAAAAAAAAAAAGAAGAGATAACGCGATCGACATTACGCAGTAATAAATGAATTAAAATAGGGTTAGCGAAACGTGGAGTACGCGCGCGTACTTCCCGGAACGCGTGCTCAATACAATCGGGAAATTAATTATAGGAGAATTCTCGACGAGTGTCCGTGGCTGCCGCGTGTTCGCCGGCCAGTCGTTTTTACGTACAAACAAAATTGTTCGCGCAACGAGTGTTTTTCTGTCCACGTTTTTCCCGTTTCTTCGCCGGGGAGAGCCGTACGCATGGTCGAGCCAGCACCGGTCCGGGATATTGATTAATTAGGAAAAATTCACGTTGAATGGTCCGTCAACTTGTAAAATGGAAGTAAAAGAATGAAAAAAAAAATTCGCACGCGGATGAAGGGCCTATTCAGATGTTGCCGGTTTTTCGATGAATTCATCGAATATTTACACACGACAGTATTGGAGCGGGCTTTCCGATTCTCTTTCGGCCACCGCCCTTTTTTCGCCTGTAGAATATTTTTCAGCATATTTAGGTCTATATATATATATATAAGCGTCGCGCGAGGCACGATGCAGAAGATAATTTATTTATCTATACGTGCATGGAATTTGAATATCTTCTCGTACGAATACCGCGTGGAAAAAAGAAGATGCGTGACTGTCGGATTATCGAACGAACTTGAACTCACGGTGGATTGGTTGACGCAATGTTTTTTAAAATCCAGCGTAAACGTAATAGGTTGGCGTTATTCGATGCAGAACGAATAGTCGTGGCATAAGATTACGATAAAATCATATGATTATTTTTGTGTTCGATCGGTTGGATCGTGAGCGTTTTGTTGTTCCTAGTGGCACGCTTCCAACGACTGACTCTGTCCGACCGATTCCTCCCGCGTGATTTTACTTTCAAATTGTTGACGATTACGCTAGACCTCTTCAAGTTTCGATAACGGCGAATTATCGATACAGACGGGGTAAGATCTCTTTAGGGTGTTCTTTCTTCGTTCGTCTTGCTCTTCAAGGCGGTTGAAACGCTTGCCTGTCTAAAAATCACCATCATTATGTACTCAAATTCAGCTCTCCGCAAAACAACTCGAAATACAGCGAGATTTTTCCCTGAATGGGAAGAAGAAGGACGTCTCGAGTGTACGGAGATTTTACATCGACTTATTTAGATGGAGAATCGTTGTTGGTCGATTGGTTCCGAGGAAATTCTTCGTTCCGATCGGCTTCGTCAGTTTCGTTTCGATTCTCGGGTATCTTCGATCGCGAATAAATATCAAAGAAAACGAACGATTGACAATTAGAAAATGTCTGGTTGATCCGTTACTCGATTATTCCAAATAGGCGAACGTCTTTCGATTTCTACAGTTTCGTTCAGCATCGTGATTATTGACAAGGATAAAAATATGCGTCTATTAAGATCGCGTAGAGATAATATTAGTTTCACAGAAGGAAGCGAATTCTGCAAACTCTCCGCGCTATGAATTCGCGTGCATTGTAATCTCTCGCCTTAACGCGGTTCGTGTCTCTCCGTATATCTTCGTGCAAGTTCGATTTCCGCGCTGATTGAGCGTGGCGCTCGGGTCGACCGGCTCTTCTCGCGTTCGCAGTTCGCGGCGGGACGTGAGCCAGTGTGTCGTGAAGAATTTTTTTTGTTCGCTAAATCTATCGCGAATAGGTAACGTTCGTGATTTTCGTCTTTGTATCGTTGTTCCGATTTGTGTACGTGTTGCGAGTCAACGCCCTTTCCGTTCAGCGCGCGACAGCGCGTCGAAATTCAACGGGACTGCTGGCAAAAGTGGTTCCAGAGTTTGCTACTATCTTCATCGTATCACGGACACGTGGTATCACTAAAATCACGTATATACAGTACGGTGTGAGTTGGATGGATTTTATTCGTCGCTTCAATTTATCAACGTGTCTCGATTACGTTTCGACCGCGCAGGGCCACTGTACAAAATTTTTGTGCGTTCAACCTATACGTGTGTGTATAAGTGACGAAGCGAATTCCAAAACGCCAACGATTTTTCTTCTACGTCATATGGAACCAGCTTGTACCACGCCGTCGACGATTAATCCGCGAGTTCGATCCCTGTGAATCGAAAGTGTGTGGAATAGTCGTTCCATTTCGATCTTTGGATGCCGTCGATCGATCCAGGTCGCCGACTACCTTTACATATTTTCCGCCGTATCGTTTTCGAACAGTTTGTAATTTTCGTGGTGGTAACTCGATACCAAAAGTCACGCGGCCCCGACGAAATTTCTCGGCCCGCGGACAAAGTCGATGCTCGCGTGACCGGTGTGTTCTCCATCTCCATCATCCGGCGAAACTTAGGTTCAATTTCGCCGATACAAGAGAAGCGCGAGAACAATTTCTCGAATACACTAACCGTACTCTAGCCTAGCCGCCTGTAGTTTACGCACGCGGTGCTTCTTGATTACACGGAAACTCGCTTTCGGATTAGTCTGTTTCGTTCGGACTCTGTTCGGAACGTTCGCCAACGTGCTTTCGACAGACTCTTCTAACCTTGTCTATGAATGCGTGTGTGTGTCTTTACGTGAAATCGTGTTATTATACGCGAACTTCGTGTATCTATCGTGGCTGTCGAAGGCGCGGAAAGTAAGGTTAACCGTCGAAGGAACGAGCATCTACAAAACAAGAGAGGAAAATTCAGTGAGCTTTTTCGGTATGTTGATGCCAACGAGCATCGTTGTTGCGTCGCTAGCGAACGAGGACAATTCTATTGGCTGACTACCAATAAGTCAACGACGAACGTCGCCATATCTGCGAATTCACAGGATCATTGTTCGTGTAAGTGTTCGTCTTGTTTACATCCGTATCGTTACTCTTTACACACGCGACTATACATATACCGAATCGTTGCATGCTTCATCATGCTGGTTGAAGTTAAACGCGCGTTCGCGGCATCGTTGGAATCGCGTACATGTCGATATAGCAGGGTAACAGGGTAGCTTTCAGACGTTCCTTTCGATAATTGCACTTTTTTCTTAGGACAAATTTATCGTAGACGATTAACTCTCTATAGACAGGAACAAATTTCAACGCGAGAAATATGTTTACGCCCGGATCTATGTTTAGGCGTATCGAAGAATCTCGTGGAAATAGCGGTAAATTCGTCTTGTTCAGTCTGTTGTTCTTCAGATTGCGCAACTTTCTCCCATTCCGTAACCCGAATGCCGTTTTAATCGCGAACCAACCGGAAATCACGTCGCCGGTCTTAGCCGCGCCAATGTTAACGGCCCAGGCGATGTGAAATGAAATTACGAATCGATGTTCGGCGACGCCACTGACCATTCGTCGCTATCTTCGGGTCGTTCTAAACGTCTGTAAGGTATCGGTGCCCCTATCTAGGATTTAATAGGTCACTTTTGCGAGTCTCGTATTCTTCGAGTCGAATAACTAGATACTTTTGCCTAGTGTGTGTATCCAGCTTTCGCACACCTATGACATCAATTTTTCATCGAAACCTTGAAGATTTGAGAGCTGAAGAGCCATAAGTGTCTCGTGTAGGCAGGAGAATCACGTTTATCACGTATCTTGTAAAATACCTCTTGTTCTTTCCTCTTTGTTGCCCCTTACACGATATTGTTTCATTTATCATTCGCATTTATCATTTATGCGCTTGAAATAGGTTAATCGAAGCTTTTAAAATAGAAATCTCTTTCGCGGCTATAGTGCTAGATTTCACAAGAACACGCGAAAAGAAAATCTCGTACGAATATATAAAAGGAATCGCCTTTGTTGTAAAACTCACGCCCTGCGAGGCATTCGAAAAGATCTCTTCCACTTTGCATCGCATAAATGTTAAAATAGCCCGATGTACCGATACGAGCAAACATCTCGTCAGCATCTCGTCTCCCTTTTACCATTGACAATTGATTTTAAGGGACACTTGTTGCTGGGGGGAAGTCGCGTTTGCAAAGGTGCTCGTCGCGAGATCTAGCTCTAAACCTGTGTATCGCGATCAAACGCACGTTTCAAGCACACCTCGTTTACGATATCAAGGCGTGGAATGCTTCCGTGCATTCCTGCGCTTGGTAACAGAGTGATTCATTAATCCGCTTTAATCGCGAGTATCGCTCGATAAACGTACTTCAGCGCGATCGTCTTGAAAACTATTACGCGATCCAAGGAAAACCTGTCACCAAGGCAAAACGAGCACAGAACGCGATTGTTGCTGCGCCTCTAGCTGCAAGGCAACTCGACAATTCCGTACTTCGCGTTCGTTGGTAGCTCTCGCTTTCGAACGATCCACGACATAATCTCGAGAGAAATCGATGCAGTCATGGTGTCGGCGTATCATTACGCATCCTAGGCGAATATCACACGAATACACGGAACTCTTCGAGAATCGATCCACCGAGATCAACGATGGAATAGATCGTTGCTCGACTCGTTATCGCACGATCTATGATATCTCCGTTTTCTTTCTCTCGATCGAGATTTCCTCTTCCCGTTAGCGTTTTCCACGAGCTTTTCCCCTTGGCGGTTTCCTTGGACGTCGTTCGCGCGTCCTCGGTTTCTCTCGATTCGTCCTTTTCTCGCTCGAGTCACCGGCTCGCCTCATATTCGCCCGTTTGTTTCGCATTTTCCACGCTCACATCGAACCTTCCTCCTCCTCCTCCTCCTCCTCTTCCTCCTCTTCCTCCTCGTCGTCGTCGTCTCTCGGTCGCGTTCTCCGACGGCTGGTACATGTAAGTTGCAGACCAACTTGCTAATTCGTCGCGCAGAAATATCTCGAGCCCGTCTGTGGCCGCGTCTCTCCTCTCGGATCGTTATTGTGAATTTCGTCGTCCTAGAATAAACTTCTCTGTCGGCTTAGCGCTGGACCGAACGAGGAAAAGAGAGCGTCGCGACGGCGACGTGCGTGTCCTCTGCTCTTCCACGACCGCGCTTCTCCCGCCTACTCTCCTCCCCTTTTCGACTGTCGGCTTTTCAATGTCCGTATTAGCGTCTCTTTTAACCGCCGGTTCGCCTTGTTTCGTTCAGAATTATTGAAGCGGCGGTTGAATGAATTCGACCAGCCCAAATTTTATTATACGCACGCCTTCTAGCTGCGTCGAAACGCGCGCTCGCGCGCGCCTTCGTCTCCCGGTGTAACTGGCAGTTATGCTTCACCTCGTAACACGAGACGCGATAATCGCTCTTGCAAAAATTCATTGTACTTTCGTAACGTTTCCACGATGTATTCTATCGATTCTACATTTATTTCCAATAAATATCTAAATACATAGGTGAGTCGTTCGCAAGATAGAACGTCCTTTAAATTATATCGCGATTACTCTCGACGATAATACGATTGGATTTAGCGCTCGTTTATGAAACGCGATCGTTTACGAAGGAATCGTTTTAAAGCGGAGAGCATCAGGATTAATCTAAATGACCGGAAGAGGATGCCGATTCGACGTTCGTTTCATCTATGGCCACCGTTTCACCTTCGATCATTGTATCGTTAAACATTCAACGTCCGTGTGCACGCGGACCGAACCGAATTGGACGATAATTTTAGTCATGTTGAAATCGATAACCGTGATCGTGAACGCGACAAAGAAAGAGCCAGGAAGCGACGGAGAGCCGGCTTTCTTCCAAGAAACGAAGACATTGACATACGCTCGTAGAACGTCGGCGGATATGCAAAGAGGAAATTATCAGTGGCTACCTGGAAGTGGCAGTGACTCGTTGCGTATGTGGGAAATCCCCCCGAGGATCGTTATTCCTCCCCTTCTTTTGCATTGCAGAAAAGCAGATCGTTCTGGTAACAACGCCACGATAAAAGGGCCAATGGTGCCTCCGTGCTATGATTACGTCAGTGGTCGCCGGTCTGCATAGCTCCGCGGTGAAATTGACGATGATTCGTCGCCGTTCCCGCGCGTTGACTCATCGCACCTTTCCTATCCTTTTCTCTGTGCTTCTTCTCTCTAACTTCCAGTTCCTTCTATTCCGTCCCTCCTCTCTCTCTCTCTCTCTCTCTCTCTCTCCGCTTCTCGTCCTTCTTCTCCTCTCCTCACGTTCCTCGTCTTCTGACTGGCGCGAACCCCTTCCCGCCGCGTATGGTTCTTTGTCCTTTTTTATCGTCTTCTTCTTCCACGAACCGGCCGGAAATCGTTGTCGCGTTCCCGAGCGCGCGCGCGGTTGTCGACGCCGTTAAGAGCGCCACGTGTGCCTGGCCGGTCGCGCTCTTGCGCTTTCGCGCTCGGTGAAAGGTAGCGCTCGTAATTGTATACGATTGTAATTGATGCTCTCGACAATTTATCGATACCTACTTCGTCTTTCACGGGCAGCCAGTGTGCGCGAGTCGAGGTTACACCCCCCCTCCTGGCCCCCTTTTTTCTCCCGAGAAAGAGTTCACGTATATAGGCCGGTTTTCTCTCGCTCGCGTCTCTATCGCCTTCTACGTTTCTCCGGGTACCGTGTGACGCGTGATCCTGAATCGCAAAAGTTGTTTTTCCAGCGTGCCACACTCCATGATCTTTCCCAATCATAAATACAGAAAGCGTCGATCTGCGGATCGCGCTCGAGCAGCCTCGTTCCTCTTCTTTCCACGATCTTCCTATTTCTTTCCCTTTTCTCCGCTATTTTCCAAGGATTATTTTCTCGCCCAGCTATGAAATCGCTGGCGTTGCTCGAAGCGCCCGGCGTCTCGAGAGAGAAAAAGTCCGCGCCGATGAAACCCCGGTGGCGTTAACGAATCCCCTTGGCTTTTATCGAGTGTAATAACTTTTCGAATACAAAAATATCCGAACGTATCGCGTTACAAGATCGCGCCGCTATTTAATCATCGTGTGGCGCTCACCCTGTACACACCGGCGTATTACGTTGCGTCCACTCGTTTTTCTGCCCTGCTTCCACGATGTTTACAAGCGCGATACGCGCCCCAATAGCGATCGTCGAATCGGTTAGCGACGTCGAATGAAAAATGTTAACGAGCCGATCGCCTGGGACGATCGCAATTCGTAGGAAAGCCTAGTAAATATTTAACGAAAGGGGAAAATGAAAAACGACGAAAGGTGGAACAATGGTACTTACAATTAGCGACGCGTCCATCGAGCTTGGACAGGTGTTTAAAGAGTTCGAATGTAACGAGGTTATGACTGAACGGAACGGGCGGGGTATTAGCGCGCGCTAACTAGAGTCCAACCTTCGTGACAACTCGATATTATTGAGTTCAAATAAAAGCCTCCTTTTGTTTCAGTCGGTGGCCGCGCGGAACTTGAATGTAAAGTTAAAAATAAAATGACCGTTTAGCAGTTTGTATATCGAGGCCAGTCGCTATAATAGCGACAACCGCGTGCCGGAATAGGGATTCCGGCATTAACCGGGACAAAGTCAATTGAAATTCTGCCGCATAATACTCGAACCGTCGATTCGTTTTTGTTTAATTCCTCCTGGCCCGTTTCAATCGTTTCGCGCGCTCTCTCTTTCTCTCCCTCTCTCTCTCCATCGCGTTCGCGAATTTCTATGTCAGTTGTGCAACATCCACGGATTTCTCTGCCTCGGTATACGCGAAATTTTCTCCACGCGTGAAATTCTTTCGCTCGCCATGCTCTCTTCCTCTTGCTAAACTTCCTCTTCCTCTCAGGGCACCGTATATTTTTCATCGATCTGCAGGTATAGTACTGGCCTCGGCTAGGTCGGTGGAGTTGAAAAAAATATCAAGTTTGCATTTGAGAAACGCTCGCTGGGCTATCAGCGATGCTGCAACATCTTCGTTAAACGAGCAAAGTTTGTGAGTAATTTATCGTCGATCGAACTTGCAACACCGTGGTTAATGATATTACGTGATTTAAAGCAAGACTTTCGACGTCTTTCGAACAAAGTCGACGTAAGTCGCAGCACGTAATCGGTCTAATCGAGTCAGGTCGGAGTTGGGTCATATTCATACAGAAAATATTCCTACGTCCTCTTAATTGTCCATCTTCTTTGCCGTTTCTTCCTCATAATCTTTGCGCGCTTAACACGGATTCTTTATAGATAGAAACGTTTAGACGAATCACGAACGTTACCGATAATGCTGCAACTGTCCACTGAACACGTTTCGCGTTCGAGACGGCGCGTTTCTGTTGGGGTAGCAACTAAGCGATCGCGGATTTTGTCATTAGACGCTATTGACCACGAAAAGAACTTCGTTGCCAATGTAATACAATACGCGCGTAACGACTAGTCGAATATGACGCTGGAGAAATTGGAAAATTACTGGAAAGCATATGGTATAAAGCTATAAAAATCCGAATGGATCGGAACGGGTGGTAGAAGGCAAAGTGGCGAGCAGAATTTCAGCCGCGTAAAACTCAAATGGGCGTATCTGCGACTTTCGCTTGAATCCAGTCATCGCTTGCAGACGGCACAAAAATTATCTATATATACGTTGAGTAAGAAAGCCGTATCCGCGTGGAAACCGAAGACACAACAGTTTACATCGGCGACGCAATACGAATTCGATGGCCGATCGTTGAATATGAAAAGTCATTTTTCTCGAAACCATCGGACACAGTCCCGTTTGTATTAACACGGCAAAATTCCACGCAAAGATTTAAATAGAGCAACACGACCTCTATAGTATACTTTGTTACGATCGAACGAGAAGCGCGAGTGTAATCACGAAAATTGGGACGACGAGTTCTTGCTCCGGCAGATCGGAGGCTGAACTTTTCATGAAATTGTACCGTTCATAACTGTACACTGAAAATCACTCGGTCCGGGCGTATAATCACGAAGCATCGAACGTAATTTCTGCATGATCTTTAACGTTCATCGAGGATTGTTGCATTATTGATGCACATAGGTAGATATATACACGCACGAACTCTGCAATCTAACTAGTTCGATCTGTATGCGTGGCGAGAACAGAAAAAAGTTGCTTGGGTCGCGTTGAAAGCTCTGGCTGATATAAACGATTCTGCTGTTATAGAGAAAACTACTGGAACGCTATATAAACGGGCGCGCTATAGTCGACGCGGCGCTACTCGCAAATCTAGATCGCATCGTCCATTTATAACGCGTAATCTGTTTTACTCTTTACGTGGGCATTGGATTAAATGGGATAATTCGAAGGCATAACCGGAACACACCGTAAACCGTATAAGCGGTGTGGTTCAGTTACGGGAATAGGAAGGTGTAGCATCGTCGTCTTTGTACGCGACGTATCGTTGTCAATGAACGCGAACACAGCAGACACTCTCACGAAGGCAGAGTTCGTAGATCCAGAGCGCCGTGAGTCATAACTTTCGATATGCGCGCCACGACCACGTTGCGTTTTGTATTAGACGCATAGGTCGATCGGTGACGTCGCTTCCATTTCTTCTCTCGTCGCACTGGTATAACGAATATAACGTGGTTGGAAACGATGAACGCGCGTTACAGCTGTTCCGACTCTCATGATACGCGTACACCTTCCCGAAACCCACGGAAGAGTAGATAAGTGTTCTGGTGAACGTGTAACAGGCTAAAATTCACAACTATCGTGTAACCGTACCGATTACACCGTTTCCGGCCGATAACTCGGCCAGTAGTTTTTATCGAACAGTTTTTCCGTCGTTCAGGAACGTGTTATCGTCGTGCCCGTCTTTTTCCTCTAACTCGTTGACCCTTGGTTGCAGTGGCGACGATCGCGACCTCGATTCGACGACGGTTTTACAGGAGCCAAACAATGTGGCACTAAGCTTTCTCGGCTAGTCGGTTGCTACGGTTGCACGCGGCCACCGCATCGTTGAAACCTGCGATTCGCAACCGGACCGCCACGCACTTGAAACGTCGCTATCGTATCACGTTGTGACTCTTCGCGGTACTCGCTCGTATTATACAGTCGTTGTATCGATAAGGTATCGAGGCTGCTTTCAATAATTTGCACTCGATGTAGAAGACCAAAATAGACCGAAACGGTGTTTGAACGGCGCTTATCAATCGAGCTATACGTACGCCTACCCTTTGCCTCTTACATCCTTTTTTAAATGCCAGAATTTGTTTATACTCGTCGATTCGAATCTTCTCTCACCTACGAACCGTCTTCAATATTTCATCCGAACGTTAATCTGCGTTGTAACGTTGGCTATCGTCGATAAGCGGAATATTTAAAATATCGATATATTGTTTCTTATCGTAGTAACTGCACTTGCAATCGCGTGTGGCGATAATTAAAAAAAAATTGTTATCTGGAAAATTATGCCGTGACTAGGTATAAATTTTTATCGCGCACAATACTGGTCGCGTGTTTGAATATCTCGTACGACCCATGTCGGAGTCCATTTCAGTAGCGAGTATCGTAGATAGCGTATTGCGGATAGCAGCGATATTAAACAACGGTGAGAGAATGATCTTACGCTACTCTATTTCGAACGTTAACGAGTGCTAGGTAATATGTATTTATCATGGATCGGGAGATACCGAACGCGGTGCATGAACGTTCACACCCAAGGTGTGTCAATATTAACAAGCTTCCGCGGGAATCTTATCTTTTTCGTCGACAACGAAACGCATCGGTCGCGTATCGCTTTTCTATACAACGCGTTATCTACTTGATTCGCTTCGTACGTCTCGCCGTTGAAAAACTTTCAGAAGCATAGTAAATCTTTCTACCGGTGCTGTCGAATATTCGTCTTATCTGCTACATTATGGCCGATATCTATTGGATCTCATTGATACACATAAAACGGTTAAAAATAACTCGTGCTGGAGCGTTAACCCACAAAAGTTAAGCCATCCGTGAGCTAATCCGTCAAAGTATCAACTTATTACACGCGAATCTTCCTTTTCTCGAAACTTGATATATTTAAATTACGCTCAGATACAAAATTCGGGTGTCTTCTAATATCCGTTCTCTTTTCTTTCCATATCTTTCGTCCTTTAAACTTTCCTCCGTCTATCTCTGTAGTACGTGGTCAAACGGTTGTCCCATCAAGCAGTTGGATCGGTGAAGATTAACAGTTTAATAACCGTTTCGCTGTCTTCGGTTATATCCGATTTATCAAATCCGTGGAAATACAAAGAGAAGGCCGCCGGTCCGCCGAAGCTCCAACGGGCGAGCGCTTGAACACCGGGAAAAATCACCGAAATTGTCATCATGTGGCGCCATTCACAGAGCCCAGCACATCGTATACACGTGCGTGGCATGCACACGCACGCGTAACAGGCAAGCGGAGTACACGTGCCACGCACCCGTACAGGTACACGCACGTTACACCGAATTGAGACGCCAACTTCCCTTCTAACGCTCACACATGAATGGGAAAGAGGTACTCGTGGCCAGAAAAAAGAGGCATCAACCAGACCTCGCGTGTATATGTAAATGTTGGCTGTGTGGCGTATCCGCGCGCTCGAGTCGCGTTGCACGCGCGTTACCTGTGTGTCGCGGACGCATAGTGTACGTGTGTTGGCTGCCGCGCGCATCTGCAACGTACGCGGTGTGTGCTGCAACCTTTATTCGGAGCGGCTGCAGTTTTACCTCCTACACGTTTTTGTCGCGAATCGTGCGCATACTGTATATGTAAAGCCACGCTGCTGGCACGTACATGCCACTTTCCCTTTTCAAAATCGATTTTGGCGCCGTACGCCCCGCCGGTTCAGTCAACGACGTCGACGCTTCTCCGGCCAGGACCGTACACTTTCCATCGAGCGCCACTCTGTCGCCCAGTTTCTTTTTCGGCTAATATTTATTCGTCGATCGTACGCGCTTTGGCGCGAAAATAGCATGTACAGATGTTGCGTAAGTGCAAGTACCGTTTTGTCAAATCGATGGAACGGAAGTGTACGTTTTGATCGGATCTGGTCGTAGGACGAACGTTACGTGGCTTTATCTTTCAACTTGTGTAGTCTCGTGATGGTAACTTGGGAAGGACAGCGGCTACGGCAACGACTTAGACGAGTTAATAGAAGACGAACGTTGGCGAAAAAATCACGCGCACCATGTGGACGGTAAAACGCGATTAAAAGCGACAAACGCGCTACTACTTCGTAGATTGCTAGTACGGTCCGGTAAAACGTATAAATACGAGCAACGGGACCATAAAACTCACAGGGGATGATTACACGGCGTAATTCCCGGTGCATCTCTAAAAAGCAAGAAAAAAATCGCCACACGCGTGGCTCGCGCGCTAATTACCCCTGCGTAAATGTGCTCCATTTTTACGCGACTAGCGGCGCGTAACGAGTCCCAATTCCCTTCACAATTAACTGCACCGCATTACGACCCTCGAACTTTTCGTCAACTACCCCCTCCCGCTGTTTCCTCCACCTCCATCCCTCCCGCGACCCGCTTCCGACCATCGCTTCCTCCAGAAGCGACCGTCCGAGTCCATTGGCTTGTTAAACGAAAAAAAAGGAGCAAAGTAGAGAAGAAAAAGAGAGTCCGAAAAAACGTGTCTTAGGCGAGATCAAAAGCTCTTCCACGGGGGTGACCCGTGGTCTGCGGTCGTCGCGCGTCCATCCCTGTCGGTATGTGCCTCGGGCTCAGAAAAGGCCCTCTCTCTCTCTCTCACTGTCTTTCCCCGTCTTCCCTTCTCTATCTATCGGTTTGCTCTTGTGCTCTTGCCGCGTGTCTCTTTCGCTTCCTCCGTCGCTGTGGTGGGCGTACGAAAATACCGCCTTTCGTTAAAGGTGAACGGACGAAATCGCGAGTTACACGTGCGTGCAAGATCCGGCAAGGGTGATGCGTCGGCGGGTGTGCAGGACGGGGGAGAATAGGAGAGACAGAGCAGGCCGGTGGTCAGGAAGGGTAGCGAGGGAAAGAGGCGCAAAAAGGGTTGAGGTTGGAGGTGACGTGGTGGTGGTTGGCGATGTTGGTGTGCGTTGGTGGGTTACTGCTCTAGCTGGTTCATCGTGGAGATAGGTTGGTGGGGGTGGGGGGTTCGTGCCGGTGGAGGAGACGGACCCGCGTGCCAGACGAAACCGACGATATCAACGTTCCCTTGCGCACTCCTGCATATATACCTCACACCACACCGGGTGCCGCCGAAAATCCCCAAAAGCACACGAAACAAAGGCCTGCCTCCGCTCTCACCCTCGCTGCCACCCCCGCGATTCCATCCTGCCACCAAACTGCCGTCCTCCACCCTTTGCACGGTTCTCACTGTAGCCCCGTAACCCGTACCGATACACGCGTGCAAACGAACCTTCTGTGTACGAACAGAGACATAATATCGACTTTTCTCGGTCGAACGTGTTGTCTCTCTACAGGCGCGAGCACGTGCACGTCCAAGAGTTCGGTTCGACGAGCCTCGAACCTCCGGCCCCCGACGATGGACAGAGAGAGGAGTCTCTATCGGCCACCCAGGAACGCGTTGTGCTCCACGGTAGTTGTTCGGTTAAGGTTTTCCGGGGGGTTGGAATTAGTTCCATCACACACACGTAACACGCGCGTCGCCCTCTCACCTTTTGTGCCGTACCGCCGTTCAACCGTTTTATTCGTCGTGCAAGATTTTACGCCTATCTCCGGAATCGTCGTCCGACCATCCTTTCGATTGGCGCCAACCACCGCCACGGTATTCGGTATTTTCACGCGTATTTATATCGAATATCTCGGTTGCCCCTCGACCTTCTTCGACGATAGAATTTTCGCTCGTCGTTAGTTTCGTTCAAACGCGAACAGGACGGGTACAAGACGTGATATTATCGCGAGCACGAGCGCACGCGTAACCATATGATTAAGTAATATCGATTATCTTTGCAAATTGTCCGCGGAATGGGAGAGTAATTAGCAGCGGGAAAAATTTTAATTTCACCACGATCTTTTCGCCCCGCGATGCAGCACGCCCGTACGCGCGTTTAATGCCCACGTGCACTGCTTCCGTGAGAAAAAAGACTGCGATTGTTTCACTTTTTCCATCGAACCGACCGAATACGCGATTATCCGCGTCCTCATCGGGCCGTAATAATTGGTCGAGCACAAGCTAGGTCGGTCGGTACGTTTTCTTCAAGGTTAGTCGAAAGCCCTGACGCTGAGTGGGTCGGTGAGCTGAAAAATCGATACGTACGAAAGTGAGAGTCTCAGCCGTTTCACCCTCCTTTTCCTTCTTCACGTTCCGCGTCCTCTTCTTACTTGCCATTTGGTTCATTCATGTTGCGTCGCGCCCAGTGCCGTGGCTGCGTCCAATTTCGCGATTCTTCACCCCTTGAAATTCGATTAACGTGGACGCGAGTATATCCGCGAAAAGAGGAACCGTAGGAATATACCGACGTAATGAACGCGAAATGAAATTACTACGGGCTGTTTCACATTGCCAATTTTGCGGCGAATTATGTTTGAAGAGAGACGCAGAGACGAATCGAAGGCGCATTTTGGTATTTAGATAGGGTACGGGTGGAGTTTGCTTTTGATTCGCGATGCCTTTCATGTTGCGCCGTCTCCCTCGCAAGGGCCGAGGAGGAGGATAAATTCGACGTGGAGATGTTGAACGAAAGAAAGAGAGAGAAACTGTCAACAGGGGCATCCGCACATATGCGATCTTTGCTGATGATGCTCTTGGCGAGAACATCGTCGAGCCTCTGGGATACGGTAGACTCGCGTTAATTTATAGATCAGCGTGTATCGTCGCGAATCGAACGGCTCCTCGTTGCGAGTAAATTTCTAACGATTGCGCGCGATAAACTTTTCACTATCGAACTTTTTTCAGCGATATCATCGCTGTTCGGTCTCTTTATTTCGCACAATTAGTTTCTTTATTTTACGTAATTAGCGATCGTATCGTATTTACAAACGTAAAACAAAACCGAAACTGAACTTACAGATAATCGCAATAGCACGATATAATAGCGATTTTCACGTAACTAGCGATCAGCGATCCTGGTATTTTTAATTCTCCTTCGTAGAAACTATCATGGAAATTGTAACGCGTTGGTATTCCATTCGTAACGAATTTCTAACATTTTATTCTTTTACGCTGTTTTTTATATTGTAACGATATTTTCTCGACTTTTACGAAATGTTTACTTAAAGGCGGTAAAAAAGTTTGAAGAAGCTGTTGTAACGTCCCCGCCTTGCAATTTCGATTGGTAACCATACCACCGTCGAGAGTACGTTCGTGTTGACTCGCCGTATGCTCTTTCCTCGTCGAGTTGATTTTTGTTTAGCAGGCACCGTCCTCTTTGACGATCTCAAGCCGATACCGAGAAATTCTTGACCCAAATCCTGCGTTATACTTACATACGTTGTGCACGACCAACCATATATTCTCGTTTCAAGAAATTATTGACGATCAATGATTTTCCTGCTTTTTGCATTTTTTTTTTTTTTTTTTAACTAGAAAAACAACCGTTTAACTTTAACGATCGATTTGCTTCTCGCTTTTAAATGTACTAGCCTGCGAACTAGGTCTCGTTTTTTATTCAATAACTCTTTGCTCGCCCGAGTTAGTAAAATTACATCGATTCCCAAGCGGTTTAACCACGATAATTTTAATACAAGCGTAACTGAAAAATAAGTTTCTCTCCTTCTTTTCTACGCGAATCGTGCGCGCCATCCTTACGATCGACCCTTAACGTAACGAGACCAGGTGTAACGTTTGGTAATTGACGTTTCTGAATTTTTTTTTTTACAGCGGTGCCGGATCCAAGGTTATCGTGAACAACTTGCCAGCTCAGATCAGAATAGAAGATATAGAGGCCCTGTTCTCGAACTGCGGTCAAGTGCAGTCCGTGGAGAAATTGTCCTCGCGCGATCCTAATTTACAAACCGTCCTCATCAGCTATGAGACGCAAGAACAAGCACAGCAGTAAGTTTCGACATTGTTTGCCCCGGAGATAAACCCACGTATCATCCGGTCCATAGGCATTTTTCATAGCCGACATCCTTAATCGTAATTGTTGTGGTCTGACGATCGTGTTTTCGCCGTTTTACAGGGCTGTGAACCAGTTAAATGGTCACGAGTACGAGGGTAGCCCGCTAAAAGTGGAAATGTCTACGGTGGAGAACCGACGTAGAGGCCGCAGCCAGCGCAGCGGCGTAGCTTATTCCGGGGTTTCGGGCTCCGGACGGCAGGCAGACTTCCCACTCCGTATTCTTGTACAATCAGAGATGGTGGGAGCCATAATCGGTCGCCAGGGCTCTACCATACGTCAGATCACTCAGATGACGCGCGCGCGAGTGGATGTTCACCGTAAGGACAGCCTTGGTGCTGCTGAAAAAGCTATTACCATCTACGGTAACCCAGAGAATTGTACGAATGCTTGCAAGAAAATTATGGAGGTCACGCAGCAAGAGGCTTACGGTTTAAGTAAAGGGTAAGAAGCTTGGAACGCTATCCATTTCTGAAATTATTTCCAAACAACGTTATGTATGAAAGTTGCTATACGCGTCTGTATAATGGATGCATGTGTGTTTATTAACGCGCCGTAACCGTTTGTTAACAGCGAGATCTCATTGAGGATTCTTGCACACAACAATTTGATTGGACGAATTATCGGAAAGGGTGGCACCACCATTAAGAAAATCATGCAGGATACAGATACGAAGATCACCGTAAGCAGTATCAATGACATCAACAACTTCAATCTCGAGCGCATTATCACGGTCAAGGGCAGCATCGATAACATGAGCAAAGCTGAATCTATGATTTCCAGCAAATTACGCCAAAGCTACGAAAATGATTTACAAGCAATGGCTGTAAGTGTTAAGAGTTACGCGAAGTCATAGCGAACAAATCGTTTCAAATATTATGCCAAGTTACGATCGAACTTGTGTAATAACGAAATGACGTGATCGTTACAGCCTCAAAGCTTGATGTTTCCTGGTTTACATCCAATGGCTATGATGTCCACTGCTGGTATGGGATACAGCTCACGTGGTCCGGGCTTGTATGGCACCGGACCAGCCCCATATCCTTATCAAACCAGTTTGCCTACGCAGCAAGGTATTCCAATAGGAGATACGCAAGAAACTGCGTTCCTCTACATCCCGAATACGAGTGTAGGGGCAATCATAGGAAGCAAGGGTTCACACATTAGAAACATTATCAGATTCTCTGGCGCCAGTGTGAAAATCGCGCCAATCGAGCAGGACAAGCCTGTAGAACAACAAAATGACAGAAAAGTAACTATCGTCGGATCACCAGAATCACAGTGGAAAGTAAGTTTTGCGCAGATGATAGTAATACGTTTTAATTCTTTATCAAGTAAAATCTAATGATTTTTAATGCTAAAAGTCGAGGCTCGAGCTTAAAGAATGGAAAAGTGCACGTTTTTGACAGATGAAAGATCTAGAAAAAATCGACGTATGTCTAAAATTTCAATTGTCATAACGTTTTGAATTATGTAAAGATAATGATAGATATAAATTTTATAATATATGTATAAGAAAAATATATATATATGTAAGATATTCTACGTAAAGAAAAGCACAAGTTTTACATAGATTTAACGAATGTAAAGTAGGAACTAAATAATCGGTTAGTTAGCGTGTAGTCAGTTTGTGGCTTAGTAAGTAACACGTTAGTTTGCAAACGTCAGGGTTCCGTGTTCGAATCCCAATATCTTGACAATTGTTTCTAACTGGTTTTTATCGTCGATAAACGCGTAGAAACGCCTAGTACTCGATTAACCTGGTCCGTTTGAGAAGATGCGGTTTTTCTATGCATCGTCTTGAAAGAACAGGGAAATTAAAATATGAAGGGTTACCCGTACCAATGACATGTTGCACAATCCATGTACAGTTGGTCCCGTTACAACCTTCGACATTCCTTTTTTTTCTATTCAAATAAATGTTATTCGTATGGTTCTCCTGTAACGATTATACGACACCGATAATATTCGCTTTTAGGCTCAATACTTAATTTTCGAGAAAATGCGCGAGGAAGGATTCGTGGGCGGAACCGAGGACGTCCGATTGACAATCGAGATTCTCGTACCAAGTACTCAAGTTGGCAGAATCATTGGCAAAGGTGGACAAAACGTTAGAGAATTGCAACGTGTAACCGGAAGTATCATAAAGTTATCGGAACAACAATCCACATCTCCTTCTGCCGATGAAGAAGCAACCGTCCAAATAATTGGCCCATTCTTCTCTGTTCAGGTATTACGCGCGTTACCGTTAAAAGTACTTCAACGTTTTACGATCGTTAAAACCCTACAAATGAAATATATCAATTTATATTTTTGCTTGTTCTCTGATTCACAGTCGGCACAGAGAAGAATTCGCGCTATGGTTCTACAGTCATCTGCACCTGGAGCAGGTGTCGCAGGCTCACGCGCTGGTCGTGGTAGCAGCCAAGAAGGTGGTTCTCGTACTCGAAGAGATGGCAGTGCCACGTCCCAACAAGGTGGCACAGCGTCGCAGCACCCAGCTCAGCAACAATCTAGTACTTCGCCTTCTAATCAACAGCAATCACAAAATCAGTAACGTCACTGAAACTTACATGACGCCGACCAACGCCTCAGAGAATCCGTTTGAATCGCCGGGGTGGCCTTCGTCGCTTTGACATTCTCTCGTAAAAGGCTACGTGCGACCTCCTTCTCGCGGGCTATGTATCCTTCGATGTACATGATACGAACGGTACTTCGCGAAAGCTATCGGTTCAAAATGTCACGTACAGTACCCGCACACACACACACACACACACATACACACACATACACACACACACACATGCAATAGGATTGGATAATATTTAAAATCATAATATATAGGTTTGATTCGAAACGGTAAGATGTGACATGATCGATGGCTGTTCTTGTCTTGTTTCCTGCCCCAGCCAGCCCCCTTTTATACCGTAGTTCGTCTTGTACGCGAGTTCATTTGTCGTAAGTACATTTTGTCGCGCATCTCCGAGAACGCAATAAATATAGAGCGTTTTATTTTTTAGACAGATTTTTGCAACAGAACGAATGGTAAATTATGTTATTGTTGACCGATTGCCATCGATCGTGACACTCGGCCTACGTCGTGTTCAACAACGAGCCTCGTGGCTCAGGATACACAGCTCTGTGAAATGAAAGCGATGCAGAGCACCGCGTTGAATCAGACGGAAGTGTGCACGTTAGCCAACGAATACGCATCATGCGAGACGAAGTGAGACGAAAAATTTGCTTCCTGCCCATTCGAAGCGGGGATGATAAGTTATAATCGATTCATAGATTGTTCGCTCACTTCTTCTACGCGCGTTACAGCACGTTTCGTTGCGAGTTTGCTTAATTCAGAAGTTGAAGCGACGAGTGGCACTCGAACGAATCGATTACGCAACGTTAACGAAACCACCTCGTCGATGAAATAGGATACGATGATAAGAAAAAAAGCATACACAACCTTATTACCTCATTCATTACCGTTAAAGATTTAATATGATAATGAAAAGTGAAACGAGAGAAAGGATAAAAACCAACTAATCTAAAAAAAGAAGTCTACATAATATTAAAGTTATAATAATATACAGAGAAGTTAAGTAACGATTACACAATTACGTTATACATGTTACTACTACAACTACTATTATTACTAGTACTATTACTACTGCTATTAACTATCTACTTACTTCTACTAAGTACTCTATACAGGAAAGAGGTTTTTTTTTTTTTTTTTTTAAAGAAAAGAAAAGAACTACTCTAGGTACAGTTTTTTTTATATCACAACACAAAGAGACATTAATTAACGAGACTTAATTATCGAAGAAAATGTGAACGAAACGTGACTCGTTCTACAGTTAGACGTAAGCCGGAAAGTTTTCATGGCAGATTCCCTCATCCCCGCCCCTCTCGCGCCTGTAATACCAAAGAAGCGATTACGAGTTTTTGCGTATTAGTGAAGTGAAAATGCGTGACATGCGTATGGCGCGTTGAACGCTCTACTCGCCTCAAGTTCCTTGCAAGAGTCAAGAAGAGCAGCGGGAGGGGTCAAAGACACAACGTAGACGGGTCGCGTCTGCTGGGAATCGACGAGTGGTTATTGGCGTCGAAAACAGCAAATGGAAGGAGATACCGACGAAAACAACATCCTTCGTCGTCGAGTCGCTTTTTTGCAAAAGTGATCGGAAAGAAGAAACTGAGTCAACTACGAAGCAAAGACGCTTGGAAGAAAAGAGTATAAAACGAGAGGATGAATACCGAGGAATTGTTCGACGTTGTACATGGAACGGACGTTGTTTCGTGCTACGAGAAGGATGTTCCGCAAAGAGAGAAAGGGAGAATGAAAAAGCGACCGTTGGTACGCACGAGAAAGCGAGAATCGCTTTCGAGGAAAGGACAAATGTAAGAAGTTTCAGAGACCGAAAGAAGAGCAAAATGATAAGACGGTTGCTACTAACTATGAAACTTTTTCAGGGATTTTTACTTTATAAATGAATGTAATAATGTGTGAGTGTGCGTGTGTTGAATACTACTATTAATTGATAAGTAATTAATTACTGGTTAGGCTTATATGGCAAAGAAATACAAGGAAGATAGATTAGGATAATCGGGAGAAAAGAACCGCAGAAAGGAGAAAAGTGGGAAAAGTGCTGGAGGTGGAAGAGCGATGTTTAACGAGAAAAAGGCATCGTGATTATGTATTTGATGTCGCTCTTCGCCTCGTGATGCGAGCGTGGATATCGCCAGCGAGTTATCGAATAAACGAAGATCGTACGTCTGCGAATTTTTATGAAATTCCGGTCCTCGACGATCTTCGTAAATTCTGTAATTATTTCTCTTTTCTCTATTTTTCTCTTGTTTTAATTATATATATATATATATAGATATATATATATATATATTATATAGTCGTATCACTATTAGGATAGCAAATACTATTACGAATACGTTAAAAAATTTAATAAAAACGTTAGAAACTCGCAGCGATATCGCGTTTCCGGCACGGCGCGTACTATCGATCACGATAATTCTTAGGATTCTTTCTGCGACGATTGGTCGTATATCATCGGCGAAAGAAATAATACAAAATTCGAGAAGAGTTCAAAGATTGAGTGTTTTTAACGTTGAAGAGACGATAGGTGAACGCGATGGAAAGATAACGTTTTCCATTAACGAAGAATATTCGTGACCGATTGCGCGTAACTCCTAAAAGTCTTAAGTTTTGATTTATGAAAGCAGAAACAGAAAAAAAAGGCATGAGTCTAACAAGTTGAAGGATACGATGGTTCGCACATGCATCGTACGGGCAGGAAACGTTTTCGCTCGAAACGGAAAGATCGATCGTGTAAGCGATTTTATGGGAAAAGTGGGAGGGAGAGTGAAAGAGGTAGGAAAGATGAAAAACACGGTGAAAAGGATGCTAAACGTTTCAGGACTATTTAAAACGGTGAAGTGAATTTACACTGATTTATCGAAAGAGACTTGAGAAACTGTTCGAACGGGCTAGATCCGTTTCAGTGATTTATAAACGTGACAGAGGATAAAAAAAGGAAAAAAAAAAAGAAAAAAGAAAAAAAAAGGAGAGAAGATAAATTAACGGACTGACGAGACGCATCATCGCGTGCCACGAGAAGAGTATTCGCAAGATCGTTGAATCTCTCCGCCATGCAAGTTTCGTTTTAATTATATTATAGGAACCCTGTCATCGTTTCATACGTTTCAATTTCTCCTATCGATAACAGAAAGTTTCGCTACCGGCAGAGATTGTAAATTACCTAGCGTTAGCCAGAAGATTTCCTTGAAATTTCGTGGCGCGTGATCGATGCTCAATTAGTACGTTGAACCTGGTGGCCGGCATTCGCGCATAGCGACGAAGACGATAATCCCTTCCGGTTCACGGGATTGATCGAAAGACAGGGTCGTCGACCGTCGGTTCACCTCATGGCATTTGGTATGCGTTTAGTACAAAAATACACGAGTTTAAGGTAGGTAGGAGGGAATCCAGTTTTACGAAAGAGAAAACGTGTACGTTGAATGGAAGGGAATTGTTATATCGCGTGTTAGGATTTTTGTTTATCGGGTGAGAAGGCAAACGGATTACAGAGAAACGAACTTCTGTTGAGTGTGCGTAGCAATACTACTACTATCGGCGGATAATGGAAAATTGAACGATGGAGAAGGTATGCAGAGGAAAATAAAGAGACGAACGCGAGCGGTGGAAGCTCGGTGCGCCAATGCTCTCCGCTCTCTTGGCTTTTTCTTTTTCGCTGCATCTGGAAGGTGGAGGAGTGCCGGAAGGATTAAAAGCAGAAGGAAAGAAAATGAGAAAGAAGACACGACGATGCAGAGAGATAGAGATAGAGTGAGGGAGAGGGAGAGAGAAAAGAAGGGCGGTATAACGAAAGCGAACTCGAGCGAGGACAGAAGGAAAAGAGTAATAACGACGCCGGATTTGAGTGGAAAAGGAAAAATAGACAAAGCGGATAGAAAGGGAAGAACTACGTGATGAGAGAAGCGAGATAGCAACGTGAAAAAAAGCGAAATGAATCTAAGAGTAATAAGTTTATTTTTGATACCTTGTTGGGGAGATCTAAGTGAATCTTTCTTTTTCAATTTTTTTGTTAGACGTTTTTAATAACTTAATGAATTTTAACGATATTAATAAAAATAAAAAAAGCGAGGTGCGACGAAGAAAGTCTGAAATGTTTTTTAAATAGAGTTATAAGGAGATTATAAGGAGGAAGGTGGTGTAGAAGAAGCGAAGAAGCGAAGCGGAGTGTTTTTCGTAAAAGAATATGTAACTTAAAGATTTAAAAGAAAGAAAAAAAAAAAAAGAAGAAAGAGAGATGGGCGTAAAAGAGATGGAAGAGATAAAGATAAAGGAAGGTTTAAAAGGGCACGGCGCGCAGCTTTTTGCGCTGTGCGCGTCTGTAGCTCATCAGGGGAGGGGGGGATAAAGGAAACTTTAGTCGGGTAAATTGTATAATATATTTAATATATTTGGAGAGAACGGCGGCGCCAGGTCCGCTCGGCAAGCGAACGTCGTTTCAACGGCGAGCGACAAAGGCGATCGGGCTCGCAGTTTTATGTGACGCGATTTTCGTCGTTGTCGCTTCCTGGAAATGCTTTCTCGCCCGCAGGCCTTCGCTTCCGTACTTATTTATGAAACGTAAATATTTAAAGAGACGAGAGTGATTAACGTTTTGTAAAGTAAGAATAAAAGAGGATTAAAACGAAGAAGAATAAAAAAAGAAAAAAAAAAGAATAGAAAGAACGGAAAGAAAAACGAGGAAAGTGCCAAGAGACTAAAATGAATATGCACACAGCAGTAAGAGAATAACAGAACGGACATCGTTTTATAGAATAACCACGAAACCATAGAACGACAAACGATAAACGTAAAATCCGCCAGATAAAAATCCATAGAACAAAGGGAAGATGCAACACGCGACAAAACGAAGATACGCAACGGTTTCATAATCATCGGCAACAAGGTCAAATTCAACGGAAAGATTCGCTTTACCGACCAAAAATCATTTACGCTAATTCGAAATCACTTGACACTCCTTTTTCCTGAAACGATACACATCGAGGGAACACGTTCGGAATTCATTGATTTTTTCGGCCAAAACAACGAATCCAAATTTTTCACGTATTTTTCCACGGTCGATCGCACGCGAAAAACGTGCCAGAAAAAAACGACAGAAACGCAAAATGTATAGAGAAGCACGACGCTAGTAAGAGTTACTATCGCTCTTTTCACAGAATTTCGTTGTTGCGCGGCGCGAGAGAAGACTTGGCGGCAACAACGAAATCCATCGCCCCTACCCCTTTTCGGAATATCTCTTTGTAAAAAAAAAACAAAAAAAAATAAAAAATAAAAAAAAAACGAAAGAAAGGAAGAGAAGAAGGTACGAATACAAAAAAAGAAAAAAAAAAGAACAGAAGAGAAACAAGAACGAAAGTTCGTGATCCGCACAATCTGCCCCGCACGTGAATTTTTACACCTTTAACTCGTTCATCGATCTTTGATTCATTTTTTCGTTGCGCTAATTTTCGAAAGACGAAATTTCCACGACAAGACGAAAGAAGAAAGCCACCGTAACGACAACAAAAACGAGAAACTTGAGGATTCAGTAGCGTAGAAAGTGAAAAAGAGGACATTGTTTAACTTCGTTGCTCGTCCACAGTACTTGCACTCTGTTTCGACAAAGAAAAAAAAAGCAAAGACAAGTAACGAGAATTCGAGAGAATTTATGGTAATATACCGCGCGAACACGATAAATGCAAAAATCATATACACGCAACAACTTGATCAAACATTGAAAAGGAGAAAGCACACCACAACAAGCATCGCGATAACACGGAGACGAAAGTTAATTTTCCGGACGATTCCTCAGCATAGCACTTCTCAAACGCCACGTAGGAAGAGAAAGGAAGGGATAGAGAGATTTGGAGAGAACGTGACAAAAGCCCGTTCGCACGCTCGGGAGAATGTACAAATCAAAGTAACAAAACTTAAACACAAAAAAAAAGAGAAAAAATGGAAAAAAAATGAATATGAAGATTGAATAGAAATTATTAATATAAATAGTAATAACTTAAAGAAAAGAGAAAAGATTTTTAACGTTATAAATTATTATGCGCGTGAATTAAGAGGCGAGGAGTAAGTTAATCTACTATTGGTTAAGAATACCAAGAAAACAAATGTACAAAATCGAATTATCGGTAAATTTAAATGTTAGTATTCTAGAATATTTTACCGTGAGAAATCGCACTTATCGATTTAGAATTGAGGAAATTTAAAAGTAAGCTCGACGCTTAAGTTAAGATTTTCCATATATCCAGCGAGACAAGATTAAGATACAACACCAGGAACGGAAAAGTATAAACAAACAAAAGATCGTATCATGCATCAGGTAACAAAGTAACTTTGTCGACGAAGAGAACGAGAACAATTCCTTCAATCGAAGCGTGAAACGTGCGTAACTTCAACTATCGTATGCGAGCCTCGACGAAACGAAGATAAGAAGCAGGAAATAAAAAAAAAAAAACAGACGAGAAAATGAAGAAAAAAAGATACGGGAAAGAAGAGAAAGAAGAGGAAGAAGAAATAGAAGAAAAGGAGAAAGATTCTTTCTTTTTTGTATGAACGTCCAATGTCGTCGTCGACCTATCACCGACGACTCTTCTTAAGCTTTATCAACTTTTTATCACTTTCTTCGTATAGACTATTTGTACGACGGAACAACAGTCATTTTGTGTAGTTTTTTATCGAACATTTTTTGAAGAAAAAGAAGAAAAGAAGAAAAACAGAAAAGTGCTCCTCCACGAGGTACAAACTGCGCACGCTGGTGCAGTCGTAGAAAGCACGCCCAGGCATAATAACATACAGTAGCAGACGAAATACACGAGATGAAAATTCGCACGAGAAAACCGGCACGACGATGGACAAACGACGAGAACATTCAGCGAAGCTACGCTTACCGTCGCGGTATTAGAAAGAAAGTGGACAGCGAAACGAAAAGAGAAATCCAGAAGCAGCGCACAGAAGAGACGAAGGACGCGTCTAACGCGTAACAGCTACGCGATTCGCGAGCAAACTTTCGATGAAACGGCAGAAGATACAAAAAAATAAAAAAAAGAAAAAAAAAACGAAAAAGAGACGAAAAGAAAAAAGAGAATAGAAAGGAGAAAGAACTCCGAAAGAGACTCGATGAAATAGACGATTCGCCACGTACGACACGGTGGCCAAAATTTCAAACAAAATCTTCCATTTCCGCGCACGTTTTAGATACATCATCGTACATAGCAACGACGCACATCATCTTTCTTACAGTTGGATCTACCACACAGTTGAAGGATCAGCGTATCCGCTCGACGCCGAACGAGCCGACAAAAATCGTTCGGAGAAGATAGAAAGAAGACGCGTACGTACACGCGTACTCTCGACCAATGAAACACAAAAGGCACAGGTTTCCGGCGACCCATCCTACCGTTGCGATGAAAAGCTTGAAGAAATTGAGGAGAATACGATAGAGTCCACGCTACATAATTTTGAACGGATCAGGTTGCCGAGGTGAAGTTCCCATCGACTATATCCCACCACTCGTGTATGAATAAGATCCGCGCTGTCGCAAAACGTTCTCGATCGCAAACGATCAACAGCGTCACGCTTGACGATCTTTAATCGGTCTTCAGACAATCACAGCTCGATCCTTCCAGTTTTGCTTTTCAATGCTTTACCGTCGTCGATGTCTACGCAACGCAACATCCATCGTATATCGCGCATTCTCTTCACTCGCTCGTAGACCCGAGACCAACAACCTTTAAAAGAAAAAAAGAAAATGAAAATGAACGAATCAGCAAAAAGACAGACAGCAAGGCTGTACGATATCCGTCATTCTCCTTCGCGGGCATTGCTCGGCTGTCTTCGATGCATACCGTTATACAAACGAGACAGAACATAATATCAGGGTGGTTGTTTACGCCGATGTCACCTTACAATATACATATTATTACGCATTACGACGAAGAAGAAGAGGAAAAATAAAAAGAAAAAAAAAAAGAGAAACCCAAGGGATCGCGATCGGTTCGATTCGTCATCGACTTACACGATCCTAATACTAAACACGCAAGAATATAATATATTTATATATATATTATAGAATATATATACGTGCAAACGATTCGTGCACGCGGTTCGTGTTCCGCGCAGAGATTTTTACAATAGTAACGTATGGGTTATTATACGACGCTACTTTGGCGATAAAAGTACGAGAAGATAATGGTAATATCGAGAGGCGATCATTCGCCCGACCCGTCGTTGCGAACAACTGATCAACGTTACAGCACTTGGTATTTCTTTATTGATAACGATAATAATAATAGTGATAAATGAATAGTAATAGTGGTAAGGGATATAGAGTTTATCGGGGAAACGACTCGAACGGTAACTCGTTGCGCGTTACCGTTATCATCGTTTCACCGTGAAGACGAGATCGCGCGCGCGTATAAGAGAGGACAGGGGAAAATAGAAAGACGAAAACATACACCGACAAACCCTTGTGAGAAAAGGGTGTGGAAGATTATTTTGGGCTTTAGTATTAGTATTTCGAGGTAGCCGGAGTCAAGTGTGGCAGTTCAGATTTTCGTAAGATGGCGAAATAGACCGCCGGTATGTTAATGCAAAGAGATAGAAGCAGTGGCACAGGAAAACGGATTACGGGGGAAATTTCGTTTGCCGGTGGTCGTCGTTCGTGTCGGCGTTTCGTTTGGCGGGAGAAGTTCGCTCGCGGTCCATCGACTGGCATCGATCGACTAAGGTTGTCGTTCTTTTTTTTTTCTTTTTGCCCTTCGAACGAGACGCGGCACGAACGCTTTGGCCGGGAAACGCCGAGAACGCGAGATGGAATCAGGGCTGCTGAATCGTATAATTCCGGGTCGAGAAACGGTTGCGAACCGAATACGCGGCGGTAAACGAGGGCCTTATTGTATACAATTTGGGCATTGTTGTTAATGTAACAGGTTCAAGTGATATCGGTAAAAGATAATATATCGGATAAGGTTTCTTTTGTTTAAGGCGTGTGGCACGCGCGAATTGGGCGCGTAAAGAGGGATGAAAAAATTTGGTGAGAAAGAAGCGGAGCGAAAGGGAAACTAGAGCGAACGTGTGAGAGAGCGAGAGAGCTACTTGATTGGATGATGAAACACGCAGAAACATAATCTTTAAGCAGAGTTAGGAAGCTGAATAGAGTGAGAGACAAGTTTAAGTGCGAAGACGCGTCTTTTTTTTTTCAAAGAAGTCTTAATATATTATCTATTATTAATCCTATTGTTGCCAATAATGGGCATTATGAAGAAAACCGCGCGGGTATGTAACTTATTCTCTACACTGCATTTACACTCCCCCGAATTTCCCCAAGAAGACCTTGTATGCATATATAGTAAACACACATTATACACTATACACTTGTTGTACATAGATATATATTATATGTAAAGCTTAAACTTATTAACGAAACAGATTTAGTCGATGTGTAACGGATAGAAGAGGAATATGCAACCCGTGAAAAATAGCCGTTTCGTCGCGTATGGGTGAAAAGAGCGAATGAAGTATTTTTCTTTTCTTTTCTATTTTTTTTCTTTCCTTCTTTGAGACGAGCGCCATCACGATGCCGCGCTTTTGTTTTTCTTTCATTTTAAATATAAGCGAAAGTGTTTACACATGGTGCCGCATGTTATATACGGGTAACGCGTGACCCTGTCACTACCGTTCCACCGTCGTCGCTCTCGTCTCGTACTTCGATGCAGAAACTTCAACGATTAATTATCCGTGCGCAGGTAGGCGCACGCCAACTTTCTAACATCGATCATCGTTATACCGAGAACCGATCGGATATTATATACAAATATATTAATATATACATATGTAATTAGAGCTTGGTTCGAACGATGCTCGTCCGAAACCGGACGAAACATGCACACACACTGCCCGATGAATGCTGTACATAAGAGAAAGTTATTTTGCCAGAAACGCGATAAACAGGAAATAAGATGGAAGAACGAGACAGCGTTCCAACGAACGATACGACACGATCGGTCGAGACGCATCATCGATCGTGTTTCTCATATCGAAGGACCAGGATTCCTCGAAGAGATCGATTCCCCAATGACTGGATCTCTTTGATCTGTCTCGTTGAACAACGCCGATCGGCAATAATATACGTAACGAAGTTACACCAGCTAGTGGTGTCGTCACTGCCAAACGAGACGAGACAGCGGCTCGACGAAACATACAACTACAACATTCTCCTAATCGTTGAATTATTCACGCGACACTTTAAACAAGGACGACCGCAAAGCACGAGCGAAGGATAATATCGTATAGTTGTCGGTGTGCCGTCGTCGTTCATATCGATGCTCTCTGCAGCGAACTCGTGCGACGATCGAGGATCGCGTCAAGTCGAAAGAAAGGACGCGATCGGTCGTCGCTAATCGAGACGAGATGAGTAATACTAAAACCCAAAATAGCTGTTTCCGGCAGTTGGACCGATCGAAGGAAGTCGCACTAGAGACGGAGAGGAAAGGCACGTTAGAAGAGAAAGAGAGAGAGAGAGTGAGAAGGAACAACGATGTTAACGAGAAGGAAGAGCTTGTTTTTCATTCATTCGCTACCTCATGGGTTAACTACCGTGTATCTTTTCTAATTTGGCGGGAAATAAAGGCACCGCAAAGCGGAGAGATGGAGGAAAGAAAGCAAGAACGAAGAAAATACAAAGATACGACGCTGCAAAGCGTACGAAGGAAATAGACTCGTATACATATAGTTGTTCGCGTTTTCCACAATTTTTTTTTTTTTTCTCTTTTATTCTTTTATTACCGAGCAATTTTATCAAGCGGAATCGTTTTGCGTGGGAGTACGCGTCGCTGAACGACAACGCGCCGTTAGAGTATAAGTAACGTTCGCGAGTGTTTTCTTGCGATTTTTTTTTTACACCAATCCTTGGTTTTTCTGGTTCTTCTTTATCTCCGTTGATTCGTCTCGCGTTCTTTCGTTCGACGCGACCGTTTACCATTTACTTCTTTGATCGCAAGAAATATTTATACACGTTCTTCGTTTTTCCTGTTCGGTTTACGCGTTTGTTTCGCACGATTGCCACGTTCGTGAATGTTGTTCTGTTAACCCGTTTGCCGATACATTTTATAACTTCTTTTTTATACATACATATATATATATATATAGATATATATAGATATTTAACGCATTTATATCTTATTTTTCCGTTGTTACAAACGAATACGCGCAAACTACACACAAACACGTAATACACATGCCAAGCCTCGTGCCAATCGTACGCTGCAGAGAAACTCCAACAAACTGGAAAGTAGAGAACAACCGTTCGATCGCGAAACTCGAATTGGTTTACCGATCGACGCTTACATATGTCGTATTCATTCGTTTAACGAAAGATCGCGGCCAGAAGAAAGGCACTACGAACGCTTTTCGGTCAGGTCGACATTCGCTGTACATGTACGTTCTACGCGTACTCTGTATATCGTACGCACCGAAGCACCCAAAGTGTCCGAGTCGAAACAGTTTCGTCAGATTGGACGACCGAAAAAAAAAAGTACGAGTTACGAATTCCTTTTTCCTCTTTTCTTCCTTTCCCGGGTGTCTTTTTTTTTTTTTTTTTTTTTAGAAAAATCGTTTCGACGTTGGCGCTAGACGTTCGAACGCGTAAAAAATACCGTTGCGAGTATGCAGGCGATCGCGGGACCATATTAATTAACCAAATTGACGAGAAGACTATCATTCTTATATAGCAACGTAGCGAATGTTTCTAGCACTCGCCGGAACTCGATCAACGAAAATCTCCGATCGATTAATAATTCCTTTAACGACGTTAACGATTCGCGTGTAATTATTCTCAATTTGCTCGAAACTGTTGGAACTCGGTACTCGGTGCTGGTGCAGTGTCTCTGGAATCGCGTACGAGGAAACATCGACTTATCAAAGGACGATAGATACGCGTAGAAACGCAAAACAACAAGCAAATTCGATACCGAAACAGCAAACAGTCGGAGCAGCCCATTGGCGAGAAAAGAAGAATGCGCGAAGAGAGAGAGAGAGAGTGAGGGAGTGAGAGGGAGTGAGAGGAACGATGGAAAAAAGGCGAGATCGATCTTTCGACAACGAGAATATTATTCGACCCTTCTTGCTCGCCACTGCTGGCAAACGAACGAAAATCACCGATCGATAGAATTTCGGTATTTACCAGTATGCATTTGCGCGAACTCGTGGCCTATCGAGCTAAATCATCGGGAAAAAAGGGGAAGAATTTACACACGTATCGACGCGAACCAACTTCAAAAGATTTTCACGACAAAGAAAATTACGATAGAACGTATAGTACATTTCGACGCACAACGAGCCAGGCTCGATGGACGAACGATCGGGCGAGAGAAGGTACGCCGGATCGGCGTGGTCGCCTGCTCGTGAAAGAGAAGCAAAAGGAATACATTTGTTTGGACACGAGAAATGGAAGAAAAGCAGATAGTAAAATGCAAAAGTGACTCCGGGACGCCGTTTCGACACGGTGCTGCAGAACGTGCTGTTACGTAATGGGCGAAAAGTATAGGTGCGCAGGCGGACGACGATCGAACGAGAAGGGCTGGACGACAAACTGGACAGGCAATGATAGAAAATAGAGCCGAAAATAACGGATCATCATCACATTGACAGCAAAGGGAGGAGGACAGCTTTTCGTTTTATATACACATATATATTATATACATATATTCTATATTGTAGAATATAGGGAAAAAGTGGACTGTGTGAAATTACAAAAAATAAAAAAGTAAAAAAACAAAGAATTACGAGATGGAAATGGAAGGGGGGAAAACCGGCACGACCCTCGGCACGACGCCAGGGCGGCTGTACAAAAATGAAAATAAAAAAAAAGAAAAAAAAAAAAGTAAAGATACTCTACTTCAATTTACCGAAATGCATCAAACGCAAAAGAAAAAGGGAAACGGATTTAACAATCTACGCATACTTCAACACACACACGCATACTATATATACGTACATTATATATATATGGATATATAGATATATATAAATATACGTACATTATTATACGCACGTCTAGGATGGTATGTGGGATCTTTGAACGGAGGAGAAAGCGAGAAATAGAAGAACGTAGAAAAGGATCCGACGAAAGACGATGTGGGCAAGGAAAAGAGAGGAGAGATATCCATGTATTTTTCTGAACGATGGTTGCATGCATAACGAACTAAATAACCAAAACGGATAGCTAATCCATAAATGAAAATAGAGCGGCAACACGCGCCGTTTCATCTTTTTTTTTTTTGTTTTTTCGTCGCGAAACCGATCCCAAGGAAGAAGTACGGATCTCTGAATCACTGAATAATTCGCAGAAGATTGAGAGAGAAGGATGATTCTTGAGCGGGAAAGGAACAACGCAAAGTATCGCTGAATAATAAGAAACAAGCGGAAAAGATGTTACTTGGAAGTTAACACGTGCTTGGAAAGAAAAAGAGAGAACGCTATTTTCTTGACGAAAAATAAAATAATACAGAAGTTGCGCATTGCCGACGGAGACAACCTCCGCGCATGCATTTTTTGCATCGTACTTGCTAATTTGGATATAATCATGGTTTTTTTTTTTTTTGTTTTAATATTTGCGCCACCGCAGGGCTTGTCGATCTTCGTCACTCTGATCGCCTCGATCTGTATTTTCGATCGTTGACCGATAATGACGTGCATTTAAAGGATGTGATAGAAATCTAGTGAAATAAAGAGAAGAGAGAAAGGGAGAAATGAATGGACGAGGTGCGACGAACGCAAGCCCTGCTGTTACGATAATTTCACCGTAATTAATTCATTTTTTTGTCTACTTTAGTTTACTTTAATTGCTACTATTCTACTATAAAAAAAACTTCTACTATATAATCATTTACCACTATGGAATACTTTACTATTTACTACTACTATTACTACTACTAGCATTGCTGCTGCTGCTAGTACTACTACTACACTACTACTACTACTACTACTACTACTACTACTACTACTACTACTACTACTACTACTACTACTATTTCTACTACTACTTCTACTACTACTACTATTACTATGCTACTACTACTACTACTACTACTACTACTACTACTACTACGCTATTACTACTATCTACGGTTTACTATTACCGCCTATATATTTTTGCGTCTTGAATGATTTGATGAATTTTTTTGCTACTTTCGTGAATTCCGCGTAAGGCCCCATAAGAGAAAAAGAAAACTCGCTCTTTTTTCTTGGTCCGAGAAGCTCGTTCCGGCAATGCCTGCCAGGATATCAAGATTTCATAACTATTTTTCCGTTTACTAGGTTTTTTTTCCCTTTCATTTGAAATGATCACGTAGTATCGTCGAGGCACATGGTGTATGTTTTTTCTTTATCGCAATATACATATATATATATATATACACATGTATACATATGTAGATACGTATATATATATATGTGTGTGTGTGTGTGTATATATGTATATATATATACACCTTTATTTTTTTTCTTTTCTTTTGGTTTCTTTTAAATTCGAAAACGGGAAGGAATTAGGCATTAGATGGGACGTAAAGGGATTGCTGGTAAAATTTTGATTTGACGACGGACGAGAGATCTAAGAAGGAAGAAAAAACGAGGGAATGGACTCATAAGATATGGCGTATAATAATAATCTTAATGCTAATAATAATAGTAATAATAATAATGCTAATTCTAATGGTAACGATAAAGAAAAAGCTGATCGCAAGTACGAAATTGTTGACGCAGTTGACAGAGACCCGTGAGCGCGCCGCGTTTGGAGTGAGAGAAACGATTTGTCGAAGTCAGGATAAAACGAGAGACAGAGAGACGGCCTGTTCAATGGAGAAGAAATTCGATAATTAAAAACGCGGAGAAAAGGAAGGAAAAAAGAAAAAAAAAGTTAAACGGAAATACGATTGACAGGCGGGCGCGCGTTTTCTCGACCGGTGGGAATAAACGCGCGTTTCTTCTTTCTGGTTTTCGATTATAAAATTTTTTTTTTCTCCATCGTCACGTTTCAGTTCTAATCCTCGGGATGATCCTCCTTTTTTCTTTTTTTTTTTGTGGTATTGTTCTATGTTTTATCATTATTATTATTATTATCGTCGCCCTACTATTTTTTTAAGCTCCTTTTTCCCCGAATTTCTTTGATTTTTCTTTTACTTATTATGGTCTTTGGTAGAATCGACAAATTCTGTTATTTTCTTTTTATGGTTTTTTTATAAATCATTGGAAATCGCGTACTCACTTTCGAACTCACACTCTTACACGCATACATACGTACATACACGGGCGCGTGCACGCGCCAACACACACACGAAAACACGTACCAATGCACGCATAGGGAACGCGTTAAGAGAAACATTTTCCGATCATTCGAAGGAAACAAATAAAATCTATGGTGTTTTTAGTGGATAATATTTAAATACTATATGGATAATCATTAAGTACATCAAGCATAGAGGTTAAAGTACATAGACATTAAGGCAGGAAAAACATCATATATCTCAGCGGGCTGCTCCCCTCCGGATGCAAAATTTCTGCTTCGGTGACAGTCCGACGATCGTGTGGGAAGGAAGAGAAACATCGAGAGAACAAAGTCGTGTGTCTTGCTTTTCGAAAGATCGAGCCAACGATCGAGGAACGAAGGAAGGGAGAAAACTTTCGACTTGAAGAAACTTGTATTCGACCTGAAAAGACAACGAAATTGAATAAACGAAATTCGCGTTCGACGAAGAGGCCGATGAAAAGCTGAAGAAAAATGAAAGGGAAGATTAAAGAAGAAGAGGAAGTAGCTGCGTTTCTCGTTTCTTTTCTGGAGGGAGAGCATCCGCTAGCGAGTTTGGTTTAAAAATTAGTAGGTGAACGTGAGGAATTGCCCTGTATCGTTGAAAACGTAAAGAAAGACGATTCGAAAACCATAACCGGACTATAAATTCGACGAAGTGAACGAAAAACGAACGAAAGAAAGTGGAGAAGAGGGAAATCACATTTGGGAAAAAGGGAAACGAAGGTAATATTTTTTTTTTTTTTTCTTACGAGCACAGTAACAGTGGGATTAGCCGTGCGTGTAAACAGAATAGACGAAAGGAAAGCTGAGATTCAGTTTTCTTAGTACAGGTCAGAATTTTCCTAACGAAACTGCGCATCTTTATTCCGATCGAATATTTCGTCAGCATACACACACTTGCATACGGTTAGATGACAAACAGTGTGCGTTGGAAAACGCACGTACACGTGCTTACGAATACACGCAAATAGAACCGTCGCGCATGCAAATGCAAATACCGAAAGAAAGAAGAAAAACGGGAAAACGTATATACACACAGATGAGAATAACGAAGAATATGACGAAAGAAGAAGAAGAAGAAGAAGAAGAAGAAGAAAGGAAACAAAGAGACCGATTCTCTCCGCCTGTAATAAGCGTTTAAGAGTTTATTATCGTACCAGATTTACCATAGAAAAGCTATATTATATATATCGGATACATATATATATATATAGATTATTCTATATATCTACACCGTAATAACGTCATATATATTTTGTCAGTTTTCTCTTTGTTTGTTTTTTTTTTGTAAGCTATATAAGAGGGAATATTCGCAGAGGGGAAAAAAGAAAAAGAGATAAATAGATAATACGAGAAAAAGAGAGGGAGAGAGTTTAAGACGTTTTAAAATAGAGACGAAAGACGCGAGAATAAGAGTAGCGTGGAGGAAGCTTGCAAAGAGCGGTGATAAAACGGGGATAGAGATCGCAAATAATAATAGTATAATAATAATAATGGAAACCGGATGGCATTTAAAGGTACCTATTAATTAAATAACAATTATTATTAATAATAGTAAGGTTTAACGCAAAACGTTCTAACGCAAGAGTGTCCATGCAACAAGAGTCTTTCTCCGACCTTTTTCTCCGATACCGTTTCTTTTTTCCATACTATCTTTTTTTTTTTTCTCTTTTCTTTTCTTTCTGTAAAGTTAAACACCGTTATCGGACGAATTTGTTAAACGCAGTACTCTTCTTACATTTGACACGTATGCCGCATCTGTGAAAGCGTGACATTGATATACAAATCATAAGTGCAATAGTTGTTACAATAGAACCCATGGGATTTTTAGAAAGGCGTCGCCGTGCCGGCCGATCTCGTCGGCGTCACAGGGCGTCGAGGCAACGTTCGCCGTCGCTTCCCCTGACCAACATATTTATTACTTTATCGTCTCGCGATCCTTCTTCGTTCTCGTGTCCACCGCCTGATCTCGTCGTCGTTGTTTCCTCCTTTGTTTCTCTACCTTTCTTTTTTCCTTTTCATTCCTATCTTGTTCGTCCATCTAACGCTTCCTTGAGCCGTCTGGAAGGACGCGAGAGACTTGGGCCTTACGAAACGTTTTTAAACGGAAAGGAAAGCGACGCCGTTGGACGCTCGACGCCCGCGACGGGGGTGGCCGTCGCGCCACGTCTCAACACACTACTACCTCGCAAATTTCAGAGCTACAAAGCAGATATTACCGTACCTCAATTACACGCATATACGATAGAGAACGCAGAGAAAAATGAAACTAGCCAGCGACAGGAACATAGGGAAGGAAGATAATGAAACAGATAAATACGAGATAACGAAACGATCAATATGATAAAGGATGAAGAACAATCGTATATAGGGAAGAATATATAGACGATAAGCCACGTTTCAGTTGTCGGATATATATCTCTTTCTTTTATCTTTTGTGTCTTTCTTTTTTTTTTTTTTTTTTTTTTTGCGCCATCTTACAAAACACCATTGTGATGTACACACACGCATAGGGAAAACCCAGTTAGAGATTTCTTTCTTCCGATAATCATGCGTGTAAAACGATGATCCGCACGACGATATATAGCTGTTGCATCGTGTCGTTGACGTTTGATACGCGCATGGAGATTTTGCACGATCGTAATCGACGCGAACGAGGAGACCGCAGTTACAACGTTACCACGTTGTAGTCATTGATCTTTATTCGGAGAATTTCAACCGTGGATATTTCGATTCTTACGTCTCGCAAACAGATAGCATCGTAAACATATACAATCGCTCTACATATATATATATATATAATCCTCGTCGATCGATTCGATCGGACGAATCCCAAGTTCTACGGTCTTTGTTCGATCTGTTTCGTTTCCTTCGCTCGTTTCGCATGGGACGTGGACGAGTTCGAAAGCAACAGCGCAGATAGGAGAGATAAATATATAGATATATAATATTATACATATACTCGATGGTTAATAATAATAATAATAAAAAGAAAAGGAGAAGTAAGTCGCGTGCGAGAGAGAGAGAGAGAGAGAGAGAGAGAGAAAGAGAGAGAGAAAGAAAGAGAGAGAGAGAGAGAGAGAGAGAGAGAAAGATCGCAAGCAGTAAGGAATAATCCAGCAAGAGAAATGTCCCCAACCCTATCCACAGACCCCCTCCCCCTTTCTACAATAGGAAATAGTTGAACGTGAAATAGCGATGATAAAACAATTATGAAATAGAATTATTGTATTCGCGAGTTCTGTCGAGGCGGAGAGCCTCTCCGTCGAAACAACGCGCGAGACCTCCATTTTTATTTTTTCGCGATTCTCGCTCGTTGCTGCTCGCCGGAGGCTCTCCTTTCTGAATGTACATAGTGTGAAGTAGCTAGAGTTTCTCGTTTCTCGTACGATCCCCTCCACACGTTCGAACCACGTTTTGCCTCGTATCGATACGAAGATACCCGAGTCTCGCTGGACGTTGAACGTTGCCTGTTTCTCTTCTCACGCCGTCGCCCCCTCCGCCCTTCGCCGTTTTTTATCAACAAACCGTAGAAAACCGAAATAATCGTACACAGTTAAGAAATATATCCTGATACATCGTGCCTCGAGAACCTGCCAATCGGATGCGCAAGCCGAACAAAACGGATCCTATCGTTCGATCGTTCGATGCTCGTCTTTATTTGTTTAAACGAACGAGACGTAACGAACGTATCGGACATGGAAACTGTATCCGTTGGAATAGTTGACGGAATCGTTAACTAGCACGCGTCACTGCCAACCTTCGAAAAACCATCTCGACAGCAATAAAAAAGTGTCGACCCGTATCCGGTAGCCAGCGGGGGTTCTCGTAATACGACTTCTGCGAAGTAAAGATATTAATAATTCTATAATATAGAACTGTAAAGACAGGATTATTGTAAATGCGTGATTACGGGCGTAGAGGAAGAGAAAACAACGAGAGTCGGAACGTCGCTAGGGAGGCGTAGGCTTCGACAGATTTCTAACTTTTTTTTTTTTTTCTCTGTTGTGTCCATCGTCGAAGCGGAAGAGATGGACGAGAAACGAGGCACTCTACGGTCGTCAGAGCAAACAACCTGTTATATTTCGTCGCGCCGAATTGCCCGAGAGCGTCCAAAGAACCGCCGAGAACAAGACACAGAGTAGAAAGAGAGAGAGAATCGCTGAGAAGGTGGATTTTAGGCGCTCGAAAGTTTGCAGACAAAAGAGCGAGAGAGTGAGAGAGAGGGAGATAGAGAGAAAAAGAGAAGAAAAACGGGTATATGGATCGATCGGTTGCCCGGCGACTCGCGGACTCGTCTCGGGCTCGGTGGACGATGATTTGTTATTATACCGAAATCTGTTAGTTTTTTGTCCTACATATTAGCGTTAAAATAGAATGGGAATAGTAGAAATGCCGTTGTGTTGTTTTTTTGTCTCTTTTCTTTTTTTTTCTTTTTTTTTTTAAAGAGAACGAAGAAGATAAAAAAAAAAAAGTAAATGTAATTACGAATCGACGATTTTTGTCATCGTGGGTATAATATAAACGCAGACGATATCGCGAACACGGGAAAACAAATGAATGGAAAGATGAAAAAAAAAAAAAAAAGAAAAAAGAAGAAGATAAAGAAACGAAAATGGATTTTGAAAAGGTAATGAAAATTAAACGAAACGACATTAATAATGGGCATATTATGTGAATTCGATTCGCGCTACTGGTTGAAAAGATACAGGAAAAATCGGGCGAGACGCCGATGTACGCGCGTCTTTTTCATTTTGTAACGCTCATGCGCCAGCTAACGTCGCTTTTCTTTCTTTTGGCTAAACGCGCGGACAAAGCTGCCGTTTTGTTCGTGCCATCGAAATTCGAAAGTTCGCAAGAGAACGAGAGAAATCACTTTTCGTGTGTTTGCTTTTCGCGGAAGAAGAAAAGGGAAAATTCGTGTATGCTTCCTTCCCTTCGTATCTCCACAAAATTTATCGCTTTTTAATTATTATCATTATTACTACTACTACATTACTACTACTACTACTACGCTACTACTACTTACTACTACTACTACTACTACTATTACCATTATTATTCGTATTGTTATTATTCTTATTCTATTATTAATTAAGAAAATTACGGGGAACGAAGAGCGAGAGAAATCGATGTTGAAGCGCGCGCGTGAGCGAAGATGCACCGTGATCATCAGCGAGCGATACGCTCGACGAGAACAATTCCTCACTAATAAAGATGATAAAACGTAATTAAAAATAAAGATAAATAAAGTAATATTATAGATGAGAGAAAAAGGGAGTAGTAATGGTGAATTGAGGGAAAAAAGAACACACCCACACGCAAACGAACGACAAACGCAGCGAGACCGATTTGCTTAATCGCGAAATTTTATTAACTGTGTGTAACTCTGAAAATAAAAGTCTATTTGAATGTAAGCGCGTTACGCAAGAGAGGAAAGGAGAACGGTATTACTAATAAATATTATCAGTTATTCCTAAAACGAGTAAACTATAGAAAAAAAAAAGGGAAACGAAAAGCTGGACACACTTCATAAAATAGATAGATTTCAACGCAGGCAAAAGGACTTTCTTCATTCGTTTTTTTCTTTCTTTTTTTTTTTTTTTTGTCCCCCAGTTTCATCGTAAACGCGCGTAATATTACGCGTTTTTAGATGCCGCAAACAAGCCGAAGAAAAACTAAGGATCGCGTTAGGAGGGGGGATGATATGTCCTCCGAGTTCAGGAAAAATAGTTGAAACGTGTTTCACGACGGTCAGAAAAGAAAAAGAAAGGAGATGGAAAAAAAAGAGCGAAGAGTAGCCAGTGTAAAATTTTCCCGTTTCTTTTTTTTTTATGTCCGAGCTCGTATCTCGAATTCGCAGAAAGAAAAGAACGGAAATGCCACGATCGTACTTTTTCGAAATTCTCTTTTGTACCTTTGGATCTTGCACGATTTCTATCGATCTCGGAATAATATCCAGAGAAAGAAAAAAAGAAAAAAAGAAAGGGAAAACAAAGAAGTTCCTAATCACCGATCCTTTTTTTCCATTTCTATTTCCGGACATCCGAAACTTTTTCACATTTTTAGTCGTTCGTCGACATCGTTGTTCGATCGATTTGTACGAGATCTTCCATCGTTACCGTTTTCAACGTTACCTTCCACCTTGTACTTCTTGTTTTCGTCTTCCCTTGTCTGTCCATCCCGTACCTTCCAATTTCGCTATCTCTCCGTCCTTGTCTTAGTCCACGGATAAAAAAAGGCAAAAGAACTGAAAAAAAACGAACGACTTGATAGCACTTGGAGCTACTTTTTTCCACTCTACAAGCTACATCTAAGAAGATAACCGAGGGAAATTTTTTTTTTTTCGTCGTACGTATTTTCCGGGCAATGAAACAACAGGAAAAGAAAATGGGAAAGAAGCGACAGTTGTCGCTTTGAATATTTTTTACATACACGAACACACACGCAAGCCACACAAGGACGAAAAAATAATGAGAAATCAATCTATAATGAATTTATGTGTAACATTTAATTGAGGATTGTATGTAATTGTATATATATGTATATATATATATGAGTACAATGCAGTCCATGAGTTAAGATACATTCTCCTTTTTCTACAATGAAAAAAAAATAAATTATTCTAGTTAATAAAAAAAAAAAAAAAAAATTACGGTGTGCGTTAGTGTCTCTTTTTTTTCTTTGATGCCAATCTTCCCGATGATCATCCATAAGAGTAACTTTTATTTAACGTCGCGAATGCCCATACACTCTGTAAACGAATTTTATTGTTGTGATGTGGAAATAAACGTTTCAAAAATTCTGAGGGTTTTGCTGAAATAAACCGAACAATCGCGTCGCCTACAATCTGTCAATGTCTTTCGATTTTACACATTTTCTTCGTTCGTGAATGAACTCCGCCTGTCCCACGTCTTCCCGCAATCTTTGACATGTTCACGAATCTACCTGTATATATCGAAAATGGTTCAGGAAATGCATCCTACGATTAACGAACGAGATATTTTTAATTTATCGATAAAGATGAATAAAAGAAAAAAGAAGGAGAAAAGAAAAAATACAATTTTGTAATAAAAGAGCAACGTTTCACTTCGCTAATATATTATGGAACACTTACTTTTAATACGTATATGTACAGGTCTCAGTTAGACTTAATGGTGTTACATTGTAATTTACAATACTCATAGGAAAGAATTGACTAGATTTTACTTGAACGTTTAATACTTTTCGAATTATTCCGCCTACTTTCGATTTCTATTAAAAACCTTCTTTATCGACGTGAAAACGGTCGATGCATCGATACTATTACTCCTCGTCTCCTTGTGATTTGAAAAGAAATAGCGAACAATAAAACGCCGAAATCTTGCGATCATTGGAAACGATCGTTCCTCCAAAAATGTTGCAATTGTCTTTGAAGCAATTGTTGATATAAATTGGTGGCTTGCCCCAAGAGTATCGTACCGACCGAGTCAAATTGGCGTTATGTCGGTCTGAGAGCACTGACCATGTCGCCCAATAATCGTTCCACGCTGACATCCCCTACCGTCGGCTTGAACAACAATTCTTGCAAGATTGATCGACAGAGCGCGCGTGCAGGCGGTAACAGCAGCAAAAGTCGTCCAACCCTCCGTGCATCCCTCTCACAGAATACAGCTACCGTTTGTTCTTGTAACGCTGTTATTCGCCCTGGTTCACATAGTCCTCGCGATTCTAAATAAACGTTCACATTCTTATCGCACTATTTCTCTAATTAAAATTTATGCGATTAATTTTAACATTTGTGCAAATTTCTTTTACCTCCTTTAAAGAGAACTATGGCCTTTAAGCAGGCGTATTCCGAATGATCGACCCTGAGGAGAGTACATTTTGCCAATAACTCTCGCAGCTTCCTTACTTCGTCGACGAGCGTCTCTTTTCTTTCGGATGATAAATCGTTCGGTACCAAAGTGGATTCTTCGACTGGAAAGTTCCACTGCGCGGCGGTCAACACAAAAAGCTCGCTCCAGGATTCTTCCAGTAGAATAGTTTGATCCCTGTAGGGCAGCTTGAAAGAAACACCAAAAGATCTTTATTAACACGATGCTAATTCGTCTTTAAATTTATATGTCGGAGAGGAAAGAACACCGGAGCCTCTGGAATGCTGGGGAATCCCGCAACATTGTAACCTGCAGTCTACTATAGCTGTAATTAAATAATCGTAATTATCCAACCTAACTGTAATCGTCCGGGATTAGTAATAATGAGCTTGGGCTCGAGGCGACCGTCGGTCGCCAACGTACCCGCGGTCAAGGAATGAACGCTTTGTCTAACAAAGGTATTTTATAGCCGCCATTAAAAGAAGTATCCCTGGCAAGACATGACAGTAAACATTCTAACGGTCTCTGTCCCGTGGCCACACACAGCTCCTATTCTTCGAGTAAGATGTTTGCCGGATGTCGATGTGCTCATTAGCAACCTTCTCTCGAGGGCAATTAGCATATTTTCTAATCACCGGTATGGAAATTGACCAATTAGCAGCAATGCCAATTTCCCTTACTCTCTGTACGAAGACTATCCTCGGCGAATCCGATGATCTCGGGCCCTTAGACACGCCCCGAGATAATTTTCCTCTGTGGCATCACCGGGACGAAGGAGGCAGTCTTTCACGCGATCTCGTCAACTGAAGGGAGTAACGTTCTTACGAATTATTGTGCGGACTTAGACTTCGCGAGCACGTTCATCCATCATCCCTCTGACCGCGGTTTCGTTGTCGTACCCGAGACCATTGTTGCTAGTATCGCGGGTGCCTAATCATCATAGTAGATTGTCAAATTTGTATCATCTGTTTCTGTGCTAATAAACCGTGTCTTTATTGTATCGCGACGATGGCTAACTCCAATGAAGACTCAACCAACACCCACAATCCTGACCACAATGATTCTCCGACATATATAAAGATCACGCGTGAGCACGCGGATTACTTGTAAGAACGAATGGATGCTTCGCGCCCATCTGACAGCAAAGAAGAGTAATTTCGCCGCAAATTCGTAGATGTTCTCCGTGGGTAAAATAGAGAAGCTAGATATATAATCTGTTGCTCCAGAGTTCGTAACAGACGGTGCTAGTCGAGTGCTTGCGAGTTCCTCTGCAAAATTCATAAATATTCGTCGTTTGAACAAACAGTCGTATTTCGATAAACGAGCGAAATTTCTACGAGAAAATTCTTACCCTTTGGTTCGATTCTCGTTTCGATCGGTCCAGCCTCCTCGGAACTCGTCACCTCGTCCTCTTTAGCTGTGTTCACTGTTAACGACTCTGTCGGTGAACGTGGCAAAAAATGTGCTACAAATGAGAAAAGTATCGTAGTAACTGTTTGTACAACGTGAAATAATTTCCCATACGTTTTTATATGGAACATTAAAGATGAAATAATTTTAGATTAATTTACAATAGAGTAGATTGTTTCGCTTACCGACCGATGGTGTAAAAGCCGACATTGTCGGCTTGAAGGGAAATAGCGCAGGATACAAAAGAGGATGGTAAGGGTTGCTCGCTGCGTGGTAAACGTGTGGAATTCCAGGATATAATACCGACGGACCTCTTCTCGCGGCTGCGACCAGGGACGAGGTATTTCGTGGAGCTCTTTCGTGCTGCACCGCTGTGAGTATCATAATTCCTTAGTATGTCATATTCATTTATGCATTTGTGGTCAGACAGACAATTTATTCTATTGGCGTCGAAACAATCCTAACTATAATATTTTATTTCTTAATATCAAGTAGTACCTCGGTAGGCATAAATTGTTTTTTTAAGTCGTCAAGTATTTCGAGTACACACGTACGAAATATATATCGTAAACTTCACGGTTAAATTCTACCAATTTAACGCGCATATTAAAGTCTTATCTGGCACGAAACAGAATTATAAATTACCCCAACGAATTATCCCCCGTTTAAAATCAAACATCCCTTACCCACATATGTTGCTATACGGAAGCAAAATCCCGCTTCACCCTGCGATCGATTTCATGCTTTTTTTATAGCATCGGCAAGGATATAATCAAAACCATGAGAGTGGAGACCACTAATGGTACCTTTCATGCCCTCCTTCGCTAATTGATATCCCCGCGCAATCAAGTGTTTGGATTATCGGGTCGGGCTAGAAGTGTTTACAAAACCTGTGAACGTCAGGCTGCTTGTGACACTGCTCGCGGCATGGCTAACTTTCCGGATTCTGGCGTGAGCAAGCACGAATATAGAATTTCATGTGGGTGCGAGCACCCTTTTTTTCCTCTCTCTCTCTCTCTCTCTCTCCACTCGCCAGCCCTTCGACCAACTTCCCTATTTCTTTGTTGGCGAACGAAACGTCACCATGCATTGTAATATTCTGGATGTTGGCTACGAATGTTCGTGCATTCGCGCGGGTACGCGGCCGCAGTAACGGGGGACGTATCGGCGCCTGTCATCCGCAAACCTTTTGACGAACGTGTCGACGTCGAATCTCGGGTATGTTAAGGCGAAGCTAACTTTCCAGTAAGTTTCTTCTCGTTCGACGTGTGATGTATTTCAACGACGCTTTTAGAACGAGTATTGAAAATAGCGGATAGTTTTGAAACTGAACGTAAAACTCGTATAGTATTACGCGGAAATAACGGATCACTTTGGAACGAGGTGATTCTTTGAGGTTAAATTATGCCTTACGTTTGCACACGAACGAAAAACTATTCGAGTTTTCGGCGCGCCTGACAGTCTGACATTTGCAGCATATTTTGTACGAAGAAAGCCTTATGAAAGAGCGTCGAATCGAATTTGTTACAAGTAAAGAATAAAAACGTAATCACCGTAGAAACGAAGCGTACCATCTCGTTTCATGTTGACCTGAAGGCACTTGGTAAACCGACATGCCTGGCACTGATTACGACGAGAAACGTCCACGATACAGCGACCGTTCTCCTTACAGACGTAATCCAGGTTTCTGCACGATGGAATTGAATATTAATAGAACTTAATTGCACAACTAGATTTCGTTAAATTTAAACCAACAGTTAATAGCGAAATAAATATTAGCATACGTCTCGTGTTTCTTAATCGTTGCTATCGGTAATATCGATAGGACGTTTAAATCGAAGATTTGCACGAGATTTCCTAGCGACGCGGTTACATCGAAAACCACAGCAAGTTAATTACCTCGCATACCTGCGGATCGACCGCTTAAAGAAGCCACGGCATCCGTCGCAACTCGGTACTCCGTAATGCTTGCCGGATGCTTTGTCGCCGCAAACTTTGCACAAACTCTCACCCCGGCTACTGTCCTCCATGCTTTCCTGAAACTTAGTCGTGAAAATGCAATTGAGTTGTCAGATTTTAAACTGTTCCACGTTCTTCGAAACCGATATCGCGAATTACACTTTTCTTTCTCGTTATTCGATTATAAATTTATTTCCTAAGATTCGACGATGTTCGTTGGTTCTTATCGTCAATAACAGCGATAGCGTTGCTTTCTAGCGTTGCAATCGGATTTTCGTTGCGACCATCGCCGCTCTCCCCGCCATGTCTCGTTCAACGAAAGAAGATATAGTCACGGCTCCTTGCATACTGCAACACGTAATGAAATGTTGAACGATGGTCGAACGTCGCTCGATTCTCTCAATGCTCGCGACTTATCCACCTCTCAAGTTCACCGATATTACACCGAGATAACGTCTCGTTCCACTATTTACGCGATGTTTCTTATTCTTTCGACCAGCGATCGTAGATTACCCGTAAACGCACGCAAACGTCCGAGCTCTGATAATGACTCTTAAGGAAGAAAATCGCTTGCGCGATGAAAAAACGAAACGGTACAAAAGTCAGAAAGTCGGGGGGAAAGTCCGACGTCGAGCTAAAATATCCCTAACGCTTCCGTTGACTTTTGCAACCCCTTTCCCGGCGTTGCTCACGGCTGTTCTCCACCTCTTCGTTCTCCATGTCCCTTTCGCCGGCGAGAGTTCCCTCTTTGTCGAGGGCCTCGGCCTGACTCTGCCACGGTCTTTCTCGTTCTAACAGGACGCCCGGCCACCTGTAGGGTTCCCAGGCTCAATAATGCATCGGTGACGTGGAGCATCGCTCAGGCTCGTCGATGGTAAACCACCGAGAGAGTCCTGGTGGATGATGCCATGGTTCGCCGCACCCTTCGTCCCGAAGACCAGTTTCACCGACACCGTCATTATCGTTGCCGCCATCAACCCTCAAAGAGATCTGCTGCCAGTGCAGTAGCCTGACTTCTTAATAGTCTGGCCATAGACAGGCAGGAGGAACGCTGGCCGTCGCATGCGAGCGTTAACTTGCCATAATATTTTTATCGCCCGATGACTACTTTCGCGACGCACATGACGGAAGCGTTTTATTGTTGCACGATATACGGACGAATCTCTATTTTTAATGGTAGCCGATTCACCATGCTTCGTTTGCCAACTTTTCTCGTAAATTGGCGAAACGGAGTTATCGATGGTCGTCGTGATTTGTTCCGCTACGTTACCGACAAGCAGAGTTTCCGAATCGACGTACTTTAACTCGTAAGTATAGCCGACAAACGTGCGAGAGTAGATTTTTGGATACTCAGCCGCCTACGGCCAGATATTTTAAAACTTCTTGAAGCTTTCGCGATGAAATTTGTCACGCAACCGAAAGTTCGAATATCGTAGTGGAACTATCGGTTCGCCGGTGTGCTGTTACACGTGGGCGGATTATTTAACCCTTGCTTGCACGAACACCCATCGCGTTTACGCACGCAGGTAACATATGTCGACCATTGCTTGAACACGAGCAATCTGGTACTCCTACGGAAAGTCAAACTTTGTCATTCCTCGTCAGAGTAGGGGAAGCTAAGTAACCGTGGAAAATTACGCGCTTTGAAAAAAAAAGGGGGGGCAGAGAAGGTACGCCAGAGACGCACACTAAAAATTTCGACAACTTTGACGAATAACAAAAGGCAAGACGGAATCGCGTACATCGACCGACAAAAGATATCGAAAATGAAATGTTACGTAAGGGCAACGTTGGCCCTTAATTAATGGGTTGATCAATAACGAGTCTTAAGACGGCTAACTTTGTATGTTATATCAACGACAACGAGCAATATCTGTAAATCATGTTGTTAAATCGTTAATCGTTAGAACGTTAATTGCATTAATAATATTCCTCTAAAGGAGAAAGGCCACGGTTACGACTACGAAATTATAATTTTCCAAGATATCTCACTAGTTTATGGCGAATGTATTTTTATCTAATATGCAAATCGGTACCCTTCGATAGGAAATAAGTTAGAAAAGACAAGATCAGGCTTAGGACGATCGAAACAATTGAAAGTTGGAGACAATGAGAAGGAGGATGGGTTATTTTTAGAAGCAATTTAATGCAAACCCATCGATCACTGGAACTTTGATAAGCTCGTCACAGTTGCGCTGCAACCTGGGTTAATGTCAGCTCGATGACTTTTCGATAGTTGTGCCCGGTGCAAGGCGACGAAAGTTGGTTGCGGTCGGTTGAAAATTCGACAAGCTCCTATGCAAATTTTTTTCCTCGTCACGTCATATGCGTCCTTTCGCATAAAAAATGCTGATGGATCGATCACGAACAGAGGACACCGTTCTCTCGCATCGCGTTTCATCAAACTTGAATCTGGAATATGATTTTTCCTGCTCAAGATATAACATTTCCCCTTTATCTACTGGTTTTCTCTTCTTTTTCCCATTGATGCAAGTTTTATCAATTTCGATTTTCTTACAATTTCTATCGCGTAAATCTTTGTTCTCGATTCCACGTAGAATTTATACGTAGACGTCGATCTTTATCGGCTATTTATTAGAAAGAAGTTAACGAAAATAACTTTTCGAACAGCTTTGCGCTGAAAGTTACGCAGCGAGTTATCTGTTTAACTTGCAGCTGTGCTACGTATTTCATTTAAAGTTGTTCCGCGATATGTGCTTCGCATTATTTTTGAGTAGCGAAGCTCCTACAATCGATTGAAGATGTTTTCCAACGTTTGTTAATGTAGCAAGTTAGTATCTGCTTTCATTGTTAAGACGCGATTTTAATTTTAAATTCCAAATTTTCATTATTACTAAGGCGAAGACTTTAAACGATTCTTCTAGTCATTTCGTTCAGATAATCATGTCGATGTCTTTCATTGTCCAAGCATGATTGAAGGTCTGGGGTTCATTGAGAAAAGAAGCACGTGGCCTGTCACAGACTAACTTCCACCTGGACCTTCCGCTCGTTGTCTGCGAAATCGTCGATATCCTTTTCCCCTGAACCGTGGCGCGTCAGAAACTGTGATTTTTTCAAATGAAAAGACGATATCAACGGTTCCCGCGGCGTTCCGGTATTTCGAACGAGCGTTTAATTACCAGGTCTGTAAATATGAAACTGGAATTTGTCTATAGATGGCCCTAACTGATAATGTAGTTATCACTAAACTGCGTCATTGATGCCAAAAGTCTTTGTTGACATCTCACAAACATTTTCGACTCAGAACAATACAAGTTTCATACAACAGCATAGTTTGTAATAGCGTTGAACATGTCAAATTTTGTGCCTGGAAACTACGATTTGCGGACAGCATTGATTTTCTGTTACCATTTGAAGAAAACTGCTGCAGAATCGCATCGAATGCTTGTCGAAGCTTACGGTGAGCATGCTCTTGGTAAATCACAGTGCTTCGAGTGGTTTAAAAAATTCAGAAGTGGCAATTTTGACGCGAGGAACGAAGAACGTGGAAGACCACCGAAAAAGACCACCGAGCTGTTAAAACCTGGCGAAACCGTTAATACCGAGCGCTACCGACAACAAATGATCGATTTGAATCAAGCTTTGCGTGAAAAACGACCAGAATATCAAAAAAGGCAACACAAAGTAATTTTGCTTCGTGATAATGCACCATCGCATACAGCAAAACCGGTCAAGGAAACGATCGAAGCGTTCAGTTGGGAAATACTTTCGCACGCGGCTTACTCGCCAGACTTGGCTCCGTCCGATTACTATTTATTTGCATCGATGGGACACGCACTTTCTGACCAGCACTTCGCTTCTTACGAAAATGTACGAAAATGGCTCGATGACTGGTTTGCCTCAAAAGAGCGACAGTTTTTTTGGCGTGGCATCCACCAATTGCCAGACAAGTGGGAAAAATGTATAGCTAGCGATGGGCAATACTTCGAATAAAATATTTTTAATCATTTTCATACAATAAACAGGTATTTTCTATACAAAAATTCCGGTTTCATATTTACATACCTGGTGTAGAAGCTCACCGGTAAGATCGTCGGTGTAGCGAAACATTTTTCTTCCACCCTGTCGAGGTTGTCGTCAATTTTTAAGGAGTTCCGCGTAAACAGTGTCGTTAGCCTATGCCACCCCTGACGTGACTTTTGTTGTCCGAAAGGGTCGACTGCAATTAGAAGCCTCTGAATAATTAATCGTTGCATCGCAATCGTAATGATAGCGTGGCTCGTGTTACGTCGCCTCATTTGCCTATTTAAACAATTTCGTCAGTTCTCGATAGATTGTATGTCGTGTGTTCCTTCGGCACGCAACGATATCCTACGCGCGTTAGAAGCGACATTAACGATACAATTGCTGGTTGAAGATCCAATTACCGCTACCGCGTCATTTTCTTTTTTCTTTTTTTTTTACGCTAGTCTATGTAGTCTATGATCCTCGCAATTATTGCGACATTTTTCTTATCGTGTGGTTGCAACGCGATATATTTTTGTACGTCGCTTCGATGTTGCAACGTAATTGTTTTTCGTAATGCGATAGTCACAAGACCGTACAAGTGTGGTATAACGTGGATCGTTTGATCTGTCTGATCTATTTCCATGAAGCGATATTTTTAGATGACGCGCGTTCCATCGGCAAACGATTGTTGGAAAGAGCCAACGGGACGTCGGATCCGACTGTTAAATTCATTTAACGGCGCGTAGGATTAGTTTCGGTTGTGCACGTGCCCCGCTTCACACGATTGACAGTGATTGCGTGATTCGGTTGTACATGCCGTGCACGACGCTTGTGCTACAACGTGTAGTGGTTCCAGGAGACCCGTGATTTCACGTAACAGATACTTTTCTAGTTTTCGTGATACCGGCCCAACAACTGGTGCGCGTCTGTTCCCTGCTCGCTATTTTATTCCGATTCTTCCCGTATCTGGAGCGCTATTGCTTAACATTTATATGAACACGGGGCAACGAGTTCGATCTCGTACGGGACGATAGTCACGCGTCGGTAATTAAAAGTTTCTGTAACGATATCGCTATATGCATATATCGCATATGATCATCGTCGTAGGTCGTTCGCTATCTGCTGGAACAATCAAACAAAAGATGTTTCGCTTGCGAACGACGTCTGATATGGTCGTTCCAAAATTACCTCGTTGACGATCATTTTGCACATTCTGTTAAGATATATCTGGCGAACTACGGATGATATCAAGCCATCAGGGACTTAACTCCTGGCCAATTCGAATCGCGTTGAACTTTGTTCGGTGTCGATCGAACGAATGGCGACGATTCCAAATAAAATAACGCTAGTTACAAAGATACATGGAAGGAAGAGAACACGATGAACGGCCAAGTATGACGCCAGTCACGACGCGTGTGGTAAACTGGTAATACTTATGCTTATGGTATAAATATAAAAGCGTGAAAGTAAGCGACGCGAATGGAAATACGTTGCATTTTTGCCGAATGGACACGATGGTTTTCGAGGGTGCGTCGCTTACTACGAGATATCGCCGGTCAAAAAAACATCGTGCTCCCGGCGCCACACAGGATTTCACATTTGCGAAAGCGTTTTTAGCATATGCGTGGACCTGGCGCAACAGCAGCTATTATAGGCGACAGAGGCGAGCCGTGGACGGGCAATTACACGGCTCAGCGACGGAGAACCGGGTTTACAGGTGCGTTTACGCAGGGTAATCGACGAACTGTCGGACAGTGGCACATGCCACGGTTAATCGCTCTGTGAACTCCCGACGAAAAATGCGCGAATTCTCTAGAGTTTCGGTCGTTTTATCGTCGCCTCCAAAGGGTTACGAGGAAGTAATCGATGCGGAGGGCGTAGATATAACGTAGACATTAAGAGAAAAGGGAAAATTGAGAGAATATTTAGTAAACTATGGTATAACTATTAGTTAACTATAAATAACTAACTATAAAGTTAGGTATAAGCGGTAAGAAGCTGAACTTTCCATGAGAAACTAAATAGAAGAGAATATTAAGTGTACAATATGTGGTAGTCTTTCAGTAAGAGCATACTCTTTTGGTAAAGAATTGAAGTTATTGAAATTCTCTTACGTTATAAAATAGCATAAAGGACGATCAACAAATTCTAGGATAATTAATAAACAAGTAAAATTTGTATGAAAGAACGAACAGGAGAGGCGAAAATTGATGGGTGGATCGTGGTCGTAAAAATTCATTGACAAAATGCAAATTTAGTATATTCTCGTTGAATGACTTTCAAGTGCTGTTACTACGTATCGCTGTTCTGAGGGAAACATTGTTTTATTTTATTGTTAATACGGTTAATATTCGGACACCATTTACAACAGAGTAACTTTTCACAATTGAAGCAAACGAGTTGGAACCTTTAGAGAAGACAAAGGCATTAGTTTAATTGACGAAGTGTAACAACATTTGGTAAGAAACTGGAATTGTTCGGAATCGCGAAGAAAGTAGTAAGAGTCATTTTTTTACGATCTTTTTTATCCGAGCTTGTAATGAAAATGTCAGCGATACTTTTTATCGCAAAAACTGACCTCTACTATTTTCTTCGCGATTCTGGCCAGTTGCAATTTCTTTAACACGTCGTCCAATAAACTGTGGAGGATTGATCTATTTAAAGTATAATGAAATAACAGGATCGCGTTATTTCCGTCAATATATATATTTGTGATAAATATTTCGTTATAAGGTATAACACAGTCCACAGGTACAATATATAAATATGATTCGATTCGATAAATATGATTCGGGGGGACAGCCGGAAAATTTGAACTCGGCTGCCTTTGACGATTGTATGTAGCGGCGACATTGTTTTGCTCGGAGTTCGTTACTTTCTACAATATTTGTGACCTAACAGTCTTGCTATTCCGAAGCAAAACAACAACAGGATTTGGATTGTCCTTTTCGCGTTCCGCTACAAAACTAATTCTTTTAACTTCTCAAGAAAACTCAAGTCGTTTGATCCAAGTTAAACCCTCGGTCGTCGAGATTGTTTCACGAATCTCGGTTGTCCCATTGGATCATGCAAACCATACTGAGTTTCCAAGTAGCTGCTGTTCGCAGAAATAACAGTGATACCGGATCGAAAGAATTTGGCAACATAATTTGAACATCGTAGAATAGTTAATATTTTAATATTGTCACGTTCTTAATATTTTTATCGACAAATTCGTATTTTTATCAACAGTTACTTATTTGTCCACTAGAAAATTTCGCACTCTACGCAACATTTTGGAAAATACGATCGATAGTCGTTCCTTACCTGCGAGATAATCCGTCTGATTTTTACTGGCGAGTCGCGGATTTCCACGTTGCTCCAATCTTAAAAGTTGATCGACGGTACAGATCTGGCTTAAATACGTCGTGGAAATTTACAGTCGAATCTTCGATAACGTTTCATCGTCTCTTAAGATTCCCAAACGAGTGACGGTAGCCATCTTGTTCCAAAAGTAAACAAGATACGTACATATTTCATCGAAACGATGCAGCTTCTTGATTTAAATGAAGTATTTCTGCGCTATTCGACCCTCGATTTTACCATAAATATTTAGTAACATGTATCGCGCACTTTTAGCGATTCAATTTCGAAAAAAGAAAAGAAACGTCGATGACGTTCGATCAATCTGTCACTCCAGTTCTACGTTAAGAACCAAAGCTAAGGGAAACAAATAAGATTACTAATACAACGATCATTCCTCGCTCGAGATATCCAACGAAAACGCGAACATTTAACGGAAGAGGAATGCGAACGGAACAGAAAATCGTATGCATATAAAATGACGATTAAAAGACAAATGCGTATCGCCAAAACTCTTTCTTTCACTCGATTGGAAAACTACGATACGGCCGGAAATTTCTACACTGTTTTCCAAACCACACGGTAAACTCGTACCAAAGCTCCCAAGCAACGGGCCAAAATAATTAATTGCTCGATCTTCGAACCGATCATCCCTATGAAACCGGTAATCAACGAGAACCAGTTTACCAACCACTGTGCGAAATAATAATCACTCGAACCTCTTGCTTGTCCACGTTGCTTGTCAACGGTTCTCCGTACTCGCGAAGCCGATGAGCGTTTTGGTCGGAGCTCGAAGCGCAAAGCCGAAGAGCGAGATCGGAGCGAAGTCAAAGCGACCGGAGCTGACAAACGCTCGTGAAATCGAACCGGACGGGTTCCTCGTCGCCGATGACTAACGGCGCCGCAGATGCGCGACGTATACGCGTGATCTATGGCTCGCGGTTCCTGGCCTCTGTTCGCGGCTACAGGGGTGGCCGGATGTGGGTGAGCTGGCCAGGACGCGTCGCCTTTGATCGGGTTCGCGTCGGTACACGGCCAATCGAGAAATCGCGCGATCGGGGGTAGCCAGGAGTCGCAGACGATTGGTCGACAGGCGGGGCGTACCGTACGAAGCTCACGGTGGTTGTACGAACACGGAGGGTCGCAACCCCTTGGCGGAGGGTAAGCTCCGCCGCCGGAAGCGCGAAAGTCAACTCGTCGTGCGTTTTCCCCCGTAATCGCGAAGTCTGTTCGAAGCGGAGGATCGGCGGAGGCCCGTGTGGCCGCGAGGAAACTCCATCAGCTTCGACTCGTTGTCGTTGCCCTCCCACCCTCGGCTTCTTCCACGACTTGGTATCACTGGTAAGGTGTATCTGACGGGGGATGCGATCGTAGAGCACGAGGGGATGAAATGGTTCGCGGCGATTCAAGAACATATTTCCATGTACCTCGTTTCTCGCTTTTCCATAACTTTCCGGGTATTTAATGGCACGATGGGTGTGACATTTGCTATCTTTCAGAGATACAAAGTAACGCGGGTACTGTCTGGACGTGCTGTGAACAGACTCATCGAGCGAAAATGAATTTTTCATTTAAACTCGGTTATCGATAAATCTCAAGGGACCATTACCGATGACGGACATTTAATTTTGTTTACCAAGAATCAATGTAAATGCGCGAAATTTTGCTTGCTCCTCAGTAACCATTCTCCATGGCGCGAATTCTATCTTTGTTACCGAGTAGCTGTCCGTAATCGAAATAAAATTTCTCTCATCGATAATGATTACCGGTAGTCGACAAAATTTTCTTCGTTTAAAATGGTTATCCTTGTAGCGGCATACGAGCTGGAAGACAAATCAAATCGTGTTGTTGTTTTGCCTCGGAGTATCAATATCGTTAGGACTTACATGATGTGATAATAAATAAACTCCAGGTAAAACAATGTCGCCTCTACGTGCAACAAAGACGAATTTGAATTTTCCGACTCTCTCCCGACCAGTATAAATAAATAGACGCGATCGCGAGCGAATCAGTATACACCGAGTATCTACGAGTTATCGATCAATATCTACGAGTTATCAGCGAGCAATTATACACTGTCTTAGCGAATATGTTTGTTCGTTCATATGTTTGTTTGTCTCGACATTATTTATATTTATTAATTTATTTAATTTAAATATATTTGACGGGTTGCAACAGCAAGTTCTCGTTATTCTATATTACAATCCTCTACAAGTCATTTACATCTTTAACCAGGATCTTTATTTTTTTTTACATTAACTCTCATACCGCAACTTGTAAAATCTGCTTTATAACGGTTACGATGTCTGGCCTCTATTTTTTATTAATGAAATGTTCAAAGGTGACGTCGAAATTTACGAAGATTTTTTTCTCTTGGTCGCATTATTGATTTTTAACGATGCTGCCAATTGTACCATTTGAGATTCAAATGGTTCATACTCGTTATCTACGAATGGAAATTCAAAATCGCGTTAAGTTAGCTTGAGCGGACACTCTAGCAAATGATTCTAACAATGAGCTGTGAATAAATTTCCATCGAGCTAGAGCTCCGGTTCATACAGTTTTCAGGAAAGTGACAGCGGTGAAACGTTAGTGAAAGACACCTGTATGCTTCGCACGGTACGGGCAACGTTACGAGAGATGGTCGTAATAACCATCGCCATCGTTGAATATTTTATTTATTATTGCTTGAAAATCAATGATCGTCATTTCTCCTGCATGTATTATATAGCTATATCTACTGATCGTTAATTTGCATAATTGGGTTACTTTATGTCTCTGAACATTTCTAAAATATCGAAGATAGTAACAGTACACGCGAATAACAAGAAAAATTAACATCCGAATTATCGAGAACAGAATTGGAAACGATTTGTACTGTAAATTAAAGCAAGTGGAGATAAAGTTTCGCTACGAGTGTCAAAAGTCTTTGATTCTTCGTGGAGCATTTCATTGCTAAAATATCGTAGTTTCACGATCTATTCCAAGTCTGTGAACACATTTTTCGACCTTCTAACAGATTACATTATCTTTCGTGCTTGATAGTCCATTTGATAAATAGCTGAAAAAGATTATTTTTAGAGCATTGGTTTGAACTTGATAATCTCAAAGAGAAGAATTATTTTTTTGCTTAAACGAATATTTTTACCGAGTGAGATACAATGAAATTGAATAATCGCGATAACAGAGGAATCATAGAAGAAAAAAAAGAAAGAAAAAAGGAACTTAATTTTCAACGCGTCGCGCGTCGATGCGATTCTGTCGGGGCAAAGTAAGCGGTCTGCACTTGATAGGTCGAAGGATCCGTAGGATTCTGAAGCACCTCCTCGACGTGGCAGGAGCAGAAAATCGCGTTGAAGTGGTAACGGTCGGGCTAATGGTTCGGAGACGATATTTTGTTAAACAAGGAAACCTTTTATCCCTCATACCATTTCTTGGACGAGCGCTCGAGAACAGGGACGGCTACGTTTCAAAAGAACTCGGCTTCCATCCACCCTCGTAGTAGTTACCCTCTGCACGCCACGAGTTTCATTAAACGTATTTACGTACTTTATTTTTTCTCTAAACATCGATTACCAATTGACGACCTTATTTATGTTTTGAATGAACAGACATTTTTACTCGTTGAACTAAAATACAAATATTTCAGAATCTTTCCCTCTAATGGATCGATTAATTATGCAACTGCTTCTCTGTTCGCCTTACTCGATCGGGAATACACTCTCTGCCAAGATACGTTAAAATATTTCATAGATGTTCGAAATATTCAATAGTAGAAGTAAGTACGAACGTATTTGAAGAAGTGCCATCACTGATTTGCGACGCGTATCGAGCTGAATCCTTCGAAGTTGAATCCGATACGACGCGAAGAAGGTCGCGATAAAAGCGGCCCTGCACCGTCACTTTGGTTTTCTTGTCGCGAGAAGAGAACGAGCTGGAAGTGTGAACCGCCGACCACCACGACAAGATACCACCTGCTCTTTCTCACGGTTCGCCCACGCATATAGCGCCATTCTCGCGAATTCCTTCGATCCCTTCTGGCCTGAATCACTTCTCACTTTCTTCAGCCCTTCCCAGATGCGAATCGATATGGTTCGCGTAACTATCCAGCCAACTCCTACGGAGTTCTGTTCGTGGTAAGCCTCGACTGACAAGTTAATTCACTCTCTACTCGTTCCGAGCAAATGATGCATGGGGACTCAATGGAAACACCGTGTGACTTAAGGACGTCATTTTTAACCACGTTCTATCCGTTGTCGAGCAGCTATAAATCTTATCAATCAATCTGTCTTTCTTGATGTCTATATCTCCGTATTGTTGACAATTTTATATGTCATCCTCGTAGTCAGTGATAGAGTCGCATTCCGATATTATTATTTCGTACTGGTTTAGAAGAAAATATGTATAAAAAAGATAGATAGATAGATACTTGTTTTATGATCGATTGTGGTCGTTTATCAAACTATTAGAGAAGCGATTAAAAAGCAAATGGAAATTGGCATAAAAAAATAGTAAAAATAAATGGTTCCGACCGGGATCGAACCGGCGACCTTCTGCGTGTAAAGCAGACGTGATAACCGCTACACCACGGAACCGATATGTCTGTAGCTTTTTTCATATTATTCATACTGTTCATAATATACAATTTTTATTTCTATTTATATTCATAAAAATTATTTTACTAATTATATCTAATAATACATTTAATTGCACAATACAAAAAAACACTCAATTTAGATAATAACAAGACCAGGGTTTAAGATAAAAACTGGTAAAAATTGTATATAAGTATGAAGGATTGAATTCAACTGAGATTTGTACGTATTTAGAATCAATTAAAATTATATTTCAAGGCGGGAATAACGTTATAAAGTGAAAGCAATTTTATGTATTATTGCATTTTATTTATAAACATGTGAAAATTCGGCGTACATCGCACAGAATTAATGTAGATCACATACTTATGGCAGTGGTTACAATATTAATAATATACATATATATAAATAACAGTGTTAATTGTATTGCACCTTTTACATTCTACTTAAGTTCTGAATGGCACTTTTTTATTCTTTCGAACGTTTATATCCGAAAAGATAATAATAATTGATATAAGTACATGGAAAAATATAATAGTCCTCACTATTGTACGTCTTAGTAAGAGAAATTTAGATGATTAATAAATTATTATCTGCTGATTGATATTACAGTGTCAAGGAAAAAATGATAGAAAATAATTATCGAATAATTTACAATTATACTTCAGTCTTGCCAATAGAGATTTGATAATTTGATTTACTTGAAACAAATGGGTCCAACTGTAAAACCGAACGCTTGATGCGGCAATCCATAATCGACTGGGTAAAAGTCCACCAATGGTAACTGTTGAAGCTTTTTACTGTAAACCAAGAACACTGTATCTCCTTTGCTTTTACGCATTTTACAATTGTCCGTAACGATCTGTGGCTTGATACCGGTATATGAAAATTCATCCTCGTTAGCACCAAGCAGTCGTAAAGATGAATTATAATTAAAATTCAAAACATTGTACCAAGCAACGCTATTAATGCAGGTATAAGTGAAATTTTGATAAGCTTCTTGACTCAATAAACGCAGAAAATTTAATTGCACTACCCCAATAGCTTCGTATGTAATCTATAACATAACATACGATGGATAAGAGATTTTTATATTTTATATTTCAATATGTCATACAGGACTTCTTGTTTCTTATAGACATGTATTTCGTTAGATGAATGTAAACTCACTTTAAATCCTCCGCGCAAATTCGAGTACCAATCCGTTTTATTATTTTCTTTCCTCCATGGTATATTGGGCATTTGACTCGTGTGAATATCAGGGTATACGCAAGTTTCGCCCATATTCGTCATATTGCAATAAACATATACAGAGTCGTCAGCCATTCCTAAATTTGGATCGATCCAGTACCAACCTGTTTTGGTAACCGTTATTTCGTAAGTTTTCAAATAACTGACAAAATCAGTAACCTCCGAACGAAGCAAATAGAATTACTGACCATCGTGAAAATGAGGATGGCCGTAAAATAAATCCTTGCAAGTCCTTACAGGATTTTCTCTGCTTCCAATCGGCTTGCGTATTCGATCCAATTCTTGTCTCATGGCGTATATAGAACTGTACATGTCCAAGAATTTTGGGCCAAATTCCTCTTCGATTTGATCATCCTTGTCCAACGTTTCTGAATCTTTCTCTTTCTCGTCTTCCGCGCTGCGAATAATAGTATCATCATCAAAGTAGTACATTTACAGATATGAAAATCAAACATACAAGGCCTAAAAGGTCTTACGTATTTGTCGAAATATCGCGTTTCCTTCGAAGAATTTGTTCTCTCGTGAATAACAACTCCGGAGGAATCATAGGTTGTTCTGCAGGTGGTCCAGGAGGACCTGGAGGTCCCGGAGGGCCGAGTTCGCCTTTTGGTCCATCGTTTCCAGCATTACCTTTGGGTCCTATTGCTCCTTCTATTCCTGGAAGTCCTGGAGGTCCATCGTTTCCTTTGAAACCCAATAAACCTGGTGGCCCTTGGTTACCCTTGGGTCCTTCGAGCCCTAGAGCACCTCGTGGTCCTTGTTCTCCCTTCTCACCCTGTTCTCCTTTGACTCCAACGTGTCCCAATTCACCTCGATGCCCTTTGATTCCTCGTTTACCCCTGTCACCCTTTGGACCTTTTGGTCCAACCGGTCCAACTTTTCCTGGAGCACCAACAGCTCCTGACATCCCTGGTGGACCATTTTCTCCAGCAAGTCCTGGCAATCCTCTTACACCTGGCAAACCTGATGGTCCTGGAAGACCCTGAGATCCTATGGAACCTGGAGGTCCCTGCGCCCCAGGCGGCCCCATGTCTCCTTTTTCACCAGGTAAACCTGGACTACCTTGCACTCCCGCTGGACCTTCGGATCCCTAAATAATAAATTAATTTTCATTACTAATTCAATACTGTTATTTGTTTAAAACAAATCTTTAAGATTTATCATTGTCAAGACTATAATAATGTATACTTGTTTTCCAGCAAGGCCAGGTAATCCTTCCTTTCCCGGGGGACCAATCTCTCCTGGTGCGCCAGGATCTCCTGGTTTTCCATCTTCACCATTCTTACCAGCTTCCCCTTTTGGGCCGACTAAACCTGGTTCTCCTGGAGGTCCAGGAAAGCCAGGTGGTCCTGCATTACCTTTTGGTCCTTCCAAACCATTTATACCACGACTTCCAGGCGGTCCTGGAGGTCCACTCTTACCTTCTTCTCCCTTTGGTCCTGGAGGGCCTCTTTCGCCCTACGATACACGTTTCGTTAAATTATAATAACGTAAAATTTGTTTCCATAAATCTTTTATTGAAATAATTATAGTATCATTCCTTACTTGTTTTCCTTCCGGACCTATTAAACCTGGAAGTCCTACCGCTCCAGATTCTCCTTTTGCTCCTTGACGACCTTCTACTCCCGGAGGACCTTGTAAACCTTCAGATCCTTTAGGGCCCCTTGGACCTTGTTCACCTGGATTTCCTGCCGGTCCTACAGGACCAACTATGCCAGTATCCCCCACTTCTCCTTTTAATCCTGATGGGCCAGGCAATCCTTGTGGTCCTACGGGACCAGGAGGACCTGATGCACCAACGGGACCATCTTCGCCTTTTGGTCCTCGCCTCCCAATTTCTCCAGGTGGTCCCTTTTCTCCTGGTAAGCCGATAGCACCAGGTTCACCTCGAAGTCCTTGTGCGCCAGGTGCTCCTGGAGGTCCCTGTGAAAAGTAAATCATAATTTACATTTTACTATTATGCTGTCGTATGATTACAATTACATTACGCTTACTGTTTCCGCTTGAGATCCTTTAAATCCTTTTTCACCAGGTGGTCCAATATCTCCTTTGTCTCCATCTTCTCCTGGCACTCCAACAGGACCAGGAGCTCCTGGTAAACCACGTTGCCCTGGTAAACCATCTCGCCCGGTAGGACCGACTGGTCCAGGCTCACCCTGATAAGAATATGTATTATTTAATATGATTCATAATTTCGGTATCGCTTTAGTATCATTTCAGCTTTATTATCATTTATTTTTATACTTGTATGTTATTATTACCCTATCGCCTTTCAATCCGACTGGACCAGGTGGTCCTTTAGGTCCTTGCTTTCCTTGAGGGCCAGATTCGCCATCTTTCCCAGATTCTCCTTGAGCACCTTTATCGCCTGATGGACCTTGAAGCCCAGGTGGTCCTATCTCTCCTTTTGCACCTGGCATTCCCTGTTTTATAGAGAAGGATTTAATTAATGAAAACACGTTATCCTGGAAACTTTAGTTATTATATTATTAGAAAGACAGACAAATACAAACCGGTAAACCATTTGCACCCCGTTCACCAGGAAATCCTGGTAGACCACCAGGACCTGGTGAACCTTCTTTTCCTTGTAAACCAGGTGGCCCTTGTGGTCCTTCTTTGCCTTGCTCTCCTGGAGAACCTGATTCTCCGGGAGCTCCTGGATTTCCTGGACTTCCAGGTTCTCCTGGTTGTCCAGGTTCACCAGCTGGACCTTGCGGTCCGATAACACCAGGCGCACCTGGTGGACCTGGCGGCCCAGAATCACCCACTGGTCCACGTTCTCCAGAAGGTCCAGGGATTCCATCTTTGCCATTAAGACCAGCTTGCCCAGGAGATCCCACAAATCCACGAGGTCCCTCGACTCCTGGCGTACCAGATTCTCCTTGTAATCCCGGAGGGCCTGGCTGTCCAGTATCACCTTTCGGTCCTGGCAATCCTTCGGCACCTCTTCTTCCACGAGCACCTCTAAAACCCTTTGTAAAAGATATTCTATTAATTCTTTTATGTGACAATATCATCGCTAATATTATTATGTATTTCCTTACGTACCCTAGGTCCTGGTTCACCACGTTCTCCTGACGCGCCATTGTTACCCTAAAATAACGAAATGATAAATCTCATCGTATTAAATTTTACTTGATAGGCTCTTTTTACCCTTTCTCCTTTATCTCCGCTAGGGCCTTCTCTTCCTGGCTGACCTTTATCACCTTTTTCGCCAACATTTCCAGGATATCCAACAAAACCTGGAGGACCAGTTTTACCTTTTTCACCAGGTAGTCCAACTAAACCGGTTTCACCACGTGGCCCTTCGAAACCTTTTGGTCCTTCTAAACCTTCCAATCCAGGAATTCCTTGTGGACCTGATAATCCAGGTTCTCCCTTCGCGCCAATGTCACCTTTCTCTCCTTCTGGACCTCTCTCTCCCTTTTCTCCCCGTTCACCAGGCGATCCACGTTTGCCTTCGTCGCCTTTCATGCCACGGACTCCCGGGAAGCCTATTGGACCTTGCGGTCCTTGAGGCCCTTGTTCACCTTTTATTCCAGGAACGCCTGGATTTCCCGGATGACCAGGAGATCCATCTGCTCCCGACAGACCAGGAATTCCAGGCTTCCCTTGTGGACCCTGATAAAATTGTTAAATAACTTCGTAGAAGATTTAATAAAAAGCAAATACTTTTTAAAAAATTGTATCTAAGTAATTTACCACTAGACCAGTTGGACCCAAAAGACCTTGAGGTCCGGGTGGTCCTACAGGTCCAATTGGACCCGGAGAACCTGGCACACCTGGAGGGCCCGGTGGACCAGTATTGCCTTTTGCTCCTGGTGGACCTTCGCTTCCAGGAATACCTGGATTCCCTGGTAATCCAGGAAAACCTCGTGGGCCTATGAATCCTCTAGGTCCCTAAAGTGATTTCAAAAGTACGATCTTCCGTTTTTATATGAATACAAGTATATTGTTGTATAATATTTTCGTTATTCACCATTTCACCCGGTAAGCCTGGTAAACCTGGAGGACCATCATCACCCTGCATTCCTTCGTGACCTGGTAAACCTTGTTCACCGGTGGCCCCTACAAATCCTCGTTCGCCTTTATCTCCTGGTAATCCAGGCAGTCCAGGCACACCCTGTTCTCCTTTCATTCCTGGTGGTCCACTTAAACCTCTTTCTCCGTCTCTCCCAGGTCGACCTCGTCTACCCTCCCTGCCAGTATTTCCAGGAATACCTGTATGAATTTATTAAATGTTCCAATGTTTGTTTTATCCAAATTATCCTGTTATAACATTTAAATATCCAACTTAACAAATTAATGGAACTTCAGGACTGTGTACAGAAAAGAATTTATAAAACTGACCTCTTTCGCCACGAAGTCCAGGTTCGCCAACTTCTCCAGGTTCTCCCTTCTGACCTTGAGGTCCAGGTGGTCCTTCGGGCCCAGCAATACCTGTAAGACCCATGGGACCTTCGGCACCTCTCATACTCAACATATGCTGTGAAAGCATTTGTCTCAGAGCTTCCGCTTGAGTATCCGGTCCTTTCTCGTTTCCTTGCTGGTTAAGTGCTGGAATTATGAACACGTTTCCCGGTGGGCCAGCCGTGCCTTGCAAACCTGCTAACCCATCTCTTCCTGGTTCTCCTTTTTTACCAGGTGGCCCGGGCACCCCTGGTGGCCCCGGAAATCCCCGTGGCCCAGGCGAACCCCTACTACTATAATAAGCTGGATTGTAATACGATCCTTCCAACGATTCCGAATATTTCAAACCTCCTTGAACTTCTCTAGATAAATTGTCGGAAGTTTTAGAAATTTCTGGCGTTGTCGTTTGATAGCGATCTACTTCGACTGAATCGATATTGTTGAAAACCTACATAAACATTTATTTAATAAATGGAAAAACATTATTTATATTCCTTTAATCAATATTTTTCTCAAGTTCAATATGTTATGTTTTTAAGCAAATGAAAAACACATTTTATTGTCTATTATTATAACGATTAACTCACGGCACTTTGATTGTGAAGGAACGTCTCCACAGTTGGTCTCGTTGCATATGTTACATTCACTGGCCTATAAGCTAACTTGTAGTTGTCGCTGTCTTCGGTATTCTCGTTCCCTTCTTCACTCCCGTTCTCATAATCATCCTCCGTTCCTTTTACAAGATTTTCATCCTGCTCATTATACGAAACATTTGGTCCAGATCTCTCAGATGTTCTGCCATAACTTCGAGGCGGGTGCAGATTGTCGTAATTCGTTTCATAATGCGATCCAGCGGTTGAGAAGGGTTTAACCGGAGAACTAGAACTTAGGTCTGTCTGACTGTCGCCAATATTTGTACCCTCGTAATAAGTAGACGAGGTTGTACGCACGACGGATTCATAATTCCGCATATTCGAACGACCACTTTGTCTCGATTGACTCCTACAATTTGGCGCGAAAATCGTGCAAATTTCGTAAGCTGCGTCTGGTATCGGTGCAATCTTCAACATTTCCAGACCACCCTATGAATAATTCGAAATAAACGAACAAACCGTTAAATTGAATTCCGTCTTAGATTTCGTGTAGAATTAAACTCGTATGTTGTAATCAAGCACAATTAATTTGAATATTCTCCACTGACCATATACATGTTACCATCGACGATCTGTTGGCCGATAATTATGATGCCGCTGACGCTAATCGTTTCGTCAAGATTTCTACTTAATTCTTTGGAAATTTGTTGAGTACAATCGAGAATTAGCGTGACAGTATCGCCTTTGATGCTGATTCCTAGACGGTGCCATTTTCCATCGGATATATCAATACCAAACGAAATTGGTTTATCCTCATCATCTGGAGTTGTACTGTAGTAAAGAGTGACATCATTGCCCAATGATAGCACCAACTGTTCCTCACCACTGTCGCTGTAGATCGCAAACAACGTGGCAGCCGAGGATCCTAATTTTGTGATCGTTAAATTGTATCGGTTATTATCTTATCTATGTGATTATAATCTATGAGCCGTAAAAGTACGATCAGGATAAATGTAAATCAATTAAAGAGAGTACTAACCGATTTTTGGCTTCGCGACGACTAAAATAGAAAAATCACGCGGTATACCAGTCGGAAACAAAGTGTTCGTATTGATCGTCAGTAGCGCGCTTTCCGTAATGTCATATGCTATTGTATCATTTCTGTGGCAACGATTTTCGGTTACGATCACTCCAACGGGCTCTTGGTGTATTCCCGTACCATCCATCAGGTCTACGATATTCTTTTCTGAAATTGTGAAATACCGTGATTCGCGTTCACTTTAAATGATTACTAACATACGCCTAAATAACATCAAAAGTATGATTTTTCTAGAATTTCTTATTTAACAAAGTTCTTGCATACACAATTCTAGACATATTTTCATAAAAAAGATATTTTGAAAATGTTTCTATAAATAAAATTTACGTATACTTTCTTCAATGTTAAAGTTTGCAACGATCAGAATATCGTCGAAAACATACTTGCATCGCAATAAAATTTCACGTAGATACATTTCATAGATAGATATAGCGATAGCATATATGTAGCATATGTAATTTCTTAACTAGCAATGAACCTGTTTTAGCCGAAAGTTATGATTTTACAAGGAAAGGGAAAGATGCGATTAAATAAGCATAATCGTACGATGACGGCACGATGAACAACCCAATAACCCCTAGAAACCCAATAACCCCTGATCTCGAAAGACGTAATTCATCGCGTTTAAAACAGTTTCATTAACAAGTCCTCTTTTCTTGAGTGGAACACACAGTTTTGCATGCTACGAACAGTGGCTCAATTAATGCAATAGAGATCACTTAAAAAGACATTCACTAGCAAATGGACTTGCTATTACATAGTTCACAGAATGATTATTTCAACTCGTGTACTTGTACATATCACACGGTGATCATTTAACCTATATAACTGGAATCTTATATTTTAAAGAATTATTTCTTTTTAGATATACATGCTCATTCAGGTTTGTTCGATATAGATATTATTACAAATTACGAAATGCAGACATATGATCATAAAATCTGCTTTGAAATAGCGTATTCATTTTGGCCTGTCGTTTTACTGTTCTAAATCGTATACTTATTCGTCAGGACACAAAGTCAAACTGATTGTTAAGTTAGTCAAATTGTGACTTAAAAGGAATTGTTGCACATTTACCCATATCTTGCAAGATAATATCGGCTAGCACCGGATACAGTCCTAATGCTACGAGAAGACAAAATGTCCAAGAAACGGAGTGGATATTGCGAGGCAGTCGCAGTGTTCTCCATTGCTGCTTCACGTGGTCCCGCCGCATGCTACCCTTTCTTCGTCAAATCATGTTTTTCACAGGGAACTTTTTCTGATACTAATCACCGTAAAAAGAACGCGCACTATCGGTAAAGTCACTAACGAACCGATCGGATGTGAAGTCGAGAAAGCCCTAGAAATTTATCTGAATGTAATCGTTGTCACAATGCAGTCGCCCTTCCCCACGCGTTTCCTCTTCTTCTACTTCGATCCCTCCTTTCTAATATTCTATCTCCCCGCTTCTCTTTCACGTAAACGCCGATGCAACGATCCACATGCATTCCACACATGTGTATTTTAATTACAATCCCGCGTTTCTTCTATTGACACTGATTCAGATAACACGTGGCACATCGAAAATGTGGTGCATTATGATCTACCCAGGGTAGGAATCTTTTCATCATCGAAATTTTTCTTATGAGAATACAAGCGAAATTCTATCTTGAATGTCGTACTGTTAAATTATATATACTTACAAAAGTTCGTTCGAGAAAAAAAAAAGAAATTGTTCCGCCAACGAATGTGGTCATCATTTAACTATGAAACTTTCAATTAATTACTTCCTTGATACTTTTGATTAACTACTTCCCGACTTAAGTTACTTTATAAGAGTTCTCTATTCGGTCCGAATGGAAATCAATATTTATCACGTTAAAGAGTATTAATCGCAACGCATTTGAACGAGTAAAAGGTAATTTTTTTTACGTGATGTACAAGTATATTTGTTCATTGATAAATTAATTCATCTATTTTTAATCTTTCAAAAATAATCGTATTAGTCACTGATCGAATCTAATGTGCTAATTAATATAATGTATTAATCAATAATATAAGCTAAGAATATTTTGGGAAATAATTATTTTAAATTATGATATTTCTGTCAGTTTATCACACTGCTAAAAATTAATTAATCTATAAATAAAGTCGTTCAAATTATTTGTGCAGCAATTAATACCATATATGTACTTATAGGATACTACAACTTTTATATTATAATATAAGGCCAATTACTATCTTAAACATTTAATTAATTCTATCGATAAATTACCGATGATATGTACTATCTGTTAAAAACTTGAAAGCAGATATATATACATACATATACTTTACTAAGAAAATTAATAATTCAAATAATTATTTTTATTTATTTTATATTTCGTATATTTCTTCGCTTTTAAAGAAAATTATAAATACATATAATGTATTCGTTGCATATAGTTTAAATATGAATATTAATGTACTTCGCTGTTCTATTTAAATATTCAAATATGTATTTTTGATATGCACATATCTATAGTAAGTCAAGCAATACTGTTGCAGTTAGCGCCTGGTTGTACAGTGGCGTTGTAATTATATGCATCAGTTGTTCACATAACCTCATAAATAGGTTATATACAACGTTCCTCAGATAAATCTAATATACAATGCCAAAGAAACAGAAAGTGAAAATTTACAATACGAAGAAAAAACCATTTCCTGAAACAAAAATAATTACTAATCTACAATCTAAATATGATACTGTAAGTTCTAATTTCTTTTTTCAAGTCTGTAAAATTTATAAGATTTTATAAGATTTATATGTTTACAGATCGATGAAACGAAAATAACAAAATTTACAGATCTTCCACTCTCGCCGAAAACTTTAAAGGGTCTGACAGAAAATAATTATATTGAAATGACAGATATTCAAAGACAAAGTATTGGATTAGCATTGCGTGGAAATGATATATTAGGAGCAGCAAAAACTGGCAGTGGGAAAACTTTGGCGTTTCTTATTCCAGTAAGAGAATTTATTAAATTTATGTAGTACTTTAATAAAGAAATTTGTAACAAAAATTTATAATAAAGGTCTTAAATTGTTCAAGGTCTTAGAGATATTATATTGCAAACAATGGACAAGATTAGATGGACTTGGTGCACTTGTTATTACACCAACCAGAGAACTTGCTTATCAAATATATGAAACACTAAGAAAAGTTGGTCGACATCATGATATTTCTGCTGGTCTTATCATTGGTGGAAAAGATCTAAAATTTGAAAAAAGACGTATGGATCAATGCAATATTGTTATATGTACTCCTGGTCGTTTGTTACAACATATGGATGAAAATCCACTATTTGATTGTATAAATATGCAGGTAAATAGATACAGGAATATAAGTGGATCATTTGATATGAAAATGTTAATTAGCTTAATCATCATTAAACAGATAAATAATAATTAAATAATAACAATGTATTTTTATTTATCTATATCTTTTATCTATCACAATTGTAGGTATTGGTATTAGATGAAGCTGATAGATGTTTAGATATGGGTTTTGAGCAAACCATGAATTCTATTATTGAGAATCTACCTCCAAAACGGCAAACTCTTTTATTTTCTGCAACACAAACAAAGTATGCATATTAAAAAAGAAGTAAAATATAATCATTCTTTATACTTATTAGATTGTTTATTTAATTCTTTAACAGGTCCGTAAGAGACTTGGCCAGATTGAGTTTGAAAGATCCTATGTATGTGTCTGTTCATGAACATGCTACACATACCACACCTGAAGCACTTGAACAAAGTTATGTTGTTTGCGCTTTAGAAGACAAAGTTTCAATGTTATGGTCATTCATACGAAATCATGTAAAACAAAAAATTATTGTTTTTTTCTCCAGTTGTAAACAGGTATAGCAATATTTGTTATAATTTATTTCAACTAAATATGAAGAATAATGTTATGGTATCTATTATCTTTAAGGTAAAATATATATTTGAAGTACTTTGTCGATTAAGACCTGGTATAAGTTTGTTAGCACTTTATGGTACCTTACATCAACTTAGAAGAATGGAAATTTACGAAACTTTTTGTAAAAAACAATCTGCAGTTTTGTTTGCAACTGATATTGCTGCTCGTGGGTTAGGTAAGGAAAAAGAATGATTCTTCACGTGGTTCTAAATTAGCCTGAATATCGCTATTCATAATCTAGATAAATTTTAGATTTCCCTGCTGTGGATTGGGTTGTACAAATGGACTGTCCTGAAGATGTAAATGCTTATATACATCGTGCTGGTAGAACAGCTAGATTTCAACGAAATGGTGAATGCTTGTTGGTTTTATTACCATCTGAAGAAAAAATGATTGAAAAACTTAAAGAACGCAAAATTCCAATATCCATGATACAGTGAGTTAAAAGTTTTTCTTAAATAAATAATTAAACAACTTATAATGTTTATATATTTAAATAATATATATATATATAGAATTAACCCAAATAAATTGCAATCTCCACAACGTAAAATAGAAGCACTATTAGCAAGAGATGTTTTGTTAAAAGAAAGTGCTCAAAGAGGATTTGTATCATATATAAAATCAGTCTTCTTAATGAAAGATAAAGAAGTTTTTAATGTTCGTGCATTAAATACCGATTTATTTGCAAGGTATAGTATATATATAAATACACGTAATAATAATTTTAATGACATAAGCAACTTTTGATTTATTGTTTTGCAATTAATTTTTTTATTTTAGATCTTTAGGTTTAGCCATACCTCCAAGAATTCGATTCCTTCAAAGAATGGAACAAAAACAACAACCATCTGATAAAAATAGTGAAGAAATGAAACAATTTACCGCTAATGATAAATTAAACTGCAATGTAGATGAGCAAATAAGTGACTATAAAGAAAATAAAGAAGAAGAAGAAATTAGATCTCAGACAATGAGTCCAAATAACTTTGCACTTGGTATAAAAACAAATGTTAAAATTTATCAAATTATGTATTTTTTTTTTATATGAATATATTTATTTTCTTATGCAGATGATAGCGATGATGATGATATATTAACTGTGAAACGAAAAAATATAAACCTTGATGATATACCAATTGAAATCAATGATAAACAGGACGAAAATGTAAACAAAAAGAAAGCCGTTACAAAAGCCGCAATAGCTAAAAAAATTCTTCGAAAAAAAATAGTACCAAATAAAAAAATTACTTTTGATGATAGGGGAGAGGTTTGATTCATTTTTTCTTGCTTTTTCCATTAATTATAAATATAAATCTCTCAAATGTGCAATCATAACATATTTCACTTTACAGGAATTACTAAATCCCTCTAAAGATAAAGTTTCCGAATTAGCTAGACAATATGAAAATGAAGAAGGTTCTGGAATTAACATAGAAATAGCTAAACGGATATTACACGAAGAAGATAAATTTGATAAGCAACGCTTTAGGGAAAAAATAAAAGAAAAACATAGAGAAGAAAAAAGGAAACTAAAAGCTAGCAAGAAGAAAATAAATGATAAAAATGATGAAGATGATCGAGATGAAACTGAGAATACTATAAACGACTATGCTAGTGAGGGAGCAGACAGTGATTTAGATTTATCCTGGTTACCAGATCCAGATAAAATTTATGGCAAGCAGCAAGAAAATTATGAAGAAATTATGAATGTTCCAGAAACACAGGAAAGTGAAGAAGAAAGCAGCATACATAGGTTCGCATTTTAACAACTTGTATTAAATTCATTATGTCTACAAAAATATATTTGCTTTATTTCTAATATTAATTTTATATTTGGTACACATATTTTTTTATCATTTACAGATCATCTAAAAGAAAACTCATAACACAAGATGAATATAAAAAGAAAAATAAGAAACAAAGAACATATCATGAAATAGATAATACAGATTTAAAAGTAGATGAGGAATTAGCATTACAACTTTTACAAAATTGAATTATTATATCAGGATTTTCATTAATCAAGATTTTAATAATTTTTATATATTCTATAATACAATATTGTTAATACTAAATATTTTTCACTATCTAAACATTTTGTAAATGAAATAAACTAAATTAAGTCCTCGGATATATTGTACTCTAAATCATTTGTTCAGTGAATTATCATTAGCATAAAATTATTAAAGACATGTGTAATTATCACATAATTACAAGAAAATATTTTTATTTATATCTGAAATATTTTCAGATGTAAATAAAAAAAATTTACATATCAAACACGTCTTATAAGAATAATTACAATATTTATTTTACAAATTTTGAATATTAATAATTCAGTATATTACAATGTCTTTATATTACATGAAATATCACTATAATACAGGTATCAAATTTGTCATTTTACTTAAAAATTGTTATAATTTTGTGCGATTTACACAATTGTATAGAATTCCTTTTAAGTAGAGAATACATTTACTGCTGTCAACTGCAATGATATTTTAACATTATACCAAACACAATGAATATTCTTTCTAAAAAGCAAAATTAAATATATATGGTTCTACATTATTACGAGGGTGAGTCAAAAAGTAAGTTGCGTTCGTCTATAACTTTTTGTGTATTAAAAATATCTTGAGGAAACTTGGCAGCAAAGTGACAACATTTCTCAATACTTGTGTTCTAAGGTTATATTGATATTTTCGACATAACGATTGCCTTTCATTTGTTATCAATCGTGAAACATATCGCTTTCGTCGGATCGGACATTCACACTCGGCACGATCCACGAAGATATACTAGAAAAATTCAAGTGAAACGTATAGCAACTTCCGTACAGTCCAGACCCAGACCTTTCCCCTTATGACTTCGATGTTTTCAGGCCAATAAAAAAAGACGTTCCAAAGTGATACGGCTCTGATGAAAAAGGTCGAAGTGCGACGTGAAAATGGTTATCGCAAGTTGAAAGACAATTCTTCAACGATGCAATAGAAGAACTGGTATCGTGATATGATAAGTGTCTCAATAAACATTGGGATTATGTAAAAAAGTAGTACTTAGATTCTATTTTCAAATAAATACTAATCAAATAAAAACTAACTTCAAATACTGAATACTTCACTTTTTAATACAAATACTACTTACTTTTTAACTCTCCCTCTCATATTAGGTTTAGCAAGATACACTGTATCAGTCTTAATCAGATGCTGTTTTAATATATTTCATTATAGCATCAACAACTTCTCTACTGGTAGCTTGTCCACCAAGATCACGAGTATGTATACCTTGGTTAATAGTTCTATTGATAGCATTTTGAATTAACGTAGCATGATGCTTATGTCCAAGATGACGTAACATATCAACAGCAGCATTTAACATTGCAATAGGATTAGCAATATTTTTCCCAGCAATGCCTGTACCAGTATTACGAGTACCTGGTTCAAACACTGTATAATGGTCACCATAATTTTTACCTGATAATAATCCAGCACCACCTAATAAACCACATACTACATTTGATACAATTGCCCCATATAAATTGGTTGTTAACACTATATCAAACTGATGTGGATTGGAGACCAATTGCATACAAGTATTATCAATAATCATATCATTATGAATAATATCTGGATAATCTTTTGCAACTCTTTTTGATGTTTCTAAAAACAACCCATCAGAAAGCTTCATTATATTTGCCTTATGAACTGTGGTAACTTTTTTTCTTCCATTTCGCTTAGCGTATTCAAATGCATATCTTGCAACACGTTCAGAATTAGTAGTTGTAATAACCTTCATACTTTCCACAACACCCTGTACACTTTCATGCTCTAACATAGCATATTCCCCCTCTGTATTTTGTCTCACAATAACAATATCAATATTTTTATGCCGTGAATTTACCCCAGGATATGATACACAATGTAAGACATTCACATAAAGATCTAACTCATTTCGAAGAGCAACATTTCGGGAAAGTACACCAGCTTCTGTACTACGAGTTTCAATGTTCCCTTTTAGTGCTACACCATTTCTACGAATTGATGTAATAGCATAATGTAAATCAACATTGTCATCTGCATTTGGATCAATATCTACATCTTCAAAATCTACTGGTACACCTGCATAACTGAAAACCTATAAAAAATATATAAAAAGATTATATAAGACTTTCTGCTTTAACATATTGTTTAAAAATTTAACAGGACATTTAATGTAATAATTTAAAGAGTATAGAAGTAATGACATATACCTAAAAGATCATTTCTTACTAAAAGTATATAAAAATTTTGTCGTACCTCTTTTACATAGGTCATCAACTCTGGACCAATTCCAGCACCAGGCAAAACAGTAACTGTGTGTCGTCCTCCATAGTGAGCTTTTGGTATGGGCATTACCTTTTTAATAGATGGAGTTTTATGTTGTATTTCAAATGCAGAGAGTGAAGCACATCTATGAATTTGAGATACAACAGTTTTTGGACGTAAATACTTAATAACTGATCGGGCAGCCATTTTGAGTATTATTCTGCGAATTAATTATAAAATATAATTAAATTTTAATATTAATTATTTAATATCAATAAACTACATGGTTTGATCACATACTATTACTTTACAAATTCTATTTTAACAATACCTTGAAAGTCCTTGCCAACAATGCCAACAATGTCAACAATGCCAACTCCAAACTCCAAACTTCCAACGCCGTTTAATCCATAACTTTTATAAAGAGTGGAAGATCAATATTAAAATTTTAAATAATAGTGCCATCTACAAAAATAATCTTTAATACCATGCACAGTACAAACTTTATATAACGTTAAATATTTTTTAATACTATTCTGTATATAATGCGTCTTATTATAATACTATATATTATAATTTTTATAAAAGATTTAAAATATTAATTATTTGGCTAAATTATTTGTTAGAAAAATTAATTTTAGAAATGATTGCAGTACATCAGCAAACTTCAATATTTTCAATATTAAACAAAATATTTATTGTATTGCAAATCAAAAACTTTCATATTTTGTTTTACTAACAACTTTTATATAAAAATTACCAAACAAATGATATTCTTTAAGAAAAGTTTAATGTATAATGAGTTTAATGTTTAACACTCCAACAAAAACCATTATTTATAGTAAAAATGTATTATATTTTAATGCCATTTTTGTAATAATTATGATGTTTTGTGTTTTAAATTAATAGATATTTATAAAGAAATGTCAATGACATAAAATATTTTTTTACTTCAATGAACAATAAATTTGTAAAATCATTTGCGAATGATACGTTGGTCACACTGTCATTTTTCGCGCCAACGCGGTAATAAGACGCTAAAGCGCCAGAAAGCCCGCCGCATCATTCGTAGTTGCGTCTTTGCTCAATTTGTATCTATTCTCTAAGTAAGTATCATAATTAAAAATAGTGACCAGATAGTTACAGATGTAATCATAATTAATATTAATATTAGTCTATATTATTCATTAGCGATTAGCTTTTACCGTAAGTTCACAAGAAAAATCTTTGATTGCTTCCCGGCTGTCGTACCGCCATTTTGCATCATGGTCGTTTCTCTTAGCATCTTTGAACCTTTTTCTTACAAAATTGTTGAATGTATTGTTATTTTATACTGAAATAATTTTTCCAAAGTTATTTTTTGTATGAATTTATTATTTATATACAACAAATTATTTTGACTATGACTGTATATTCAATGTCAATACTATTTTTTAATTATTTAGTGTATAATTTTTATTTTAATATCCTTTGTTATATATAAAATATATTTGCAGTATTAAAACAGAATGAGCAAAGGGAAGGAATCATCCCCTGGAGAAAGTGCAGGAGGAGAGGAATTCAGCGTTGAAAAAGTTTTAGATAGGAGAGTGGTTAAAGGAAAAGTATGTGATTTTGAATATATATTATACATATATATTTCTTGTATATTCGTTAAGATTACTGTTTGTTAACTACATATTGTTAGGTTGAATATTTTCTAAAATGGAAAGGATATTCCAATGAAGAAAATACATGGGAACCAGAAGAAAATCTTGATTGTCCAGATCTAATTGCACAATTTGAAGAACAACGCAAAAAGAAAGAAGCAGCTGCCACTGGTAAACGGCATGAAGATAAAGAACAAAAGAAACGAAAAAGTTCATCAGGTGGCCCTGTACTTACTCATACTAAGAAAAAAATGACTGAAGATAAGAAACCTGAAGGTAAAATTTATTTTTAGCTCTTTAAACAATATATTTAAATAATATACATATAACATGTTTTTAATTACTCCACTTTAATTGCACATAGGTTTTGACAGAAATTTGGAACCTGAACGAATTATTGGTGCAACAGATTCAAGTGGAGAATTGATGTTTTTAATGAAATGGAAAGGAACAGATGATGCAGATTTAGTTCCTGCTCGAATTGCCAATGAGAAATGTCCGCAAATTGTGATAAAGTTTTATGAAGAACGATTGACATGGCATAGCCCTGCTCATGACGAAGAAAGTTCAGTAAAAGCTGATGCAGAGTAGCGTTCAGCCTTCCGATATACATATACAGCACGCTTTAGAATATGTCGTATATAAAAAATAGCGTGTACAAAATGAAAAATATGAAGATTTATTGATCATTGCACAGTCATACTATAAATTTTAATGTTTTTTTTACGATTATTGATAACTTAAAAATTAAGAGATAGGCCATCCTTATTATGTTATTGTTAGTCAAAATATAATTACTCTTAAACTTAAAAACAGGAAATATACTTCCATAAAGTCTATACTCGCAACTTCTTTTGCAACTGTTACATTTTTGTATAAGGATCAATAAAAAGTTTATTTTTCATTGTTAATTTAAATGTAAAGTTTAGTATGTCCAGTGTAAATTAGAACAGTATGTATTTCGAATGTAACGTGTTTTTTTATGTAATTTTTCCTCTGATTGCTTAATTTGCAATTAACTTTTAAGTAGATAAACGTGATTATACGATAGTTGCGGTTGTTGCTAAAGAAGTTGAAAGCTTGATTATTTTTATTCAAATACAACGTGACAGTGTACAGTAAGTACAGAAATATGAATGAAAATAATCTTTTAATTTGTAAAAACCTTTTTGATGATAAAAATACTTTTACATAAGATAATAGTGTTATTATAGTGGAAGTATCGAATATTTCTGTCAAAAAAAAAAATAAATCTTTTTACTGTTTTTGTAAATTAATCTTTTACATAATGCATCAAATTGAAAATATGTTAACTGTCTATTAACGATTTAAATTATCTTTTTTACAACATTCAGTATCAACAATGTAATGTAGATTAATGTTTTTGTGTCTAGTAATTATGAAAGTAAAGTAAAAAAATGTTTTAGTATATAGGTATATGTGTAGTTCCTTAATTTGTATAACGTATCAATTAAAGCATCCATTTTTTGTAATTTATAAATGCTTTAAATCTTTAATACGTTTGTTACTACTGAAAGATTGTTAACGTATAATATACACAATTTTTCTGGTGACAGCGAACACGGCAAGAAATGCATGCTATATAAAGGCTTTTAAAATATATTTATTTTATAATTAATGTTTAACCCTTTTTACATTTCTTTTAAAAATTTTGGAACCTTTCCGTTTATTTCTATTTAAAGAATTTCTGAGTTTCTGATGTCGTTTAATCTCCCAGTCTATTTGTTTCGAACTTGCACCATCCAAAGTATTAAATGCATTTGTGCCACCAGTTTTACCTTTTTGTTTACTATGTTCTTCTAACATTTCTGCAAATTTTTCCGCTGATACAAATATGTTGCTATCAATTCCTTTTGAATTTTTATTTTGCTTCTTTATATTTGATTGAATATTATCATCCAAAGCTTCATCAATATCTTCGTCAAACTCTAAATCACTAGCATCATCGTCATCTAGATCAATATCACTTAAATTCTGTAATTCATCATCAGTATTATCATTATCTATATCTTCTTCTAACTCATGTATATCATGAGAATTATTACTATCTTCACTTTTATTATCATCAAAATATTCATCTTCTTCCTCAATATCTACAAATATAATAAATGTTTATTTTTAGTTTTTATATAATATGAAATATCTTAAAAATAATTTCTAGATTAAAAGTAAATTACAAAAAATAAATTCATACCTTTCTTCTTTCTTCCAGTTTGAATATCAGCTGCAATATCTAAATCTCCAAAGTCTTTATTATCTGTTAATCTATCTAACATGTTGTCAAATTCTTCGCTATTAACACTCTCTATATCATCATCTTCAACTTTAAGTACGTGTTTAAATTCTCTTTTCTTTTTTAAATATCGGTATAAATATAATTCATCAACTGGAATGCGTTCTTCTCTTTCATTGAGATATGACATACTATCAATTGGAACACATCTAATACCTTTAGGTCTATACCCTGCACGTTGTGCTAAAGGGTCATTCTTTCTCTGCACTTTTTTATCTTCTAACTTTTTTGGATTTTTAAAAACATAACGATCTAGAAAACGCATTAAGGATAAATCTTCTAACGGGTCTCCTGTGTAATCGATTGGTTTCCCTATAATTATAAAAATTATATGTTACAATATTAATATGTTAAATTGATTTTATATGCAAGTAATACATGTGAAAATAATTTTACTGTGAAGTACCTTCAAGAATAGTATTTGCAAATAATGCAACACTTGGATGATAATGCTTAGATAATGTTATGAACTCTGTATTTAAACCTCTAGTTATTCCAGCATAAAGGGGATTGCGACAAAAGGGGTCATATTCCTTATGTGAATTGAAATCAATTTTTATGTTATTTCCTGTCTTATTTTCAGAATTAATTTCCTTATCAATATTGTGTTCAGATATAACATTCGTTAATAAAATGGAGTCTTCTAATTTGGATCTATCATCAGAAGGATAAGAGATATTTTTATTTTCTGGACTTAATGAACTATCTTTAGATTCCAGATCTTCATTTTCAATTTTGATAAAATCTCGAGGTTTTAATAATAAAGTTTTTAATTCCTTATTTGTCTGTAAAACTTGGGATATCACATATAAAGTAGCACATGCCATATTTGCAGGAAAATATAATATGATTTGTAAAGTTCTTTTGACAAAGGCATATGAACGTTGTTTGTTACGATCATTTTTGAGAACTCTGAATAATAGATTAAGAAACAGTGCACGTTTGTTTGCCACCCCAATTTGTGGATCTAATAATTTCCGATAAAAGGTTGAATAAAATCTGTTTGATTGGGCTTCATCTTTACCTGTAATCTACAGAAACAAAGAAAAAAAAAAAATAAAAACGTTGGACCTCTTATAATTAATATATTATAATTTACATACTTACCTGATATAATAAGTTAAGTGCATTTAAAGAAACATTAAAAGACCCAATATGTACAACTTTGTATACAGAGTCTATATAATCATTCAATATATCTGAATCCATGTTTGCAAATGGATATGCTCTATTTACACCAGCTAAAATTGCTCCCATCATTCTAGAATCTGGCTCTCCCTTTTTTAAACAAGCTTTAAAAAAGGCAAAATAAACTTCAATGAGTGTAGAAGCAAGCTTTTCATCCTTCTTAGTTAGAAGAAATTGCGTCAATAAGCATATTGCATAGTATTGAGCACGTTGTGCTACATTTTTTCTAAATAATAATTTTTGGACTTCTCGTAACACAACAAGTTTCATGTTGGGATGTTCATATAATAACTTATTTAGACAAAATATAACTTTAGATCCTATTTTACCACTTGGATCTCCTATTTTGTTAACAATCAATTCCAATAACTTATGTTCTTGTTCAACATTTCCTATTAATAAATCTTTCATTGTTGATATTGCTATTTCACGATTTGCATCCACGGTATCAGATGCAATAGTAGCTAAAGACATTATAAAATGTTCATACTGTTCATGTAATTGATCTTCAAAATACCAATGAGCCATTAGTTTTTTTCTTGATAAACCTAATTTAATAAGTGCATCTCCAGAACTAAATTTGTCAAGTTCATCTAAATTTTGTTCCTCGAATTTCAGTAATTTAAATTTAGGATGAAGTAAATCTGATAAAAACAGATCTTTTAAAGATTTTATCACCATATTGCATTGATTATGTTTTGCAACTCGTACTTGATTTATAAGCTTTGTAAGTCGAGTTAAATTGTATTTTGGATTGTCTTGCACTAATACAATAGCAGCTGCTACTTTATCTGAGGTTGTACCCTGTGTTAATGCTGTTCTTAACCATGCTGTTTCTGAATCAGTACATTTTGATTCTTTTAATTGGTAAACAGAAGTTTCTGCATCTAAATATCTTTTTGCTTCATTTTTTAAATTCGAAATTTCTATTTCAGATTTTGAATGTTTACATGGTTCCTCTTCTTTAGGATATTCTTCATACCACTTAGCACTCTTCGTGTTCACTTCTTTAAGTCCCTTTTTCATCTTATTACAGATGAAAATTCAAGTATTTACGTAAAAATATATTTAGAAATATTAAATGAACAATATATACTTTGTAGGGGAATATTCTTATCTCGTGGTTAACCTTAATATGATATGAGTATATTAATTTTAATTTTAGTTAGGTTATATTTTCACGATAATAAAGAATATTTACTACACAAATATCAATTAATGTTATTTTAAAGAACCAAAAATTGTTAACTTTTTTACAATCTTGTAGTTTACGATATGTAGAATCAGAAAGTATAAAGGGCAAGAAATCCACTAATTCGAAAGTTTTGACTATAACTACAGTCATACACGTGTATATAAATAGGTCTCGACAATAACGTACAGGTCCCACACTTAAACTTTTGATTATTATTGTTGTTATTGATGTTATTATTTTGATGTATTTTAATTCCCTTACTAGTATTCCCTCGCAGTATTTTAATTTCCTCACATAATGGCACCATATGAAATTTCCAAAAGTACGCGTTACTGATGGTATTAAAATTAAAATGATGATATCCCCCTCTATAGAATCCCTCATTGTCACATTTGTGTTTAAGACCGTACGTTTGGATTAATGCGAATGATTTTGTAACATTATTAGTGACAGTTAATAAGCAATTCTTCTACCCTTAAAATACCATGAAACGTAACGTTAAAAATGATTTCATATACTCATATATTCTCATTCCTTAGAATAAATTTATATTTTAAAATTTATATTTTTCACGAAATGAAAATTTACAATAAAAGATGTGGAAGAAACTTGTTCATTAATATAATTTAATACATTAATATAACGTTAATAGCTTATGTAAAAGGTTTATTTATATATTTTAAAGCTGTACAAAAAAGACTCTTTAATACATACTTTTATAAATGCTTATATAAAAATAACAATTCATTTTTATTTCATATATCAAGCAGTTTGCATACTTTTTCTTTTTTTCGCTTTATTACCACTTGATATACTTTTGAGCATCCTCTTTTGTGAAGAATTAGAACTAGTCTGTCCAATTTGAGAATTTCCATTCTCAAAGAGTGATACATCTTTATCTGGTTGGTCATTAAAAACAAAAGAACTGAAGTTAAAAGGTTCGAAACCTTCAGACGTTACTTTTTGACGCAACATCCGAGCTTCCTTTTTCAATAATTGTTTATCTCTCTGTTTACTTTTATTTTTTTTCTTCTTTTTGAATTCGTGCCTCTGTGATGTAGAAGTATCTGAATCGCTTTGTATACTTCCATTTTCTTGTGTATTATTTAACTGCTCTACATTATTTGTAGCATTTTTGATCTCCCCATTTACTGTAGCATTTTGTTTATTTTTAGCTTTTTTCTGTGATCTAAGATAATAAAACGAATGTTATTATTTAATTTTATATAACAATAAAATTAACGTTATACTTTTGTCAATTAGTATACTTACATATTCACTGGAATTCCAATCTGCACTGCTAATCTATTGTATGCTACTTTCGTATCTTTCGCAAGTGATACGTGAGCTCTGTATGTTGTGAGTATATTCCCAATATCGTTCCAATTCCATGCTTGTTTTAAATGATGCATATAGATGCTTCGCAATAATGTTAACAGAAGAAAAATATATCTTTGTCTGACCTCTTTCCCTATTGCAGTGCCATTAGATGTAACAACTTGTTCATTTTCAATTTTGTGCATATTAATTATTTCTTGGAGTGTGGTCATAGTACATCTGCATAATGTTTTTTCCAGTTTCATTCTTACATCAGAATGTCTGTTGTCTAAATGTACTAATCGACTATTACTATAAAAAATTATTAAAAATTCTAGAGCATATCCTCTACGAAAAGACCTTACAGTACTATCAAACGCAAAGTCAACCTATAAAAATAAATATTAAAATTATTTATTATTTAAAACTTAATTAATTTACTAAAATAAAAACCAAAAATTTACCAGTAAAGGAGCTAGCTGCCAGTTACCCTCCCATTGTAACTGTAATACGCTCTTAAATAATAGAGGGGATAGTACACAATCTCTTTTTTTAAAAAAGGCTGTTAAATTTTCCTTATAAATTTTAATTATTGTATCTGTAGATACAATAGCTTGCTGGGCACATCTTACGAGGAACGTACAGCACTCAGCTAATTTATCACTCATTTCGTGATAAATTGATGTGGTTCTTTCTCCTTTCTCTATTAAAGCCTTAAAATGTACAATTTTTTTTCTAATTATATGTTGATATAAAGTATAATTTCAAGTAAGTTGATATAAAGTATTATATAATTACCTTTAATATTACTATTAATAATTCTTCATCAACATTTTCTGTATCTTTAAATTTTTTTACCATTGATAATATTTTTAAACAAGATCGAACTCGATTATAAAGAGGTTTTTGATACGGATCTTTTATGCAATATTCTAATAAGGTAAAGAGAGGAAGTAACATATCAAGTACAATTGCCATTGATGGGGCACATTCTAAATAAGTTTCTAGTAAATCTATGACTCGAATTCTGAAATGGGTTAAAGCTTGGGCTGATTTTTCTTGTTTTTTGGATCGCGATTGACGATTTTCTCGAAGAATTCTAAATGCTGCTGCTAATGATTCATCTAATCGTTTTCCTTCTTCCTCGCCGATGTTATCTACATTTATATCATCATCATCCATTTGAACGGAAACATCACCTAATGCTTGACTTACTGCCATTCGTAATCTATCAGTTAATGTCTCATCTTCATTTTCACTCATTGATTCTTCATTTGAATCAGAGTCATTATCCGACGAAGTCTCCATTTCATCATTAGTATTTTCTCCATCACTTTTATTATCCTCTTCACTGTCAGAATCCGATTCTACATCTGATGAAATTTCTTCTTCTTCATTATCATAACTATTTCTTGTTACAAGTGGTCCTTTCTCATTTGTTACATCTAATACCTAGAAATAGAAAATTCGAAATATAAGAGTCACTAATTTTTTAACTACATTTATAACATTTACATACTGCTAATATTTGATGTATAGCTGTTGGCGTCACATAGGAACAAATATGTGGGAAAACACATCCCACTAATGATCGTAATAAATGGCTATTTTTAGAATAAAAAGACAATAACAAATCAACAACTACTTCTACCCACTCTGGCTCATCATTTAGCTTTTTATTACTACCAGTTTTATGCTTTTTAGTCTGTTTTAATACTCTTTCATAACAACTTTGTAGTTCATCAATAGCCATAATTGCCATTTGTGGATCTGAGAATAATTGTAAACCCATGTGTAAATTCATTGTATGAAATACTGGTACAGCTTCTGTCTTCCTCGAATTATTTTCTAATCTTTTTATTGAATATATCACTTTTTCCCATGAATCTTTTACTTCATTCATTAGTGGATTCCTTAATTTCAATGTTTGCTCTTTCAAATTAATATTCACAAAATGAACTAATTCACTTAATATACTTCGTAGATCATTCAACCTTGGTAATTTATGATCTAGTGCATGATAAAATGTTTCCTTAAATTGAGCTATAAACAAAAAAGGTACAATTTACAGAAACAAGAAAAAATATATGCGTATGTTACAATATTAAATATATAAATAATATTTACGAGCTAGATCTACCCCAACATTAGGCATTTCACATAATCCATAAGTAAATAAAAACTTCAACTGATCTAATCTCCATTCTCTATCCATAAGTGTTTTAGGATGTCCTATTAATCTAGTAAAACATAATAAATAAATTAGATACATTCAGAAATATATGTAAATTACTGCACCAAAGATGAAACATATTAGATGCCACCTCTCGAAATATCAAATACCTTGTTAATAAATGAGCAGCATAAATTCTTTCAGCATTTGTCCAAAAAGATTCTGCTTGGACATTTGATTTATCCCTAGATATTGTGTTTTCAATTATACCTCTGTATATTTTTGATACTTTCTTTATACCATCTAAGTTCAAATTTCCAGTAAGCATTTGAATTATTTTTGTACCTGTTTTTTTTTCGATCATTAAATCACCTGGATACAATATTAATTTCTTTAATACAGCAATTTGTATTTTTAGTTTAGTATCATCACTGTTTGTAGTTGATATTAGCAAATTTAAGACTTCTTTAAATCCAAGAAGTACTTCATCTTTGTTATGATTTTTAGATCCAGAACATTTTTTTAACATATGCTGCACATAGTTTGGTGACAATAATGACGGAAGTATAGATTTATCTACGATATTTGACAATATCAATTTCAGGATTTGTATAGCTAAATATTCATCAGTTTTAGATGGCTTTGCAAATTTCTGATCTATATGAGTCCAAAAGTCGGTGATGAGTTCAGTTGATTTTAAATTCTCACAAAATAATTTGAATACTGGATGATGACATGATATAATTCTGGATAAGCCCTAAGCATTAATAATGCATTAATTAATATACCTTTTACAAATAATGTGCATAAATAAAATTATAGATTATACTTACCAGTAGTACTTTTACTATATCATTCATGGATTCTTTAGTAACAATATGTTCTGTACCAAAATGTGTTTTTGAAAATTTATCATTTACAAGTGATGGACATTTATTCTTTATTACTAACAAAACATAAAATGAATCTAATGTTTGTTCTGCCCATGGCTTGCCAAATTCTTTTTCAATAATTGGCCAAATTGATCTTTTAATACAATTAGTATCAACTTGATTCACAAATTCAACAAGAAATGAAACAGAAACAAATGATAAATAACTACGTTGTTTGCCTGCACTGATAAGATTTTGAATAGTTTGTAGTTGTATTGCACTACAGCTTTTTGAGAGTATTTTAGACCTTATTAATGCTCCATATCCCAATATGCGTCCCATATAAATGTCACCATTTTCCTGAAATGATATAGTTGATACTAAATACAAAATACTTACTATCATAATATAAAACAAATTGATTTTCTTACACTTTTGCTATTGCTGTTTACTGGATGTAACTCATTGTCTACTATAGATAAAAAGTTTTCTATGGACGTATCAGGATTCATTGTTAGAAAGCCTGTTAAAGTCGTATAAAAACCTATACGTGAACTCGTTTTTGAAGAGCCTAGGCTTCGAATAAGCCTTTTCATAGCATACTTAAATTCTTGACTATCATTGTGTTCCTAAGACATTATATTTATAAATAATTTATCAATTAAAACACTGATTATTTTTCATCCTATACAAAAACGATTTATTTTAAGGTTATCTTTAAATAAACACTTACTGAATTTTGTTGAATTAAATATTTTAATATGGCAATCCCACCATGTATTCTTTCTGATTCTACTTCATTTATAAGTTTAGTAAAATAATCAAGCATTTTACAATCTACTTTACTTATATCTTTCACTACAAAGTTATTTGAAACAACCTCTGCCATGTGCATAGTCTCGTCTGCCATCTTGTTTTAGTTCAACTAGAACTATGTTAATCTAATAAGTACCTAGATGAGAAAAATATCAAAACAGTCGAACGAATTAATATTTTAACAATCTTGCAATAATAGTTATTTAAATGAAACAAATAATGAATAGAATATGAAATTAAAAATGTACGTTTCATTTTTTAATTACATAGACTGTCAATCGTTTTCGTTAAAAATTTCGTACCTTTCTAAAACTGTCGAATTGCTATAAATAAAATTTTTTAGTAATATTATGCAACTCAACTACATAAATAAATTATTTTCTAAAAAGGACTTATCATAATCTAATAGTCGACAAATTCATATTAAAAGTAGCAGCGATTGTATCACCCACTACAAATTTTTAATCGTTTCATAAAATATTGTCAAAATATACTAATAGGTGAAACGGTACCTGAACTAAGTAAGTTTGCATAGATTCATGATTTCAAATTCTTTAGTGATTAGAGAAGTGCCATCTTGAACATAGTATTGTACTCGACCCGCGCGGTCCCGGTCAGTTTCGTGTATGCAATATGGCTGGTCGAGGTGGTTACGAAGATTTAAGGCAAGTATAGGGTAAAATTTCTTTCGTGTACGATAGTTATTGAGATTTTTAGATATAGAGCAAGGGTGATATTTAACCATTACATCGAACCGGTAAAAAAATGTTTTTTTTCTTTAATAATTTTACGATTTTAAGGTTAAGTGAATTTCGATTAGAGTGCAGCGCAGCACCTTGCAGATATGGTACCTTCGACACGCGGCTTTATTTTGGCCGGCCAAACAATAGTCTATCTTAGTCATAGCATTAGTAACAAAGATGTTAACTTAGAATTTCCGCGATATACACAACCCATTTGTTTAGAAATACTATTTAATACAATACACAAAAGTAATTAACTCTACATAGTTTGTTAGAATATGTGCTTAAGAAAGTTAGTGCCTAAATGAGTGCCAGAATTATAAAATTCCACATACTTCTGCTATTCTTTAGTTAATACTTGAAAGTGAATACAAAACTTTGTGTAATTTTTTGAAATATTAAATTACTATGTATCAATTCTGAAGTGTTCAATGTTATTTTTTATTAAATGAGGTTAAAAAGTAGTGAAACGTAAAAGTGGTGCTACATTCTTTTACGAATATTAATCGTATAAAATTTGTACAAAGTTCAGTGTATAAAATGTTTTTATAAAACAATATCTAATTTGACAAAATTTCTGTGTATAAATGTAAATTGCTTTTATGCAGAGATTATGGGGGTGGATATCGAAGTGGCAGAAAACCATTGCCAACCGAACCACCATATACCGCATTTGTGGGAAATTTGCCAAATGGAATTGTACAAGGAGATGTTGATAAAATTTTCAAAAAACTTAATGTTAAAGGAATCAGATTGGTGAAAGATAAAGAAACTGATAGGTAAGTTAATTTTGATATGATTATATTATACATCTTCTGTAATGTCAAAGTTATTATCTTATCACTATCTTACTTATTATCTTATTTTGTTTTTATAGGTTTAAGGGCTTTTGTTATGTTGAATTCGAAGAGTTGTCAGACTTAGAAGCTGCATTGGAAATGGATGGAGCAGTAGAAGTAGATAAAAGTGTCATCAAAATAGATGTAGCGGAGGGTAAAAGAAATGATCGGGGAGGTGGTTTTGACAGAAGAGGTCGCAGTGGCGGTGGTAGTGGAGGAGGCTTTAGAGGGAGAGATGGTGGCCGTGGTGGATATGGTGATGATTTTGGAAGCAAATCTATGTATTCTAGTAAGCGTTATGCTTTGCATAACGTATATCATAAATATTTTAAGTTTGACTTCATAAACTAATTTTATAGACACAGCAGTAGTTAAAGTTCCAATGCAAGATTTCAAATTTTATTTTAAATAACTGTTTTAAAATAAATTCTTATATTGTGTATGCATACACATATATGTATATATATATATATGTATGTATATATATGTATAATGTATATATATATATATATATATGTATAGAAGTATACATATATATACATAAAGGCATATTGTTATTAGAAATTAAACTTTATATAATAACTGTGCAGGAGGCTATGTAGGTCAAGGCCAAGGCCAAGGTCATGCTGGTAGACAAGGTAGTACATGGGACATGAGGGGTAACCGGGGTAACTATAGTCAGTTTAATGATGATACAGGAGGTGGAAGTCGAGAATGGCCACGTAATGCGTCATCTAAATCATATGGCAATAGACCACCTCCTCGTGGAACTGGACCTGAACGAAAACCATTTCATGATGAACCATTTCACAAAGATCCACCTCCAGGTTTGTCTGTATATAAATATTTTTCTGAAATTTTATCTTTAAAATGATAAAAATAATTCCTAATATTGTTATTACAGCTGATACAAGTGGAAGAAAACGTCTGGTACTAGCACCAAGAACAATTCAAGATCCTATAAATGCAATCGCAGAGTCAAGTAAATCAAGCTCAATTTATGGTGGTGCAAAACCTCGGGAGGAAAAAATTAATACTGATGACAAGTAAACACATTATCATTATTAGTTTCTGATTCCCTAAATTTCAGGGAAAGGAACTTTCCCAACAAAAATATTTGAAAACAAAAATCAAGATCCTCTAATTTCCTCCAATGTAGTGGGGAAAATCTCTTCTGAGATGAAATTGGAATAATTTTTATTTATCCCTAAGGGGAGTCTTCCCCACAATAATAATGAAAAGTGATTTCATGAGATTCTTAAGTTCGACGTATTTGACATTTTTAATTAAAAATAAAAATTTTTCATCGAGTGCCCCCCTCTCTTTACACTAACTTCTTAGTTTTAAAAAAATATAATAATAAATTGGAAATGTGAAGTAAAAATTGTGTGCACCATGCATGCTGAGTAATATTGGTTATGTGTAATTATATATATATATATATATATATATATATATACATATGGTCAATCGTATCACATATGTATGTATGTATGTATATATATATATATATATATATATATATATATATATATATATATATATATATATATGTGTGTATACGTGTTTGTACGCAGTTATATATATATATATATATATGTATAATATATATAAATATATATATATATGTACACACGTGCGCGCACACACACAAACACTTGAATTATATGTGTGTATATATATGTGTATACACGTGAATAATGATGTGATATGGAAAGTACATTTTAATATTCACGTCAATTTCATGTTGGGTATTTGTATCAGATTATAATAATATTGATGGTATGTGTACAAACTATTACAAATATATACTATCACCATACATACATTTGATTCCGTATAAAAACTGATCTTCTCTAATAGTATTGTACTCGAATAATCTTTGTTTGAAGGAGTACAAGAAACATTGTCCCTCTTTTCATTTCCCTCCTTATAATTTTTATGTTTCACTTTAACACCAATCATTGTATGAGCATATTAAGATGATTTATAAATAATTGTTTAATATAAAAAGTCATATATGATCAAAAATATTGAGCAATTATTTACGCGCTTGTGAAATAACAGCAAATATTTATAAAGAATAGAAAATATTTGAGTGATTGAAAAAATTATACATCACTGAATGGTATGAGGATAATGTGTTGATTATTACGCATTACTATTGTGTAACGAATTAATTAATTATGCTAGTAATAAATATCGATCATTTGAGAAGGTATCGATGATTATGAGATAATAAGTAAAGAAAAACTTGAATTAATGACAAATATTATATAAAACTATGCTTGTATATGATATTATTTCCTGAATAAAGTAGTCGTTTGCCTTGTATTTGTGTAATGTATCTTTAGAAAATTAAGAAACAGAAAATAAAATTTATGTATAATTTGAACTGCGAATAATGTATAACATTCTTAATATTTTGTAAGTTGTATTATTAAATAATTTAATATTCAATTTTAATATAACTTTTAAATATTAAGCGAATATACGATTATAATTAATTAAGATCAATTATTATACTTAAAATTAAATACTTAACATTAATTTATGTTAAGGAATTTTGTAACTTAAAAACAAAATTATAATCATAGTACGTTTTATGGAATACCAAAGTTTATTTCGATAGCCACGCCTAAACTTCTCCCTTATTAAGGGTACCCCTCCTTATTCCTAACACAGATATACAATATTCCCATGTACCGTAACATTTCCTGTACAGTCGGTGCAATATCTTTGTTTCATATTCAATGAATCTATAATAGAAGTGTTTAATTCTGTTAAATATAATATTGTTTGTTTATTCAATGCATGCAGATAATAGGAAAGTGATGTCAATTAAAACAGGAAATTTTAAGTTCAAATAACCTATTATTCATCTTATTCATGATATATGTACGTATATTTCGGGTATCTTGCCTTCTGTCACAATACGGCGCCTGTTAACTTGAAATTCAGTTTCTGATCCTTCTCGATAATATTTAAAGACAGCACGCAACAATATTAACGTCTTCTTACCGTCAGATTGAATTAATACGAAAAAATGTCTAGTGAAAGCGTAAAAACGGTGGGTATAATATAATTGAAATGTAAACTTTTTTTTATATTTTCACATACTTTTTTATTATGAAAAAGAAGATGTTTGTATTATTTACTAAATATGAAATTTTTTACGAAATATGCATTTGAAATACGATTTTGATTTGTCAACTTCTACCTTGTTTTTGATAGTTTGCTAGCCTTGAAACACCTGGATATGTGGGATTTGCAAATTTACCTAATCAAGTCCATAGAAAATCAGTAAAAAAAGGATTTGAATTTACATTGATGGTTGTTGGAGAATCTGGTCTTGGAAAATCTACATTAGTAAATAGTTTGTTCCTTACTGATTTATATCCAGAACGTATAATTCCTGATGCCATAGGTAAATTAATCTTTGTTTATATATTTTCAACTATATATATGTCTCATATATATTATAGTCAATATATTAATATAATCTAAACAGAGAAAACTAATCAAACTGTTAAACTTGATGCTTCAACTGTGGAGATTGAGGAAAGAGGTGTCAAACTTAGATTAACTGTTGTTGACACCCCAGGTTATGGAGATGCAATTGATAATACAGATAGTTTTAGAGCTATCATACAATATATAGATGATCAATTTGAAAGATTTTTACGTGATGAAAGTGGTTTAAATAGAAGGAATATAGTAGATAATAGAATACACTGTTGTTTTTATTTTATTTCTCCATTCGGACATGGGTAAGATATATTAATTACATGCTTTTTTTATTGCTTTATAAAATATCGATGCCTTTATATATCTTTTTATCTTTACCAGACTAAAACCTTTGGATATAGAATTTATGAAACAACTTCATAATAAAGTTAATATTGTGCCAGTGATTGCAAAAGCTGATGTACTTACAAAAAAAGAAGTACTCCGTTTAAAAAAACGAGTTATGGAAGAAATTGAAGGTAGTGGTATAAAGATTTATCCTTTACCAGATTGTGATAGTGATGAAGATGAAGATTACAAGGAACAAGTTAGACAACTAAAAGAAGCAGTTCCATTTGCTGTATGTGGCGCAAATACCTTATTAGAAGTAAAAGGACGAAAAGTACGTGGACGATTGTATCCATGGGGTGTAGTAGAAGTTGAAAATCCAGATCATTGTGATTTTATAAAACTAAGGACAATGTTAATGTATGTGGTATTTATTCAAAAGGATATATTAAGTGTTGAAGGGAATTTCCACTATTTATTGTTTTTTTATATTTATAGCACACATATGCAAGATTTACAAGAAGTAACTCAAGAGGTACATTATGAAAATTATCGCAGTGAAAGACTAGCAAAAGGAGCTCCTGTACCACCTCGGAGACAAACGTAAATATGATGTTATAATTATAAGAAAATATTTGGACCATACTTTTTAATTCAATCCTTTTGTTAATAGGATTGCAGAATCTGAAAGAAGCAATTCTGTATCTGAGAAGGATCGTATTTTACAAGAAAAAGAAGCTGAATTACGACGAATGCAGGAGCTGGTGGCTGTAATGCAGGCGCAAATGCAACAACAACAACCTTAATTATATATGCTTTCTGCACAAATGTGTGAAGAAAAATTAATTCTTCGCCATTACAGGTGCCAAAAAGTTGTATTAAATGATCAATTAATTAATTAATTAATGCTATTCAAGACAATTTAAACATAAATTTACAATTTTTAAGAATTTATTTTTGACAATCTTAATCAAGAAATATACGTTTTTTATTGAATATTTTTGATTCAGAAAACTATGGGTAATTAACTAGACATGAAATCGAATGTGTTAACAAAATCGACAAGTAAAGTAAATTCAAAGTACAGAAAACTAATTATAGATAAAGTAACTATAATTTCATAATTACACAACACAGAATGCGTAATAAGTGCCTTGCATATTTTTCTTTAATAAAACAACTTATAATTTTAATTATTAAAATACAAATATCAAAAATAATATATAATCTTTTTATAAAATAAAGCTATTATAAAACAATTTGTACTTCTTAAAATAACGAATGTAATACAGCTAATATTCGGTAAAATATCATATAGTATTGATATAATATAATACATAAAGATAAGCAGACATAGTCTTTTTAAGTAATATAGAAAATATAGAAAATCACATTTTAAAACAGGTAAAGAAGATTCATGAGGTACAATGTGAATTTAATAATAAAAAAGTAATATTTGTTGTATAGATAAATATATATAATGACATTTTATGAAAATTGATATTTTACACGATTGACAAAAATATTAGTAAAGGTATACAATTTGCATATCGTCCAACATTCTATGTATATTTTTTTATATAACAAATTTTTAAGACTGCCAATATTAAATTGTCAATAATCATTCAATATATGCAAACACTACAGCATTTACTTTTTGCCGTGATAAGCAGTGTTAAATATAAAATGTAGATTTACATGTTTACATACATATTCGCAATATGTAAAGTATTATGTTCAAATAACATCAATTTTATTTTTAATTAATAATATATACTAGTAGCCATTTAATTCATTTTATAATTTGTATCTCAAAAAAGATCAATTAATACATTATGTTAAAAAGCGGAGATTTGTAAGAATGTAGGTACAATGAATATTGATGTATTATGTGAATTTACTTTATTTTTTAACTATTGTACTTATGACTTATGCATTTTTATACTAAGAATGTTCTTGTGCTTTTTATATGTATTGTACAGGCATACTCAAAGTGTTTTATACTTTTTTTATAGAAATATATATCTACTGTAACTTATAACATTGTTTAAGATTTATGCATATAGTAGTCTATCGCTGTTGAAAATGCTGCAAAACCTGCTGCTCCAATTAAACCTGCTTTCACACCAGCTAAAACACAAGATTAAATTCAAGTATAAATATATAAAGTTATATTTAAATTTAACATAAAATAGTACCTCTTAGACCTATTATTCCACCTGTTAAACCACCAGCATATGTCCCATTCCTCCAATCAGATTTTCCTCTATACTAAAGGGAATTGTAAAATATTATGATAAATAGATAAATGTAAATTAAACTACAACTTTATATTAAATTTAAAGAATTATTACCGATTCTATCGCACATTCAGTTGCTGAATATACACAACCAACTACAGCAAAATTTTTTGCATAACCTAGTGTTGTAGTTTTCATTTCTCTAAAAACTTCACGAACAGTTTGCTGTTTCTCAATGCTTGCCATATTTGGATTTACACTAGATGAGAATAAACCTATTGCAGCTCCTAAGCCATACCCTACGAATCTAATTTTTTTTTAATTATACTGATATAAATAATAGTTATTTTATAGTATATAATATAAATATACCTATAACACAACTTGCAATACTTTTAAAGATGCAACTTTCCATTACACTTTCTATTAATTTTTCTTCATTAGTTTTAAGTTGTACAGGTCCCACAGTTCTTGGAATTATAATATTTTCTCTAAACCTTTCTTTAGTACCAATAAGATAAAGCGCTATGTTATCCAAATCCATGTCATTTCCCATTCTGTTTTCATTTATTTCTAATGACTGTGATGATGATTTGGATGAATTGATATTAAACATATTTTTCTCAATATTTCTTACTTCTTATAACAGATAGATTAGGACATGTCCCAACTGTTTTGGATTCAATTCTATATCTTTAAACTGCAAAATAATTCTATATTTATGCAATCTATAATAAAAAAAACTTTATGTAAATATAATCAAAATAGAAATATATCAATACAATTCAATCAAAATATTAATATGTTTCTTACCTTAACCTCTATTTAAAAGAACTTAGAAAGATCTTTTTAAATTATGTATTAAAATATATTAAAAAATAATTTTTATATCTTCAAAATATTAATTATTATTGCTGTTTAACTATATATAACAATATTACATTTAGAATAATAAATATAACCGAAATTTTTTGTAACGATGAATACATCAGCTTGCTGCTTGGTGCATATATATACACATAAGAATTCCTAAGTATGATATACACATATTACCTAAAAGTGTTAATTCTAAAAAATATGTACTTTGGAAGAGATTTACACACATTATAAATCTGCATAGGTATATAAATTTGAAATAATTATTACATTTTTACATATTAAGCGTAAAAACTTATTTGAGAAATAAAATTGCAAATAATATTTATCGCAATTATAAAAATTTAGATTTTACTAAAAATTAATATCATTATACAATAATTAGATTCTAAATCTATACATTTTTATTAATGTGATATTTTACTTTATTATTTAAACACCATTAATATGTGCATGTTTAAATATTTAGAATGGCGCCAATGTCTAATATTTAATAGGTTATCATACACGTGACGGCTAAATTCTTAATGTTAAATAGTGAAATTATTAATTTCTTACACTAAGTAATTTTAAAATAATTGTTTGATTATTCGATTAAGTAAACTAAATGATATATTGAAGTCATGGAAGAAAAAACTCAAATGGAAGAAGATAATGATGATGGTAAAAGATTTTATTTACAAAAATTTGTTGAAATTATAGAAAAAAATCAAAACTTAACAATATACAATTTCAGAAAATAATGTTGCTGTTAAAAATACAATTCCACTAATAAAAGATTTATTTCATGTACATGGAAAAGTTGGAGAAGGAACTTTCAGTTCTGTGTACCTAGCTACTCTAAAACTATCTGATGGTTCTAAAAAATTTGCATTGAAACATTTAGTTCCTACTAGACATCCTGAAAAAATTGAACGAGAATTACAATGTATGCAACAGATAGGGTAATTGATATTTTAAGCTTGATTGAAATGCAAACAATATGTATATAAATATATATTTATAATTTCTTTTTCAGAGGAAAAGATTATGTAGTTGGATTAGAATTATGTTTGCGAAATTTTGAAACAGTAATATTTGTAATGCCATATATGAGGCATGATAAATTTTCGGTAAAATACTTGACTTCTTATATCTCAATTAATCTTAATTTCATAATATTATAAATAAGAATTTAATAATCTTAAAATTTAATAATATTAAATAGGAATATGTACAAGATATGACTGTACAGGAAACAAAAGATTATATGATTGCGTTATTAACTGCATTAAGAAGGGTTCATAAATTTAATATTATACATAGAGATGTCAAACCCAGTAATTTTTTATATGATAGATGTAACAAAAGGTATAACAGCATAAATTATATTTATATGAATATATTATCTTAATTTTGTATTTCTTAATAGATACTTGTTAGTTGATTTTGGATTAGCACAAGAATATATAGCAGAGAAAAAATCTAACAATCTTAAATTACTTAATTCTGAAACACAAGTTGTTAAAAGGAAAAGAACGGATGAAGTAATGTATCAATTATTTACAATTGTAGAAGAATTTTCTTTAAAAAACGTATGTTGTTACTCTCTAATATTTTTACAGAACAGTTTAAATCTTTCTCTCGATAGAAGAAGGAAAGGTACAGAAGAAAAATGTTACTGCTTTGGTAAAGCAAAAGTTTGTTCATTATGTATATCAAGACCAGAACAGACAGCCCCAAGAGCTGGTACACCAGGTTTCCGTGCTCCGGAAGTTTTACTAAAGCATCCTTCACAAACACCAGCAATTGATATTTGGGCAAGTGGAGTAATGATGCTCTGTATTCTTAGTGGTACTCAACCATTTTTTCTTTCACCAGATGATTGTACAGCTTTAGCAGAAATAACAACTATATTTGGATCAAATAAAATGCAACAGTGTGCACGCAAATTAGGTTTGAAAAAAATCATTTTTTTAATACAATTTATATTGTAGTCTTTTACTTTCTTTTGTTTGTTCTAATTTATCATTTTGCTTACTTTATATATTTTAAACCTTTCTTTGACAATTCAGGAAAAAAAGTTATCTTTAGTGAAGATATACCAGGGGTTGATATTGTATCTTTATGTCAGAAATTACAAAAAAGAAATAAAGGTTTATTAAATAATAAAGATCATAACACATGTGAAAAGGTATCTTCTATAATTTAACATTTATTTATAAATATAATTAAGAATTTAAGTATAACATTTTTGTTTTTAAATAATATGTAATGTAATGTACTAAAGATTTTATGTTAAAAAATATTTATATTTTAAGGTATCATTGGACACTCAGTTTCCAAAAGAAGCTTATCATCTTCTACTAAGATTATTGGATTTAGATTATAAAACACGTCTTACTGCAGATCAAGCTTTAAATCATCCATTTTTTAAATTATAGTGTATATTTTCATCTTAAAAATTTTTTAATCTATTTTTGGCAGATGTAAAACAGTATATTATAAGTCAGTCAATATCATAAGAATAGCTAAATAATACTACATTTAATGTTATACTGAAAATATTGCACTCTATGAAACTTGTACATATACATAAATGTATACAAATATATAGTATATTATTATTTATATTAAATTAAATAATTTAAATTTTTAGGCATTAAATAAATAGTTTTATATTTTTTATATAATTATATTATATGTATAATATTAGAATATTAATAAATGCAATATTTTTACAATTTAACTATGTCTAAAAATACTTACGTATTACTTAAATATTTTATTGTGTTGTTTGCTATGAAAGATGAAATTGATAATCTTTCTTTAGGCACTTTGCGGTATTATGATAAATATTCATTATTAGATATTCTTTACACACCAAAATTAAGTAAAGTGCATACTGTATATATTTATTCAATATTTTCCAAATTATTTGTATTTTGTGGTACTTGTTCTTCATTTTCACTCTTCCTAATAAGTTTCCATTCTGCTGCAGCTTCTAATGCTTTAGCTGCTAATTCTTTAATTTTTTTGTTTTCCACTGTGTCACTCTTTGTCAAAGCCATTAAAATTTCCATTACATCAGTTTCAATCATTCTACTTGCTACATCTTTTGTACTTTTCATCATATTTAAAACTATTATAATCCCTCTATGTTGTAAATCAGAATTTGGATTAGCAAGTAAATAATGTAGTGATTCTAACCAATCCCTTGAATCAAATATTTTTATGCAAGACTTTATGCTAACTGATGTTAACATTGCTAAGGCCCCTGCTGCCGCCATGCTTGTATCTACATCTTCATCTTCACAAAGAATGACCAGATATTTAACTCTATCGTTTTCTTGTTCATAATACTTAATAGTGTCTTCACACATCATTAAATTATTTATAACCTGCGTGGATGCACGTTTTAACATTTCATGATCTTCATACATATAAGCTTCAACTTTTTGGAAGCCTCCTTCTTTTAAAATTCGTTTTCGAATACTATCATTAACACCAGCTAAGTTGCATAAGGCCATTAAAGCTTCAAAGTTTTCAAGTGCAGAGCATTCTGGATTTAAAAGATTTAAAAATGGTCGAACTACCTCCATTATTCTTTGTCCAGGAAATGCAACTTCTGGATTTATTGTAATTCCTAATCGTGCGAGAGCTTGTGATGCTTGTTTTTTTCCTTTATCTGTGCCATCTAGAGCTAATGGTAAAAGTGCTTTTCCTCCACCTTGTTGAACAACAATTCCTCGTACATCCGGTTGACTACAAATTGCATTAAATACACGTGCTATTAGTTCTTTGCTATTTTGGCTTTCTGTTTTAGAAAGTGCGACTAATGCATATGTTACACCGGCGTTAGCTAATGCAATTACTCTTTTATTTACAAAATCTATATCATCTAACTCATGTTCTTCTGGTATATGATGTTTTGCAAATTTCGCTAATTCAATCATTTCTGGTATAAGTTCTTGTTTATCATATGCATTACATAAATTCACTAATGTAGTAACGACGCCATAAATTACAGACTGATCTCCAGTTTTGGCCAGTTCTATCATTGCTTGAACTGCTTGCACATCTTCAATTAATTTTTCTTTGACTTCAGCATCAAAAGTAAGATATGATAATCCTTCTACTGCCCATTTTCTCATATCTTTTTGTTTTTTAGGATTAATTAAAAACCTTCTACAAGCTTCAGCCAATTTTTTCGTTGCTCCATCAGCAAATGGTCTTATTGTAGCATCTGTACCGCCTGAACTACCTAATTTACACAATCCTACTAAAGCACGTACTCTAATAGAATCATCTTTAGATTGGTACAACTTCTTTAATATATTCACGCCTTGATTGATAATTGTGGTAGCTTTGTCTTTTTTGGATGCAGCGGCAATAATACATTCGCAAGCAACTTTTTGTTGTAATAGATCTTCTGTTCCTGCCATAACAAGTATCATTTCTAAAATACCTCCCTTAGCAATTATTGTATTTCCAACATCTAGTGGACCAAGCAATAAAGTTGTTATTGCAACTACAACACGAACCTGTTTAAAAGAATAATATGACATAAATAAATATATTATATATTTATATTTTTCATAATATAGCTTTCACCAAAGATTAAACAAATATATTATTTACCTTAGATTCTATATCTGGTGTTAGTAGTTTATCTTTTATATATTCATCAATAGCATTTCTAAATTTTTCCTTTGCTGCATCATAATACATATTTTCATAAATTCTTGCCAAGCACACACTTGTTATAGTTCTAGTAGATGATGTAATGTGCATTGAGGATTCATATTTATATTCTTCAAGCTCACTAGCTACTTCCATTAAACGTTTCAAACCATGAAGTTCAACTAATCGTTCTGCCCAATTTAATGTAGTATAGTGGATGTTACGCATAATAAGTTCTATAATTGCATCTCTAGCTAGTCCAGAAATTGTTCTGCTTGTTACACTGTACAGTAAACAAGATAAAATAGTATCTATCTCCTTGTTGTATTTATCACACAATTCTTTGTTTGGTTTTGAATCTGGTTTGTTAGTCATTCCACTGTATGTGTTTAGTATTGTCTGCAAACATAATTTTAAAAAGATATTAAGATGAACATACATCTTAACATTGAAAATAACAATTTTTCATATTTATTAAATTTACTAACCTGTAAGCAATATTGAGCAGCATTTACTCTTTCTGTAATTATACTGTTGATCATCTCTAAACACCAAGGTATACCAATTTGCTTTATAATAGTTTCAGTTCTATTAATGTTATCTTTACATAATTCTGCAATAATTCGAACACCAATTGTTATTATTTCCTCACTTTTCTCAAGTTTAAGCATCTTTATTATTTTAGAGATTACTCCATCATTAAACATTATTTCTGCTCCTGCTCTTTCCCGAGCAAGAACAAGTAAATTGTTCATTGCTGTTTCTCGTTTTTCACTATCTCCTTTTATTTCGAAAGCTATATCTATCATTTGTGATACCTTTAAAAGAACATATTCATGTACTGGTTTGTGTATTATAGAAAAAGATATTTTTATAGTTTCAACTATGCAAAAGTTTTAAAATACACTTTGTAATTGATCTATCATGTTATATAATGAATGCTAATATACAAACCTTTACACTAACACGAGAATTTTGTCTATATCTTTCTTGGACAATTTCATGTAACTTTGCAGCAATAGGTTGAATTGCTTTATTGCCAGGATCTGCAGAAATAATGTATCTTGCATCACGATATGCTTCTTCGTATCTTTCCAATGCTTCTAATGCTTGACATCGACGAAACAATGCTTTTGGATCATTTGGAGATATTTTAAGAGCTTCATCACAATCTTCAATTGCTTTATTATATTCTTCTTGTTTTAAATATGTAGCTGCACGATTCTTATAGTATATAGCTTTCTCTGAATTATCTTCATTTGTAAGTTTCAATGCATTTGTATAACAACTTAAAGCTTCTGACCAATTTCCTTTATTGAATTCCACATTGCCCTCCTCCTTCCATTCATGTGCAGTCAAATTTGTTGTTTTTGTCATGTTGTTTAACTAAACGTTTTTTAATAAAAAAGATTAATTATACATTGCTTCAGAAAAATGTCCGTGTTATAAAACAGTTTAACATAACAATTATTTAAATAAATTATAGTATATTATTTACACAGCATACGTTTAAATTTTAAATAAATAATACTTAATACATAATTGCTATGTCAAGAAGAAATTATGAATAATACCAATACACACATATGTAAAACACTATAATACGTACCAAGAACTAAATATTATATGATTTTCTTTGAAATATTAGAAATTTAAATGTTAAAAGTTTGATTGCCGATATCTCTTTCGAAAGTCTCTAATGCAATACTAAGACTGGCACTGCTTCTACATCGTATTAAAAAGGGAACAGATCTATCCAGACGTCACTAGACTATTGCATGTTTATTTTAAACTGTGTTCGTCCCACGATCGAATAAAAATAAAACTGCCGGGTTAAAATAATTTTCAAACCCGTTAGTAATGTTATCATGCTACCTACATCTTTGCTATATTAATTGAATTTTCTTTTTACAAAAATTAAAAATTATATCTATGTAAAACATGTTTAAATGTATTAAATCATCAATGTTTGTTTATAATACTTCATATTTTCTATTTAAATTGAAATACAAATACGTGTAGCATGTATGTACAAATATATATAAATATGTATGTGCGCTTATAAATATTGGCGCGTTTTTTAAATACGCTAGACACTAGCACTTAATATTATGAAAGCATTGATACATTCACTAGATATATGAAATTGTTTATGTAGAAATTAAAAAGTATAATTTTAGACTTTTATATAACAATTAGAGAACATCATTAACATTATTACCACTAGCTATCTATTTATAGGTTATAATCCTAGGTTTTATGTTTAAGATTGAAGACTAACTTAGGTTTAAAATCTATGATAATTGATTATATCCAAAAACTATAATGTGTGGATGGAGAAATACACACACACACACACGGAGAGAGATAGAGAAAGAAAAAGAACATCATTATTAAAATAAAGAAAATATACATTTATTGAAAAAAGTATTTTATTTATTTTACCTTCATCATTACATTACATTCTCCACATCGCAGTTGTATTGCAGCGATATACGATGATTTTTAATTCTTGTTTCTAATTTCTTCATTATGATGTATGGGTTTATAATTTTCCATTAGATACTTTTTCATTTGTGAATTAAGATTACTATTAATTTGGAAGTTATGAGCGAAATTTTAAATTTAATTTTATATTATATCATTAATGATAACATTATTTGTAATAGAAGTGCTCATGCAGGAAAAAATATACACATACACATAATTAAGCAACTTTGATGTAATAATTGAACTAATTTATAATATTACCGCAATAATTTCCTATGTTATTATTACTGGACAAATTTTTTTATTAAATAAAATTCAGAATCGCGATGTATGTCCAACTACTCGCGATTAAATCTGATGAAAATTGGCAATTGATTGAGCTAAAATATAATATAAATTATTTGAACAATCACCATACATTTAATCCACTTTAGTTGTCGCAAAAATTTTTATGACAAGAAACATATTTAAAAAAGATCGTACTGTACCTCTAAATTATTGAAAACCGATTAAAAAATATACATATACTTGATTTTTATTACAAAAATATATTCAATCCTGTTTAAATTTCTTGCATTGAATAAAAACATAATAGTGTATTATCTTACCGAATATTTCGAAATAAATTTAATTCCAATATTGCATAAGTGTTATATTGATTTAATAAGAAATTCGATATTCTAATGTACATCGATATTTATGGCATGTATAGGAATTATTTTATGTGAGCTAAGTAATATGTACCAATGTGTTCTATTGTATTTTAGATATTAAACATTGTAATAGCACTTACATACTATACATGTTATTTTATTTATGAACCTACTTAATAACATTCGTGATTATTAAATATTTCGTGATAATAGTTATACACATATGTCTAAATTTTGTAAACATTTTTATATGAAACATACTTAAACACTGTAAAAAGAATTTTGGATATATGTTTATGAATAACTTCGCTTGTAATTTTATACTGTATAACTTATAGTAAATCAAAATAAAAATTCGTTATACTTATTAATATCTAAAATATAAAGCTATTACAATTTTATTAATTTATGAAAATAAGATTGAAAACTGCAATAGAAAATTTATCTCTTTTATACAAAACTTAGTTATATAGGTAATATACACTGTGTTCTACTTTTTCCATTTTATAATAGAAATTATATTTTATAAATTGCACAAGTAAATCTTATATGAAAATATATTTATTTTTAATCACAAGAATTTCCGCGACGAACCTTGGACTAGCAATGAATGGTGATAAGTAATTAAGAATAATCTAGAAATTTGTAACCAGAGTCCACTTATATGTAAAATCATATTAAGATAGACTACTTACATTATCATTGATTAATAAAAAAGGTAGTACGAATGATGATAATTGAAATGTTGCGAGGTTATGATAGAAACAGAAATTTCGTTATTAACAAAATATGGTGATAGAAGAGATGAGTTCTTTTTATTTTAGTAGACTATTATTATTGAATGTTTCAGCTGCCCCTAGCTTCTGTTGAAGATGCTTCTTCACCACGTTGTATTTTTAGCCATTCAACAAATTCATCAAGCATTACTGGCCCTGTAAAAAATGCATGCACTAAATGTAAAGTATACACATAATTAAAATATATTTGTCAGTGACATTATGCGATTACGCACATGCTCCATCTAAATCATAATTAGCTAAATCATGATTGATTGTACGAGAAAATTCTAAAATGTTGCACCACTGATCTTTATTGATCACTTTGTACTTCGATTGATCTAGGAACTGAGCGAATTGTGTAAACAATGGCCAATGTTTTCCCAAAAGTAATTGTAACATAACTCTTGCTGTTTCCATATCCATACTTCTTTGATCTTTGTCCTAAAATATGGTGTATAATACATATACATGTCTGCAAAAGTTTTAATACATACAAAATATAATACTTACTCTAGCAAAATCATAAGCATATCTGTATATTCCCTTAAATGTATGTGGATCATTTAATTGATTCCTTAGGTACTCAAGTTTCTGTTGTATTTTACTAATAGAATCACACTGTAAGTCCGAAAGACCTTTTAACCATTCGCTTAGTGTAAAGAAACCCATTTGTCGGGCATTCATTTTATATGCAAGAACAAGCATTACTACATTTTCAGGTTCTACACCAATATCCTCACAAAACTTTTCCATTCCTTCAGGCCCAAGAGTATCTGAATCATCAGGTGTTGTATATTCTCTAAACCATGTGATACAACGTTTTTGGGAAAAAGATGAAGCAGTTGAAACATCTTCTGTTTTTGAATAACGTCTTGCACTGGAAGGAAGTAACATGTTTTGTATTGTAATTAACATAAAAGGATCCAACAATGTGACACAGTTATAAAATTTAACTTCAAATCGTTATTGGTTTATACATATAACATAAGTTTAAATTTGTTGTAACACAATTTACCTAGATGTATGTCTAAGTCTTTTTGAAGGATGCCTCGATATACCCTCTTCATGAGCACTAGGTGACATTTCAATAGGCGTATGATGATTTGTGCTAGAGGGCGCTCTACGCTTGCTGCGTGGCATCCCTCTTTTAACTAAAAAAGTAATTTAACGTTTACATGAATTACCATAAAATATAACAATTAGCTAATTGATATAGTTATTTACTTATTATACACAGTCCTTACCTATTAATTAATATGTAATAATTAGTATATTAAAATTCCTAATATAATGAATATGTATATAATTCTCAAAAATAAATATATTATTAATGAAACTCTTAATAACGTATTCATAATTTATAAATATTTTCAACTGACATTAATTACAATAGACTGTTATATCTAATTTATATAAGTCTTGATTGTTTTAATTCAGTAACTAAATATGTAATATACATATTTATAAAGATACTCTCAATTTTCCTTCATTAAGAGAATAAAAAATATGAATTGACAAAACAATAATAAGTCAATATCAAAAGAGGCATATAACTAATTTGTCTATATATTGAAATAGTATAAAAAGAAATAGTATAAATAAATTACTTACCACGCAGCAACAATGTAAGTAATATAAAAGATTAAGAAGATTCAAAGGATCCGTAATATAGCTGGTTTATACTGGCTAAACTGACATTTCCTTTCAGTCTTAAAAGATCGAGTTTGAGGTTAGGTTCGGCAATTAATCGGAGTATATCGTAATTTTCAATGTTTTTTACTTTAGCTTTAACCACTTTGTACATGTGATGTTGCAAATAAATACCTAAGAGTTATTAATATATATTTTCAGACACACTAATCTTGAATTATGTTTTAATGTAGAAAAAGAAGTATCCAGTTAAATAGTTACAGAGCTTATATATGCAAATTATTTTCTGCTGCGACATGAGTCGTATCGTAATACCAAATGCTTGCAGAAAGATGAATCAATGATTATCACATTATAATGAAATATATAAATGTATAATAAATTGAAAAGACCCTCCCTACCTTGTTGAATGAACCACTAGAACAATTGTACCAGAAATGTATTTCTCAGAGTCAAAAGTCAACATCAATATAAAACTTGCTTTGTAGTTTAGTCTATAAAAATAATATCAAACATAGTGCCAGCGTCATCAAATATTTAAGTAATTTATTAATTTGGATATTTTGTACTACCTAAACGCTGTACGGTTAAATAAAATTTTTTGCAGCTCAGCTTTATTTCATTTTATTGCCGTTTTGAGACAGCATGCCTTTTCGCAGGGATACCAAATGTAGAATTTATTTCCCACTAGCATGAACAATTATGGAATAAAAATGAATATTGATGTTTCATCATTAATTTGTATTATTTTAATATTAGCAAGGCTTAGTATAGGAAACTTAAAAATGTAAAAATTTAAGTGATACAGTGTGATACCATAAACTAACAATTTAAAAAAAAACATACACAATTTATAAAATATTAATACACTATTTACGTATATTTGCCATTTTTATGTTAAGATTAATCTTTTATTTATAAATTAAGAATAAAAATAACATGTATACAAATCAAACCAGAAGTGAACAACAGGATAAGGGCATTATTCAATATATATTTTTGTAGCACAGTTTAAGTTCACAAATAATGTTACCACTTTGATGTTGTTTCCAATGTTACCGATTCAGCAATAGTCAAGTAGCAGTACCGACCGTTAAAAAAACAGAGATCTTGTTATTGACAGTCAAGGTACAGGGGGCGTAAAAATCTCCGTGATTTTTTTCACGATCGGTATTTCAGAACGTGAGACAGGAAAGTCCAAATCCCAAATTATGAATGTGAATGTTGTTGATTTGAAATTCGAAATTATACATTTGTATAAATAATTACATTATAAATTTTATTATCATCGATAGTAGTTACATATGTTTTGTTAATTCTTCCTGTCTAATTGATGAATTGAAAAAGTAATTTACAGCTGACTATTTATTTATGTTACATTATAATAGAAGATTAAATAAAATTTATGTTAATACAATATTTTTGAGAGACAAATATGGCTACTATTGATGCAGAAACTAATAAGGAGAAGAATAATTTCTTAGCTGCATATCACATCCTAAAATTTTCAAAAAATGATAAAGATGATACAGAAGTTGTAGACATTGAACGTAGATGTTTTGCTATGAAATATTTAACAGCAAAACAATGGTAAGTTGTATATTTTTTTCCTCTATTCAGATATAAGTAATTTATTCAATGTATCAAATACATACATAAATTATTTCATTTAGTGAATCAGAAGATGTAGCAGCTTGTCTACTTCAAAGAAGTTTGGAAGATTATCAAAACTTAATGGAAAATAGAGATGGGATAAATAATTATTGGAAACAATGTAAGTTACAAATACCAAAGATCAATAGTAATCCACAGAAATGGAAGTCAGGTTTATGCGATATAAATATGGCACTAAATTTTGTGAAATCTTTACCTTGCCAAGATAATAATACCATGCCATGTCATACAAGATTATTTAATGACAGACATGTGGAGAATATCATTAATATATGGAAAAATAAAGAAACTGAATCAAGAAATAGAAAGATAAGTACTCAAGCAAAACCAAACCTTAGTCAGAGTTCAAATGCAAGTAGTAAAAAAGAAGTTGAAAATAACATGCAATGTGAAATTGATAAATCATTATTTTCATCCAATAGCTCTACAGATGAAAGTATTAGCACACAAATGAGTTATAATAAACAATCTAAGACTTATTCTGTCAATCAAGAAAATCAAATTTATGCGCGACAAAGGCTTGTCAAGTTTGAATCTAGATCAAACTTTAAATTTACAAGAGAAGATTCATTTAAAGCATCTAAAAATAATCAGGACCAATCGAATTACCACAGAAATAATATGAAATTAAAAACACAAGTTTCTGTTCAGCATAATGAAGAAGATCCTAATACTGTTAAATCTAAAATAAGCTTTTTCAAAACTGCTAGAGATGAACTAAATGTGCAGCAAATGAAAGCTAATAAGCCAATGCAAAAAAAGACTCTAGGAGGGAAGGGATCTGTTAATTCTAAATTTGTTTGTCCATTTAAAAGGGAAAAAGAGAAAACTCAGGAAAACACATACAATAATGAAAGTGACACAATAGAAGATGAGAGATTAAAAAATGTAGAATCAAAAATGGTTGAACTAATCAAGAATGAAATAATGGATTCAAAGACAACTATTTGTTGGGATGATATAGCTGGTTTAGAATACGCGAAAAAGATTATAAAGGAAGTAATTGTGTATCCTATGTTGAGACCTGATATTTTCACTGGTTTACGTCGACCACCTAAAGGAATTTTATTATTTGGTCCACCAGGTACAGGGAAAACACTTATAGGAAAATGTATAGCATCGCAAAGCAAATCAACGTTTTTTTCAATATCTGCAAGCTCTTTAACTTCAAAATGGATAGGTGAGGGAGAAAAAATGGTCAGAGCATTATTTGCTGTTGCTAAGGTTTATCAGCCATCAGTGATTTTTGTTGATGAAATAGATTCACTGCTCACTCAAAGATCTGAAACTGAGCATGAAAGTTCTAGGAGATTAAAAACTGAATTTTTGGTGCAATTAGATGGAGCTACAACTGCAGATGAAGATCGCATTTTAATTGTAGGAGCAACAAATAGACCACACGAACTAGACGAGGCAGCACGTAGACGACTGGTTAAAAGATTGTATGTTCCTCTACCTGAATTCCAAGCTCGTAAACAGATCATAAATAATCTATTAATAACTGTTCCACATAATCTTACTGAAGAAGATATAAATAATGTAGCTGAACAGTCAAAAGGATATTCCGGAGCCGATATGTCGAATTTATGTAAAGAAGCTAGCATGGGACCAATTAGAAGTATTCCATTTAGTCAATTAGAGAATATTAGAAAAGAAGATGTCAGACAAGTAACAGTCGATGATTTCAAGGAAGCACTGGTACATGTACGTCCTAGTGTATCAGAATCAAGTCTAACAACTTACGTTGAATGGGATGCTATATATGGAACTGGAACAGCACAGAATTATAAAGCATAACACATACTTTTACCATTTTTATACTAGTATTACAGTGTATTTTTGTACAGTACAAATTTTTATAACAAAAATATTTTTGCGCTATAGCGAACAACTTCTTAATAATTACAATCAAAAACTCAAATTTTCATTTATTATTATATTATAAATAAAACTTAATTTATAAAAAATTTTACATTAGTCTTATAATTACATTTTGGTTTGCTTAAAGAGTATATCACATAAACTTAACAATATAGAATTTTTTGTGGTAACCAATAATTAAATATTCCTCAATATTAACCATTATATTTAATGAAATAACAGTTGAGGAGTCAGGACACAATTTGTTTGAATTAATAGCATTAAAATCAATTGCTCCAAAATCGTTTATATAATATATATGAACATTTCCTGCATAGAAGTAATTATTTAATACAATTGTAAATAATCTTATATTAAATAGAAAGATTACCTGAGTCCAATCCCAAAATGAGTACATGCGCATATATTAAAATTGCAGTAGGTGTCCCATGTAAAATAGGAAATAAATTATAGATTTTCCATTCTTTTCCTTGTACCAAAAAACCCACATATCCATATTCTATAATAATTGCATTATTGAAATATTTTATTAATTTTATATGATTATTTTATATATCTATTTAGTGTATATAATTTCTTACCTGTAATACAGGCTATTATATTTGGTTTAAATACATAATAACGACGAATTCTTATATTTAGTGGTTGAACACGTGTATAAGAGTTCACGTGTATAAGTGTATAATCCTTTTGATTTGCATTCAAAGTCAAATCTACACAGCGCCCTCCTTTTGTATATAAAAGTACCTAAGTCACAATTTAATTTAAATAATAAATCAAGAAATTATAATTTCTTTATATAGTTACTCCATTATTATTACTTTATTATTGTCTGCACCAATAGCAATAATATTATCTGAATCAAGTTCATACACAGTTTTTGGTATTGATCCCACAATACTTATTATATTATGCATGGCGATATAGCAATAACTGTAACTTGTACTATTAAATGTTTAATATTTAGTAATGATCACATTGATTGTTTTGATTATAGTTGTTTTGATTATAGTGTGTCCTTTAAATCATACCAAATTAACTTTCCATGGGTTCTATCAATTGGCTTCAATGTACTCACATCCCAAAAGCATATGTGATTATTTATAGAACTAGATATACAAACAATACTTGTTTCTATAAAATATAAATGATTAATTAGAAACCTTCTTATCAGATTTTTGTTTAGTAAAATTTATGAATACCATCTCTGAGAAGCTTTACACTTTCTATATATTCCATATGATCAACTATATGTTTGCTTGTCCGTAAATTAGGAATATTGTAAAAATAAACGAATCCTGCAGATGTCCCCATTGCTAATAGGTTTCCTACAAAACACATTTGTTATGAATACTAAATACAATTTTGTATTTTTAATGTATTACCTGAAGTATCTATACAAGTAATATATTCTGAATGATGGTCTTTTAATGGCTTAATACATTTACTTTGTGCATTACATTTTTTCATGTTTTTGCATTTAATCCATAATTTATACATAGCTATCCAAAATTTAACATCATGTTTCTCATTAAAATTAGTATATTTCTTTGGACTCAATGTTTCGCATAAAGTGGTCCAAAAATGTTCAGGAATTTTATCTTTGCACAATTTATGCCACAGGGTACTTTGCTATAACGAATAAGCCAGAAAAATAATTGGGAGATTAAATACGAATATGTATTAATAATAATGTATTATGTGGGTATACATACTCATTCTGTTAAAAGCACACAAGTTTTGTAGTAAAAATTATAATTATTTACCTGCAATACTTTATCGATAATTTCCTTCCAACATTTACAAATTATTTTCAAATTTATAAGTGTTAGTGGATCGACGTACAAAAATATATGTTCCCATATATCGGGAGGGAAAATCATTGTCGTATTATAAATCAAACAAATTAAACGTAACTAAATGAAAAATGTTCAAGATTTTCAGCTATAACATATGTATTTCCTGTTAGCTGCTTGCTACGTTCTATGCTATAAATGTATGTAAAGTTTTTATCGATTGTTATCGACTTTCATCGCAATGTTGTTGCGTGTTACGTTCGAAACAATTTTGAAAATTCCTGAAATTTCCATTCATAATTGCGTCGGTGATTATGAAAGTGGGGTAAGTTTTATATTCTTTTTTTCAAGATATTTAGATATCTAGACTTTTACATTTGGGTAAAAGTACTTTTACATGATAAAACAAAATATTTCACGGCAAATTCTTAATTTTATAGTACACATTCTTTTTTAGATAAAATTTTTAATTAATTACAAGATTTTTAACTGCTGAACAAATTTACGAAAATATTTTATGTTACTGTAACATAAATCGATGTAATATGTACTGAATGATAAATGAGATTTTTTAATTTTCTACTCAGTAACTTTCATAATCACCGGCGCAAAATTTGTTCGATGAGTGACTCCATTTATGTTACTAAATTTAATAATTGTTGAAGAAGTATGATTAAATCTATTTGAGAGCTTTTACATAAAATGCTTAATGTTTATAAGAAGAATCATTTTATTTCATCATATGTCAAGAACTACATAGAAGTTATAGAATTTATAGGGTAGGTCGAAGTTCCGTTGTATGTTACATATCGGAGAAAGTGTTCCAGTTTCAGTGCAAGATTCATTAAGAGGATAAAAAAAGCTTAAAAAGGTCAAGAGCATTTGATGTCGAGTCGAATCAATAAATATTAAATTATAGTTTAAAGAGGACCATCTACGCCAAAAATTTTGTATTGGCTAGGAACGTAATGTGACATAGAAAATATTGATTTGACATTAAGCCAGAGCTTTTACCAGGTTCTGCACGTGTACGGATGAGTGGAATCTCTAACCTTGAAAATTTTAAACAATCTCGTCTCTATAAGAATAACTGTAGCAAATTCACTTCATTCATTATATAATTAATTGCAAAATGACAGATCAAGGTATATATATATTTTGTCATTTATATACTTATATATAATACAAATTAAGAATAAACATTTATAGCTAGCAATCACATATTACATTTTGATTATTTGGAAAATTTTTGATATTGTATATCTAATATAATAATAATTTAAAAAATTATATAAATATTTTAAAATTTATTCAGTAATTTTCTGAATTACCAAACCGTTGCATTTTTCTATTGATATTAAATTTTAATATTATTGATAACACTTAATATAAAGTTGATTGTTTTTAATGTTTTTCATTCCTTAGCTATTTCTTCAAAAGATAATTACGAATGTGAAATGGATGGAACAAGTGATGATGACAGCGGAGATGATTGGGAAGAAGTGACAGAAGATTTTGAATCTATACCGTGCCTTTTTTGTAATGAAGTTGCCAATAACTTTTCTATGGCACTAGAGCATCTAATAGCTTCACATAGATTTGATTTAAAAAACTTTATAATCAAACATTCTTTAGATACTTATTCGTATATTAAATTGATTAATTTTATTAGACATAAAAATGTTTTACCTGATCAGCTAAATGCATTGAACATAAAAACATGGGAAAGTGAGGAATACTTAAGACCTGTTATAGAAGATGACCCTTGGTTAATGTTTGGTAAGTATGAATACAATTAAATTCATTACAAATTAGTGTTTCTTAAATTATATTTGATTTTTATTTATTATTTCTGCACACAAAGATATTGAAGATTTAGAAGAAAAGACAACGAAGCCTATTGCATATACTGTGAATTCAGAAAATGGGTGTGTCACATTATCTGAGGCACATTTTGCTGAATTACAAAGAACAATACAAACACTTAGAGCACAATTGGAACAACGTGAATCAGCATGTCTTTTGGCAATACAGGTATTCACATAAAAAGCTTAATGTCTATATACCAAATAAAACAGATATTAAAACATTCAATTCTAGCAAATAGATGAAATGGCAGAAAAAGCACAAAAATTGATCTTAGATGGTGATTTAGATGAAAACAATACTCTCAGCTCTTCTGGTAATTCTAATTGTAATGTTGATAAGGGTTACTTTAATATTTACAGCCATTTTGCTATACACCATGAGATGTTAACAGTATGTATATGTATATTTTTTGAATAATGAGTATGATTCTTTAATAATGAGTACAATTATTTTTACAGGACAAAGTACGAACCGAAAGTTATAGAGATGCATTCTTAACAAATGCTAACAGATTTGGTAATTGTGTGATATTAGATGTTGGTTGTGGAACTGGAATTCTGTCTATGTTTGCAGCAAAAACTGGATGTCGCAAAGTAATTAGTGTTGATCAATCAAATGTAATATATCATGCAATCGATATAGTGAGGTAAATAGAATATAATAAATAGCACTTTCAATATTTGGTTTTTCTTATCTAACATGATCTTTTTTAATATATCATAGAGAAAATAATTTAAGTGACATTATCACTTTAAAAAAAGGTCGGCTGGAAGACATTAATCTCGATGAAGATAAAGTAGATGCGATTGTGTCTGAGTGGATGGGATATTTCCTTCTATTCGAGGGTATGTTAGATACAGTGATATATGCGAGAGATAACTATTTGACCCCTGGTGGAATACTTCTTCCTAATAGATGCACACTCAGTATTGTGGGAAGTGGAGATACTAGTATGTATCTTTGAAATAATAGAATTATATAATATTTTTAAATTTACTCTTTCTATTTTATTATTTTTATCTTATCAATTTTTGTAGGGAGATATGTCGAACTCATTGATTATTGGTCGAACGTGTATGGTTTTAAAATGAGCTGTATGAAAGCGGAGGCTTTACGTGAACCGAGTATAGAGATTTGTAACGCCGACGAATTAATAACTAGCACTGTTGAGATACAAGCATTCGATTTATACAAAGTAACGAAAGATTGCGTAAATTTTTCATCGCCTTTCGAGTTTAAAGTAAAAAAGACTGGATCGTTAACTGCGATTGTTGGCTATTTTGATATCTTCTTTGACTTGGACAATCCAATTTATTTTAGTACGGGACCTTATTCGCCTCCAACACATTGGAAGCAAACAGTATTTTCATTGAACGAACCTATTAGTATTACCGAAGGTAAGTTAAATAAAAATTGAAATAAAAATTATTGATTGTCAAATACAAGAAAATAAATATAAGAATTTTTTATAGGGGAAATTTTACGTGGTAAATTAGTCTGTCGTAGACATGTTAGAGATATTCGAGGACTCATGGTTACAATTCATATTAAGAATACTAGCCAGGTTTATTACTTAGAATAATCTAATGATATTCGCTTTGAAGTCTACTTAATAGACGTAAGTGCCAAAAAGGAAAAAAAAAGAAAAAGAAAAAAACAAATAACATAGGGTCCATAACAGCTTGCTGGCTATAAAATTGTTGACGACTATCATTAAAAATTAAATAATAGATGAAATATGGTTTAAAAAGCGTAGGAAAAATCGTTCAGTATCCGTATTTTTTATAGGATTGTGATTTACATTTTGAGTCCCTGTAAAACTGTAGAAATCATATAATCTCGTATAGATCGAAAGGTTTGACTCCTGCAATGATGAAGATAGACATAAACAATCTATATAAATAAGATTTTTTTACTTTATTATATACTTTTTTTTAATATATATAACCAAAGATTATACGTTGATTGTTTCCGTAAATTATCTTACATAATCACAACGCACATGCTTTCTACAGGATATCGTCGCAATTAATGCGAACTTTACGGTAGAGATTATTTACGATTCGTGCCTTTTTGATAGTCGATAAACTTAAACATTTATAATTGACCATAAAGTTAACATTTTGGAAGGTTAAGTAGTTCCGAGAAAAACGATATGATAGCGTTTCATTTTACAGTTCTGTCGAATTATGTAAAAAATTTTACGATGGTGTTAAAAAAGATATTTAAATACATACCCGGTTGCACAAATATTCTATTGATTCAAATAATGATAGTTCCAAATTTTTTAAATATTTCTTAATGATCATTTTAAATAATAATATTTTGTATTTGAAAAATGTATTTCAAAAAAAATGATCAAATTTAATTAGTGCAGTCGGGATTATTCTTACGCTTTTATTACGCAAACAACGATTTCGAGTTCGCTCGAGTTAAATTTAATCCAAGAATCCTATAAATAACTTCAACAAATGAATTAAAAAGGGAATATGCATAATTTTTACCAGCATATCTTCTTCCGCCACGATACTATGTATCTTGAATTTCAATATTTCATACTTGTTAATGACTAATCGAATCGTCCAGAATTTATTTAAAAATACAAATATTTTTGCCAGCTTTCTTGCATGTGCTATTGTAGAATAAGTATCCACATTTAATAATTAACCGTTAATGAAACGAAAATGAATTAACACCAATTATAAATCCGATATTTCATCTAATATAATTTATAAAAAAAAAATAATGTGATTATACTTCTTCTCGATTTCCTTTAAGACTATTCTAGGAAAAGAATTTATGGTGGACCTGTATTGGTTACGAACCTATAAAAATTTAGTTCCCTCTTTTGAAATTGCCTGGCATGTTGTTTGTAACCCAGGGTCAATTAAAAAAGTGCTTATGCTTCCAGATTAAGGTATGTAATACAACTCTGTGATATAAAAAAATAAGTAATAGTAAATTTATTTGATTGTAAGTCAGAAGGAATTAATGCCTTCCTTGATTATAATATGTGTACTTTTACATAAGTAATCTATTACGCTAATGCTTAAAATCAAATAAATTGAAAAAATCTTACAAGTTTAAATTATTTCGTATTCACATTTTGCTATCACGTATTTCTATAAATTCAGTCATACATATAAAAACCTCGTCATTTTTATTCATTTATACTGTTTTTTACGTTATTTAAATCTAGTCAGTATGTATCATCTATAATACTAGATCTTTTCTTCTTAGTCTTTTATTTAGATTATTCATTGCAAGTTGATACTCAAACGTTTCGATTCAATTAACAAAATACTTTCACTTCCTTTTTCAATATCAAAATATACATTGACAAATCTCTAATTGTAGAAACGTTATCTTTTTAAAGCAATTTTAAGATACATCCTGTGAGCGAAATTCACAATATTACTTTACAGGTCACAAACGTTACTTTTACTTTTTTGTACAATTTTTATAACAAATGCAATCCTAAACTTTTAATATCGGAAGTTTGGATTATCAGTTTGCCAACCCTTTGCATTTGGTCCAAATTGATAAACTAATCTTCTACCGAGTACAGGTTGAAAAATTTTGCTTTTATAATAGTACCTGAAAGAATATTTTTTATATAAAAATATTGCACAATCACCAAACATAATTTAAACAAAAAGTGAATGAAAAATTACCTCATTGCTCGACTCAGTTTCTCGTACGTCATTTTTGTGTTTCCTTTTCTTGAACCCCATCGTTTCGCGACCTCGTCGCTTTTAACGAACCGAAATTTCGCTTGAGAATAATCTTCCCAACAGATTAAACTTGGACACGTTTCTCGATTACGTAAGAGGTCTCTGATGAACTCCCAAAGCTTTCCCTGGCTAGTAGCTATATAACATTATATTAGTATCATTACATCATTGAATTAAGAAATATATACTTTAATTCAAAGTAAAAATGCTTACAATTTTTTTTTGGTTTTAATACTCTTGGTCTCCCTGGTGGCCGTTTGGTAGTTTGGTAATCAATACTATTATTATCTGATTCTGCGTCTACAAAAATAAAAACAATATTTACGTACTTTATTATAAAAAAAGATAATTGTTTTGTATTAAAAAATTCGAAGGATTTATATTACCTGATGTACTGTTGGAATTAATTCGCGCATATTCGTCTTCGGAATGAGGATGGATGGTATTAAATGGTGGAACTGTAATTACATAGTTTTGTTTTTACTAACTACTAATGACGACTGATTCTTAAATAAAAACTATCAATGAGATACAGCGAAATAATATTATGGTAGTTTATTACACTATTATTTTTTGTTATCAACATTCACACGTAATCACAATTACATACGTATATTCGAGATATGCTGAGAGTGGAGTAGGTCATAGAGTCGATCTCCGTACATAGGATCATGGTTGATAAAATCGTCTCTGGTAAAGGTGACCAACTCGTTTCCTGGTACCGCAAGACTATGTTGTATCAGACTATACGGTTGTCCGATATAAGATGCCGCAGACATCAACCAGTTTATTGTTTCTTCTTGACACCAGTTTCTAATAGGTTTATCAGACCAACCAGTACCATCAATTTCATTATTTTCATCACCTGTTGAATTGAAAAAATTGATACAAGTCGAAAATGAAAAATACATCAAGATAAAATGAAACGTACTTTTATAACATCATAAAACAAGATTATCTTTCAGAACAAATTGTTTGGAAAATATAATTACTACATAATAGCTGGTTCTATATGATTCTATATATAGATATATAAATAAATAATAATAATATTTTATATTGTAAAATGTATATTAATAAAATGTTAATGATATATTAATAAAATTAATATAATACTAATTATAATAATGACGTTTGAAAGTATTGATATAATCACTATTAATATAAATGAAAATATAGATGAATTACCAAAGTAACACTTTTTTCGGGGGGGTTCGTAACTACGCGTGGTCAGGGCATTAGTTTTCAATGTGACCAATGAGTCCATGTCCAGTACGAAATGATCATCGTCGTCATTTAGATTAGGAAACGAAGGGCACACCTGTAAACAGAACATATCGCATGACAAACAAATCCGAAACGAAATCGGGTTTCTACGTTAATGACCTTGTTGGCGTCTTCAACCGTCCTGTCTCTTTTTATCGCTAGAGACTGAGAAAAACGAGATCACTACAATCTCGTTTCCTTGGACTGGCTTTTATACGCGTACGACAAAGATATATACATATATGTATGTATTTACGTCTCGATTCTGGGCAGAGCATCTACATAAAACGGATATCGGTAATTTGAAATAAATAACCGCAAATCGTTGTTTCAAATGTTATTTATTTTGTATTACGTGGCTTCGAACGCTTTATGCAAAGTCAAGCATGCGGTAAATGATAATAATATCTTATATTAGTAAATTAGTGTGCATATAAGTGTTGCTTAGCCGCAATTAACTGATATGTAACATTATTGTTCCAAGTATCATATTTTTATAATTATTTTTGTCGTGTTTTATCTCTTTGTAGTAGTTTTTTCTTCGTAATTTCCAAATATTCAATAGAGAAAGTATCATATTTTAATTTTTAGTCTTTAAGTTATTATTAAATTTTGCATGGATGCATGTTAATCCTTGTAAACTTATTTGGACGCTGTAATGGGTGCTATTGATATCTTTTGATATATTTTCTTTTTTTTTTAATAATATGTATAAATGCAGCATATACAGTTTGCCACAAAAGCATTTGATACAACGACGGTCAGTAGATAGTCATATAGCCTTTTTCTCGATTAAAAAATTCCAACTAGCATCTGTGTCAATATTTGCGCAATAATTTACTGTATCAATACAATTGATACAGCATTGTCAGAAATATTGTTCTGTTCCGTAGAATTGACAACATTTTATTGCTCTCACAAATCATTTCACTAAATCTACAAATGCACTTGTTTCGCACTTAGGTGCGAATACTCGTACGATATAGACGCTCGAGTTATCGCGTCGCCGATCATCATCACTTTTCGTAGAAACGCAATTTTTACAATTTTGCAACTCTTTTCCAAACAGAACGATAAACTCTCGTACTAACTTGATAGAAATATATTTTAAATTTTTATTGTATCTAAAGAAAGAAATGGAACATCGTTTGATACCTCGTAAATCGGTTGTCAAAAACTTCGAACAGTTTTTCTATTTATAACTTCTTCTAATCCTTTTTATTCGTTACATTAAATTTACAAAAATCTTCTTTTTATTCGTTACATTAAATTTACAAAAATCTTTGATTAATCATTAGAAGTTAACACTGTAATTGTTCATTTCTCTATTCCACTTTACCTTAGTCTAAAGTACTTTAATGGCATTTCTTACGATATGCACGTATGAATTAAACGAAATAATTTTCCCAAACGTTTTATAGCTTTCCGTTTTTTCATACTCAAATATCAGTCTGGAATTCGAGAAAAACAGTATTTTTTTAGAAAGTTCATTATAGCACACTAGCGCTTCACGCGGTGCAGTACTAACAAACCTTTTTCTCTCTAGCACGTAAGGCTCACACATGCGTTCTTTCTCCAGAAAGATTACAGAACAGGTAAACAAGTAAAACTCATATAAAATAATCAAAAAACACCGTACAATCCACTAAAACCAATTCAAATAATCCAAACAGAACAACTTTACAACTTTTTTAGATAATCGTAACTCACCTCCACTAAGTCGGTTCTATCGTAACTACTGAACGGATCCATTATTAAGTTCATTCGATTCTTCAACTAAGCAAATACAAAGACTGTCGTACAAACGTAACAATATGTTCGTTACAGAGAAGTGTCACGATTTACGCGAAGGTAAATGTATGTCACAGCGCGGCGTGAACAAGTCGCATCACTGTCTGTTGGAAAACAGATCGAAAACAATTATACCTCAAACTAAACACGAGGTCGCGGCGTTGTCGCGCAACGCGATACTGATTGCCGGTCGCCGAAATGTCTCTGACGAAGACGCCAGGCGATGTGGTGACGCGAAAGACGTCAGCGGGAGTACCACGGGGACGGATAGCGCGGAAGAGCAGGTTTCAACGGGGATTTCCCGCTCTTTGGAATTGACCAATCATCGGCGACGTGCTTCACGATAGCTGACGCAATAATTGCGGATACACACCATTGGCGACGGTTGCCGAGATCCGGAGAATTCGAGACGAAAACGCAACCGAAAATATAGCTAACGCGACGGTTATTCCCCAAGTGGCTTCATTATTTTGCGATCCAACGAGGTCGACCGGACGGTGCACTGGGGTATCCGTATCATCGAAAATCTGGCCGAAAATTCATCTTCTTTAATTTTTCCTCAACTGTGAAATTTTCATTCTTAGGAAAAACCAAAGCAAGAATATTATATTTACAAATTTAATTTCTGCATCTTTGAAGTGATACATACGTGTAATAAATAAAGCTAAATTTTGATAATGGTCTCCTCAGCCCTTATATGCCGTATTTTTTATTGTTGTATCAACTATTCTCTTATGATAAACAATATTTTAAAATGGACTATAATTTATTCATGTTTTTTAAGAATGTCATGTATCACTTAAAATATCATCCTGTTATATTTCAGGATACATCCCAATTTAAAAAAAAAATTAATTGTAAAGAATGCTTTGTTATGCTTATAGTATAATCGCTCGAATTGAATTTCTTTAGCTATTGTAAGTAGAAATGATAATAATGTTACGTATTTTTTAAACCACTAGAATCATTTGGAATTAATTTGATAATGCGGATTCAATTTGCGATATAATGCAAGAGCGAAAGTTTAGAAAAAGAAACGGAATATCTTGCAGACTTTCGCCGAACCAAGAAAATTTTAAGAAGAACCTCAAGCGTTTAAATACAAAATGCATATCTCGCTTAAAGTAGGAGAGAAGAGGGTTGCATCATAAGGGGTTACAGTGTACTATTCAAAATTCTGACATGTAAAATAGATCCTCTGGTTTATATAAAAAGAGGTTTTTTTAGTATATATTTGGGCAAATATATGTTATGAAAAATTCATATGTGGCGTTTAAAATACATTTTTTCCAAACAAATACATAGGTTGTTTGCCGCCAAGTAGGAACACGTGTTGCGAAGATTCGAGTTTTCGCAGTTCAAATTACTAAATCAACCAAACGATATCAATCTTTTTTAAGGTTAAAAGGTTGTACGTCCAATCGGTTGTATATAAAATGATTCCGCAAAAACAAATAACAGATAAGAAATGATCGAATGTAATTAAGTGTGCATGTCTGTGTACAAATATCTTAAATATACTTTATACTTTCATTAACTAAACAACGCATGAAAGAGTTATCGGATATAAATATGTTGTCATAGATGGAATTTCATTCAATGATTTAATGTAATGATTTATAATAATACTAATTTGGGTCAGTAAGGAAAATTTTTCTAGTGAATAATATGCAGTTATAGAAGCATATAATTAATCTATTTAGTTAAATATATTTTAATTTCATGAAATATTTAAATTCGACTGCTTTAATTATCTTATAAAATCATTCTCACTCTCTCCAATCTTTTATAAAAATATATGCGACTTATATGCTGTATTTACAGATATCATTATATTAATAATCGTGTCTTCAAATATTTCCAGTCGATCTATGCTGTTGCGCGAAGCCAGAGTCTTGCGGTTAATCTAATTTCCATAAAATGGAAATCGCTATCGGGCTTCGATTTTTTCCTGGAAGTATCTTTTTTTAAAAAAAAAAAACATTTATTGCAAATCAGCAACGATTCAACGTATGAAACAGTTACGAAATAACCAGGAACAAAAATTCGTCTGTACGACAAGACTTCGTCGGTATTCCCGTGACATTGAGGCGTTTGAAGATCTCTACGAAGATTCCATTTTTTTTCTCTCTTACAGCGTTATTAATAGACACAAGTTGTTCGTCGCATAATTCTCAATAGATTGACTAGCTAGAACCAGTGTGAGAAAAAAAGAAAATGATACTCTGCAATAATGTGCACGTATACCAAATTTTCCTGGAATGTTGGAATACGTTTACATATAGTAGAGGTAAATAGATTGTCAATAATACAGAAATTATATTCTTAAACTTTGTATGTATCATGTATTATACATTTCAGAAATATTTTCAATGGATCCACTAATGTGTCCAATTCGTACGTTCTACCCTGTATATATATAATGTTTCCATCGCATTCGTCCAGACAAAATGCAATATTCGAAAAAGCTTCTCACATTGGCGGCGCCTATGGACTCGTTTATTTATAGTACGCCACGATGTCTCGACATCGGAGTGTAAACATGTCGGTACTACCATGGACTTCATTTTATTTTACGATGTACTTTTCTCTCCTTTTTTCTCTCATGCGCCTTCTTTTTTTCTTTTCCTTTCAATTACGTCTCTACACTGGGAAGAACGCGCTTTTTATCATAACCGCAATCCGTGAAACTCCTGGGGATTACTAATAACTGATTCGAGGAACTGTGATCGCGCAAACCTCGCCGAGCTTTGATTTTATATCGGCTCTTTCGAAACACTCTGTTTCCTGTAGAGAAATTGAAAAATCAACGAATAAAGTAAACGAAGAAGGAAAAAGGCAACAATGATAAAGAACAAAGATTATTTCGGTTCTGATGTTAATTAAGGAAGTTGTGGTATTTTAATCAGTCTATTTCATAAATTTAGACGAAAAATGTAAGGATTACATATCTGTGGTTCACTTTAATCGTTCTTTCATTTTTTATGCCGAAGAGTTGAAAAATTCCTCAGTAACTTCCGAACTTGTTCTTCCAATTGCGAGTCACTTTGTTTTTTAGCTTGAATATAGCCTATAGTACTCGTAAGATGAATCACTGACCTATCATAAGAATTGTGATAAAGACTCAATCGGAATAACAAATGGAATTTTCTTGAGGAAAACCTGAATATAATTTCTAAGGTCTCAGAGATCCCCATCCTTTGCATTACTTGGTAAAGTCCTTCTTTAAATTCTAATAATTTTGTTAAACTGCGATCTTGTCGATGTTGGTATATACTTATACTACACACGTATATACTTACTTTGTAGTTGTTGCTGAAATAAAAGAAATGGTCGTTTCGTTGGTTGTCCAGGTTAAAGCATCCCTGATCACATTTACTAGGTTACAGTTTTTGTGTATCTCGGTTTGCTCCACTATCCAGATAGATGTTGATTAACATCAGGAAAGACCTATAAGGTGTCCCAATAATCCTTTGATAATCTTTGTTATTTTTAGAAATGTGATGTAAGGTCACTCACAAAGCTTGGATATTTTAAAATTTTACAATTATTTTTTAATTATTATATTACGAAGAAGTCCATGACACGTAAAGATAACATAAATAATCATTTCTTTATAAACGGAAGATTTTCAGATATTTCAAATTTACATCTATTGATATATTGTATTGATATAAATGGTCAATATTTTGAGCATCTCTCGTTCTTTAGCCCCTTCGTTTATTGTCGAATGAGATTGTATTAGACGTCATTGAAATCGTCTGAACGAAGTCTTTTAAAGTAAGATTATTTATTAAAATAAAATTGATTGTTGTTTTTATACTTTGATGCAATCTCATTAAATATGTAGAAATTCTATGCGATTAGCTTTTGCGCAAGATTCATTGAAGATCGTAATGCATCGCACCGCGTTTATATAAAATCACAAAATGAAATTATAAATGATTATATTACACGTTAATGGTTATCCTTAACCGGCAAACACAAAAATTCTGTCGTCCTCTTAATTTTCATCCATTTATCGGAATATCAGGATCAGAAATGATTGCATGTCGAAAAAGAAATAATCTACTTGTTTGAATAAAGTAGTTGTATGCAAATTTCAAGTCATGTACAATACATACGATCACAACTGAGAAATATTTAATAGCATCGATATGTGAACACTTATCGAAAGTTCACGTCCTGTTAAATTAATATCTTTTGAAGGTATTAAGATATAAAATTCAATGAAGATACTCACTGCCCTGTAAATATAAAATTTTTGTTATCATTATACGAAAAATTCACCAAACAGTCCAACGTTAAATAATATATTTATGTATATCGATATATTATACCTATTCTGAATTATAAACTTCACATACAAAACAAACATACAAAAATACAAACGTCCCAATATGATCAATCATTAGGAATAAAAACATTTACCAAAGTTTTTGTCACGAAAAGAAATTTTATAAGAAAATACATGAACTTTATGCATTATTCGACTTTGAATATAAATGATGTTGAATATGTATATTTATAATTATCTGTACTTGATATGAAAATGCAAATTGGCTTAAACAAATGCTACGTTTAGTAAACAAAACATATATCAATGACAATTACAGTAATTCAATAGACGTAAATACACGCAATGAAAAGGACAAAGAAGATTGAAAGCCAAACATGATCGTTTCTCTTTCTTTTTTTTTTCACGTCTTATAGTAAACTTTTTAATCTGTAGAGCGTAATAACTCGTACTTCTGCGTAATTGAATGTGTTTTGAAACGGGAAAGGTCATTCCGGACTGTCAAACAGGTTCATAATTTTTTAACGTCGATAAAAATCAAAAGTACTTAACTAACGTCATTGACTAGTTTCAAAATAAAAAATATTACGTATGTTGTCGTATGTTGTACGATTAGAAAAAAGAAAAACTAATAGGAAATTCAGTTGGGTTAAACTCGTTTTTAAAATTAAAGTTTATCAATACCAATCATTCATATAATTATGTTTATGACTTTAAAGGAAAAGATAACAAATATTATTTGTGTACGAATTTTTATGTGTAAATGTATGTTACATTTTTTTTCTGGAAAGAATGCATAGATCGTTAACGATTTATTCTTCTGTGATCGATGAGATGAGTGAAACCAGTTCAGTTCACCCAAAGAAGGTGCTTACGTCCAGGGAAAATCACATCTGCAAATAACAAATACTTGATAGGTGCGTGCGCATAAGATCACGTGGACGCGGGCACTATGAATCATTCACAATGTCTGTTTCGCAATACGCCGTCGAAAACACTATAGGCTTCGTTTCCAAGAATATGTGTCTCCTCGGGGTGTTCGGCTCATTATCGTTCCCATCATGTCCTAGGCGCGTATTTGCAATATTTTCAAGCATGCTCAATTTAATTGAAAATTACTTTAATAAACGACCACAATAGATCTATACTCTATTCTTTCTCTTTAATCTTTAATTAAAATTTTGGTATTCAAATATACAGCTGATGAGCGTTTTCGTACATATTTCAGGATATCACAATGATTGTAGTAGTATTATAATGACCGTTATTTCCTACATCATCATCAGATAAAGATTCTTTTTCCATTGTTAAGTCATAAGCTTAGACAGTGTTTAATCACAGTTCTGTAATGCAAGTTGTAAGTACTCGCGGATATTGTTTTCGTTAAGGAAATTTATATTTAAAAAATTTTTAAGTATTTCAAAGTACTTCTAATAATGGAAAATCTGTATAAGGTTAACGCTGTCCGTTCGTAATAATAGGCGGTGTTAAACAAATTCCAATAGTATGTAAGTACTCACATTCATCTTTCTCACATTCTATATATGCTTAATTAGTGGAACTTATGATACGAGAAAAATAGGAGGAGTTTATATATACCTGGATTTTGTTACTTCTTTCAATTAAGGAAGTTACAAACGGGGATTTGTTTTTTTTTCTTTCAACATACTTAATTAGTTACATGAGACTGCAACGCAATAGTGATAGTCATACACGAGAACTAGCCTAAATGATTCCATAAACAGATGCCGCGTCATCTTTGTGGGTTAAATAAGGATAATAAATATCACCTATAAACGTATTCCTCCCGCATTTGTGCAGTTTTCAATAAACCTTTAGCATCAAACGTAGGATGAAATATTTATGAACATTCATGAATTATTGATGCAAGATTAAGAACTTGAACTTGCTATATAAATTAATTTTGCATCCTGTATCTTAGAAAAAAATACAATAAAAAATTAATGAATATTCAGAATAGATATGCCTAAGCATTTTATGCTAAACAAAGTGTTAAATAATATATATATAATACATACTTTATAAATTGCTAATCATACAAAAGTGAAATCATACAGGAAATTTGTATATGTATATGAATTACTTTATTTTCCATATATTATTATTTTCGTTATCATTATTATTAGTATTAGCATTATTATAACAGTCGACTGTAAAAGCCAATATCAAAGAGATAAATTAGTCAGTCTAAATATCATTACATGCTCCCATCACAAAACATGTATCATCACATTTACATAATTTTAGATAGTTGCTCATATGAAAATTCGTACAAAACTAGTCAATTATTTATACTTTTATTTTTTGTTATCGTCCGATGCTATCTGCGATGCAAGGTTTGCAAATTTCGCCATATAATCAACACTACTCTCTCCCATCAAGCATTGCATATGTGAAACGACCTGTAATACATTCTTAATATAGATTAAAATATTAATAGATCAATCTTTTTTAAATTTTATCATATATACTTACATCGGACGATGGCCGACTATCTTCTATATTATTTTCATTTTGACTTCTCTGTGAGATTTTCATGGGGGACTCTAATTGACCTAGGAAGCTACTTAATGAAAAATCTGCTACCTGTAATTTAATTTCAATATTAGTAAAAGAAAAAATATTTCTTGCTTAAAATTCTAGAAATCAACCTTAGAAATTTACCTCACTATTCAACCATTGATGTTCTCCCTCTTTAAGTATTTGCGTTGCGCTTGTTATAATGGAATTCGTAGGTTTCGGAACTCTTGCCGCTTCAAGTTCATCCAAAAAATTTTTTTCCTGTGGTACATTTATAATTATGGATGGCGATTTATCATTTTGTTGATCATCATTATTTATAGGAGGGTCATTTATTTTATTTGCTTCTTGATTATTAGAAGTTACGTCTTCTGGTGCATTGCTTGCAGTAGATATTATTGGCAATACTCTTTGTACAATAAGACTTTTTTGCCGTACGGTTCTACCTCGTTTACTGAAACGTGTTGTAAACTTCTGCATTTAAAAAAAACAAAATCACATTTTTATAATAAATGTTTTTGAATTCCTTAAAGAAATATTGAATTTGAAACGATAACGAACATCTAACTGCGTTTTGAAAGCATCTGGTGTTCCAATCTTTTGATAAGTTTGTGGAATTAAAGGTCTTTTAAAGGTCGATGCTTTCGTCGAAAGTATTCGAGAGGAAATCACAGTTTCATTACTTCCAGAAGTATTATCATATACTTTACTCGTGCCATAACTATGTTTTGCTATAGATAATAGCTTTTGCAAGGTAAGACACAAATTATCATCGCGTAAAGTTGTTGATGTAGACTCTCCAACGTGTTGTTCCCGATGATTCCAGTCCCACCAATATTCCAGCGTAACTTTCGATTCGCGACCAAACTGAAAAATTTAAAAAATGTAAGACAACTCGGAGTTTTCAACTTTTATTGAAAGCTAACTCGGATAAAAGTTAACACGTGTACCATTAAAAAGAGGTCCCCCACAGTAATGGTGTTTGCTTCCTCGATATTCCATCCCTTCCGAATTCTTTCAATAGTTTCCCTTCCCGGAAATCTGTTAAATTCTGTTTTTTGCTCTGGATTAGCTTTTTCAGTGTTACTAACAGTCGACGGTCTTTCTGCAACATTACTGCTAGATTCTATTGCATCTATATCACTATTATTGTCCGGCATGGTACAGTTATCCTCTGTACGGCTCATGCATTTTTTGTCTACTTTGTTTTTCTTAATTCCTTTCTTTCCAACTCCTTTTATGTATTGTTCTGAGCCTAATAGGTCCATTCTGGAACTTTTCAATCCTAGACGTTTTTCATAAGAATTTAAACTGACACTGTTGCTGGTTAGATACTCTCCAAGGTTCACCATTGGCAAAGCAATTTTGCTCCCTTCGGGTGGTGCTACTCGTAATAACCGATTATCTTTCATTTCATTAGCAACTGCATTTTCTAAATTGGGGAACTACATTAAATGTATAGGAATTTTCTCAATACTCTTTTTCTTATTTGATACATAACAAGATACATTAATATTGGTAATCTATTTTGAAGTAAGGATACTGTGTTATACTTTGCAGGTCTCCATCTTTGTTGCAGAAATATTAATAAACTAGACAAACGTCTCTGTATAGGTAATAGAGTGCGTACTCTTGGATTCATCGAAGATGCTTGCACTTGCCACCATGCCATATTATTACGGGGCCTTAATTCTATTGTTATCCTAGGGGGAAGTTTAATTTCTTCTTGCCAATCTATAGAAATATTATAATTGTTATATGAAATATTATTAAATTCCATGAACTATATTTTACATTTTATTGATTAAGTATACCTTCTAGTTGATTCAGTTTTCTCAGTGCTCTACATATAGGTGTTTTAATTCTCATAGTTCTTCCTCTAAGTCTGACTTGTGTTGAACCCCAATAAACCAACTCGTTTAATTTCAACTGTACCTTTTCATATATTCGTGGTAACTTTCTTCTAAGTTCACCATAATTAATTAATCCATACAATTCCTGCGAAGTTTTTTTTACATCTGTACAACAAAACAATTATATTATTAAAATAAAAACTAAAGTGTAAAAATACATTAAACAATTACCTTCTGAAAATTTTAGGTGCTTCGATATTTTTAGCCAAGTTCTGTAATAAAAATGCCTAATCTGTTCCTTATTTTTTATTACAACATCTGGTAAACCTTTTTTCTTTCCCTGACTCAAGAAATAACTTTGTAAAGCATCAAAGTCTTTTCCATACTCGTTTAAAGCTTTGAAAAAGGTATTTTTATCTTCCATGGACCATAATTCGCAAGATCTTTTCAAAGATTTTACTTTCACCTCTGTATTGTTTTCTTCATCCTTGGAATCTATTAAATTATAAACAAATCTTTGTAACTATATAACATATTGGAGTTCAATTAAGAAGTTATACAGTTGTTAATATTTCTTTCGATTACTATTTAAATATGATCAATTGATTATACAAATACGAACCTTTTTTTTCCAAGTTATTACCATCACCAACGTCTAATTTTATCTTTTTTGTTCCTCGGACGACACGAACCTGAGTATTCTTAGAATCCACGGGAACTTTTGCGTCTGAAGAATTTTGTACAGTTTGGGATGAACTTTCTTCTTTCTTGCTCACTATATTAATCCCTTGAATTTCACAATCTTCATTTTTCGCGTTATTTTCCATTTTAACGTCCTCACGAGACAAATTTTAGGTAGCAACCTTAACCAGTTTTGAGGCGCTTAGATAGTATGAATTTTACAACTCATTAGAACAGGTAGCACATCGGTAAATCGAAGTAGATTTATGGACGAAAATATTCCCGTTTCGATTTATGATGTTAATAACATAACTCCGTCGAGAAATCCTATAAAAATTGTATTTTAACATAATTAGGCTATCGAGAAACAAACGTAATGGTGATTTATTAATGTGTTTAAATCACGTTAAAACGTAATTATCTTCGTACTTACGCTCGAACGTAAACACGAGCTTTTCCGACGCTGATTAATGTGATTAAGAAGGACTTAATTTTTCTGTAAACATAAACGCAATGTAATTGCAAAAATTACGTAATTATGAAAATCTAACGATATTTAGCTCAACAAACACAATAGATGCACACACTGTGCTTGCTTCCAAACTACACAATTCTAAGCGAGTTTTCGAGTAAATTGGATATTTAAATCTACTGCACTTAACATCTAAAAATTAAGAAATATTTAACTACATTGTTATAAAGATATATATATATAGTAAAATCATTGAAAGAATTATATTTAATTAAAATAATTAATCAACTCGTGTTAGGAAAACTTCGAAAAATTTGTCTTGTCATGTATTGACAATATGTAAGTACTTACATATTTGCATGTAGTGAAAAATTTGAATTGCTTTAGACATGACTCGGTACTTAAAACTTTTAAAAGATTTGACAGTCATCTAAGATCTAAAACATAATATATATAAAATATATAATATATAACATATAAGATATAAAGTATGACACATAAGATATTCATTCTTTTATGAAGATTACGAATCCTATCGAGATTCACAAAACTTATCAAGATTCAAGTTATTGAAATATCAAATCATTTATTCAAAGAAATTCGAATTTCGACAGTATTAAAAAAATATCGAATCGCTACGAAAATATTCGAAATCGAGATTGAAACGCCCATTAATATTGCTAATATCATATAAATCATCTCGTTTTGGTCAAAGACATTTTACAAATGATTTTCGCGCTGCGCTGGCGCTGGGAATAATTCGTAACATAAGTGCAACGTCTGACCAATAAAATCACGCGAGTAACCGCACACGGGACCAATTGAATTTTTCAGTTTTTTGCATGCAGAAAAGTGCATTGCTGTGTCCAATCTAAATGAACGATTTTCCATGATGTTGTTCGTGGACGGTGGCCTTGATAGGAAAACCCGAGGCACAGAGCAGAGGAGCGTAGTGTACTTAATTAATAAATCAATCGATTCATTTTAAAGAGATCTCGGACGTTGACCGACGCCTTGATGGGGCAAATAACGACAGTGTATCACTCAGTTACTAAGCCCGCTGTAACATCATAATCGGTCACGCGTGTTATGCACTCGACAAATTCCATCGCTATCCCGGTTTTGATAACTGTAACCTTGGTTATATTCACTATTGCGAGTCTACGTCAAAGGTGACAACGAGCCAAAAGCTACACGGTTTTTAATTTGACTCGTAGCAACTGCGCAAGGGTGGCGCGAGGTGTCAGTGACAAGGTGTATCTAACCTTAAAATGCGATCATCCGTGATAACCAATGTGATTGTACTGTTTGGACTGCATTTGTCGTATTGGTGTTGGAACACGGTAGATGCCAGCGGCGGGGCACTCGACACGAGCTCGAACTTTCAATCTGGTTCAACTGGAAGTTCACATTCCAAAGTTACGGCATTCTCCGCGACACTTACCGATGGATTAGCGCAAGCCGTTGCTCACGAAGCTGGTAAGTTTTATTTCTACTATTTAAACTAGACTGCGGATTTTTATGCATTCATGAAAAACTTGAAAATGCAAAAATGCACATAATGTGTGTAATATACAAAAATGTATGATATACCTAGAGTGAAATATTCGTTATAATTTTTAACGGGTAATATAGATCCCTATTTAACTTTTATTTCTTTAATTACGTCCATAAATATCCGCTATCTGTTTCTTTCTTGTTGTCTGAACCCTCCAATATGCATAGCCCATGAAAAATATCCTTCATTTATTCTGTAACTTATAGTAGCTCACAAAAGTATTCAAATATTTGTAGAAATTTTTTATGAATATATTACATGTGCTATTATACTGAAACATTTAAAGATTTCATTAGCAATGTGGTCAGACTATCATAATTATACTGGTAAAGTTTGAAATAAATCTGAAAATATATATAGAAGCTACAAGATATTTTATGAGCCACTGTAAATGCATTGACAGCTTATAGTTTCCGTTGTATTCTGGTGACAAGTTTAATATTTATTTTAATATGTTCAGTCGTAATATTGTTAGTTGTATAATTGCTTTCTTGTATAGTCTTGTCTTTATAATGTCAAGAAGAATTATGTGTACAGTTTACATTTTATATATGGTCCATGTAGTGTTTAGTAATATTTTTCTGATGTTTGAGTTTTTATATGTATTTGGAATTATATACTGATGTAATATACTGCTATTTGTATTATCATGTCCATTTTTTCATTATGAAATCAAAAGTAATATTTTTTACATGTATTTCAAAATATATTTTTGAGAAATATATTTGTTCTTCTTCTTTTTCTTCTGTTATTGTTTATTAATGAAGAAATTAAAAATTTCTCATATTGCATTGTAATCTGAGCTATGATAATTGGAGGGTTAATTAATGATTAGTTATAAGATACTCCAAATTGCTTTGAAATTAAACCATTAGTTTATATCATTATTTATTGTTTTGTTTCATTAATATTTTGTTTTAATCTTTTGTATGTATGTGTAAATAGGCAGCATGTATATGCATGACTAATATTTAATTTTAGAAAAAAGAAAGAAAATAAGTTTTGTTTGCTATATCATTTTATTTAAAGGTATTTACATTTACAAAGCTTACTTAAAAAGATAGGCCTTCTTCTTTAATTTGATGATTTTGTTGTTGGCTGTAAAAGAGATACAAATGTGTTTATGATAAAAGCTCATATTGCAGATGATAAATTTCATAAATGATCTAATCATTCAAAGATTAGTCTTGACTCAATAGTAATGAACTGTTATTGTAAACTTATTCTATGTCTATTAACAAGATACTTCTTTCTAATTGACATTTCTACATTAATAATAATTGGACAAAAAGCTTCTTACACGTGGTTAACAGGATAATCATAGCCCTAAAGAAAAAAAGGCAGCTGTAAACAAACTACATGTAATCATAAACACATACAATCAAACGTAGGCTGTTTAATTTATTACAGGTTCCGATACTTGTAACGATGACCTAGCTTGTCTTACACTGGCTTCTCATGATCGACTAGGTTTAGAAGCTATCAAATCACTCCACAGTCAACTAGACGATGATGCCAATGGAAATGTGGATCTTTCAGAGTCAGACGATGTAAATAAATTTTTACTTATAATTCCTTCTACACTATGAGATATAAAAAGCAATTTGTATTCCTTTTAGTTTTTAAGAGAAGAGTTACAATATGAAGCTGGGTATGAAAGGAGACAGAGGGCTTTCCATCATAATGATGATATGCATATTAGTGTTCGAGAACTTTGGGAAGCCTGGCTAAGGTCAGAGGTATTGTCTAAAATATAATTGTTTCTTTAAATAACTTTTATTTTTTTTGATATCTTACTATATTAATAATTTCTTTATAGGTTCATAATTGGACTATAGAACAAACATCAGAATGGTTAGCTTCTAATGTAGATCTTCCACAATATGTTCCTACTTTTATACAACACCGTGTAACTGGTGCTACACTTCCAAGGTCACTTTCTTTAAACAGTACATCATCTTGATACTGTAACAATTGTTTTAATAACAAAATATTTATTACTTTATGTATAGATTGGCTGTGAACAATATGCAATACCTAAGTAATGTGTTAGGCATCAAGGATCCCATTCATAAACAAAAAATTGCCTTAAAAGCTATGGATGTAGTTCTTTTTGGGCCACCAAAGGGTAAATAATTATTAAAAGATCATTTTTCTGTTAAAAATTTTTTGACTGGTTTACCATAATTATTTAATATCTTGTTATAGATACTGGACATGGCATCAAAGATTTGGTATTAATAACATTGGCATTCGGAGCGTTTATTGGATGTTGGTATGCATATCAGCAGAAGAAAAATTCACAGAAACATCTCCACAGAATGATGAAGGATATGGAGAGTTTACATAAAGCAGAATTGGCATTGGAGGACTTGCAAGTATGTTTTACTCTTCTTAAAGTCTTAGCAACGCATTAAATTTTCGTTAATGTTATGTTTTACGATTTACAGAAAGAATTGGAGAGGGCACGAATGGAACAAGAAAGTGTAACTACTGAGAAACAAAACTTAGAGAAACGTTTACAAGACGAAAGTGTGGGATTGCACGCTTCTTACTCCGATCTCGAAGTTTCTCAATTAAAGGCAGAAATCGAAGTAAATATCCCATAAATTTTTACATTTAAAATTTAAGGATTAGGTTCCTTCAGAGTGTAATTAATTTGGACTTTACAGATGTTAAAAGTTGAATTACAACGTGCAGAGGGCGAACTCGAAGACAGATGTTGGTCTCCTCCTCCTGGATTGCAACATTGGTTACAATTAACTCACGAAATTGAAAATAAAGCATATACCAAGAAAAAGATATCTGCAGAGAAACAGTTGCAACAAGCACGAGAAGCAGTAAGTGATACATTTTTTCTCAATTAAATTACTTTTGTATATCATTACAATTCCATTATTTATTATTTAATTGTACGTAATGTTATTTCTAGTGCGAGAAACTGCGAAAAAAACGATCGAGTTTAGTAGGAGCGTTTGTTTCAACTCATGGAAAATCGATTGATGAAGTTGATAAAAGTATAGTTGAGGCAAGAACTGCTCTAAACGAAGTCACAGCAGAATTGCAAGAAAGAGTACATCGTTGGAAGCAAATTGAGCTGCTATGTGGCTTTAATATAGTAAATAATAATGGTCTAAGTTATTTAGAAACTGTTCTATACAGAGGAACTCCTAACGGTCGAGGTCTTGGACTCAGAGGTATTTACGTTTATGACGATACAAAATTGTTTAGTGATTAGTGCTTGGACCTTTTAAATATTTAATAATTTAAAAATGATTTTTGTATTTTAATGTGAATACAAACACATGAAAATTGTCAGTATTTTATTTGTGAATCTTGGTTTAATTGATGATTGATATTCGTATAAAGTTTCAATTTTAAAAATTTGGATACGATAAATTAACGCGAATAATTTATCATGCGTGCGATTCATGTTTACAGGTCGACTCAGTAGTCAAGATGACTTAGACGACGAAGCAAGTTCAGTCTACTCGCCTTCAACATGTGGTGCCGCAGGTAAGCTGGAAACGGACTTCCACGAGCATTTAGATTGATAGTAACAATGCTCAATTTGTAAATACTATTGTAACTTTGATATGATACTTACAATATCTAAATATCTTCTATTCTCTCTTTTTTACGCACGTAGATATATCTTCGAGATCAATAATTTACTAACTTTTTTGTCGTCCTAATAGTAGTAGTTTGGGTTCTTTTGTGACATTAATTTCTCTTAATCAAACCTTCGGGTTTCCAGCATAGGTACTCGTGAAAACTAAATTACGATATGTACTTTGCTAACTATTTAAGAAGTTTGTAACGAAATTACGGATAAGTTATTCTTCGTAAGAATTTCTTATCAAAGATTTTGAAATCAAATTTTTACTAAAATATAAATTTAAAAAATTCACGTGATGCCTTAAGATTCATTTTGATACAAAAAAGTAGTTTTTGCAAATCGTAAATACGAATGTATGCATCTATGATTTCTATGAAAGATGTTACTGGTCCTAGGAAAGCAGATGGCTAATGTCACACATTACGAAGATGTTCTAATGTTATGTTTCTACAAATGTTAGAAAATATTGGAAGAATACAAAAATCTTATAAAAGATTTATGTTTAAAAAAAGCTTTACATTAAAACATTAAAAACATTAGCGACTTTTTTTATGGTCATTTTCTTTTAAATATATTTTTGTACATTGTGAAGTTTGATTACGTTATTGTCTTGTGTCTTTTACATAAAGTGTTGTTTAAATCATGCTATAAATGTTGTTGTCTCGTTGTTTTTGTTGAAAAATTTGCTCAAATTGTTTATTATTGCTTATATCATTTTTTGTGCTTTTTTCAAACTAATTCCCGATTTTATAAAACTTTGTTCAAGAAAAGTACACATGTATATATATGTTTGAATTATTGAATTAACAATTTTAGCTGCTCTTCTTGTGATAAGATACAATATTTCTTGATATTCTTTGTTTCTCTTAGGTTATTGTTTGTTTATGTTGTGTTATCATTTGATTCTAGGGGTGGAAGAAACTATACTTAACGGTTCCAAAAAAGATTAAAGAAGCTACATAATCAAACCTTTTTAACACGTTTTTATGTATATTATTGATCCTGCACATTGTATAGAGACTTACTTAAAGTTTAAAAAAGTCATAGTTGTTGAAAAAATTGTTATTGTTATTTATCGTGTAGTTACATATCAATGTAAAAAATTATTTATTTATATATTTTATCAAGTAATGTGTGACATGAATAATATGTTCGTAATTAAAAGTACATTGTACCAAAAAAATGCTTACGAACGAAATTTGATTATCTCTGATATGTGACAATGCAAGTAGCGTTAAAAGAGCATCAGCAGATCTTTCAGTGAAATCCGGTAAAAATTTTTAATGAAAGGATTTGTGTGCAGGAAAAGGGAGGATTGAAAATTGGAATGTTCCCCTTTCCTAATCGAGATTTGTCAAGTTATAACGGCGTGTTAATTATTTAAACAATGACAAGTTTCTTAACTTATTGTTAACGCGTAAGTTTACAGACACACACATGCGCACACACACGCGAACATACACTCACATATTCTCACATACACACATTATATTATAATATAATTCAAAGAACAGTGTATTGTCAGTACAATTATATGGAGTTGTTTTTTTACAACTACCTGCTCGTACAGATTATGAAACGTTAGGATAACAATTTGATGAAAGAACATGACATATTTTTGTATAAAAATTTTCGTGATGTGTCGAATGAACGAACGAGGCCAGAATTTTTACGAAGATGTGTATGTGAAAACATCAGAAGCATGTGATATTTTTACGAATAATGTCATTTTTCTTCCACATACAAAATACAAATTTTTTAGTTTTTTCTTTTCTCGTAAGAAATTTTTATTTAAATATAAAGGAAATGAAAATCTGAGCCATGAAGAAAATCGAAGAGGTCAGAAAATAAATATTAATTTACTTTGAAAAAATTCAGGAAAGAATTTTATACGTTTCTTGAGACGCTATTCTGTGTAATATGTAAGTTTCTTCCTTGAGAAACTAGGGAACATCTACTCAATGACAGCAATGATTAATTCGCTTAATGGTCATTTTGCAAAGGTTAATTTGTGTCGCAACTACGACTTCGATTCTTCGTCTGTCCAAGGCATACGATCGTTGGACTGGGAATGTATTTATGAACAAAATTAACAAGTCGTATCGAAAGTCTCATTTAAATTCTAATCACCTACTAAATATCATAACGAGTACTCCAAATATATGTTATGTATATTTCCATATGTTCTGTATATTCTCGCAGCTTTAAATTTCCTATACGTGATTTCCTATCCGCAGTCTAACGATCCAAGCTCGATCAAGTATAATAAGCCTTCTAGTTCGTTCCTTCGTATCTAGTAGCAATATATCGAAGACGACCAAGTGCCAAGCGTGATAACTATCTAATTATCACTTTATTTAATAAGTTCCGATGATCGATCACCTATTATATTACTATACGAAAATATAATATATCGCTTAATCCTATTAAAACGTTAAACTAAAGTAGAAATTTTTCATTTACGATTTCCCGGTTGTTTCATGAGAATCGACCGATCGTCGATGCGTTTTCTTATTTCGCCAAGAGCACGTTTCAATTTTGCCAGGTCCCGCAGTAATGCGTTGCACAACAATTTTCGTATTAATAGTTCGAATTAAAGGCTAGCACAGCATCCTATCTTAATTCGACGATCTTGTTTACATCGCTGGAAGTGCCATTTTCTTACGTGTCGTGTGCAATTTCAAATTTTTTTCCTGTCGCGATTATCGCTCGCTAGCTGAAGCTATAACCGATGATTAAATACATCATATCTATGCTGTACTATAATCCAAGCGGAAGATTTCGGTCGTTCAAGATCACTTTATCACGAGGTGGCGTCGCTACTTCCTTCGTCTGATTTCTCGTTTCTGTTCAGCTCTTTAAGATCTAAGAAAGAGCAAAATTGTTTTCTTGATACTCGACTGTCCGTTATACAGATATTTCGTGTAGCAAAAAATGAACTTCCATCAACTTCTGAACTATAATTATACCTAAAACTGTAGTACCTATAAGTCCTCAGATCTTTTTGTGGAGCACGCTTAATGATTAAGCAATCAATTATCCGAAATCTTGGAGTAAACATTCTCTAAAATTTTGGGTAATTGCGTAATTGTATGTTACAGTGTATTTTTTAAGAGTTGGATAATTGTTTGGGTGTATGTTACTAGTATTGGTGTCTTGGAACCTCTTTAGAGATTAAAGAGGTAAATAGTTGAAGAATAAACGCAGAGATCATCGTGTTATATCAATTGGTGGGAGTAGTGTGGCCTTAAGCGTGGAAACCTTTGGCTGCGGCTAGGGACTAGGAAAAACTCGAATGATCGAGGATTCCTGGTTCCTAATATGATGCCAAGAAATAAATTCTATTTCCTGGGAGATCCGCGTCATGGTTAAGATTAGAGTCAATTAAAATTAGATGCGACTATATACGTCCGAGGATTTAACTCGTAGGTGCAATACACGTATTTACACCACGACGCGTAATAAATATATTCTCGAATCAGTTTGATTTCATGCGAAAGACGTGACAATCGAAACGGCTCTTTTCTTCCTTCTATTATAAACTCGAGCATATCAATGGCATTGAGTTATATACGTATATGTATACGCATATAATGCACATAGGCAAACGTGTATATTATTGTACATTAAGAAACGAGAAGCGGAGGATCTGTACATTGTTTGTCTGATTGTTGCAATGCATACGTTATATCTCCCTCTCGACATTTTATTGTGTGCGATTCAAAGGTCGTAATTAATAAATCAAGCAACTTGCGAGAAACCGACGTGCACAAGCCTCGTTTGTATGATCTAAGTTGCGATGAGACGTTTCAAGATGACCAATTACTTAACCGAGTATGTAATTTTAATTTCAATCTTCTCGCTGAGCGACGTTAACTACGCTAGTTCCTGAAATTAAATGATCCGTTCCTGGACTTGTATAAATTTTGCCGTGTTTCTATGAATGTTTCAAGTTCCTATCTTGTCTTTCTATTTCTGTCTATTTTTGTCTTTTAAATAATCTAGTTAACATTGTACGACTCACGAGTGACACTTGAATTAAAATTACATATTTAGCACAATGATACGCTGTACTGCAATCTGTACAACAGTCTGTATGTGATTGTCTTTGTTACCTGCAAACCGAAGTTTCAAGTTAGACGCTTTAGTATGTTAACTCCTTAGTAGTTTGTAAGTCTTAAATGCTATACATACCTATTGAAATGCGCCAAAAATGTACCAATGAGATTTATGAATTATTGCTGTTAAAATAACTGAGTCTAGAGAAGTCATTAGAGAATATTTTCTTTAAACAGGAACACAAAGATATCTTTCCCAGTTGAAGCAATAAAGAATTGACGTTTTTCTCTATTTATTGTATTCTTCTGACTTCGTCGTTTTTATATGGAACACTATGAAAATAGAATTTTCAACAAGAAATTCATAAAATGTTTGATTGTCTGTAAAAAAAAAATTTATGAAGGATTTTGTGTGTTTTGTTTTCGCTAGAACAAGGGACCAAGCTGCGTTCTCTGGTAAAGTATGGCATCTGAGGAGCATGTAAAGTTTTCTCAGAATTGATGTGACACGAATTGGAAGAGTCTTCTTAGGAACAAACATAAATTTTATCGCATAGATCGTGAATTTTCATGCATTGCGCTTTTTAAATAACGATTTCCTCGTTATTCTACTAATGTTTGCGAGACAGTAAAGCATCGCGACAAAATTTATATTATTTACTGTGGAATATAAAAGAGTATCATCCATTGTGTTGTTTGTTTCTCTTCTTCCTTCCACAAACTGGATTCTGCATGGAACTGACCTCTGACACTGTTTGCCGAAAGCAGTTCTAACTAATTAGTGCATGAAAATTACAATTGGCCGAATAAAAATAGTATCTACAGTTATTTCAATATATCTTCATTGAAATACCAATGGTATCAGTAAATCAATATCCCTCAGGCACCAAAGAAACTGATATTGGAGCACATTTTTCCAAGAAAATCTGTTTCTTTGATTCCTGACCTACATTAACGTTAATCTATTCATACATATAACAATTAGTTCTATTCCAATTTCCAATCAGTTTTACTAAAGATTCAAATACATTTTCAGGTTAGCCCATCCATTCTCCATCAACTTTGATGAACTCAATTCCAATACCGAGCAAATAGATTCCTAAAACCTTACATATTTTCAAACAAATTTTTATAATCTTCAAGAATCTGTGATTCTAATGTATCAATCACTCGTACTAAAATCCCCTGCAGAAATAAAAGACTATCATAAAATGAAAAGCCACCGAAGATACATACAAAGCATAACAAAGTTCAATCTTAATCTACAGGTACACTAGACAGCCTAATGTGGAAGGAGTCGTCGGTTCCTCCAGACTCGTCCAGCAGTGAAACCGGGAAGGATACACCACCAGAGAGTAACGTTGTACATTTCACCGTCGGCGATGGGCCCGTCGAGCCCGTCAGAGCATCCAGCAAAGAGAAATCCAACATCGTACGTTCCTACAGTCAAGACACGAGCATGCCTCTCGCAGTCGAGGACAAGACTACCTCATCATTCCTGTCGAAGTCGTCTTATTCAGAGAATTCGTTGGATTCGTCGAGCCAAGATCGATCAGGGCAGCAAAAAATTGGTCCGACGTCCGCGACGACCGCGAGTACCACCAGCATCAACTCCACGACAACAACGAGCACATCGAGCAGCAGCAGGAAAGCGCCGAAGGAGCCGCAACAACAGTCAACGGTGGACGACGAAACGTTATCGACGGACTCGAACTCGACCACAGACAACGACGAGTCGAAAAAACGACGCCGGAAGATGCTGTTCACGTTCAGGAGGAACAAGACCAAGGTCACGTTATGAAGCCCGCTAGTCAACATAACATACACTATATATCTGTGTTGTAACGTTCTTACTTAACGCTAACTCACCTGCGATCGATTAATTGTGTCATTACGAGCCGCAACGTGCACTTAAAACATGATGAAAACGACTTGTCTCCGCGAACCGGTTGATCATTAATTAGCGATTAGATACAGCCGGTACATATACGTATACGTACATACAGACACACATTATCTGTACACGCAAGTAGAGGGGCAGGTATAGTTTGGCGGAACATCGATGACTTCCCTTCGTTGACCCTTTGGTTTGCATCAAATCGGACGTTGGCATTTAGTCTCGCTCCTACACAAGCCCAATGCTATTGAAATTGATTGTACGAGTTTGAGAGCTTCCATCGTGTATTGCTGTATTGCAGAAGGCACGTAGAAAAACAGGGGAAATTAGAAAGTATCGTATGAATTATGGAAATGGTACTTACTCTTCAGTAAACTCTCGATGGAAGAGCATTCAAATACGACTTAGGGGTTCGTTACTTAGTCAATCCAGTTTCGGTAGTTTCTCGGTACTGTATGTAATTAGCGTCGAAGCTCCTTGTAATATAAATATCGCAAACAAACGCAGCTACGAACGTTTAAATCTTATTAGATTTTGAGAAACGTAGCTGCCTCTTTGCAATCTGTACATTAATGTATGATACAAGCATAAGGAAGGGATTTTGTTAAGGAATTGTACAGTATGAGCTTGACGCATAACGAAATTGATTATGCCAGTGTCTGATTAATTGTACAATAATAGTAGTGTCACGGTTTAAAAAAGCGTTAGTTAAATAAGTCTAAGAAAATGAGAAAAACATACCTAACGGCCAACGATGGAGAGATAGATAATTCTGAGAGTTAGAAGTGATGTTCCGCTCTGCTAGTGTCGTGTAGAATGTTTTTGGTGCCCTGCTGTGTCTCCTGTTCTGCCAAATCTTCGTTCTGTTCGCAACCAGACACCATCAAGCGACATCCAATTTAGACAGCTAGATTTTTAAACTCGCGAAATTCTTTAATCACGACAATATTTTGGCTCAGGGATGGGCGATCTTTTCTCTATACCCGTGTACTTCCTTTTCAATTTCAGGTAGAATGGTATACCGACAGCTCTCTGTCTCATTCATTGTAATTTAAATTGAGCTTCTTTTTCGCTGGAACGTTCCTTTAATTTCGCCTTTGTATTCCACTGAATAGTATCTAGCAGCTGTTCACTTTTCGATTAGTCTCTCTGAAATGAAAGAATCTCAATTTTAAATATTTATAATAAACATAAATTATTTTTGGATTAAGTTTTGTAGTAAGTTATGATAGTGAAAATTGATCTTTGAACAGCTACAATGAACACGATATTTTACAATCTCTAACAACGTATTTATTGACCTCTTCTTTGAAGCAGTGGAAATACTTTACTTGGTCCATTCCTATTGTTTCGTGCATTTTCATTCTTAAAATTATTTCGAACGCCAGTAAAACAATGAATGAAGTCCTAGAAAGATTTCATAATCGATTACAATTTATAAAAATGTACGTTCCTCCGATGTTTCTCCATGACGATACTCGGCCTAAGTAATCATTAAGCGAAATCTACTAAGAAAGAAGTTTCTGTCGTATCTGCTTTAACAAGTTCTTCATTTCTTAACTATAATTCACGAGTCCAGTATTATAATTCCAACATAGATTTTCATTTAAAGGAAAAGAAAAGCGATCGCTCATTCCTAGATCCATCGTAACTTGTTTCTCTCGCGCAGAAACACGAAATTCTAGCGTACTGAAGCTTTCGTTCCTTTTTTGTTTCTTTTTCAATCGATGAACTAGTGGTAGTCGTTAAATGTAAATCTTCTTTCTGTTTTCTTTTGTCTTTTCTACCTTTTATTTTTCGAATTCATTGTTTTTTTGGCCTCTACAGTACAGGTCCAGCACAAATTCTTCCTCTTCACCTTCCTGTTTGATTTCTTAATATACACTTAAATATCGCGATCTCACACACTTTATCATTTTTTATCTTTGCTTTGCTTTTTGCAAATTACAATTGCCCTTTATCTTTCTTCGTATTACGCTGAGTTATTATATCCTTCTTTATCCAAATGTGTCTTCATTTCTTGAAAAACTTGCGAAATTTAATGATGATATCTTCGATTTAATAGCGTTCGGTTAAATAGCACGAATATCAGATTCCATTGTTGAATTTTGTATATTTGTAAGGAGCAGAGCGCTGTTCTAAAATAGGCGATAATAAGATAAGAGAATACCTAAAATATCTTTAACTATTAAGTCATCCCACGAGTGAGGTAGCGTTTTTAATATTATCTTTTTAAGAACACAATTATCTCAAATAACAACTGAAAGAGGATTTGGAGTTGATCAGATTTCAAGTATTTTCCAAAGTATGTGAATTTTGGGTAATTCTCATTTTTTAGAAGTAAAGTTGTTCACCTAACTGCGGTCAACCATAATATTAGTTCCTTGTTTGATAAAATCCATACTTGTGGAATGACATAATAACAAATAATCATAAAGAGATTTAGGACACTCATCCTTCGAGGTTCATGAAGATTTGTAAATAGAATATCGTTGAAAAGCAATAATCATTAAGACGTCTCTGTTTTTCTTCCTATACGTGACTTTACACGATAATGTTTGCAAGTATTACTAGGTTTAACACTACGAATAAAGCTCACGAATCTCAAAGGAGAGAGAGGAAGGGAACTAGCATAAAAACCGATTTTTGTGCTTGCCTTGTACCATATAGAGAATCTCTAGTTAAAATTATTTGTAGTCTTCCATGAATCATAAAAGAGTACATAAATCGTGACATTTTATCGTCGCGTTTTCGATTCAATTTGTGCGCCGTTTATTCTTCTTTTCTCTTTCTTTTTTTAAACGACTCGTTCATAATATTGCGACACCTGTTGTACTTCACCTTCTAGTGTTTAAACGATTATGGTCTGCCTGAAATCAATTAGTCGTTCAAGGCCATCGAATAGTCTCTATTGTTTCATATACTTTAGAATTTCGTTCATCACTAAATTTACGTTCATCATTATAATAATGGAGAACGCTATTACACGGATTATCTAAAGATCTGAAAGCTTACAATATTATTAGTACGGAATGGAAAGCACTAACTTCCTTTGTAACAGCGTTGAAAAATTATTGTGATAGAGGTTTAGCGAGGAAGAAAGGGTACGATGATTTATAATTAAGAAAGTGACCTTAAGTGACTGACTGTTTTTGGTCAGACTGTAGAATTAACTTATTATCGCTTCCTCGTATTACGCATAATTCTCTACAGTTGTCACGCATGACAACGAACATACAATACAGGACGAAGTGGTTTCTTCCTTTCTTATCATATTTTTCTCATTTTATGTATATACACTGTATATGTACGTATATACATTATGTACACACACACACATGCACACACAAGTATGTCCGTGTACATATAAACGTAGAAGCTTAAAAGCGGTGAGGCTGGAACTCTCTGAAACTTATACCATGTAAAGAAGGATAGTGCGATAAGATTTAAACTCGGGTATTAAATCGACCATTATCACATGAATATGCGAAGCTACTGTTACAGACAATTTTGATAAGTGTCATCGCCCTCGCGTCGATTAACTTTCCGTGCGCCGGTTTCTCCATAATCGAAGAGGAATTCTATCTTGGAAATTTAATGATGCGCTCGACTCGAATTCTAATTAGCAAAAGTTACGTTTGTAATTGGCGCGTGAAATCGGAAAATTCGAGAGTTAGGAGGTTCGAGAAGCTGGAAACTTGGAAGCTTAACAATTTGAAAGTCATTGAAATACGCGAACGTCTAGAAATTGAGGAAGATGAAAATTCGAGAGAACCGAGACCACGGAGAGTTCGAATAAACGCTTATTGTCCTTTTTGTTTCACTTGTTCTTCCAAAATGCCTGCACGATTAATCGACCACTTTCGCTTGATCTTCTCTCTTGTGCTACCCGATGTTTTTAATAACACGCGCGTTTATTTTGTTGTGCATCTTTACCCTGACCCAAGAGCAGTAGATTTCGTTCGCTATTTTGCGGTTTTTCTACGTGTATCCTGGAATTCCTTCCTTTTGTTTCGCCCTTATTCCTTTTCCTTTTCACGCGACGCGCATTCCTCTTGCCAGCTTATTGTTCCAGATGACGCTTACTTCGCTCCTCTCCTAACTGGCAAACTGACACATTTGTATCTCAGGGCTAGTCTCAGTTTCTTTTTCTGATCACGACAACGTACTAATTATGAGTACGATCACGAGTGTGTTTTTCGGAGGCATCTCTCTATCTGTAGAGATACGCTCGTTTGAATAGACATCGCGCGACCCTGTGGACGAGTTACTTAGGGACGTATTATAAGAGAGCAATAGGCGAAGCGATCTGACGTTCAATGGACCAAGTTCGATTAACGTTATGTAGCGTGACGTGAAAAATAAGAAGAGGTATAGTTGCAAGCATCAATAGTTGGAACGTTCTTCTAGGCTCAATCATAGTATTATAGAATAGTAGCATCAGGGAAGATTGTCGTAGTTAAATATTTAAACAAACTTTTATCTCGAACGAGATATCACAGCTTGCGAGGGCTTCCGTATATGTAAAAATACAGCCGTATAATTGTATCAATTTTATCGTAACACACTGTTTACCAATTATACAAATCTGCCAACTTTATCATCACAGTAGTATCGTTGTTAAAATGCTTGAGAGAAAATGGTCCAAACTTTATTCAAAATACACTTTTTCGATATTTAAAGATCTAGATAACGAAACTGCTAGGTAAACGTTGCGTTAAATTTCAAAAAGTGTGTATCCGTTGATTCATCTGCAGTCTTCTACAGCAGAAAAGTTTTTTCAAAAATATCTTTCTTCTTTAGCTTGTATCCAATTGTTCCGCGAAAAGGTTTCATGTTCGAATGAAATCAATTTTCCTATAGGTATACGATGCATTACGTTCGATTAAAAACTTAAGACTGCAATGAATTAATAAGTGAGAAAATCTTGCAATAGCAATATGTAACACGTGTGACACTCGTGTTCCCCAGCAGAACTGAAAAAGAAATATTGTTAATATCTGATGTATAAATCATGTTTCCCATTGTCGGGGATGCTATGTTCTCCAAATGAAAAGAAACAAGAAAGAAGAAAGAAGCTCACTCCCACGATTTAAGTCGTTGATCAAACCGCGTGACATCTTTATGGTTGTATGATTTATCGTAAGAGCTGACATACGGAATAAAAGCGGAATAAATACGGTCAATTTTAACTAGCTCTTTGCGACGTTCTTCTCGTGCAAACTATAAATTGTATTCCCTGCGTGAAACCTGGGAACCTTTCTCGACTGGGAAAGAAATCACAGGCCGTCCGAAAAATCGTGTACCGTCCTTGTAAGGCGTGATTCTCTTCTCGTCTGTTGCAATATCGAGCACGATTTATGCGATCGTAGAACGATTTATTCGTATGAATTTATAGAATGATAATTGAAAGATGTAATACGGCTAAGTTTGTTGACTTCTCCTTCCAACGTTTCCGTTCCAAGAGACTCGGACGAAAGCAGAGTCGTCGAGAACTATGCAGATACATCATCGATCACTAACAATTTCTATGAGAATAAAATGTGTCAGCTTCGTTTTAACGTGTTACTTCGTGATCGACCCATTAAGTACCAGCTTTAAAATGGTTTGCCAGGTTGTGAATATTCTATGTATCTTATGTGCCCCTTTCAATAGTTTTCTCGTTCTCTTCGAACTGTTCTATGTAGTTCTTAAGCGAACGTAATATAACGTTAACCATTCCTACAAATAATTAATAGCTGTTGAGAATTCGTAATAACTTGTTGAAAAGATAGTAGCGATTAAAACGATGAGAATATCTTAGAACATTCTTAAAAGCGAAGTACTGTGAATATGTGTACTTTATAGTTGAAAATAAAAGTATGTTGTATACACTGACTTATTGTTAGCTTGAGTGGTAGAGTCTGGCTGTTTTTCTCTCTTCGATTTTTCGTCAATTCTTCTGACGTACGTGGTATGCGTGTGTACCATGATGCAAGTGGTAATCTGCAATCTTTCTTACCTCATATGATAGTCCAGCAACAATATGTCGGATAGCGAGCGTTTAAAAAATAATTTGATATAAGTTTCTCAGGAACGTTATGTTATCTCTTCCCCTGGTGTTCCGTATTAATTAATTTCGTTCGTCCCCTTTTCCTGTGTTTAATATTATTGATATCAAACGAATCGTTTGAAACGTTACATTTGTCATTAGCACCGAATTATGGCGATAGAAGTTATAAAAAAGCTAAGGAGCTTCTCATCGTGGTATAACAGTCGAAATTATCCAAAAAACATATTCTGGTACGATCGAATTTAGAAAGAGAAAGAAAACGAGGAAGAATTTTGAAACAAGTGTAATGAAACGTGACGAAGTCGTTGTCAAAACTCTAGGGAAAACGGAGGTTTCAAGCAACATAACACATACAAATGCTGGTACTTAATGGACCCGTTAAAAGGCCATCACAGTGCGTAGAATTTTGTTAGAACACTTCAGGTCAAAGTGTATTTTATAATTACGAGTGATGTTTATAAAGGACAGTTTTTAAGATTGTGTATATCTTGTTATATGTTATATCGCTTGATACTGAAATCTTACTCCAGTTTACTAATTATTGGTAGAGACGAAGAGTGAACGATAGAATGCAAGAGATGCGAAAAGGAAGAATACGTGTATAGTTCAAAGGTACGCGTTACTTCATAAGTTACATATACTACCAGTTGAAAATATGAGACTCAAACTCTACATTATGCTTAGCCTCTATATCCTGTCTTCAATGACATAATTTTTCGAAAGGGAATGACCTGCAACTGCTTTAGAATTCTTGATCTGCTTCTTCGTAATTTTATAAATCAAACACTTCTTGGCCCTAATGGATTTTAAAATATTTATAAAATATAATTCTGAGAAGTAACTACTTTTTACATATTAAAAGATCCCATTAGAACACATATTTTAACGTTTTCAATATTTAAATAAAGTACCTGAAATGTATACCAAGCTAATTTGCCGTTATAAAGCAATAATTAAATGTTCATTAAAGGTTAATATTTAGGATATTAATTGATGTGACGTTCCATTTTTACCCTTGTACCATAAAGTATGACAATAATTCGATTTAACAATAATTCGAGTTAAAGTCACATGTTTTCAGCTGGCGAGGTATTTACGCGCCGGCGCGGGAAGCGCGGGCTATTTGAACTTGGATTTATTTTACATAAACATGTAAATTATTCCTACTATGTTACTATTATATTGTTCGCCTGTTTTAATGGCGAGATAGGTCTTCCTTGTAACGTGATAGAGAAATTTATCAAAAATAAAGAAATTTCATAAAAGCCTGAAGCTCCTAGCTAATTTCCGTTTCTTCTTTTCTTTTTTTAGCCTTATTGAATCTTCTCTCTATCCCTCTCTCTTTCTTTCTTTTTCCAGGGTAACACAATGCAACAACTCAGTTCGTCGTAATGCGCTATTTTATTAGAAAAACGTTATTAAATAGTTTGGACCGGACACACACGCAAAACATGTTTTCCATCGGTGTTACACCAATGTTGACTGCCGACAAAATTAGACATGGTTGCAGCAAATTAGAATTTGTAGCCTTCTGTGACTTAGGTTCATACAGTTTATACAGTTCAAGATTTTCAGATGTAAATTCTAGTTTTTCTCTGAAACAATATTTTACAGTCTATAGTCCAAATAGTTTTATCAGGTTGCAGTGATCAAGTGTGTTGTTTTTTTTTCTTACGAATAATTATTTTATATATAATGTATAATACAATATATATAAGATTATTTTATAATTTTTTTATTAATTTCTATTCTCTCTTTCCTAAGTTTTATTAAAAGTCTAAAAGGTACTGCCTATTTGATAAAACTGGATGTAACTATAGAATATCCTTCCAAAAAGGCAAGAAATACAATCTGAAGGTCTCAAACGGCATTAAACATGGAAACAATCGCGCGAAGAACGAAATAACACACTCATCAACAATTAAGTCCGGTAACTAATACTAGCGAATATCTTTGTCATTAATTTAAAACCATGTATAAACATCTGCACACGCCGTAACGATCTTATAATAGTCTTTAGGCTAGAATGGTCTAACTGTGACCTAACGATCAACTAACTATAACTGCACAAATCTATGGTCGTTCATCTTTGTGATTAACGAACACAGCAATGGATACATTGGCTTCAAGTTAGTCTATAAATTCTCAAATAATTATATACTGCTACATGACTCAGGCTAAGATCAATTTTCCTGCCCTACAAAGATGTTTTTACATAAAAAGGATTTATTCATTCAGTACATTAAAATTTCAATGTAATCCAACTTATTTGAGAATTTATCGACCAACTTGGATATTAACAAATAAATTAATCGTTAGATATTTCGTCACTGGTATCATGATACTTGATTAGAAATCGTATTACGTGTTCAGATTTTCAACTAGAAATCCAGAATTACAGGACAAATTGTATAAACGATCAGTCTTATGGAAACACAAGCATACTTATTAACAATCGAACAATGGATTTGAAATACTGATTCCGCGATAAACAGATTTTCTTTTGAACAACGAATAAAGAAGCATTCGAGTTCCTATTGAGTCGAATAATTTTCCACAAAAAAAAAAAAAAAGAAAAAAGAGAAGAAGAAAGAATACTGTGTGCCCTATTTTTAAGTTATCAATAAATAGTTCAACGCTCTAATTTTAATTGAAAACTATAGTAGAACGTTGAGTTCATCGTCATGGATTTGAAGTTACAACTCTTCTTATGGTAGAAGACCCAATGAAATTGACACGTTTCTCCATATGTTTGAATTCTTCTGTCAAATTAAATTAGTATGTTATACTATTAAATGAACACGTTGCCTGTCTTGGAAATTTTTTTTGGTGAAACTTTATAATACGTGATAAATTTTCAGATTACACTTATACATAGAAATAAATATTACATATGAAAAATATTATAGCAAATTCTTTGCTGTTGTATCTTTACTTTCTTTTTATATTGATATAAACGAAATATCATTTTATGAAATGTTCGTAAAAAGTATAAAATTCCTTTGACAGTCAACATGTTAAAAATCCTTGGCAGTATTTAACGAATATGACTATTGTATTCACCAGTTGCACTTGGTGCAATTGCCTACGTGCACGTGTAACGGACGGTCAATAAAGGTAGATTGATCCTGTTTCTTCCACTAGTCCAAACGATCTACGACATCGTTCGCTCTTCTACTGAAATTAGCATAAATAATTGTATAAAGAGAATAAAAGTATAGTTATATTCTTCCTCTTTCAACGTCTTGCAGATTTTTCAATACAAAAGACTCCTTACCAAAGAAACAATCCAGAAGAAAACAAAAAATAAAGACGTAATATTTTTAAACAATATTATATATATACGTATATTACAAACAACGTATTTAATCACAAACGTTGAAAGAAGAATCTCCTAAATTGTCAATTTTTTCTTCGCTCAAATCACCTCAAACATGCAACAACGAGAATCGTCAATGAGTGATTCTCTCCTTCCTCACATACCTCTTAGAGGACACTTAATACTGAAACCGTTCGGGAGCAACGTGACCCATGTCTTTACTCTATTACAACCGACTATAATCTCTAATAAACTGAAGTGTGTGCAAGATCGTTCAATTTTGCGGCGTATTGTCGTCATCTTGCTGGTCACTGGTCTCTGCCGCGGAGGGTATGGTTGCGAGGAGCCTGACGGCTAATCTGCTTGGTGATCCGGGTGGTTCAGGCTCCTGGATGGCCAGCTGACGGGTAAGTCGTGGCTTTGACCTAGTTGGCCTAGGCGTGTTCCTCGCATTAATCTCTAAAGATGCACTAGACCTTGAAATTCTCCAGGTGCTGGTGCTGGCAGTAGTAGCGGAACCGGAGGAATCGTTCCTGGAGGAACTGAGGTTCGATTCTTGCGACGGTTTCCTGGTGATCAACCACGAAGAAGCTCTTCGTTTAGGATCCAATAACCTCAATGGAATACCGCAATGATGAGTTTGTCTCCAGGAATCCGATCTAGACGAAGAGAAATTTTCACTGGAGGACACCGACGAGGCTCGTTTATGTTGCTTCTGTTGGATCTCCGCGATCTGATAAGCGTACTGGTCGCTACGTGCGTGTCTAGGCCTGGTGTCCCTGGCACATGGCCACAGTATCCTGGTGCCCCATCGTCGATAACCAGAACACTGGCTAGTTTCAAGTAATCTTGAATTACAGGCGCACGGTGCCTGATTCTCTCGCGACGACCTATCTACCAGGCTATTCGTATTTACAGGGGTCTGCCTGTTGCTGAAGTTGGAGCTATGCCGGCATCTGCCGATCCCCCTGGTCACCCTGGACTCCTCGATCGCCTTGCAAATAAGTACGCAATCTTTCTTGAACTGTTTGGTCAAGATGGCGTATAAAAACGGGTTACAACAGGAGTTTAATGGCAGTACGAACACGGCAAATACTTTCGCCTGTTCGAGCGACACCAGCTGCAACCCAAACGTGGCAGTCAGCGAGAAGAACGCTATGGGGGACCAGCAGAGGAAGTCGGTGAACACCAGCAGAGCCATCCGCTTAGCAATTCGAGAATCATTTGAGTTCCACGCTTGGGAGCCTCTGATCGCGCAATACATCTTCAGATAGCATCCCATTAATATGAGAAACGCAACACCATTGATGAGCATGAGAAAGGTCACGTACGCCAACGCCGCGTTTCCATTGGTCTCGAATGGTAAGCATATAGCGAACTTTCTGTAATCTGATACACCGACTAGGGGTAAACTTGCCATCGACAGAGCAAAACCCCAGCCAGCAGTCATTATATAACCAGCGTGTTTGAGGGAAAGTCTCTTGTTCAGGTGCATGGCATGTGTTATGGCGTAGTTCCTTTCTAAAGTAATAACTGCTAACGTATACACGCTTAACTCAGAACTGAGAACACCTAGAAAGCCGGCTAACTGGCATCCAGCGGAAGTTTGCCATGGTATGGCATACATCCGGAATTCTCCTAGGGTAGAAGCGTCCACCACCGCCAAAAGACCTAAAATTGTAACATATATATTTGAAACTATAAATTTGAATAGAAAAAGAAGATAGCGTAGAAATAATAAGCTACACAGATGGCGTAGTGAAGAGATACTATACACAGTGATTTTAAGTACAAAATGATTTTACGTCATAGGACGATATTTTTACATTCTTTACAGTATTTTTTTTTGTAGTCGAACCTAGATAAATGCCCATAAAAAAGTCTGCTGCTGCAAGGTTGCAAACGAGAAATCGTGGGACATCCATCTTGCTTCTGGAGAATATTAACACGAACACTACAGTTCCATTCCCAAGCATGGCGAGCAGAAATACTACCCATACACCACAACGTAGAGTCCACCAGTCGAAGAGATCCTGGCAGGGTAGGAAAGGACCTGTAAATCGCAACATATTTCAGACCTTTTTTAATACTGTGATTAAAAAGTTCTCGAATGTCTGAAAAGAAGCTTGTGATAGAATTACCAGGTTGAGGTAGGCACTGTACGTGAGAAGGCAGTGTTCGAGCTGGTTGGGTAGCTCGGCTGTTCTGCTCTTCAAAATAATCCTCAACGTATGAGGGCAGGTTACCAGGGTACGTAAAATCTGAACCAAAGTTAGCCCAAAGTTCATTTATTTGCGAGCCAAATTTGTCGGTCATGTTATCTAGAACACGTCATCACTTCAGTGCTGCAAAGTCGTTTTTTTCATTTTTTTTTTATTTGATTTGAACGAATCGATGATCGAAGAGAGATATTTGGATGATTTCTCGCGTAGCAGAATGTGTGTTGTCGTGAACTTATGCCCTTTTTAACGATTCTCTGAGAATCTTCAATTAATGGCGAATTTAAAATAGAGTATATTGTAGTTTCTCTTGAGTATATGTTTTTGAGCTTTACAAGATATTCTTACGTTCATTGAAACAAAATTTTAATAATATGTGCAAAGAAATAAGCTGTATTAATAGCAGTTAATTATAGATGGAAAGTTTATTACATAATAATTATTTATGTTTCTTATTAATATTTCCGAGCAATAGAATGATTGATATCAAAGAGTTAAAAAGAGGAAGTACAGAAAAATGGAAAATTTGTCCATCAATTTTAACCTTGTTAATTGTAAAATTAATTTTAGATTCGCCATAGATGATAGTCGAAACATCATGTAATTTGTTTCAAGTGGAATACTTTATTTCTATCTTTGAAGCGTTTAATTCTCGAATGTCGAAATTTGTTTATCCATGTGGAAAAACGGTGTTCGCATGTGGATTGTTGGGAATGTTCTCAAAACTTGTACAGCTTGAATTTTCACTGAAACAGTCTTAAACAACGTAAATGAATTTATGCGGCTTGCGCTTTGCAGCATTTCAGTGTCGATCGACTCATAAACTAAAATGTAACAAGCTGAATTTTTAACAGGATAGAATTGTTTCACTGTTACGATTCATTTATTACTACAATATTGATGTAGATATCTTCATCATTTCCGTTACAATGTTCTCATACGATAGCGATCTCCGAAAACTTGTTACTTTCTTCATCTGTTAGTGAAGTATTTTGATACTGTTGTGAGAGGTGTCATGATAAGATGATTAGTGGCAGTGAGTAAAATAATCAAAGGAATCTTCAATTGATGCAGTTCAAACATATTTATATGTGTTTATATTTGAAGGTGCAAAAATACACAGATTGCAACCGTGATAAAAAATACAGAGATGATAAAAAGGGCAAGAAGGAACTAGAAAATAGAAAACAAGAGATTTTTAATTCAATTATAAACTTATATAAGTTTTAAAAAAGAACGGTAAATATAATCTATTTATATAGATTTGTATTTATAATTTTTCTATTGAATATCTTAAAAAAAGATTGAAATGTCGATAGAAAGATAAAAGGATTTCTTGAAAGAATAATGATAAATATAGAACAAAAGGAAATGTCGAACAGTATCAACTTGAAGGATCCAGACCATGAAAGCTCGAAGGATTTCAACCGGGGAATCAGTCGATTGAGCTACTTACTAAGCTGTGGCCAGATATCGGTAAAGCTCGAGTTCCAGAGGATCATATCAAAATCGTTGTCAGTGGGGAACAGGATAGACTCTTGAACGGAGGACTTGGTCACCGGATCCTCCACTTCGACCGACAAGAACGAGCAACAGTGATAAGCGTACGACAGTACCATCGTTTGCACACGTGGAAACCTTTCGGGAGCCGGGAATTCTCTTAATGCTGGGTTGTTGAACGTCTTGAGGTGTAACAAGCCTGACAGTCCTAATGTTGGCAGTGCTGGAAATACGTTATTCCCGAGATTTCTGAAATTTAAAAAATACAAAATAAATGTATAACGTGTAATAACAAGCCAATAAATACTACTAAGGAAATGTGTTAAAAAAGAATAAAATTATAGAAAATTAAAAACCCTGCTTTTACTTGAAATATCGTACGTTTAGTTTAATTTTCTTTTTCATATAATAAATCACGAAAAAAAGGATAAACTTAACAAAATTTTTACTCTGCTCTTCGATTACTATTTACTCTATATAATTATACATAGAATTGTATATAGAAGATAGAATACAGTCACGGTTTTTAAAGTAAAAATGCGGTTTCCTTTGACACTCACAAATCCTCTAAATGTTTCGTCTCTTTAAACGCATCGGGATGAATATATTCGATGTAATTGCTCTCTAGATCCCTGAAACATAAAGTCCTCTTTTTCAAGACGATAACGGTGAACTACCTACACGGGATTAATTGCGAGAGACGACACTTACAACACCTGCAACCTTGACAACCCGACGAACGCGTCGCTTGGGATCACTTGCAGCTTGTTGTTCGACAGAAGCAGGTCGTGTAACATGTTCAGACCTTTAAACGGCTCATCTGGCAATGAAGGAATCACGTTACTGGCCAAATCCCTGGAAAGAGAGATGTTTCCTTTTTATGTATAAAATAAATATTTAATTTTGCGAACTTCGTATTTACCTAACTACTTAATTATTGTTTTCTTAATACTTACAGAACCCTCAGTTCGCTGCAATTTCGTAAATTTGGCATCTCCGTTAGAAAATTCGATTTCATGTCGCTGGAAACGGTTAAAATAAATTTCAATAAATAAACAATCTCGATAGGGGAAGAAATAACATTTTTGAAATAAATAATCGAACGATTTTTATAAAGGGAGAATTCGGTGTAAGGTCGAATTACGAATTAATTATCGATAGAACCTGATTTTATTTTGAATCGATTGAAATTCTACCCACTTTACATTAGTACGGCAATCCATTATAGTGGAATCTCATTTAAGATACCTCGGATTAAATCGATATGAAATAAATTACCATAACACAATTTTATTATAATTTATTATTATAACTTTATGTTATGGTAATTTCTTTCATATCGATGTATGTGTACCAGACAGTTTGATGCGGCACAACGAATTTATACGCCAGTTTAACTTCATCAATTTCTCATCGTATTATAATTTAATTTGCCATTAATCAAGTTATATCGACGTGCAATTAATTCGTTATAATAGAATGCTGTCTCAACCGCATTAAACTACCACGGTGAATACTTCAGTCTTTGATATTCTACATCCTGTCGTACGTTTATTTACATTAATCATTCGCGTTACAATCGAAATTCACTTACAGACTTTTCAATTTTGGACACTGCTCGCACAAACTTGTTGGAACGCTTGTCACTTGTGCGCGATCTAACCTCAATACCTCCAACGATTTTGTCCCATTTAGATTCGGGAATATCCGTAATTCTTTCAGATTCGAAAGAATCCTAGAAAATAATTTCTACGTTACATTTCTTTTAATAGATTTGGATTCTATTTAGCGATAAACTGGCAGATTTAGACCTTAGTTATTCTCGACTTGGAAATTCACATGATATTGATCCAAAGGAAATATTTTCTATTTACATTGTTAAAGCATAATATAAAAGCTTTCGACTTAACTTCGTTTTGAAGTATATCAAATTTCTGACTTTCTTTTATAATACATGGTCGAAAGTTGAAGTTCAACCAAATTTTGTTTTCTAAATTTGTATCTGTATTTATTCCTCAAACACGTTGTCCCACACGTATACCAAATTTAATTTTTTAAATTCATTTATTTCTTTCTCTTTCATTGTCCTTCCTCCTCGAGAAACAAATTTAATTATCTTCTTTACCGACAATACGCGAATGTTTTTTAAAATATAGATACTTATTTTCTTGTATATCAATAGTCTAATTATTCCCCGAATCTATTATTATAATTATGAGATCTCTGATGGAAAAGAGTCCGATCTTGGTGTCTGACCACAAGAATCGCTATAAGATTTATTTATTTTTAAGTACAGTTAGCTGTTTTTGACGAGTATACTCGTCGTGAAGAAACGGCAATATTTTGTGTTATAACGAGCTCTGTCGGTAATAAAATTAAAGAATAAAACATCTTAATTCTATATTATAACGAGTATACTTGTCATCGTTTATTTTTTGCGACACGTTTTAGATGCACGCTTTTCAAAGTTTCCAAAGTAGTCGCAACGGCTAACTGGTTAACAGCTGACAAATCGTCTCGAGAAAGATCTATACTCACAATTTACGGAGCTTGCGTAGATTGCGGAAAGTGTTGCCGTGTATTTCCTTGATCGGATTTCCGCGTAGATCGAGCGACAATAGATTAGTGACACGCTGAAAAACGTGTTCCTCCAGTGTTTCGATCCGGTTGTTCGACAGGGACCTACGGAACCGACGGAACATACACGAATACGACTTTCTTGGCTTCCTTCCCTTCGGTGAAAACGGAAAACAAAAGGACCGGCGTCGATCTCTCTTTCGCGGTTTCGCTTGTTTCAGCAATTTTTAAAGTTTTGTCATTATCTTCTTAACCATACATCGGCAATAGAAAAGCAGAAAGATCGAAGAAAAGGATATTCCGCGGAATCATAACGATCATGATCACTCTGCATAAATCGCTTTGATCGTTTTAGCTTTGGATGAATTTTTGGAAATTTTGCGCGTGATATTATCGATAGTACATACATTGAATTTTTGTTCCAACATTCTTCGGTTCTGATTTCCAGATAAATTACGATTCTTTACTTTCTTTTCACCGATGAGAGACGAGTTTCGTTGATTCGCTTTTTCCTCTCTTTTTTTTCATTAAAACACGACATCTTTGTCCTATTTTCCTTTGCGAAGGGAAGTTTGTTCGCCGCAGTAACAAACTTTCAGTTAAAAAACGAGACAAAAGATAAAGCAGGAAGTTAGATGAAAAAGTTTAGAAGTCTTTTTATTGTTCAATTTAAATCTCAAGGTGCGGCTCCGATAAGATTTCCCAGCAATGCAGAGTGATAATGGTTGGTACGATTAGGCGAACAATTTTCGTTAAGAAAACGGGAAATCTCTCATTATGGAGATAAAATCGCGATGATATAAGTATCCGATCGAAGGAGACGCGGCTCGATAAGGAAGTAGTATTCATAGAATGTAAAAAAAAGTTGTCAAATTACATTTTACTTAATCGATGCACACTTACAGGTCTTCAAGGCCAGAGAGCTTAACGATCGCGGTCGGAATTTTTGTTAAATAATTGTCATCGAGCTCCCTACAAAGCAGACAGAGAATTACAACCTTAAAAAAGATCCGCGGACACTACACGTGATCCCTTTTTATCTTTTTTTCTTTTCTCTTTTTTTTTTTTTTTTTTTTTAGCACATAACGGATCATCCGGTCTCCGTCTTTTTTCTTTTTATTATTCGAGCGATAAATTCTCTTACGAACACAGAGTAATCTTTCTTTTTCGTTTTGCTTTTTCTCTCTTTCTTTTTCTTTCTTATTTTTCTTTTTTGCAAGAATTTTTGGTGCGATTTGTGGAACACTCACAATACTCGAAGGCTCGTTAAGTTCGTAAATGCATCGTCGGCGATCGCGTGCAAATGATTTCGTCGAAGTAATCTGGAAAAGACAGTAAAATACGTTTAAAAATGTGTGAAAAAAACAAGCGACAAAATTGTTGTCGGATAAACGATGGATATATTCGTATTCTTGACCAATCTAGCGAATTGTTCTTTTATTATCGTTCTTACGTTAACTTTCGTTTCTTTTGTCTAACGACGCGCACCAGTCCAGTACAGTTCAGTTACTCTAGCGGATACGTTTGATTGTAACGACTCTATTCTAGAAGCGTTGTATATCGATCGTTGCATTCCCATTAAATAGATTTGTTCTATCGTTCTAACAATCGTAAATGGACAATGTCTGAGTTGTTTCAGCGTTTCGAAGAAATTAGGCGTTACATTTATCGTTCGTACGATGATGCACGTATTTGCTTGATTATCGTAACTTATCGAATAAAGTAATAATTAGATAATTATTGGCGCTTGATGGTTTTCGATATATTATGTTCACCCAAAAGTTTCTTTCGTTTCGTAAAGAAATAATAGATGCACCACATTTTTTCTTTTATACTGTTTTATTAAATTACGTATGATTCATTTTGTTCTATTATTGTGTTGGCAACCAAGTGACTGCGGATTTTGTCATTGCTAGCTAATGACAAAATCCGCAATCACTTAGTTGCCAACCCAATAAGACAAAGATCACAGCATTTGATAGGTTAGGCTTCGTGTTTGTAGAAAGATGCATTGTTGCAAAAGACATATTTGTAAAAGAAAGACACTTTTCGGGTAGTCTGATACATATTATTAGATACGTACACTATTGCAATTAGGGCAAGATTACTGCAATTAAGGTATAAATATTGTTGTTATTTCTGTATTCAGAGGTAGGATCACAATAGCTATTATTTTATACTTTGGATAAATCTATCACACCGTTCTGAGTCGAAAAACCTTTATTGCACTTTCTTACATGGACTAGGGATAAAATCGAAAGAACATCTCAAACCTATCGATTAAATCTATCGATTGTATCTGGAACTAGCTTCTAGTTACTATTTATTGTAACTAGCGCATCTGCATTTGGATGGCGAGCACGAGCTCACGTTGTCATTTTCAATAAATATATATATTGCAATAGTGTACGTGTCTAATAATATGTATCAGATATATATATATATATATATATATATATATATATACGTATGTATAAGGGAAATCTATCATTTCCTCTCTGTACTTACAACACTTCAAGATTGAAAATTCGATGGAAGGCACGGGCTGGAATGTCTGTTATGTTGTTGCTCGTTAGGTCTCTGCAACAATCCAACGAAAAGTGCAATGAATACAAACACCTGTATCAATACATACTATTAAATATATTGTTAAAGTGATAGTCACGAACAGATCATAGATAGATAGAGTGAAAATGATCGTGGTAGCCTGTCGTTTCAAGCAAAAGGAATAGAAGAGTAGAACTGTTCGTCGTGTTTGTTCCCTGCTTTTTTGCAATTATTACACAACAGCCGGATTACGAGCGACGTAAAATTGTAATAGAAATTCTGACGAAGTTACGTCCAACACGTTATTCGTTGGTCTGTTATCCGCGACAAAAATGGAACTTGCATAACACAAAGCGTATATATGGTAATTCGATGGTCGAATTAGCCGAGATATTCGATAACGATAAGGGGAATTGTTTGTAATTTTTCTTTTTGTTTTTAGCGTCGTTTATCCCGGTCCTGTTATATAACGTAAATATAAAGTCAGGAGAATAAAGAGGAAGGAGAAGACGGGTAATGGAACGAAGAAAGAAATGCAAATAGTACGGACCCGTAAAACTGAAAATTTATTAGCCGCCGTCACGTACGTTCTGTATTTTCAAGCGTGAACCGTCGTCAAACGTTCCTGACGAGTCCTCTCCTCTGCTTAGCTGCCTCCCCAATTTCACACCCACCTCACGAGACAGGACAGACGCGCCGAGTTTACGACAGACCGATTCTACTTCGGTGCGCTCCTCTAGACACCCTCTACATACCGGGTGTCTCAAAACCAGTTGTATTTCGTCGTTTCGTCGTACCAGTTGTCGGTCCAACGAATTTTTACGTATCTCGTCGTTTGTACGTCGCATCGTCGTACGATACGTTGTGACGCACAAGCGTGCAGCAATTTCGATAGAAATTTCGGTTTTCTGTTAGAGAACGATATCTTCATTACCTTCAACAATACGAGGAAATATTCAACGCGTTCGATGCGGATTTCTCGAAGGATTAAAATTTAGGATAAAATAAGGATACAAATTTCTTTCTATCCACTAAATAGAAGTTTGCTCTACTTTGATTATCTCACACGCTTCTACGTATTATATCATAACACGCGTTTTGCAGACTTTTGGAACTCGGAATTGAAAAAACCCCAAGTCAAAAATGCGCGTAAACATCTGCAATTTGGTTATTAGTATCTCGTCGACTTAGAGTCACTTTACCAAAAATCGCGCGCTGTTACTGTCAATCGTAATGAAAATTGTACGAATATAATTTATACTATTAGCTTGTCCCAAAAGTGTCTTTCGCTATCTGCGCGCAGCTGCTTCATCTGACGACGTTTATACGTAAACGTGGAACCTAATCTGTGAAACGTAAACGGAACAGGTTAATAGAAGAAAATGGTCAGCGCATGATTCAATGAAATGATAATAAATTTAAAAATAATAATAATAAATTCAACAAAAGAGAAAATGTTATGCAACTAACATTGCCTTACAAAACGAAAGAAAGCTTTGGGACAACCTAACGTAATCATTGCTCGAAAGAAATAGAGTAAGCGTGAAAATCGTATGGTGAGCATAGGGTAGGAAAAATGAGAATTCGTAGAAATTTCCATACAATTACGTTTGTATGCCATCCCCCTCGTTGCGATCCAATCACCGTGTTTTACGGCGACCTGCAAGCTGGATACAATTCGGCGAAGCGTAAGCTTCTCACGCGGCAACAGCAAATCTGGGAAAATTCTGTCGTTCGTCGTTTTAAATATCGTTCGTTTTACACGGCCGTAAAGTGATTTTCCAACGAACGGTGGTCATATTATCCTCGGTATAGTATCAATTACGTGCTGGTTACCCCTTAACGGCCGCATAAATTCGCCGATATCGAGCACGCAGCCACTTGAACACCACGGATATAGAATGACTGTTCGAGTGCATCCGTCTGTTTAAATGGCTGACGCGTGACTCGACGATTTATGCGCTTAGTGTCCTGGCTTCTAGAAGCAACACCGGTATTTTCGCTAATTTCGATCGTATTCGAAGCTTGACGGTATCTGGCGAAAGTATTCCAACGGTTACCATAGAAGACACAACGTGAGGAAGATACAGAAAATGAAATACAACGTGGATAATATCGTGCTCGCTAGGTGAAGCATCTTGAAATTTTATCGGCGCTACCCAGCGAGACGCGACTACTGGCATTGCTGTTGGAAAAATTTCAGCTCAATCTGAAAGTATATACAGGGTGTCTCTGATTTAAATGTCGAAACTTTAGAACCGTGTATGAAGGCGATAAACTAAGAAAAGAGAGAGAGAGAGAAATAGAAAAAGAAACAGGGAGAGATTTGCTGTTTTTGATAAATTTTGAAGAAAATCGCGAATTATTCGTCTTATCGTCGTTCGAAATTCTGGTCTGTAGCAATGCGAGCGTTACGTCTAACAATGACTGCTCTAGATGACTATTTTATGATTAATAATATATTATTATAAATAATAGTAATAATCGATGGCAAGACGAATAAATAGATGTAAATAAATAAGCTAAGAAAAGATTTTTGTTCCTTTTCTCTCGATTTTCTCCAAAACGGAGCAAAAGAACGAGCAAATCTCCGATGGTTTTCTTCATCGATACTTTGACCACCGATTGAAGTCGATAGATTTTGACAGAGAACGAAGAAATACGTCGAATGGTATGTAAGACAACGTATAAGAAAATAGAGATGATTTCGAAATCTTTGAAACGCCTCCACTTTCGGAAAAAACACGTGCGCCACGTGACGTATCACTCGAAACCGTTCGAATTTTCCTAATGAAAATCTTTTGCCTATGTTCTACCGTTTTAACGCTATGGCTCGTCCCAGTCGCTGGAAACATCCTGTATACTTGCTACACTCGTACAATATATAAATATCTTGTTGTGCATCTCCTAAGTACATTTTCAAATTTGTTCCAAACTTTATCGATACGATCACGACAGCCGGATCTCGTTGCGGTGCTAAGAAAATTTCGAAATGTTCAATTTCAAAATTTCAAATGCTCAAATGTTTTTACGAATTTAAAACGCTATGTGCCTTCTTCTTCCCCTGTCTTCCATTTTCTCTATTTCTTAATCGAACGTCGAATGAAGAACAAAAAAAATGAAGAAAAAAAGAAAAAGAAAAAGAAATGCAAAAGAAAGCGAAGCTCCGTTGTTCCGTGTGGTTTCCGTGTGGCCTGCGTGTTTCCACACATCGATCGAGTTAACTTACGCAGGCGCATCCGCGAATTCTGCTAAACTTATGGAATACAAAGATATTATTTAACAGGATGAAACTTCCTGCGGATTCATTGATCCGTTTCTTTACTTAATTTCCGGCATTCCAGAGAATTCGATTTCGTCGATTCTGTCTTCGCGATACGAATCTTTTCGAAGCGTACACGCGTGTCTGCGCCGAGCAAAACGTCTGCCGTCGAAATTGCTGAAAAACCGAAAGCGGAGCGAAGTTTTATTAGATCGGGGAGATCGCGCGGATAATATGAAAATTGCTTAAATCGTGAGACGAATTCTCGTTGGTTAAGCTGGATCGATCGTACGAAATCTTAAGTGGAAGTGGAACAAAAGTGATGTTTTACGAGAACGTGAAGAAAAAGAGGGATATCGTGAATGGTTGCTCGAGCCTAACGAAGTGAATAGAAATCCCATAACGTCGGATTTCAAACGAATCGAATTTTATCCGAAGCGATACAAATCCGATGACTTCATATACACACACGTTACCGATTATCAGATTATCAATTATCGATACAAGAGACAATACGAATGATACAAGATATAGATTTATACAGGTAGATAATCGTATAGATTGTAGGAATAGACGTATAAGTAGTTGTATGGACGCCTAATAGAATTTTGATTATGGAGCAGCGATTTTCGTGTAACTTTCGAAAGCAAGTGATTTTTATGAATCGTTTCTTTTGGACTAACCACTGGTCGTATGGGGCTACATCTTCTCCCGATGAAAATACATAGTTTTGCGGTAGAAACGTTACCTTGTTGTTTCAGGTCTTTCGTTTATTGTAGATTATACTTGCGATCATTTTTAACGAGGTAATCATTGTTGGCTTAGGGAACATAAAGCCACAACACAGTCATCGAAATACAAAAGTTAAGAAATTTCCTCTTTGTACTTTAAAGCTTGTTGAGAATTGTAGATTTTAATTGCCGAAATAAAAGTAAAGGAACACTAAGATTACACTTAGGATTTATATTAAAATAGTTTTAGATTTATTTAATAAACAATTCCTAGGATCTTCGTCTCAGCACTTTCTTTGTCTCACCATCTTCCATACCAGACTGCTAACGGAACAGTTACATTCATCTGTTTTTCGAGACACTGTGCACACACGTACTTGCATACACTCATATTCACATATACGTGTCACTACTACAAGGCCAATTTCGTCTAGCACAGAAAATTATACATATCTCAATAAAACTATAAAAAGGTTCAGTCCCATCTAACTAGTAGTTAGTTCGAAGAAAAATCCATAAGAATCAACGTTCTTTTATCTTCTGGTTCTGCTCTATTTTGCACGTGTTCTGTTTCGATATTCGTAGCTGGAAATCGTCGCAAAGGATACTAATCGTTCAACTGCGTGTTTTTACGTAAACGCGTATTTCTATGGAGATCGTTGAAGAAACGAATCCTGCATAGAGGTGTGTTTCATCCTTTAAATTTCATAACGACTACTTTACTTCGTACACTTTTTTATATCCACGCATATAATACGCGTATCCTGAACATTTTCATGTTTACAAATTTTCCACGGATGCGTAAAAATTAATTTTTACCAATTACTCATAATTTACGTAGTTTGTACGAGGATCGTTTGGAAAGTAGTTCCAGGTCCTCGTTTACGCACAGAAAACATGCAGCAAACGATGGAACGAAGTTACAGAAGGTCGCCTAGCTTTGTTCACGTGTCGACGTAAATCATACGAAATTTTATGTTCGAGCAACAAACGTTATCGTATCGTTTCGTACGTTTTAAAATACCGTGGAGAGTTAAAAGTCCCACCGATAACGAAGTGCAGTTTCGCCGCCGCGATTTTCTGCATTCTGAACGAGAAGAACGTGAAATTGAAGAATCGAGTGCCGAGAACATTTTCAAGGATACGTTTCGAGTTGGGCCAACGTTCACGAACAGATGTACTTGACTTTTACCTTCTGAAAGGAATTCGCCATCGAATCGCCGTAGTTTACGTCTGTTTGATAAGATTATGGACAAATTATCGAGAAGACGACGAGTTAGAAGAGACGGGCGTTCGACGAGTATGAGAAAGCTCGTGGCAGAGGAGCTGGAGAACGCGTGTGCCACTTCGTTGCAAATGACAGACGCGTGGAACCAGCTGGATTGCCATCTTTTTTCATTTTCCAGAATTCCAAGAGCTTGCGAGTGGACAAACGATGATTTATGGAACGACGCGAAACGATGGTTTCGCGAACTCGACGAAGCTGTAGAAAAATTGGAATAAAAAGTGTTCGAATAAGGATAACGATTGCATTGAAAGATAGCTTGGTATGTACGTGTGATGAAGTTAGCCATTTGTATAGAGTTACGTTAATTCATCTTAATTATACTTATGATTGTAATAGTTTGTAAGTTAGAAATAAGATTTGTATGGACTATAAGGCAGAAACAAGATGTATATGTCCACAAACAGAGACAGCGTGTCTATGGAGGCAGATAAATAAAGAGATAAATTCGTATGCTAAAGGTACAAATGAAGACAAATTTCCAGGGTGCATTTGTATGGTTGTTACATGAAATTGGATATCACGTATTTCTGGACGACCATGGTAGTTGATGAATTTTCCAAGAAATTCTTTTCGCTTAACACTTTGATATAGCGCTGACGATCGATGAAGTATCTAAGAAAGAATACATTCTTGCATAGCGTTTAGTGTTTAATTCGGCATGTTTAATTTTTGTTTTTTATTTCGAAGTATTTTACAATCAATTCTCATTGAGAATTATAAGTAAATTATTCTGGCGTGGTACTATAACGTGAATAATAAATGATTATCGTATGTTCGATTCTAGCTGAATCTAATGTTTAAATCTACAGAGTAATGTCTTTTTAGTCTGCGGATCTGATCCGTCGTGTCAAGTAATTTGGTGGCTGTTAATTCTTATGTTATATCTATTACTGAATTTGAATATTTCTTCTTTAACTGTAGGTATCTTCAGATCGCGATGTATCGTTTCGTTGGCAACATACCAAGGTGCATCTATTAAGGATCTTAGAGTTTTTGATTGGAATCGTCGAAGAATTTCTATGTTGGAATTAGTCGCTGTTCGCCATAGTTGGTCGGCATGTTTAATGGAAAAATATTTCACAGAATTTTTCAGTAGCAAAAGCGAAAACTTCGAAGGAATTCAAGTATGATAAACTATTCTTGTCCTTCGAATTATGAAGCTTCCTTCTGTGCTTCTGATTTACGAAGCAGTCTTCTACGATAATGGAGGAAGTGCTGCATATCTGGAATATCAGCTTGTTCAAGTTGAATAAAAAATTATGGCAGAGGATGGAAGAACGAATAAAACCACGTTTTATTTATATTTATTTATATTATAAGGGAAATTAATAAACTTTGACGTTTCAAACTTTCGGTAACAGCGGAAAAAGTATATGAAACTTTGGTCCGATTGAAAAATTACAAAATATTGCCGTTTCTTTATGACGAGTATACTCGTCAAAAACAGCTAACTGATTAAGATAATTGTCAGTACTACAAAGTAAATCGCATAATCTACCCGTTCGTGTATTAATTCTACGGCTTCGTGAACAATTTTGCTACTACTCTCGAGAGTACAAACTGTGACGTGAATTTTAGGCTTTTAATGTTTCGTTTTAACGTTACGAATTCGAGATTCCAAAGAGAAACCTACCGAGGAGGATGCTGTAGGCCTCTTTCGCGATGCGAATTACGAGGACAGAAGGGATGAAGAGTGCAGTGTTTCTTGTGAAATTCGTGAGTACACTGTGAATGTACTGGTTAATGAGCGCAAAAGTTACACCTGTATCTATTGCAAGTAAATTTGAAGACTTAGAACTGATACTTATCAAGTCTAGTTCCTACATTGTGCGATTTTTGTGTCCGATTAAATCGTAGGAGAAAGTAATTTTATTATCATCTCGTTTTTTAATCAGTCACCGTTTGACGAGTATACACGTCGTCGTTTATATTTATTTACACACTCTGCGATCTGATCCCATGAGAGATTTCTAAAACTAAATAACAGTTAATTGGTTGAACTTATACAGCGAAGGTAAATTGGAACATCGCTGTTCCGAATTACATCTGCTTTACCCTAACGAAATCGTTACTTTTTTTTTATTTTTAATTTACCGTAAATTGGCCTTTTGCTGCAGATTCAGTTCAAGAAATATCAAAGTTACGATTCGTCGGCCAATGTCTTTGGTTAACAAATCGTTCGCTCTTATCATTTGCGGTGTCACGAGTTAGATAAAGTTAGTAGCTTTTTAGGTAGTTTGGTACTCGAAATTACCAACAGTGTTCCAAATGCGCTGCACTTCCTCTATCTACTCTAATACGGTCTCGTAGCTTGACAAAACAATAACATACATTTACGCCACTTTTGCACGTTGTTTCGCTGCCTGGCGTTTAATAGCTCGATTAACCCCGTTCGTCACGCTCATTACGCTAGAATGGTAGAATGGAAAAGCTACCTCCGCTGGAAACAACGTGCCCAAAATCAAGCACGAAGCCGAATCTAGGTTAGATGGAATGCAAAGAATCGAGCAGTATCGAGTTTTATCGGATCTTTATGGTAATCGACGAGAAAAACTTCCGAAATTAACCGGGTACACTCTCCGAATCCGTTTGTTCAATGAATCGTAACTGAGCGCAACTCTGACCTATACACTTGGTTGGGAATTCATATTGTAGGATTTTATTATTTATTTATTTAAGATGGATTAAACAGGCGTTGGTTAAACAGGAAACGATGGTTATTTAACGTGAACTAAATACAGTAATGTGCTATAAGTAAGACAACTAAATAATTAATTTACAACTTTCGTCACCACGGTTCCAACGCTCTCTTTCACGCGGACCACACTCTGTCGACAACGCTGACAACACTCTGACTTCTCAACTCACACTGACTGTTAATTCGTCTTTCTCCCTTAGCATCCCTTTGTCTTTTCAAAGGCCAGGGTCACGTAGGTCCTTTCTCAGAGTAACTGTTCGACCGAAGGACCGACGACAAATTGATGGACCTGTCGGCACTTCGGCTTTCTCGCGACGTTGTTTATGGTTCAGCCGATATCTCTTAGGCCATTTGTCTACGATACTACAATATGTACACGATTCCACGGTTTAACCAGTTGTTTGTCGCGATCTCTTTGAAAACTTTGAAAAACGTGTACCTAAAACGTGTGGCGAGAAGTAAGCGATGACGAGTATACTCGTCGAACACGGAGTACGCGTGGCTGTTACAACATAGAATTAAGTTGTAACGAAACGACTGCTTTATTTGTGAGTTTTATTACTGACAGGGCTCGTGAGAGAAGAAGAAAGGAAAAAGACGAATATTTCGCGTAACACGCAGCCAGCGATTGCCCGATCCGAAAACTTTCCTTCGTAATGCTTCCCCGTCAACGGCTGTTTTTCGTTCGAACGATGACCAGACACGAAGAACAACGACGTTTATGAATTTCAAAGGACTCGGCCCCCATGGTCGTACGTTTTCATAATCGCCACCAATTAATCATTCTGTCGGCTCTCCTTATCCGACCTGTTTCACGCTCGGCTAAGCAAACATCGATCCATCCGACACAGGCTCGAGATGAGACTCGTCGAAAACGAAGCAGAACGAAAAGGATGCATTGATTTTTCGCGCCGACTGAACGTCGCTCGAATAAAGAAGAAGAAAGGAAGAAAAAGGAAGAGAGAAGAAGAACGCGAACTCTTTGCAAGGTTTGCCTTTCTTCCAGCATCTTTGCCTCGGTAATGAAAGTTTTTTAGCTCCCAAGAAAAGGTTTCGCGGAGTTTCAGGAAGAGGACAGGAAGGTTGTTTGCGTTCAATGGGAATGTTCGGTGACTTTTTCAAGAGGAAGTTTCGCGGAGGGGATCGTTTGCAAGAGAGAATCCTAGTTTCTTGAATCGGAGGAGAGAAATGGATGGCGAACGCTCGGAGAACTTTTCTTTCGCGCGTCTCGTGTAGCGTGGAGCATCGGTGAGCCACGGATAGGAGTTTATCGTAACGAGAGACGCGTTTACGCGGAACTAGCTGCTTCTTTCTCTGACAATTTATCTTCCTTGCCATCTCTTTAAACGCCTCTTTCAGCAGTTAATTGAATTTCAAAAAACGCTATGATAACGCTACATCGTCGAAGAAACGACGAAATACTTCGCGGACAATAATGGAAAATAATCGAAATAAACATGGAATCGTTGTCGGATAATCCTAGAAGAATTTTTACGTTAAGTGGCAATATTTTCACGAAAGTGGTAACTGCCACGCTTCGCAATAAAAACGGTACGTTAGATACAACGTTCTCGAAAAATGGCTTTTATCGATCGCAATTTTTTCCGACTGGGTCGAAAATAAAAAAAGAGAAGAACAGCGAGGAACAAGAGGACCCGGGAACGACGAGGGATCGGTCATTTGGAGGCGGAACGGAGGCGGGTGTCATCGTTATTCCAATCGTAGTCGTCTCGCTACTTTTCATCATAGGTTTATCTCGGTCTTTTTTGGCTCTTTCTCTCTCCCGTATGTCGCGTTGTTCCACAAATAATGCAGTCTCGGTCTTTTTTACGAGCTTACTGCAGTAAAAGGGAAATGATCCCCCTACTGTGTTCGAACGATCGATCGCTGGAGGGTAGTTTAGCCGGCTCAAGGACTATACCGATTTTCCATCCGCTTTTCATTATGTTATCGTAGCTTGAGTCGAACGGGGCGATGATTTTCTGCGAAGGGAGAAAAGACACGAGCAGAAAGCCCATTGTCGGTATAATATTTCTGTATCAAGTAATATTTAAACCATTCACGGACTGATCGTCGCCGTAAATTGAATAAAACAAGAATTTAAAAGAAAACGATACCCGATCACGCTAACCTCGGAAGATAAAAAAAGCAGGACATAAACTTTATACTTTAGTTTCATTCAGCAAGATATGAGGTACACGTTCGGATAATTTCAAGCAACCGATATAGTTATCGAACTTGCGGCGACAAGAGACGTTTAAAAGTGCCGTAATCGAACGTTCACGGTACTTACAGAACGTATAATAATCGCCATTGAGAGAATTTTTAATCGGCGCGCGTACGCGGCTACGGTATTTTTAAACGTTACATATCTGTAAATTCGGCAAGGATATCAGTTACTTAAAAATATCTGAACGTGTATAGTACCTCGTATCTCCGACAATTAGCAGAACGCGTGTATCTTTTCTTTTTTTGTTCTTTTATTCTTGCGTAGTCGGCTATCATTTTTTAAAGATATTCGCTTTACTCGTTCCCTTTTAGTTTAATATTTGTCGACACCGTGGAAAATCTATAGGTAAACACGCTGTAACGATAAAGTCGTTTTCTCGATGTTGTTTCGTTTGGTGGAAGCAAAATTTCTGAATTCCAGGTTATCCCGAAGTCACAGAGTAGCAGATCGTCGAATTCATCCTGTACACGGCCACAACTCCGTGAAATTCAAAATTGATTCCTTCTTGAAAAATATGTTCTTTTTTTCTATATGAATCGATTAAGATTCAAATAGAAAATTCAAACTTACAGAGTCACGGATAATCACAGATCAATATGAAGACTGTAAGCAAAATTATGCAAGTGAATCATCTATTCCTAATCCGATTGTATTTAATAAAATAAAAAGAATTGACACAAGTTCGTCGCTTTGACTTTTGAAAGGCTTTAGAGAATAGATCGTTTCATAAATTTCGTCGTGTTTCTTGCCTGGATTTTAATACGACGTTACTTTAATTCGTTAATGTAAATGTTACGTTAGTTTCATGATTTATCAGGGGAACGATCCTTCAGTTCGTCGTACGTTATTTATTTATTACGTTATTATTTATCCTCGATGCTTTGAAATATTATTATTATTATCTTCATCAATATCATAGAACGATTCACGGTCAATAAACGAGCGATCTAGTTCCAGCGTGTACGAGAATCACGCGGGTTTCGCTAGTGAATGACCCGCGATTTGCATGACACAACTACTCGAGACCTCGCTAATTTAAGACGATGCATTACGTTCGAATGACCTTACGTGGCTGATCATTGAACTCGTTTCAACGTACGCTATTGTGCCATGAATGAACATGTACGCTATTCTATGGAAAAAGTTTTACATAAAACGAACGAACAATTGTACGCTATTTTATTTAAAAACAATAGTCTTACGTAACACGAATGGAAATCTATTCTATTCTATCTAAGAAAAGTTTCATACAAAATGAACGAGGATTTGTACCAATCTATTTAAAAGAAAAAAAAAAGAGTTTTACGTAGAACGAACGAAAATCTACGCTGTTCTATCTAAGAAATGTTTTACGTCAGACGAACGAATGATCTACACTATCCTATAAATAAAATAAATCTTCTGGACAATCTCGACGAAGGATAATTCGCGCGTACTCGTAAACAGACGCAATATATTCTGCGGAACGTCGAACAACTTTTCTAACAACGATCGCCTCGTTCGCGCGAGATATTTCCAAACAACGAGTATGAACGTTAATGAAAATGTGTGGAATAAGAATGAAGCTCGAACGATTCGATACGTAGCCTGACGATTTAACAAGTATTTCTACGAAATCGACCTGGCATTTAATATTAGATTCTTAAGTCTGTGATTTATCTAACTGTGAATTTATCGTGTTTCGGGTTAGCCCGCTGTAAATTTAGTATCGCGTGATTTACGATATGGATCTAAGGAGAAATAAACCCGCGTCCAGAGAAAGCGCGTGTCTGGATCGAACAATTAAAAAAAAACCTACTCACGAGAATTAATGCGCCATTCTGTTCCGACTTCTAAATTTACCGTCAACGTTCGCTCGATAACGACCCTTATATTACACCGGGTACAACCATTCTGGTCCTCCGTATTACGCCATACGATCAAGATATTAGATTACGCGTATCGTGCAAGAGAGAAAAACGCGTAACAGCAGTTGGAAAATATCCGAGAAGAGGAGGAGGAGGAGAAGTCGCGATTCCGCATCGATTTCGTTTCCCACCGATGATAGAATTCACCAGGACAGGGACCAAGTGATCCGTCTTCTGTTTATGACCGGTCGTTTTTCACGAGAATACTCGAAAACTTTCGCGGTGATCTAAAAGCTACCGTATGACAACGGGCGATGTGTTTGGCCAGGAGTTTCTCTATCTACTGGAGATCGGTTTCGCGTCGGATGGACGAATTAGAGGATCCACGAAGCGTCGCATGGCTTCGTAGACGCGTATTGGGCTGGTTGCAGTGGCCAGTGGGACGATCTGTGCACGATGAAAAGTCGAATCTTACGATAATTTACAATTTCGCGATAATATCACAGATACTCGAAACGCACTGGTACTTTCTTCTTGAATGGACAGGCTAACACCAGAACTACCGACTGTCGAGACTGTTGAAGTGGTCACCACTTCTAAGAAAACTCTACATCTGGTCTTTTTAGTTTTCTCAAGCACTGAAGCCATCGACAGCGTGTAGACAAAAGACTGCGACGAAGTCAGACCATAAACGGTAGACAGGCGACGTTGACTTCGGGGTTTTCAGTTATTGGGTAACACAGCTAGCGTGCGGATCTGGACCAGCTCAAATTGTATTCTTACTTATAATTACACCTCTATTTAAATATATTTTCTGCCTTACAATTTATCCACGAGTTTTCTCTGTTTACACATCGAATAACTTCAACAGCGACGAAGCTATTTCTTCCAAAATCGGTAAGAACCACCGGTGTTTAGAAAATACGTAATAATCGAATACTTTTATATTTATCGATTTATTACTTTCTTACAAAAGGAATTCCACGGTACGTGGTACGTTTTTATTAGACGAAATATATTATACACAGTGGCACAGTGATCGCTAAACGAGGCTTGGCACGTGTATAAAATCGTAGAACCAGTCATTTTCACTGGTGCGGTAGTTGTAGCGTCAGCATCGCGATCGATCCGGAATTTTCCTGATGATCGACACCGTTGTATCGAACGATACGTAAAAATTCTAAGAACGCGTGGCAAGTTGTACAAAACGAGGTCGACGATTACGGAAGAAAAGCAATTTTTGTCGAATGTCGAGTTTTAATGTTTAATCGTCTAACGTCTAATCGTAACGATACCATTCGTCGCTTGATGAATCTTCGAGGCTGATCTCCTAACGCTAACTTGTTCGTATCGTGTGCCTTTAAAGTTTCCGATATTTACAAGCGGATAAAAAATCGCGTTAATTATTATTCGCTTGTCTGCGAAGAGAGACGTTACAGCCTTGTAAAAAGATTATTTATACGATGTGGATGAATCATGTGGCCCGGTAAGTAGCAATGACGTGGCATTGGAAGTTTTCACGGGCGAAAGCCAAAACTTATTAACGTCGCCTCGCGTTAATTTTTCGTCGACGACAGTTGATAGGCATCGATCGATACGTCTGTTTCGTGAACGCAAGGATCGACGATCGTTTCTCTTCTCCCTCGCTTGCCTCGCTGATTAATTTCAAACTCAATGTCAAACGTACCACGGCAGAGGGAAATACTTAAAAGTCCCATTAATTTAACCGAGAGAAAGGAAAAGGGAGGAAGAAAATTCTTTTTTCCCCTCCTTATCGAACTCTCAGCAAACTCTCAAACTGCATCGAACGTGCTACGACGAAACGATACTTACAAACATTGCCAATCTGCTCTAACAAAAGAGAAGGAAAAGAAAAATTGAAAGAAAGAAGGGGAGCGATAGCTCGGAATAGAAAATAAAAAATCGTTTAACTCAAACCCGATCCAAACTCTAAAGATCTTACGTTTCATCCCGGACGACCCTAGTGAAGAAAGGAGAGTGCAAAACGATCGTTTGATATTCCAGTCACGCTCTCACCGCTGGTATTTGAATCACTTTGTTACTGTCCGAGAAAGTTTTCAATCGGATACCTTTAAATAAGCATGCCACTTCGCCCTCTTATTAAAGAGAAAGAAACGCTGTCTCATTTTTAACCCTTTTATTACTAAAGCTGACTATAGTCGATCAACTTCGTGCGTTCGTACGAAAGATGATCGTAGTCGTTCAGCGTCGTGCGATCGCTGTGCAATAAAGACGAGTACGATGATTTAATGTGGACGATTCGTAATATACTGGAGCTGACTATTGTTATTAAACCACGCGCTTTTTCTGCATAAAAAAATGGTTATGGATTGTACATTCAGTCTCGAGTGTATCTTGTATAATAAAGATGACCGTAATCATTTAATACAATCGATTCGTATTATAGTGGAGCTGACTATTCTTATTCAACCAGGTGCTTTCACTGCATAAAAAAATGATTAAAGGCATTCAGTCTCGAGTGTGTCTTGTATAATAAAGATGATTGTAATCATTTAACACAGTCGATTCGTAATATATCGGAGCTGACTGTTGTCGTTCAACCGCGTGCTTTCGCTGCATAAAAATATCGTTATAGTCATTCGGTCTGCAGTGGTTGTTGTATAAAGACGATGACAGTAATCATTTAATACAGACGATTCGTGACTAGAAGTCACTAGAAGTACTAGAAGACTAGAAGTGACTATAGTCAACTTTGTACTTTCATTGTGTGTAAAAGGCGATTATAGTCACTGCGCTACGTGTCTAAATATTTCTCAATATGCAGGGTGGTTGGTAACTGGTGGTACAAGCGGAAAGGGGGTGATTCTACGCGAAAAAAGAAGTCGAAAATATAGAATAAAACTTTTTCGTTTGAGGCTTTGTTTTCGAGAAAATCAACTTTGAATTTTCGCTCGGTACGCGTGCACTTTATCACGTCTCGTTATAACGGATCTCACTGTAGATCGTTGTCTCGATTGACGTTACTTTTTAATTTTTCAAATTTTTAAATTTTTAAATTTTTAATTTTTAATTTTTTAAATTTTTAAATTTTTGAATTTTTAAATTTTTAAATTCTTATTCTATATTTTCGACTTCTTTTTTCGCCCCCTTTCCGCTTGTAACACCAGTTACCAACCACCCTGTATATCGATCATAACGAAAGGGCTAATCGTTCGTGAATCGGCTAATCAATCAATCGAAATAAATAAAAAAAGTGCCCACTATTATTCAGATTATTTATTATTATGGCCAGATGGTCGATAGACGAGCGTAAACATCTAAAAGGAACGGTGAAGGACTATTAATCACGCCGGTCACGTCCATGACGTGGATCGCGTGTACATGACGTTATTGTGAAAGTAATTCCAGCGACCGTTGCCAAATTCGACCCATTTACCTCCACGGAAAAGGAATATTTTTTAAAGAAATTTTATTACGATCCCCCGTATAAATTTCGCCTCTCGGGTACAACGAGATACGATTTTTTTTATTCTCTGCTCTCATCTCCATTGCTCATATTGTAAAGCAGCACGAATACGTATATCGTGAGGGGAAAGTAAAAGCTGAGTCTCGAGATTATTGTTTCTTCGATTACAGTCACTCGCGCGCTTCGTTGGGCAAGCGGAGAACGAGAGTTTGCGCGATCGACACTCCAACGAACTGGAAGGATATTTTATTCGTTGTTTCATCGGAGAAGCAGTTCGTCAAACGAACGACGTCTTTTATATTCTATTACAACGTGTTCTTTCATTTTATTTCCTTCCATTTCATTTTATTTCATTTTATTAGATACGAAACTTTCGTTACATTGTACTCACAACTTTCTTTCTTCTTTTATGCGATCGAATCTCTTTTCTTTTCATTACAAATCTCGTATCCGATAGCTTACGTGTTATTCGTGTTCTTATGATTTTCTCTTAATAATTCTTCATACCGAAGAATTTATCTTTCTCGTTAGAGGCTAGTGTCTTTTAGACGATTAATTAACAGCTGCGTTTTGAATTATATTTACAATTGTATGTCGTAATTGCAGATATTTTTATTCAGTTTGTTATTCTTAACTATTTATCTAGAATGTTATTTAAACAAATTTAGCAGGTTTACGTAACAAGTATTTAATCACAAAGATGGTGATGAAATTAGGTCAACCGTAAGTGGAGTAGAGATTATGTAAAACTATGATAAGTAAAATTGCTTCGAGTTATATTAACTGCAAATTTCTCAGAAAGTTACGCAATTCCTAAGATCGGTCAGAGATTTCTCATTTGTCGATTATATTCAAACCTCGAGTCGTTCAGTAACGTAGCGACTAAATTTGTCGAAACACTGCTCCACGATACGTTATTTACCAATCAATTAAAGGTCACGTACGTCCACGCCGATACCTACTCGTCGCTAAATTAAATATCACGTACGTACAGCGTACGTGGACAGTATTGACCTATATAATAAATTCCAGAACTCAAATGTCAGGCGACATAAGGCTGAAAACTCAATATACCCTGAGACATGTACTACCATGCATACTTATAGACATTCCTGTTGAATCAAGTTGGAGATATCGCATAAAACCGACCAACAAAACTAAATAACGAAAGTCTGAGTACGAAGAGATAGTAAAATTTTGAATACGAGGTTTCATACAAGGAAACAACATATTTGCGATCGTACGAAAAGAAATCTTCTCAGCTGCTCAAAGTTAAACTATCAAAGTTAACTATCAAAGTTAAACTATCTTGAAGAGGCGCATGTAACGACAGGAAGATATTTTTACGAGATATTCGAGAATTATTATCTTTACACCATTTCTGGACACGATTCTTCATTCTCAGTGCAAAGGAACCAACGTCGAAGAATGCAGTTGGTTCGAAAGAATCCTCGTACCACGCGTCTTTCTTCTTTCTCTTTCTCTGCAAGATTGCTTTCGGCTAACGAAAATTTCGTTACCGTATCTGCTTCTCGCGATCGCACGTCGCTGCTTGGCATTGATAGTGGCCACGTAAATTTTACAGCAGAGGTTCGGCCGTTATTCGCGAAAGCGCTACGAAACCTTCTACTTGTAGCGATACAACCAAGGATGAGCGAACGTTGGTGGAAAACTAAGGCCAGCTTGATAGCGGTGTAAGTGGTAATTTCGCCATGTGACGCAAAACCCACGGAATTATAAATACACCAAATTTTAACAGGTAAAAATGGAAACGTAACGTAGACCTGTTTCTTGATTCGGTAAAAGCAAATTTGAAATTATTCGTGCCGCTATCAATGCCAAGCAGCGACGTGCACGCTGTAACGCGATGTGTTTGTCAGTGCACGCGCGTAGGAAATACGAACGGCCAAGGAATTTCTTCTTAGAGGAATTCTGCGCTCTCTCTCTCTCTTTCTCTGCCTCTCGACGTTTTACTTTTGATATTGTCGCGCTACAAATACCTTAATGAATGAACGCGATCCTACGAGAGTGAATTTCCTTCGAAATCGAGCGTTCTGCGCCAGATTCCATCGGGGTGACGAGTCGCGATATAGGTCAGAGCGAACGTCGTCTCTGGTTATCGAGATTCCATCGTGCACGAGAGAAAAACGGGGTAAAAGTGAAAGAAAAAAAGAAACGAGAAGAAAGAAAGAGACGAAGAGGAACAAAGAGGGGAGAGAGAGAAAGAAAAATTGCAAGACCGCGAGAAACGCGCGCAGACGTTTGCCAAATGAATTTTCGTTTCGCTTTGAAGCTTGTCACCCTTGATAAAATGGTCGGGGAGAGAGGGATCGATCCCGACGAGAAAGAATCTCGGCGTGTTGAGCGACTCTCGGACGATCGAGAGCCGGTAATCCGGAAATATTCGTGTCACATCTGTACCGGATACATCACTTTTCTTGGGTCACGCTCGCTGCGCTCGAAACGCCACTTCTCCCCGATGATTGCCCACCGGTGTCAGTGTTTTTCGTTCGATCGCTGCCGCTATTCATAAAGATTATTTTCTCCCGGATATTCTTGGAAACTATCAGCTGAATGAACTTTGGAAAATTTCCTCCTTTATTCTTCGCGTATCGTCGTATTTAAGAGGATATTCCAAGTCTTCGATCGGAGAAGATTCGAGAAGAGGTGGAGAAGAAGTTGCGGAGGGATTTTGGCGAAATTTTTCTCACTTTTATCCCATCTCCCGGTGTTTGCGAAAATTTTGCGATGTTTAATTTCGAGACTTTCATTTGTAAATTGGATGCTTCGGTCGCGCAATTTTTTTTCTTCTTCCCATCGTTTCCACGGCTAACGTTGTTCTCTCTGCAAATATACATTTAATCAATTACCACGAAGTTAACGGTAACGCGACTTTGGAACAGGACGATTCCTACTAATACGAGATAATACACGTACGCCTGTTCGATTTACATATTTTCGTATTTCGCTTACACAAGTACCTCGCAGAACGAGCTAATAATAATGTGAAAAATCCGCGCGACGTTCCACTGCGAGCCAAAGCACATTCTCATGTAAAATAGCTAAAAATGGTAATTTCATATTTCAGGACCACTGCCCTGTAAAGAACAGAGAATCTGACTTATCGGGTTTCTCCTCCGCAGCCTTTGCTTTCCACTAAACTTCTTCTAATTCTACGACGTTGCAATCTTCATCTATCAACGTCGAATGTCGCGATTATTCGCAATTAACGAAAAGTCAGCAGAAAAGTACCTTCATCGTGGACAATCGTCGAACAACGAATTGTTTCCTACAAACTCGATGAATATTCAACGACGAAAGAATTGAGAAACTATCTCGGATTATCCGTGGGATTGCGATTAACGAACCCTCGCAGCTTCCTATCGAGGAAACGGGTCTCCGTCTTCAGGTCCAATTTTAGGCGAACGAGCTGTTGACCCGAAACGTTGCACGAGATTCGTTTCCGCGTCGTGAATCGACGCGAACTCCACGACCTGCAGCAGCCACTTGAGCGTGAAAGTCGTTGGCGAATAAAAAGTTGTCGCCGGCGTGAAAATACATGTGCAACGCGAGAATCCTAACGACCAACTAACCGGAAACGGCGAGTACCATTTTTCCTTCTTTCATTCTTCCATTTTTTGCGTATTCCTTTAACTTTTTCCTTTAACGTTCGTTCACGTTCTTAATATCAGCTCGACCATCAACTTGATATCGTTATTCCTATTGTTACAACTCGATAAATAATACGCGTGAGATTTTCCAAAGTTACAAGTTATTGGATGTGCAGAGCGAATTTTGGAGATTGATCGACTGGTAGAGAATCGTGTTCTTCGTTCGTTTCTACTAGGAAACCTCGTATCTGCTTGTACAAGTCCTTTAATCCGAGTATTTTATTGTCCGGATACCTAGATAGCTGTTGCAAGAGAAATGTTCAATGTTACGGTACGAGAGTTAGTATGGTTAATTAAACAATTTTGGTTGCTTGTGATAGTCTTTACGAACGATTAAAATTTTGCAAAACGATCGATTATGGATAATTGTTATCGACGAGGGAAATTTAATTTTAGTTACCGTACGCTAACCGATATAAACGAATTTTGTATTTTTTGGTTACCGGTAACCATTATCGGTGATAAACATTTTTCCTGCACACTTTCGGCTATTGTCGATTGTTGTTAACGTTACTTAGAATTAGTATATATACTTATTTACAATATGAAAAGAATTAACTAGGAAACTTGTATATGTTATCGAGCAGATGCTATGAAAATATATGAAAAGAAGAATAAAGTGAAAAATATTATCGTATAGTGTTCGTAGTAAAAATATTGTACTAAACTATATTTTTGATTTTATCCTCTCTTTTATATATCTTCATGGCGATTTTTTGCTCAATAAAATATACAAGTTTTCCTGTGTTGTCGACGAATACCAATTATCAGTACGGTTAACGACGATCGACGTATTGTACATCGAACGTAGTCAGAAAAAATGTTTGTCGTCGATATTGGTCAGCGGTAACCAGAGACAAATTCTTCGCCATCGATAGTGGTTATCGGTAACGAAAACAAAATTCGGGCCATCGATAATAGTCACTGGGAAGCAGAAAAAATTCCGGTCATTTATATCGATTACTGGCAACTGAAATGAAATTCCTGTCGTCGATAACGTTTATTGGTAGCCAAAAAACATTTTAATCGTTCATAATGGTTATCCGCAATCGGAACAATCGAAAATTACTATTTTTTGGAAAGTTTCTTTCAGATTCATCGATAACTAGTTTCCATTTAGATGAGAATGAATTTCTACTCAACCACTCGCTCTAAAAGTATTTTAAAGCAACTGTTACTTCGGATCTCAGTCGTTGACAAGTAAGAGCGCATTTATTTCCCGAACAACTGCAAAACAACAATAAATATAAATAAATAAAAATATATACAGGGTGGTTGGTAACTGGTTGTACAAGCGGAAAGAGGATGATTCTACGCGAAAAAAGAAGTCGAAAATATAGAATAAATTTTTCCATAGAGACAACGATCTACAGTGAGATTCGTTATAACGAGACGTGATAAAGTGCACGCGTACCGAACGGAAATTCAAAGTCGATTTTCTCGAAAACAAAGCCTCAAACGAAAAATTGTTATTCTATATTTTCGACTTCTTTTTTCGCGTAGAATCATCCCCTTTCCGCTTGTACCATCAGTTACCAACCACCCTGTATAACGTACATACACGATGTTTCAGAATACGTAATCAGCAAGAAGAAGATAAGTATGTATTGGCAACTAAGTGATTGCGGATTTTGTCGTAGGTGGTATTGACAAAATCCGCAATCACTTAGTTGCCAATCCAATAATTCTACGCGCAAAGGTAAGCGACGAAGAGTGCAGTTTTAACTTTAAACAAACAATGTGAAATTTTACACAAACACAAGAATTCCTAGCGACTTGGTGGAAGCGTATCCTTCGTCTATCGCGCGTTACATAGAGCAACGAGCTTCGACAAGCATCGTAACTATGAGAATTGTATTCAGCAGCTAATAAGCGCCAAGCAAACGACGGATAACGCTCGACAAGTTTCCCAAACAGATATCGCATAGTTTACAAAAGTTGGTAAGAAACGCACAAACATCAGAATGGTTTGCGATGAACCGACGATGAAGATTTCTCATCCTCTGTGCAACGTTCTCAGCCGATTTTTCTTACGAGAAATTGCAATTGCCGGAGCGATCGTGGCAAGCGTATTCCGCTGTTCTAACAAGAAAATCGCGTATAACGAAATGTGTAACAGTTACATTACGAACGAGACGATCCGCACAAATGTCTCTCCGCTTTCGTAACTCGTCCGAGCTTCTTATTTACCTTCCATTAGTTGACCAAAGAAAAAAAAAAAAGGAAGAGAAAAAGAAGAACGGAAGCGGAAAGAGAAAGAGGAAAGGAAAAGCGAAAAGAAGGAAGAGGAGCGCGTTATAATTAGAACGAACAGCCCTACTAAATGGGAGTAATTAACGGAGCAAAAGATTCACGTCCGTTCGACGAAAGGATGAATGAAACGGCATTGCCTTCGACGCTGTGCTTTTCGAACCTGCTTCTCATTTTCTATAAATATTTCTCATCGATGTAAAAGCGTGCACTGCGGCGGCGTATACCGAGCGCGCTCTCTCTTTCTCTCTTTTAAAAACGGCGCTGATTTATTTTTCGTACAGCGCGAACGAGATTAATCGGCGCCTAACTGCACGCCGAGATATCGGTCGTTGAAAGAGCCGATGTAGAACCGTCTTTACGTAATAAATGGAGCAACTGTTGATCGCGGAACGATTGCCAGCCAGAGGGTTTTTCCCTCGTTGGAAATTTATGTAACACTTTTCTCTCCCACTCTCTCTCTCTCTCTCTTTTTTTGCGAGTTTTTCTTGATCTTCACAGTTACCAGTTATTCCGGTGACAAATTGCGAAATCGATTATTCGAAGATTTAAGAGAAACGTTTGGCTGGTCGGTGCTTACACAGTGAAGATTTTGCATTTGGAGTTTTCACGAGGACGAAGGATGGGGAAGGATACCGTGGACAGTGAAATTTTATTGGATCCAGCGACGAGTTTGTTCGACTCTTTTCGGTGTATGGAAGAGCGTAAAAGTCGCTTAAGGACTGGATTCTAAAGGTTCGTAGTTGAAAGACACAGATTCAGAGAAATGGCACGAAGAAACGACGATTCGTTGATCAGGTCGATTTTATGTGAAAATAAAGACTAAGGCTCTTAACGTGCACTTTGAGGAATTTCTGCTCTATCAACTTCTAACTCCTCTGATTATCCATAGGAGTTTCACGAAAGATGATTCGATTGACAGGTTTCTTAAAGAACACGCGTAAATTAGAGAACTTTAAAGAACTTTACGAATTAATTAGAACTTTGCCAGGAACTGGAACGTAATGCCAAAGACTGGCATAAGAACAAGGAATTATTAACAAGGGAACGTATACTCGCGCACAGTGCTATAGCGTACAAACGTACAGACGCCTTGGCTGATAAATTTTAGGATAACGAAACGAAATAAACTAGAGGATACGAAGTTAATGCAACGGTCCTTAACTGGTAATCCGCAGACGCCAGTGGAGCCACAAAGTCCTCGCACGCGAAATACGGCGGTATTATCCTAGTAAAGGATACTTAGTACACGTGTTTATTTATTTCTGTGTATTATAATATCAATTTTTCCTCTTCAAATTTCAAGCTTCTTAAGCTTCGAGTGCATGCAGTCTTTTTTATATTTTTTACTGTTTAAAAAGATGCCTGGAAATTCGTTGAATTTATCGTTAGATGATATCGCTATGGAGCAATTTTTAACACTACGCGTTACTTGATTTTTTTTAATTTAGACGAAACGAGATTTAAAGAAGAATACGAGAAAAATGAACAAATTCTGAATATTATTGGTCACGATACATCTGGTCATAATACAAAAATACGATGCACGGTTAAAAGACGTGATCTTGGTATTTTCATTATGACAACTGCAGCAATAGAATCACTATATCAGAGCTAGATACACAAATAGGTATGGCATTGTTTCTCCGTCGATTTACCGACTGCTGACAATCAATAATTGGCGATAATTTCCAGCTCTGGTTTCCTAGGTAGAGCGCGAATTAATCTCGACGACCTCCGTCGATTAATCAACTGCGATTCCACAGACGAAGGAAGATAAATTGCTTCGCTTTTCAAGTGGCCTCTTCTCTGCGCTATCGCCTTCTATTCCTCTGGCCTTTTCCTGCAACCGACTTCCTTGGTGAAAAGAAAAAAAAGGGGAGGGTGGAAGGAAAAGAAGAATATCGCGAAATTGAAAGAAGATCAAATCACTGTGAAGAAAGTTACGGTCGTAGTAAGAAGATCGCGGTGAAAGAAAAAATCACGGCGAAAGGAAGGAATCTTTGAAAACTTTTTAGGGAAGGAAAGTTGTTTCGTTAAAACGAAAAAAAAAAGAAAATAGGAAAGGGAAAGAGCCGAAAGACGATGGCAAAAAGATTGCTTAGAAATTTTATTTTAGAAAATTCCTCGTCGCTGTTCGCGAAAAGAGGAGACGCGATAAAAAGTCCTGGAGGAAAAAAGTGACTTTAGACACTCGTTTCGCCCGTGGGAAAAACTCCTAATGAACTAATCCTGTCTCTCTGGTAACGCTGTGCCTGGAGAAAACTTCTTTCGCTTTTTACCTTTGTAGAGAAAACTTTTATAAAAACTGTCTTAAACAAAACCAAAGAGTGTGAGAGAGAGAGAGAAAGATTCACCGAGACTCTGTCTAAAACGAAGATCTCATCGTGGAAAGTCGCATGGGAAATTCTACTCCGCTAGAAAAAAACGAAATTCAAAACGAAAGTTGAAAACAGATATAATGGTACACTATGTTCCGCGAGAAGAACTTCAAGGGAACAGGAATATACATCTCGAAGAAAGCGAAGAATAGGAAAATATTCTTCAGGACTCTATCTTGAATCTATCGAATTTCTAACTTGACGACGGATTTTTATGCAAATTCACGTTTTTGAGAATATAATTAAACAGATAGAAACTCGGTAGAAAATCGTTTCATCGATCAACTAATACAGAAAGCATCGTACTTCCGATATCTCATATATTTTCTCACATTGTGTAGATTTCCTAAAGTGTCTAAGTTAGTAAGTTAGATTCCCTAAACTATCAAATTTCCCATAAATGTATGAAAATCTATTAACCATGGTCAAGATACATGGTCTAAGATACACGATGTTTAGTACAAATAAGAAAATAAATGTTAGAACCCTGTACAATGATACTATACGGTGATGCTATGTAATATAATAGCGGAGGCTAACATTAGATCGTCCCAAAAGTTTCTTTCATTATGTAACACATGTAATTTTCGAAAATTTTGGGCAAACGCGAACAGATAGACAAAAGAACAAATCGTAGACGAACGTATACCGTTTGGTTCTCGAAAAAATTCGCATTTGGAGAAGAATGCGAATTTCGCAGCCCCTTTTTTAATTCGGTCACGACTTCCTCTTTGAAGAGCACACAAACGAAAATGTTGGTCGAACGAACGTGGACGAACCGTAGAATATCCCTTAGTTTCTGCAAGAATTCGCACTCGGTGAATGCCGAGTTCGGTTGGCTCGACTCCTCATTTCCTCGATTCCTCGCCGTTTCCTTGATCCTAAACCACGATCTATAAAATATCGACTGTCTTCGAGTCGAGAAGGATCAACGTCTAGCTATGTAGGTCGGCGATCATCAGCCGTACTTGTACGGATTATACTTCATACCTTTTGCCTTTAGAAGATGCTATCCCGCGCCTTTGATGCCACGTTCCTGTATTCTTGGAAGCGTTCGTCATTGTACCGTGCGATTTCATTTTTATGGCTCTCCACCGGGACGACGTTTTTAATGCTCCACGCTACTGCTTTTCCTCCTCTCCTCTCTTTCCCTTTTCCTCACGCTCTCTCTCTCTCTCTCTCTCTCTCTCTCGTTTATATTTCTCCTTCGTTTTATCTTACCTCCTAAAGACAGACTTTTATGGCTAGAGCACTCGTTACCTCGATGCATTATGACGACAAGTATACGATGCACAGTGTATTCAGCTATATAATTAGGTTGAATTTATACCTTTACTAAAGTTTTACTAGCTTTTTTTCACAAGATCATCAAACGTCGTTATGTCATATCTGCGGTGACTCGCCAAGGTATTGCAACATTTAGCCAAGGAAAATCTTGATGTACATATTGTATAAAACGCTTCGAAATTTCACTGATCCTATAACGAGGCACGAAAATGCTGATTAGGTATACAATTTGAAACATTTCTCAAAATCTATATATATATATACATATATGTATATGTATGTATGTAGAATAAAGAAATAAGAAACGTGACTTATCAATGATAAGTTATCATGTTCCTGCTTCGTGGTGTATGTATGAAAGTAACGACCAGGCTGCAGATATTTGTGCAAATTCTATATTTACATCTTTACGGACATTATTGAAAAATTGTAATATGGATAAAAAAATTGTTTTATCCATTAAATATATATATATGAAGAACGCTATACGTACTAACACTTTTTACGTGTCTGCATGTTATATATATTCTGTGCATTTGTGTATCTCTAAATTACCCATGAACGCATGAAAATCTGCAGTCTAGTGGTAACAATTGTCCTTTTAAGAAAACGTAAACAAACTCTCTACATAGCTTAATATTTACGATTTAACTAAATTTAGATCATAGAATTATTAGAATATTAAAAGAGCTTTTAACAAAACGAGTATCAAAGAATCATCCTCCTGTGATAAAATATAGTATAGTATATATAGTAAATACAGTATAAGATATGTTTTTGCTTCAGAACATTAAGCATCACGATGATTTAATAACGTTATAATTCATTTTCGCGGAGATTCCATAATAGATTGAAATTATTGTAGCCTTATTTGTTTGCCGTGTACCCGTCTAAGTTATTCCGCGGTCACACGCAACACGCGAGCTTAACTTCGCGTGACCGATGAGAAGCATGCACGGCATAAAGCTTTAATTTAGCTAACGCAACTGCCCGATTAAGAAACTTCCCTGAACCGCTTCACTTTCCACTTTTTCGATCGACCAATATTATCTCTGAATAACATAATCACTACAAGTCTGTTGAAAGCCCTTTCCCTGGATCGTGTTGATTGGAGACTTAACGTCATCCCGATGTTCGTTGCCGGGAATTCTTATTTTCGCAGGTTTTCATACTGACAGTGATTTTCTGCAAAGTAGTTTACCGTAGCGGGAATTTTATATTAGATTTCTGACGAAGTGCATTTACCTTGTCCTGATTTTCCTTGCATCTTTACTTCTGCACAGTTCCATTTTTATTATTTTATCTTCTACCGTATCTTAAAAGTTTGATGAAATCTCTGAATTCAACTTAATTTTATTCTATACACGATTTACCTAGAAAACAAATTACAAAACACAATATATAGGGATAGAGTAGAAAAGGTTACTTGATCGATCAGTTAGAGGTTAAATGTTAATAATTCACAAAGAGTAGAAAAGGAAAATATAAGACAAGAATTATGCGACACTAGAATCTTAAGTCATCTTGGTCGGCAGTAAATAATAATTTTTAGTTCTTGGATCAAAGATTTAGTAAACACATAGTAGATAAGAGTCGGTTATTTTGATGGTAACGTAATTTACGTTGCACTCTATAAAATCGACATTTTAGTGCGCTATTTCCTGCACAGTTATATTTCCTTCCACTTCCGGTGGCGTTCTAGGTCAGCTTGCAGCCAGTTCCATTACAATTTTAATTTACTTATCTTTCCCAGAAATATCTTCCACGAACATTTCGATAATACTCAATAGCTACAATTAGATTCAGTCTACGAAAATGCTACTTTGGTATGTCTCAAAGGAATCTTAAATGAACAGTTTCAATAATGGAAGTAATAATTGTAATATGGAAGTATGGAAGCAATAACGATCGAACAGACGAAACGGAAATAGACTCGCGTAGTAGTATGCAGCGTAGCAAGTCAGACGAACAGACGTTTCCGACTGTACACACGGAAAACTACGGCCAACTTGTCCCGAAGAATACTTTCGGATGGAATCCAGGCCAGAAAAAAGTTCCAATTACCTCGTTGTTCGTTTTTCTCTCGCTTCCTGCGCGCAACCAAACTGCAAATGTCACTTTTTTCATTCTTTCGTTTCTGATCGCCTTGTACGAATCCCATCCGTATTCAAAGATGCGATTAATTTTCTCAATTATGCCTCATATAGAAACGTGTCATTTCAGGTTAATATAAAATTATAAGAATATGTTGTATGCATAGTACAAGTAAAGTGCAGATAAATACTAGGTGCGACGACAATGGCGACATCTCTATTTTAAGCGCCGAGAGTAAAAAGGAAAAATTAATAACGACACGTGACGGTTGGCAAATTGTTGTTTTGAAACTTGATACTAGCTGCACGAAAACACGTGAATAAAGGGAGTGGTTTCGAGAAGAGAGTGGAGTTGGAAAGATACGTTTTAGTTTTGACAGATAGTTTGGACATTTGAATAATTGCGCGCTTCTCGACCAGTCACGTGGTAATTGTTTCAAAGTACATTCGCATAACCTATATTTTCATTTAACTTATTTCAATTTATCATAATTCAACCTATCATATTAGATTACTGAAGTTTGGTGTATTTAATTTAATTTTATACCTTACATTCTCCGTGATAGATATTAATCATATAATTGCGTGAAGTTAGAAATTCTAAAATTGATGTAATACTAAATTGTTACGATTTCAAAGGACCGAATGATATCAATTAATATCAGTTTCTAAACGTGAATTTTAAATTAAAGTCCTTAAATCGCTACTGGCAATTACTCAAAATGTTAACGCGTCAAGGTCTCAGCGCCTCATCCGATGTCAAACCTTTCAAACTCTCAAGGCAAAAGTTCGAAGGACCTCCGTGCAACCGCGCGACCACACTACTCGAAAAGCCGCGCGAACGAAAGAGACGCAACGAAAAAGGAAACAACAGCGAAACACGATCTTGGAAGCATCGTTCGAGTTCGATACGCTTCGAAATATATCGTTGTCAAAATAATGATACGCGAGAAGACATGCCGCAATAGCGTATTTGCGTCGAAAACCTGATTAACAGCAGATTTTATATAATATTGCTTCCTTTGTAAATTTGTCTGAACAAAGGAGATTATTTATTAACAATTAGAATAACGATTTAATTCGTCTTCTTCGGTTAACAAATTAAACATATAAATGACTATAAATTATAAATTAATTTCAAAAAGAATTGTACGAATAATTTTAAACGAATAAAAATTGACATACATCTTTTTATAACAAAGTTGCGTCATCTATTATAGTTATTTTACGGCGAAATAATAACCTAAATGTGATTTACGTAAAAAAAAATTTCTTTCAACTTTTCAATGAAAATACCCGTACAGTGACTTACGAAAGTGTATAAACATTTACCATAGTAAAACTTTCATATATGTATTACGTGTGTTATATAAATACTTTTATGACCGTTGCAAAATATATGCTTGCACTAAATATCTTATAGTTTCTACGTAGATTTTCAAATTTGTTTCAGATTTGTCCAATATAACACACGCAATATACACATAACAGTTCTCTATGATTAAGTGTTCAAATACTTTCACTAATCACCGTATTTAGTCTCAAAGTCAAATGGCAATGCAGTTTTGATCTGAAAGTGGTTGACAAGGCACCGAATTTTAAAATTGTCCCTTCGCAAAACTCTTATATTTCTTTTATTCATATGCCATGTGTATTGTGTATATACTCACAGTTTAGTAAGATTGACTGTGGATGGAAGTACAGTGACATCGAGAGGCTCCAGGATGGACAGGAATCCAGCCCCGCGGCAGGAGAACTCCCGTCCGTCGGCAGTGACGTTGCAAGATTCCAGGAGACCGGGTCCACTAGAGGAACCTGGCTGTTCCTCGGCGGAGCAAATCCGGCAGAGGAACATCGCCAATATGACAGCAGCAGTGGTGATGCCGCGGCTGGACTGCGTGCACATGCCGGCCAGCTTCTACTAGGCTTCTCTTCCTTCCTTCTGCCGGAGTCGCCGCGCCCAGGACACGTTTCACTTCACTGCATTATATTTGTTAGACTGCATTATTACATTTATCACATCGGGACCACGATCCCCTCGACGCGCGAAAAGACGAACACAACGACACGGCATACAGAGAAGCGTAAGAACGCGCGGCGTGTTGAGGAGCTTACGTTAGTTGTGTTTAAGGTCGCGAAACGGATAACACGCGCGAACACTTGCCCCAGGACCAAATTACAAACAAATAAACCGTACAACACGGCGTACGTTTACCGACTGACAGCGCGGGTACGTGCGTAACTGAACCAATCCGCCCTCTTGTTGGAAGCGCTTCCCCCACCATCACCGCGCTCGCCGCCTCGAGCCAATCAACTTTCTCCGTAAAATGCCGCTACCGATACTGTTCGAGTTGTAATAGACTCGCGGCAATCGGCACTTCGTGATCTCCCGTATATAGAGATCCGATCGATTTTCTTCTTTTATTTCGTCTCTTTTAGATTCAGGGTGATTGAGTAGGCGATTGAGAATGTCTCGATGGTCGGATGTTGACCTGATGATGGCAGAATAGAAAGAGGAAGATCGTATACCGCGTGGTATTTCTTCGGAGAATATATAATTAATAGGTCGCGGATTTGTATGCATTTATATATAAAAGCGTACTCAATGCGTTAAAGATTTTATTAAATATGTAAATAGTATTAATAAGTGGATTTAATAGATTTAAAGGAAAACAAGGAGTTACGTTGTACGTATTTCTTTCTGCCGAATATAGTAAATAATGTTCGAGGAATGAAATTTATATTATATACAGCCGAATAAAATCAAATATAAAAGGGTTAGCTATTATCAAAAGATAAGATACAATATGTGAGTGTAGGTAATAGATACCATAAATTGCGAAATTTGAAAATGTTTATAGATGAAAGCATAATTTCGTTCAATGCTTGTTTAATAATCTTTACGTACTTCTTATACATTATCTTTATATTTTCTATATAATAATTTATTTTGTTCTTGATTTTTTACTAAAGACTCATAAAAAATGTATGGTATGCCCTCTCTACGTTATACATCAAAACATGCAGCGATAGCAATCGATAATTTCAATTAGTTTCCCTCCATGGATAAATAAAATGTCTAAAAAGTTTTTAACATTCAATAACACGAATATATATATATATTTTTCATAAGAACATAAATTTTTACTTTCGTAATATCTGTTATCCAAAAGATAATACTGTTGTGTGATAATGTAAATCATGTTGTATTTGTAAAATGCGTAAAGATTATAAAAAAAGTAACATAATGTATGAGTCATTGAGGTAGTAAATAGAGTTCGATTTATTTTCGGGATATATCGAAGATGTCAAAGTGTGAATAGGGAGGGATTAGTGTCATCTATGTACTTCATTTACAAATGGAATCAATTATACAAAGTACGCAGCCAATTGTGCCATCTTATCTTTCGGTGGACGGGGTTTACCCCGACTACGACCTTTAGCGTGACCACGGCTACGAGTTGTAACCGGTTTTGAGGCGACTGCACGATGCTTTTCCACAAGAGCCATGAAAGCTGGTGTGCAAAAAACGCAACCAGTCATCTCCGTAGCTTCATTGGGAAGCTTGCTTTTTTCCTATCATTTAAACAAAAAAAAAATTCATTTTAATATTCTTCGAATATAAATGACTTTTCCTATTAGAATGTAACGTTTAAGGTTGATTATTCTTTACCTGCTTATACTCTACGGTAACTAATTGAGCCCCACAGTCGCACACCTCCGTATCAACCGTCACTTTGTGAGCATTTTCGAATAAATGAATAATAACGTCACAACGATTGCACACAAGTTTCCATTTCGGTGCAGCCGAAGGATCGAGGACGAGTATACCGGCATTACACTCTAAACAACTCGATAAACCATTAGAATTCATGCCATGTGGACAGGTCGGGTGTGTGCAAGAATTGCAACCACTCATTCCCTTTTTCATATCTCTGGAATTCATGATTCATGCAATAGTTAGTACGTATTTAAACAATACGAGATTGAATATATTCTCTATATCCTATTTGTTCGCAAAAATAAAATTACCTAAATGGGGGATTATTGTAACAATATGGACAAAATGTATAACTTTTTCCCCGTGCACCAGTGGACCATGAGAGCAATTCGAAGTCGTCTAATGGACACTTTAATTCTTTATAAATTCGAATATTCCCGTTTTGTGGGAGATTGTACGTTTCGTTGCAATGTGCGCAGTGCATTCTCGACGGTTTTGTTTGTATATATTTCATGTAACGTCGACACTTTCCACATCTGAATATAGGAAAGTATTGTCAATAAAAGAAAAAAATAAATATTTAAGTAATCATATATATTTACTGGAATGTAAAATATACCTGGAATGAGCTTTTCCTGACGCAGAAAGAGGAGAAAATGAAACTTCAAACAACTGATCCATCGCATCGATACTTTTTACAAAATAATGAAATTTTTGTTTGAAAATTTCAACGGTATGTTGTAACACAGCGTGAAAATCTGCTCTACCTAAAGCTATTAGATTTAATTGCTCCTCTACTGCGGATCTCATCGTAGGTAAAACTAGCTCAGGATCTATCTAATATTAATACAAACATATTACTAGAAGTAACTTATTATTCCTTATATATGTAAAAAGCTACATACTTTTTGATATCCGTGAACTAACACAATTCCTAAAGATGTCGGTACTAATTTTCTACCAGTTGTTACGTTAACATAATTTCGCATACATATATTGTTTATATGTACTGGAATAGAGGCATCAGTTCCAATACCGTGTTTTTCCATAAGTGATATTAATTCAGATTCTGTCAAATAATCTGGGGGTTGTGTATAACATTCGACTAACTTCATCTACAAAAATTAAAAAACACAGTTATAAATTATTTGATTAAAGAATTTTCACTCCCCATTTTCTACATTTACTACCTCTTGTATATTAACTTTTTCGCCCGGTGTAAATCTGGGTAAAGTATCATTGCTTCCAAGTGCTTGCCATGTAAGTATGCTAGTATATCCAGGATCTATTGAACTATGACCATTCGCCGTAAATACTTCCATTCCTATTTCGAATTTAACCGTGGTACTCAAATATTTACAATCGTGAGCCAGCTGCAAGATATTAAATATTTAAGCTCTCTAAAGTAAATAAAAATTGATATATAAGATATTCAATTAGCAATACATATTTACCGTGGCTATAAAATGTCGAGTTATATAATCATATAATCTCCATGTATCACCATCGAGATCGTTTCGAGTAGCATGTTTCATTGGAGTAATAGGAGGATGGTCTCCAACATTGAGCCCTTTTTTCGGTCTATTAATACCCGTTGCTAATATTTTACGAACCTGATCGCCCCAATCGGGATTGTTTTGCTGTTGCTTCAATGCTGCACTAAATATAGATACTTTTGCATACATATAAGTAAAATATAAATAAATTTTGAAGTTGCTTTTGACTTACAGCAAATCGAAATTTTCTGGGTATAATGTTGTCTCAGTTCGAGGATAACTTATGTATCCTTGAGTATAAAGACGTTCTGCAATCTGCATAGCGTGATGGGGACCCATTCCTAAACCCGAACTTGCTATTCTCATTAACTCTACTGTATTTAAAGCTATAGGTCGCGATTTCGTCTTTTCTGTACTTTCTACGCTTATAACCCTATAATAATTAATTGGATAAACATTGTTACATTATTTTAATATTACACGAAATATTCGTACATACAAATATCTAAAACTTACGTTGCTTGGTCATACTCTTTCACGTGACTCAGAAACATATTTGCTATCTCCTTGTCAAAAGATCGCACGCGGCTCCAACTTAAAATAATGTCTTGACCATCGGATGATTTAACTGTAACCTTCAATACATTCAAGTTTATCTTCTTCCTCAGAGGAATTATATTCTGACATATAAGGGAAAGTTATAAGCCAAGATAAGACACTTATTTTAATACTATACCTGTAGAACCCAGTAAGGATCTGGCTTGAATGTTTGAATTTCATCATGCCTTTGGACACAAAATCCTAACGTTGGTGTTTGACAAGGACCATAGGAAATAAGAGACACATCTAAATCTCCATATTTACCCTATGAAAAAAAAAAGGAAATATTAAATTAATATATAATATGAACAGTAAAAACTGCTTTAATATTATTCTACCTGAAAAAATTTTGTCTGGAACCTTGTAAAAGCACAACCAATTCGTAGATCTATTTCTTGTCGAGCATCAACACTCTTTGCTTCATTTTCATTTGGCCTTACCAGATTTGCCAATGCAGCTTTTATGTCCTTTTCCGTAATAGCAGAAAATCTTGCTCTCCAAATATCCTGTAACAAATATAACATTTATAAAGTTTCATTAAATTAATATGAATAATTAGATTAAAATTAAGCAAACTTACATTTGGATTTAGTCTCCTATTCATTCCTTGCTGAACTGCATGTATAACTTCAAAACAGATATTTTCACCTTCTTTGTCACAATCCAGCCATAATATTAAATAATCACAATGAGCTCCTTCCTTAGCCAAAAGGAAAGGAATTTTCAATCTAGGAACTGCTTCCTTCTTTTCAGTTGGGCATGAAAATAACTCTGCCTTAAACATAACAAGTAGTATGTTACTAATACAATAAAATAATATAATAAAATATAATGGCAAGACTAAAAATTTGTTACTTACAGGATCAACTTTGTCCCAGTTATTATATTTGCCAATAAAATCTAATGTCATAACATGACCAAAGACAGAGGTCATTTTAAAATTTATATTTTCAGACCTGAACTGACCTATCCATTCGTGTATTGAACAAGATCCATTTAAACCTAAATTTTTTTTTTATTAAAAAGTGCATTATGAAATACAGGTATCTATGAAGCATGGTATTGTAAATTTTATCTTTTTAATTTAAAATATTTATCATAAAATTATATCCATGTATTAAATTTCAAAAAAACATAACCTACCTTTTCTAGATGTACACCGACCATTACTTAAAATATTGGCTAATGAAGCTGCCAAAGATGGTTTTTCAGCCACCATTAAAGCCGTCTTCATTTTTGTAGAATATTTTATCTCTAAACTTGTTTTTACAAGAAAATATTATTAACTTTAACTAAGAGATTCTGACATCATACATTTGGAGGTGCTTAATATGCGACACTGTACGCATGACATGATATCCATTTCAAAATATTTTGATAATTGTTACATTATGTTTTAAGTTAACTATTTTTATTTTATAACTTCGTTTCTTTTCAGTTAGAAATAAAGTTGCGGTTTCTAAATAATAATTAAGATAAAGAGTAGAAGCAAACATGTAACAATACTTTTTTTATAATGTAAAGTGAAGTTATCAACGCAATATGTATATGATCACTGATCAGGTATGATCTCATTTAGCTACGCCATCCTGTATATTTTTCAACTTCATTAGTTTATGAAACAGTTTAACTCGATTAATTGTAAACTTGGAATTTTATTTCTTTCACATTGGAAGAGATAAATAATTATATTGATATATTATGTTTCACGAATTAGATTAAAACTACTTAAAATAATTTTAAAACTATTAAAGTAGCAAGGAAAATTTTACAATTTTTCCAAAATAAATTTTTAATTTTGCACAGTCTTTAAATACCATATATTTTATTTCTGATTAAAAAAAATTAATTTACAATTTACAGTATTATTAGTAAAATGCAAGGATAAAAATAAAAAATTCCTTTATGATAACATTAATAATTGTCAAATTAACATTCTAAAGTCAGTCTTGTAAGTTGTATGCGGTTATATTTTAATATACGTAGATTGTTTACATATATTTGTAATTCTATGGTATTGTTACGAAGGGAAGTGCTGCGTAAATTCCATATAACCATATTCATACGATATTCGTGCGATATATCATGATAACGTTATATTATCTCTTATACTTTAAGAAAAACTAAAATGTCAGAGTCAAAATGATCTGTAATACACAGTTATATGCAGTAGTATTTGTAACAATATTTGACCTGTGACTTATTATTTTGTGACTCATCCAGTCTGTCAAATCAAACTCCTGATCTTGATATAAACTTCCTAACCTATAAAACGTCATTTTCAAACGATCAAGCATTCTATTATAATTTTCTTTATTCATATCTTCCGAGATAGTCTCGAATATAATTAGGTAATTTTTGCATTAAAAGCTGTTGTCTTATAAGATAAATATTAATATATTTTCTCTCTATGTCTATATATAATCGATTCTTTGAAAGTTAATCATCTTCTATCAATTATTTCTATAATTATGTCTTTTTCCTCAAATATTAATTATTTTTATTTTTACTCAAAGGTAATCATAACCTTCTTTAAACTTTCATTATGATTTATGCATCAATATTAATTTTAATAGGTGAAGTTGCAATAGTATTTCTACTGTAATCATGGAGTGGTTATTTGGGAAACGTATTACTCCTGAGGAGATGCTCAGGAAAAATCAGAGAGCTTTAAACAAAGCTATGCGAGATCTTGACAGAGAGAGAATGAGGATGGAACAACAAGAAAAAAAGATTATTATGGATATAAAGAAACTTGCTAAAGATGGGCAAATGGTAATCTGATCTTGTTTGAATTTATTTTGTATACTATTGGGTGATATTTATTTACTGTTTGGTAGGATGCAGTGAAGATTATGGCTAAAGATCTTGTAAGAACTAGACGTTATGTAAAAAAATTTATGTTGATGAAAGCAAATATCCAAGCAGTTTCTTTAAAGATTCAAACATTGCGTTCACAAAACACAATGGCACAAGCAATGAAAGGAGTCACAAGAGCCATGCAAAATATGAACAAGTGAGTACTTGTCCTGTTCATTTAAAATTAGAATTAGAAAGAATTTTTTATTGCTTGCTATACGTGAAAATTATATGATTGTACAGACAATTAAATCTTCCTCAAATACAAAAAATATTACAAGAGTTTGAAAAGCAGTCAGAAATAATGGATATGAAAGAGGAAATTATGAATGATGCTATTGATGACGCAATGGAAGATGAGGGTGATGAAGAGGAAAGGTATTTTTGCAATTTCTAAATAAAAATATTTGTATCTCTAAAAAGTATTGACTTTTGTTCGTTGAATATTTCAATTGTATTTATACTGTTTATACAGTGATGCCATTGTGTCGCAAGTTTTGGACGAATTGGGTCTCCAATTGACAGATCAATTGTCAGGTTTACCTCAAGCATCTGGTTCATTAAATGTATCAAATTCCAAGCAACCAGTTGCGACTGCGGCAGGGAATGACGAAGGTGGAAATTTGACCGATGCGGATGCAGATCTGCAAGCTAGGCTTGAAAATTTAAGACGTGAATAAGAACACACTTCTATATAAATAAAAAATGTATAAAAGATGTAAAGGAAAGAATTGGTTTTATAAGCATTAATTTTAGGATTGCTTTACGATTTTAGTTAGAGATATGAATGTTTCATCACAGCACTTGTTTTTCAATCCGTTCACTTAGATAATCGATTTATAAAATATAAGAAGAATGTTATATTTCTATCGCTTAAAACAATTATGAATTCATGAAATATGAATGATGAAGAAACAGAGGCATATAACTTTGTTATGTATTAATCTGTATTGTTACTTTTTTTATAAAAAGAAAAAAAGAAAAATGAAAGAACTTTAAGATGGTATCTTGAAGCTTCTGTGCATATTTTATTTGCACAGGATAATTTTGTAAAGTGGATAACTTATACTTAAAATGCTTATCAAATATATTATGATAAGATACTTATTATATTTTGATAAATGCATGTACATAGATTTACTTGAGAAATTTGTAATTTACGTACATGTACATATACGCTTTCATTTTTTTTAGGAAATATTGTACACTTACCGTAAAAGTAAATAAAGGAAATATGTTAGCAGTTTTTATATGAAAAAAAATAGCATATAAATTATATGCTCGCATATTCAAAAGGAGTACAATAAATAAGTTCGTTCACTGCTTTTATCAAAACTTAATCTTTCAGTGCCTCATAATATATCTACCTTTGATAATTATGTAATAGTAAAAATTATATATTGTTCATAGGCATAATAACCGTATTAATAAAATTTATTTATAAATTGTATTAACTACAACAACGTAATCTGTATTATGTATTAACAAATTTGTTGATAGAAATGCAGTGAAACAAGATTGTGCAATGATGTATTAAATATGCGGATAACACACACTCATACACGCATATATATATATATATATATATATACATACAGTAAATCGCTTAATAATGAAAATATTATTAACAACAATGAAAACTATTAGTAATTATAAATAAACGAAAGACATAATTAAAATGTATTCTTTATTACCTTGCTGATATAAGTAATTAAACATATTATAACTTACCTCTAAAAACTACTGTTAAAAACAACCGGTCAGAGAGATTGAAAACAGTCAATTTTAAACAAAGTAAAACAATTTGGCAAATTAAACTAAATTAAAGCAATTAAAATAATTTTTCTGAATTACTACTGAAAATATTTAAAAACTCACAAAACGGATTAATATTTTTCAAAATCGCCTGGAGTAGTATCCATTTCCAAAGGGTATCATAGTCAATAATTCTGTGAGAAATATGAAATATTATCTCTATTAAACAAAATGTACATACACATAATAATGCGCATTGGATAATGATTTTAATATCTTGATCGTGAAATACAGGTATAAAATAGTAGTCTGGTCTGGTTTCGAACATGGCCTAGCTAGACGTTCAAAATGAATACGAACGTTTAATTAATTGATCGAAGTGCACTGAATCGATAATTCGGTATCGTTATAGAAAGTTTCAATAAACGTATTTATGTAACGTGTAACTGGACCGCATGTACTTACGGTGTTATTGAGAGACAAAAGAAAAAAGAGAAAAGAAAGGAAAACACTATTTTATACGATATTACTAAAGCGGAAGAACAAGGACATTTCGTGGGCACGCGAATTTTTCGAGTTACATGCAGCTTTCCCAATTATTAAGGATTATTAATCATTTTAAAAATTAAAACAGTTACAATAAACTGTTAGCTTATTATTTGTGTTATTAAAACTGTTAATTTATCGTTTTTCTCTTTCTCTGATTCAATGATTAAATTCCATGCAATTAATTAAATTCGCGTGCCCTTTTATACTTCCTACATTCTCCAAATGGTAAACCCTATAGAAATACGATGTAGTTTACAAAATTGTGATGGAACCTTCTGTCAATCACATGTATATATATTGTCAATATCTTTTTAAACATCTCAGAGGTACCGCCCAAACATAACGTACCCCAAGCTAGAATCGTAATTACCGAAGAAATGTCTTGTAACGCTCCCCGTTATGTTCACTTAGAATTAAACGCTTTCAAAAATTCGCACCCATCGTTAACACTTCGATAGTCACATGAAATATTGTAATTAGATAATAGGTGTTTAATAATAAGATGGTAGTAAGTATTAAATAAAATAAAACATTTGCAAGTTCGTAATATCGGGGATGGATCTGTTTCGCTTATATATAGTTGAATGTCTTACATGAGCTTAAAATGCTTGTTGGTTAAACATCAGTAACTTTTGGCGGAAAAACTATTTTCCACAAGCAACATTACATTGAATCATGCGAGAGGACGTAATCGAGAAATCATTTTAAGTTCATTGCGATTATATTCATCGACGTCCGTTGAAAAATTCACGTAGTGAGGTTATTACCCTGATATTCGTGCAGATAAACGGAAATGATCGAGAGGAAACAAAACAGGAATTTTAATTCGCTTTGAGTACATCTACTACTAACTGTGGTTCTTTGATGGTACGCAATTACGGATCTGTCGTAAATAACATCATTTCTATAGTTATCATTTTCATCGAGTACAATTTTATAATGCGTATTAATCAGAATCGATCTGAGAAGCTTCAAATGGAACAAGGATACAAGAAACAAACTGCTCTTTGTCTTAAAAGTACGATTTAATAAGATATATCTTGCATTTATCTTATAATCGAAAATAAAACAAAGGAAGTAAAAAAGAAATGAACAAATTGAGAAGAAAATTGTATCAATAGGAAATACATATTTGTTCCTTGTTTCCAGGATACCAAAGGAAAGTTTTCAGACTGATTCGTAGTATTTACTGGAATAATGCGCGAGATGCTATAATGTAATAGAAAGTCGTATGCAACACTGAACCTCATGTTATTATCGCAATAATAATTATACACTTCTCGTTGGATGGAAGGGGAATAAATATGCGCGAAGAACAATTCATTTTTTCCTTTTAAATATTCACTATATAAGTGTGGGATTATTAGACCTTATATACGGTGTGTAATCTGTGCATTATGTACGTTTTTCTCCTTTGTACGCAATGTTCTTTTTGTGTACGCACTGGTATGCGTGTATGTATATCATATACATGCACGTAACATATATACAGATTTAAGCTATGTCAAACACAGCCTTCTCTAGATGCAGCATTGTAATCTGACAGTTTTCTTCGTATTCTTTTTTGTTCGTTCTTTAATCTGCGTTGGAATTACAAACAGAAAACCTAAAATCATTTCTTATCTACTGGTAGACATGTGCGAATATATCGATATTTTTGATTCGATCGAACCGACGAAATTTCCGTTACGGAAATTGATCGGTCGAGCATAATAACATAATAATAATATTGAGGAAGACTATACGCACATATGAAAATATTAACTAAAGATCGTGGTAAATACAAATATTTTGTATATAAAATTCTCTTTCGATAAGTTAGAAACAATAATTCGCACATGTTCAATCTATAATAGCTATTACTATTAAATTACAAATGTTTATAAATTTATGGAAAATTTAAAGTTGCAAAAATATATAAAACATTCAAAATAAAATACTTGCCATAATATTTAATGGATGAAAAAGAAATTTCATTTTTCTTTAGTTATTCCCGTAAAAATATAAATTTGCATATCCGCATTTCAATTATTGATTTAACTGTCCCTTTTTACAACCTTACTTCATGTACTTGACCATTCGCTTTCGAGATCTATTTTTGCATATCATTTCTACATGGATCGTACATAATATTGGTTAAACTTACAAAGAAAATATTACAACTATATTGTGGAAAAGAAGAACAAAAAAGAACGCGTCAAATAACTGTTGGAAATGAACGTGAACGTTCGTAACATAGGTGAGCAACAATTAGGCTTTCGATTAAAATCGCGAATTACGTAGAATTCCGATTTTATCGATTGTGCTTCACTAGTTATGATCCGTGATGGCGCTAGTGTCACCAAATGTCAAATCTTTCAAAACAATATCTTTGTACGCTTCTTTTTCTCATTTAAGTATTGAGAATCGTAACATTAACTGTGACAATAAAATTCAGTTTTAATATAGTTAATAAATGGCAATTTACAATTATACAAACTTTATACAAGGAACAATCAAAGTGAACCTATCGATGAAATGGTTTCCTAACAAAGAGAAGAATATATTTAATAAAAGAATGACTGATCATTGTTTAACATTTAAAGACAGTACCTTTCACGATAACATTCACAAAATTGTAAGAAGATTGCCGATATATATATGTATACACGTATTTATGTATATATGTATTGGTTTTGTATTTTCAGTAAGATATTTACAAAAAAAAGTGTAGCAAAGTATGCTCGTCATAACATGTGAAATATAATATCACTGGATCCGTAAAACTTTACTTTTTTTTTAAGAATTATTTAATCCTTTTCATACGTGCGCGATCATATATACCACTATATGATATCTACGGTTTTTAACGTTTTTGTAAATTGGTTTGACGTTAAGTCAACAACTTCACGAACTACGTGTATGTATATGTATATTTTTTCTTTCTTCTCTTCTTTTTTTTTTGTTCCTTTTAACTATAAGGTTTTCGCAGTCAGTACTGTTTTTTTTAAATATATGCATATATGGAATATACAGTCCGGTCGTATCGTAGGGTCGAGATATTTTAACCCGTTTATTTGTTCCTTACTAATTGTTCCGTAATGTAACGCATCTATGGATGAACTTTCGCGACACTTTTCCCTAAAAGTCGCGAAAAATCTTTTGGTTTCTAAAAGTCGTGTCCCGCCGTGAATATCCTTGAAAAAGCAAGGAATCATGAAGGTTAGATTTCGCTAATTTTCCTAAATAAAGGGTCAACTGTTGTTCTGCTATCTCGTGGTATATTCTTTTTCGAATGGTCCGATAGTTATTGCGGTATTACAAATCCTTAGAATTCCGAGATGTTTCTCGCTTCCCATTTTTTTTTAACCTTTTGAATCTAGTGAATTCGAAGTCGTCGAAGAGTCTTCTATTTGTTGAACATACAATACTTTGTACTCCGATTTACGATGCCAATAACAAACGTATTCTATATTTTGAACTTTGGTCCTGTTTTATACAATTTTTTTACATCTTCTGTCGATAAAGTAGATTTCTCCTTAGCGAAATTCGATTTAAATCTCGATGAGTAACTACGTATGTATTTTGTGTAACTTTCTAATAATTAGCATCTCATTCACGATAAATTCTCGTAACTTTATCGAAATTCTTAGAATTTCTTGATATCAAATTGTAGTGAACTGGAACCATCTGTTGTACGTGTTTCTCCTTTAATTTCACTTTCGAATATATTCATCCAATTTGTTCTCATTTGTTTACAATTGAAACTTACAAACCGTATCTTTTCTGTATAGTCCGTTACTTTAAAGAGTAAACATTCTGCTTGAAGTAATTGGAGCAATCCTATCCACAAAAAGATCTTGAACTAGCTTCTATATACAGGGTGTCTCACTTTTACCATGCGTTTTAAATATTTACATTTTGTAATATTTAAGATATTAAATATCATAATGATTGATATATGCATATTTTAAATGTTTGAAACAACTAATTAATTCACTGTAATACCATTAATATCATATGTAATACCATTCCTGAAAATAATTTACATAAATTATACAATTTTATATAAATTCAAAAATGAAGGTATTAATTTGTTCCCGAGAACAGTCTTAAACAGAGTTAGGCTTCTCTAACGTGTTAAAAATAAAGTAAATATCGACAACTAAATTATAATAACGTTCCCATAATAGTCGCAGATTTTCACTAAACGTCCAATAGCTTTCTAAGCATCAAAGTGGATGACTCTCCAATAACTTTAAGCAGCGTATCTTCCTGTTTCGTCAGCTGAATTTCCTCGTGGTAATAACGCAATAACATCCGTTTACTTTGGAACAGCAGTTCCTATACAATTTATTACCCTAAACTCTCGGTTTTCATAATACGAACTTGTCGCTATCTACGAGACATGCGTGGCAAATGAACGTTATTGAAGCGTCGTTTCTTATACCTGGAAGTGAATACTTAAATACTTGTCAAACGAGAATCGTCATTATTTACATTATTTACGTTATTGTAAAAAGAAAGTCTCCCATGATTGTTGCAATTGTCGCATATCTTTTTTTCTTTTTTTGTTTATTTTTAAATTAAGAACGACATATAAGAATTACTATCGTGGCGGAATAATTGCATTTCATTTTCCTAACTTTGCTAGAACGCGCCTACTTATTATTACATTCTATAATTAAATGTTCCGTCACAGAAGTATCTTTTATGTCATTCTTAGGGAAAAGAATAGCCGAACTATGAAATTGTAAACAGATGAAATTCAGCGAAAGACTTCCTGGTAACATTACACGTCTGAGAGAGTGACGAAAATTGAATGACTATACTAGAGAACAGTTCTTGGTATGTTCAAGGTCGGGCAGTTCCCCCTACCGCCGTTGTTTCACCTTTCTCTTTTTATATTGACATGACAATAAATAATAGCATTAAAAAAACTCTAAACACGTTACACTTAATTTATTTATAAAAAAAAATAAATGGAATCTTTTATTACCATAATATTATAGGGAAAAGAACTTATACAAAAAATTAAATAAAATAATACTAAAAACAATAAATACTGAATAGAGAGAAGAATGATCAGAGATAAACCAAGAGATAACAGCAACGCTGCTGCCTACAATGGAATTATAGTCGAACTATAGAGATATAATGCAACGGAAAAGATAGCGTCCGTTTTTATGGGAGAATGATCACAAGTGGCCGACGAGTTGAACGATGAAAAGATTAGGAACCACAGATCTAACTCTTAAACTAAAGCTACATATTATCACGTAATCGAAACTCGAGACTAGAATGGAGACTTTTTTTCCAATGATAAAACAATGAACCGACAAGTAAAGAAGAAACATTTGGTCAAGCACTTAGACGAATGATACAAATCGCTATTCTAGTAGTGTTGCTTATCTGATGAATTATCCTTTGTTTACCGATCTGTGCGCTTACGTCGGAAACGTATCTTTTTTTCTTTTTATTTTACATATTTACACCTCGTTCCAAATCTTTTATAACTCGCTTTATCTAACATCTTGCCCTAACCTCTCTTGTTTCTGGTAGATAGCTAATGGTATCAATTGCAGATCAATAGAATTAATCATATAATTAACTTTAACTTCGAAATAGCAAAATACTCTTCTTCAATGTAAGTCATACACAATGCTTCGATAGGAGTAAGATTTGAAATGAAAAATAGATTAACTGGCCGAAACAAAAATCTGTGCTTAGAAGTTATACTTCGATTCTTTTGGTTAAAATCCAGTCTTCACATAGTCTTCCAAATCAATTTTAAAATTCTAATATACTTCTGACTCGCTTATCTGGACTCGACCATAACTCATGGCTAGCTAATGTAATCACTTTCGACCTAAACAATAAGAAAAGCGATAATAAATTCATGTAAGTATTGTATACGTATTTTCATTAGCTACCAACCATACCTCTTGCTTTTAATAATAAAGAAATTAGCCTACTCTTCATCGTAACGCGTGTGCCCGCGTAAAATGAATCGAGAAGCATTTCACGAAGTTTCAGCGAGCTTCACGAACTGATTATCCTTGCCCGATAAGCGATCTAGCCGGCGGCGTGGCGACGCACGAGGCGCGACGCTCCGCGTGAAAACGGGACAGGGGCGTCCGCCTCGAGTCATATAGTCCAGACCTGCACCTTTTCCGCGACGATGCACCAGCTCGCGTGATCATAGTAGGACGAGATAATATGCAAGTTCTCCACGTATTTGTTGATCAGTTGGTCCAGCTCGCCCTCCCTGAACACGTGATAGTACTGATGATAAGTAATGGCGCCACCTCCGCGATCGGACGGTAAAGATTCCTGGGACGATGATCCGGTCAGGGAATCGTTACTTCCTGTCGTGGTTACCAGACAATCGGTGCTGCGTTTGCTATTGTCTGGATACCTAGGTGGCGTCTCCTCGGAGGCGGACCTCCTTTGTAATTGGAGTCTTCGTTTCTCAGCGTATGATTTAGGGTATTCGTTGGTGTTTGACAATAGCGACATCATGCTGCTGCACAATCGTCCAGTGGACTCCGCGTGGCTTCCGTCGCTGAAACTGATCGTATTATCGATGGACTCGCCAATATCGCTAGACTCTATGGAGTTTGCGCTTCTTAGATAAGGTTTCTCCGAAGATTGTTTGTCCAAAGAGGATGTTTCTTTCTCGTTCATGAATTCCCCGGTATTGGAGACCATCACGAAATCCATTATGTCGTCTGAAGTGCTCCTATGCATTTCTTCATGGAAACCATTATTGGTGTTACTCAGCCATGCGATCGTGTTGGATAAATCGTTGTATTTCGACTTGGTAGATATCGACGATGGAATGTCGTAAGGAGGTAGGTGTTCAAAGTTGCGTTTGTCCAAGTCTTTCCTCGATAGGAATGGTTTATCTAAAATCTTCTGATCGTTCTTGTTTTCGTCTAACTCATGCATCAAATTTTCACTAAGCTTTTCGGTAAAGTCTATCAGATGCTTGCGACATTCTTCGTTCCACGTATCCTCCACCTTTGGCAATTGAATATCCGATTTCGTTCTGACTCTTGTTTCGCTACTAGCTGAACTTTCAACGCTTTCCTGTTGTGCTATTTGCGTCGAGTACGATTTAGTGTGCGTTTTTGTGATGACCGTCTCCACAGTATCCTCCAGAGAATTGGCAACGTTAGCTGCGGCTTCTAGAAGTCTAGAAGACTGAGACGAACTACTGTCTCCTGTTGTCTTCGTTTCATCCTCCTTGGAATCAGCCACGTACCCTGATGATTCGTCAGCTGTCGCGTCACTGGGATCAGACACGTTTTCAGCCGAGCTATCTAGCACTTCGGATTCGGTACACTCTGACTTAGTATTATCCTTCTTAGCCATGTATTTCTCATCAGAGATTACGCTAATCACAGAACCTACCGAATCCGGCGACGACACTCCACTGGAATCGCTATCCAGATCATCAGTCTCGGGATTGAATAATTCCAACGAAAGCAACCGTGGTAGAACTTTGGTAACAGCCTCCAAACGACCACTAGCTGTCGTCGAAGCTCTTCTAACCAGAGGAAACGACGGTTTGGTTCGAGTTGCAAAACCAGGCTTCTGTTTCAGCAATTCCTTGATCTGATTTAGTCTGGCCTTACGATTCTCTTCCTCCTTATTGACTTCAAAGGTACTTTTCTCGTGCAACGACACGTCAGGACTATCATCCGCAGTAGGTAAAAGTGGAGCAGTGTCCTTGTCAGTTTTTGGTTCCTCAATCTCCACACTCTCAGTCATAGATCTATAAGCGCGTATAGTCTGCAAGCTAGGTTTCTTCTCTTCGCAGAAATTAGTCCTCCCACAAATCTCACTTTCGATATTCCTTTTATTACCCTGCAAGTCTCCATTGATTGTTTGATGACAGCCATTGTTCAAAACCTCCGTCCTCTTTGTGTTAACAGTATTGTCTCCAGATACCTGTTGCTGGTTGGCGACTGTGGTTGAACCAAAGAATGGCCTGCTAAATACGGGGTTTAAAGTACAAGGGGATAGGCCAGGTGGACTAGGTGGAGGTAGAGACTTGCTAGTAGCTGAGAATTGTTTGAGCAATGGGGATATGGTAATGATCTTCAATCTTGAGTTAGATGTATCAGGAGGATGTTTGACGCGTGGTGAAGGGGGCGCTGAGATGCTTCCCAGCTGATGACCACTGGAGGCTGGAATAATAGCCTCTATCGTTGGCTGTGCGTCCTGCTTTGGCACGTAAATCACGGACGCGAAACTGTCCTCGGAATCGACGCTTGTGTCGCTTTGCAAACTACTGTCTTTCGACGAATCCGAACCGTCCTCGCGAGACAAACGCCTTTCGATCACCTCTGTCTCTCTTTTCGGCACAGTTATAGACTGAATCTTCGAGTCATTGTACATCATCTTAGACGCTTCGTCGGTCGACGTATTAGTTGTATTCGTTTCATTTTCCGTGGATTTCCATCCTTGTAAGATCTTCACGAATCCGTTCTTGATCGATATACCGGATACCTCGATGTTAGTCGTGGATTGTTTAATCTTGTTCGTAAGGCCACTTTTCAATAGTTGAAATCTCTTTGTCGCGTTTACGGAATAGAGGGAGTCTCTAAGGGATTCGAAGGTTTTCCCTTTGCAGATAATGTCCTCGTTCAGGGACGCCTGTTTCATTATGTTCCTTCGTACCCTTTCTTTCTCTTCTAGCCTATCGGTAGACATTAGTTCCTCGTTCATCGAGCTTTGTTTCAGGATGCTTCCCCGCTTCGAATTATGACCAGGTGTTATCTGAGTGTCAAAGATATTAATTAATATCTTAATATATAATATATAATACCTTATTAATATATTAATGTTTTAGCCAGTAGTTAAAATTCGAAATCTACAAAAATTAATTTATAGCTAAGCTAAATTTGCGTAATTGTACTTTTTCTATATAATTTAAATTAAGATATCAAAGTTTGACACGATAAGATCCTGATAGAACTAAAAATAATAAGAACCTGAAAGTCTGGAATGTCCTTAGATAGTTCTTGAATGGCAGTGTTATCAGGATGTTCCAAACCGGTGTCGTCCACGAGGTGAGTCTTCTGCTTGACTAGTCGTGGCTTCGAGCCACTCATCGACGATGACGTCCTCGATTCCCCGTCCAGATTCAATTCGGACGTCAACATGGAGCACAAACCAGGAATACTGGATCTAGATCGTACAAGGTCCAGTCGCTGAATCTCCAAAATATCACCCAGACTCTTAGATTTAATACTCAGAGAGTCTGACTGTTTGTTCAATGTCACGTTAACATCCTCTACGCGGCGTAACTCGATGGGCAGTTCATCCACGTCCGGTGGTTCTTCTTGCTCGTAGTCTTTGCGATTCTTCCCACTGCCACTCTGCCAACTGTCAAGAAACCAAGGTCGATTGCCAGATCCACGTCTGCTTCCTGCTAATTTCTAAAAAAAAAACAGAAATTCCAGTTAGCAATTTAGCTCGGCTATCGAGTCTTGTACGATGATGTTCTAATATTTATGAGCAGATGCGTATATTAGACAAAGCCGTTTGTAAAGCGTTCAATATAGCGTTTCTCAAGTCAGTGGCTTTCCCAGGTCACTCAGAAATGACTTATCTATAAAAAGAGAAAAGATGTCATGAAACGTGGTATCTCGATAAACGAGTTACTAATTAAATTTGCAATTCTAAATCGTTCGTCTGATTTTCAAAAAACAAGGAAACAGGAATGCTTGAGGTTTCCAAATTACAAGAAGACAGTCGCCTTAAAGATTCCTTCCTAAGATCTCATTCAATCGATTATCCAACATCCACAAGGAAACAACGAGAGGCAAAATTACTCGGGCATCCCGCTGACAAACGATCTTCGCTGCATTTTGCCCGTTCCAATTACATTCGAAGCGTATTCTGCAAGCAGTTAGCCTACTTTTTTCGGTACCGAGCATCGTTACGGTTGCGCGCGGAATCGATAAGGCCTGGCAACAATTTAGCCACCTATTGCTAGAAATTATCGTGTCGCAACAACATGCAGGCGGAAAGTTTAAAGAAAAAAAACAGGCGAAAAAGGAATACAGAAAACGAGAAGGAGAAACAATCTCAGCGTTTGCACGCGATTGTATAACACGTGACAACTGGGAACTGTTCAAGGAAACGTGAGCGTAATGCGTGGCTGGAAAGTTGGACCCCATCATCTTTGATGCTCCTCTGCGGAATCTACATTTTTCTTTCGTTTCATCTTTTCACAGGTTCTCGGTATAGTAGTAATAGACAAGTTGCACCTCGTGGCTTTTATCTAATACAAGAAATATTCCAAATATAGAACATATTCGTTACAATAATAAACGAATTACTCTTTGCCGTATATTTTGTTTCTTTGATTGTATTTATAAAAATATGAATTTGCACGAACATCTTGCAGTCTGTTCTAATCAACGAAATTTATATCTCTTCCGTCAGCCAACTTTCCAGCCACGAACGTGGTACGTACTTAGATTATGTTACCTGCAAAGCGCGACGGAAGAAACTGTAGCAGGTCTCGTTCGGACTGGATAGGCTGCTGGTTGACGGTGATGGGCTGAATATCGGGTCGATCCAATAGCTCTTGCTTTTGCATTTTCGTTGGCTGTTCCTGAAACAAGAATCCCATTAGCAGTAATTATCGAGGTTACCATATTGGCTCTGGAAAGCGGAAGAAGAGAGGAAGACTAGGGTAGACGATGGAGATGCAATTTTCGTAAATTACCAATCTTGCAGCACTGTCAAAATTTTCGAATAATTAACTTGTGGCAACCTGGATCGTTTACATTCCGAGCGAACCTTCACTCGTGAATTTTCTCGATTCTAGGAATTTTTATTTTTCCTGAAAGATCTTTTACATCTTTTGATTTAAGATCGATTGTACAACGGATTGGACGAATATGCCGGAGTAATTTTGGCGGATATTTCGGAAGCGTAAAACAGCGATTAACGTGACGTAAACGACTCAGCTTGTGCACAAAAGTACTAAAATATGAAGAGACGAATTAAGTTGAGCGCAATGCGCATTCTTCCTTTAGCCTCTTTGGATCGTTGAATCGATTAGATACCTTTTGGAAGATGGGAATTTTTGAGCGTTCTGATTGTAATATAATTCAGTGGCGTGTGGCGCGCTCGAACGTTTCGATCTATTTGTCACCGAGTTCATGCAGTAAGCTTTCGGCCATGGTACCAACACGTCTTGAGACTCGAACTGGAAACAAAAAGAACGAATTTTTTTTATTAATATTCATATTTTTTACTCGCTACTATTTATTAAGATACGTATCTTTCACCTTGAAAGTTATCGACAAAGGAAATCGCGTTTACGCTATTATAAGTGAAATTTCAACCTGATACGTTTCTTTTATATTGTAGGTCAAAAGTAGAGAAAGTTATTACTTGCAGTGGTTGAGATAAAATTTACTTGGGGTGAAGTTTTACCCATGGCTAGCCTTTAAAGGTTAAATTTATTAGAAATTTCTAATATGGTCACTCTGTAAAGGTATTAATAGGGATAAGGGATATTAATAAAGATAGAAGTAATTATAAAAGGATATCCAGCGTTGGTAATTAAAAAGCTTCATAACCAAATGAACAAAGTACGTGCACAAAAGATTGGACTGGAAAATAGATTTAATAGCGATAGATTCAAATGGTTTACCTTGACTATGTGCATTGGAATAATCGTATCGATTGACCGTCATGCTTGGCGTGGGTGTATTTCATAGGCATGTTCGAATACCGTTTGAATTCAATCGTATCGGATGACGACATTTTTAAGCTGAATCGAATAGCCTATATATCCGCAAATCCTTGGAATAGCTTGTAATCCGAAGTTTCAGCGCGTTTACACGCTCCACGTGCTATACACAATTCCATACATTTGAAGCTTTTTGTGTCACTAAATATCTGCTTTTAACTTGAAACGTAAAACAAAAAATAAATTGAAACAGATCGTATACGGGACTTTGAAATGAAAATAAAAATACGAAGAAATAATATAAAATAAGATTTACATATCGAATATTATAGCATCGCATTATTTTGCCCCTTTGTAATTTTTCTCTTTTTTTTTTTAATGAGAAATAGTTAAGAATTATTTACCTTTCTACGTCCAATGTTTCGTTTAATTTTCTATCTCCGCTATTTTATTTATTTTAGAAGCAATATTTTATTCATTACACGAAGTTACCAGTTCACTGCATGAACGAATAGAGAAACCAAAAGGGGGATGAACAGGGATGAAATACCAAAGACTGACCACGTAGAAGACACATACTAATCTGTATAGTAAATTAAAACACAGAATATAGGTATACACTTGGATAAATAGCGTAACGAATTAAGAGTTGGCTTTAAGGAATAAACTAATATATTAGGGTGTCCCAAAGTTTCTTTCCTTTTACAAGGAAATAATAGATGCACGACATTTTTTCTTTTACATTATTTTATTGAATTATGTATTATCCATTTTGTAGTAATAGAACAAAATGTTCTCTTACTATTCAAATTATATTATTATATTGAATCATATATGATCCATTTCGTAGTAATAAAACAGTTGTTTGGGTCAACCTGATAGAAGCAAGATGCAGGAAGCGTACACAAGAGCAAAGAGATTGTAACAGGTACGTATGCCTCGATACGATAAACGAACACAATACAATACGAATATTTGATTTGTTACGTTTTATTTACCCTTCTGTGTTTTTGTTCCATAGCCCATACCGATATAACCAGTCGACCGCCGATCCGCAATACTCTTGCGAGTTCTTTCAACGCGTGAACCCGCCTCTCTGTTGTGGCAAAGTGATGCACCACGGCGATCGAGAGGACCGCATCGAAACTCTCATCTCGAAACGGCAGAGCTAGATTATCGCAGATCAATACCTGCAATGTAAACGACGAATTTTAGCGATTAAAACCTCGCCTATTTTCTAAACATTACGCGCGTTCTGTTTTACATTTCCGCGAAAATTGAAATGCCTCATAGACGCGTAAGCACAGTCTATTAGCGACAATGATAATAGTTTCGGTCTCGCTTGTTTTCAATATTATTACGTACAATTGTAAGATAGAATTTAATTAGAAAAACATTATAATCGCGAGATTATCTATCCCAGATACAATTAATAACGTTCGTTATGATTAGAGTTTAATCAGGTCGTTAGAGACAGGATACGGATACAAGAGTTTGTTTCCGGTATTAGACTGCAGTTCCATTTTATGTACTCTCGATATTTATATTTTCTAAAGTGATATATTCACCTCATTTTCCTTCTCACGCGCGATATCCGTGAAACGCTTGCACCGGTCCACTCCTACCTTAAAGATGCTGTGATTAACGTTCAGGTACTTCCCGTTGCCACAACCTGAATAAGAGTGATCGACTCGTTAGCTAACGATCTCTAACAAAGTTTCACAAATAAACGTATCTGCAGCTGCGTTCTTTCAGTCGTTTGCGATTAAACGTGTGTTTTTATCGCTACGAAATTTCCTAACATGGAACACAAATGGAACGGGTCATTACCGATACGCGTGTATCAATTTTATGGTAAGCTTTACACGAAGTTTCCCTCAAAGTATCAAGTCTTGCCGCTCGCTGAAACGGAAATAAGATTCGGAACGTACAGATTCTAGGAGCGCGGCAGCACATAAAATTAAATTGATCACGAGTGAACCGCGGATTTTACTGCATTTACGGCAGATTTGAGAACGTAAAACCGTACAAAATACGCGTACCATGCAAAAACACGGAAAATATTCAGAGTAGACTATGTTCTCTGCTATATATGATCAGCGAAATGAATCTACGCGCGAGTTTCTTTAATTAAGAAAAATACGAAATTGCAGGAAAATCCGCAATATAGTTACGAGCGAAATCAAAGATTTTGCTAGGTATTCCGGTTTGGTAATGCGATCAGCTGATCGGCCTGTAAGAAACAGACCGGAAAACCGATGACTAATTCGACGGGTGAAACCGGTAGTTGGAACGATGAACGAAAAGCGGTTCAGAAGCGGAACACGGTACGCGAACCCGGCCTCAAAGTTCGCTGGTCGATGAGTTTGTGTAATCCAAGGAGAACGTATCCCACGGTATTTCAAAGGTGGCTACGCGACATATCGTTCGACCACATTGCATTTGAACTTAGACAAGCGTACGCGTACCTGTACGTGATTTACACGAACTCGCGTTGATACATCCGTGCGGAGGTCAATTGATCATGTGAAAGCGCAAGTAGCCGGAGTTAAGAGGCGGGGAAAAAGCGGCCAAAGGAAGGAATAAAGACACACGTCTATAAATGGGCTGTGCACGTACGTGTGTGTATGTGTATGTTCCATGGGGCGCGGCTATAGTAAGACTGAAAAATCTGCGAATCGACTCGTGAGATCAACGAGCAGCTAGATTAAATTGTTCGTTTCCGATACAAAAATCTCAGAATATTTTGATTAAATTATATATGTAAATTGTACAGGGTGTCCTAGTATTGTCTTATAGCGTGGTAACCACAAGTTCGCTGCTTTTCCTTTCGTATTTTGCCACAGTCAAGTATACTTGATAAATATTCAAACTAAGGCTTAAACGAACAAATTTCCTTCCATGTTTTGTTCTTATCTTTTTATAAGGAAACACCTCGTGCGTGTTATGCTTGTACTTGTTATTCAAATTATACAATCTTCCTAAAAAAGAAAAGAAAAAATGTATAGGTAACAATCTTTCTTTGGTACAGCGTAATTAATATCACATTGTCCTAAATGAAAGTTTAGAAATAAGAATTCTCGTTGCGCTTTGTACGAAACAGTGGAATCTTCTTACATCCTCTTCGATGCTCGTGATTTGCCTGTTGTTTTTATTCCTGGGTATCTCTGGCCTTGATTCACCGTACATCGAGCAGTCTTTTAGCATGTGCTCGAAGGATCCTGACTTTTTTCTCTCACGTACCTGACACAGTTCCTCTTCGTTTGTACATCGTGCTACTTCTTTTATTTGACTTCCCATTCTTTTCTTCCTACCGATTTTGTCTGTGCTAGGATCCCATTTTAATTCAATCGAACGGTTTATTTCCATATACCGTTCTCTATTCACTTTTCTCCGAGCTCCTTGTAACCTGCTTCGTTTACTAAATACAACTATTCAATGAATCTTTAAGCGACACGTTTAAGCGACGACAGCGATTACGATAATAACATTTTTTCTTCTATCGTGTACATAGACTATACCGACAAAGCTGTAGGACACCCTGTACATGGTAAATGTTAATATCTTCATTCGAAGGAAACTATACGATATGTGAAAAGTCGGTAAAGTTACCAATATCGCAAACAAGGGCTCCCGGCTCCAATTCTTCGAGAAATTGATAGATTCGTGGCCAGTGTCGACTCTGGACCGTTTTTTCGGCGCATTGCTCGTAAACTTCGTGGACGTAGGCTTGCTCCAAGGCCACCGACCGAGCTACTTGCTCTCCGTCGCTTTCAGACATCCCTCTCGCTAAGATGGTTTACCCTCATCCACACGCGTGTCCGCGAAACTGCAAACAAAATCGTCACTCGTTATCGATCCATAAGGGCGAACATAAATTTCACAGTAAAGTATCTTTACTTGAACTCAACAGAGTGCAAGCAATTTTATCGTTGTACGAAAAGACTAAATTAAGACTAAACTTACAACGCTTCTACTTAAAATTCATTGGAAATATTTCTGTATATAGGGTGAGTATTTATTTATTTATTATTATAGCGAGATTATTATATTATTATAATTATATTATTTATAAGCTATGAATTCAAATTGAAAAAATATGTAGATCGATATTAAACGAGACAAAGTGAAGGAAACAGCAAAAGGTGAGGGACTGTTTGCTCTTGTCGTGGTTTTCTACTTGTCGTTTCACGTTACGCTTATTATTTATAAGCTGTGAATTCAAATTGAAAAAATATGTAGATCGATATTAAACGAGACAAAGTGAAGGAAACAGCAAAAGGTGAGGGACTGTTTGCTCTTGCCGTGGTTTTCTACTTGTCGTTTCACGTTACGCTTATTTTGAAACGGTCAGTACAGTCACTGACAGCGACCGGATAACCGCCGGTAAATAAAACTGATCCTGATTTCTAATTACGATAGAACTTGAATTACACAACCCAAAACCGCTGCAACTAATTTTATCTCGCTAATCCTCTGCGTTTTTTTTAATCTGATAAAACACCTACGCAAGGTCACGCAACGATTTTGTACGAAATTTATCATTGTCGTCCCGCGTTAACAATAACGCGACGGTTTCTCATAACACGGAAGCTCGGAAACTGCGCAGCGGGTTTCTCGACTCGTGCATTTTCACTTGCTCGTTCCGTTTATTCGCCAAAACAATCCTCCGCGTCGCATTGTCTTCCGTCTTATCACCTACGATGAATGGAAACAAAAGATCGGTTTAAATTATTTGAGCGCGAGACAGCTACGCGTATCTCGCCACGCGTCTAAATATTCTACGAATATTTTCCATGCGAATTTTTGCTTAGGAAAAAAAATTAAGTTTCATCTCGTAGATCAAACGTTTCGACGGAATTTTCGTCCCGAACGTTCGTCAAATTTTTACCAGTTTTTTCGACCAGAACAAAGAAGATAGAATTTTGCGTAAACACCTGCCGTCCAGCTACGAATCTTCCAGTTTTTTCGAATCCTCCGAGTGGAATCGCTTTCGTTTTCACGAAGCACGACTTTAATTTTATTTGGTCATCCATTGATATTCCATAATCGGCGGCCGACGATGGATTCCGGTTTTCAAAGGTACCGGTTTCGTACTTTCTCGTCACTTTCATTTACCAAGCGCTCCCTACACGGTTCCACCTCGATAAGTTGTGAGGAAATCGTTGATGTTTATTAACATCCTTCGACCACTTCTATTCCCAATAAATTCTCATATCTTACGTCTTTCCCATCGTGGTTTCGTAGCGAATATTTCTTTCTTTGATATACCGATAGACTTGTAAATAATCGTGATATCAACATCAACGTTTGAAGTTATATTTAGAAAGGTATTAATAATTGAATCGCAAGGAAATGAATTATTAATCCGCTTAAACTTGCTTACTTAGTCGCGTATCGTAGATCGTCGGTGCTGCATAAGGAGCATCTCGTAAGGAATTTATTGCAAATACAGTAAACCGCCGTATAACGCGAGTTTTTACAACGCCAATATGATATAACGCGGCAAATACGTGTAACAAAGCAATAGATTCGTTGAAAAGATCGAATGTGATTCAACGATTGAAAATGAATATTTACTTCCATGAAAACGAAGACGTTGCAACGTGATTTGCGACGATTCCCACGGTGACTGATAACGAAGATCGTAAAAGTATTTTTCAATTAAAAAAATCTTCAAGAACACAATACGTAGATTTGTATAATTACATTTTTATTAAATTTCAATGAAATACAACATTTTTTACATACATGAATAATATGTTTTTTTTTTAATCAACTTCGTATATACGTTATTTGTTTTTAAAATATTGTCCTATTTGATAAAACGTAGAAAATAAAAGTCGACATAGCGACGATAGTTTGGAACACGTTACTTTAGATTACGCGAAAAATTCCGGTAAAACGCGATTTTACTGGAGTTTACCGTGTCTAAAATAATTGAAGATATGAAAAAATATGTTCCACAAAACCCATACCTAAATCGAAGAATATTTACATATTCGTATAATCTTCTGCATGGAAATCGTTTCACATGAGAATTCCAAGGACGATTAAATTCTTTTTTTTTTTTATCAAATTAAATGCTTCCTATTACGTACAATTGAAATTTCCGATAAATTGCCGATTAAAACGTAATACAGAAACGCAACGTAATGTATAAAATATTCCGCGGTGAAGCGGCAGAGCCGGCGGAAAGGTTAAAGTTTAAAAAGCTTTAAAGTTTAAAAATGCCAGCAAGAGTCTAGAGGCGCGTTTTTTAAAAAGAAGGACGCAAAGGAGGGTTAAAAATAGTCGTCTGCAAGTACTTCCGTTAACGCTAAAATAACAGCTCCAAATACTTCCGTATTCCGTGTATGTTTCACCGGAGGTTCATCCTTAAGAGGACCTAAGGTATTTTTAAACGCTGAACCTCCAAGCTCTTTCATCGAATTCAAGGAAAATCATCCGTGAACATATCTGTCCTCGACTTTCATTCACCTCCACGGTCAAAGCCTAATCGATCTTACTTTTTGATTTAACCAAAACGCGTTTACCTTTCCAACGAATTGCAACGAAATATTCGCATAAATCATAGAATGACGAAACGAGGATAAAAATATGCACATTATGGCCGTTAAACTTTTCGACTGTTGCAACCGTGTTAAAAAGCCATTCTATTCCGATCGTCGCTTCGTAAAAATTGGAAACCGTGAAATTGGGAATAGTCGGTGGAGCGTTTTGGCGGAACACACCGGGCCAGAATCTACAGGTAGCACGTTCGACCTAATTAATCGTCGCTGGTTGGCCTACATCCTAATGAATCGCGTATTGACCAGTGCAACTGAGCTGCACGCACGAGATTATCGGTCGACAGCTGTCGCGAAACCAGTTCGAAACAATAGCTTTGGACATTGAAAAAGAGAAGAGGAAGTATTCGACTAAACGTACGTTCCAAACTGATATCGACGCTCGAAATTGATATTGCCACGTGATCGCGTGCAGTGACGTTCTTCGCTATGTGCGACATTGCGCCTGTTACTATCGCCTCGTGTATTATTTTCTGCTTTTTTATTTTCCTCCTTGGTTTCCTCGGTTTGACGATGATCGAGAATCGATGAATCGTATGGCAAGGACTTTGCTTAGTTACGCGTTCCATAGCGCCGCTACCGATGGATGAAACTTTATTCAAATCCTGTCTAATCGTAAATCAAGAATTGAGAAAATTAATAATAATCGATGCAACGATAAACGGTATTACGTGTTCTTTCGTGGTTTTAAATTTTCCATAAATGTGTAGAGAAAAAGAGGGAGGAGAAGAGGAGAGAAGACAGGTGATAAAATCGTCTTATTCTTCGGCTCTCTACCAATCAACTTCGTCGAGCGGAATCATCATCAACGCGTCAGAGTGTTGATTTGAAAAATCGATCGGACTATCTATAATTGGCTGTTTGACAAACCGAACAAAAGGTACGGGAGGAAAACGAGATACCGAGAGTATATCTGCCTGTGAATACGATCGGGTTTTATCGCGTCCAAAGAGAAATGCTCCATATACGTCAATCCATCGATCAGTCAACGCTGTTTTTTCCTATGAGTTTCCCCAGGCGTGGAATATTAGTTTGTCCAAAGGAAGGACGACGATTGGAACGATCGTGAAACTGTATTCTAGATTTCGTAATTGCAGCAATGTCTCCATCTAAATATCTTAGCGTGGTAACATTTTCTACAATCGCGAATCGGACAACAAAACAGCTAAATTTATTACGACAGTTACATAGAAATAACGTAGCAGATCGCATTGTGAAGATTAGATCGCAGTGGAGATTAATTGTACTTTCTTTCGAATAAACGACCATGTAAACTTTAGGCGAACGTTCAATCGAGTTTGAATAGAGGTGTTTGAATTCGAAGAAAAGAGGAATACGAGGCAATTAGAGTACTTCGTTTAACGAAAGGCGAGCAATTAACGTAATACTTGTAACAATAATTAATAGCTTCCAAAGATTCTTCGAGACTCTAATAACTCGGTTATAGTTCAAATACTTTATACCTGAACGTTATTCGTGAATCGTATCTGTTCAAGTGGGTCTCACTTCTAGGAAAACTCTACATCTTCTCTAGTGTTTAGTTTTTGGCACGACGATTCTCTTCTCTTTGCAGCTGTTCCTCTATTATATTGGGTCGCCAACTAAGTGATTGCGGATTTTGTCATTAGGTGGTATTGACAAAATCCGCGATCACTTAGTTGCCAACCCAATAGTACCGCGGAAATACAGACAATATCGACGATAAAGCGCAAATGGTGACAAGCCGAAAGGGTCGGAAAATTTCAATTGGTCTAACAACCATCAATATATTTCGGCAGCGCAGCCGTTGATCGTTCGCTTAGCCACTGGAAGAGACAAGAGTCAAGGATCGTTAAACGAGAGTTGTCATATCACGCTACTGCATTAAGTTCAAGTTAAATAATCATCGTTTTCTGTTTAATCCACTGTAATAAATCCATCTATCAATGCATTATCACATAGGATAGAAACCACTGGAGATCCTAAGTTCTAACATTTCTGAATAAAGAATTTCTATAATACATTCATTCTCTGGTGTCTCTATTCCGAGATATAAAACCTCAACTTATAATTATGTATATATAATTGTTAATTAATTATATATATAATTGTGAATTATAATATATAATTGTTATTGGTATTTCTATCGATACCGATACGGTGGTTGTAATAAATGTAATCGAGTATCGTAAACGTCACATCGATGATATTTATCAGGTAAAATATAGACTACGAAAGGATCGAGTATTTCAGAATCCAATAGTCGAATCTAATATAAATCTGATATAATAAACCTAATTGAAATCGTTGTGGCCATTTATGACCCAGAAATACCGCATAATTGCACAAGACAGGCTAAGCCTGTTCCTCTCGTATTTCGCGTGAATGCGCCACTAGTGAAAACTTACCACGCTCGACCATCGAACAATAACTGCTTCTCCTTCGAACAACGTTTCTAAAGCTTCTGTTCCTGGCAACGGTGGAGGACCCTCGTCGAAATGGTCGTCGTCGACGTTCGTTGTCAACATGGACGACACAAACAGGTCGAGTGGTCTTTCCATTAACGAAAGAGGAATTCTGCAAGACGCGTCCGCTCGTGGCTGTACGAGCCACGAGCACATGAAGAACGACGCAAGAAAAGAATAACAGCTGAGAAGGGAGAAACATCGAATTGAAAGAGCAATCCACAGGTAGATCGATCCTCCAGAGGGATTACAATCGAGAGCGACGCTGCTCTTGCATCGTGCATCGAACACAATAAGCGTCGAAACTCAACTATCGTGCCTCCTTGAGCACTACGTTTCTCATTTATGAAATATTATGAAACGATTATGCATCTATGTATATATTTGTTAAGATACGTAGTAGTCTTTGAATAACTATGCTTAGGAAAATTCGTAAGTTTACTAATTAATTAAATAATTAGTAAAGTAATTGATTAAAAAAAGGAGTGGCCTTAAGTAACCGATATGAAATAATTCCATTCACAGTTTAATCAAAAAGGGTCTAAATGAGTCTATCGTCGACGATGCGATACAAAGACGTTGCAAACTACCACCAATAAAATAATAATCATCGTGTAACGATTCCTTCGTGAACATTTTACCTGTTCATTTTCTCTTTCTCTCTCTCTCTCTCTCTCTCTCTCTCTCTCTCTCTCTCTCTCTCTCTGGATTCGCGATTCTTATTTAGAGTTTGATCATTGGTAAAATTTGTAAAATAGAAAAATTCGGAAAAAATGGCTATTAGCAAACGTACACACTTACATCTCCAAGAAGAAGATACCGAGCAGGAAAATCTTCGTTAAAATAATCCACCATGTACGGTAGAACATTTTTATAAATATGTGTGAGAAAATTTCATTCATAGACCGATATCGGATGGTGGTATGCATCCGCAATAGAACAGCTCTTGCAGAACCTTCAGAATCAGTTTATCGACCCTCTGCTTTTCTTTGGCGCTAGAACTGACATAGTTGTCCCTGTAACGTAGATAAGGAACTGTGTACGCTCGGCACCAACGTAGAAATTCACCGGTGTCTTCCGTGCGAATGAACGTGACGATGGCCCAAAGCGTGCACAAGTTCCGCGACTTCCGTTTCGTTTGAAGGTACAGCTGGCAGACGTCCAGGAACGTCATCAGGTCGACGACGCTCTTCCCCATCGATGAGTAGGCGATCGTTTTGAAAATCTTTTTTCTTCGAAAAATTCTATTGTTCTTAATCTTGCGTATTTCCTTCTTTTCTTTTATCCTATGTTTTAGCACCTGCAACGAATGATCGCTTGGAATTAGCGATCTTTCTTTAATAGGTTTTTCACGACTTTGAATTGATTTATAAAGGGGCTTTGGCGTTACGAGTTTTCAGTTAACTCTTTATAAATTTCGCGAATTTTTCTTTCCTTTTCATGCGCTTTGGAGAAAATGAATCGATCGAAGACACGCTGATATCGCATCCTTTGATCTTTTAAACGTTTAATGGAATCTTCGTTAAAGGCTTTTTATAAATGAAATAGTTCGTAATTGTTTCATAGTTGATACTAAATTCATGATCCTAACAATCTTTTTTCTTTTTTTTTTTAAGTTAAGGTTTAAATTAAAAAATAATCATCTTTCAGACGATTTTTAATTGATCTGCGTTTCCATTCATCCAATATTTTAAATGTTCAGTAAAATCTTCGTCAGAGGTTCGTCGCTAACCTAACGTAATCATCGTAAGAATCCACTATTTACAAAAGTTCGATACAAACATCCCGATATTTGATCAACATCGAGTATTTTCATCTCCTTATCGCGGACCGATAAATTCGCATTTTACTGTCTGCACATCGATCAAAGTCTGTCGAACGTTCAAACAGACCCATTCGCTGATTCGGTCGGCAGTTCGACGAACAGATGTCATTAAACATCAAACAACTTCTCGATTCTAAAATCGAACAGAGATAAATTTTTATCCAAGCAAGTAAAAAATCTAATCCGATTTTTATCCAACTCAACGGTGTCCTTATTGAACACGTATGATATCATTTCATCAACTAAAAACTCTTCTCTTTAATCCCCGCGCTTCTTTATTACACTTTATGGATTCCCTTCTCATTTTGCTCCGTTTCATCTTCAAAGTCCCCTTTTATTTCAATCTTCGCGTTTCTTTCACTAGTATTCTACTAAATCATAACTTTGCCACGGCTCCTCTACGATCTTTTATCTTCTATTACAATTGCCTCCTTCTTTTCACAGCATCTTCTCCCTCTAGAATCCACTTATTTTTACTACATCTACTTCTATTACTTCTTCTTACTACTTCTACTTAATCTTTTCATATTTCCTTTTTTTTATAACTCATCCTCACCCTACGATCTTTTGTCTTTTCTCATAGCTGCCTTTACTATTTAATCATTTCAGCTTCCTTCTTTTTATACTTGTTTCTCACCGTAGCTATTGTCTCTTCTTATTATCTCAGAATCTATTTAATCCTTCCAATTTCTCGTTTCTACGACTCTTCCTTGGAATCTGTTTCCCCTTCCTACTACTTGCTCCTATCTGCTACTATATATGGAAATATATTTTACAACTTCACGCTCCAAAATCGTCCGTCTTTGATTTTACGGTCGCCTGTCTTCCTGTTTCGACGTCAACGGCAAACCGATCGAAGGGAGGCTGCCTCGTCCAACGAATCGTTCCTTTGCTCATATTCTGCACGAAATAACGGGCAGATCGGATCTCTGACGTACGGAAACGTTATCGGTGGTTGGCGAAACCGCCGGTTACACTGTCGACGTGTAATCAGAGAGGCAGATCCCCGGAATCGATGCAGCGGCGCACCACGAGTGCACGGATCACAAAAATCCGCCGTGAAAGGTAAACGGTACACACTTTGCTTCTCCTCGAGTTCTCCTCGACTTGCCCGTTTCCAAGAACAGGGAACGGCAGGATCAATCCGTGGAACCGTGAACAGCGTCACTGCTCTCCATTCGTGACGCTGCACCGCCGCCCCCGCTTGTTCTCTGTACAGACAGCCACCGATAGAGGCGGCGGTGGTAGCAGGTGGTAGCAAGCCTTCAAAGGGAACGGAGGAGGCCTCGTTTCTCTGCTTTTCTGTCGCTCCCTCGCTTCGACCACGCTATTGACTCTCTCTCTCTCTCTCTCTCTCTCTCCCTCTATCTATCTACTTTCTCTGTCTCTCTCACTGTCGCCTATACTCGATCTCTTTCCAACCCACGCTCAGTTTCTGCTTTACGCGTTTCTGCCCCTCTTTATCGGAGACATCGTGGTCCTGTGCAGACACATGCTGAAAAATGGAACTTCGCATGGAACAGAGCTGAACGATTCTCTGTTGTACCAACAATGCACCAACAATATGTTATATCAAGATCTTCCTTTTTTCCGTACGTTACTCTTTATACAGACCCTTCTCACTTTGCAGGACACAGTAGTAATCGAAACTGTGTTTCTCTAGGTATAAAATCTTTCTTCCTTCGACTTGACATCCATGCGATTTTTCTTCTTACTCTGAAATATACAGTAGTAATCGAACTGTCTTTTTCAAGCCGTCCGTAGAAATAGAATCTTTCTTTCTTCGTCTTGACACGTCTACGCGATTTTCTTTCTTATTTTCAAGCATATAATGCAGTGGTCGAACTGTCTGTTACCAGCATCGAAATTCTGTCAATTGTTACAGAATTTCTTTCTTCTTCGTCTTGTCGATTTCTTGTTAGTCTTTGCGAGAAACGTATACTAGTAAGGAAATTCTCTTTTTCGAAATCTTCTTCCAGCTTCTGTGATTACTTGTTACTCTCTACAGTTCTTCTGATTCTGGTACACGTACTTCCTTTCTGGTGCTCCTAGTTCTTTGTTATCCTCTGTGGGCAGCTTTTCCTAGCTCACACTCTGCTCTATCAAGTAAAATATTACTCTGCTATTCTCTGTATGTCACCTTCCTTCTCATTCCAGTTTATTCCACCAAATACAGTACCTTGCTTGCTATTGGGGTTCAACCGTCCCCAGTTTCAGCCGCTGCTTGTAATCTTATATTTCCGTGACCTATCCAATCAACAGAACTTTCCTCTTCCACCCTGCGCTGTTGTTCCACCATTACGCTTTATGAATCTCTCTTACTTCTGTCCATTTCATCAACTAAACTCCCTGTTTCGCCTTACGTGTGTCCGCTTCTCTATTACACTTTTTATTCGTTCTCGTTTTTGTCCATTTCATCTTGCGACGCCCTTTTTGTTTCAATCTCCGGGGCTTGTACTGCCAGTACTCTACTAAATTATGGCTTTATTACAAAACATAACCGGTTACCATAGGATCTTTACCTTAACATTTCCTTTTATCCTAGTTGCTCCCATTTCACTCTCTTTTTCTTATCGATTTCGCGTCTTTCGCCGTAAAGTCTTCTATTATTTTTTATCATACTAGCTTTCCACTCGGTCGTTTCCTTTTCTTAATCTTATTTCTCGATTATTTCCCCTCTCCTTTTTCTTTAACTCGCCTGTGATCGTGTGCCTTTCTCCGTTCTTCATTCATGATATTCTTCCTCTTCTCCTCTCTTCCTCTCCGCTCTGTGTCACTAACGCACGTATACTGATACATCCTATCACACACACATACGCGCATATACTGACGCCACCAATACGCGGCTGCGCGTTGAATTTATTCGATATCCTCTTTCACATAACCGGGTTAATTTTGGTGCGCTAGTTTAACTAATTTAACGACGCACGTTGGACCAACGTCGCACGCTGTATTGGCCACTCTTGGCCGAAACACGCACGCAATTTCCATGCACGATCCTTCAATCCGCTTCGAGCTTCGATCCTCACTACGATAGCCCGAGCATTTGAAAGAAAAACCGCTTTTACTCCATTTACGCTTTCACCGTCACGATACGATGAAATGATTTCTGGACGGACGTTATTCGTGAAATAAATTACAACTCGCCGATGAGACCACGTAATTCCACGTAAATTCCATGTGAATTTCACGTAAATGTAGTCTACTTAAATAATTCCATAACGGGATTTATATATTAAACGTGACGTAAGTAATCTTCGAATGAAATTCACGAGCAATCTTAGCGGAGATATGTATTGAGTTGACAACTAAGTGATCGCGGATTTTGTCATTACCACCCAATGACAAAGGCCGCAATCACTTAGTTGCCAAGCCAATAATTGTAAGCTTTCTATACGTCGATCAGCTATGGAGAAACAACGCGTTGAAAAGTTTCCTTGTGACAAAAGGCGTGCGTAATGGTTCGTCAGCAACGACCACGCGTATTACGTCCGGAGGCAGTGAATAGAAATACCTAGAGTAAGCTAGAATTCGCAGCTGTTCCAGGTGATAGTGAAAGTGTCGAGGAGAAAGGAGAAGATAGGAGCAAGATAGCGCGGAAAACGTTTCAGGCACGCGCTCCACGTTGAAACACGATTTCAAGATCGACGGTGTAATTCTCTGATTATTTTCTTTATAGAGAACGAATCTATTTGTACGTCAGAACACGGTTAAATAAGATAAATTTCCTATGATAAATAAAATTATTCGAATATTTATTTCACTTAAAGTAATTCGATTTCGCACAAAAATTGCAATTATCGAGATTCTTAAAAGCTGTCGAAACAAAGAAGTTTTTCAATTATACCATAATATGTATATAATATACATTATTATATAATATAAATAATTAATATTATTAAATAATAATTGATAAATAAGATAATTAAATATTTATGTATTAATATAAATATGTTATATTTATATTATATTATAATAATATAATATATAAATTCCTGAGACACACTGCTGAACGTCGTGGCTGTCCTGCGCCTCCTTTTTCTCACATTTACGACGTTGTTCTTAGCAACTTGAACCTTCAGCCACTGAGCGGTAGAAGGATGATGTTTGATATCCTGCTCGATTGTAAGATATTCAAGGGCGTAATACCTTGACCTAACGTGATTCAGCTGTTTCCTCTAAACGCTGCTTGTAGAAGTCCAAGGAATTACAATTTGCTTCATTCTGAACAACACCGTATAACATATGGCTATTTTAATTGCGTAAATCGCACAGTTATTCCTTCTAACGCTGTACATACGACGATTCATCTATTTGATCAATCCATCGGTTCGTTAAAACACTCTGTAACACGCTTACTGAATTTTACGTTTGTTTTGTCTTGAAACTTATACTTTTATCCTCTGCATCGAAGATAGCAAAGTGGTTTTTCCTGCCGCGGTTAAATAAATAAATCAAATTAAGCGAAGAATAAAAGTAGGACAGACATTCGAAATCCCGTGGAAATCGAAATTTCCTCAGAGAAATTTAAACTCCACAACGAGAGAGAATCGATTACGATTCTTAGCAATTATTACGACGAAGAAGTAATTATAGCATAATCCATAATTCACATCGCGGAAACAGAGTCTCTCGGGTTTCTCGACGATTCAACGTCCACGAAGAGATAAAGTTGAAAGATTCTGCGAATGTTAACAATCGTGAGAAATTGTAGAAATTGTAGAAAAATATAGGGCGGTAAAATGATCGATGAAATCTCGCGGAGATCCGTTTCGAGATGGGATGTCTCTTCCGAACGATTTCACCGACGAGTTTCAAGTTTGTCACCTATTTACGCGACGGAGTTGTATCGAGGTCCTTTTTACCCGTTTTTCTATAGACGTCCTTCGTCGATCGAGTTCCAGTTCCAACGCAATAGACGCCTCCGACTTGCAACTTTAACCTAATTACAATTTACACAACGTCGAGACCGATTTTCTTCTCCTTCCTACAGTTTTCCATTTATCGTTTTACTCCGATCACTTTTTCAGTCGTTCAGCAATTTTTCAATCGATGCTCGAACGATTTAACTCGAATTTTCCTTATCAATGATATTTATACGATAATTAAAAATCTTTCGTGCAATTAAAACGAATAGGGTTCAGATAATTAACTGTTTCTTGACTAAACATTCGTAGCTAAAGTTAAAGTGGTTTCCAACGATCGTATAGAATATTATTAGTTCGTTCGAGTTTGCTTGCTTGTTCTGTGCTTCTCTGTGCATATTATATGCATAGCAATACACGTAGAATATAATAAGATACGTCTTATTATTAGCGTTGTCAATATCTTATTCGTGATAATTTATTCGCTATTTCTGAATTTTGAAAGTCGTAATATCTGTATTCAGAATACTTTGCGCCATATTTACATGTGCAAGAATAAAGATCAGCCTAATATTGACTGACGGTATTTAATTTTCAATTTTGTGACTAGAGGTATTATTTACCGACTGGAAAAAAGCTATTGGATCAACGTGATTTGGCAATTAAATAATTTAACCGGTAATGTATTTCTATATATTGTGTAAATTTATTCTTTCAGAGATCGATTCTGTCAACTTTTTTCTGTTTCTTCCTTTCGTTAATTGGACAGACGAGACGTTGATGTTTGGCTAACAGTCTGCTGCAGTTGGAAGAATATTTTTAGCTATACAAGACGTTTCAAAGTACATAGCACATTCTTTGCGATCAAATTAATGAACATTTCAAGATCGTTCGAAGTTCGTAAAACACTCAAAGCGCGAGAACCTTTTCTATTAGCAAAAAAATCATGCAGCAGATTCCGAAATTATATTTACGACAGAAACGTTCCAAGAAATTCACAGGAAGAGATCTTCCAACGAATCTCTGTTCAAGCTTCGTCTCTTTAATGCGAATTTGTATAAATATTCGCTGCCTGGTAATTACAAATTGTCCGTTTAACGATATTAAATTATTGCTGAAATAATTTACGATTCGAGATTATTTTTCTGAAAAAACAAACTAATTTTCTCGAAAGGTTTTCATCTCCTGAGTCACCCTGTAAACGAATCGATTCGTCGCTCCTTGTTTCATTTTTTCTTCCCCTTTTTCTGTCGCCTTTGAATCGACGCTGATTCAAGGTGACCAAAATTAATATTCTTCGTGTTTAGACTTTTTTCCTCGGCCGAGCGAAGCGGCAACAATTTTAACAGACGATAAATCACGGCACACTCGACGCGATTAAGCGATAGTAAAATATTCCTTCACGGCGGCTGAATTATGCGCGTTCTAAGTGAATCACAGTGTACAGGCGTTAAAGCGCTATGGAATCGTTAAGTTTACTTTATTAGCAGCGTTAAAGCGTCGTAACGCCACTACCCTCGAAGACGCTACCATTTTACGGCGCCAAAATAGTTGACAACTAGAATGTTTCGAGAAATAAGTTTCACTTTATGTCGCCTTTAACCGAGTCTTATTAACAAAGGGATACAAATCACAAACGTTATCGTAACTAGCTATTGTTTCAAATTGAAAAAAGAAAAAGAAAAAAAGATTATCTAATTCTAATGTATTTCTATCTAAACTGTTTATTTTCGAATCGGTTCCTATCTATGTATAGTTTATTTAAAAATCACCACTAAATCATTTCATCATAATTTATGTAAATTAATTCCTCGTCGTAGACAAATATTTTCTTCAAATTTATTACTTGTGTAAGTATACCTGTTCTTTTTTTTTTTTTTTTAATTTTTATAAATCATCATCAATTTACCTTTCATCGATCTTTATGATTTGCATCGATCTACAACGTTTCGTTACATTCTTGTACGAAAAACGAAAAATATCGATGAATCTCTAATATTTCTATAGGTTTGACGTTTGTCATCTCATCGCGTTCCATTTCTGGGCCATCTTATTATTTCAACGGGATCTGTGGTTTCTACACTCACAGATTGCCCCACTACGATACCATTGTTCATGATGAGGATCTTATTGCTCGTACGGGTTACCAATTGCCCATTGCCTGCCTTACATCTTTCTACTGTCTTATAGAATGACGTAATTTTACGTCAACCAGATATAGGTCATGAGAAGACGTAATTGTACGTGAGCGCCTGTGAATATAATATAAAACAAACCGAAGGAACTAGATCAGAAATTGAATCAACGATACAGAATGGAAGAACCAAATTAAAAATCGAAATGGTCGTATAAAATGGAGATTAAACGTTAGGTTAATAAAATAAAACAATAGATCGAACAATATGAAACAACATACGTTACGTTATGTATTGGATTTATAAAACGAAATAGAAAAAAACTGGATGAAAATTTAAGTTAATGGAACAAAGTGAAAGAGTTAGATTGAATAAAAAAAAAAGAGAGAGAAGATTTATACGCGGCAAGGGAAAGCGTACGTGAAAATAAATCGTAACGAAATATGAACGATTTCGCTCGTCCAACTATAAACGTAATCGTAAATGATCGTTACAAAGTTATGCAACTAAGGAACCTTTGAGAACAGCAGACCTGTCCTCACCGATCGGCCGCTTGTTCACGCAACAGTCGCAAGAATCGACGCCACTTTCACCCACGATCTTGCGATTTCTTTCAGTTTCACGAGACGCGGTTAATTACAACGCCACAGTAAAATGAAACGATATCCTTCAATTTAGTCGCTATACCTTTCTTTAAATATCAATCAACAACTCTGATCAATTTCTTCCAGCTCGAACACTTTCTATAGCAGATACCGTACTAAACTGTTAAACTATGTTAAGCTGTACGCTGTATGTAGCTCTGCAAAGTCTTTCTTTTATCTCGATCTCGCCTCTTTTTATTAGAACACCTAAGGTATTAAGGATCACCATGAAGTTACAGGAAATTCTCTTCTCTCTTAAAACAGAAATTTTATTACGATTTCGATCCAATTATGTTTTTCTATGACACGCATCATCTCACGTATCAACGTTGATGTTAAACGTCTTCTTAAAATATTACAAAGCTTTCTTGTTTACAGATCACAGATAAATCGAAATATATATATATATATTACAGAAATTAATAAATCGTAACAGGATTGACAAGATCAAGAAGAATCTTCAAGGACATCCTTGGCTCGTCGTTAGCCCATCTTTTCGTCGAAAATCTTAATTAAATAGAAATTATAAGTTCTCTCTCTCTCTCTCTCTCTCTCTCTCTTTCTCTCTCTGGCTCGATATTCTCATTCTCTTCAAACTGGGCGTATACTTCTACGAACTGTTATACGCATGTACATATCATATCGCATAATCCGAGTAACCATTGAACTAGGTCAGCCGGTATATGGCGAACAAATTGAATTTGCATCGTGCAAAATCGAAGGACCTCCGTTCCATTAAGGATTCGTCCACACTGGATACAAAGCATAGTACGTTAACGCTGAGTTAAACATTGGCCAAGATTTTGCTTCGTTAACTGTCTGTCTCTATCCCCGTCTGTTCTTGAAATAAATTTTGTGAAAGCGTCCTTCGAAATTATGTACCTTGAATGAAAAGATATATCGGAGCTCCTTTGCACGATCGATTTAATAATAGCAATATTTCATTGGTATTAGCAGATTCTCTATTAAGATGCTATCAAATTTACTGACAGGGATAATGATTTTTACGAGTCACCTAGTCGAGAAGATTTGATACGAAATTATAAAATTTAAGAGAAATGTAGTCTGTAATTTATCAGCTTGTTAATATTCTGATATTGGTTGGTAAATTAACGTGCAAGAGGGTGAAGGTATAATGTGAATCACACCAGAAGAGAGAAATACTTGGAATTTCCTAGAAATATCTCCCTCTATAATTGGCCAGATAAGGTCACGTCCCGTGGCCACTTACTAACAAGACAGCACTGTACATATTTCAAAATAATAATAAGAAATATATATATAATCATTAGACTGTAGATATTTTATAAAATTTACATAGATTTATATAGATATTATAAGCAATAATTCACTTTCGATGCCTCACGTATTTTTGCATATTCCGTGCTTTGTTTGGTATCTTTATTACCTTTTATTTCCTATAAATGTTCACAGACTAATTGTTATTCTGCTGGTCGGAGGCGCAACGCTAATAATTGCTATAGTCGCAATCAAGCGAATTCTCTACATATTTACATCTTTAAATTACCTACGAATGCGTAACAATCCGTTGTCTAATTATATGTAATCAAGACCGCGCAACTTATAGTTATTTTAATTGCTCTAATCGTGTGCTAAATCGTACCAACTTCTCCCACGCGACGGTAAATCTACCAGGACAAACCTTAGTCCCCTTAGAAGCCTTAAAACACTCGCTGGAAGTATACTTTAACTTATTCTTATGCCTTTAAACCCATATGTAACATATGTGCATATGTTAACAGTAACTTTCTCCTGCTTTGTCGTCTCATATAGCAAAGGCATTTATTCTGCTTTTCGTTTAAATAAACAAACATGCACCGCAGGCAAGGCGAATGCGAGGTGTGGGAAAGGAGAGAACGAGAATGACGAGGGCGGTGGAGCGTCTCGAACGAACTACAAGCGAAGAATGGACTGGACTTTCGCTTGTAAGCACGGTCACCCAGTGTATCGGCAGATGGAATAATTGCATCGAAACGCGAGAAACGTGGAATCAGATTCCAGTTCTAGAAACCTGAACGAGCAGCTGAACAAACGGTAAACAGCAAGTGAACCCTTTCAGGAATATTAGCATCTTGGAACGCGTACACGCGTTATGCTCGTAAAAAATTGAGACGATGATAAGAGGCTGCTCGAAGAGGGAATTCTCCTATAACAACAACAACAGCGAAAGATTTTTCTAGACCATTTTTTTTGCATCAGCCACTGGTTACATGGGAGTAGAACTTTTTCGGGAGGTAAATATCTTCGTGAAATTTCTTAAATTTTGCATTCCGATGCCTCTGATGTGGCAGATGCTATGCTGCACGCCAACAATGATTACATCGTCAAAGATAATCACAGAAGTTGAATAACATACGATAAACGAAATAAACGAGTGAAATAAAAAAATTAGATTTGTATTCAACACTATCTACGTCCCAAGAAAGTCCAGTGACCCCGCGTAACTAGTAGTCAGCCTGAAAAAGAAGTCATAGAAATCACTTACTTTTATTATCGTTACGAGAATGCCAGGATTCTGGAAGAAGATTCTGGAGATAGGCAAGGAACTAATTGTAAGCCGAAGATAGATGTATGATAGTATACGACAGATTAGGTGAAAAAATAACGTATATAGATGAACAGAAATAAGGATATATGTTTAACTTGTAGCACCAGGTGTAAGAGAGGATATATATGTACGGGGTGGGAGTGTGGATAGATGTTTGCACCCGCTAAGATCCACATGGAAATGAATGGCAGTTACGTACACGTATACGTAAGCCAATTTCTTTTTCCAGGCTGTCAGGTCGAAAAAATAAATAAATATTTTCTTCTTTTCGAGGCACGAACGTAGAATTGAAAATTCTGAGAGGATGACAAATTATTAGTACGTATGTTGAACCCGTGAAAGTGGTGTAAAGCGGTGGCCTAGCGGGAAGTGATAGCCTGATCCTCCCTTTTTCCTTTTTCTTTTCGTTCCGTTTCCTCGATCTTGGTTTCGTTGCTGTCTGAGGTGAGGCTACAAGGAATCATCGTGTAGGATAGTTATTAGCCGAGGAATAACGAATGGCAATTGAATTTCGAAGGGATCCAGACGAGGCGCTCGACTCGACCCACATTCCATCGCAGGTGCAAGGACACTACCAAGTGGGTCACAAAAGATCGGACGCTGATGTTTTCGTCCTCCTTTGTAGGATTTTTATGGTTAACAACGGTGTATTTACGGCTGACTTTGAAGGCTGACGACGAAGATGAGATTTGCTAAAGATGACGGTATACTTCGTGGATCGTTTCTAATTTGCAACGTGCTAGATACAGTATCCAATCTTTTTACACTGGAGAAAATAATTTCGTAAGAAGCTTGATTATTTCTTTCTGTTTATATAAACTATAGCCTCTGAAGCTTCGATACGTAAATGTTAATCTAAGGGCTGGATATTGCAGATTAGGAGATTACAAATGTTTATGCAATTTCATATTTTCATAAACGTAACTAAGGAGATCAAACATAGATACATAGAACATAGATAGTTTTTGTCACTTATTATGCGTAGATATTGTAACGAGTGATTTATCTCGGATATTTCATATATTTCTGCAGATTCTGTGCATTCTTGTTCCTTCGTATTTCGTCTAATGACTAGTAACAGAATTAATTAGAGAGAGACTTCTTTCTAGAAAATATCTTCTTATTGAAAATAGCATACGTTGGCTGGAAACATAATTTTTTGCAATTCGAATGAATCGGAATTAAATTCAAATCTTCAACTTTGAATTTCTAAATTACGATATACATTGGAATTTTTAAGGCGTGTTGCAAACATTGATACAGAATTCAGCAGACGGTTGATCGTTATTTAACAGCATCAACTTAAATATGGAAAAGAGAAACACGTGCCTGTGAGTAGCCGTTTCTTTCGTCAGGTCGTAACATCTTTTTCTCTCATTTGCATTAAAAACAGACTTCTAAAATCCGTACTAAATCTCGTTTAATCTTTTGCAATAAATTTCAGAACACGATAGATATATAAGACGAAATCTTCATTAAAGCTTCCCCTCTTTCGATCTCTTACGTAACGCGCGACTCGTCTGGAATTCTATTAAAATTTGGCAACGTTAGAATAAAAGTACGTTATATTGGCATATTTTACGAAATATACAGTCGAATGGAGAAATAAGTCTCATTTATTTCGATCGATCGACGTTTAAAATGCAAAGTTTAAAGAGTCGAAATTCTCCAATTTACACGTTCGATGTTAAATATTTCAGTAAAAATATCCAAATAAGCACATGCGAGGCAAAACATTGAAATTGAAATTTCCAAATTCGCCAACGATCCAGGCTGATTGAAATTCAATGTCAAGATGAACTGTACGCGTCAGGCTGCCCCTCGAATCTTCAAGAATGCATCGATGCACCAAACGAGATCCACGTCCGCTATGTTTTTCTACGTCGTCTGCGTGAGTGGTGCGACAAAAACTTCACGGTGGACGTTACAACTATTAATAAACCGCGGCGAAGAAACGCGAAAACACGTTGGACGAAGGACAAAGGATGGAATTTCTCAGAAAAATGATCTTAACTGACCGTGGGGCAGAAAAAAAATACCGGTGGACATTTCGATCATGACATTTTCCACGTGTCATAACTCGTTATGTTAAAAAAAAAGAAGGAAAAATAAAATCCGCGTAGGATGAGAGTCACTCGAATTAATTTAGTTGGCGTTTATCGATGGAACAACGAGGAACGGTTTTGAACCTTGAAAAATACCCGCTGCTATTTCTAACGTTGAAACGCAGTTGCTTTAACGTTGCACGATTGATGTAGAGCCTCCTTTTTGTTTCAGTTGGTACACTTGGCGGCAGATTATTACAATTTCTCTGGCGCTATTCGGCTCACGCGCAAGAATAGATCGCTCTCTAAAAACTGCTTTCGTTCTCGGAAAAGAATGTCCTCGGCCTATATAACGTTCAAGGATCGATGTTTTGGGATCGATTCTGCTTCTTCGGGAATATTAGGCGTACACGATGTTATATAGCGTTGGTATCATCGCGATATTTTCTGATTTTCTTTGTCTTACGTTGCTTATGAAAGAGAACTGTAGGAAGAGACTCGGGAACTTTAATCGTATACATATACAGATAAAGTAGGATCAAAGAACATTGCTGACCGATTTATCTTTTTCTTATTTATTTATTTATTTTTTTTTTTTTTAGAAAAATAAATTGTAAGAGGTAATTTAGAGAAGTGAAGTACGCGTGCCTGAGATAAATATAATGGAAAATCGTTAACGACTCTCTTTAACTTTTTCAAACTGTTGCACTTTTAAATGTTAAATATCTGGTTGCGATTTCATTTTTAAGATGAATATCTTGTCTACATTTGGAAATGTAAGTGCACAAATACGGTGCAGAGTTGCTGCACTATCCAGCCAAGATTATTTGCTGATAATCGTACGAGGGACAGATTAAGCTTAACGAAATCACGAGCAATTACTTAATTGGCAGAATAACCTTGATTGCACGGGCCTTGTTTTTGTCTTTCCTGCCGTTGCACGTACAGAAAATCACGCGATTCCATATTAAATGAAAAAAGAGAAATGAAGCATAATGACGACCTTCAAATGTTGAAAACTCCTCCAATTACGAGACAATCACGAATGTAACGCAACGCATTCGACCTCGATCTAAAATCTAAAATATTGTACAACGATTTTAATAACGCTCGAGTGATAACTTCCAGCATTTTGGCATTCATGCGGATTATACGATTCTTATACGCGTAATTTCCCATATTTGTAACATCGAATTTGCTTTCGTTCATAAAACATATCTATTGAAACGCTGGAATGATTCCAGTAGAATTTGTATTCTTCGCAAAGAATGAACCACGTCTTCATACAACTCGAGAAGCTGTTACTCGAACGATCTTAATTATCGTCTTTAACGTGCGTTAACTGGCAGATTGTAGCAAACCCTGTCTTGTACGGTTCGATGGCATAAAGAAGAGTAATCGCTCGTAACATCACTTTCTCCATTGGTAAACGAGCGATGAAACTAACTAATGAGACTTCATATTCTATAGTAGCTCATACTATGTACGTATAGCGAGATGGCAAATTATAGCATGAAATAGCGAGGTGAATTGAAGACTGTACATTTTACAAGAACGACTAATGACTCACGCGATGTGACTGAAATTTTAGACGCTCGCTATCTTAAATTCCTGCCAATTCGTTCGTTCCAATTCAACGTGCAAGCTTTGACGTCGAAGCGATTTTATCAGTATCACAGATAATGTTATTTAATCTTCTGATGGTGTAATAAAATAACAAAGAATATAAACCGATCGATTTAGAGAACAATTTTGCTGTATTTCCAGTGTCGAATAGAAATAACATGGCTTTGATCTTTCGTACAAAATAAATACCAATACTTTCATAGGAAATAAACGAATAATTTTCTATCTAGTTAAATTGTCTAATGGTTGCTTATTTAATTAAATCTATCATTACTTATACATTACTATACATACTAAGGAGTTGAGATTTGGTAGCAAGTCATAATACAAAATTAATTCACGATCCGATATATTCGTTGCGTAACAAAATTTCTAGCAATCTATACGTCTTTCTCCGAACAGATTTTTCAGATATTCAACGTCCCAAATATGGCAGTGCCTATTGTCTTCCTCCACTTTGTTCCTCGAAGCCACTTTGAAATCGTGAAACTCTGTATAGCCGAGTCAAGCGACAAACAAGCGAAACAAGAAAATTTCACTTTGAAATTGTACAGAGGTATGTAGGTTGCCTTTGACTGAATGTTGAAATTGGTCGAAAAAAGGCTGGCTTTATGGGCCAACGAGCTACGTTTCTTCGCTCAAGATATTAATTTCAAAGCAGGAGAATTGACCTTTATAGGCGAGGCACTTTCAATGTGGCTGATCACGAACGCTCGTGTTCTACTGTTCTCCACTCTCAGACCATAGTTACGATATAGTCCGATCGTTCTCCCTGTATCTCTTCTAGTTCACGAATAGCGACTATCTGATCGTCGAATTTATTTAGAAACGAATTTTGAAACTCATTTCCCACGATTAATAATTAAATTTAATTAGTCTGGATGCTCGGTAGAAAATTAATTGCGAGGCAGGAACGAGAGATCGTACCGTGGAATTGGAAATTTTACTCTTAAGTACTTTCCACTGAGCTTGTTTATCAATTTTATTACTCGCCGATTTGCTTTAGAAACGAATTTCCACGATTTTTGATCGAATTTCATTTGCCTGGACGCTTAATCAAAAATTCAAAAATATGCGAGATGTAAAACTGAGTATTAAAAAATAATTCTCCGAGCTGGTATAATAAAAAATAAAAATATCCATATTTAATCACTCGTTGATCTACGAGTTTCCACATGAATGCTTCGCTAGCTGAGAATGAAAAATAAAATAATACCTGGAAATACGAAAAGGTAACGGGAACTACATCGATAACTTGATCGGTGGCTAATTAAATTAATTAATTGACTAAATCGATCGGTAACTTCAATTTCAACCAACGGAGACTGTAAAGTAGAAAGTGATCGAGGAACAATTCGACAAAGCAATCTAATCTATTCCCGATAATCTCAATTTCCTGTCTGGTAAATCCAATCTTTAACGATGATCATCCTCCTTAATGGTCCCCTTTTCCTCCCCAAAATTACCCAGTTCCAACCGACGATGGTTAATTTTACGTTCGATTCAACATCACGGCGTACTTGTTCCAAGCTGTAGACGAAAACCACGAAACGAGATGATACGATAGAAAGTATGAAAAGACGGAAGCGGTGACACTGCTGTAACTAGACACACGGCGAGCCTCGCAATCAGATTTTCATCGTGGCCGCGAGCATATTGAATCGACAGGAAAAATGTCTAGTATCCTTTCTAATCGGACCCACCAGGCACAATAGGAGAGTGTTTCAAGACGAGATTAAAGTCTGCAACTCGATTCGACTCGTGATCGCGACTGAATAAACGATCGAAAAAATGAAATATTGTAGCTTTATAAAACCTATCTCTATAAACGGAAGTATATCCTGGATGGAGAGGTTGGTTTCTTTCTTTTCTTTTTCGTGGTGAATGGCAATACATTTTTCTTTTTTTTTTTTTTTCTTTTAAGTCAGACAAATCTTGCGAATCATGTATAGTTAACTAAACTTGGTAAACTTGATAAACGGATCGTTTCACATTTATTATCCTTAATTTCGTGTTCTATCGTGTCTTTCTTTTCCAACACCCCCTTTGCGATATATTACGAACGTATTACGCCCTCGAATGTTACGCCCACGCAATGGCCCTACGAGAATAGAAAAAAGGAAAAGAAGGAGGAACGCAGTTAACATATAACACGAGGGTCATTCGAGAAATCTTTGAACACGGCAACTCTATATTTATAACTGATTCACGCACGCACGTACTGTTATTATAGCGATACGATAAAATCGATTCGGAATTGCAAACTACCCACCAGATCCGCCCCCCTTCCAATGTAAATACAGATGTGCGAGTAACAAGATGCAACGCTCAATACGATTGCTTTCATGAAGAAGTTAGTTCAAAAGTATGCGTGATGCGCACTGAGAAACAAATTTGTCTTTCTGCGTGCGATTTCTTTCGGTAAGATATTTTTCAGCCAGGGATTCTTATTTCCAGTAATATTGTAATAGATCGTTATCACTTCGGTAGAAACGAATCACAATTAATAACCGAAATACGAAAAGTGTTTGATGACGTCATCTCTATCTCGATCTGAAGTTTGAATTTTCGATTCAAATTGCTATATTGCTAATTGTTATATTCTGACCGTATCTTGCCCTCGCACGTGGTTCTTGCTCTTACGGAAACCAAGAGATCAGATTAAAGAAACCTGACCAACCTTAACGGAACACCTTCCCCACGCGTCGTTCATTCACAAAATACGAACTCCAAGATACCAACACGAAAAACACGAATTCTATTTGTTGAAACGAAACTTGGCTTATCGTTTGCTATAACAACAACAAATTATAGACAGTGGGAAGAATCAGTGAACTGGTCATCTGGTTATTATAATCACGGATAACGTCGTTAATCGCCTATTATTATGATAATGAGTGGATTCCAAAAGGAAATTAGTTAAAATTAGGTAAAAGCGAAATTAGAAGTGAAAACAGTTAAAAACAATCCGCCTGTTGTAATCAAACTACGGCTGCTGATATCGAACATGACACTTGAGCAATAGATAAGAGAGAAAGGACAAGAGTTCACCTTTTCTCCTTATCTCGTATCTTTCTTATTCGTACCTTTCCTATCTTATCTCGTATCTTTCACGCGTTACATAGAGCGACGAACTTCGAAATGCGTTGTAACTACGAGAATTACATTCAGGAGTCACAACGCGTAGAAGTTGCGACTTGATATCTTTTTCAAATAAATTTGTTACATTATTTTCGCGAAAGATATAAATTGTACAGATATCGTAATCGTTGGTAATAAATCGAATTCGACAATGGATACTTTCCATCCTCTGTATATTCTGTGTATTTCTGTGTTATCAGCCGGTTGTTCTTATCGAGAGTTGCAAGAAATGCCAGAGCGATCGTAATAAGCGGATTCCACTGTAACTGGAATTCTACCCTAAGTAGTTCAAGTTCGTTATATCTCGATCGTTGCTTTTTCCCCTCGCTTAACTGATCCGCCCCAATAATTCAACTACTAAACTTCCGTAGAAGTAAAATCAAAGTTTCAACGGTCGATTCTACCCCCGTGCAGCCAGCGAGAACAGGGTGGTTATGGGGCCGTTTATTCCGCGCGGACTGTTCTAAAAATAGGAAGACAGAGAGCGTTGGTGAATCGCGTGTACGACTCAGTCAGAGAAGGGGATAGCTAACGTATAAAAGAGAGAGAGAGAGAGAGAGAGAGAAAGGGAAATAGAGGGTGGTAATCCGATGACGAGGAAACAGAGACGAAGAAGGGTCAGGGCAAGGGTGAGCGAAGGGTGGGAGAATGGGTGGGTGGAAGACTCAGCCAGCCACGAACGATTGAAATACTCGGCTGCGAGGGTGTAAAGGGACGTCAGCAGTGACGTGGTGACGATAGCGAATAGTGGGGGTAGCCCGGCGATGCGATATGGTGTATAGCGATGGCTTCGAACCAACTTCCTGGCATGACTTATATCAATCCCTAGAGAAGATTACGTTCGTTACAGAAAACACGTTGTTCGTCCATACGTAACCATATTATTTATTTGAACTCTTTAAAGGAGCATCAAACTGACCGCAGCAATCTCTTAAATGTCAATATCACTTAAAAATGTCACGATTAAAAAGCGTAATAACATTAGACACAAGTGAAATTAGACGTCTTATCGTTGTTCAATATGAGACGAGAAGTAGAAGAAAAAGTTATTAAACGCGTGATTGGGAGATAAGAAATAGGAGAAACATAGGAGGATCGAGGCAAGGAATAATTATTTCTCTTATGTTTCGTTTATATCTGTTCAGAGTGTATTTATAAGCGTCGGAGAAGACAGATGATATTGGAAAATGTTTTGAAATCTGCGAGAGAAATATCGTACACGTACGTGACCTCGGTTAAACAAAAGCTCGATGCATATGTATAAGTCTCAAAAGGTTTATTCAGATGGAAATGAAACACTGTCTTTCTTCGTATTTCTTTCACTATATCTAGAACTATGTCTGTTATTCGTTTTATAATATACATGTGTCAGTACGATGTGCAGATATTACAGACTTTCTAATCATTCGAAAATAATATCGCGAAGAGTGAGTTGTAAGACAGCTTTGGCTCATAGAGTCTTCTAACACTCTACGAATTCGTCGTTGAGAGTTTGGCAGCGTTCTATAATTTTACTGTATCGATAAATAATACTAGATGATAATCTGATTTTCTGGATTAATTTTTCTATTGATATATTTTACCTATAATCCAACTAAAATATGCTACACGTTTGAATAATGTGTTTTTATCGCTAATAAACTGTCGGAAGCTATTGAAAATTATATACGAGAGAATCAAGCTTTGAAATCACGAGATCATCATCTTCATCGTTAGTAGCGATGGTAACGGAGGTGGTGCTGGAAAGTTCTTGCAACCATGCGCCAACGAGGATGATCCCGTAGGTGGTAAACGTGGTAGTGATATCAACATGGTAGCAGAACATTGATTCTCAACTTGCTACTTTGTACTTTACCGAGTGGATACAACTATCAATTCACTTTTATTACTCATTTCGTTACTATACGAATTGGTGAAAAACTAGCAATTTACTAATTTTAAACGAAATGAAATTCCTTTTATAAGTCAGGTAATATAAACTTAATTAAAAATATAATCTCTATTATATTCGGCTATCTCGCGTGAAATTATGCAGGTGAAACTAAAAATAAGACGAAACGATATTTGAACTACAAATGATTACTAAAACTAGAGTGAATTAAACAAATTAATTTACACGCTTACTAATTATATTATAATTATTAAGTTAATATATGATCGATTGGAGTAAATAATTAATATTGTTAAATATTGATCGCCAAGAATTATTTATAATTTGGCTCGTAAACGACCTACTAAATTATTTGAACATCGATACAGAGAATAAGGGATTAACGAGAACACTCGAAATACTTGGAATCTCGGATTTAATCTAATTCGCGAAGAAGCATCGGATTATTCCATTAGCATTATAAGTACCTCTTATTTCTCTGCGCTACGTTTCAGTTGAAAGCTGATGTTTAAATGCCTAGCCCTATTGAAAGCTACCTGTTACGTATATCGTTCGGATAAACGATAAACGCAAAGAAAAAAAGGAAGAGAAGAGACAATCGAAGAGAACGAGATTTCCTACCGAAGGATAATTCTTTTCAGTCGTGATACGATATTGAACACAGACTAACAGAAGCCCTTCTTAACCTAGTATGCAAATAGAATCTGCAAATGTAATCTATAATCTCGGTCGTACTGTCCGCCCGTGTGATTCTCTGAATACCTTCGAATAATATTAAACAGGCTCGTGACTAGGAATCGTCACGATGGGACGCTACCAGAGAAAATTTCCATTGACAGAGAATTATTGCTTAAAGAAAACTTATTCACAGAATTTATGTCTAGAAGAAGGTTGCAGAAATTAGAGAGACATTAGAATCTCAAATTCTCAATTTCTCAAATTCTTTAACTTTCAAATTACTAAATGTTTCAATTCGCAAATTTTCAAATTTTTTACTTCAACAAAATTTGGATAATCTCAATCGTTGAATCTTGAAATCTTTTAGTTCTTAAATCTCGGAAATTTTTGGTTTCACAAATTTTCGGTTCACGAATTATCAAATTTTTGGAATTCTCAAGTAATCGAACATCTGAAACTCCGATTGCTCGAACTTTCAAAGTTAATCTAATTTCTAGTCAACTCGGAGGTTTGTTTCTAATTTCTTCTTGAAGAAAATTGCCTGTGAAAATCTACGAACTACGTACACTTAACATAGCAAAGACTAAAAGTTTATGTGCGAAACGTTACGATCCATAGCACGCCTGGTTCGTAAAGGTAATTTGACAAATTACCGCGTGGTAATGACCCGATTCGCTGGCTTCGCAAGCTTCTAACAGCTTGTTAACAAAGTTGCATTTTCAAACCGACCGAATCGGCTTCGTGAAAATCATAAATAAGACATTTCCATTAAATTCTGAAAAGACGATGTGCCTTTCTTTTTCCAATTTCATTTCCACGAAACAACTTTTAAATTCACTTTCCATAATGATTATTCCATTTTTGAATCTTCAAATGATCATTCAAATGTTTAAGCATTCAAATTTTAAAAATCGTTTTAAATCCTATTTTTAAATTTATAATTATTTCTTAGAAATTCGTTAATTTATAATTATGATGAACTACGAGTAATATAAAGAAGCTGATAGTTTTCTTATAAATGCACGACGGTATATAAATTAATTGAATAATAGTATATACAATAGATTAGTTCATTTATAAAAAAAATTATCAACTTTTCTGTATACTTATAATCGTCGATTTCTATACATTGATCTTTCTATACATGAATATATACGTATATATAAGTACAACGTAGGACTAAACTCCATGACGTCATCAAGCGCCAAGGAGAAGGAATTCTACCAAGAAAGGAGAAGGAATTTGAGAATCACTGCAACAGAGATAGCTACTAATGGGCAAAATAGTGGTGGTGGCACCGATAGTGGGGATAAGGGGTTGTGGAGGTTGCTCGTCAGTGGTGGTACGCAGAGGCAACGTGCTAGCCGTGTGAGGGGAAGCAGCCATGAATGAAAGTAGCGCGTATCGATTTACCCGCGCCGCCCTAGATAAAATATGGTAAATAGTGAGCCGAAATGGGCTACGAACGAAGAACGTCATCGCGCATAACGCCACTTATTTGTCCAGCTATCAAGTATTTTTCTCCATATTCGATTACACATAAACGCCACAGTTCGAATTTTAATACGTATCATACATACGAACATAGCAAAATCATCCATGGAAAAAGTGTAGAACAGAACCGGATCATGATAGAAAAAAATGAATAGCAGATTCTTTTGCAAGAATACTCAGGGCGAACCTCTTAATGCATATTCCGCAAGTTAAATAGATTGTTAGTATACGGATACGAAGAAGAATTTTATATAATTGTTGAATTCCTGCGTAAAAGAATATCGTTCGATTCATGTTGAACGGTCGCTATTACTCTGCCAGTATGAACGATACGTCCATATTTAAGCTACTTTTACTTCTGAATAATTTACATGGTTCGCGTAGTACACAGGAATTACGTACCACGTTAAAGTCATACGTCATACGTGTGCTACGTACATCACACACGCGCAGCGCTGTAATAAAAAGTAATTCAAGGTGGACGCTCATGACTGCAAGCAAATGCGACCAACTTTTACGCAGTTGACAAATTGACCGATAGTAATTGTTAAACCGGCTACGAATTTTCACGTCCCAATCTCGCTCTCGTTTCAACAAACGAAAAAATTCAAGAGAAACTTCGGCAAAGAGAATGAAACGGGAAATTCTTGTGCATTAACAACTTTTTCATAATTCTTCCAAACTTAAGAAATTTTTGGACGATCGAAAAGCACAAATATAACCTGAAACAGTAACTATTTTATTCTTACTTCGATATTGATATACTGCCGGTATAACTTTATAAAATTGTAAAAAGGTTTGCGTTATTTTTATCGAGCATAAAGTTGAACCATACATAGATTGTAAAGCAAAATGGAAATTTGCAAAACGTTTTACTAGACTCAGGAAATGTGGACTTCGATGTAACACAGATCAATGGAACGATCGCAGCGCTATACGTACTTATGTCACTACCTAAAATTATTGTCCTGGGGTGCCGCCATTACCCATTCATGCGATTTGTCCGAGTTCCTTGCGCGTCAATGGCACCGAAATCTACCATTCAAAAGAACGCCCAGCCCCTTTACGATAACGCACAACATCGAGCTCCGACTATTGCTCGAATTCAACGAAAATAATAGACAGAAATACACCATCCCTGAGTCACTGATCTCGTGAAACACTTCCTAGATGCCCCTATACGCTATGTGATGCACCAACAGATTGCAGATGCATCCTACCACACGATCTACATAATTACTAACCATAAAAAGTTTCTTTAAATTAGCTGACCTAAAATACCATGAATTTTTATAATCTAAAGATTAACTGAACACCTTTTTAAAACACATTTCTTCGTTAAATCTGTCAACATGACATTTGAAACGTCACTGTGACATCCATCGAAAACCAAACTAATCAACGTCGATCTTAGATATCGAAACATTTTATTAATCGTTTAATGAAGCTTGTATGCCTGATATATTTGCAATGTAGCATCGAATCGCGAAAAAGAAAAACACCTAACGAAATAAAACTCAACCCTTGTTACGAAATCTGGCAAGCAACGGCATACATTGACGAAGGATGAAAAATCAGAAGATGTACGCGTACCTGGGTCATGACAGGGGTGGTATCTTCATGTTCCCATGGAGGCTCAACACAGTTGATCGTCAATGCGGTAATATATCCCGGTGTCGTCGGACGAGAACGATGCCACTGCAATGGTTCGCCACCACTTCCACGCCATAACACGTCAGAAACGCGCGACGAGTTACTCACATGACATGTCGCATCGGCAGGATTAAACCGATGAACCGTTTGATAAGCGGTTCGATTGACGTTCGACACGCGACACGAGAAAAATTTGCGCGACCGGAGTGCGGCGAGCACGTTTTCGTTTACAAGGTAAAACCGACTGTCCCTCCAGCAGCCCCGCGTTAGACGGTGGCTGCGGGATTGTTGGGGGTTGGGAACGACCGAACGGGAACAAGGAAGAGGTTAAACAAAGAAAGGCATAGCGCGAGTGAGATAGATAATAAATAATTTGGGGGTGTGACGCGCCGCGGCGCCACATTCGAACCTCGCTCGCGTAATCATCCAATAATTTGAAAAATATTGTTGTTAGACTGCGGATTTTTACACATTTATGGGAAACTTAAAAAAGCAAAAATATACGGAATGTATATAATACGCAAAAGTATGTAGTATACGAAGTTTTATTTTTTTAGCATCTATGGTATTATTTTTCTCACTTTCATAAACTACCGCGTATTGTGTTTGCAATGATTTATCAACCTCTCGATATATATTTAGAAAAGTTTAAAAATAAATATACTTTATTTGCTATATAAATGAAAAAAAACAAATTCAAATATTATTCTTATCGTTATCGTTTCGTAAGAAATAAATAACAGCACGATAAAAAAATTTGTTATCTACAGAATATGACAAATTATGCGATAGCGAAACAATTGTTTGTGTGAATTTGTCTTATCTATACAAATTCCCAAGTATATAAACGATACACGGTGTCTAAAACATGCGTTTTGTGTCAAAATCATTGTGCTATAACGAGTAAGTGTGTTCATTGAAAGATACCAAGGCGAATATTAAAAGTTCCTTTTAAAATCGTCATTCAGTAATCCTATAGATTTCAAAGATACACATAATATAAATGACATAATAAGTATCAATAATAAATGCCAAAGATTTTATTGATTGAGTTTATTAAATCGAGTTTATTTAGATCACATATAATGATGGTTATATAATAACAATCCAACTATTTACTTAATAAGAAGAAATTTAATATATCATCAAAATCTCTTAAAAAGATTTATAAACTGATTATCATTTGAATATGTATTAAAAATCAATAGTGTTATCGATTTATTACGATTGTAAAAGCATCCATATTTTCATATAATTTTTTTATTTGCAATTTTCTTTTCGTTTGCAATATTAAAATTTTTAGGATCATTATTTTACTTCATATTCTTGTTTACAGAATTTTAATTAGGAAATATTTTTAAATCGATATCACTACAATATCATCAGTCGATAAAAGGATATCTGAAGTCATCTTACTACTATTGATTTTTCCATTCGATTAAATAATCAAAATGAAAGTATGGAAAGTTACGTTGCCAGTTGCCGTAAAACCGGTGGAGACCAAGAATTGGGCTCCAAATAACTCCTCCATCACTTTTTAAACACATTTCTGCTTTTCATAAAAGATTATCTTGCACGATGATTAAAAAATAAATAATAGATAAAAAACTACATGACATTTCTTTGTAGATACATACAAGGCAAACAATTTTTTTTTATATAATCTTTACAACATCTCTTTATGTTTCATCTTTGTAACTTTTTCACATATTCTCCAAGCTAATAATACTTGAATCTTAAAGTTGCGCGTTCCAAGCGTCCGCCTTATATTGAAATCCAACATGTCTCGTTACTCGTTATCCCTCTCAGTCACTGAAATGTCAAGTTTATATTCGCGTATGCAACTCGTATACGAACATTCCTAGTCTCGTAAACCGCTGTAATTCTCGAATGAACGTTTGTCAGCTTCCTCGAACTTCGAGGCTCGAAGTTAATAACCATTCATCCGTTTAATCACCAGATTATTACATAACGACTATTTTTCTCTTTACTTCTTATCATGTTTCCACAAAATAGATTTTTCCCATTAAAATATCTCGAAAAATACATCCTTCAATTCAATATAAAAATAATTTGTAATTGAAAATCAAATATTTTCAGTTGAAAAGAATTTATAGAATATGTGCACCGAAAGATTAAAGCCTGGTACAAACAAGCGACGCAATCTTATTCCAACGACAATGCTATGCAATATAATTTGATAACTTCATCATACATATTTTTAAGGATGCAGTACACGCATTCACACAATTCTGTTATTAAATATGTTGAATGTCGCACTATTCAAATTAATCCACGTGTATCATCGAAGATACATTCCGTCAATTGTTTTACATGCGCTAGAAATATTGACGTCTGACAGCCGTTCATGGCGGCATGGAACGTGTTAAAACTATAAAGCTGCCGAGTGCCGAATCGTAGTGTCCCCACTGTAAAATCGTAACAGCATCATGTAGTTTATCCTCATGAAACTTACATGTAGCACTTGCAAAGTACAACGATCGCTCGAGGTAATCAAAGATGAAGGAGATTTGCGACATAAAATAGCTACGATTGTCTTTGTTAGGCGTAATTGCACTGTAATAGTTACAACGACGATTTAATACATTAGTATACGAAGCCGCCTCGTTATGTGTACGAAAGGAAATCAATGTTCACACTACTGAAGCACGCGGTGATTGTGTGTAAAAATGAAATGGGGCATTGGGTGAAAGTACTCTTGGCTTGGAGGTCTTATATCAGATCAGTCTGCAAACAGCCGTGCAGGATGTGGATGGCGATGCTGCTTTGCTCCTAATGATCAGATCTTTTTGCTACTTAGAGTCCGACGGTGTTTCTTCTTTTTGTTAAATTATTCGAGATTTTCCAAGCATTATGCTACCGGAGTCATAAAATCAGTGATAATTTAGTGTTTGGTGTTTTATAAAAATTGGTGGAAAGTTTTTCTTTTCAAATAGTTAGAAAGAAACGTGTTCGTTTTTGCAGAATGTCGCAGATTATATGGATATGGTGTTTGATTGTGTCAGTGGCAGATTTGACATTGGCCCTTGAAAATGGTCTGGTGAAAACACCACCCATGGGCTGGCTTGCCTGGGAACGATTCAGGTGTAACACAGACTGCAAAAATGATCCAGATAATTGTATCAGGTAAACGTTGTTCTTTTTTGTTTCTTTCTGCACATTTTTTTTAATTGAATTTCGCAAGCCTGTTTCAATTGATATTTGTGAGTATGTTATACATTGGAGCATTATCTACTCTCTATCTGAATGATATTTAACATTATAATGTGATTCTTAAAGATAAAGTGAAACTTCATTAGCATCTTTGTTATATACCTTTATGTCTACAGATTAATATTACAAATTCTAATTGTTAATGGTAGCAAGAAAAAATATGAAATATGATTTATAAGTGTCTTATGAATTCTTTTTGGATTGTAAATATACAAACATTGAAACTTTTCTTTTTGTTTTAATGTTGTTTTAAACATAAAATATTATTCATTATTTATGTAAATATAATGCAATAATACTTTTGCATTTTGAAATGCTTTTGGTCACAAAAAACATATGTTAAATATATTTTATTGGAATTTTTAGCTTCTTTGTATTTATAGACATACATATGAAGAATTTTTAATTTAATATACATTTAAATTGTTTTGTTGTATAATGTGTTTATTTATAATATCAAATACACTTTCAAAATTGTATATTTTTTCTTAAATCTATAGTAATTTGTTTATTATTATATTCATTATTAAACTATTCAACATCAATAATAATAGAATATTTAAAAAAAGATAAATATCATATTGAAAATATTCAAAGATGGAAATACTGAAATCATGAAATTATAGTTATTCAATTCACAAGATACCAATTAGGATAAATTGCAAGATATTAAATATGATTCATCATTATCTGACCTTAAGAATGATTCTTAATAACTTAACTTAGAGCTATGTTATAGCCATTATATAAATCTGTATCTTAGTCCAAGGAGTTTTATTAGTAACAAAAGATTAATATATTACAAGTGAAGCATATTTTAAGATATAATGAATTGCAAATTACAATTTAACAGAAATGAATCTGTTTAAAATTATGAGGAATATATTTTTATACTTTATAGTGATCGGCTCTTTCGTACAATGGCAGACATTGTTGTAGCAGAAGGCTATGCAGAAGTTGGATATGAATATATCAATGTTGATGATTGTTGGCTGGAGAAAGATAGAAGTGTTAATGGTCAGCTAGTGCCAGATAGGCAAAGATTCCCGTATGGTATGAAAAATCTTGCAAATTATGTAAGTTTTAATATACCATTCAACTTTTTGCCACAAGAATTACAAACTTATTGTTATGTATTTCTGTTATATAGATTCATTCAAAAGGTCTTAAGTTTGGAATTTATGAGGATTTTGGTAACTACACGTGTGCTGGATATCCTGGAATATTGGGGTACTTAGAAACTGATGCTCTTACTTTTGCATCATGGGATGTTGATTATGTAAAATTAGATGGATGTTATTCACATCCTTCAGAGATGGATAGAGGTATAATTAAAATATCAATAATTACATGTTTATTGAAAGAGATCTAACTTTATAATTCATGAAAAATTATAGGATATCCTGAATTTGGATTCTATTTAAACCAAACTGGTCGGCCAATGGTATATTCCTGCAGTTGGCCAGTTTATCAAATTTATGCTGGCATGCAGGTTGGTACTGATATAATATCACTGTAGACTGAAAGCTACAAAATTCTAAGTTGCACAAAATTTTAGCCAAATTTCACTGCTATAACAGAACATTGTAATTTATGGAGAAATTTTGATGATATACAAGATTCGTGGAATAGTTTAGAGACCATAATAGATTATTATGGAAATAATCAAGATGCAATTGTACCAAATGCTGGTCCTGGCCATTGGAATGATCCTGATATGTTAATTATTGGAAATTTTGGACTAAGTTATGAGCAAAGCAAAACGCAAATGGCGTTATGGGCAATATTAGCGGCGCCTCTATTAATGTCCGTTGATCTACGAACAATTAGGCCCGAGTACAAAGCTATTTTACAAAATAGAAAAATCATTGCTGTAGATCAAGACCCGTTAGGTATACAGGGTCGACGAATTTATAAAGTTAGTAAATTCATTTCTTATGTGAATAATTGAAATGATTGAAACTCGAATGTATGTAAACTTTATTATAATTTCAGCACAAAGGTATTGAAATTTGGGCAAGACCTATAACTCCCGTTTATCAGAATTACTACTCTTACGCCATAGCGTTCGTAAACAGAAGAACGGATGGTACGCCGTCTGATGTGTCCGTTACATTAAAAGAACTCGGGTTACAATATCCTGGAGGATACAATGTAGAGGTATGTAATTAAAAACTTAATACAAATTTTCGCTTGACCGTTTGTAATAAAATGTTAAAGGTAACCATTCATATTTGTAGGATCTATATGAAGATGTGAATTATGGCATTTTAACGCCGCAAACAAAAATAAAAGTCAAAGTTAATCCTTCTGGAGTTGTGATATTACGGTGCGATTTACATTTAGAGGATATTTTCTCCACAAATCAATTTTCGCAATTTACGCCATCAAATCAATTGTTCAAGGTTAGACAGAACTCATTTAAATAATACGAACTAAGTGTTAACGAATTTAATCTGTAATTTACTTCTCTTTTTGTAATATTTGATAAAAGAACGTTACCATACTCTGTTAAGAAAGTAGGAAATAAAGAATTTTGTAATCTGTAATACTCTATGATTTGTTAAACAACGTGATATAGATTATTTAGAAAATATATGATTACATTATTTACATACTGACTGCATTAATGCAAGATATTATAAAAAAAAGTTATTGTCTCAATCTTTTGTTACACACCACGCGTATGCATTGTCGAAAATGCGTTGCCATGGCGAAATAGTATACTCCCAATTAGAGGGTTTCCAAGGCCATTGCCATATTTGTGAACAGCGTTCAGGATGTGGCATCATTGCTAAGTGTCGTCCATTCGCAGAGCATATACCAGCAATACCCTCTGTAATTAATCATAAATATTATATAGATCACAGGATTAATTGTATATAACCAGATAAAATTTCGTTATTATTATTCCTTTTTATTATTTGCAAATGAATAGTTGTATATAAGGCAAAATTAAAGTATCTTTGTAGATTTATAAAAAGACAAACTCCATGAAAGATTTTAAAGACGAATCATGTTATGTAGCTAACCCCTATTTTTAATATTATATAATCTAAAAGAAATAATACCTGTACTTCCATTAGGATTAAGTGGATATTGTTCGGTTGGATTACCATAATCATCAGTATATTTAATAGCTAAACAATGACTTCCCTTTAATTTCTGTAAAACCTCATTATTTCTAAATGTAAACCTTCCTTCACCGTGAGCGACCCATACACCTAAGACACTATTTTCCATTCCATTTAACATAATCGATGGCGATTTATCAATTCTAACAGTACTCCACCGACATTCGAATCTTTCCGATATATTATGACTTAGAAAAATATCTGGTTCTTTAGTATCATCTACAACACAAAAAAGCAATTAAAAACGTTAATTGTATTTAATAATTTTATAAACATGTTCTTTTAATGATGCAATAGTACCGTCTTCATTTCCTATCAATCCTAACAAAGACATTAATTGACATCCATTGCAAACTCCTAAACTAAACGTATCTTTTCGAGAAATAAATGATTTTAATTGTTTTTGAAGAGATGGATGGAATAAAAGACTCGCAGCCCATCCTTTAGCAGAACCCAAAACATCTGAAATAAATTTAAATTAATTTTTATTCGTTTCCATTTTGTAAAACAAAAATTAATCTATTAATAATTTACCTGCATAGCTAAAACCACCAGGGAATATAACTCCTCTGAATCTATCGAATGTGACTTTATCTTTTAACAAGTCTTGCATTGTAACATCCCAAACTTCGAAACCTGCATCTATCAAAGATGCTGCCATTTCTCTATCACCATTTATGCCTTCCTCTCTTATTACAGCAACTGGAATGTTTGCTGAAGAAATGGCAAACAAATATAAATACGATCCAGCAATTTTTAAATTTTGCATCGAATTAAATCTTTACTAACAAGATAAATGTTTGTAAATTGCCGTAGATCTAACGTCAGGATTAAACGTTAATTTATAGCATGGTGCAGTTCTATCTTGTAATCCACTGAATTCTTGAAGTGCACATTCAACATTCATTTGTCGACATTCTAATTGATAACTCGTCTCTTCCCATAGACTCATTAGCGGTAATACTGTTGATTCCAGAAAAATCTTCTCTTGTACTTGAACTTTTATCTAAGGACATAAAATATCTATTACATAAACATAATTTTGTAAATTTACGCAATGTATAAAATACATGCTTTCGATGACAATCCAAATCCTTCCGATCGTCCAATTAAATATACAGGAACATCAAACTGGTTAAATACTTCCAAAACATAATTGTAATTTATTGAATCAATTTCTAGTATCCATCCTACTTCTTCGGTGAATAAAATTTCAATAGGAGATCCTGATTTATGAGAAATATTCACATTCATTCCAGATATACCAGCAAAGCACATTTCAAGCAGGCATGTAATAAGTCCACCATCGCTAATATCATGACCTGCTAGTACTTTTCCCTCTGTTGTAGTGGAAAGTATTTCAAATACTAGTAATTTCCTCCATTGAAATAAAAGAATGAATTTCATAAATTACTTTAGTTATTAAGTCACCTGCAATTAATTGTTGAATAGCTTTGAAAGCATTCTTTAACATGTCAACGCGTTGTACATCTGGAACTTCGTTTCCAAGGGATTTATAAACCTGAGCCAAAGCTGTGCCACCAATTCGACTTTTTCCATTTGATAAATCTAAAAATAATATGTAACCATTTTTTCCAGCTGCAGGAGCTTTTAAATCGGGTGTAACAACCTATAATAAAAATATAATAGAAAATAACATTAAATATAAAAGTAAAAGTAATTTCAACTTACTTGTCGTATATCGGGACAAGGAGCATAGCAAGAAATCACAAGTGTACCAGGCGCTTTGACAACATCCTCCTCAATTCGTGCAGCCATGCTAAGAGAATCCTTTCCTCCATCAATTGCGATTCCTAATTCATTCATAATTGAACACATAGCAGAACATGCATCATATAAAGCTGCACCTTCTCCAGGTAATTTAGCAGCCCACATCCAATTTCCGCTGCATTTAACGTCCTAAATATATAAAAATAAGTTATACTAAGAATAAAAATTTATTAAATTAATACATACTCATAAATTACCTGTATATTTGAAATCTGTGCAAAAACTAAGTTACTCAACGCTTCTGCTACGGTCATACGGGCTCCAGCTGCTGGATTTACGAGGCCTTTTATCGGTTGTTCTCCGATAGAAGTTGCTATACCAACCTGTAGGATAAAACACATAGTATTGCGTTTGCTGCATTTTTGTTTAACTTTGATTGATTTTATTTTTCTTGTTTGTTTATTTTTTATATTTTTTACCGTAGAGAAATGAGATATTGCTGTCACAGCAACATTGGCAAGGGGAGTATGCAGAGGACCAACACATTGCTGTTGTGCAATTAGTCCAGTAACACAACGATCAACTTTGTTAGTTAAATATCGTTTGCTTGCTACTGAAGGCAATCGTAGGACTCTTTCTAAGATACCTTGTACAGTTAGATTTACAGGCAACTTGATAGCAGGTAACTGAGTTACTTGTCTTTGCAGATTAAAAGACTATAACAGTACAAAAAGATTATTACTTAAACATTATTATATTTAATTTATTTTATTATATTTCCATGTTCACCTTTTGAGGCATTTTTCCAAGTACTAATTCTAAATCTAACTCGACTGGGTGCCTCGATTTATGTTCGTAATTCTCATTTAGATATTTCGATGAATCACAATTATCCTCTTCTGAAAGAATGATTTTCCCATTTCCTGTGACAATCCCTACAAAATTAATGGGACATTTTTCTCGCGCTGCTATTTCGTTAAGTAAATTACTGCTTTCTGATTTGCAAAGAATTGCGTCATTTTCTTGATATTCGGCACCCCATAATTCCAATGTACTAATGCTTGGATCGCCTAAGTCAAATTTCTTTGTGAAGATTACTGCACCCATTGGTTCTACTAATTCTTTTAGAACGTTGCCTAATGTAATTTCAAACAATTAATGATTCAACATTATAATATACGATCTAATAATATCCAGATCTTCTAAGAATGTTTATTTACCATTGCCTCCAGCTCCTTGATCATGTATACTAAGTATTGGGTTTTGCTGTCCCATCTCAGTGCAAGCACGAACAACTCTATTCAATTTTTGTTCCATCTCAGGATCACCTCTTTGTACGGCTCCGAAATCTAATTCTGATTTATTATCACCTTGCACCTAACAAAATAATAGATTTCGTAATTTTTAATGGATCATTAAGAATGTATATTAATCAGTTACATTATTCTTTGGAATATAAAATTACCTCAATAGAACTAGCTGAACCACCTCCTACGCCTATTCTATAAACAGGACCACCAATTTTAATGACTTCCATACCTGATATACAAAAATTTTTAATTTTTCTTTTAATGCCATTGTACAAAAAAACCATTTAAATTTTATTTTCTACTCACCCTTCTGTGGCAAAATTTTTTGAGACATATTGGCATCCATGGTACCCAATCCTCCACTAAACATTATGGGTTTAATCCATTCACGTCGCACACCAACTTCATCCGTCATACCGAATGAACGAGCAAAACCAGATATGACTGGTTCTCCAAATTTATTGCCATAATCGGATGCTCCATTGCTGGCTTCAATTATAATTTCTAATGGAGAAGCCATATTGTTGGGATATTGTAGATTCTTTTCCTCCCATGGTAAATTATAGCCTAAGAAAGAGATTGACAATTTAATGAAGACGTTTTCCTATTTTTATAAAAGTAAATAAGCTATATAAAGTACAAACCTGGAATATGCAAATTACCAACGGAATAACCGGCCGTTCCAGCAATGTAATATCCTCCCCTACCAATTCCTTGAATATCTCTCAATCTTCCTCCAGTTCCAGTTGTAGCTCCACTGTAAATTGAAATAATATTTATGAAACATATCATAGAGTGAAGTACATCATATGAAATTTCTAAATTATTTACCTAAATGGAGCAACCCCAGTTGGGAAATTATGAGTCTCTGCAGTGAATATCAAATCTTGATCTACATTTTCCAAACAGAAAGGACTACATGTGTAAGTCTTCATTGGCCGTAGAACTTTTGTTTGAAAGCCCTTAATTGCACTACTATTATCACTAAATTTAATTGTATTGTTTGGATTGGAATATTTTTGTGTCTCCATAATCATATCGATTAAAGATTGTTTCATCTTTTCACCATCAACAATCATCCGACCTTTGAAAAACCAGTGACGACTGTGTTCACTATTAGATTGTGCTAAATCAAAGCACTCTACACTAGTTGGATTGCGCTTTAATTTATTAAGAAATAGATCTGTGTAAAAATCTAAGTCCCAATTGTCAAATGCTAAACCTAAATAAAATGTTCAAATAATATTGAAAATGATATTTAAATTACCTATTATCTTTTATTATATTTCATTTTGAATACATACCCAATTTCGAATTTACTTTTTCTAATGCTATTCTTCCTTCTTCCAAGACATTAACTTCAAACCAATTTTCTGGTCTAAATCCATGATCAAAAGTTTCTATTGGTTTCATATATCTACATTCAGTCATCTTGTCATGCAGTACATCTGTTATCTAAATAAAGAAACAAATGTAAGAGATGTATATTTCTTATATTCAATATATACTGTTATATTTACACACAGCATCTTCAATTTCTTTATCAATTACTCCATTGTATTTAATACAGTATCTAGTTACTGCTTCAATTCTTGTTACTTTGTCTAAATACACAGATCTACAAATTGATACAGCATTGCTACAAAATGCTGTAGAAAAATTCAATCTGTAACAATATAAAAATTATTTAATTTCAATTTTAAATATTATTGTTAAATAGCTAGTTTTTTTATCACTTATCTTACCTTGGTCCAATTTCAATAATAAAGCAGTTATTTAATTTTTTATCAAATGCACTGGAATTCTTCAAACTTTGTGATTCCAAAGGAGGAGTTAAAATCCATTTTAAGATTGCCAATTCTTCTTCACTCAGAGGTTCTTTAACTTCAATATAGTAACACAATTCAGTTTCCAAACCACTGATCAGATTTGTTATTTGAATAAGACTGTTAAATTTGCTTTTAAATTGACCTGACTTTAATCCAGGTACTTTGTAGAACCTTATAATATCCATGATCTAAAAACTGAGAATTACAGAATGATAAAATACATAAAAGAATTAAAAAACACAATACAAAAGGACAAGAGTAATAAACGTGACAATATAATATGATATATTAAACTGATAATTAATTACAATTATTAAGACCCCCTAGAGTGAACTGGCAAGCGAGTCAGTGAATTATCTCAATTTATCAGTGTAATAATTGCAAAATAGTATGCTTGTATCATAACAATAATATCAAAAATATGAGTTGAGGTCAAAAGAGCATGTTACTCAATATAGTATTCTCTGTTTCTACTGAAATTATATATTTCAACTGTATTTTTTATTGTTAAAAATAATTAAAAATTAAATACTTTTGAATATTTTCGATTATGAAATATAGATATTGATACCATTTAAAATCTTTAAACGAAACTAATAATAATACTTGGATTATATTTACGTCATGTTTTACAAAACAGGCGTTATCGTACTAGCTATAAACAAATAGAAAAATATATTTTCGTAAACATGTAACAAAAGGAAACAAGGGTATAAAGTTCTATGAAAGAATATTATTGTAAAAAATATTTTAAACGCAAATAAAATAATCGAATTGCACAATAGGATTTTAAGTTAAATTATGTAGTATTAAATATCGTCGAAATAATAGTTGAAAGTAAAGTTACTTGCTATTAACGATATTTCATTTACAACATATATACAATATATACAAATAGAGTGTATTTTATTTTCTGATCTCTCAAGCAACAGGTTTCCACGTGTTATAGAATTAATGAAACGATGCATAACCTTGCTGTTTCTTACCACGTGCTTTTTTGTGTGTCAATAATATACCTACATTTTTGATATAAAAATTTTGATATAGATAAAAATCTAAAAGTAATAAAAGAACATTTCAATATTTTAATTTAATTTATCGATCCTGATATATGTAGTAACTTCTCTTTTTCGTATAAAAATGAATATATGTATTTTATAAATTGTTTTGTTATATGCGTGTATATATTTAGAGATACATAAATATTATAAAATTTATATTGGAAGTAAAGACCATTAAAATGCTCTTGTATTTTCCGACGTGTAATTTATTCTAATCGAATATTTACAGTAGAATTTCCATAAAAAAAATATTTATTTAAATTATCTATCCAAGAAAATCATAATTAGAGACATCTTCAAATTGCTGATTTTGTGGATTACCAGGAGCCATAGCTCTTGTCGCCATTTGCCCTCTAGGAACCATTTGCTGCTGCAATCCAAGTACCTGTCTATATGGCGGTTGTGGCTACAAAATCCAAATTATTTTTAATTGCAGATATAATTTAATCCTGATATACAATTACCAATTCATAATTATGATAATGAACATGATAATCCATACTTGTTGCAATAAATGCCTAAGACCTATATTCGGGACAGGCCTCATCAACCTTGGAGCATTTGCTTGCTGATTCGTCATAGCGGCAGGATTTAGTGCTCTTTGGGCTTGTTGAGCCTGTAACAAATTTTATTCGTTTATTTCGTTTCCCCATTTGCGCGAAGCTATACAACAGAATGTATGATAACTTCTAAAAAACAGTTCACCTCCAACTGTTGTTTATATTGCATTTCCTGTTGCTGTGCTACTTCTAGATTCTGTTGAATCTATAAAGTTAATTATATTATATGAATTCTGTGAAATTTATTTTAATATGTGTTTTGTTTTTTTCCGTATTTTGTTGTTATATTTATTGGCTTACATTTACTTCCAGTTGTGACTTATATTGCGCCTCCTGTTGCTGCGCAGCTTCTAACGTTTGCCGTAGTTGTTGAATTTTTAATAAATTTTGTTGCCTAGCTATTTCTATGTCATCAAATGGTGGTCTTTGTTGTCCTATCATCGTACCAGAAGCTGGAGCCACTTGGGGACCAGTAATACCACCACTCTATCAGCGTATCAATAAAACGAATGCTTTATTTTCATTTTGATATCTGTGTATGTCTATGTAGATAGCATTTGTTTCTAACTTATAATTCTTTAAATATATTATCTATGTATGAAGCTAATTATATATGTTTTAAATCCATTTTACTTCATTGTATACATGTGGTAAACCTTACCTGCATGTTTATTTGATTCTGAGGGCCAGCAGATGAAGTTAATGTTTGTTGTGGAGCATTTGTAGAAACTACGTTCTGAGTTATTTGGCCTCCTCCCATAGCTATAGTATTTGTTTGTGACATAAGTATACCTCCTTGAGAAGTACCTGTAGTAGGCATTGTGCCAGCTATTGCGTTTCCTTGAGCAGCTCCAGCCTGATATAGTAATTATATTTGTAAATGTATCAAGAAACATTTAATATACCTTAGAGTATAAATTTTTACTTACTTGTCCTTGTCTCATAGAAGCATGCGATGTTTTTTGTTGCTGAATCACTTTTCGAAGACGATCTACGAAACCTGTTTGATCATTTGGAATAAATCCCAAATAGGTTCTTCTTTCAGCCGTGTAAAGGAGGATAAGTACTTTTATGTCACAAGCTGCTTGCAAGAATGTGAAATGAACACAACCTGCCTGAAATATTTTTTTTATCAGTAATTAAAGATATTTTTTTCATTTTTATTGTACTGAAAACATATAGTGTAATATACTAACAAATCCCGAATTCATAACTTTTGTTAACGATTCTAACGCTTCGCAAGGTGTAGGATGAAACAAAACGGACTTGGAATTTTTCAAATATGTTCCACCAATATTTCCTATTAACTGCTTGGGCATCAACTGCATAATTAATTTCTGAGGCCACGTATCAGCTTTCCTATAATATATTAATATATTGATTTATAACAATTTATGATTATTAACATCCACAGAAACTTACAATTCTGGATCTCCATCTTTGGAATTTGCGGAAACTTGACACGGAAGATGCCTAGTTTGTTTTGGTGCGTCTGGAGTTGTTTTAGCTTTTTCAACCCATTCAATAATACCTTGCCATATCGTTTGTCTCTCACGTGGTGTACTAATTTGTGGTCCTGGTCCTACTGTACCACCTGTTACATTACCCTTTAAAACAGTTATATTAATGTGATTCATATCTTTTCCTTTAGTTTCAAAATCAACATTCGAACATTACAACATTAAAACAGTCTCTCCTTATAAATAATTTAAGCAACTTAAAATACCTGTGTCTGAGAGTGCGTTACTTGCTGTTGTTGAGTAACCGACGATACAGGTGCCTGCGTCTGCGAAGCTGTAACTGTTTGTGGTACTTGAGTTGGCATAGATTGGCTCACACAGGATACTGTGAGTTGCGGTCCTGCTTGTCCGTGCGTCGGTTGAGCTGTTATTGGCATTTGAGCTTGTTGCTGGACATTTTGCTGTTGCTGTTGTAATTGCATTGTTAATCTTAGCTGTTGTTGAGTTAATTGCTGCTGCTGCTGCTGTTGTTGCTGCTGCTGTTGCTGTTGTGCATTTGCAGCCATAACATTACTATTTGTCACTAAAGATATAAAATATACATTAACACATTAACTTTTGAAACAAGGATAAGTAATAACTTTACAAAGTACTATCACTTTTACCATCCATTCTTTGTCCAAATGGAGTTACATTGAGCCCAATTGAAGGAGGTGGTTGATTTAATTGCGCTATTAAAGCACTACTTTGCGTATTTGTTGGACCTGTTGCCCCTGGTGTCACAAAAGGTCTCCATCTAGGGTGACCTGCTCTTGTTACATTAGGATGATAAGTTGGCGGAGCGGATATTGGGGGATTATAAGGAGGTCGACCAGCGTTCATCGCAGCAGCCATTGGTACTACTGCTTGATGAACTGAAGCGATATTTTGAGGAGTTTGACCTCTAAATGGAGGACCTTGAGGTTGAGTTGGTTGTGCAATATTCTGTTGCACTTGATTTGTATTTGGACTGTCATTACTCTGCAATGGGCTCAATGGAATCTGTGCAGCAGTACCTGGTGTAGTATGAACAGCTCCACCAATTGTTGGACTGACAGGTCTTTCTTTTAAATTATAATTACGTAAGAGGACCAAATGTCGCGGATCTTTAGCGTAATTTTTGGTTTGTGACGATTGTAAATCACCTCCCGCTTTTTCAAATAATTTAAATAAGGCAGGTATTTTTCTAGGTGATAATATGGAAAGATTAATATTCCTCTGAAAGAAAAAAAATGATTTTTTTATATAGGCTTAAATGACGACTTCTATTCACACAATTAATTGCAATATACTTCTTGATAGAGTGAAGCCAACTGTTCTATAGTGTGTCCGGCGAATTTATATGATTCTTGTATGACTGTTTGATATGGAGGAGAATTGCAAATCAAAATACAATGCTTCTGCGATGCTGTATTTGGTTCACGTCTTAATTGTAGATCTTCAAAACATTGAAGTCCAGTTGCAAGTCCTTCTCCAATATTGGCAAAACATTCCCCTTTCCCTCCAACCATTCTATTCAAACAAGAATATCAGCAATGTTCATTAATAAGATTAAAAGTTCATTAATTAAAAATCTGATACATTTTTTACATACTCTAGTTTTTCTAATACAAGCAGTAATTTATGAGGATTTGCATATGGTCCAAAAGTCTCTGTACATGGTGCTGGTAAACAATCAGCAGCATGATATACTACTATTCCATATAACGTTGTACTATTTTGCTAAAAAATAATTTTTATTATTAAATATAAGAACAAAGAAATTAAAAAGGTAAGAAATATTATAAAAATGGTTAATATCATTATTTTACCTCAGAAACATATTCTCTATCTTCAATACCACCTTGACTGAAATACCTATATAATATAATGTCTTAAATTAATAAGCATCTATAAACAAAATAAAAAATACTCAATATGATCTAATATAGAAAACATAACTTACTCAAGTGTAGGAGTAAGATAATTTGTTTTCAAATCATTAAGATAAGCTCCATTAACAGCTGTTCCTTCAATCACAAATATCACATCAGCTTGTATGCCATGTTCTGTAGGACCAGCAACCATCTTTACTCCACTCTTTAAAATATCAGAAAAAGTATGTAAAAAAGAATATAATAAGTGATATATTATTTTTAACTTAAAAATAATGCATAAATTATAACTATTTCAAATATCACATTAGAAATAAATAATATGTTTATAACAAAATTTTTATCTTTGATACGTTTAAAATAGTAAAACCTATTTCACAATAATGCATTTATGTATTGAGACCTTTTTAATATAAATCTTTATCTAATGTTCTACTTCTACTAATTGCAAACTACATTAATAGCATTATAGCATGTAATGTGAGACTTACAACAAGTTTACCAGATAAATATTGACATCAATGATTATATCACTTCATATTCATTACTAATATTTGCTAATATTAAAATCAGGATTTTTTCAATATTGTAGTTGATCATTTGTCAAACAATCAACAAAGTCGGTAGTTTTATAGGTTACGTTTGTTTATTACGTATAATTTTTTCAAGTACTAGTTAATTTCATTACATGTATCACAAATATAATACGAAATAAAATATGTTAACATATTATTATTACATTAATATTACTATTATTATTATTATTAAATGATTTGTACAGAACATTTAAACATGAAATAGAACAAACCATTGTAATTTCTTTAAGATGATGGTTCCCAAATTTATTTCACTAGTTTGGTGATAAATATTCTAGGGATTTAACACAAATTAAAACACTTTAATTAAATACAATAAAAAATCTTCAAATTTGTATATATACGTATTTCATGAAGGAGATTTAACACAATGCAGACTAACAGAATTCCTACAACGATGTCGAGAATAATCTGACTTATGAATGTAACCTATTTCTCCTAGATTGGGGTTAGGTTGGTATTACGTGTCTTCAGATAAGTCCATGAACAGAGTATAGCAATTTAATTGAAATTACCAAACTATTCTTGGTATTCAACGTTTATACTTCGGTTATCTTCTAGTATATACTTACATTATCCATGACTGTTGATTATGTTCGTTGTTTTAAAATAATTCAAACTGTATACAAATTTACGAATTATGGTAATATTATTATAATGTAAAAATTGGAATACGTAAATTAAATCTAACATTTCGACAAGAGAAGTCTATAAAATATTTGTACCACTTGTACGTTCTTGTAGTCAGAAATTAGAAGAACGAGCTTGAAAAAGACGTTAAAAGATAGAGACTAATATAAGTAAGTTTATCAAATAATTTCTAAATGTCTTTTATAAATAAAAATATTGTTTCCGTATTATACGTATTATAAAAAGAAACATGTTTCGTAACAATAATTTCATAATAGTGATAAATAATTTAAGTACAAATCGAATTTAATGGATAATTATAGGTATATTGGAATGGAGCACCTAAAGTGGACAACACCAATTAAGAATGGAAATGAATGTGAAAATTTGTCAACCAAGAGTCCTGTGATTTATAAAACTCCTGTAAAGCAGTATAATACAAGTTCAAAGCACACAACATATCGAAGTAATACAAATTCCTTTAATGTGCTTCCAAATCACATTACACCCCCTTCAGGTTTAACAAAATTTATAGCAAGGAATCCATTTGAGACTGATTTAACTAATAGACTGCATTTATCTGTGATTAGTCCAACTGTGTTCAGTAAGGTAATTTTCTAAATTTTTTATTAAAACCAAAGATTTAGTTCCTTTATAAAATGATTTAATAGAATCATTTTTTATATTATTTCCTAATGATTATGTATAATTGTTAATAACATTCTTAGGTTTCAAGTCCATCTCATCAATCACCAGACTTTGCATGGAGTGTGGATGAGTTGGCATTAATACAGCCAGCGAAAATAGAAGAATTTCCTATGCAACAAATACATTGTGTAGACCCAGAGACTGAAATAAGAGCTCAAGCAGCTATTGATCAATTTTTTAATAAAAATGAAATAATTCCAAGTCCATGGGAGATAAAGAAGAAAGAGAATAGAACAATAGTTAATGTAGATACTCATATAAAGGGTTCGAGTGAACTGAATTCAGAATCTTCCAAATTGAAAAAAGATGGTATTTATTATAATTAATCAAGGAATATTTTTCATAGTTTAATTTTGATTTTAATTGCTTTAGGGTGGAGTCAAACAGTATTAACATTTCCATCTGAATTGCCAGCTCATGTTACGGAAATTTTAAAACCTTACCTTACATTCATTCAAGTAAATACAAAGCTAAAGTCATCATTTAAAATATTAAATCTCCGCCTTTAAACGTCTCTTGTTTTGTTTTAGGAGCAAAATGTTGAGAGTGACGATGCAAATTCGAGTAACAACTCTTTAAGACGGAAGTTATTCTCTAATCTTGATGATTGTGTAGATAATGAAGAAGATTCTTCAACCTCTTTATCGTCGCCAGTAAAAATGGATGGATCTTTAGTGTTACCTTCCAGTCCTCCACAAAGTGGAATGTTAATTCATGGTACATCATTGAAGGTAAACAACAGCTTTTTAATTATCTTTATCTATCTTACACACATTACACATGTGAGTTTTGAAGCCAAAAATTATCAAATCCTTTCCTTCTAGTGCTCGCCAAATGAAAATTGTCATTACAACGCGTCGCAAATAGACACAGGAAATTTATCGCATCCTAGTATATCTCCCATACACAGTACACTAAATAACATGTCGTATGAAAGCGGGAAATCTCGATCTCGTTCAGTTGCTCGACTGAACTTCAGTATGGACATAAGTATAGATCAATCTAATATGCAACATAAAGATCTATCAAACAATTACTCTTTAGGTAATTATTTCACCCACATCAATAATATTTAATATTTAATTGTCCTTTACTAAAATACTACTACAATAATGTTATTGTTTATAATAATTACATGTTATATCTGTTTAGATGAATCTCTTAGCAAAATAAATGCAGACAAAAAGGCAGGTGATCTTTTAAATTTACAAAGCGAATCTGCGAGTGCTCAAGATGATACCCATACAGAAATAAAAATCCTAGCAAAGAACTCAATTCACGTTGAGCATAATTGCGAAAACAAAACTACAGAATTTGATGTTAAACATAGTAATACTACCAGCACGTTTAAATTGTACAAGACGAGTACAAACGAAAGTTGTATGACCCAACAGACTAACGCGATGCTAGGTATTTCCGGTCAGCAGAGCGTTTCGAATTCTATACAAGACACTGGTTATCAAACTTGCAGTATGAGCAATACAGCGAACGTTACTGATAGTTATAACACTACTCCGACTAAGCAAAAGACTTACTGGGGAGATCGAATTTTAATGAGTGACGATGAACTTCGTCTACCCGAGTGGAGAGAGAGCATGAAAAATATATTTAGTTCTACTCCATCACGATCAAATAGGGAAAGAGATACCCATATATTTTAGATAAATATTTTTTATATGGCAAAAATATATAATCCAAGAATATTTTTTATTTTTAATAATGAAATTAGAAAAAATAACCTGCTCAAATACTTAGGAAAAATTTAAAACACAATTTTTCATGTACAATCAAAGATAATATTATCATTTGTATTTCTCATATTTAGAATCTTACTTCATTATGTCAATATGTTTTGTTTCTTAGTTAAAATTTATAATGTAAAGATTTTAATATATAATAATTAATATAATTTTTAATTTTTCATTACCTGGTATCATCTACAACATATTTTTTTACGCATGGATGCAAAAATGCATTTATGTATAATAATTCATGAAATGATAACAATATGTTTCATTTCATGTATTATCATTGCAAGTATCAGAATTTGAGTGAAGTGGGTAGAAATTTAACACATGTTATATACATATTATATACACATGTATAATGTAATCATATCATATCATATAATATATACATGTTTTATACACGTTATATATTTTCCATATTAAAATACACAACAATCCATTCGAAATCAAGGAACCAATAGATAGAGAAGGATAAATATAAAGCATTGCATGAAAATAATTATGACAAATATCAGTTTGATGTAAAATATATTATCACCGATTATGTTTATAATGATTGTACATAATAACTGAATGTGCTTGTGTTAATCATGGAAATATAAAACATGGCGAATTATCAATTTTTCAGTTCAATTGTTTTCATCATTTTTTAATCGAAACATTAACACACAAGCAAACATTTTAGCTGATTTTATGTAGAAAATTTTAAATAAATTCGAAACTATCCCGTTAATTAACTTTCGTGCTACTTCTTTCATGAAAATAAAATATTTTCCAAATTTAACATGAACGCGAATCTCAAAGCCTGCATTTCTGTAAAAGATAAGAAGCTATACATCCTAGAAGTCTTCGTCGATTCTGTTACCTTGTACGCCGAGAAATTGCAGAAAATTTCGCCGAATGAATTAGGCGTCGATCTACAATTTATCGACATGCCATTGTTTCGAATCTTTCAAAGTAACTTCCTCTTGACCAAACCGGATAGACCGAAGGAAATAATTCGCGGGCAGGGGATGCATACTGTGAACTTCAACGTCGGTAAAGTATACCTGTTCACAAGGAATCCTGGCGAACTGGTTGAAAAAATGCGATCGAAACCATTGTTACTGGATGTATACAAAATCAGAGAGATCGTTATTTGCCCCGAGGAAGTATTAAAGGATCCATTAGGAAATTCAGTAATTCCAATACCAGGTTGCCTTTGTGACCACGTGATGATGCCAGACAACGACCTATTTCACTTACCAAAAGCATATGAGATAAAAAACACTTTTGGTCTCGTGGACGAGGAATACAAACCAACTGGTTACATAAGTATTTTCTTCAGAATGATATGTTTCGGGACATATACGATCAATCCATTTTCTATTGTTGAGAAGAAATTATTATTTAAGAATACGGGTTCGTTTAATGAATTTTTATGTACAAAAGTACCATATCCGGATGAGAGTGAAAGAAGAGCCGCAGAGACGGGCACGAAATTCTGTTTGCCTGAAAAAATATTCGAGGAAAGTGAATTGGATACTCCTCCGAGACCAGTAAATATAGCTGCTTTAGTATTAGTTTGTAAAGAATTATCACAAAGAGACGGATATCCTCTGAATATAATTCCCCCGAATTATCCGTTGAAAATACCGGATATATACGTTGAAGAAATTCCGTTTGATGCCGATAGAGCAAGACGGAGAGGGTTCAAAAAACTAGTCGAAGAAGAGCCTGATGTCTTCGTCAATACGAAATTTACTGCAAAACATAGAGCGTGTATCAATATTGGATGCGCTGGTAATATTTGTTCTGGACAAAAGTAGCAATCATTTTATTTAATAAAAATGAGGGGACTAAATTAACTAAATGTAACTAAAACTAGGTACATATTTTATAGAAAAAAATGTAAAAAGAAAATAAATATTGTAAAAGGATTGATGAAAAATCTTTTAGTATTATTATTATATATTTTGTTAATTATACAACAAATTTAAATAAATGATCGAAGGAGATTTTAATAATTTTTAGTGCTTTAAGGAATAAAATGCAACAAGATTATCGGATCACATAAGTTACAAATATATGGCCACATGGCTACGGTAAAGACAGAAAAATGTATTTTTCCCTGTTGATCCTCTCGGCATGCTTTGGAGCCCCTCCATTAGTATGGCGCCAATTCAACTGCCGCGCGTTGGTAGCTTTGCTCCCCACTGTTCTATCCCCACTCTGTGGACTACCTCGGTTTCTAGACAGAGTAAGGGGTAAGGAATAAGTGAGTAACTTACTTTCTGTGCCGAGTGCTGAGTATCGAGTGCCGAGTGCCCAACCAAATACATTCAGTGTTTGTGAGGTATATGTAATAGTATAAGTGACCACTCCTTCTAATCATGCAATTTTTTCAAACACACGATAAGTTTAATATTTAAAAAGAAGGTTTTTGAAATTTTGCGTAGATGTGTGTCAGTGACGATTGGATTTGATTAGAAAAAATTATTCATCCAAGGTAAATTAAAATGAAATACTTAAATGTGTATTTTGGGCGTTGACCGCTAGTTTTAATCATGATACATAACACAACATTTTCTTTCTTAGTTCCGTTTTTTTCATGAAGTAAACTGTATCGATTGTTGTAAATTGTCATATATCGTTAATTGTCGTATATTGTAGAAAATGTGGATCTGGATTTTGATATTAACCTTCGCTTACGGGAATAGTCAGTTCTCGCAAGAATCGACTGAATCGACGCGCTCTCCTTGGAATCGATTCGATGATAGAGATCAGGCTGGATTTGGATTACGAGGTTCTGGAAATCCAACTGACAGTATTATAATAAAAGAGGCGTAAGTTTTACATATAATAATTAGTCAATAAAATATATATGATTGGAGATAAACAATATGCATGTGGTGTATCATAAATGATACTTTTTAATATCAATAATGTTCAATATAATTCAAAGTATAAAAATTGAATATATGAGCAAATGAATCAGAAATGTAACAATAAAATAACAATTCTGAAACACTTTTTTTTTGGCAGTACTTACTTTGTGGTCGCATCTCGAATGGTTAGACCAGGGCAGATCTACCGTGTAGATGTAAATGTCTTATATAGCCCAATTCCAATCATAGTACGTTCGTCCATTCAAAGAAATGGAGTGGAGGTAGCTGCAGATTTTCAAGAAGTAAAGGAAGGCATACCAGAAACTCTAATGATGGGATTGCCATCTACGTCTGTTAATGGAGAATACAGATTGAGAGTAGAAGGAACATATAATAGTCTAACTGGTGGCCAAGCATTTTTAAATGAGACCAAACTTACATTTTCACAAAGATCAATGACTATATTTATTCAATTGGACAAACCTGTATATATGCAAGGAGAAACTGTGCGATTTAGAACTATACCCATAGATACTGAACTCAAAGCATTTAATAATCCTATAGATGTGTATATGTTAGATCCATATAGGAGAGTAATGAGAAGATGGTTAAGCAGACAGAGCAATTTGGGAACAGTATCTTTATCATACCAGCTTTCTGATCAGCCAGTTTTTGGAGAATGGATTATACAAGTGATAGCACAAAGCCAGGTAGAAGAGAAAACTTTCCTAGTTGAGGAATACTATCAAACACGTTTCGAAGTCAATGTAACAATGCCTGCATTCTTTTTTGATAATGATCAATATATAAATGGTATAGTCCAAGCAAATTATACTAGTGGCGCACCAGTGAGGGGAAACTTAACTCTAAAAGCACGCATTAGATCACTAGATAGAGCGTATACAGAATCTGATTCTGAATCTGCAGAAAGATATTTTTATTTTGATGAGTATTATCCTGCGTGGTTGAAAGTTTCAAATTATTTGAATAATAAGGTTCCTGTATTGAGATTTTTTAATGGAACTTATCACTTCCGATATCCAATGTCAGAATTGCTAAGTTTTGTACCTACTGCGAGCGGAGTGGAGATCACTGTGACTGCAACGGTCGGTGAAAGATTTCTAGACGAAATAATTACAGGTTACTCCACAGCCCGAATATATAACTCTACCTCAAAGGTTCGATTTTTGGGCGGATCACCGCAAGTTTTTAAGCCAGCAATGCCATTTACCTTGAATTTAGTGGCGTCGTTTCATGATAATTCAGTATTGAGACCAACGCAATTAAAAGGGGCTGTAATGGAAATTCGCGCGGATATCGAAATGAGAACAGGTGGTCATAGAACGCTAGAAACTCAATATCTAAAACATTCGGCAGACAATGAAGGTATTTGGTCTACCAGAATCGATTTAAGAAAACAACTTGGACTTGACCATAATTCGAATCAAGCACAGCAAATTCTCAATGATATCTCTTCTATGAAAGTGTTTGCTTATCTTACCGATGGAGAAGGCTACAAAACGCAAACTGAATTATTGTTATTGGCTCACGAATCGCCGAATCAACAGCACATAAAAATCTCAACGTCCACAGAAAAACCTAAAGTTGGAGAATACATGATATTCCATGTTCAAACTAATTTCTATATTGATACTTTCAACTATCTCATTATGGCAAAAGGTACAATACTTTTAACTGGACAAGACAATATGCAACACAACATAAAAACGATCGCCGTTCCTTTAAGTGCAGAAATGGCTCCCGTTGCAACTGCAGTCGTATATCATGTTGGACAATATGGCAATGTAGTAGCAGACTCTTTAACCTTCTCTGTAAATGGCATTTCACGCAATAATTTCACTGTATTCATCAACAATAAAAAATCTAGAACGGGTGAGAATGTCGAAGTAGCCATTTATGGAGAACCAGGAGCGTACGTCGCTCTTTCAGGTATAGATAGATCTTTCTTCACGATGCAAGCAGGAAATGAATTAACTTACGCTAATGTTATATCAAAAATGGCACATTTCGACGAAGAGACGAATGGAACTCATGCCCACACTTGGTTGTACCATGAAGGTGATCCGGATGAAGTTGTTTACTTCCCATCTTCAACTTTTGGTATAGACGTCAATAGAACGTTCGAATACGTTGGATTAGTAGCCTTCACAGACGCCATTATTTACCGAAGACCTGATAACTGTAACACAACTCAAGGATATGGGGAATGCCTCTCTGGAAGATGTTATAGACTAGACAAAAAATGTGATGGAGTATACGATTGCGATGATGGCACTGATGAAGTAGGCTGCGAGCGCAGAAATGTCACAGACATTGTACAGTTTAGAAAGTGGCGGTTTAATAGGTTACAGAGACAATACGAAAACGTATGGTTATGGAAAGATATCAATATTGGTCCTCATGGTAGATATATTTTCAATATAGACGTTCCAAGGAGACCAGTTCTGTGGATGGTTACAGCGTTCGGTATGTCTCCAAGTATGGGCTTTGGTATGCTGCCAAAAGCCATTGCATATATGGGTATCTTGCCATTCTATATTAATGTGGAAATGCCTACTCATAGTAAACAAGGAGAACAAATTGGTATCCGCGTCTCCGTTTTCAATTACCTACGCAATAATATAGAAGCTGTAGTAGTTTTAACTGGTTCCAAGGATTATAAATTCGTTCACGTTGAAGATAATGGTATTGTACAATCGTACAAGCCTCGTACATCTTTTGGTGAACACCAGTTCTTTATTTGGATCCCTGCTCAAGATGCTTCTATTGTTTATCTACCTATTGTACCAATAAGGCTTGGAGATATCAAAGTACACATCTATGCCACTACTGTAATCGGAAGGGATTCGGTTACGCGTACCTTGCACGTAGAAGCTGATGGCCTTCCTCAGCACAGACATCAATCTATCCTGCTCGATCTTAGTAATCGTGCATATGTGTTCCAATACATGCACGTTAACATTACAGAAACACCTATTATACCCTACGACGAAAATCGTTACTACGTATTCGGATCAAACAAGGCTGTGATAAGTTTGGTCGGGGATGTCGTTGGACCAATTTTTCCGACGATGCCTGTTAACGCCACAAGTCTCATGGACCTCCCTATGGATTGTGCGGAACAAAATATGTTCAGTTTCGCTGCTAATTTATACACGACAATGTATATGCGTTTACTTAATCAACGTAATAGAACGCAAGAGAAACACAGTTTCTATTACATGAATATTGGCTATCAGAGACAACTTTCGTTTATGAATCCCGATGGATCGTTCAGCTTATTCCGTAGCGATTGGAACCAATCGTCACCAAGCGTTTGGTTAACAGCATATTGTGCTCGTGTTTTACAAGAAGCACGCTTCTACGAGTGGGAAAATTATCTTTACATTGACCCTGAAGTAATAGCACAGGCTGTATCTTGGTTATTGAAATATCAAACACCTGAAGGATCGTTCTATGAAGTTACATGGATGCCTGATCGCAAGATGAACAGCTCTCTAAATTATGACGATGATATAATAACACATAGAAATATCAGTCTTACAGCTCACGTTCTAATCACATTACAAAGTGTGAAAGATTTGCCTGAGGGTCTAGGAACTCAAGTTGCTGTAAGTGCTGCTGGTGCAATCAAGTGGTTGGAGAGAAATTTGAAATTATTAGAAGTACGAGGGAAGCCTTACGAGATAGCGATAGTATCATATGCTCTGCTATTGGCAAAAGCTTCTACTGCAGGACAAGCTTTTAATATTTTATCTAGACACGCCCGTAGAGAAGGAGGATTAACATATTGGGGCAGAGAATCAGTACCTCTTCCTCCTTACAAACTGGAAAATCAGAAACCATTCCTCCTTCCACGTTTACCATACATGTACGACTCAGAAAATATCGAAACCACTGCGTATGCTCTTTTGGTGCACGTTGCTCGACAAGAGATAATGTTAGAACCCATAGTAAAATGGTTGAACTCTCAGAGATTAACCGACGGTGGTTGGGCCTCGACACAAGACACTGCGTGGGCGATGAAAGCGTTAATGGATTATACGGTCAGATCGAGAATTCGAGATGTTAGTTCATTGGCTGTTACTGTAGAAGCCACAGCTCTTCCAGGACAGACTAAGACACTATTTGTCAATGACAATAATCTTGCAAGGCTTCAGACTATAGAGGTAGGTCCATATTTGAAAAATTAATACATTTCTTACCCTATTTAATTTCTATTTCATTATCGTAGATACCTGAAGCGTGGGGAACAGTAAAAGTACAAGCAAAGGGTGCTGGATATGCAATTCTCCAAATGTCAGTACAATACAATGTGGATATCGCAAAATTCCAAACACAGCCGCCTGTTAAATCTTTCGACCTGGTAACGAGAGCAAATTTCCATGGCAGAAATCAGTCTCACATATCATATCTCAGTTGTCAGAGGTATAATATTGATATATAAATACTGTAATTTATTCTTTCAGTCTTTACATAAAATTTACCAGCTCTTTTTCGCAGGTGGATAAATACGAACGAATCTTCTCGTTCTGGAATGGCAGTGTTGGATGTAGCTATTCCAACAGGTTATATAATCCAACAACAAACTTTGGATAGGTATATCCAATCGAAACAAGTAAGGAATCTTCAGAGAGCACGATTCCATGAAAAGAAAGTGCTCTTTTATTTCGATTATTTGGACCAAGAAGAAACGTGCGTAAATTTCACGATAGAAAGGTGGTTCCCGGTTGCAAATATGTCACGGTATCTTCCTATCAGAATTTACGACTATTATGCTCCAGGTAAATACACATAATTAAATAATATTAATGTTTTTACAAGAAGCAATCATTTTTTATTCGTTACTCATTATATTTTTTTAGAGCGTTTCAACGAAACTATATTTGATGCTCTACCGACTTATACATTAAATATTTGCGAAGTTTGCGGTAGTTCCCAGTGTCCTTACTGTCCGATTTATAATACTGCCACGATGTTGGCCACACCAACAGGTTTTCTGCTTGCAATTTCTGTTCTCGTTGTTGTGACAAGATATTTTCGAACACAGGAGTTTAGTGTGGGTTAATTCTCATATATAACATATGATGATTTAACAGAAAAACAAAAAGAGAAAGGTAATATTCTCGATTTTATATTTTACGTTATATTGTCATCTTTTCTCGACTTTTATTCTTATATCCGTCCTTAAGTCTGGTGCACAACTGGAACAGTACCTGAAAATACAGGTACATGGGAGTAAAAATAATTAATTTATAAGATGAAGTTCCAGTTATCCTTATTTGTAATTATACTTTCTCTTTTTTTTACTGTAACATTACATCAAGTTACTTACGAAAAAGAAACCGTCCATTTGTGATTTGTTAACATAGGTCGGAAATTTATATTTAGCGTGGAAGTATAGAAATTTTAATAAAACGCATATTTTTATACATTTTTTAACTTTACAATATTTGATATGTTATATAATTTAAAACATATCATGTGTTTTTATTCACGTTGTTAATCGATAAATGTCAATTTATTCGAATGTTTTCAACATTCCATGTACAGGGTGCATCATGTAAAAATAGAACACCTGAATATTTTTCAAATCTTGAAAGAAACGTCAATCAACAGACCTTTTAGTTTCACCATATTTCTCTCCTTGAACAGTATATCTTTCCTTTATGACATTTCTTGCTACCTTCAACATTAACAGAGATATTTAGGTGTTTTGTTTTACGCGACTCATTCTGTATAGTTTAACAATTTAAAACTGTAGTTAGAGCAATGTGTTCTAGGAGGCAAAGAATTTTTAAGTACAAATGAAACTTACAATTAGTCGAGATCGAATTTTTGTAAGTATGATACACCAAAAAACATCTTTATACATCTTCTAGTAATAATTTCTACTTAAATGGATATTAAAAATTTATGATTTCTTCTTATTCTAATCAATTTAAAAAATTCAGATTTTTAAATTTATCTCTTTACAATTTTATGCTTGAATTTCTCTCTCTCTCTTTCTCTCTCTCTCTTCTGACTAGATCTATTTAAAAAGTACGCTGCAACGTTTCTGTTCCACTTACATGTGAAGCTTCAATTGTGCTAGCATTAAGTTATTACTAGAGAAATTATAAGTATCACTATTTCTATAAAGAGTTTTTATTTAAATTCTACAATTATAATTTGAAAATCGTGCTCATAAATTGTGCCTTCGCAATGCCCCTTGAACACTATCAGTTTATGAATCAAAGATTTACATTCCGGTTAAGAAAAGTTGCTATTGGTTGGCAATTTGTAAATAGTAGGTTAGAGAAAAAGATCTAGGAACACGGATGTCATTCTAACACATGCTCGTGTACTTTTTCACGTGAAAGAAGAAATGTGAAAGTATATAAGGCATTCGTTCAAATAAGGTATTTTGCCTCTGCAAAGAAACTTTATATTCTTTTGTATAGTTAATTGTCTGTTCGAACATCAAAGATCTATTTTTAGTAATATAGCACTTACAATAAGGTAATGCAATAATTTGTAAGTCTTTTAAAAGGAAATGTTATATCGTTGATATTTTGAAAATGTGCGACGTAATTACTTAGTTAATAATTTATTCATGTACGAAGCAATAATCTAATACTCGTATTTGCTTTTTTTCATGTAATTAAGTAAAACAATCGCTTCAATAAAATAAAAAAACAAGTGAAGTTACTGAACGATGAAACGTTTTTAAAAGTATTGTCGCAAATTTTCAAATAATATGATAACGCATATAACGTTACTAATACCGTATATAAAAAGTCTGCTTTATAATAAAACACAATAAAATATTAATTAACTCCTTTTAACATGCGAGCGCATACGGCTATCGAATGTATTTTATCATGAAGTTCTCATATTAAATGAAGTTATAATTTTTTATTTAAGGATAACATATCATAATACATATTAAATTATTTGTAAATCAATTTTTTATAAAACTGGTTGCTCGAAAATATATAATCCGTCCGAAAATATATTTATACGATAGCGAAAAGAAAATAGCACTTAACATGCGTTGAACGTATTTTTAAGTTTTATAATCTTTATACAAATAAAACTGTAAAAAGATATTTCACTTATCATCTTTTATTTTACAAAAGATCCTTTAATAATTGTTTACAAAATTTCAATGATCCCGAAATATACTGTTAAAGTTCATGCTTTTAATAATTTTGCACACGTAACAGCTCTGTTTTAATAACATACTTTCAATACTGTATTATTTTACTTCCGAGGTCTGGAATAAATCTATGTTAGTTTTGGGTGGAAATTTGGATTTGGATTATTCGAAACAGCTGTAATTATTTTCGAAGCAATCTTTAATATAGCAACATAGTCAGTCTTACAATAATAAGCCAAAAATACAATCTATATATCGAGCTTCTGGAGAACGGGCGAAAAATGATTTCTGTTTTCCTTCGTGAAACGAATTGTAGGATCGAAAAGGATCGAAGAAAGGCCGCATCTCGCGGGAGAGAAGGAAAACACGTGACCATTTCGCCCGAACTCTTGAGACGAATTTTACAATTTTACATATAATTATATGATGTATCACGTTTCAAAACTGTAGGTCCTGTTTCTCCCACGATGCAGGTGTCGACAAACGAAAGAACGTTAAGGGAGAAAAGAATGTATATGGACCGCGTTCTCTTCGCCGCGGCAACGGAATGATATTTTGTTGGTCCTACTTTCCGTGAACCCTTCATTGAATCAATAGCTGAAAAATTGCAATCTAACAACGAGCGCAGAAATGTGTCATTATGCCGTTGAAATATTTTCCATCTGATCACTCTATCGACAACTTCATTATTTATAAAACTGAAAATGAAAAAAAATGTATATTTCATTAATAGACTGCGAACATTTATACTCTTACGAGAAATTTAAAAGAAATGTGAAAACGTACATAATGTAATGTAAAAACATATAAAATATCTAATGTAAAGCATTAGTTGTAACATTTAATGGACGAAACAAATGTTCACATAAGTTAAGATATAAAAACGTGGATCTGTACAAACATTCGCTATCTATTCATTAATAAGCCAATTTGTAAACGTTATATCCGAAAGAAGATAGTTTAAACGAATGAAACATTTTGAGCATGGTAAATGTGTCCGTTGAAAAGATGCCAGTGAGACGAGGGTTTGTTTCGAGTACACATTTCTGAGCTGAATGCGTCACGAGTTTCATCACAAATGAACCGTCCGATCTCCACGACGCCGATTCTCCTCGATCCACTCGATTCTCAAAGGCGGAGGCGAACGCTGAAACTCTATCACAAGAAGTTCCAGTTTTCTGGATTTTAAAGCGCATGAGAAAGAGTCGTGCGCGTTCGCAGAGATACGTGCGTTCAAAATACATCAAACGGTGCAAGAAAACGTCGACTTTGAACAAAATTGAAAAGCAGAGATCCGAGGGGAGATCCCTGTAATTAAGGCCCGACTATCGAGGCTTCTAACGACGTAATTCCATGAATTATTTTCCATAAATTGCTATTTCGATGATTATCCAATACATATTTCTTTCCTTACTTACACAGATACGTTATGATTTAAATCCCAGTGACGGATTACTTTATGAGAAAACAGACTAACTTCCCCCTCCTTAGTATTATCAGCACAATAATAGAAAACACGGTGTGTTGGTTGCGCGTTTTAACAAGGAATAATCGTCATAGTGAGAACCGTGTAGAGATTAGCTAGTAAAGTTCTAACTACGAATAAGATCATTTAAAAAAAAATTTTTTTCAAAGATCTTTGTTAAATATCGTCGGACATTAATTACAAATTACTTTCAGACGCAGATACAATTTCGGACCTAAATTATGACCAGGATAGGGAAAACGATCGATACAAATATATAGGTATATTATAATAGTTATTTGATGAAACATTTAAAGCCTTACATAAAATATACAGTATGATGTGTATCGTCACGCATGTATGATAAAATCGTGTGGTACCTGTGTATGTGTGTTATGTGTGTATGTGGTTTTATATCATTCGTTTTTCTCGTATAGAGAATAATTACGTTACACGTCGAACTTTATCAGAGAGCATGTATATATATATATATTTATTATACGTGTTCAAAAGACGTCTCAAAATATGCAGCCACGTTCTTTTTACGATCATTTTTTTTCGTTTTTTTATTATTATTTCTATCTTTTTCCCTTTTTTTCTTTTCGTTAATAGAGCGGAGATTGGTATATGTCCTTGAAATTGAGATACAGTATTCAGTGTACTCTTGGACTGAGACTCGATACGGCAGTAATAGTAGTAATAGTAATAATAATAATTAATAATAATAATTAATAATAATAATAATATAATAATAATTCTTATAAATTCTTACACTTCTTCGTACCGATAGACTCGAAGAATGTTATCGACTTACTTTATTAATTATTTATTCATTTATTTATATTTATATTTATATATATATATAATATGTATAGCTCGCCCGTGTCCGTAACTTTTTTTCGTTAATAGCGATCTTTTTTTTTATCATATATAGATATATCGGTATACAGAGCTAGTATCAAATTCTAACAGAATCGATGCTATGTAAAAATTGTTCCAACCGTTTCGGAGAGATATGCATTTCACTCTGCATCTACTCGTTCTTTTCAGAGTCATTTTCTTCTCTTTTCTTTTCGTTTAATGTACCTTTTGCTCTTAGATTTCTTTTCTTGTTTGTTTCATCATTCTAGACAAATTAGCTCAACCTCATGACATTATTAAAAACCTTGTTTTCACGTCATCGTCATGATCTTCATCATCATCATCATTATCCATTAGGAAATTCATTTGTCTTTGATTCGACAGATCGGTCGCTTAGCGTGTATCTCTTACATTAAATTATACAATAATTAAAGATCTAGAAAAATTCGATCTCGATTGTGAATTTTCTATTTAAAATATACTGATACTCAATTTCTCACAGAATTCACGCATAGAAAATGAAGTATTAGTTTCACACCATCATTCATTCCCCTAAGCACAATTAAAATGGAATATATCTCGTTACAAAATAAAAGAAATTGATAATTTCAATAAAAATTTAAAAACATTTTTACAGAGCATTAAAGTTCAACTCTAAATATCGATTTAAATAATTATTCGCTTAAAGCAAAATTTCATTGTTTATACATATATAAAAAGTCTATTGAAAACTACGCTATATTCTTTTTTTTATATCGTAGCTCTAACATTAAAATCATGACAACAAAAAAAGATAGCATATCGTTGGTGAATCGTTGCAAAAGTTATTAATTTTTTCTTTTCTTAAGCTATTCACCAATAATTTTCTTTTTCCTTTTCTTTTAGGCAGTTAGGCGATTCAGTACTTTCAGTGGTGAAAATTAAAAAAAAAATTACTTATCTAAAATAATACAGCGAATCCTGGTACACAGAGTGTACAACAAGCTTATTATCCAGCTATATCGTTTAGGCTGGCTACTGTTAAGGTGGTCTTTAAGTTACATATAATCAATAATAAAAAAAAGACACGTTCTCGATAAGAAGGAGATACACGTAAAAAGTAACACAGTCGTTTGTTTTCTTTCAGCCTTTTGATATTCAGGGTTTCATCTAATAAATTTTTCTTCCCTTGTTTATAAAGCTGATTAGATTATCATTGCCATCGTACTCTATTTAAATTACAGTAAATGGTACTATTTTAGTGTGTAAAATGTCACTGCATATATATAATATGTACCTATATTGTATATATGTATTGCAGCAGTAATAGTTCTCGATGTAAGTAGATAAAAGTAGCAATTTGCTGGTCAATGCAGAATCATTAGACGACCCGTCTTTTTTATCGTATGTATAATTTCATTTTATATTCGATAAGTACGAAATATGATGTTTAAAAAATAAAAGATAAAAAAGGAAGTATGAAATTATTAAGAGATCGTCCAATAAGTCTAGCATCTACCAGATTCATTTAGTCTATCATATATGAAAATGAATCTTATGTTTTGGTCAGTGTGAAAAAATAAAAATAATAATTCTTATATTCTGCAAACTACTGTGGACCACGTCAAGATTGATATTGTTTCCTTATATTTGGTTGTATTTTTTGTTTTTACTTTTGTTTCCCTCTGGTTCACATACATGAATGAACCTGTACGTGTATTTTCACGCCCACTCTTTCACTCGTGAATTCCACTGAAGAATTCTTTCAGCGCAAACAGACGGGAGGAGAGAGGCATACAGATGAATTCTGGGGAAACGAGCCTTCTTTTCTCTTTTTTTTTGGTTGAATTTGACTTAAACTAAATATTTCGAAATCCTTATTTTTCGTTTCTGTTTTTGTTGTCTTGCTTTTTTTGTTTTCTTTTTCCAAATTAATTCGTCATCTGCATAGCATGATACTTTACGGATATTCGTCACATAATAATCAAGCGTCGTATAGCGCAACAAACGTAGTAGATCTCTGGATAGTGAGGAATAATAGAGTACTTATCTGCAAAATTCTTGATCTTCACGGGAGATATCAGTGTTTTACATTTTTTATATATATATGTATTTTTATGTATATACGTATATTAAAATTAGCTAGCGCCGCTAATTCAGCTCGATTCTTTTTCTTTAGAATCTGAAAGCAAACAAAGGAGGCTCGGTCAATCGAAAGGACGCGCGAAATATTTGACTGGGCAATTGAATATTTCGTTACCGTTTGCGGGTAACAAAGCGCGCAACGACAAATAATTTTTTTTCCAGGAACGATACAAGCTAGAGAACGTTTTTTTTCTGTTTTTATTTACCGCTATCGGATTTGTCTTCGGATGTTCCATTTGTCAGTTCAGGCTCTTTCTTCTTCTCCCCCTCCTCAGATTCAACGCTCGTCGCTTTTTTCTCTTGGCTTTCTTGGCTGGCCGCCTTTTTATCCTTCGTCTTTCCTTTGGCTGGGGTGGCTGGCTTCGGTTTTGGCTCGAGACTCGGATCCAGCACGATCTTACCAATGTTCTTACGGTCATGCATCTTCTGCATGGCTTCCGGGACGTCCTCCAAAGCCCACGTAGAATCTACCATAGGCTTTATTTGACCATCGTTCCATAAGGCGAACACTCGTTCTACTGCTCGTCGCACGAACGCGTGGCTACCATGTTGATACATCAAGTGGCGCAGATTCAACCCAGACAGAGTTTTATTCTCGTCAAACAGTTTGATGGGGGATACCTTGTCTACTTGCCACCACTGTAAAATGATAAACATGAAAGATTTTGAACATTGATGTAATATATTGTCATACATAAGATAGCCCAAGTCTGTTTTGCAATTAAATGCATTTCCAAAGATTTTATAAGGATGAGATTATTGTGTTAAAATAATTTCATTTATTAGTATACATGTATATATATCGTGGTTTATTAAAGAGAAAAGTAAATGATTTTGAAATATTCATTCTCTAATTTATATTTAAATTACCTAATGGATCTCTAAAAAGCCTCTCATCCTTACATAAGTACTTAATTTCCTTGACTTCGTACCTCCTGGATTAAGCGCGTTTACTGATTAAACTACTGGTCCTATTCATAAATTAGTTACCGCTATTACAAGGAGGAAATAACTCCTTGTACAACGATGCGAAGAGAGGAAGAAAAAAATAATAAGGTTAAATTTCTGTGACGTACTGATCGCGCTGCTGAGAAGAAGCTTTTAGTCTCTCCGGTGACCACATTACTTGATCCATAAAGGATATATTTCCCCATTGGTTTCAACAAAGCGTAACCCTTGTTGCATTCTTCGCCGCAAAGGCAATCCAGAACGATGTCTACGCCCTCTGGGGAGATCCTGTAGAACAAAAGAGAATCGAAACGGCCGATAAAGAATCCTATGATATATAAACACACCATGAAGGAAAAAAACGATAAATTATAGAGTTCGTTACACACTTCCTGACTTCGTTGCTATAGTCTGTGCCTCGTTCCAAGAGGTGGTCGATGGTGCCAGCTGCTTTCAGGGCTTCGTGCTTTGATTTACTGCACACACCAAAGATGGTCACGTCTTTCACGGTCTTGGCCAGCTGGACCACTGCCTGACCCTAAAACAGAATTCATTAAATGAATACTAATAACTCAAGATAGGAAAAAGGAACTATCCTTCATTAGTACGTTCAAATGATAAATTTGAGATTGGATATAGCAAATACGCGTAAATTTCAGCTTTCTAAAGTACACAGAAACCGCGTATGATTCGAAGAATTATTCAAATGCAACATTCCTTATTCAAGACTAAAAGTTCTCGATTCTAATGTTCGCATCTAAATTCCGTAGCCATCGTGTTTTACTAATCTTTTAGAGATCTCTTATCGCCTCTCTTCTCTCACTAAAGGAAATTTTATTTTCTGTTAACATACTTGAACAAAACTCGTTAACTCCGTGGTACGAGAATTTTTCACGGTGTAAAGGATATAGCGGCGAGTTATATCTTTTAAAAACTTCAGAAGCGGCGGCCAGGGGCGCGCTTAAATTATTTTTAGTTGCCCGGCTGTTCGTATCGTGTTCACCAAACTCGTAATCCCATTATGGTGGCAGAAGGCAGAAAAAGCGTCTTCTGAAGTCTTTTCATTGCGCGACCGCGAAAGAACAGCCGGGGCAGGACACACGATGAGGAAGAAAAAATTGAAGCGGAGCTGCTGGAGATTTTCTCAACAGAAGCAGCATTCATTATTTCCGAGAATCAAGAGAGCTGACCGCCCTTCTCTCTTCTCTTCTCCTTGTCTCGCCACTCTGACCGTTCTGTCGAGAATTCGATACCCAATAACGTTGACCAATCCCAGAGCCTCGAGTGGCGCGGCGAAAGGAACAGAGACAGGACGATAGGTTCGAAGGGAAGAGAAGCAAGAATTTAAGAAAACGAAAAAATCGAAGAAAAGAGGTAGCAAAAAGGGAAAGAGCGCGGACGAGGGCCAGAATGTTAAGAAGCCACTCTACATTGTACGTCATAACGTAACACATTGCCAGCCGTTTAGAAGGAATCTCATTTTCTACCATCATATTATTCATAATTAGACTGCGGATATTTATACAATTTCATATTTTTATAAATATAACTAAAAATAAAGACGATCGTATTTCACGTATTAAATGTTATAACCAGTGTTTTGGATACTTTACATATTTTTGCATATTCCGTGCTTTGTGGCGCCTTTAGATTTTCACCTAAATGCATAAAAATCCACAGTCTATTTATAATAAATAATATTTCGTTCCCCAGCTAACAATGCACAACAGATTCAGGTAGTTTATACGAATCAATCTCTTAAAGTAGAGGCTGTTGTAAAAGTTTTATGTAAGCAGATTAAAAAACAAACAAAATGTGTTAAAAATTTGTATAATATATCATGTATAAATATCAGATCAATCAATTTCCCCTCGTAAAAACGTCCTAATAATATCGAAAGATTCCGAAAGATCAAACTTTCTAGAAGTTTCTCGATGTTATCGCAATACACATCTCTTCCAAACGACATTTCCTCAAACCACCACCACCACCACCACCACCACCACCACCACCACTACCACTACTGTAAAATTCTTCACGCATCATTGACAGCAACGAACATATTTCATGCGGTTAAGTCGAACGAAACGCCGCGAGTATACGAAACCAGTTAGTTCGACAAGAATATACGTAACTAGGGGATGGCAATACAGGGCAAAGGAAAATATGAGCTGATATGGTGTGGTAGCACCAGAGAGTTCGAAGAAAGAGGAAAAGTCCGACGTGATCGGGAAATGCAATCTTTCAAGTCAAGTGCTTTTTCTAGCTTTCCTCGTCTACGTGACTTGCCTAAATCCTTCTCCGACGATGATACACGCGGAAAAGCGTATTTGAGGCACGCGTCGACAATCTTAAGTTTTAATGAAATAACGAATCTGTACAGATTTCTGTCTCTCTTCTTTCACTTTTTTTTTTTGTCAGAGAACTTAAGCTATTTGAATTTTTTATGTAAAAGAACAAATAACATTTACCCAATAAGACAAATAATTTTTCTGTGTCTTTAAAGCGATATAAGAATCTTTGTTTCGGTGGGTTTTATTTTTCGATAAACCGAAGAATGACGTAATAAAGACGCGCACAGGGATTCGAGTTCAAACTGGTTATCAGAAGTGAATTTCTTGCCTGATTAAAACGGCATTACATAAATACTTAAAATCGAGATGCGATAGTTTGACGGGATTAGGTAATCAGGATTGGGTCGTCGAAAGATAAATCCGAAATCGGTATATCCAAGAATCCTCCCGATACAGCCAAAAAAAAAAAAAACACATTTATCAAATCATACATTCTACATTTACACCCTTAAACATTATTAGACAATAATTTCTATTTACATCGCTGTCACTTACATCTATTCGTTCGTTCTTTAATAAAACCACGATATTAACCCTGAAGTTGGCACACGGAGGCCTTTCATAATCGTAACAGGATACCGGTTTTGGTTACTGCATTGCAAACTAATTGCAAGTGGAAAAATTCCTTAACGTTTCTACGCACGTTTGAACTCTGAATACTCTGAAACTACATACCAAGTATTTCAACTATTGTACATATCAAGTATTTCACTGAATTTTTCCAGAATCATTTTACGTATTCAAAATATGTAAAAAAATTCTCACAACTGAAAGACCGCGGTGCGATGTACGTCAGACTCAGATACATTACAATTAGTTAGGGCCACCGATTCAGCTCGATATTCCTTTCCTTTGGAATCTGAAAGTTAATAACATTAATAATGATCCTTTATAATGCGATCAACTAAAAATCGAACTGGCCACAGTACTCGTTCGTGCAAACGGGGCTTAAGAGCCAGCGTACAACACGTACTGACGGTGGTAGCATGACGGTAGTGGTAACAGTTGTGGTGGTGTGGTCTCAGACGGGCGCGGCCCGTCACGGTGGTCGATGAGAGAACGAAGGGTTGCTTGGCAACCCTCACACCCCTGTCGTTCCGTGCACCAGCGGCGGCAGCATCCCCCGTAGATTTTCGTCGTCTCAACTTCCAACGATGCTACGCGACGCGTATAGACCAATGAGTGGGGCGGGGTGAAGGGCAGAGTAGAGGGGGGGTGAAGTAGAGTAGACTAGGAGAGAGAGGGGTTGCGGAGAGAGGGAGGTAGGAGTCGCGGGGGCGATGTAGTTAGCTTCGAATGTAACCTGTTGAGCCGTATTGATCCCGACGTACCTAGCCGGCTGCTCCCGCCTTCTCCTTCGACGACATTGAGAGAGAAAGCGTTGCACGGATGTGACTCGAGCAGACTTCGCGAAAGGGGCAGTAACCTTGCATCGTGTCGCGGACTCTCTCTCTCTCTCTCTCTCTCTCTCTCTCTCTCTCTCTCTCTCTCTCTCTCTTTTTCTCTCTCTATCTATCTATCTCGATGGGTCGTAATTGCCGCGCGATCCTATCCCTCTTCCTTCCGCTTTTCCAAAACGCGATTTTCCCTCCCCAGGAGTAACGACGAGACACGGTGAATGACTTTTTGGATAAATCTTTCTCCACGTTGAAGATGGGACGTTTATAATGGGAGGACGCTTTTAATTTTCGGATAGAAATATCTCGTGATTTTCGTTGGGGGACGAGATGTCTGATGGTTCTGATTTTGGTGGTAAGGGCTGTGATAGGTACTTGTATATTTAATTCTAGGAGAAGCTTTGATTTTGCGTAAGCGTTAGTTGCGATTACATTTCCCTTGTTTTATCGTGGTAGTCGCAGTATTCGCAAGGTTTTGGTAACTAGTCTAGGGATATTTTTAATGTTATCGAAAGAAGATAGGAAAAAAGGTGAAACATATGCTATTCTTACTAACGCGTTAGAACATTTTCCCTCTTTTCTCTCTCTTTCAAAAAGCATTGTAAATCTTTGATAACTAGGAGAGCTTGAGAAACGTTTAATCAAATATACTTCGTTAACAATGAAAGAAAATGTGATAATTCTCTTCGATCTTTTTACGTAACGGAACCTAAGTACAAATAAACAAGTAAACCGCGCAACAAATAATTGCGTATCAACTATATCAATCTATATGATTAACGAGTAGCAAACGATCACTTAACGGTTGCATAAAACGTTTTAACAGCCTAACAATTAATTCGATCATCTTCAATTCTCCAGAGCAAGATTTTACAATGTTTCTTTATCATTCTCTCCTGTCGTCTCCGTCTTTGACGCACAGTGCGGTTGTCTCTTGCAATATTTTTCACGTTAGATAATTGTGGCGCTTTTTATCGCTACATCAAAGAGAAGAGATGACTTACCACACCACCGCCGGCGCTGTGAAGCACGAGACTCTTTCCAGGCGTCAAATTGGCCAGTTCGAACAGCAGTATGTAAGCAACAGTGTAGTTCATCGTGATCGCCGCTGCATCGAGGTAACTCATTCCGGCTGGTAGCGCGAAAACGGAGGTGGCCGGCACGGAGACGAGCTCTGCCCACGCCTTGTGATCAGGAAGTGCGACCACTCGATCGCCCACCTGAAAATAAGTAGTCAAATGTTTCCTGTACATTAACTTTATTACCATCTCTCTTTTTTTTATCTTTAAAATTAGTACTGTCTTCGTACGCTTTTATAAATCGATTTTATTGACCCTGCCGCAGTCCTTGAATATCTACGTCTCACTCTCGCTTTGCTTTCAATTCGGAGAAAGATTTTCAATGTTTTTTTGAAACTGTAGCATTGGCAGAAGAAATTAAACATGTATCAATAACGATTCTCTTATATTTTCCAAAAATCTATGAAATTTCCTAACGATAGAAAAATACAATTCTGTTATAAATAACGCAAAAGACACAGCAGGCTTAATACGTATGTTTAATACATATGCTTCTGACGACTGTTTGGTGTAATCTCATAATATTCTAAAAATTTCTCGTTTGTGACTGTCATTTGTGACAAATTTGAAGTTAGAGTTAGGTTTTATGTTAGGTTCAGGTTAGGTTATACATTGTATTAAGTTATACATTAACACGTATAAAACGAACGAAGGTTACAGATACTATAGATACTTTCACGCGATTTTGAATGATGTAACGTTCTTATAACGATTGGTATCAAGCCCAGGGCACATAACACATATAGATTATGTAACAATTCGGCAATTGAATTTGAAAAGCAATTCCATTCGACTTGATAAAAATTTCAGATTCGAAAAATTGCGCTTTATCCCTCTTCCCTAGCAGAACGAAATAGGGATCCGCTTCGTATCCCCGAATTTAAAAGGTATCGACTTCCAACTCCCTCTATTTACACCCTCCGTCGTATCCGCACCCCAAAGCATATTTCCTAAATTTTCCAAATCTTTTTACGAACCTATCACGATCAAAGAAGTATTACAAATTATTATCCTCGCATCGCTTCTTCATCGATCTTCAAATATCTGTACAGAGGGGATAACGCTTGCCATCGTTGCAGCAACAGCGTGATATAACGCATCCCGATAATTCCTTGAAACAGCGATTAACCATCTTCAAATGAGAACCCCTGCGGCAAGGCAGATTATCCCATAAAGAAGCGAGTAAATGAATAAAACAGAGAGAGGGAAGATCGCCACATATAAACCCAACAATGCCAAGAACTCGAGGAAGCGAGCTAGAGGGGAAGGAAAGGTCTGGGTTAGAGGGCGCTGCGTGCTCGAATATTCCATCTCGAAAAGCTTCCCACTTTCACGTATATGCTCTCTATACAGGATGTTTCAAAAATAGGTGGCCAAGCTTCGCTACTGTATTCTACTCTCCCTGAGGAAGGGAAAATGTTACATAAACATTAGTCTCTGGAAAATCTTCCTCTTCGAGATATAAATACTCCTTGTTTGTTTCGAAATTTTACGTGCGTATGCTATTACGCATAACGATGGCTCATGAAAATATCCAAACATTTACCATACGAAATTTCTATACATATACTGTAATTTATTAGGCAAAACATTTTGCAAAGTCAATTTCAAAATTAGAACATTAGAAAAGCGTTAACTAAGGAAATTTTATCGGCATTATTTGCTTTATTTATTCGTTTCTCGATAACAAACAACTTTACGCGTGTAATTTATTTCTTCAAAACTCTGCCGGTTTCAAAAGTTAGAAATTCGATTGCAGCCACGTATCCAAACAACGAAACCGGAAATTTCTAAAGAAGCGGAGAAGCGATCAGTTTGACTCGTATTACGTGTTATTTATATTATTTATATTACAAGGTAATATTTCTGAAACATCCTGTATATGCTGTATAGGCTGGCCGGTCGTTTACACGCGCTGCTCGGATATTTGACCCTAAAGCCTTAAACCTGGCATCTTCTCCTCGGTTCTCCCCCTCGTGACCTCGAGCAGTTTCGCGAGTCGCGAAAATAGACCACCCCAAGATGCGAGAGACAGAGAGAAAGGAGGAAGAATAGAGTTTGGAGAAAGAAGCGTTTTCCTGTGGCGTCTACCACAGTACCCAGCTCGAAGAGTACCGTGGGACTCCACCCTTGCGGAAAGATTAGTGGGTGAAAAATTCAAGGACGACGCGATGGACTGAACGCGGAACGACTATTTCGAGAACGAATTTTCCTTCGGGCGGGCTACCGCTTTGCCGCGAGACGTTTTCTGTCTGAGAGTGAAACGATCGCTTTTTCTTGCTTCATAATGAGCACCGGACGCGTTTTTCGTTGAGAAACCTTTTCCCTTTGACGGCTTTTTTCCTTCAGTTTTTTTACCGACTTGAAGGAATGGTTGAGCTCGTAGAAAGAATTCTGTTTGCTTACGAGAACGAAAATATAAATTATGACTGACTGTAACATCGATTGCGTGTATTTATCATAAAGCGAGTAAAACAGGAATAAACACGTACATACATTTTCTTACGTTCCGAATGACAAACGAACGGTTGAAAATCATATTGGTTTGAGTCAAGCTTTTGAGAATCTGGCTTCTCAAATGTGGAGTCTGGGAGTCGCGTATTTCAACTCGTCAAGGTATCACCCTCTAATCTCACAGTCAATTAAATTACAATTCTATTCTCTGTCGGAGTACGTTTCTACAATTTAAAGGAGTGTAACGATTCGTGGGTAACGATAAACGCAGAATATCATTTTATGAAAAATATCAGTGAGCTAATTTATTGCGTTAGTATTCTCAATGCTTCGTGTGTATCTTAATCGATAGGTCGTAAATGTTTATGCTGCTCTATATTTTTACGAACGTAATTAGAGAAATGGAATATCGATAGAAATTTGTTTTGCCTAAATACAACGAGCGTTCAAGTACTTTAAATATCGTATATATTGCTGCATGTTGTACATAGATTTTTGGAATCTTAAATTTCTCAAAAGTGCATCAACAGCCGCAGTTTATCAATCGAGTCACCACAATCTACTCCAAGTTATTTTTATCGGAAGAAATTTCTCTCCGTCTCGTTAAATACGACAATCAAAAACTGAAACGGTTAATATTTCACGGATAACCACGTGGCGTCCGGGGAAAAACGACCATGGAAGAAAGATGATTCGACAGTATAATAACGGTCCTAAGCGTGGCGTCGCTTTTTCCTCAGTGGACACAATATTTTCCATGAGACAACGTTGCGTTGGCTCGATGTCGCTGGGAAATATTAGACGTCGTTTCTGTCCGGAGGCAACCATGGAAAAATCGATAGGAATCGAGCCAGCTCAAAGGAATAACTATCGAGACTAGAGTATATTACGTTGCAGGTGAAAAGAACGAAAGTACACGCCTCTTTTTTTCCCTTAACACAAATTTGCATTTATTATCATATCAAGCGATTCTTGAGCCACCCTTTCATACATATTTTAGGGGATTGTTGATGCAGATTATACGGTGTTATGCCACGAATAAAAGAGCTACACACAGGTAAATATATCGTTTTAACACTGACCTTACCAGACCTGGGTCACATGAACGGTTTCAACATTTAATTTAAAATTGTACATTTATTGTTATTTCTATTGTTCGTCTAACTTTATGTAAATCCTGCTATTAACAAAAATTGAGAAATCGATTAATCAGATAATATAAGAATTTACATCAAGTTAGACGAACAAAAATAATAACGACGAATGTGCAATTTTAAATTAAATTTTCCAAACGGTCACCTGACCGAGTGTGGTAAGGTTAGCATTAAATCGCTGATAAACATTTACCTATTAAAAAACTTTTGTTCAAAGCATGAAAGATGTTCCAAGGTTGGAAGTACACCATGAGCATAAATCAAAGAAGAATGTACTTAGAAGTGCGTGCTAATTCGAAGGGGAAAGACTATGGAAAAATAAATAAATAAAACAATTCTTCGTGAAGATTTTTAGAAATTATTTCACCAAGTGTACGATGAATCGTTTGAAATTCTTCGTTTGACATTGATAAGCAAGGGTGATGATACTTCGTTGAAGATTTGAATTTGATGGTTCGCAGAATTTGAATAGAGCGTTGAGAGTTGAGAATAAGTTAAAGATAACTGCTTTTTAAAGACTCTATGCCGATAAAACAACTGACAAAGCTGGATGTAAAGTTTTCTGGCTGGGATGTTGCTTGCTTCACTTACTTTAAAGTTCTCCACGCCCTCGCCAACTTGCTCGATGTCACCTGCGCACTCGGATCCCATAATGAAAGGAGTTTTTGGTGGGGAATCGATAGCGCCCTGTCTGGCCATCAGATCTTGGAAATTCAATCCGCTGAAAAGACATAGAAATACATTTTATTAAAAAAAACCTGCTATTAATGTAAACACTCTATGTACGCATTAATAACAGGTACAATGTCGAAGATAATTCAATGCATTAACAAACTACCTAAGTCTAAATGTCCTAATACTTATGGTTAGCAGTGTACATTTTTTTTCGCGACTCCGTAAAACAACTAAAAACACGAGCCGCGAGTACGATCGATGATATGGATTAACCGTATGACGTAGGTATAAGTTTTTAATACTTTCCAACAAACCGACGCTATAGTCAGAAAAAAAAGAAAAAAAAACGAGGGCTAATTTCGTAAATCTATTTTTAGTGCAACTCCTCATAGGTATCACTGTCTTATCGCGACAAGTATATTTAATAGATATAGTTATATACCATAGTAAATTTATCCTTGATATTCCGAACGATTACGCCTGAAGAAGAGACGATAGTCCTGCATCGTCACTAAAATTCTCTGCAATTGCCCTGCATTGCCGTTATATTCTGTGATAGCATCGGGACAAAAAAATAAAAGTACTGTACCACTTAGCAAAGCTTATCGCATTATGCAGTAACGGGTACTGTAGACACGCGTGCCTGTCCGCTTCTCACGTAATAACGTCGGAAAGGCGGCAATCGATGCAGATAAAATATTCGTGGGCAGTATTCGCGCCGCTTTTCCAGGAAGCAACCTGAACGAGCGGCGTCAGTACTATAGGAAGCACTGATAAAGCATGTACCGGCGTTGTTTCACGGTCCCCGGCGTGGTCGCCACGAGAGAGACACCGGTTGTGCGTTGCGTGCGACGCCAGGCGTCGGTCTAGGCGTCGTGGCGCCTCGACTTACCCTCCCCGTCTGTCAGTCGCCACGTAGGGTTAAACAGAAGCTCGAAGGTAACCGCACACGTGTATTTATACGAGGCGAAACGGAGGCACAAGTCGCGTGGGACTGCACACGCATCTGAAATGTTCTATTTCAGCCCCTTTTAAAATCCCTTAAGCCGCGTTCATATTAGTCACGTTGTTCTTTATTCTGCGTGTACAGTGGCTACAAAAAGTATTCGTACGCGGCTGCATTTATTATTTTTTTTTTTTACATTATCTTTACCTTTTCTTTACATTAACTTTATTACTTATTCTCAGTTCATGTTGAATCGTATTAAGCAAATGGTGAAACTTCTCTACGGATCGTTTGAGACGATCTTTACATTTTTCCTCATCTTTTACGATTCTTTCAACAGAGTCTTCGCCGAGACTTCTTCCTCGTTAACTCTCCCCGTAACAATATCCGTCGAGAATGACGTTTGTTTCTAATAATTTCTGTTTCGAACGTTCATGCGATCGCGGCTTAATGACGCGCAACACTCACACAGACAGAGGCGGCGTAGTGTTACACCTCACGCGCGTGCATTCACGTGCGGCTCTGTCGCCTCCTCGGGACTCGTACTCGAGACTATCATTCCCCGGAACTCCGGAACTGGAAAAATTCTCTCTCCCTCCGAACAGTCTCTATTTTTATCCTTTACGAGCGTACGCGGCAAAAGAATTGGTATCGACTCGGTTGGCGTGACTGGATTCGAATATGAATGTTTCTCGTTTGTTACGAAACTGCGGCCATGTACATTTTAATGAGAGCGAAAGATTCTTTTGATTTTTCTTTGTCAAGATCTTCGATAACATTTGCTATTATATATATTAATTTCGTGTTAAAATATAGTTCAAGAGATTTAGGAGTGAGCGAAAAAAGGAATACTTCTCCCTAGCTTAGGTTAATATTTGACATAGCTGGTACTATCTCCAGGTAGACTGACCTCGCAGACGTAGCTGTCCTTGGCCTCGGAAAAAGCCAAAATTAGAAATGGCACTTAGTAACGCGGAGAAAGAGATTGGAGAATGTTCATACAGAAAGGGAAGTGATGGGAAGTGGTAGAAGTCTGCTGTACAGTTGTCTGGAACGGAAATGGGATAATGCAATTGTCCCTCCTATCAGCGGGGGATTACTCAGTTCTCTACAAATACACTCAGGGATACAGGAATTTTAAGCATGCGAACAGTACACTTGCGCATGGCTCGCTTTTCATAGCCTCGGCTGTTACTTATTGTTAGAGTTAATACTAATCTAATGCGGCGAAAATGATATCGAGAAAATCATCGAAATTTCCTGTCGAGACCATTATATGTTAAAAAATTCCAAAATATAAATTGATCGAGAAGAAAGAATTATAAAGTTTTATGTTAGTGTGATGTTAGGTCAATTTCCAAAATACGTAATTCCAAAGTAAGTAATTATAGGAGAAAAATCGAATCAAATTGCGCGGGAACATTGAATTCTCCGCTACCATTTTCTCATCGTCCATTCTCTATTTTCTAGGACGCCATTGGTCTGGAAACGAATTTTTAGCGAGTTCTCTGATTGCGAGATGTATGATAAAGCTTTATCGATGACCTGTGTGTGTCACATAATTTCCTGGGAATGACCAGCGCGATGAATCATTGCGCTTGAATCGAGAAATATCACGCAAGAGCGATAATAGACGAGAAAATTGTCATTGTTATCTCAATAAAAAATATTTAAAACAACAGGCCAGGAAATTTCTGTCGAATAATCATATCGTTCAATGTTATTCTGCTAAAAAGTTGTGTGTAAAAATTTACTTTTATCAGATAATTATTCAGAATCGAACGAACTAAAAGTAACAATAGTTTAGTAACTGGTAGTCAGTAATTTTCCATTATTTCAGTTAAATGTAATAATTAAAATCAAATAATTAATCTCCAAATTATACTCTCGACATTAACGAATCGCACAGGTCGTCGATTACGATGTAGTATAACGTAATACATGTCCTTAAAATATCATATGTCACATATTATACATATATAGTATGTATGTATTATGTTCCTGCAATTTGCAGCGAGTCACGAATCTGTTGGTCGAATTATCAAGCGCAACATACAAGCAGATCTCGTACAACAATTCTATACGTAATTATATATACGATTATGTATACAAAAAATGGTCACTAATACGTTTCTTTGTTTGTCTCGAAATTACGTCAGAGTTTGCCTTATGTTCTGTATAAAAAAGTAAAAGTACATTTTATATTCTACTAGATTCACGACTAATTCTGATATGATCAGTCATCGGACATTTCAATTAAATTCTTGGAAGTTTCTTCAATAACAAAATATTCTTTCTGCTTGGAGGAATTCATTCTATCGATACACGTTATTTCCATGTCATTTGATAAAAGCCTCGCGTCTATGATGAAAGCAGCATTCAAGATGAAAGCGGCCTGATCGCAACGAATCATGGAACGCAATAATTTCACCCGCTAAAGTTATCGACAGCAAGGAAATAGCATCGAGTTACGTTTCACTTTGTTGCGGATTTAATGGATTTCACCAGACCAACTTCATTTTCTCAATTTATGAATTGAACTAACTGTAACGGATAAAAAAAGTCATAAATTTTATATTTCATGCTTCGATTCTCATCCGATACGAAGGAATATTGGAAATAAAAGCATACATCCACGTCACAAGTGGCAGCACTGTTTCCGTTAACCAATGTGGATACTTCTATGTAAACAGAACGATACAAGTTAATCCTTCGGCGAACATATACACAGAAAGACATCATGGGTAAATATTCTATCGAGTAGAACAAACATGGCGGATTCACTAACGTCTCGTCGCAAAGAAACGAATATACGCGCTTGAACGAACAAGATCTTCCCTCTTATTCCTCCGTGTAACTTGACCCGTCAATATTACAAAGTTAAAAGGAAGGAACAAAGGAAATGGTACGAAAAAAGGATAGTACGAAACTGCACTGTTTGAAGTAATAGGAGAATCGCTACTATGAACAATTTTATTCTAACCAAGTGAACAAAAGGAAGATTTAGTTGAAGTCAATTATTAAGGAAAGACGTATACACGACGACTATGATGCGTGATCTTCTAATTATTTTTTTGAATATATATAGTTACATCTAATGATATAGTTTTTGATTCTGTATAATGAAAATGCTGCTTAATGCGTCATTATCACCGACAACCGGACAAATTGTACGTGATTCAAAGCCGATCGCGTGACACAAAACATTTTCATTCACTGAAAGGCGCTTAATCGGCCATTACATTCCATATGATTTATCGCTTGTTGTTTTCAATCGTTCGACGATTCAGATTTGAAATATGCTGATTCGATACATTGACTCACGAAGGTATTCGATATAGTGAGCTTATCGTAGAAAGCTATCATGTATACGTATATTATCCGAGTTATACGATACATGTTAAGATTTTATTAAACATTGTGATGAGACATTATCATGATTATATTGGTAAAATTTGGAATCAATCCGAAAATGTACATAGAAGTTACAAGACATACACAGCAAACATGAACTTGATAAAAAATATTAATATAAAGTATGAATTGTTGTATGAAGTTGTCTTGAATATATATAATAAACAATTCCAGGAAACTTTACCGATATAATCATAATAATTGAGTCTTATTATGGTACTAATGAAAATTCAAAATATTTCGTACAATACGCATAATATATTGACAAAAGGCTGCTGTGTATGTACAAATATTTGCGTAAGTCGCTGTATATTCCGTAAATCATAATCATCATAATTCAAAATTAATTCGAACAATGCGTTTTATCGTTTACACATGTGCGCACGTAACGTGTTTCTACGTTTTGACAAATATTCATTTGTTTCAGCGCGGAAGTATTAATTACGCTAGAAAGCTGTACAGGCGTAGACAATTTTGTAGGAGTTATAAAATTTTGCAATCCAACGATTTCCTCCCTGCATTTCATAACGAGGAACAGTTATTTTCCTTCGCTTTTTGTATAATTGCCAGACAATTTCTGGAGCGTAACACGAATCGCATACCGGAATTCAACCGAAGATGGAATTCAGCGCTAAATCGAACGGGAATATCAAAATACCAAATATAGTTACTGGATGATAAGATACGAGAGTACCCTGCATTTTAGTTATTGCATAATTCAGTTCAAGAAACTCGTGATCAGTGAACTAGTATGTTAATTCTTTCAGAATGCTTTTAAGATTCTTATAATCGATAGAAACAAGCATCTAGAACCTAGTTCGTGATGCCTATATATAATCATTTATTTTAGTTTACATTAAATCATAACGAATAATAGAATAACATAACATATATATTATATCATATATATTATCAGAATAGTCTATCATATATTACGATAGAATCATGTATTATAATTTTCAAATTCTCGTTATGACAGTTTATAAAGCTTCGATTATCAATGATTGTGTCATTTACATGAATGTAACCATCAAAAACGGATTTCTTCCATTCTGATATTAAAATCGAGCATGAAACGAGTTCCCAGCAAAGGGCGAAAGGGAAAGGTTCCAGGAGTTACGGGACTACTACGTGAGGCACGATTCGCGATCGCTTAATTCCTCTAAATTGCATGGAATTGAGGGGAATAATTTTCTCCATTCTTGGCACCGACCAATTGTACGGGAGGAAGAACGGCGACCATCGTGGACGACGACATGCAACAACGCACCCCAGGGTCACGCACACCATGTGCGCGAATAAAAGAAGACAGTTAGAGGACCCAGAGAAAGGGAGACCATAGGACGGAGGGGAACAGAAAGCGAAAGGGATGGAGAGTGCGAGGAGGACGAACGAAAAGGGAGCGATGAAGTAAAAACATAAAACAAAGAAGTTGAAGAAAATAGAGAGGGCAGAAACTGAGAGAAAGTTGAAAAGAGAACAAGTATATAGCTGTTCGAGCACTTGAGAAAACTGATAATACTAACCATCGTATTATCAAGTATATAGTAAAAATAGTTTCACAAAATAAATATTTATAGATTGCCATTGATCAATTAAAAGTATTATTAATCATTGATGTTATTAAACCTTTGTTCTTCGAACTGTAGTTCAACTCGACTTTCGACCATCGAGTCCTCTGAACGCCGCGATCCCTCTACAAACCAGACCGTGAGAGAACGCACTGAACCGGGAGGAAGCACGCGTAAGTGTGCGTGAAGGGACAAGTATAAAAGAGAAGCGAAAATATAAAAGAGAGTAAGTACGACGAAGAGCGTAAGAGATTTATATACGTAGTGACAAGACCCGTATATTAACAAGAGATCGCATGAACATGGATGAACCCGCATAAAAAAATACGTAGAAGAAAAAAGAAATGACTGGATATCGTTTATGCGAAGCAGTATCGCCCAGTCATTTCAATTGCTATTACGTATTGTTACGTGATAGATGGCAGTCGGATAGGTTTACCTGCAGGAGGAGCGTGGTTGTCGGTCGTTCAATCGATCGACAGGGAAGACATCAAGGCGCCTGCGAAACCATAACCTCTAAGCAAAATCGCATGCACGAATCTCGCGTGACTTGATACACACACATACACACACATACACACACATACATATATATATATATATATCGAAGTGGAGTTGATTCAACACGCAGCGAAAGTGCAGTCCGGCTGTCTGACGATGTTCACCGCAATTTCTGCGTCAGGTTTTGGTTAGGTTAATACTCGCACGGCTAGCAATGAATCCTTTTAAACTTTAGACCCAGAAATTAGTTTGTTACAAGACTTTAAGATTTCTGGTTTCCTTAAATATTTTGTGAATAATTACATTCCATTGACAATTTCAAGATAAGATCCGGATTAGCAGATAAGACAGATTAATTTATGTAAATACGTATACATGTGTATGCAGTCGAAATCCGATTAAGTGTATACAAGTGTCAAGACGAAATTTTTGAAGAGACTTTCTTTCTTACTGAAATCGTTAATATGAATATCGATCCAAGAATGCAAAGATTTGTCATTAAAGCTAGCAATCAACGGAGATTATAGAGAAATAGAAAACGAAAGTCCATCAATAGCTTAACATGAGCGTAATTGCATAAATAATAATAAATATTAGAATTACAAAGTGTGAGCCTAAAAAAGACTCAGCGGTGGTAGTGCGAGTGTCACAGAAAAATATGATGTGCGTTGGCTTTCATAGGAACAGCCAACATCGTGGCATCGGGTGGGAATTAAAACACCATGTTCGAATCGATTCGACATATCCTCCTCGTCTAATTTCTTTTCAACGAACGTCATTTATCTTCCCGCACGGAGAGATGTGAGCCGTTTATCTGGTCACGCGTTTGCATCTGCTATAAATAAATGTCCAATCAAACATCGATGCAATACTATTAATGACTTTATACTTCAAAACATTACCCAATTTTTCCGATTTTCTGAAACATTAATGCGATGAATAATTGAAACAAATTACTAATTACATCTTAGATGACCTTCATTACCAATGCCCATTGATAACTTTCATTGGATCCAATGTAAGTTACATTATAGAATTTCAGAAACTCTTTTTAATACTTCTCATTAAATTAGAATTGACCGACGTCTTCTTGTTCTTAAGTCATCATCGTGGGACTTATGGTCAGTATGACGTTAACCCATGACAATTAATATGCTTCTAAGTAGGAACGCATTACCCCCAATTATCGCTGCTAAGACTTCCATGCAGCTTCCTTAAGCGTTTATAAGAAATATAGCGACGATTATTTCCAGTCTACTCTATACTCGTCATCAGCAACGAACTATAAACTACCATATAACTGAAAACGTTCTGCTACATCGATTTTATAAAAAAAAAAAAAATATATTAACCATCACTTTCTATGCAAAATAGAAGTAAATTTCAACTTCTTAATAAGATCTGGAATAAGATATTGCTGGTCACGTGACGTGCGCTAGGCATAGTGGGGTTTACGCGGCGTCGTTGTAGGTAGTATAATTATTGGTACAAAGGGTCAAAATACGACTAGTATTTCAGGAGTGGAATACACGCACCTAGTCGCAGAACAGGCTGCGGCAATCTTCGGCCAAATAAAGCATACATCAGACGTCTTTATGACGTATGAGGCGTCCAACGATTTGTTTACGAGTCACTCTCCAATCGGAACTCTTTGTTTTCGTGTTGTGTTGAGCGCAAATCGGGGAACTATCCTCAACGTTTGTATATATCAACCGATTAAATTGCGACGAAACGATCATGTACCATAATCTACGGGTTCTCTACAGCGAACGATGAACGAATATTATTCTAGATAATTCTTCTAGCATACATATATACAAAAATAGTAATTTAACATTCGAATTAATATGCACAAAACAATGTATAATTCAATGTTCCATCGACATTTCAATGATATTAGTTAGAAAATATTTTAACAGTTATAAGCGTAGTGGAAAAGAAATTTTTGAAATTGAACGACCCACGAGATGTCACGATTTCTTGTAGGTCACTATCGCGCGTTGAAAGAATGGAAAAACACGAGGCACAGAAACAGCATGGAAAACATATCAGCAAGCAATAATTATTTTGCACGATAGATGACCCCGCCGTCATCATGGAGTTATCAATTGTTTTCAAACTGGGCGAGAATACTGATACAGAAGCTCTTTGTTATTTTTTATCGTCTTCGTTGCAACCACCATATGTGCGCGAGTCTCGATCAAGACGAATCGCTTCGTAAAGGGTGGTTTCCCTAGCTTTTTCTATGCACCAGGCATTGACCTCGATGAATGTTGAAGCCCGCGATAACATGTGCCACATTTCTGAAGGGAATTAATTGAAGCCAAGATAAAATGAACGGATAATAAATTGACCTTTACGAGAAAACTCTAGAAAACTATCACAATTGTCAGTCACACTTTCTTGTATGATACAATACACATATGCAATTTGAGTTATGACAATCTCAATACATATAGAAAATATTTACGAATATATTACATGTATTATAGAAACTTTTTTGAAATTTCAATAAAATATGACTACTAAGATTAAATAGGTAAAGTTCGAAACAAAACAAAATGTACGAAGACAAAGTTACGAGATATGTATTTACAGAAGAAGCATACGTTTCGCAGAGATCCCAAAATTATTTAAATAGTCAATTATCCAGTATATTAGATTCATAAGAATTTATTAGATTATTAAATTTATATAGATTTAGTTAGATTTATTTCTATAAGTGTTCAAATACTTCCGTAACCACTGACATGATAAATTAAAACCTAGTAGCATATATTTAAAGCACAATTTCTAAAAACATGGTTTGTCCTTTATGCCCTTAATGTCAATTTCCATGAGCTCTACTCTGGCTATCAGAGGGACACCCATCAATCCTCATTCCCACAAGTTCCTGCCTAACCATCGATTCCTTCAAATAGATCAATCCTGTCCACAATTGAAACCCTCACGTGGTTCGTCATCTCCCCTCTGCATGCCTTACTGCATTTGTATTCGACTATACAACGTGGTATATCACTAGTAGCGTATACATACTATACCAGACCAGAAGAGGGGAAGGTTAATTTGCTCCCAGGCATAGCTTGGGCACAGGACTGAAAATAGATCCTTCATCCTAACACCAAATGTGCCTTTGCTTTCAAAGGACACAGGAAACTGGGGAACAAAATTTTTACTCCCTACTGTTTCCTTTTCTATTTCCTCCATTCCCGCTGCTGTTCAGTACTTCTTCGAATTTGATACAGGATTATTGTTAGTACTGATCCGCAAGTGGTGGCCATCTTTCGACGAGAATATTGATTAGAGTAGTCGTCAGGCAAACAAAAGAATTCCAACATAGTAATTCGATAAGCCACTTCCGTTTCGCTTTACAGTCTTCGGATGTAACGTTTGTTCTTGAATACTTTTTGCTTCTAGATTAGGTAATCTATCTTTTTAGGTTACTTTAGTTTCTAGTCCACAATTCGAATGAGGTTAATTACGTAGTTAGGTCTATTGTAGGTGATAGTCATTTTCGAATACTAAAGACAGGGAGAAAGAATTTGTCACGACCTGAATAGGCCAATTGATTAGAGTAGCCCACCGGGAAACGAAAGATCCGGGTTTGGATCCAGGGGTTCGGTTAATTCGTCGCATACTGTACGTATCATTTCTTCTGTGACTGGTGACCTCTACATGTTACAAAATCAGTTTATAATAAGTTAAAAAGAGAGAAGATAAAGTTCAACGTCCTGTTTTTGAGCTAAAAGCTACAATATGCTACATACTTTGGAAGTTTAATTATATACAGCTGTATATTACATTAATGCTAATATGTTAACATATGGTAGCACGTATTATAAAGAACATCTATTCAATGGAAATATATGTATGCTGACGTTTAATAAGAGAGTGGATTAACAAATTCTGTCCGAACAATATGTGTCCAGCTTAAATAGACAACGAATGGACATGGTCCACCAGCGATAGAAGATTACGAACAAAGGGAAAAGCGGAAATCATGTGGCACCGCGTAAATCATCCGTGAATACGCTGCATCACGTCTAATTACACGGGACACTTACTTTCCTGTGATCCTGAACATGAGAAATGCACGAGTTAATGTCAAAAATTAATAGTACCATTAAACATTTCCATAATTAAACAAGGACAGCTAGATGTTTAAAAGATATTTATTTTAAAGATATCCGAAATAAATAATTAATTTTCTTACTATTATCGGCTACATAACATTAAAGATTATTCGAAGGTTAACTACCGAGAATAATGTAAATAAATTACTAATTTTTGTATTATTATTGACTATATTTAATATAAAATATTTGTTTTGAGGTTAATTGTATAGGGAATAATGAAATTAGTAAATTAAAAAAATGTTTCTATTATTGGAACGTTTGTAAATATTTCATAGGTATAATCTATTAGGACACCCGGTACATGACTGACCAGATGTAGACACGAAGAATTGAAACGGTAAGAACAGCTGCGGTTCCAAACGCGAGCTGTTATTGTTTTTCTGACTCATGAGTGGCAATAACGGAATGTCAACAGAAGTGTCGCTTCTGTTCAACTGCGAACTATTTTCCGACGTACTTTCAAAGCAACTGTGTTTGACAGCCTTTAAGAAGAACCATTATTTCACAGTATATTACCGATCAGTAATATCTATAGTAGACAGTAAAGAGTTACATGTTCTGCGAAATACAAATCCCCCTACAATTTAAGAAATTATTGAGAGAAGAAGAAAGAATATGAATTCGAAAGATAGGAAAGATAGAAATGACATAACCTATTGTTCGATGGAAGCTTTAAATTGAAATTCTAACGTACAATTTTTAATTTATTTTTGACAATAAGTAATGATTTTTGCCGACAATATTTTAAAAAAATACGAACGGATCAATATTGTAGAAAATAATTTATATCCGACTGAAAGAGCATTTGCTGAATCCTGAAGTTCGGTCTGAAGAGTGGGGTTCAGCTGTAATAGGGGTAGGGGGTTCATGGTGTTCCATGAATTTTGTGCGCATGCATCCGTAATCCGTGTGCATTGCGTCTGTACGTGTTTGTGCGTTTGTGTGTGTGTGTGGGAGGGGATGTAGAAAATACGGGTGTGGTTCGATCAATACGAACATCCCATGGATCCATCGGTGCGTGCCTCACACAGGTATACGTTTGTTTGAGGTGATTCACCTCAAATTGCGACTGTCTATAAAAGTTATTTCAGTTTGAAATCCTACCTTTAACTCCTTATCATTACGTAAAATATATATCTTCGAGAGTTAACAAATCTTTAAGATAAAGTTGCAACGCTCAGTACCTGCTATACTCAAATATTGATAATAGTAATAATATTAACAGGAGTCAATTTTTCCAATAATTATTGTAGCTATTATATATTGTATTGGGATTAATAGAAGAAGGTAATAAATTTTGAGGTTAAGAGATCATAAAGTGTTCCAAACTTATATATTATGATTATGACCCTATTTATTACATTCTAAAAATTATCAACAACTTTATTATTACAAAGGAAGAAACGTAACGAACAGATGTTCGACAGAGTTATTTTTAAACCTAACCTATAAGACGTGTTTGTGTTGGTCTCGCGCAGAAAAATCGTCAGTAAAACCCGACGGAAATGAGGCTTGCACGGAGAAGAGATTACGGTATATCGACTGTTGAATGGTATCCGTTCAGTTTCCCATAGCCCCGATATTAAGACCTCGTTAATGTGATAAAGCCGGTTAGTCAGATATAATGGCGCCTTTCATTAAGCACGTTGAAAGGTTGCTTGGTAAAGTTGGTGTACAAATACCGAATATACATATATTCCTATCGTGTAATCTAATATACGTTTTGTCTTGTGTATTGTGAGACATAAAGTGAGTTATGCCCACGACTAATTTCGAGGTTTCGTTTGAACAGCAAAATTAAGTGTTCCTATAAGTACTTAAACGTATTAAGGCGAGTACACATTGGCATAACTTTCTTTCGCTATTTTATACATATATCATAATATGTATATATACATAAAAGTTATAAAAGTTTTCTTTACTTAAACATTTGAGGGCTTCATCTTACTAAGTCCAGCTAACATTCTAACATTTCTCAATTATCAAAAATTGTATATGTTTAGTTTTATCATTAAACGCATACAATCCTAATTCCATTTTTCTTCTTTTTATTATGCTTAATTGTTACACAACGCAATTGCGTAAGAATGAAAGGGCATTAATTTTCCAATAAATCTAAAATACTTTTCAAGCAAGTACTCGCGATAGCAACAGAAGAAATTATGGTAAAGGAAACACGTTGTCACAGAGCCGGAATTAGGAAGGTCGAGTAGCGTTTGCTCAACTGGTATTCAAATATTAGATCGACAAATATTGGGTATACTGCTGCTTATTCGCGTAAAAGGCGTACGCTGACCCACAATTTCAGGTCATTGTAATTTATCATACACAAAAGTCTCCGTGTAGGTACACTTTATGAAAGAAAATTTACTTTTATTAAAAAGTATGTATTAACCATAATATTAATTACACAAACTATATATATATACAGTATCATGTAGAAAAAGAAATCCAAAATCAAAGAGTAGAATTAGAAAAGAATTTGTGATTTCATGAGAACTTGTCATAATTAACTTAACATTGATTACAAAACTTTTATTCTACGAATAAAATAAGAAATTCCTGGCCCGTGACGTTAGAAACAATTTTAATTTTATGTCTTTGGAATGTTGTCCCTATGGATCGGCTGGATATCGGTGAGAATATTTTTTGAAAAAGAAACCGCGATTTCGAGAATCGGTTACCCTGGAACGAGTCCAGCAGCGATTCACGAGTTCTCTCGTAACGAACTTTAAACAATAGGTTTATACATGGGGAAACTACACGCTCTAATCTGCTTATTGTAATCCACTCGTGAGAGCGAGCAAGCGCAATTTCAAACTGATTTACCAGGCGCACTAGCTACGGATCGATTTCTTCCGCGAAGGTTTGTCAGGATCAACGCTTCGTGTGAATATTAATTAGATGACGAAACCCTAGAAATTTCCCATTTCCCGAGATATACTGAAATATTGGAAGTTACCCCTATCATTTACCTTTCAAGCAAAGTTATATTATACAGACTGTTAATAATGATATAACGACTAAAGTATTTGAAATTGAACGCAGGATGGCACAAAGAATATGATAAAACGTTCTTCGGATTCAAAACAATATACTGTCATTTTTATAGAATTTTCTTTATCGAAAATTCATAAAATAGAAGACGAAGTAACGATATTAAAATATGTATCGACAAAACGTCTATATCATCCCCATTTCATCGTGTGAAACGGTTATGAGCATATACGCAGTGTAACTGAGGATCACAGAGATTGCTGTCTGAATCACACGCTTCACTTGTGACACACAACTTGAGCTGGAACACGATAGGTAATGTAGGTATGCGCACGCACGGTCACACCGTGGAAAATTGCATCTTAGAAAAGCACGCGGATGAATTATCGTGTTATACTAATTCACTGTCCGACGATGCTTTGCGCATGCAGAGTATACACCTCCAGAAACGTGGTTCATCACCGTGTTAACATTTTCAAGCGGAAAATAGCACGGATGAAAGCGAGAAAAAGTTTCATGCGGAACGATACCAGTTTGTATACCTCGCGTACTGCTCTAATGAAATTTACGACGTTATTTGCTATTCGTGTTTCCGCGCATAATGCAAACGTAGTAGGATATTTCCTTTATGTATGTGCTTGTAAGTTTGCTCCCCCCTCTCTCCCCCTCTGCTTTTCTTTTTTGTGATTATGAGAGCATGTTTGATGGAGTTTGAGAGAAAGCAACGATTGTAGGCGTGGAAATGCGTTCAGGTCGAATTGTAGCAAGTAGATTACACATGTTTATGCGTTTATAGTAAATTTAAATATGCAAAATTGTGCAAGTTATACGTAATATGTAAAATTATATGAAGTATTTGAGATACCGATTATAATACTTAGAATTTAGAAGATAAAACAAATCCTTATATGGATTCTATATAGAAAAGAGGGAATGAATCGAAACATTAAAAATTCCCGCGTGTAAATAAAATTTATCTTATCGCTGATTCAACTGATTCGCTAGAACTTTCGCTAGCATAGTCGAGCGCAATACCGGCCCACGATTGGTAAAATTCGTTTTTATCGCGATTTACAACGGAGAGAAACTTGGTGTACTTAGAAAGCGCAGTGGAATAAAAAACGTAGAAAACTGATCAACACAACAACCGACAAAAGTTTCTTTCATGTCGTTATCGATTCTTCAAAATGCTAGCTTAAGGAATGTTTTAGACTAGTTTTAGGTGAAATTATTTGGGTAGTAGAACTTTTGAAAAATAAAAGGAAGAAATCTATAATCTTAATTGGCTATAAATTAAAAAAATTATGAAATAGAAAAATTACTAGGCTTAAAATGGCGCTATATATGTTATTAGGAGTATACTCTACATAATACCGTGAAATTTGTATAAATCCGATGAACTGTCAATCAATTATTTCCCAACTTTATAGCGGTGACTCATATGTGCAAGTGATCCCCATACCATAATTTCTCATAGTTTTATTACCCTTTATCTGTTGACAATCTCACGTGTACAATTTATAGAAAGAACGGTCGTAAAATTTATTGAGTCTACTTCTTAGAATCTCTTCCAAATTGACCTCTTTCATGATTTTATACATTTTTCTTTGAAGTGTCTAACCTTAATTTATCAAATTTTTCGTTTCTTGTAATTGAAAGAAATAAAAAGAATGGGAAAAATGAAACTGTTCATTTTCTCTCGAGAAGGGTACCCTGTCTAATTTTTACCCTTCCCGCATCTAATGAACCACTCGTAAATTATTTCATGTATATTATTAAAAATTAAATATCGCAACTTTATACAACATAAATCGTTTTCTATGTGCTTTCAGAATTTTGTTGCTAAAAATAAATGAACAGATAATTATGAAACAAAGAATATAATTTATAATATTATAGATAGAGCATCATTCAAATATAGACAATAACAATACTCATGTCTATATTTACATATAGTTTTTAAAATTTAGTAACAAATAGACTGTTGATGATGAGAGTGAATCACCAATACTGATAATCTAGCCTGTAAATAATTTTTTCTACGATACATTTACTTTTATATTATTTGTATTATTCCTAATAAATACTCGTTGTGCTGCAACAAATACGCATTTCAATTCCTCTCGTTGGCTGCCAGCTAACGATCATTGGCGCTTGCGGAGATGGGAAATTTTCAAATGAGAGCTGAATTGTCCGGAGTCTCAATCACTAATGTCTACGCGTCAGAGACGAGACGTTTCTCTACGCAGGCATGCCAACCTGATGACCAACGCTTGGAACGCTTTCAATTTTCATCCCCTTTCAAATTACTTTAGTGTACTCAATTTTTCTAGACGATTCTTAACGATCGTTAAAACACAAAACTTTTACCAAATCCCTGCATATGTGAACAACAACTCTTCTTATAGTCAGCATCATATAAATGAAAATTTTTTCAGTTTCCGTTGTGTTTTATTCTAACCTCTAATCAAAAGCAATTTTTAATTTATTACCTTAGAGAGAGAAATTATTGTTACATATATATTTATATTATGTAGTATTATAAGTTCTCGTTGTAGTTCCTCCGAAAGGAGTATCCATTTGCTCATTAAGAAATAATCAAGAGTACTTTCGATAATACTCATTGACAAACATTTTCTAAAGACAATCGAATTACCTAGAGTGGCCCGGATTTCTCTCCCAGCGATTTCAAGCGAGGCACTCTTCTCTGGGCGCGTCGCGCGCATACGCAGGGGTGCCAGCAGCAGCGTGTAACGAACGTCTGTAGTCGTGCAGACAAATTCATTCGAGCAAGCATTGGCAGCGTGATATCTTTCTATGGGGGCTATTTTCTCATCAATCCCAATCGCTTTTATGAAACGTGACTCACGCGTGAAAAGGTCCGCACGCCTTTGGCGAATCCGATTCTCCCCCTATATTCGCTATCCTTCTCTACTACTCTCTCTTTCTGTTACATATTATGTACATACTATGGTCACTTCGCGAAGAGAAAAAAAAACACGCTTCACGAGCTAGAGCTATCTGCAAATAGGAAAAAGAGCCGTATATACTCAGGACTGATTTTTTCATGGTCAAGAATTCTGGATACCTAACCTTCACTATTTAGTGAACAGTGAGTTTCAGGCGTTAGCAGCCCCAATATCATTATCCCCGTTACCATGGTGCAGAAGCGGATGCGACTTTGTATTGGAGAAACACATAATGTCGAATAAAAGCAGGACGAAATTACGAAAAGTAAATATTTCAGAAAATCCGTTTGTAAAGTATTTATTACTCAATTGTTCAGCAAAGAAAAAATATTGTCATTGGATGTTATCAGAATTTTCCTATTGACAGAGCAGCAATCTTATGAATATCGACAAGTGGCGATAACATTGACGTTTGAATTATTTAAGCAAACTTGTTTCGAGTGGACTGTTAATATTATAAGCTCTTTTGCGAGAAATAGGCTTTATAGGCTAAGAATAGAGCTTTACGTAAAATACAATATGTAATAATAAATCGAAGAAAGCAAAGAAAGTAGGATTCGAAATGTTGAACAAATCTTTTGCATCTCCATAACATCATCATTGATTAGAGTACTGCGCAAATGATCGTGAGAATTTTACGAACATATAACGCTTTCTAAAAGACGAAGTTTCGCGAACGAACTCAGCGTTTTATATAATTGCACAAAAAAAAGGAAAATAGAAATATTTTTGTCTTTTCATAATCGTAAAAATATTGAAATACCTTACAGCATACATCGTAAGGTACGGGAGATAGCGCTGGTTTATCGCTTGAAAATTAGTCGTAATATCCGCACGCCATTTGTAACGCTACGGTGACACGAGTACGATCGCGGAGAATGAAAAAAGAGTTAAAAATGTACGTAACGAAGAAAGTGAAATTTATTAGAAAAAAGTAGGGTATTAAAAGTGGTCAAAATCTTGGATTTTTGCAATTATAATTCACTTATGTGAATAATATCGGTTAGAAGAGTGACACAGATAAGAAAAAAACATATTTTAAGGAATTGATTTGAAACAGAAAATTATCGGTTATTCAACTATTTAGCGAAAGAAAAATCTGTTTTCTTTTACAATTAAGTCAATATTCCTTAGATTTTGGAAATCTCTAATAAAATCTACATAATTACAAAATAATTAAAAACAATCCTGCTCCGGATTATAATATTGTTCTTATTAAATAGTATTTTGTTCAATAATTATCTTAATAAATAACTTACTTTCACAATAATTATTCTTGTAAATATTTCAAAATTGATGATTTTTGTAGTATATCAATTCTCTAGAACAAACCAATGCTATGTACCACATAATGTATAAACGCAATGCAGGAACTAAATATTCCCGAATATCCCTTGTATGTCGTAGTTAAGTACATGCATTAATGGCATGGTTACCTATCTAATAATCCTTTTTCCCACGTCCAAATTAATGGATCGTACATAGAGCTATCAGACGCGGTTTTCCAAAGGCTGGCTACTTCCGATGTAATACATAGCCATCACCATAATAACATTTTAATTTTATTCGATTCATTTTCATATGTACGTATATATATACTAAAATGTGTGCACACTTACTTACGAACATGTACATAGCAACACGATCGAACTTCTCAATGTGAATTGTAAAGATAGATGGACAAGACAAAACTGTACCCCCGGATACTCAACAAAGTTGCAGTTAAACGGCTTATCAAACTCCGTTTCGTATATTGCGGACGCATACACGGACATTAAACACATGGATAAGTATTCTATAAATGTAACTGCCTGTTTAGCCTACAGACTGCATCGTATTCTGACGACTGACAAATGTTGCTAATAATATTCAGTGCATAATATTCTATGATGCAAAACTTTCAATACATCGGTTCATTAGATGCAGGTACGTTGTTTTCTCGAGAAAGTAGTGATTTCTAAGAATTTTATTCTTAATCCGGAAATATTCTTCAATTACTCAATTGTAAAAGCATTCTTTACATTCTTCCTTTTAAAACAGAAAGAAATAATTTTAGAAGTGAATTATATTTTTTAAAAATGCTCATTAAAAAACTTACCAAATATTATTTAATTTTTCATTTACATATAATAAATTATAAATAATATATTGTATAAAATATTAAACAAAATTCAACTAGTATCGGAATAAGGAATAAATCTTGTTTAGAAATTGATTGTATATTAAAGTGACCTTGTACCGAGAAAGACATAATTTTAAACTAAACGAGTGAAACATGTACGCATGCAAAACCATTAAATGTTTTTATTAAAATTCCTTCGCATCCGTTATAAAATTACTCATCCGCTTCGTAACGTAGCAATGAAATTCTAATTACCAACGTCTCGGGGAGCAGATACCACGCCTTAAATTTCAAAGATGCAGTGGTATTGTAACGGTCTGTTCGCTAGGAGATCGGAACCTCGACACTATATTTTCTATTTTGTTTTCTTCCCGGCGATTCACCTTGATTGAAACGAATAACAAACTACCGAAACGTAATGCGAGATGTATCTACATAATATACGTATTATGAATTATAAACTTTAGGTTTACTTGAAAATTTTTCTATAACGAACAATTATTATCAGTCACTGGTATAAAACTAAAGAAATAAATGAAAGATATTCTATACATGTTAATACGGGTCTCTGGTTAGTAAAACCAACCATATTTAGCGGCCTTTAACTGCTTTATATTCAAACAGGATAAGAGACGCTATCAAAATGTCGCTTGATTCCGTTAACGTCACATTAATCTTAATTAACTTCCTCTACTTTTCATCTGATTCACACGAATTTATTGATAAAATGAAAAAAATTATTAGTACGACTGGACTATTGATTTTACATCAGAATTATCTACAACTAAAGTAAACTTGTACCAAGGGAATAAAAATAAAAAATACATAAAAAAATACAAGGAAGAAATCAAACCTCTTTGCTATATACTTTATAAGAAATCATTCAAGCGATGCAAAAAATCTACTGCTATAAATCTATCAAACTTCTATGAAGAATTATGAATTATGAAATTTAATCAGATTAGAACTTTTAGTATTAACTGACACGTTATTCGTATTTTATTGCATATTTTATATAGTAGTACTACATTAACCAACCAAGATTCTGCTTTGTTGGCTAACCGTCATTATGTCTACCATTTCTTGCAACTGATTTTTTGGAGTAGCCCTTTTATATTACGTATATAGAATAGACAAATATATCAAGTGTTCTTTCTGGTGAATTTCCAAGAAATATATTCTCAATATATCCAATAATGGGCCAGATGGTGTCAACTATTATCACTTAGAGAAGCACTACTGTACGGATCATTAAACTGTTCGACCAATTGACTATTAAACTATTCGATCAATTGGTAGCAAATAAACTGCGGATTTTTATGCGTTTATAAGAAATTTGAGGACACAAATTTGCACAGAATGTACGTAATATGAAAAATATATAAAATAATATAAAACTATATAAAATATCCAAAGCATAGTACTCTTTATAAATAAAACAATTTCCCACTAACATTCTACCTTTTTAATGATATTCTCAAAAATATGAAATCCGCATTCTAGTACTATATATAGATGATACGAAAATACGTGCATACAGATTAAAATAAAACTTACCATGCTTTAACTCGGATGAGGACCTCTCCCTCGGCGAGGGTGGGCTCGGGCTTCCTCAAAGCCTTGACACTTTTCAATCCGCCGAAACCATTCAGTACAATAGCCCGCATGTCCTTCGGCTCTGGCGTGGATTTCTCCTCGCCGTTCTCCTTCGGTTTATTATCACCGTCGCCATTCTCTTCGACTTTCTTTTCTTCTTCTTTGCTTTCCTTTGGCTCTTCTTTCTCTTGCTTAGACGGCGTCGCTTCCTGAGGTGGCTTTTCACCCTCGGCGCTCGGGCTTGTCTCGTTCTTGTCCTCTGCCATCTTTCCTCTCAATTTCTTTCGCTCTACTCAAAAACGTAGCTCTATCGCTCCTTTTTCTCGCTATAAGCGTATAACTTCTTTTTCAATAGAACGACCACGAAGGGTTCTTTTGCCTTTGTATTAATAATTAATGAAAAAACAGACAGCAGCAAGAAAGAAGGAAAATGCCTCAATGAGTCCTCTCTCTCTCTCTCTCTCTCTCTCTGTATCCCTACCGCGTTAATCAAGACCGCTAGCACGTTTGCACCCGACGAGAGCCAACGTTGTTCTGCGCAATTTTCCGCCACAGTGGCAGGGAACGTTTGGTGCCGGCTACGCCGGCCGGTGACGCGCGCGGTGTTGCCGTTGCTTAGCAACCGCGCGCCCCTTACAACCAACCAATCAGAATATAGCTGCGCGTCCTACCGTTCACCGCTACGTTAAACTACATTGCGCATAGTATGACAGGTGCCGCGAGTCGTGGAACATTGGTGTTCGCGATTAAAAAGTAGTTCCCCTCCTCTGGGTAAATTTGCATTAACCCACGCATCTTCGACTACGATTTTCGAATCGATCGATTCAATGCTTGTCATGCATCCTTTTTAACATGTTAGCTGCCATGGTGGTTATCGATAGACTAAGGATGCTTATGCAAATCCAAATTTTTATGAATACAATGAAAAAAATGGTATTTAGATAGAGATTTATTGCACGTCGTAATACATGTTTTATGGAATATTTTATATACGTTATATACATTTTGTGCATTTTTGCATCTTCAAGTTTCCCATAAATGTATAAAAATTCGTATTCTAGTCATTGGTGGCCATGTTATTAAATTTTTTGGTATCATTAAAATAAAATAAATTTTCTAGACTAGCAAATTGTCAACAATGTGAATGACTCAAGTAACATTGACAGAAGAAAGTGCGCAAATGTGACATAATATTTTTCAAAAATTAAATCTTATGGTATAATATATTTCAATTTATTGTTGCACCAACAGGACAAAACATATATAATTAGCGTGGCAGTCAACGCTCAGTGATAAATGATAAATGGATGATAATAAGTTGACAAGATTGAACCATATTAAACAAACGATCTTTAACGATAAGATTGAATAAATGTTTTTATCTTCTAGGTGAACTTCCTCGTTTTGCATTAACTATGTATTGTACTCGAAACCTGTTTTACAAAACAACATGATATCATTTACCATAATCTAACAATGACTAATGTTTGATTATGAGACTCTACATCTATCATAGATTGTTATAGTATAATGTTGCATGCGAACAGAAGAAAAAATACGAACAAATTCGTGTTCTCATTGATCATGGTATCGAGGTCATTACTGAGAAATATTGTATATTATGCCTGATTATAAGGTATAACCAATCGATAGTAATTGTTATTTTCTCTAAATGATTGCTTTTTTTTATACTGTTCGTAATAAAGTCATGAATAACTTACTCCGTACGAGATTGATGATTAATGTTAGTAGATATGTAAACGTAGATATAACATGAAGATGGCTAAAATGAATAAAATCAATTATATGCATAATTGAGCTATATCGTTAAAAATGGAATTATGCGAATTAAATATTTCAATTAATTATTCCAATAACGGATTCAGGATTAAACGAACGCTTCTCGAATAGAAAATGCGATTGAAACGTTAGACAGACAGAGAGAGAGAGAGAGAGAGAGAGAGAGAGAGAGAGAGAGAGAGAGAGCGTTACGCGTGGAAATTAATTCGATACTACAGAAAGGCATAAAGTTTGAGGGGTACGCCTTTGTATCGTGAATCACTAACGCAGATACGTCGAAGAAAAGTGGTTTCTTTCACGTTGATAGCTAATTGCGTCGTCAAAGAACAATGGAGAATGAGCGATGCATATATATTCACGATATTTGAAAACAAGCTTCGAATTGTATTCGTGAATTATCGATTAGTTTGAAGCATATGCCATTGTCCCACAAAAATGAAGTATAAAGATACATTTTTACCATAAACATAAAAACAATAAAAATGAAAATAAGTTTTTACTTTATTATTTGTCATTACAATAGGTTAGAATTAACATTTAAAAAACATGAAAAGTAAGAATTATTATATAATTATGTAGAAAATTTTTATTCAGGAAATAAACACTATCTTTACTTGAACAAAAGATGAATTATCTATTATGATTTTAAAGATAAATTACCTATGGGTTAGAGTTGACATAATTTATTCAGGATTAATGAAATGGCAATTCAATGCAATATGCAGTCTTACGCATGGAAATTATTATTCGTTTCATTCGAGATTCTCCTTTCTGACTGGCAGACAAGAAAGTAGTGCCAGCAGACGACGCCCGAATTGTACTTGTATCCTTGCGCCACGTACGCTATGCATTACATCGAATATAGATATAGGCACAATCATTTTTCTTTGAATACGTTTATCGAAATGTAAATACTTGTTACCTTTCTTATGTCCTTTATATATTTCTTTTACTATATCTAATGAAATGAAAATAATATGATCTACACTTTTAAATGGGTGGGGATATTATACGAGAGCATTTCATTTTTTTCCTTCACTAACCAATCTTTTTCCTATGTTTACATATTATCAAGAAACATACATTACTGTACCTAAAATGAAATTATATTTTGAATACTGTATAAACATCAATTGAGAAAAATATTTATAATGGTCTACAGTTCAGTTAACAAAGTTATCGATTTCTAGCTCTGGTGGTATTGAACGTGTTTTACAGTTCCCTTCGTTTTCCATTATCATTTATGACTTTCTTATTGTATATTATCGGTTGTATCTTTCGTTAACAAAAGGACGACAAATATACATATATATCTCTTTTTTTAATTATTATTTTTTATCATGTTTTTATAGATACTACTTCTAATAGAAGTGCAAGTATAAAACTATAAGGCAATGCATCAGCTATCGTATAAGTCTGAATTCCCGAAACAATAGGACCGAGTAATGAGAATTGTGCATGGGTGCAATGAGGATGTGCTGATTGGGATGAATAGCTCATATTGTCGGGAGAGCCAAAAGCACCCAGGAGCCTGTGTATAGAAGCTCTCTGATCATTATAAAATGCCTTGTCTGGTATTCTTCATTGTACTACGCTTACACTTTGTTGCGTGTTACAAAGATAAAGTATTAGTTTCATTTACTTTATGAGACTATAAAGACCAATGTTAATCATGCGAATAATTTAATTATTCAAAAGTTGAAAATATTTTACATTATTAATTGGAAACAAAAATAAGATCTTAACCATTAATTTTGTGTAATCGATGTAATCGATGTTAACCTGTTTTTCCTCTTATCAACGTATAAAACACCTATTTCTATACCTTTTCCGACAACAATATACGACATTCTTTTTTTATCTTTAATCGCTGTCTTTCAGAAATCGATATATTCTATCATTTCCGATATATTTTATTATCTGTAAGTTTCACATTAATTTATATGCCAGAATTTAAATATAAAACGATATATGTTAAAAAGAAACTGTAAGTAATATAGATATAATATTATCTAATAAGAATTATTATAAAATTGACTTATCGTTCATATCAAATCGCCATGAACTTCTCTAACTTACAAGATAACGAATAATATAAACTACGGTAGAATAATACAAATGCTAGTAAACAAACAATCAGTTTCTTTCTTCCTTTAAAAAAACTAAAATATTCATAATATACAATATATACATCTACATGTTAATGTTGGTTATCGTGAAAGTTTTTAGGTTAAATTACATTCGCCAGATGCAACACTTTGTTTATTATCGTAATAGAACTTTCGGAAACTAATGTGCTGATAATAAAGTAATTATTGCGTAGTTTGAAAAAAAATATATATATATATACATATAACAATAAACGATAAAACTTGTATTTTATATTTCATGAAAGAAGAAACTCCACAAATTCTTCAGCACATCAGCACATATGTACATCAGCTGATTCTCCCACCCTTTCGCTCTTCAACAGACAGTATACTCGAATCGACACAGACTAGATAATAGAATTGGCTACGTCGACGCACTGTTTTTCTAACATTGTCTACAAAGAAATCATCGTATTCGAACAACGACAGCACCGTAAAAGCTAATGGCAAATCATGAAATTGTCAGATCGAAAAGGTACGAATCAAACGATTTTAAATATCTTCTCCTTCATGACTGTCAATCACATTATTATTTTTTTCTTAGTTCAAACTGATTGGTTATTCCATGTGTTTCGACGACATCAAACACACAGCGTCGTTTAGAATTTATTATAATTTCAATTATCACGATTGCATCATCTTTCGTGTTCAAGATTTAAGTTAAAAAATTTCGACGCGCGTTTCAATGTTGGCAATAGAAATTATCGTTGTAATTAATAGATTTATATTATAGATAACCGCACACATAGAAGTATTTTGAAACATTACATAGATGTATAGAAAGAAAAATGAATATGGAAGTCAAAGAATTAACTATATTATGTTGGGTTGCATTTCAAGGTCACGCGCCAAACAATTTTAGCACGAAGAGTCATAACCAAAGAAATATGTAGTTAATCCGATTTCAAGTTATATTTTACGTACAAGCACGTAGGTAATTTACTTCGTAATTTACGCATTACAAGTCTTCAAAATTGAAACTACACAGATCTCACGTTTAACATGCTTGTCAGGATTTATTATATAACATGAAGCAATTTTTCAAGTTCAGTGTCATATAAATTGTAACGTGACATTTGTAAAACTACATTGTAACAGTATCGAAAAAAAACAAAATACAATGATACGTGATCAATGGTATGTACCATGTAAAAATTACGTTAAATTAAAAAATCCTTTTTGTTATTATTCTATTTTTAATAATTAATATTATTTTTATGTAAAAAAATACTGTTATAAAAATGTAATTTTATAAATATGTAATGCATGATATAATGTGAAATTTATGAAAGGTTTAGTAAAGTTTATTAAAACATTTTTTATTCATGAATAATAAGTCTTTTTTTATTCACTAGCTGGTTTTGGGAATGGTTTAGCTGGTCTGGCTCATCTTCAGCTATGTTACGTTCTGTTGAGAAAAAAATTCTTTCTTGTAAGTTACTTAAATTATTTATTTCTGATTTAATGTTTATATGGTAAAGTAGATTTACAACTTAACAGGATAATTTCAAATAGGGTAATGATTATTTGATTTAACAATTACTATATTTTGACGATGTAGGTTTGAAAACTGCATATCGAGGATGGTATGTGGACATAGGACCAGTTGTAGGAACATCAGATAAAATATGGACCATTTCCTTAAATGAAGAATCACCAAACACACCAATTGTTCTGTTGCATGGTTTAGGGGCAGGTGTAGCATTATGGTGTTTAAATCTTGATGCTTTGGCTTCACAGAGACCAGTGTATGCCATTGATATATTAGGTAAAAATAGAAGGAAATTATAGATCTCTTAAAACTCTTATTACATGTAATAGATATAAATCTTCAATTTTATCCAATTATTTTTCAAAGTAAGCTGTTCAGATATATACTTTGTTCTTTAATACAGTAGCTATCATGCATGACTCATAGATGACTGAGATTGAACTTTGGAATTATATATAATTTGTGAAACAAATGATGTTGCATATTTTTCAAAGAGTGACAGTTGGTATCACTGTATTTATTTACCTATAAGATCATATAATCACAAATTAGTGTTAAATTGATTTGTTGATCTATAATGTACAATTATGTTTTTGTGTATTTGATGTTTTATGTAAAATGTTTAATTCTTGTTATCCAGGTTTTGGTAGAAGTAGTCGTCCTGTTTTTAGTAATGAAGCACAAGTAGCTGAGAGTCAACTAGTTCGTTCCATAGAGGAATGGCGCAGGGAGATGCAGTTAGAGAAATTTGTGCTGTTAGGTCATTCAATGGGTGGTTTCCTTGCAGCATCATATAGTATGCAATATCCTGAAAGAATAAAACATCTGATTCTTGCCGATCCTTGGGGATTCCCTGAAAGACCTGTAGAACGAATTTCCAGAGCTCCTATGTGGGTAAAAGTTATAGCATATATAATGGAACCATTAAACCCACTATGGCCAGTGAGAGTAGCTGGTCCATTTGGTTAGTTCTTATTCTATCATATTTTCATGTGCCAATTTTTGAGATGTAAAATTTTGTACTATTGGTATATATAGTAGTATATAATACATACTCATGTTTATATAAAATATGTAGTATTTCATAGTATATAAAATGTTATTTTTTTTAGGGCAGTGGTTAATTGAAAAAACAAGGCCAGATATAGTAAAAAAATTTGCACCTGTATTAAAGGATGACACTGCTGTGATTTCACAGTATTTGCATCAATGTAATGCCCAAACACCATCGTAAGTATTTAAAATCTTAAAATATAGAATAAAAATTTTTTAATTCACACAGATTTTGAAGTCTTACGTTCTTAACTTCATTGAACGAATTTTTCATATATGAGTTTTTAAATATAAAATGTAAAAGTTAAATTTTCACATGTCCAATGAAAAGTGGTGAGAGTGCATTTCATGCGATGATGCAACATTTTGGTTGGGCCAAAAATCCTATTGTTAGGAGAATGGATAAACTAAGTCCAGATATTCCCATAACTCTATTGTATGGTAGTCGATCTTGGGTCGATAATTCATCTTGGGAAACACTTAAACAAGCTAGAGCATTGTCGTACATTAATGTTCAGGTAAGAACATAAAAAAGAAGATATAAAAATCTAGAAAGAATTTCGAGAACGAATTATGAATTTTAAGTTATTTCAATGGTATATTTTGATTGATTATAGGCCATAACAGGAGCAGGACATCATGTTTATGCTGATAAAAGTGAAATTTTCAATAAATATGTATTAGAAGCATGCAATCTAAGTGATTCGATACCCCATTTAACAGTATCAGATATTCGTTCAAACATTAAAAATATAAATGAACAACAAATTCCACTTATTTTAACTAACGAGGAAGTTGATTCTAAAACCGTTCAGGAACAGGAATTGAACACGCCACAAACGCGATCTAGTTGAAATTTAGTATAAAATTTTATTGTTAAATCATACTCTACTGACTTTAATATCTATTCGGACGAATTGCATAATTTATGTGATTTGGATTAGGTATACATGTATTGCAGTATACCAAACAAGAATCACGTGTTGATTAATATTATTGTACAATTTAATTTCTAATTTATGTTTTACTTTGTTAATTTTATAATTTATAATTTCTTGAATTGTTTCAAGGACGACAGTACTCAATTCTTAGTTTAAGTTTATTATCCCACCACCTACGTTTTCGAAAACTAGTTGAATGTTGGAGTATTGGATTTTTGTACAAATTTCAATTTCTTGCCACGATTATAGATATGATAAAATAAATAATAAATATTGAAAAAGGGAATAACAGTACATGTACGGAATTATTTAAATACTTGAGATTGATCACAAACAAAACATATAATAAATCATCAGAATGAAATCGAGTCAATGGGATCAATAATTTAGACGAATATTGCAAATATGTCATGTTATGGGTCTTACAGAGGGAAGTTGAATTGTACATTATGCACAAATGTAACATAAAATAAAATGAACTGTGGGAAAATAAATATCATTAACATTAGTTTATTAATGTTTGTATAAAACAAATTTGCTATACTAACTATTTATATGCTATCAATTCCCTATTGTTTATCATGTCCTTACTGCTTTTTGTAATAATCAATGTTTTCTTCATAATCGTCTTCAGTGAAATCATTATAATCATCTCCAAGATCATCATTGTCACTTTGTTCTTCAGAATTATAAATAGAATTGTCTACTCGATATTTCTTCATTTTCTTTCTCTGTTCTTTTCGTCTTTGATATAAAAATTGCTTAAACTCATTCTGTTCTTCCATATTAGTTACAAAATTTGGGTTACTTTTTATTTTTGATGTAGAATATGAATTCGAGGATGGCATGTTTTCTATTTGTCTTATCGTAACTTTTTTTGATTTATTTAATGAGGATTTTATCTGCAAAAAAAGAGAAATATTCTTAAATATTATATTAATAATCATAGCTATTATACATATGTACATAATATACCTGAGACATAATTCGAAAATGATCTAATCCAAATACATTATGTCTCATTAATGGTAAAGTAATACTAAGGTTATTGTTTTCAACATTCTCAACATTTTGATTAACATCAGAAGTTTTAGAAGCAGTAATGGTCTGTTGTATAACATCTGGATATGGATTAGATATATGATCTTCCCCAAAGTCCATAATCTTCAATTTTTGTTCTACTTCCCTTAAAATACTTATACCTTTACATTTGACAAATTGAATAGGAGGTACAACTCCTATAATACGGAGTTGAGACAATTCATGCCTTAATTGAAAGGCACATTTTTGCAAAAGTTCCTCTATGTCAGTATTCTCAGTATTATTGTCTATCCAATATACATTAATAAATTTAAAATCTGCAGTTACTTTAACATGAGAAATCTCTATATCCTTATCTAGAATCTCAGGAACTATCTCTCCAGTTGACATTAAATCTGTAATATACTTCATAAAAACATTATTTAGAACAATCATCCTTCGCACTGTATATATAGAAAGTTTACTTGTTGAAGTTGCATGTGCATAAGGATTTATGTTAACATCGATTGACTCCCTGTTTACAAATAAAACAATCACCATTTAGTTAAAAGAAGATTAAGAAATAATAAATAAAATCTACATCTGCTTAGAAAATGTAGAGTGTACTACCTTTTTGGTTTGTTTTTGTTTATAATTTTATTCATAACTTTTGCTTGTTTCACTATATTATATTTTGTGCTGTCAGTAAAAATGCGTCGAAAAATTTGTTTTACTGTTGATATTTCCATATTTTGTATTTTGTTGTGGAGATGTATTTTTCGTGACACAATACGATATTGCATTTAAAACATTGATTTACATATTATTTCACATAAGTAATTTAAATATAAAACAAAAGCACTCCTTTTATGAAAATAATATAAAATTATTAGATTTATTACAAATTGCTGTTACAACAAATTTTGTATACTTACTATGAATGTATTGAGATTATGTATTTCATTTGTGTATCCTTTAACTGTTAACTAATTCAGTAAAAATAAATTGATGTCTTTATTATTTAAATATAACCTACTTTTTTAACATAATTTTATGGCTATGTTTTACTTTAGGGGACACAAAATTATTGACTTTTTTTGCTTACAATGTCATAGTTCTCGATTTTCCAAACTACAAAATAAGTTTTAAAAATATAAGTATATAAGTTTTCCAAAGATGGGCAAAGATCGCAAAATTCAAAAGCTTGTATTTCTTAAATGATTTCTAAAATGATGAGTTAAACCTCTAATTTCATGTGAACTACATCATATCCCATTTGGAATAAAAGTCCAGATATCGAGAGAGAAAAAAGCAATCGATTTAGTGTGGAATCACTTTTTGTTTTGTATTATTAAGGTTAGAGAAAAGTCATGCAATCAATCTTTCAATTTTCTAACCTATAAATCTCTGAATATTAATTTGCTTTTACATAATCGAGTCATCTTTAATTGTTATTAATGTTCATTATATTAGATTAAAAATATTGTAAATAAAAAGGAAAAATGTAACAATTATTATAAATTTCTTCATATTTTTAAAAATACTTTTGATATGTAAAAATTTTTAATAAAATAATTAAATTGCAGATGTATATTTATAAAAAGTTTGTGTCTAAAACTACAGAATGTACAATATATGTAAAAATGTGTAAAATATTCAAAATATTTGTTATAATATTTTGAGGGTGAAACACATCTCCAATTAAATTCCATCTCCTTAGTCGTGTTTATAAAGATATGAATTTGCATAAAGATTCACAGTAATATTAGAGCAGATGTAACATATAAAATTTTCGCCTTTTATTTTTCTAATTTACTTTCGAATTACAATACTATGTACACATAAACTATTTAATAATTATTATATGCCAATAAAACTCTTTACAATTTCTTTTTTATCTAAAAGAAGTCATTGGAGGAACTGCCGTATGTGTATGAGAAGCAAGATCTCTTCCTCACCGAACTATATTCTAGTTCGAAAACTTTTCAAGTACACTATTTGTGCTGTAAACTGTCATACGTAATAACGATACTGAAAATATTGTTATTACAATCGCGTTACGACTTCTCTTCGAGATAATCGACTCGTTTTTTACTTACAAATTTTTTACAAAATTTTTTTTTGTTCCGCATTTATGCAAAATTTCTTGGACAAATGAGAGCTTTCCTTTAAACCCTAAGTCATTTAAATATCGATCTAATCTTAATAATAATATTATCTGTAATTTAATATGTATTGTTTGACAATAAAAAGACAAATTTAATGAGATCAAATGTAAAATTTGAAAAAAGAAAAAGAAAAAGAAAAAAGAACGCTTACATCCTAACATTACGCACCTAGTTAGGTGTGATCGGAAATTGAAAAAGTCTCAGTTCACGAAACAAACGAATCTCCGAGACACGCGAATAACTTATTATAATCGAAAGATCAAACAATATATATATGTATACATCAAATGATCGTACATTTAATTAAATATCACCCAGATCGTATTTGCATGCTTCGAACACTCGACTGCCTTCATAGCATGTTTAAATCTACTGGTAAAATAAAATTTCTTTAACGTCTATGACCGTAACTCTTACAAATTCATCATATATTATATATAAGTTAATATATATAATTGTAAAGATAGTACATAGCTTGATTAAAATATCACTGATCAGCGATATCAATAAAAGTCAGAATCATTTCCAGTATAACACGAAAATCGAACGATTCATTCATAATCATCAATTGATAGACACGTAATATACATTATGTTTTTCGTATCTTCTCTATTAACATGTGATATAGAATACTTACACAACGAAAATATAATATTTAAAATTAAACTACATCTAAGGAAGAAGTGCTAAGAAAATGCCCAAATTAACTTTCTTACATCCCGGAATTATTGCCTTTGAAACAATGCCTAAAATAACTTTCTTTCAATTAAATTCATTGAAATAATTAAAAAAGCGCACTGGAAATAAAATTCTGGCTTTACCTAATATAACATTATACTATTCCTACGTACGATCAGTTATTACACGGCCTTTTTCTCTGTTTCTAACATGATCATACCTGAGAACATTTCGAGCGAACATTTCATTTATTTTAAGCTACACAGCCAAGAAACAAAAATTCGACTTCAAAATGATTGTTCCTATTTGTTTGATTTTTTAATTAATTATTTTTTATTCAATGAGAACGAAGACGTCTCAAAAAAATAGTTTTCCTTTCATTACCCATATTTTCAATAAGTTATTTTAACGTTCAATTAAATTCTCTTATTGATTTTGCGTACGTCGTTCGCCAATTATGTTTTCCAATTTACGCGCAACAAATGTAGTTGTTTTTTTGATCGGAGATGGTCCTCCATCTGACATCTCCACGTCAGTTTCATCCGTTAAAAGTCGCTTGCCCACAGATCTTTTCGGGTCGACAGAAATCATCATTTTATTAATAGCCTCCAAATCCTATAAATAAGAACAAAATACGTATAATACATGATTTAACAATAAAATTTTACATAAGAAATATGTGATTTTAATTTACCTTAGCAGGACTACGACTAAAGCAATAACTAAGTTGTGGTGCTGGAGAAGCAGAAATAGCTTTCGGATCTAATGTACGTGTCATAATACTACTGGTGACACGTCTCACCGGTGAACTCGCGGGAGGTTTCCCTTTCGGTAGTGGACTTAATGATAGATTCATTACGCTTCCGCGTGCTAGTCCCAACTTGTTCGCCACTTCTTTCACCTGTGGTACGTATACTGTATTGTAAAATTTAATTAAATCCCCACGTGTTTCTTCTCCGAAGTTCTGCGAAGTCCCAGCCATGTTTGTAGGTGTAGGAGGTGCCGCATTGGTTTCTTTGTCGGATACATCTTTCTGCCCGATCTCTTCATTATTCTTCTGTAGTTCGCCGGACGGTGTTTTAGCTATAAGTACTGATCTATATATGTGAGATTCTGCTTGTGGTTGTAATCGGTAACATCGCATGATCTCAGTGAACGAATTCTTCTCCATCTTTGCCAACTTGCATATGACGTAAATTGCACACATTAAAATTTGATCTAAGTGACGGTCCTTCATTAATTCTGTTCGTTCCTTAATAGAGTACTCAAAGATTGTCCATATCTTCTTCTTTAAATCGATGTCCATTATTTCTAACGAACCGCATAAATCTAACATGCGTACACTAGCTAGATTATAGAATTTCCTGAAAAATAGTGCGACAGAACCGGTTCGTTTTGGTTTTGCTGGCTCTCTGTTAACTGCTACAGTTTGCATCGGAGTACCTGTAGATTGTACACTAGATGATCTTGGAACTGTAATTTGTTCAGGTAAGAGAAGTATTCTTGAATTGCCATCAATGGTCAAAACTTTTGATGGTAAAACACTTTGACCTGTCACTCGTAAGACGCTTTGTCCACCGATTCTAGTGTCAGGAAATAGACGTTTCTTAGCTACACCAGATGCCGCAACAGGAGACTGAAATCTTTCTGAAGCAGAGGAAATAGGGCTTTGTTGAACATCGTGATGAGTACCACGGTCCAAAGCGATTCTTCTCAATACGGGTTGTCCTGGAATATTTGGGTCAACAGTTTCCAACATGCCTGGTAAAGAAACTTCTTCGCAGCTTGGTACACCTTCAGGCGTGGATTGAATGGCACCCCACAAAGGACTATCACTTTGCCATGCAAGCGATTCTAATATCTTTTCCTCTATTTGATTCAAATGCTTTACAACATCGCGTGATAATTGATTTTCCGCTCTAACTATAATTTCTATCACTTTATAGAAATAGTAGGCATCTAAACTCAAGGCGTTCAAAATCCAAGGGAAGATTTTGTCGTTGCTTTTATACGAGTAAATGACTATCTCTAAGCAACAGGCAAATAAGCACTGAATAAAGATTTCTTTCGTGAGAAGATTCTACAACATACCAAGATAAGATATTATTCATCTACTGATTTAGTTTATTAAAATTTCAAATCACTAATCAACATACCGTAACGTCATAATTTGGTTTCTTGCGTTTCTCGTCATTTAAAATCATTTCTAGAAGTCTATAGAAAAGGGTTTGACCTAAATAAAGTCTCATCTTTCCAAAATCTGACGTGGTATCATTCGCGTTTGTACTTTTGTTGTAGTTGGCGCAAAATAGTTCTCCGAGCTCTTTGACTTTCGTCTCGACGAGCGTCTTTACGTCTTGAGAGCAACTATTTAAGATTTGCAACAAATTTTCACTCGGTGATGTTTGACCTGCTAACATAGCTTGGAGTCGAATTACACTCTGCGTTGCAGTGGATACTGGTGTCACATTAGTAATATCTTTTGGTCTGAGGTAACTGCGTCCAGTTAATGGAGTGGGTGGAGCTAAGTGTTGTATCTGCTATAAACATTAAATATACATAAATTTTTTTACAACAAAAATTTATTTAAAATTGCAAGGTTTACAAAAATGATAAATGCATATATATAATTATTTTAATACTTACTCCACTATATTGTTCTTTCTTCATTTGAAACTGTTCATGAAGATCACCAACATTCATCATCTGTGTAGGTGAACCAATGTTATTACTGGCATCATGACCTGAAATGAAATAAAATTATGTATAATATTTGTAACATATTAATATTTCATTTTTCCAGTATTTTAGGATAAATTATATACAACTATCTTATAAACAATTTAGAATTTATATGCATTCATGCCAGAGCCTTATGCTATTTACAACCAAGCTTATTACTTTCTTATAGCAGCTTTCCATGTACTATAAACCTACCTTTCATGAAAATATGTTTAGATAATTTAGCATGATAAGTTATATCTCCTCCAACAATTTCCAAACTTGATATTCCATTTAATCTCACTCTTCTCCAATCAGCTATACCACAATCAAGATAAAGCAGACACAAATTGATTAACAGCAAGAAATGAAAATTATTCAAAAAGACAAAATAAAGATTATTAGCTCATTATCTGTCCTTTATTAAAAAATGCAAATCAAAAAAACATAAGCAAATCTATAAAATAACCTTACTAGTTTTATACAAATAATTACAGTAATGTCCCAGAAAATTTTCACAGATTCATTAAAAATCTACATGTTGTGATAAAAGGATAACTATATTGATTTTATTATTTTATAAGTCAAAGTAATAAGCTATTATTTAGTGACTAAAAGAATCAACTGAATGAATCTGCTTCTCATTCTCTTTCATTTCTTGTTCTTTTCAACTCATAAGAAAACACGCTTGCGCTTGCTAAAATTTGCTATTTATGAACATTCTAAACAAAAATAGAAATAATAGAATATCATTTTATCTGAATTTGTAATTTCATACATATATGATAAGTTATATTAATTAATTTAGGATAAAATAAATAATAAGATCCATATCTTACTCAAATTTATGATTTGCAAGCAACCTATGTTTATGAAAGCAAAAATGTATAACAACAAGCACACAGGCATACAGTTAAGAGCACTATTTTATTTACAAGCATTGTTTCCTTAGTAGTAAGCGAGTTTAAAAGCTATAAAAAAGGTTAATATAGAGTAACAACAAAAAAAAAAATTACCTAAGAAAATCCTTTCATCAAAGTCTCCAACACTTAGTACATGTTGTTCATACACTCTGTTGATAGCTTTGCTATTTCCATCAAAATATAAAGCTTCTAAAATACCGGAGAAATTTGTCTGATCACCACGCAGAACTCTTTCATTGAACAATTTATTAATATGATTTTTCAGATAATATTCCTTAATTACTTTAGCTTCAACAGCAATAGCTTCATGACGTTCACATAATAAGCTAACAATACAATTTGCTGTCTGTGGTGGAATATAATTTTCATCATTAAAATTTGATGGTAAACCTGTCAAAAAATATATAAGTAAAAATCTATTTCTTCTTGCATACATAACTAGCATATATTTACCAGGAAAATTAGGATTTAATAGGTCCTTTCTGTTAGCCAACAAAGCATTGCTATATATAAGATCGCAACACACTAGGAGAAGATGGTAAGAATTAACTAAATCATCAGAGATATCTGGAAATGCTCCCTTTATACAAATAAATAATGTCCAACAAAATTCAAATACTCTTGCAGGTGTACATGGCATTGCTTTGTGTCTCCTTGATCTTGGTGGCCGTGAAATATCGTCTACAGGATCTTTAAATATGTCAGTAAAGATTGGCTGATACTTTTTGAATATAACCATTGACACAGCAAAGTTTCCTTCAAGTTTCTCAATCTTTGAACGAAAATCTTGCGACATATTAGCCATGTCAGCCCAAGATTTACTTTTTGTAAAAAACTGTATCAAAGGAAGATTACACAATTGTAATAAACGTGTCAATGAAACACAATTTCCTTCCACATTAGTACCAGTCTTCCCAACAGTAGGTATAGATGACTTACGGCAAGCTACATATAATGCACACCCTATCCAATGTAACTGATCACCCTGAAAAAACAGACAGGAATTTCTATGCGTGTATGATTACACAGGTACATGTATACATATTACTTTTAAAAAATATACACATAAATCTGATATAGAATTTTGTAAATAACAGTAGATGAAAGTAAATTACGTTGTAAGACATTGATGAATGCAATAATATTTAAAATCAGTGTCAATTTTTAAATAGTAGAGGATCAAATTATGGTAGTTCTACATCAGGTTCTTCCATAAATTAACTATTGTGTTTGAATAAAAATACTTTAATAAGCAACTAACATTTAGTCTTATTGTTTTAAATTGGTGCGCTTTAATCGGTTGAGTAAAACAAACCGCGAATTCAATAACGTTAAACATTGAGCAGGGGAGTTAAACGATTTGTATATTGTAGATAAACAGTAAAAGAAACATATTTTCGATTTATAGTTCAAAGATGAAGAAACTACGTTAATTAATCTGAAACAATGAATAGAATGCGAAATGATTAAGATAATGAGTAATTCAAAAAATACCTCAAGAGTATAATTTTGTCGAATAGTCTCATAAGATTTCCAAGCTTCAGATGCAGCAGTCGCATCCATATTCAATTTCTGACACAAATCTTGATGTCTACTGTAAGTAGAGTCTTCTACATCGTCTGACTGCCCCATTTTTATCTAAAAACTTGAGAAAAGCCACAAAAAAACACGATTAATTTATACTGATATATAAGTGAGGTGCGCCATACGAGAGCTCCGTGAGGGCTTGGCGGGAAACGACACGAGCTCCGCCATATTTGCCATGTTGGCGGGAAATGTAGAATAGCAATTATAAGAAAAAAATCCTTAGGTCGATTTTGCACGAAAATTTAATATATTCCGCAACTGACTTATTTTCAAAATAATGTATTTTATGCAATATATCTTGGATTACAGGAAGAATGAGAAAATGTCCGTTTAAAAAATTCCTAAACATTAAATACGAATTGGTAGTTTTTACAATCTTTGAAACAATGAAACCAAAATGGGCGGTAAAATTTTCGGACAAGATTTTTTTAATTTTAGAGGAGTATAACGTATTGTTTGTTATTTATAAATGTTATCATACGTATAAATAATAAATTGATTAAGATTCATTTATGTGTTGAATTATTTATTAATAGAATCCACGAAATTTTTATTAAGATACTACGTATTATCCAATCAAAAGTCAAAATCTTACTCTTTGTAATTTAAAATGATGTGTTCTTATTGGTCTTCTATAGTGAAATATATATATATATGTAAATATTTGTACACTTGCATTACCTTTGAAAAAGTACTTTTAGCACATTCATCTTTCTGTTATTCTTATTTATGTTACATCGTTGAAAATATCTTTTCTTTTTGTTTATTTTAAACCATACATGTTAAATATAGGTATCATATGATAACATTGCTTGTACTTATATTTGTGTTTTCAAAATCTGTCAAAGTTTAAATTTATGATTCATCAGAAAAAATTGTGTGGTATTTATTAAATTTAGTATAGACGACGTATAGACAGATATTTATGAAACCTGATGGAACTAAGAAGCGCTCTCTATGTCGATAGCGCTTTCATGGTATAAATATGTAAATACAATATGGCCGATAGAAGCGGAACTTTGCGAGTTTTTCCGAGTGGCATTTTGCCAATGGATTAAGAAGCTGTGAAATTTGTAAATTCATTCGAATTTTCTACGTGCACAAATCTTTAAATGACACGGATTAAACGATACTGTATAAATCGTTCAAGTTTCCTTGATTATATCGAAATGTCAGTAAGGCGCTACTACTAAAGAATGTTTATTTCTCTCCAATCAGAGTAATCGCTTTTTTTAATTTTTTCCTACAATATGAAATAAAACGTGGAAAATCCGCTTTTGGTCGAACACAGTGTTATTGTGAGTTCATGTTCGATTAGCCGGCATTTCAATCAACGATGTTCACAGTATAGGTACTGTCATGGACACAGATGTAGAACTTGCCAAAGGTGAAGGGTGTGAAACTAGTCCAGGTTGCTCTGGCTATTCTAGTATGGTGCACAGTAAAAAAGTTATTAAACATGCACTACGTCAGCAAGCCAAGAGGCGTAGAAAAAATACTACAATTGCAGCTGGCAATTCTCGTACTCTTCCAAGGATTGTCGTTAAACCACTACCTCCACCTCCACCGAATGATCCTCCTTCTCCTGTTAATAATGTACAACATATTAATACTAGTAAGTCAGATATATTTATTAATTTATGTTTGCATAAGCTTAAATAAATAAATAAATAAAATGATATAACATTTTAATAATTTCAATATACATTGATTTACTAGTTTATTGTTATATATGTTAGTATAACGTTATTCAAATATAGCAGCCGAAGAGCCTGCTGCCACAATGAGAGAAGTCCTAGCAAGCTTGCCAGGATTTAGTTTAAAATCTGGACGTAGACGATCAACAAAACGATTATCAGCAACTGCACAACTAGAGGCTGGTCTTGTAGATCTTGAGTCTCCAGCAAGTATTTTAGCAAGTACAAGTTTACGTGCTCTTTTAAATAGGCATACCTTTCAAGGTTTACCACCTTTATATCAAAGGAAACTTGCACAACTTTTACCAGCTGTAGATAGACAGGTAATTTTAACAATGTGTATATTAATAATACTTAACTTATAATGCTTTATTATCTTACTTATTTATTTTTTTGAAATATTTAAAATTATATCTGTTTTATAAAACTTTTTATTTCATCTATTGCTACCAGGATGCTGCTACATCTGGATTAAATAATGAATTCTTTGCACGAGCTTGCCTAGAATGGCGTAAACGTTTGGCAGAAGGAGAGTTTACTCCAGAGAATCAACAAAGATTGAAGATGGAGGCAGAGAGAGATAAGAATAAATTGGATCCATGGAAAGTTAAACATTTTGAACCCATATGGGGTGAGAAACGTGAACCTAAACTTAGATCTGGTCTTCACTGTATTACTGAAACAAGATCTGGCGGAGCTGTAACGCGTTCAAGTTTAAGACTTCGTTTAGAATCTAATGTAGATACACCTGTATCAGATACTCCCTGTCCTATTATGTCTGAAGATAAAGTCGAAGAAGATAATTGTAAAGTTGAAACTAGTATAAATAATTCAGACGAATTGAACGAAACAACAGAAATGCAAGAATTATTACCAGCAGAATATAACGAAACAACGCATACATTAATCGATGAAAAACATATAGAATCTGTAAACATAAATTCTGTAGAAACGATAGCTGATACTGAAATGCATCAGGATAAATTAGAGGAAGATGAGAAAATTATTGATCTTCCAGAAAAACAAGATATAATTGAAGAGAATGAAGTAGTAACTCAGGTTTGTCAAGAAAGTATTTCAAACACGACGAATTATGACGAAGAAATTCATTTACCTCAAGATGAAAAGAATCTTCAATCAATGGAGAACCACATCCTCGAAGTATCCGAGGAAAATAGAATACTCTTACCTGAAGAGAATACTTCACCAAGATCCAGTGAACAAACAGAACAAATCCCTCATACATCTAGGGAGACATCGTCCCAATTATCAACAGAATGTACGTCTCAAACTTCCATAGATCAAGTACCGCAAATTTCGAAACAGGAAATATCTCAAATGTCGGAAGAACAAATTTATCCAATGTCTGACTGTGAGACTACAACTATACTCGAGACTTCACCATCGCACGAGCAAGTTAGACCGACCGAAATCGTTATGGATGATTCTACGTTAATTAATAACAATCAAACTGAAGCAACACAGGTTTCTCATGAGAATCCAACGGACGGTGAATCGCAAATTCCTGAAGGAATGGAAATCGACAGTGAAACGTTGCAACGTATTCACGAATTAGAGGTGATAATTTATACCGTTTGTAAAGATTTACAACATAAAATTATCAAGTTCTGTTAAAAAACAAATATGATACACCTCTTTCAGGTAAGGGGAGAAATGCGCGAAGTGTACGAAGAGATTTCGGGATGTTCTGAAGAAATAATATACCCTATTCTTGATGGAATGGAAATGGGGTCGAATAATGCCGAAGAAACTGAAACGCAAGTGGTCTCGGGGCAGTCGGAAGTTACTAGAGAGCAGCAAGATGTAAATAGTGGAAACGAAGATGAAGCTCTTCGAGAAGCAAATAACTACGTTTGTTCTGAAATGTTAGAATGTAGTTGGTCGGTAGACCCCACAGTTAATAATATTAACAATAATAACAGGGTAAGTGTACTGATAAAAACTTCAAATAATCTCGTATCTCCTTTTTTTTTTTAATGTATAATCATCAACAATGTATCTTTGTATTGAAAAAAGTTAATTTTATTTTATGAAGACTCAGGAAGAGCTTCAAGTTCCATGGCCACTAGTAGCTGCAGCTCTTGATGGATCTGTGGCCGCTAACATTACGGTAACCACTCAGGACGAATGCAACGAGACACCCACTTCGACTGATTCAGCTAACCCACCACAGCAATTTATTAATGCAGATTCTAATGTAGAATCAGTCAACTGTATTCAACTACCAGTTGTTCAGGGAACTCCGTTTCAGTCAGAAGGTCTCGCAATCGGTACACCAGGAACGAGTTGTATAATGAAGAATTTTCAGTCTCAAAGCTCACCTATTATTGCCTTTCCACAAGTGCAGTCCATCAGATTTGTACAAACAAACTTTCAGTCTGATCAAAACGCTGCATCGACTTTGAATAGCACATCTCCAATTACTGCTCAAATTCAGAATCAACAGAATACAACCTCGCAAGTGAATATAATGAGAACGCAAGAAGAAGTCGTTCAATTAAATACTCAAAATAGCAACACACGGAATATTAGAAACACCGTAACTCAAAATCAAGTTCCGAATACTGTAACGGCCGCGATTGGTGTACAACCACAAAATCGTGCACAAAATACTATTGTTATTCAACACCAAGCGTCGGCTCCTACGCAACCACGACAAGTTGTAGCGACCATACAGCAACAACAATATCCTGGAACGGCGGTCGCTGTGTCCTCAAGATCTTCGCGTTCTAATAATCAAGGTAGTCAAAGAGGTTCCAGGAATAGTAATAAAGAACAAGGAGGAGGTCGATCTCGTAGTACTACAAAAGAACCTCCTGGTGCAGTTAACTTAGAACGCAGCTATCAAATATGTCAAGCGGTAATTTTAACAAATCAACTTTTGTTAGAAGAGTTTGGAATTTAATTTTTGTTTTATGTGAAATAAGATGTATTTGTGTTATTGTAGGTCATACAAAGTTCGCCAAATAGAGATCAATTGAAGGCTCATTTGAAACCTCCGCCTAGTTTACTTGCCAGAGGTGATGGAGCGTTTACGACGAATAAATCTGGTGGCCGTACAATTACGACTGTCAAAACTCAGAAACCATCACAGACGATACAAAATAAACAAGCTCAAAATAAAACGCAAGCAGTTATGTTAAGACACGTGTTTGCAACAGCACGTCAAGCTACTTCCACAGAGGTATGACATACTTCTTGTAGAAATTATATGATAGTAGCATGTTACATGTTACATTTTTTCCTATTTTATTCTGAAAACAAGGGTGCATTGTTTGTCTAATTTAGTTTTATTTAGGTCCTAAGTATATTGAAAGGAAATACAAAATATTATTTATAAATACAAATAAAATAGAACAGAAAAATATTAGGGATATCGTTATAATTTAAATGTTTCAAAAGTTTATTTAATCTTGCAATCTATGTTTGGAATATTCATACATAAAGTAGAAACTCAAGATTGCATCATATATTATTTCATATTTTTCTGTGTGTACAGTGCTAATCTTGCGGGTGGTTTGTGATGATCACTGTATCATACAGGTACCTAAATAAATAAATCTACTTACTAGTTTTGAGTTTCTAAAAGTAGTAGAAACAATATTGCGATATTTTTAAAATGAGCAACAACCAAAATGAAATATCAAAGTGATCTATTTTACAGAACGATTCTTGTTTGAAAATAGACAGAACAAGGATAAAAGAAATTACATATATTAATAAAAATACTTGGGCATCATATATTTTTACTCGTGACCAACCAATTGCAATTATACCTCCTATGAGAGAAGGATATAAATTTAAATTACTGCTTTAAAATAAAAAAAATTGTTAAAAATTTTAATTGTTAAACAACATTTTAGGTTCCAGAAAGCAATACCGTAGCACAATTAGGATCCACTACAACAGGCGGATTAGGTCAATATATACTAGTACAGAGAACAGGAGTTGGAGACAGTGCACCAAGAGCATCTTCTGCTCCACCTCTACCTCCTCAGATCGCGGGAATGGGAGTCGGGGTGCATCTAGTACGTGGTAGACCAGCCAGTGCAGGAGAAGGTTCGCATCAGGCCGTAACGTTGAAAGCAAGGGGCACCGATGGTAGAGGAGGCGGTGGCGCCGAACCCGGAGCACCTGGTATGATCATGGGTGGAGATCCACCACCTCCCTGCGAATGTAATATGCGAGGTGCTATGGTAATATGTCGACAGTGTGGCGCGTTTTGTCACGATGACTGCATCGGGCCTCAACGTATCTGTGCTACCTGTCTGATACGTTAATCATTGTTTAACAATTGTTTCTGTATAAATTAAAAAGAGGCCGTGCAGAGTGCTGAGTATCAAATTACGAATAAACATATTATTTTGGATGGAGTCTTTATCAAAAATGATATATTGCATGAATTTGAAAATAAAGCTGGAAGACCTCGTACGGGCAACCGAATTTGTTGTTCAGCACTTTAATGTAAGTGGTAATTCATGTAGCGGAGAGAATCAATGAATACAGTTGCAAACATTTCTGAATCTTTAATTTTGTTTTCTCTGTGATTATTTTTTCAGTATTAATTTGCGGTTGCTTGTGCGTAAAATCTTCTCTTTATGTTGTCCTGTATTTTAATATATTTTATTTTATTTGTTTCATGACAATGAATGGTTTTTGCCAAAATTTTAATAAAATAATTTTTTGTAAAATAATTTGATTGGTTTTTATGTCTTTAATTGGTGATTGTATATAATGTGTAATTGATGATTTGAATGATTGAAATATTACAACTGTATTCTTGTAATTCTCATCAAAGAGAGTGAAAAAAAATAAATCTCTTATAGTCAGACTCTAATACCGTCTTCCAGTAAGCATCACATTTTTCAACATACGTCTGTACTATTTATTTATTAGTAGAACTTTGAGTTTATTCTTATTACCTAGAAGATATTCCTGTACATGCTGATCTCAACTTTTATTAAAGAAAGTCAGAAACTTATTCTTATATGCTCTCTCGTACTCATTTCTGTTAACATAGTTTTTTAAGTGTAAGGACAAAGTTTTCATTCATCATGGGACACTTACTATAATGGAACATCTTGTACAGGAATGTTGTTTAAGGATGACTATTGATGATTAATATTATTAATCTATTGCAGTGATGAAATCTAATTAGATAAATGGTAGAATTTACATATTTTAGCTTTATCTCTTACTTCGTTGTAAACAATTTTCTAGAATAAATATCGGATATGTTATTTGCTTCACGTTAACATGAAATTAAATATCATGAAACGAAGTATGGAACAAGAAAACGCATAAAAGTAAAAACCATAGTTCCACAACAAACATTTTACATTGTGTACATAATTCGCATTTTACAGATGTCCAAGTTTTTATATATGTTTTTGAATCTTTACGAGGAATATGATTCTTATTTTACCACGAAATAGATCTTCGAAAAATTAAGAGCTACTATCATATTATTTTCTTATGCAATTGTAGTCAAATATTTTACGATCGTTGCGTCTGTGTATAAGTACAATAACATGATTCATGTTTCGCTAAAAAAAGTATCTGTCATCGACTTTGATCGAACATACAAATTGTGTTTATCATATAGGTATATAAAGATAAATTTTCGTACTGATATGTTTCTTTGAAATCATAGATAAGAGTATGTAGTATTATTGCGATTCGATAGAACAACCATTGTGTATTTGTCGCTCAAATGTAAATAAAATCATATTCGTTTAATATGCGCAGTGTACGTGATGACTAAAGTGCGGATTTGGCGATCGTGAGCGTTGTGGGAAAACAACACCTAAGCGGTATGATGGAGCAGAGCAATTTTAAGTTTCTGATGCGGTTACGAGACCCAGAACCATCTTCAAATATCTGCAAAGTATACTTCGTCACAATGCAACGTACGCTGAATTCGTACTTTATACGATAACGCATTACCTGTCGGAAACAGCAATAGCTACTTAACATGTATGTACAAAGGTATTCTATATTTAAGAATGCTGAAATTAAAAAAGTAGTATTAAGTCAGATAAAAGAGTATTTCTTTCAAACCATGAGATTATTTTTATCTTTTCTTTTTAAGTTCATCACGGAAGTTACAACATAATAATGAAGATAAAGGATTTTGTTATTTCTAAGATATAAGTTTTGGCATTCAAATTTGGCACGGATACTAAAAAATTTGTATTATCCTTTAACACATTATTATCGTGCATGGAATATCTTATTCATATATATTTGAATCATTTTAATGTTTTAAACAAATGTTTTGATATTTTATAATTGCACGATTTTACATTTCTAGCAATTAATAGAATCAACGGCTGTGATGATATTTTTCCTTGGAATTTTCGCCATATTGTATTTCATTTTTTAACGCGAATTTCATTTTTTTAAATAAATTCATTGTAAACTTTGTAATTGATCAGTATTACTCGTATGTATATATTACCTTATTTCTGTATCATATGTACAAGCATAAACATATATTGCATCAATTAATATGTAAATAGATGTCTTAAGATAACATAAAAGATTTGGTAAATTTTATTGTAAAGATAGTAAAAACCGTTTACGTCTAAATCTCTTTTGTCTATATTTTAGATTTTCTTCATTAATATTTTTGGTTTATTTATTCACGTTTCAACTTTTGTTTGTTTCCAAACGAAAATTTTTGTGTGGAAAAATTCTAAATAATTAATTCAAATATTTAGGAACCATCATTTGAGGAATTAATGCCAAAATATTAATATTATTATTAGCATCTAGCTAATATTAGAATTAGCATCTATACAATAATTTCCGTTATATTTTTTAAATATCACTTTAACTAAAAAATTTTACATTTTAGTATTAAAAGAAATTATATTTTTTACAAGGTGTGTCGTTATATGTGAAAAATATTTCAATAATATATAATTTATGTAAATAAAAATTTCTTATTGTTGGTATAAAAGTAAAAAATAAGAAAAATGCTTTTGTTCAGAAAGATAACGGTTTAAGTAATGAATCGGAATAGAATGTATTTTGGTCGCTTTCATCATAAAAACAAGATTTCTAATTATTTATAGGTATACATATACATCGTACATAAAAAACAATAAATTAATATAATAAACGATCTTTTTCAATTGCCATCACGTAAGTCGTTTATGTCTTATAATGTCATACCATTGTGACTCTGTTATTTAGCAGTTTTTCTCAGCTTAGTTTTATTGTAATAATTTTCTACAAATAGAATTTTATGTTCGTATTGTTCATAAAGTGTCGTGGTGTTTTTTTACATGGTCTTCGAAAAAATCTGTTTATTGTACATTGCTTTTCTTGAAGTACTATACGAACTATATTTATTTTGATTTTTGCTTGGAAATTATTGGGAAATCTAAGTACTTGTGTGATTAAAAAAATAAATAAACTTCATCCTCAATCAAACTAATTCACCCGTTTGTAAAATCCACCAATGCACTTTACACGTATGAATAAATTTATAACCACGCTGTTTTTATGTATATAACCCGGTGCCAGACGTTGTACCAGCATTTTAATCGTCATAGTGCAATTCGCATTCTTTGTTTGTACTCTGAACCATCATAGGTTTACATTTGTACATTTCCTCGTTAATAGCACACCTTTACACATCAGTGCAAGCGAACAGCCACTTAATTGTACTAATTTTCTATAAACGTGGCCGTAACAAGAGCCACTATTTTCTTCTTTTATTTTTTAAATTCATTTTCTCTTCTCCGCTTATTAACTTGTGTCGCAATATAATTAATTTACGTGAGATTAAAACGCAAACGAAAATGTAAACTTCATAGTTTTGATACCAATAATAATATAAATATAAATAATATAAATAAAAAAGTATTTCAACGAATAATAATACGCAACAAAATATGAAAATTGCACAGCATGTTCATATGAAATATATAACATATAAGTGTATAATTATATATACAATTATAAAGGAACACAGCTACTAATTAATTCGCTGAATTAAATAAATATAATAAATAGTAGACATAGAAAGCAATAAATTAATATCACAAACATCATACAAAAGAATTTAAATTAATGAATTCCATTAAAACGGATTTATAGTACAATTGTGCTCCGACTTTGACTCACTCTACGAATGAAATATATTCTCTTAAAATAAACTAATGTCACGCGGACGCAAAAAAATAACATTCTTTTCCTTCGGGGTTGTCAGAGTATTTGATTCTCTCGCTAGTTTATAATATGTGTGTGCTTATGTATGCGTACCTCTCGCCTTAATTAGATTATTAACAAAAATTACTGACAAAAGTAAAGACACTTGGAATTTCAAACACAATCATCCTCAATATATGAAATATAAAATCTATAATCGCGCAAGAACTATGTGTTACATGAATACATTAGCGAATCGAATAATGAAGAAAATTAGAATTTTTCAATGATTCGAATTAGTAGTCGTAGAATAATCGAAACTATCGCACAGCTTGATAGGTCAGAATTAATCATAATTCGATCACTATTGCGTGAAATAATGTTTCTGGCACATATACGTAGATTACATTTAATATCTCAACATTTTTACTTTTTCTTCGCTGATTTTCGCTTATGATAATTTTCTTTCTCTCAACTAAATTTTACGGTAAATGTGATATTATTTTTAGATTTAGTGTTCACAACAATGTGGGAGCAAAAGGAACATATATGTACACATTCTCAAAATCCCGAGATAACTGATCGGGTTAAACATGGATTCTCAGTTTTTATGAACTGAGAACGCACATAATGCTCAATGCAATCGCACATTAGCTTGTTATTTTTTTTTTATTAATACAGTTATTATTATTAGTAATTATTGAAATGGGAAGCGAAAAATAGTTCACCGTTATTGAAAACCAAACGGAACCTTAGCCGTCGTAATTAAATACTTGACTCTAATCGTATCATTTTCAAATTTGCATGCATTAACGATCTACTTAGATGTAAGCCTGAATGTAGGTACGTAGACTATATTAAATGCCACTCTGTGCCGATTTCGTACTAGACTCATCCTTTAAATTCCACCATTCATGCTCAAAAATATCATAGATTTAATTTCTTTTGTATACTTTAATTTAAAAAATCGTACTTTGTAGACTCTAAACAAAATTTTTAATCAGTTTGTATAAATAATCACTTACTTTGTTTAATATGTTCCTACATAAAAAAATGAACAAACTTATTTAGAAAGAACTTCATTTCTCGAAACAAAGTTACATGACAATAATAGAATAATTCCATCACTATCAAATGATAAATTTTAGAACCAATACAGTACTGAGTACTCAATCTTGTGTAATGCAATCACAATATGTAGCATCTGATGGGCTCGTTCTTTTAGAGATATCCATGACTATTCATAGGAGATTAATGGCATAAGGAGCACAAGAAGACACCGGTACAAGAAGAAGAAATCTAATCTACGTGCCTCACTTATTGGCATAAATAGCATGTTACGCATTAGTTAAATAGAAAATGAGATGCGCCATTGTATCCAACAGAAATCTCGTGCATAGAACTTCGTTTTTTCAGAGAAAATTCAAACATAGGCTGGCGAAAGGTTCAAAGTAAGTCGCGAAATAACATTGTTACGTATCGTAGCTCGTGTTGTTCTTGAACTCTTAATTATCTGTATCACCATAATGCGGCAGTCATGACAGACTACCATAGAGACGCCTCTCAATCTTTCCGCGGCCAATCGTTGTTCCGAGCTTTGACTAGTGAAACTGGAGAATGCCTTCAGTGATGGCACATTGGCTGGACTGCCAGTGCTTTTATAACTCCTGTATGATCAAATTTTGTTATGGAAAATAGCAAATTATAAAAAAATAGGTATCTCTAATGTTAACACAAAGAGTAAACATTTTTAAAGTAAAAACCGCAAGTAAAAAGTAAACCTTTTATCTTGATTCTCTGTTTCGCGACGAGCATGGGAAGGCGGTGTGGAAGTCGGTGTAAGTATCAAAACAGGTGTAGTAGTAGGCGTAGATGAAGGTGTCACACTTTTCAATGATGAATCCTTGCGTCTAGAAGCCGGTGATGCCGGTGCAGATCCAGCTGCACCAGTGCCTCTTAGCCATGAACTTTTGCTAGTATCTGGTTCTGAAGATGATGGAGAAAGAAGAAGACCAGGGGATAATAAAACTACCGGAACGTGGGCGAAATGTTCTGTTGGAATTCGCATCTATAACAAGAGTAATATTTTAATCGAAATTTATTAATTAAGACTAAATTAACAAAAATCTCGGTAACTTACTTTGGAATAACATTTTACACATACTGTCCTCTCACATAAGCGACAACGTTGCCCCCATGGTCCTAACAGTCCGAACCTAGTTTTTAGGCAAAGGAAACAAACGCGCCTCTTTTCTACATCTTCCTTTACGCGACCTTCTACGGGCAGAGATTCCAGTTCTGCTTTAGTTAATACACTACGAATATGCACAATCTCTTCTAGGGTTAAAGAAAGTCTTTCATCCAGGAACATGTCACCCAATGTAGGCTTCTATAAAAAAAAATTTATTTGTTATTAAACAATTTACGTTTAGTAAAATTTCTAAAATGTATTTTATATAAACAACGGTTTCTCTATTCTTGAAATATATTGTTCCAATAGTAGACTGATTTCTGTAACATAATACCTGTCCTTTATCATCTTGCCAGTCTTCATTTTGATCTTCTCTATCCTTTGTACCTTCGACAATGGTTTGCGATCGTCGTGGTTGTCTTGCTCTCGGCTGAGGACTCAAACTCGGACTAGGGTTTACGCTGATATTGGGACTCGGACCTTGACTTAACGATGATTCTGTTGCACCTGTACATTGAGTACGACTCTGTGGCCTTGAGTGAGGAAGAGACGTGGTACCAGTTAACGCTGTAAGTGCTATACTACGTCTTGCTGCGTGTTTTCGAGCCGACGCTCTTCTAGATGGACATTGTGTTGCGAGATCATATGCTAAAAATAATTATTTTTGAATATATATATTTTCCAATATCCGGTTTTATTCATTATGAATTAAAACACATAATAATTACGATAATTACATTCAAGTTGCGCATCACAAAATCGATGATATTCATTCCTCGTCAAACGTAAACCGCCAGTTTTTCGCCAAGGATTAGCAGAACTTGCTTCGTCGTCATCCCTTTGATCTTTATGCCTACTGCGACCATTACCCCTATCTACAAATGTGTAATCTTCTTTTAGTTGCCAGTAATTTGATCCTTCATCCTCTTCTTCAAATCTTGTTACTGCCAATTCATCGTTGTAATCTTCGTCATCATCTTCGTCTTCTGCATCGAGCTATTTTCAAAATATATACTAACTTAAGTAAAAAGAATTCGAAACGAAGATACAAGAAATGAAGAATTATAATCTACCTTTAAATCAAAATCTACAGGTATTACTTTTCTTTTATTTGTCGTAGAATTCGTGTTGTCCAAATCCCTTCGAGGAGGTTTCGGTACTGTAGGTGATTCACTATCCTTGATATCAGCAGTACTTTGGATTTGATCTAAAAAACGTCATTCATAGAGATGGATCCCAAAATATACATCAATCATTGTTATCGGAAGAATAGTTGCGTGTATGTTGATGACCAATGAACATGACACGTGACCGTAAAATTGTACAAAAAAAATATGGTTAAATATTCACAAAGTTGTGGTACCTCAGTAAATCCTAAATACATACATAATTGCCTCCTGCGCGGACGCATAAGATTATAATAAATACACTCATTAAAATTACATAGAAATATTTATAAAAGAGAAAAATATCTTAGATCTTTCAGTATCAGAAATAACTAATGCTCCTATAATTCAATAAAACTGAGATCAATGTTCATAATAAATTCTGATCGCTACATTTCAAGTATTATGATATTATGCAAGTTATTATGCAAAACACAATCAGGCTAACAATCCGTGAAATTTGTTTTAAGTAGCTGTTGCATCAATTGAAATATAGCTAAAATGAATTCATCGTCTGCAGCCCAAAAACATTTCTATATATGTTACCCGTTGTTATGTTACTGGCCGAAAAAAAGATGAATGGTATGATTACCTGCGACCGTAATGCGCCTTCTACGCGACTTACGATTCCTGTTTCCCGGAACCCTAATTTCTGGCTTGCCGATTCTCTGCCTCGGCTGCGGAACCGGTGGTACGTTCGTTCTGTTCCTACTCGCGGTAGTCGGTACGTTGGTCGTAACCGAGCCAACTGTAGTCGTGACCGCGGCATTCGTCTGATTCTCTGTCTGCAACCATTGTGCCGCCACATCCTGCGCGGGTTCCTGTTCCTGCTCCGGTTGCGACGGTGGAACTTCACCCAGGACTATCATGCGGGACTCACCGCCTACGATCGGTAATATTATTCCTCTTTTCTATATTTACTCTTTTCTTCTGCTAATATATACAGTATGTCCGGTTTAATCTTCCTCATTCTGGCCTGTCTCATGTATGGCAATCAGTGCTTTAATGTTTCAACATAAACAATGATCCAAACAATCCCACATCAAACAAAGTATCATGATTTGAATTCTAGAATATTAGAGTGGAATACTACATTCCTCGATGTTTTCCTTCATTTTTGTCTACTATTTCTAACAACTGATGCTTTCTTTTTATTTATACTTTCTGATAGTCTTTTAATATAGAAAGGCCAAGATTATTTAGTTGCAGGTTTAAATTTGCTTAAAGTGGAGATTATATTGTTAAAATTATACTTTTCTCTACCTTTACTTATTTTTCCCCAGTACAGGATTAAAAGGATTGCAGAATTAAACGAAGTATTCACTCCAGAAGAATTATCAACGATTTTAAACGTGTTTTGCATGTTAAACAGTTTAGTAACAAAATGGCTGTGCATATTTAAACCGAACATACTGCGTGTCAACATAATTCTTTACAATGGCTCTACTTGCGACGATCGCGACGTCCAACCGGAAGTTACTAGTTCTGTTGTTTCTTCTACAATCTTTTGGCTCGACTTGACGATCTCACAGCCTGTGAATCAAGACGTTCATCAATTTGAAACGTTCCAGTTAAGATCTCATAAATCCATTGTTTCTCTTCGTTCGATAAACAATCAGAAATATTGGATTACCAGCGTCCAAGCTGTTCTCCTTGTTCATCTGTTCGTTTTATCCATCCTGTCAAATCCTTGGCCCACCGTGATGCTTGCAGATCCACTGGTAGGGACTGTACATCAAGCACACGTGCTCGTTAGTGTGCCTATCCTCCTTTGCACTTGACTTACTCGTACACGTTTAGACGCAACCCGATTGAATTTCACGCTCGAGCTGCACCTTTTACTTTTTCCCCGGAAATGCGCGAACGAGACAGAACAAGAAACAAGGAAATGCGAATGAAGCGAAGAAACCAATGAGCGGGGCCAATAGTACGAGCGAGCGACACGCGAGAAATCAAGCAAAGATTTAGCGGTCGCGTTGTACGATGACGTTTCGGGCGACGTCAGCTCTCGCCCTCTTGTGCGCTTTCGGTTATTGATCGCACGAACGGTCTGGGGCTTGCGATGCTTTAAGCCGGCCTACCGTCGCGAATCATGATTCATACAGATCGACCCTTCTTTATCGCGATAAAAAATATTCGTCACGATCCGTACCACCCCCAACGGACAATGACTAAACACGAAAATTATTATCTTCCTAATATTCTGTTGGCCAAAATGATTACACTGGTCTCTTTGTTACAAAGTAGCCAATGTGTTTAATTTAGAGAATATTTAATAATACATATATCGAAATATCAAAGTATCGTTGGGATACGAACATTAAATGATTATCATTATTGTTTGTATTATTATTATTATTGGAAAAATGTGAAGACACAGATACCACTGTACTGGTCGCACTGCGTTGGAGTTGTCAAATTCTACTCTCAAGAATTGGGATACGAACATTAAATGATTATCATTATTGTTGCTATTATTATGATTATTATTATTGGAAAAAAATGAAGACACAGATACCACTGCCCTGGCCGCACTGCGGTGCAATTGTCAAATCCTATCCCGCAAGAGTATGTTAAGGCTGAGAGATGTGCGACCCTGTATGGGCACTGCGCTCGCGCTTATCTCCTCGCGCATGTGTATTCTCGGTTGAATATATTTCTATAAAAATGCAATCGCACGTGTGCAACGCGTGGCTGTGTATGCACACCATGTTGGTCCATAAAATTCCAAGCATACGGATGCAACGGTATTGATGCAACTCGGTTAGAATGTTTCTGCTTATGATCGATATATAAGCATAGTTCTCTTTATGCATGCTTCTACAAGAATACGAAAGTTGTTTATTTCAAAAACTACATACTATTATTTATTTTCTATACGAAGAATGAAATTAAAAGTTTTGTTTAGAAATTGAAAGAAGATACAGAATAAAATATAGCTCACATATGTATTGTGGTTCTTAGTTTTAATCATCATTCTAGGCAGAAGAAATATATCACCACACATTTTGAAATTTTCGCTCATTTTGTAGTTCAACGAAGATTTATTGAGGTACCACAAAAACCAATAACCAGTACGATTGATTGATATGTAATGTCGCAATTATTGGTGTACGAAATATGAACTGAATGCGTTGGTTTCATGAATTTATTATATAATTGTACACGAACAGAGAAAATATATTTTATAAAGCAGTATGACATGCACAAAGTTATCGTTGTGTATGTAAATATGAAATACAACTTACCACTCTGAAGAGATATTCTTTCGGTCTTAGGAACGTATCTATTGCGCGACGACCTTAAATTTGGCGGCTTCTTTATACTTTCCATAAGTAATTCCCGGAGAGTCCATTCCTTTTGCAGGGGTGGCAGCTGTCTTTCAGACGCCTGTGTAAAATTATGTCTCTAAAATCTAGTAAAACTTTAAAAAACTGCAATTTTTACCATTCTTATATTGGAATCTCATTAATGAAGTCTGAATAAAGCATCGTTTTTAATAGCATGTTACCTTTTTTAAAGGCGGTCTACTCCGAATAAATTCAAGAATAACAGCATGCGCGTCTTTTCGCAAATGTGGTGTCGGGGATGGTGTCTTCCTCAAACGATACCTCCTTTTTCGTATATCGTCCATCAAAATTTCATACGGAGTTAATTCAAACTCAGCTCCCTTTCCACGTCCACGTGTAGTATTCTTTGAACCCAAATTAGCTTCCACTTTTTTTAGCTTTACACCTTTCCTTAATTCCTGGATAACTTGCACCCAAAATCTTGCCTATTAAAATAGTTATTTTAATTCTTCCGATCTCGTAAATGCAATTGAAGCTTTAAAAAGAGAACATACATATATATTAGATGAACATCTTTTCTAAATTTTGCTAAGTACCCTTTTGTTGTTTTTTCTTATAAATATATTATATATTACCAATGCTACTTATATAACACAGAGTATTCAAAAAGCCATTAAATACTTGAATTTGTAAAATAGACTAGAAACATTAAAATTAATTAACTTTTGAAATATTTTGCATAGATAAATTTGAAATCAAATCAGCACATGCATTTAAAATATGACTGATAATATTGTTCTAACTATGTAGAAAACAATGCTTGATAATAGTGAGACTAATCATGCTACATGCTCAATAATTAAGTACATAACATATCGCTCTAACATATCGCTTTCACATGCGCAAGTATTATTAACAATCACGTACTTGTATAGCCCTCCAAATCCTAATGTCAGTCTATAACGATAGAGAGTCAAGTCAATAAATCTCAAATATCTTATCTCTGCAAAGTGACAAATAACTTTATGCGACACAGCAATGTCAACTGTTCTATTTTACGCGAGTTATAACACGTATTTATGCGTGGTTTTATAACACAATTCAAATGCGACTATTTCATTATTTTATTATATTTTAAAATTTACTCATTCTTACTAAGAAAATATCAAGAAATATCGAACAAACTTGATATACGATATACATAGATATTATTAACAAGATGTTTCTGTATTACAATACAACAACAATATTTTTAGAGACTACGTGAACACGTTTAATTCACGTGAAATTTTAACACGTAATATTCGTATCTGTGATCTCGAAACACTATCTCAATTTCGTAAAACAAGAAACAATGCTATATTTACATAAGCCCTCAACATGAATCATATAATATATTTTTCGTGGTTGATCCATTGTGAAATCTTACCCAATCAATAAAATCTAACGTATCAAGGTTTTGAACAGACATCGAGGTTTGCTTATTGACATCAGTAACAGATTCCCTTTGACTAGCATGTACTTTATCAGCCGCTACTGTATCCAAAAAGTGCGACAGTTCCAAAGCCTCTGCTACCAATGCCCGTATTACAGCCTTATAATGAATTTCAGCAGATTCCATAGAAGTTTGCATATGCCTGGTACATAACTATATATACATTTGTTTATATATTTTCATAGAGTTTATTATACAAACTTCGAATTTTTGTTTACATTATCTTCATATCATTTGTATTATTTGCATATGTGATAAAGTAAATAAGAAATATATTTGCTTATTTTACTTACTTGCATTACATTTTTTAATGAATACAACGATGATCTTTCCTCATACATATCGTTACTTTTTTGCGATGAAAATTCATCTACATCGGCATCACTGGAGTCACGTTCAATACCTTCATCGTCCGTTTCCTGCGGACGTTCTTCCGTTTCTGTTTCAATTTCTGTGCAACAAGAAAAATAATTAATTTTACATGACTCCTGCGTATGTTTTTACTGAATTTTATTTTTTATAAATTAATTGTACCTTGATCGGCACTTGTCATTAACGTTATAAGGGCTTCTAAATCCGGTGATAAAGGCCTTTCTTCTTGTTCATCTAGGCCGAAATCAAGCGTTTTGAATATCATCATGCCTAGTGAGAACATTGCCTGCAAAAAATGAAAATATATTTTTATTTTATATATATTATATATTTTATATTAACGAAATAATATAAAATATCATAGCTTTTTCATTAAAAAATAATATTTAAAATTGCTTACCTTTTTCTCGGATACGCGTGGTTTTTCCGATTCTGTAACAAACACATCAGGAAATAGATAAAAAAAAAAGTGGATCCCAAAATTATAAAATGCTTTGTACATGATCAGAGACAATGATTAATTATTTCCACACGAAGTTCAATAACTTTCGATCGTCTCTTTTTATATTTACGTGCGATCGCGTATATTAATAGTCTTATCGAGAAAACTACTCACAGACACAATTAATTAGTATTGCTAATCAGCCTACAAGCTTACGATACAAACACCCCGAGTCATTTGTAAATTTTGCACTTGATTTACAAACGAATGTTAGAAATTATGTAACATTTGAAATATCTTAAATTATAAGCGTTTGTAAACGTATACTGTATAATTTACTATACAATTACTTACCGTCTACTGGTATATTATAATATATACTAAAATATTATATTACATTAACATAACTAATATCTATAGATACATATTGTACTTAAATATATTACTATACACATAACTGTACAAAAGAATGCTATATGTATAACAGAAGATTATATACTACATACCATACTATATACATATATCATATTATAATTTATAGCACATGACTATATAATAATTGTATGATATTTATACTATAAATCGTAAAATATGCCAACTATACAGTAATTATACATAGACATATAGTGCGATGACTATATTGCAACTACATTCGGCAATACAGTGAACCTTGGTGCAACCCTTTCCTACGATGTGGCCGTACAATAATCAGTAGAAGCACAATTATTAGGCAATAATTATTATATTATAGTTAACGTGTGTAATATATATATATTATACAACTATATATTATATTATATATATATTAAACAACATATTGTATGAAGAAATACTATATAATGCATTCCATGTTCATTATCATTTTTATCGATTTGAATTAATTTACATATATATATGTATATATAAATATATATCGTATCTTCATTCTATATCTTTTCTGTTACTGATTACAAAACAATACATCGATAAGATATTCCACGATAAAAGATAATCGAGTGTTTCTTTGAAGAAACCAAAAGATTATATCAGCTCACCGATTAGATCGCCAAGCCAAACATCGCCATCCTTGTGAAGGACGATCTGTGATAACTCCGAAAGTTCGTAGAAATTGTTTTCTGACAAACGTGACAAACTCTTGGCGGTTTGATAACACAAGGCCCATGCTTGCTCTTGACTGATCGGTCCATTGAAAGACAGTAGAATATCTTTAAGGTTTAGTCGACCGTTCGCGTCGAGTTTGCACCTCGACCTTTTTATCGGTGTCTCCTCTTCTTTATTCTCGTTTGCTTTTTTCTCATTATCGGAGACATCGAGACCGTCCTCACACGACGTGGAAATCCCTTTGTGCGTCGTCATTTTTCTGTAATTTTACCAAAGAATCTCCCGTTAGATATGCTTATATAATTTTACAATTCAAAAGAAGGAGGAAAGCGATTCGGATACGCGATCAAAGTTCATCCACGAGTTTAAGATTTAAACCTAGATCCATTGCGTTAGTAGATAATCGTTTTATCAGTTGTGTTAATTTGATGTAAATACTTAGCTTCTCTTTATCATAATAATAAATATAAGCACCTGTTATTAATATAACAATCAGATAATAATAGTATACACTATTGTTACATAGTGGATATTTAAATACTATGTACTCGAATACTACGTTCACACTACTGTATGAGCGCTAAGTTCGAATTATCGTTGTTTTGCACGATATACATATTAATAATTTTGATAAGAACGGCATAAAACAATGATGATAATCATAAAGTTACTTAGAGATCAAGGATATGTTCAAGGATAAAATCATTAAAAAAATTAATGAGAATCATAATATATATATATGTATGTAAAGATCAAATATAAATAAAAAATTTTAATTATACATAGAATATATATTATATATTAATTATTAAGTGTAATATTAAGTATAAATTAAAAAATATATATTTCATCTAAAATTTAAATGCGTTAACATTAATAATTATATAATGCGGCACTTACAACACAAAATTCAACTACAGAAGAATTGCGCATTGATATTTTATTACTATCTTTTCAGTCCAAATATACATAAAATTATTTTTGTTAGAATACTTTCTTCGTCTTTTTTAGTCAAATTAAATATTAATTGTTTATAAGTACATAGTTCCACAATTTTTCGAATCAATTAAAACTCACTTTAATCACAACCATGGACCCGACTCGAATACGTTCTTCAAATTATATGAGAACAGAACTGCTAAATATCTTTCTGTTCTTAAGAGCTATATAGAAGTAGATAAACATTTACGACCAGTTGTCATCACGCATGCAGTGACGACATACTCGTGAAGCTATAATGTATCGTGAACACAGTGCAGTGCGACATCTTTGTAATACTACGATTTGCAAAGATTATATTTTTAATGATAGGAGCGTGCGATTTTACTATTAGATATATTGAATAATATTAGGTAATAAATATTAGAAAAATATTTATCAAATAATAGAACGTTCGTACAAATATTTCTCTTAATTTGATACTGAGAAGAATCAAAGAGAAACATGGAAAATTCGTTAAAAGAACAGATTAATATTTTTCACTGAGATAATATTGAATATATATATCCAAAAAATTTTGAATCGTAACTGAAATATTCGTCTGCATCTGTTTTATTCGCCAAATATACATACATACATATGTAGTATAATCTTATTGTGTATTATTTTTAGTGATCTTTACAAAACTTATTCAAAAAATATCAATAAGCAAAATATTAAATACTCTAGAAGTTTGTAAAAGAAGTTTGTACTTGAAGAAATTGATTAGCGAAAATATTCGTGATGTAATAGATGGTAAAAGGTATAATTGTAGTTAGATTTTTCTTAACATCCGCTACGAATTTTCTGAACAATATAAGACGTATGAAGATGCCTATATGATCACATATCGCGATATACTGATGTAAAATCGCAACATATACGTCGTATTGTCCAAATTAATGAAATACTCTTATAAGTGTATTTCGACTTTCAGATGTTTCTTTCGTTAAAACTTAGAATGTCAGTTCGCATAAATCGCCCATTGTAACTACAGGATAGCTTAATGATTCTCAATATGCAATCTCGCGATATGCATCGCATACGCCCATTTTACTGATCAAAATCATCGCGCAACATTTCCGTAAAAAATTCATCCTTGACAAATTGAATTAAAAAATGACATTGACATGAATAGTTCCAGATAATAGTTCGATCTAATCTTCTTTTTTCTTGACCTTATTTTTAAACTCTTCAATACATATGTATAAACTTGATATGTACTTAATTGCCAATTGATTTTCGTATCATTTAAGATTACATTACCGAACCGTTTCAATAAATTTTACACACAGATGTGTATTCTTAGAATATGCTACTGTTATATCAAATAATTTCTTAAGAGAACGTAGAAATCTTTATCAATATATTATTATTTATCAATATATAAATTTCTGTGACAAACTAAGAATTGATAATTTTGACTACTCTAGTAGTCCTAGTATTAATCAATATTTTACATACAAACACGATCGATAAAAGAAAAATTCTGCGAAATAATTTAATTAGATGCACTATTTATATTTATGCTACATATGTTTAAGATATTATGTATACAAAATATCGCAAAAATTATTTATGTATTTGACAAAATGATTTATATAGCTTTATTAATATTTCAAAGTATTAGTTTGATTCCTTAATTTTATGTTGAGATATCACCACAAAAGATTTGTTTTATTTTAAAGACCAATAAAGTCAAACAATTAAATGTAATTAAATATTTTATTATTATTTAATATCAAACGAATGGTAGCTTCTTGCATTGATATTATTGCAGAACGATAATATTAAAACAAGATTCACATGAAATGAAATTTCACCCATGATAGTATATATTAAGGATAAAAACAATTAACAAATAGAGCAATTATTGACTATTTTTAATGAAGTTGCAGAAGGATATAAATAATGGAATTGAACACCTATCTATAGTATCCTTTGTCAAAGTTTTAAATCATCCCGTAACTAATTTATATTCCTAATAAATTTCGCATTGCAGTATCACCTTGTAAATTCTAAATCAGGAGTATCATTCATCAATACCTACATATTTTGGAATGTATAAGTGACAGAATATATGCAAATCCACAATATGTAAGATATATGTTATTACGTGAAATACGTATTATGAACAAATCGAATAATAATAAGGATCATTGAAAAATGTTAATAGTGAAATGTAATACGTACTTTTGATTATTTAGGTGGTTGACATGCAAGTTATGACGCAAGACACGTTTCGAGATTTTTCACTACAGCTATCACTATTCTATTCATCACTGGCATGAGACTTTTTGCATCACTTTTTCGATTAGGTAAAAAGATTGTTTTACGCACAAACAACCTTTCACATTGAACTTTCCTCTTGTGACTTTTAACATCGGTCATATTAATTTTCCTGGAGTATATTGACAATCGAGACTCGACATGATATTTTGTTTATACAGGCATGATATTTCCTCGATTTATCGTTGCAACGAAACGTTTCCTTCAACATTGTGGGATTAAATGAAACATTCAATGTATATATATGCGTATCCTTTGTTCGATACTACTATAAGTTATAAGAATACCGGCAATATGTAGGTTTTTATATGTTGCGGAATTTTCAGCTTGTCAGAGTCTCAACATATAGTACACTTTCAGTGAATTTAATTACAATAAAAAAAAAATTGACTTGAAACTCATTATAACATTTAAACTAGTGATCACTGGTGGTTAAATATTGCAATACAGGCTGAAACGTAACGCGACTGAAACTACTGAATCGCTACCATCCGATCCATAACCTGTACTTTTACTATATCTATATCTATGTGATTTATGTATATATATATGAGTTGCCAAGTGCAATGTTATAAAGTAAGTACAGAACACATGGATAAATCGAATGCATTCAAATAATATCACAAACTGTTATTTTATCTTTACTGAAAATTTCAATTATATTTCATCTGTTATCTACTTCTTTATCTACTTGGGCCCTGTATTTAAAATTATATTAAAATTAGTAAACAAATTATTATTATCGCCTATTGATTGCGAAGAATTAAAAAATTTTTAATCATTTTAGTTTATTTTCGGAAAAAGCAATAAGTAACTTGAAGATTGTATTTCATCATTTTATATAATGATGAAATACATATGTAGTGTGTATAAAACTGTATCTTATGCTGTCTTCTCTCATTGGTATATTCTCTCAATGCTATAAAGTCGACCAATAGAAAAGTTTATCAAAGTGCAGGATGAATTGGTAGTTCAGCAAGCATTTAGAAGTGTGAATCACACTTTGCTCTTAAAAGTCGGATTTCTGATGCAATATTCGTTAACAAGACGTGAATGCACTGTATAAGTAGTACCAGAGGATTGAGACCCGCGTGATGAAGGTGCCGATCTGTATTTAAAGGTCAAGGAAATTAATAAGTTTCATCGAGGACACCAAAGTGTTTAGAGCAACTTTCAAAATGACTGAAGAAGACTCGGTATGTAATCATATAAAAGAGATATCTTTAGGATGAGTTTGTGTCGTATTGGAAAAGCATGGGAGCATGATCATCTTGACATACTTTCTGATTTTTTGAAAATATGCTAAAACCTATGAATAAAAAACTGAAATTTGTTCCCATATATATGAATATTTTATAACGAAACTTGTATAAAATAAAGGTAATGCTACTTTATAGATTCCAACCTCAAAACCATGTGGATAGTATTCGAAAGAATGTACATCTATCATTAGTGTAATATCTCTTGACACATATTCCATTAGCCTGGTTGCTATAACATATTCGATGTTTATAATGCAATATACTGTAATATTTTATGATCATTAATACTTCTAAATTATTGTAATATAATATTTAATCTATAAAATATTTCGGAGCACGGTTAATGCGCTATATTTAAACAACTTCATCAAATTTTTATATGAAAATATATTTTTGTTTGAAATAATAATCATTTTGTTGTGTTAATAAAACTACAGTGTCCTATAAATATGGTATATAAATAGAATTTCACATAATATTTAAAGATTTATTGAAGTATTAAAAAAATTCTTAGGTATTTGATCCTACTTTGAAAAAAAAGAAGAAGAAGAAGAAAACTACTTTTGATCTTGATGCTGCATTTAATGAAGGTGGTAGTACTGGCGATGCAATGGAAGCTACTGGTGATAAAGAAAATCAGGAGCCTGAACCTCCTACGCCAGCTGAGGATGATGAAGCATTGGATTTAGAAAATTTTGGAAGAAAAAAAAAGAAGAAGAAAAAAGCATTTAATTTAGATGAACTTGATGCGGCTCTGCCTGATACAAAGAAAGAGGTGGATAACTTTGTATATAATTATTATATGCATTAACAGTATATTATATTTACTTATTCATATGTTTATATATTTATTTACTTTTAAAAGGATGTTGTTGAGCAACAAACAGAGGAAGTTGTCGTAGATGATACCTTTGACTTAGATATGGACTTCTCAAAAACTAAAAAGAAGAAAAAGAAAAAAAAAGATCTTGACGAGTTAGTAGCTGAGGAAGAACGTAAGGACATTGAAGATAAAGAAAATGGTAAATATTACATATTGCAAGAGTATTATAGTTTGGGGTAACTAGTTGTTTATGTTACTCATTATTTGTTAACATGCTGCACTGAATCTGAGCGAAGTGCAGAGTATGGTAAGGGATATGTTTGCTGTTTTCTATATATATATATATATATATATATCACATATAACAGTCACAAGTACATATATCATTTACACTTTCATAAATCTCATTTTAATGCAAAACATAAAAAATGATTTCTTTTATACTTTATAAAAGTTGATTAATAATCAACTTGCAAAAAAATTGTATTGAATATTGATAATTAGAAATTTAATGTATATTAAATATTGAATAAGAATATTTTGATATACATTGCAAATAACAGGAAACAAAGTGCCCAAGGAATCGTGCCTTCAACTTGTTTTCTCTTAAACTAATATTTTGGTAGTTTTATTCAGTTATGATAACATTATTTCTGTAAATTATAGTATGATAGAGAGTCAATTATATTTATTAAAATAATGTTTTCTCTTCCTTTAAAAGCTGAATGTATCTGCTGCTGTATAATTGATCAGTAGTTCGTATTTTTTACATGCGCATGTCTAATTTTGTTAATACTAAATCAAATAAGCAAACATATACATATATATAAATGTAAATAAATTTCATTTAGAAATCAAAGGCAGAAAAAAAGAATAGTACAATCAATGAAATTAGACATAGATTTATTTATTAAATTTTTCATTGTCTTCATCAATTTTCAATCAAATATTAAATGTGTACTATATTTACCAATAGAAGAGACTAGTTGGGTTGGTTCAGATAGAGATTATACATATGATGAACTGCTGGTAAGAGTATTTAATATTATGAGAGAAAAGAACCCTGATATGGTTGCTGGTAAAAAGCAGAAGTTTGTCATGCGTCCTCCTCAAGTAGTACGTATTGGCACCAAAAAGACATCTTTTGCAAATTTTACAGAGGTCAGTTGCATAATACTTGTTTATTTTATTTATCAAACTGTAAATCCTTTCATTATTACTTATCTTATGACTTTTTAATTCTAGATATGTAAAACTCTTCATAGGCAACCAAAACACTTACTGGACTTTTTACTTGCTGAATTAGGAACTAGTGGTTCTGTTGATGGAAACAGTCAACTTATCATTAAGGGCCGTTTCCAACAAAAACAAATAGAAAATGTTCTTAGGAGATACATTAAAGAATACGTTACCTGCCACACCTGTCGTTCTCCAGACACCATTCTTCAAAAAGATACTCGACTATTTTTCTTACAGTGTGAAACTTGTGGCTCAAGATGTTCAGTAGCTAGCATAAAATCTGGTTTCCAAGTAATTATTTTTAATCTCAATATTAGTAATTTTCTTGATATTAACTCTCTTAATAACTATCTTAACGACGAATTATTTATTTTAGGCCGTCACAGGAAAGCGTGCTGCTATTCGAGCAAAAACTGCCTAAAAAATTTGTCATATGTCATGTTTATCAATTTTGTAGCATAATTTTGAAATTATCAGAGATTTCTTGTGTCAGAACGCAGTTTTTACTATATCTATTATCTGAACACTCATTTTTTACTTATGAAAACTGAGGATCGTCAGGATAAAAAAGAATAATTGTAAAATTTACAGCACAACACTTTTTATCAATTCGCAACAGACAAAAAGAAATTATACAAAGTACTGTTTCTGAACAAATTTTTTCAAGTTCCCCAACTATTTTTAATATTTTTATCTTACTTTTGATTTTAAAATCTTTAATATATTGTTTCCTCCTGGAATGCATATATAAAATTATATAATTTGATAGAATTTTATTTTTTTTTTTACGCATTTCATTCCTTTCGTAATGACCGATGCGTATTAAACACTTTCGAAAAGGCATATAATTGAATTGAACACACTATTTAAATAGCAAGAATAAAACAGTCACATGATAATACGTAATGCATTATCCATTTGTCTACCATTGTGACATCAACATCCTGTATAAAGAACGATTAGGTATAAAATGGTATAGATTACCAGTTGTTAACGATAGATTTAAGCTGGTAACAATTTGTTATATCATTTTCTGTATACAAGAAAATTGTAACATTAAATTCAAGTACATTATTACGCATGGCCAAAAGTATTATTCCCGATATCTTTTCATGAGAAGTGTTGCAATAAAATGCAATGATTTTTTTAAAGCGATCAATGGCTATCTTTCTTAGCTAATTTATTGAATTGTATTTACTAGGTAATAAATCTATCTTAAGAAACTTCATTACTTCTCTTATATTTCATTAATAACACTGTAAAGATATTTGTATTTATTAAGTTTAATTCTAGTGTACTATCATGACTTATGGTTTGTTAAAAGTCATTTATGTGCAAGTCACAAATATTTTTTATTTGAATTAATCTGATGTCAAACTTGTTTATTGGAAGCATTGGTTACAAAACGATGTGCAATTTTAATGATTACAAATGTATATTATAATGATTAACTTGAATATATATATTAAATTTGAATAATTTAGTGCTATTTATATATATTAAATAATACAATAAAATTATGATTTTGTGATTAAAAATAAACATAGAGTTTAATGGATGTAATGCACTAAAATCGTATTCGTGCAAATGATTAGAAATGTATTATTTTGTTGCATCAGAACTGTTTTTTAATTCAATTATTTTTTTCTTAACATAAATACCCGTGTCTATAAGGCTTTGGAATATAGAAATTGGCATGTTCGGCATTGGGAAATCTCTGAAAGGGACCCATACTCGTGAACCATCTTCATGTTCTTTTAAATAAACTGGTTGTGAAAATACTAATCCCTTTGGAATACCAAATGTACCTAAAAGACGTAAATCATTTCTAATTTCCCTATTTCATTTTTTGCAATTCTTACTATTTTTATATTACCATCAGATTCAATTCCTAATGATATAATTTCATCCCTGATGCTTTTTTTATTACTATACCATAACTTTAAAAGATCACAAATTGCTCTACATTTTGGAAAATCTTCTGATGTGCCCATTTGATATCGAAGAAGGGCCTAAAAAAATTCCTGCTGTTTCATATTATTTAAAAAAGTGCAACAAGTTATGTACCTTGCGTTTCAAATAGTTTTTATAAGGATTTTTATCATGTGTCTTGTAAAAAAACCACCTCAGTTCGGAATGTTGAGTTCCAAGTGGTAGTATCATATTCTCATTCGAATTTAGAGCTCTTTTATTTGGATAATAAACATCATATTTTTGAATCATGTGGTGAACATCTACAAAGCGATTGATTCCTATAATTAAATGTAATTTTTTAATATATATGCAAAAAGATGTAAGCGAAAATATCTTGGTATTCTGCTTTAATATATAAACCAACCCAAGAAGCCCCAAACAGGTGGACAACCAAAGTTTTGTAGATTAAGACCAAGTGAATTTACAAATGTGTATATAAGTTCTAAACCATAATGAGCACTAGCAACTACAATGTTTGTGCTTGATAATTTTGTAACAAGTTCCATCATAATATTGGCATAAAAACATGGAAGATTCATTGAGCAGAAAATTACCTTCATATGTGAAGGCGCATGTTCATTTATATGTGTACATAAATTTTCTATAATTTTATAATTACGTTGCAGCCAATTATCTGTACCTTCATATTCTTCTCTGAAAAATGCATATGTAAATACTAGTAGACATAATAGCAATGAATAAAAACAATATTAATAGATTTACCGTGTTAAACTGTCAAGATAAATTAATATATCACAGTCTTTTAATCCATCAGGGATATTTTCCACAATATGTACTGTATTTATGCCAGCACCTATTGTTCCTGCATCTTTAAAAATTTTCCTAAGTTTAAAGAAACATCCTGGTTCATCATACAAGTTAATAACAATTCCATGAGTCATCCAGAGCTCTTTTGTCATTAGTAACTGAGGAACAAGATCGGGGCACATTGATCTTCCTGCTCCTATTATCATTATTTGACGGTATTTTTTTTGTACTTGTAAAGGTTTGCTTCTTTGTTTCTTTATATTACAAGCCTTTATTAAATAAACTCAACTTAGAAAAATGAATTCTTAAATATAATATAGAAATTTTTGCTATAAAACGTTTTCATACAAATAATAAGTCTGTTTGTAATGCATCAAGTTCTTGTTTGCTTAAATATAAACTGATGTCATAATAATTATGCAACAATTCCCAAAATTGGGAACTACCTCCAATATAAGTTACATGAGACCGACTAAGTCCAATTTCTCTCCATATTAGAGGAGATTTAGTGTGAGTCCATCCATGAAGATCACAAGTTTGTTTCAACCAACACTAGAAAATAAGTTTCATAAAGAAGTATATTTATGAATAAAATAATATTAACTTACATCCCATCTTGCAGAACTTTTACTAATACTTCTGTAATGAAAATTCGGTAATATCGTAGACAAACTTTCAGCGACGAAACATATATAATTGAAAGTACAATCTTCTAAAATACCGGCTATTACAGTCAAACATCTATCTGTTGTCATTTTGTACAACAACAATTGAAAAGCGTTTAATTGCTATTTTTGTGGAAATTTTTATAAAAATCCATCAATAAAATAATAGTGTGTTATTCTTACAACAAAATAATTTATTTATGCATAAAAAAGTATCATGTATCAAAGGTACATTTTATTATATTACTTATTCTTAATCTTCTTTTTAACTTATATGTTTAATCATCTATTTAAAATCAACTTCATAATGTACTTATATAGTTTAACATAATATAATATTCTTAGATTATTTTATTCAAAAATTCCATAATAAGAAACTTAAAGCCACTGTTAAGTTAGGTAACTATTCCATTTCTATATTTAAATTTTGTCATCATCATCTGATATTTCTGGTAAATCAGGATTTTTATATTGTATCCATTCTTCATCAAATATTTCAGGTGATTTACGTAATTCTGGCATTTCAATCTCAATTTGTTCCAGATCTATGTAAAAGATTTGGAAAACATATATATATAATACATGAAAGATATATAGTTAATGTTTAATACCTGACTCAAATCCTTCATCTTCATAAGGTACTGTCTCACGTTCCTTCTTTACACGAAGTTCTTTAAATTCATTTTCTATAGTTTTAGTATAAATGTCATCTGTAAAAATATATTTCTATAATTTAATTATTCTTTAAAGTTAATTACTTTTCATGAATTATAATTTAATCAAGTAACTAAATATAATACCAAATTCAAGTTGCATATCATAATATGGTGCTAGACTTTCTGGCTCTGGGTATGATTTGTGAATGTTACTTGTTACTGGTAATGGTTTCTTAAAAATACTTTCACCATATGATTCTGGTAATTTTATATTTTTTGTATTAGATACTTTTTTTGGAGATACATCCTTCATTCTGTTGTAAGATATAGTTGGTTTCTATAAAAAATTAAAAAGATATTATATATCCTATTTACACAAATTTGCAATGAGTTGTACCTTTAATAAAATATTTCTCTTGAGTGATATTACTTGGCAGCTGTCGTCTAACTGTGTTAGTTTAGGCTTTAATAATTCTTGTTGTTTACTGGGAGTACTACTTTGTACAGTAGTAGAAACATTTAAGTCAGACTTAGATCTAATTGACAGTCCTTTTGGTTTTGATCGACTAACATTTTTCAGAGGAGTATCATTCGTACCAAGAGAAGTTTTTGATCTTGCTAAAGGCTTCATAGCTGGATCTATAATAGTTTTATTATTAATACTTTTAAAGAATTAAAGCAGTTAGCATGAACCATTAGTTTAAAATAATATTTATATAAAACAAAGAAAATGTAAATATTAACCCCACGTATTTTTGCTTTTACCTTTATGAAGTTCCGATACTTCACCGAACAAATTAAATATGTTTGCCATTTATAAAAATTTATATGAAAAATAAACTCAAAATGATTAGAAAGATATTCTGAATCTAAAGGAAATAATTTAATGTTTTTAACTCCGCTTTTGAAAAATCTGTTCTCACTTCTTTTTCATAAGCTTTCCGTTTAATTTAAATAACAGTCTCTAAGCGAAACTAGGGAAAATTGGTCACACTGAATTCTTAAATTACTAAAAGTTTTTTTTAGGTATACAACAAAATTGGTAAAATAAAAAAAAATACGAAAATACTGTTTTATTACTACCAGAATATATCTATATTGTATTCATCCATTATAATTATTTATGATAAAGTAAAATTAAAACGTTTCTATTGTCTTTAGCCTATAAGGATCAATAAAGTTTACACAAGAATGTATTTATCCATAATATAATTTATTAAAAGAGACAAAGAATTGTCTGTAGCAAATATTTCATTAGGATAAATTACATTGATAATATATATAATATATATTTTTACATGTATAATGACTTATCATATCTTAAGGCCTCTAAAATATATAGACAACCAAAAGCTACCAACTGTTTACAGTGGAATGCTTTGATTAATGAATTGATACAATAAATTGATCACATGTATGTACAATTATTTACTATATATAGGTATCAATGAAAGAATTGAAGCTTTTCATAGGAGTCAAAATGAAAAATGCTATGCAAAGCTATAGAACAGATTGAAGTCATACTCAAGATGTAACATTTTGTTTGATATCTACAAAACAAAAATACATTAAATGCAATATTCTTTCATTGATACATATACAATTAAGTAAAATGTTTATAAATGCTAGATTCTTTTCATAAATAATTCCTTTGAGTTGTAGCAAAAAAAAAGGATATTATTTAGTGGAAATTTGAGTTTAGTTTCATGTCAATATCATTATGATGTCTACATGTTTTTACAATAAAACAGTCTGTTGATCTCGCTTATATGCCAGTAAGATGTAGACAGCTTCTTTTCATATTAACAGTAACAGCAACATTGTTTTAACTTCACATGCTTTTGGTTTTCTTAAGCCATTCTAATACTCTGAATTATTTGGAATACAGCTGAAAATTAGAAAATTTAACTTGTATATAGATGTGAACATTCTTTTCTATGTATTTTATGTTTACTGAAAAATTTATATTTAAATTATATTAAACTTACCAGAACCACATACAACAAAGAGGAAGAGTGCTAACAGACAAGGTCCAACTGGAGATCCTTCATCTTGTGGTTTCTACAAATACAATAATTATTACATATCATTGTAACTTCAGTTATTATTACCAGATACAGCTTGTAATTTGATATAATCAGTTAAATAAATAGATTTATAATAAAATGAAAATTATATAGTGTTTTACAGCTCATATTTACTTCATAAATGATGTATAAATTAGTTAAATAATTGATTTCAAATTTGTAGCATAGATTCATGTCACATATGGTACAATTATCAATCTATTAATTTGTTACTTTTTACTACTGTCAAAAAGTTTTTAATCAAAAATATTTTTCAAAGATCTAACTATGCTAGCCGAAATATGTATAACATAAAATTAAAAATATGAAACAATAATATTATCATAAATGTCATTGCACATGTAATCAATTTGGCAACCTTATTATAGTTTATAACCTCAAAATTGGAAACGAAAATAATTGTTTATTTTTACACAATTAACATATTTTAATCATCTTACTTTATACATAACTGTTAAAATAGATTTTATCAAACAATAGAACACAGCATACCGATGACTTTGGAACATTTCCACGAAGTGTGATGTTTTTTGTAGCTCTTTCGTTTGCGATACGCATTCTTTGTTTTGGTGCCATTTTTGCTGCTTTTTATTTATCGGAAGTGTTAAGTTTATAACTTGAAATAAAATAGAAAACAATTTAAATAGTATTTCAGTCACTGTACACCTACAACAATATGTAATGTTCTTGTAGTAATAAATAGTTGTGTATACTACACTCCGACCTGCTGCGTCGACGAGTACGCTTTGACACGTGAATACTTCTGAATGTACGACAGAGCTCTTAGTGCCACACTGGCACCATCAGAATCAATTCAACAATTATACTTTTTGTAATCCTGATCTTTTCTGAATCCTTTAATTATACATACAGATCGCTATATTATATCATTACTTATTTAATCAGTGATTATAAATAACATATTCATCGTGATATAATATTTTACATGAAATACTTTTGAGCAACGTAGTATTTTTTTCAAATACGAATATCACGGTCTTATCCTAAATGCAAATAAGCGACTTTTTTTCGTGCGATATGACTGTGATCATATGTCATTTTTTGAGTTCCCAGTTAAGACCAATAAAGATATATGATCCGAGCTATATCGCGTGAGAAAAGGTCGCCCGTCTACATTGGGCTTTATACACACGTCTGGGTATGGTCATATAAGCAGATCTGGACACTCCTATACCGAAAGCATTGACAAAACTGTTTGTTTTATTGAGTCGACAAAAATCAAAATGGTGGATAAGAAAAGGTCTTGTTCTGCGCATGCATAACACGACATATCAGTGAATGTATAATGGTGCATACGACTGTGAGCCCTTCTATAGGAGTTGTCGATCGCACGATCGTATGCAATATACCGCCCGTGCCCAACTGCGATCATGATGAATACAATAGTATTCTACTAATTGAACATCACTATCCCCATTATTTCTTAAAAACTATTTTCAGAACTCAGCGTTATATTTGTTTATTTTATTTCACTTGTCCTATTTCTTCTATTTTATCATTTAATTGCTTTTATACAAACTACTGGCCTTAGAATTTCAATATCTTTGTTGATTTTCTACCTATTTCACGTAAAGTTAAAGTTTTTATATAAACATAAGTTCCTCCTTAGGTTGTAGGCCACAGGTCGGAATTTATCCAATTAACAAGGTAAAATTCCTGCTAGCGAGATAACACTGTAATATAGGTAGATAAAGATCAATGGTGTATAAATAAAAATAGATTATATTTTTGTTGTACGTAGAAATTTTATATTTCTTAGAACTGCTACGTTTAATAACAAACTGTATGTTCATTCAAATATTCTCATTGATATTTGTCGCTCGATGCATCGCATTAGGATAAACACATTCACTGCCATTCCTAAATTCCACAATCCTCTCGATTTACCTTTTTTCTCAGCAACGCTTAAACGTGTTCTTAGATATTTAGCCGCGTGAAGAGGATCACAAGTGAAAAAATCATTTTACCACCGGTTATAGACTCACAATACTTTACATTTTATCAATGCATTCACATTTCAGAAGTCATTCATTTAAAATAAAGACTATTCATATCAAAGAAAACATGTAATACATAGCCAATAGTAAAAAAATTTAGTATTATCCACATTCTTTCTTTAATCCTACTGTCTAGCTTATCTATAAATTAACGTTACTCGAATTATTGGTAATCAAGCGTTATGTATATAACTAAAATCTCAAAACAGAGTCACACAACTGGGGTACTGTTTCTAATTATGCTAACTAAAGTATATTCCTTGCATTCTGGATAGATCGTATCGAAAATTTATACTGTACAATTTATACCTAATAACATGTATCTTCTTTCTTTCATTTATTTCAGTTTCGACATATTCCATTTTCGCAATCATAATTATTAGCATTCGTTGGTGTTTTGGAATGTTAATATTTTTGATCAAGAATTCAGACATTTGTATTTGTTAATATATATTCTGAAAGAGGCAATGAGATTTCTTAAACATTTTTTTAATTTATACAACTTTCTTTCTATAAACCCCCCGAAAAAAGAATAATTAACAAGTTTCTAGTAAATTCAACAAACAAATAAAAAATTGAGCAACGTTATAAAGTTACCTGTTTTAAGAGTAAAATAGTAATTCTAAAATATTACATAATTATCGGATCTTGCATTTTGTGTAATACCAAATTGTGACTCATGAGATGAATATTATATATGACTGTTTGAATAATTGGCGAACTATTCGTTTCACAGATGTGTACTGTACTGTACTATAGGACCCATCTTCACAACTAAATTACAACAAATAAATTAATCACTTTTTTTTTTAAATGAAAATATTATTATGATATTACATCAATAGACGTAAAGTGATAAAATATTCACTGAATATTTTGAAGAAACATAACGATGTACCAAATATTTCTTTTTAAATATTTACGCTACACTTCATTGACATTAGTATATTATTGATGCCGGTTTAATAGTCTCTTCGACAAGTTACATTTGCGCGTCATAACGAATAATGTAAATAACTTAAACTACCAAAAAGAGTCCTACTTTATAAAGACCGGCAGGTTTCACTCTGTATGTTCTCAATTTAATCCATCTTAGACGTTACACTAGCATTGTGCTTTAGTCTATTTTAACTGTAGAGTAGATCTTTCGTACAAATGCATTAGTACCAACATAACCAACAGTTCCACACATTATACCTAAGGCAAGACTGAACAATGCCATGTAACCAAAGTAAAAGGCTGTTTGGAAGAGACCGTACATTCTGGAAAAAAGAAAGTTTGAAATGTAATTTTATTTTTTAATCAATGTAATCAAGCATTATAAACTTACTTAGTTTTAAAGAAGAAGTAATAAAAGGAATATATGTAGACATAACCAGCGGTTGAGGCGGCCGATAAGAAACTTGTCCACTGCCTATAAGACAAGATAGCATATGTAAATGAAGGAACAATCATTTAACAATGACGTATTGTTTAACAACAATATACGTAATAAACAGTAAGACAATGCTTACCATCGATAATCTTCGGCGTTTAGCAAAAAGTATGTACATACGATAGTAACACAAACAGTTACTATCATTAGAATAACGAATACTAGTAACATAAATCCATAAACATAATAAATTTTATATGCCCAGAATGAGGTAAAAATAAAATACCTAAAAAAGAATAAAACAATTGTAATATAATAATTTTACAGTATGTAAATGATGAAGCTTACATTTCAATGAATATCGATCCAAAGGGCAAGATACCACCAAGCATTATGATAACAAGTGGTTCCATAAACCATTTCTTTTCAGGAATAGGTCGAGGTACCGCGTTAACTCTGCATGGTGCGTCCGGTGTCCCAGCTAAGTTACGGCCTAATATGGTTCCGACTAATGTCAATGGTAATATAACAAATATACAAATACATGTTACTGCTACCTGTAAATAAAATATTCTTGTTAGTACATACAAGACACGTATATACATACAAATGAATGTGTACTATGTAAATAATACTTTCCATAGAACCAAATGGTATAGCACGGCTAGCGTGATAATACATTGCAATGAAGTTAATGAAGAATGCAGTGCCACAGACAATAAGAGGTAACATAAAGGCACTGAGAATCATTTGTTTGATCCAAATACGTCCTCCCATACGTGCATATAAACCTCCTCCCGCATAACCATTTATAGGTGATGTTGCAGCATACACAAATATTGCTATCGATAACATTGATCCTCTTTCTGTATACGGCTCTCCGAGAATAGCAAAAATAATAACACTAAGTACAACCACAGTAACCTAGGGTAAAAAGCCAAATTTAAAGTAAAAGAGCCTATTAGTACACGTTTCTTAAAAATATACTATCCTAAAAATGTTTATTATTAAATTTGTAAATTTTGTATTATTAAAGTAATTACTTGATAGCCTGCGCCTATTAGAGCTGAAAAAAGCATTGCATGACTAGCTGGTCTAAATACATCTCCATGAACTTGTTTCCATCCATATTCATCTCCTAAATCTCGTTCCATATCATCCATTTCTTCATCCCTACTATATCTAGCATAATCTTTCCTTAACGTACGCATTAAAATCATTGAAACAAGCCCAACAAGAAATATTACCATCATAAAGCTATTAAAAATACTGAACCAATGAATCTAGAAAAGATAAAGGACAATGATCAGTTTAATAGTAATGTATAATTTTTAAAGCAATAGTATTAATAATGCTTGCTTAAATTCCAATTTGTTCAATGAATAATTGTATAACAGATAAAAATTTTATTCTGAAAATTTTATTCTCTTGTTCCATGACAAGGAACAAGAATTGATCTAATGAGAGAAAGCAAGAAAGACAATACCTCTCACTTACTCTTGCTATATCTATTTAGTGTCTTTGTCAATATGTTTACATTACATTGAGCTCAAATTTAAGCAAACATTGCCAGAATACTTACTCTGTGTTGGAAAAAATTAGGATCCAGATATTTATCAAATCTGTCTTCAAATTTAACATTACTCTTCTTCCAGTTAACTTCATAACTGAAAGAGATAGCTGCATCTTGTACCAGTTTTACTTTATTTTCACTTGTCAAATTTACATCAACTATTTGCTTTCCATTATATCCTATATCAAACTTCTTATGTGTCCAAATGTAATAAGATACAACTCCATTATTTTCTTCTGGTTCTCCCACAACACCTAAATATTTTACAATAATCAATTGATATAACAGTAACACATTTTAGTATTGGAAAAAGGAAAACATTACCCCATATTGGTAGATCATCCATATACATCTTATACCAATATTGATTCTTCACTGCATATATGAAAGCTTTTTCACTTTCTTCTGTTAATTTTATTTGACAATAGTCCATTTTGGCGATATCAGCTATGAGGTAACCAAGTATATATGTATGTATTATATATATTACCCACATAAATACTTATAATATTTATCACTAACTAATAAAATTAAAATACCCTTAAATTCAATTTCCAGGCCACTAAATTTGAGTTCGATGCCTTGCAGTGCCTCAGAAAAGGTCTCATGATAATGATTAATGACATCTTTTGTACCCATACAAAAAGGTAATGAATAATATGAATAAGTTTCTTGACGGTTGTGATATGGTCCAACTGTACTCATCCATAGTACAACTTCATCATTATCTTCGTACTGGAAAGAAAATACATCTGGTAATACACATTCCTCTTATATGTAATAGAATACAATTAACATGTCTGTATATCATAGTAGAACGAATCAATCTCTAACAAGTAATAAAAAAACCACCTATTAAACTACACCACTTGTAGAAAAGATAAAGAACAAAGGTAGTTTATCACAAAAAGTAATGTAAATAAGAATATATGAATGGACAATATATTTTCCACGTCAAATCTTTATGGTAAGATAAGGGAAGAACGAATTGTAATAAAAGAATATAAAATGTGGACGTTGTAAAGTCAACAAGGACACGAATGTAATGTATTTGCCACTTTGACATTTTGAAAATATGTCAATTCCGAATACTTACGATGTGAGTGTGCTCGTCAGGACGGGCAAAGGGGAGTAGGCTAAGCGCCAGAAAGTGGAATAACAATCGAGCCCGACACATGTTCACCGTGACGGGAAGGCGCACTAGGCGCCTTATGTTAATACAGACAGAAATTCAAAGATATTTGACGATGAAAACACTCCATAGATTTACAGAAAAAAAGTTACGTAGCAGAAACACCGGACGGACAGGCACCAATGGACACGTATTAAAATACGATGATGACACTCGGAGCGGCCGCTAATACGCGCTAGCTGTTAAGAATGTTAGTTCACTATCATAGTAGATGGCGCTTTTACTAAGGTTCAAGTTGCAATAAGCTACTATTCATCATAAAGGCTGTTCCAATGAACTCAAAGTATGAATTCAAAGATCCAAAAGAAACACATTGAAATTAAACTGTTTGCAAATAATATTATGCACATACTTTAAGATTTAATTAATTTACTAAGCAGTCGTATATTCACAATTATATATGGAAAAATAGAAATTATTGTGGCACAAATGGTTTAAACAAAATCAAAGATATATATTTATTTTTTATATACGTTTTATTATAATTACAATTAATAAAAATCAAAATATTGTTATTACTATTCTTCGGGCCAAGGTTTTCCTATGCCTTGAGACGCACCCATTCTTGATGGATCTTGACTTGGATAATGTATTGGAGTTGTTCCAGGTGGAAAAATAGGTGTTGCAGTGGCAGCTGCCATTTGAGGTGGGAACATAAATTGGGGAGCAACTGGTGGAGGTGGAATCATCATTGGTGGCATCATGCCAGGAGTAGTTTGTAGATTGAAAAAATTATTTCCCATACTTTCTGGTGGAGGTGGTAGAGCACCTGGTAAACCTGGCACAGGCTCCAAGATTTCTCTAGTTGCTTCTGCTGCGGATACAGTTTGTCTTCCTTGTGAACGTCCCCATTTAATTGTTAATCTTCGCCCTCCTAATATAAGTTTGTTAAATGTTCTTTCTGCTGCTGCTTCGGCAGCGCTTCTCTGTGTGTACTGAATGAAAGCACACTGTTGACGAGGAACCATAGTAACGGAGCGTATTTCACCATATTGATAGAAATGATCGCGTAATTGCTTTTCTGTTAAAACATCGCCTAAGTTGCCAACATAGAGAGTTGTAATGGATTTATCCTCTGGTGGGTCTAACTTAGGCATAGCTGCAGCTCGACGCATTAATTTATCAGCAACAGGGTCGTTAACTCCGTAATAACGATCTTTGATATTTTGATCAGCTAATGGATCATCAGGATCAGTAGGTTTCTCATGACGATATGGACACTCTTCTCCTCTTTTACACTCTCCTTTAACCCAAAAGGAACAAATATGTGGCCTGTTTCTTTTATAATAAGGACTGGTCCTTGCCAACTTCATCAACAAATCACTAGCAGCTGCAGATTTACCAACAGCACCTGCTGGTGATGTGGGATCTATTTTTCCAATTTCGCTGTCTATATTTTGTACATAATATTCCTTGTTTACATCTGATCTGGGCAAGTCATCTTTGATCTTAAGTGCTGCATCGCGTACTTGAATTGGTAAACCATATTCTAAATCAAGTAAACATGTCTGACACACATTTTTCAAGCGACTACAAGTCTGACAAACTTCTGTCTTTTTGAACCGCATTCTTGCACCAGGACACCACCTAAATACTGTAAATGGACGCATGCATATTTTGCATTCTTTCCCATATCTTTCTTTTGTCTACAAATATAATTAAAAAAAAATATTATGTTACACACAAATAAATATTTCTTATAAGAATTGAAATTTAAATTTTGACGAAATTAACTTACCATACGAATGTACGGATTATCACCTAAACAAGTTTGACATAATATTGGGAATTCCTATAAGGAAAGAAATAAACAAATGTTTAAACGTATCAAATTCACGATTATGTTATAATCTAGATTTTACTTACGGCATCTTCCCAATTTTGCCTATTATACATATTCGTTGTCTTTGAAGTAGCCATTTTACTGCTTGTTTAATTTATAAAACCCTTGATGAATGTTACGACAACACTAATGTTTATAACTCAATGGCGATTGGCGACAGACAGCAGACAAAGAATGCTCTACGTCCGCCGCCTACCTCATTGAACACGAACTTATCCTGCCATTAAGATTATGTTAGTTTTCATGAAATCTGTGTTAGCAAACTTAATTTTGGCCAGCCAATCAAGTCAAGAGAAAGAAGTACTTAAAACAACTATGAACCAATAAAAGCCATTCTTTATATTTTTTATATTTTATATTTTATTGTAAATTATTTATATTTTATATTTTATTTTTGTATATTTTATTGAAAATTGTACAATAACCTTTTTTGTATATTCTTGTATTAACTAACAATTAAATTTTTATGATAATAGCATTGTATTTCAACATTAAAAATGTTCATAATCGTATTATCTTTATCTAATAACATAAGTAAGATTGAGAAGGTTCCTTAAGGTACAATAGTAATACATTTTTGAACGCTTGAAATAAGTTAGTACGAAAGTAGTAACAAACTGAACTGTCAGGAGTCAGGGAAGGGAGATGCTTTCATCGGGGAAGAACGGTTAGAGAGAGCTGCGGCGCAGAAGGCCGCGGGAGAAGCTGTACGTGCTCGCTGCAAAATGGCCACGTCCGACTCCAAAGCGCCTCTGCGAACCGTAAAAAGGGTTCAATTCGGCATTCTTTCACCCGATGAAATAGTAAGTTCGTTAGTAGTAAACGAATGGATTTCGTGATATATATTTTTTCTGTGGTACGCGGAACTATTTCATCATGAGTCGACATTGTGTGATACGTTATCACACGAAGCATTCAGTGTTACTTCCAAACAGTCGCATGTGTAAATTTTTATTATATCCTATTATATTTGTGGAAAAACTCTACTTAAAATTATAAAATATATACAATAAAAATGATTTATTACGAAATTATCAAAGCCCATGTAAATTTTATTTACAGCATGTGATTTATTAGCTTTTTTTTAATTAAAAGATCGTAATTGCTTTTTTCATAAAGGAGGAATTAGAAAATTCCTTTTCTCAATATCAGTATTAAAAATGATCAAATCCAGAATAAATTGCATATTTTGTAAAAGTAACATAATTTTAATAATAAATAGAAATTGTGGGTCTATGTTGATAAATAAATAGCTATGTGTTTTGTTTACTTCTGTTGGTCCACTACTCCTTTTATAATTATCTATCTGCATCTATTTATATGTATTTGTACATATGTCTATATGTATTTGTTTTGCATAATATTTTGAACATAATGTGAAAAAATAAATGTAAAATATTACATCATTTCTGACAAATACATTCCACATGCATCTCTATTATTTTCCTAAAGTGATTATTCAATAATACCTGTTAAATTGTGAATCTGTCAATGGTGTATAACTGTATATAATATTTTGCATAGCGTCGGATGTCAGTCACAGATGGCGGCATTCGATTTCCAGAAACTATGGAAGGTGGTCGCCCAAAGCTTGGTGGACTTATGGATCCTAGACAAGGTGTCATTGATAGAAATTCTAGGTGTCAGACGTGTGCTGGTAATATGACAGAATGTCCAGGACACTTTGGTCATATAGATTTAGCAAAACCAGTTTTTCATGTTGGTTTCATAACAAAGACAATAAAAATTTTGAGATGTGTATGTTTTTATTGTTCAAAACTTCTTGTCAGTCCAGTAAGTACAGATTATTAGTAGTCATATTCTTTTTCCACATATTTATTATTATTTATTTAATTTTGCATTATTTTTGGATTGCAGCACAATCCAAAAATCAAAGAAATTGTTATGAAAACTAAAGGTCAGCCACGAAAACGTCTTACTTTTGTTTATGATTTATGTAAAAGTAAAAATATTTGTGAGGGTGGTGATGAGATGGATATTAATAAAGAAAATCAAGAACAACAATCTGCAGAGAGAAAACCTGGACATGGTGGATGTGGTAGATATCAACCAAATCTTCGGAGATCTGGATTAGATGTTACTGCAGAATGGACACACGTAAATGAAGATTCACAGGAAAAAAAGATGGCACTCACTGCAGAAAGAGCTTGGGAAATTTTAAAGCACATTACAGATGAAGAATCATTTATTCTTGGCATGGATCCGAAATTTGCTCGACCAGATTGGATGGTAGTAACTGTTTTGCCTGTTCCACCTTTATCGGTCAGACCAGCAGTTATTATGTATGGTTCTGCCAAGAATCAAGATGACTTAACACATAAGCTTGCTGATATTATAAAAGCAAATAATGAATTAATCAGAAATGAGCAAGCGGGAGCAGCAGCGCACGTGATATCGGAAAATATAAAAATGTTACAATTTCACGTAGCAACGTTAGTTGATAACGATATGCCTGGTATGCCACGAGCTATGCAGAAATCAGGCAAACCTCTAAAAGCTATAAAAGCAAGATTGAAAGGGAAGGAAGGGAGAATAAGAGGAAATTTGATGGGCAAACGTGTTGACTTTTCTGCTCGGACTGTTATTACTCCTGATCCAAATTTGCGAATTGATCAGGTCGGTGTACCTCGGAGTATTGCTCAGAATTTAACATTCCCCGAAATTGTTACACCTTTTAATATCGATAAAATGCAAGAACTCGTTAGACGTGGAAACTCACAATATCCAGGTGCTAAGTATATCGTCAGAGATAACGGGGAAAGAATCGATTTAAGGTTCCATCCGAAACCATCCGATTTACATCTTCAATGCGGGTACAGAGTGGAACGTCACATTCGGGATGGTGACCTAGTAATTTTCAATCGGCAACCAACACTACATAAAATGAGTATGATGGGTCATAGGGTAAAAGTGTTGCCATGGAGTACATTCCGTATGAATCTTAGTTGCACATCTCCTTATAATGCCGATTTTGATGGCGACGAGATGAATTTACACGTTCCTCAGTCAATGGAGACTCGAGCAGAAGTAGAAAACATTCATGTAACACCACGTCAAATTATTACTCCCCAAGCTAATAAACCAGTCATGGGTATTGTACAGGACACACTTACTGCTGTAAGAAAAATGACTAAAAGAGACGTTTTCATAGAAAAGGAACAGATGATGAATATTCTTATGTTCTTACCTAGTTGGAATGGCAAAATGCCTCAGCCATGCATATTAAAACCAAAGCCTCTATGGACTGGTAAACAAATCTTTTCCTTGATCATACCAGGCAACGTGAATATGATAAGGACTCACAGTACACATCCAGATGAAGAAGACGATGGCCCATACAAATGGATTTCACCTGGTGATACCAAAGTCATGGTAGAACACGGAGAACTTGTTATGGGTATACTCTGTAAGAAGACCTTGGGTACATCTGCTGGATCTTTGCTTCACATTTGTATGTTGGAATTAGGACACGAAGTTTGCGGACGATTTTACGGAAATATTCAAACTGTAATTAATAATTGGTTACTACTGGAAGGTCATTCGATCGGTATTGGAGACACCATTGCCGATCCACAGACTTATTTAGAAATTCAAAAAGCCATTAGAAAAGCTAAAGAGGACGTGATAGAAGTGATTCAAAAAGCTCACAACATGGAATTGGAACCTACTCCTGGTAATACCTTGAGGCAAACTTTCGAAAATCAAGTAAACAGAATTTTAAACGACGCTCGTGATAAGACTGGTGGTTCTGCTAAGAAATCTTTGACTGAATACAACAACCTAAAGGCTATGGTAGTATCAGGATCAAAAGGATCTAATATTAATATCTCTCAGGTTATTGCTTGTGTCGGTCAGCAAAACGTAGAAGGTAAACGTATCCCGTTTGGTTTTCGCAAAAGAACATTGCCACATTTTATTAAGGACGATTATGGTCCGGAATCCAGAGGATTCGTTGAAAACTCGTACCTTGCTGGTTTGACGCCATCTGAGTTTTATTTCCACGCTATGGGAGGTCGTGAGGGTCTTATCGATACTGCCGTAAAAACTGCAGAAACTGGTTACATTCAGCGTCGTTTGATAAAAGCTATGGAGTCTGTAATGGTACATTATGATGGTACAGTCAGAAACTCTGTGGGTCAACTTATCCAATTGCGTTATGGCGAGGATGGTCTATGCGGTGAAACCGTCGAATTTCAGAATTTGCCTACTATTAAATTGAGTAATAAAGCATTTGAAAAGAAGTTCAAGTTCGATCCAACCAATGAACGATATCTTCGTCGTATCTTTAACGAAGATATAGTTAGAGAAATGATGGGATCTGGTGAAGTCATATCCGAACTAGAAAGAGAATGGGAACAATTGAACAAGGATCGTGCTATACTTAGAGAAATTTTCCCTAGTGGAGAATCAAAAGTTGTATTGCCTTGTAATTTACAAAGAATGATTTGGAATGTACAAAAGATTTTTCATATAAATAAGCGTGCACCTACTGATCTTAGTCCTATGAGGGTCATACAGGGTAAATAATTTGATAACTTCATATGGTAGTAATTGTATGATAACATTAATATTAAAATGTATTTATTTATAGGTGTAAAGGATCTTTTGGATAAATGTATCATTGTGGCTGGTGATGATAGACTCAGCAAACAGGCTAATGAAAATGCCACATTGCTATTCCAGTGCTTAGTGAGATCTACATTGTGTACAAAATGTGTTTCTGAAGAATTTCGATTATCCAGTGAAGCCTTTGAATGGCTTATTGGAGAAATTGAAACCAGATTCCAACAAGCACAGGTTTGTAGAAAATAAATGATGTGATGATATTTAAATTCTCATTAAAAAATTCCAATTCTGGATCAATTTTGTACATTTACTTTTTTTAGGTATCACCTGGAGAAATGGTAGGCGCTTTAGCTGCACAGTCACTTGGTGAACCTGCAACCCAGATGACACTGAACACTTTCCATTTTGCTGGTGTATCGTCGAAAAACGTAACCCTTGGTGTACCTAGATTGAAGGAAATTATAAACATCAGTAAGAAACCAAAGGCTCCGTCGTTGACCGTATTTTTGACGGGAGCTGCAGCAAGAGATGCCGAGAAAGCAAAGAATGTACTTTGTCGATTGGAACACACCACACTGAGGAAAGTTACAGCAAATACTGCGATCTATTACGATCCAGATCCACAAAATACCGTAATAGCGGAAGATCAAGAATTCGTCAACGTTTACTATGAAATGCCTGATTTTGACCCGAATAAAATATCACCATGGTTACTTCGAATTGAGTTGGATCGCAAGAGGATGACTGATAAGAAGTTAACTATGGAACAAATTGCAGAAAAAATTAATGCCGGATTCGGTGACGATTTGAACTGTATTTTTAACGATGATAACGCTGAGAAATTAGTTCTACGAATTAGGATAATGAACAGCGACGATAACAAGTTCCAAGATAGTGAGGAAGAGACTGTAGATAAAATGGAGGATGATATGTTCCTTCGATGTATTGAAGCGAATATGCTTAGTGACATGACATTACAGGTAGGTCTATTAATTTCATAATTATATTATAATCCTCAAATAATATTTAAATTATTACTTTCATATGCAGGGTATCGAAGCAATAGGGAAAGTGTACATGCATTTGCCTCAAACTGATGCTAAGAAACGTATAGTTATTACAGAAACTGGTGAATTCAAAGCAATAGCAGAATGGTTATTGGAAACGGACGGTACGAGTTTGATGAAAGTGTTGAGTGAAAGAGATGTCGATCCAGTTAGAACATTTAGTAATGATATTTGCGAGATATTTGAAGTACTGGGTATAGAGGCTGTGAGGAAATCGGTAGAGAAAGAAATGAATGCTGTTTTGCAATTTTACGGCCTTTACGTAAACTATCGTCATCTTGCTTTGCTTTGTGACGTAATGACTGCTAAAGGACATTTGATGGCTATAACTCGTCACGGAATTAACAGACAAGACACAGGTGCTCTTATGAGGTAAGTTACTGTAAGAGATGAAGTAAATTTATTAATTTATTAACTATTATAGTATTGGATATGATTTCCGAAATTCATATTTTACTTTAGATGTTCCTTCGAAGAAACAGTGGATGTTCTATTAGATGCAGCATCTCACGCGGAAGTAGATCCAATGAGAGGAGTATCTGAAAATATTATCATGGGACAACTTCCACGTATAGGGACAGGTATTGTTATTTTTTTTTAACGACTTCAATAAACAAGTCAAAAATTATCAGGTTAATATATGTCTATCTAATTTTATTTTTTCAGGATGTTTCGATTTGTTACTGGATGCTGAGAAATGTAAAGCTGGTATTGAAATACCAATGGCAGTGGGTGCTGGTGTAATGGGAACTGCTGGAATGTTCTTTGGCAGTGTTGCTACCCCAAGCATGAGTCCTCAAATGACACCTTGGATGGGCGCCACACCTGGTTATGGCGCTTCAAGTATGTCACCTGGTAAGATTATTCTGTGACTTTATATCATTCTAATAATAAAATTTATTATTACTCATGTACCCTAAATAATCCGTTTCTTTCATCACAGCATTGGGTAGTGGCATGACACCAGGAGGAGCATGCTTCTCCCCATCTGGAGCATCAGATGCATCAGGACTATCTCCTGCATACTCTGCGTATTCACCACAACCCGGAAGTCCAGGAAGCCCAGGTCCTAGCATGAGTCCATACCCAATGTCACCAGCAGGTGGCGCTTCACCAAGTTATTCACCTACCTCTCCCGCCTACTTGCCAACATCGCCAAGTATAACTCCGTCGAGTCCCAACTATTCACCTACAAGCCCTACTTATTCACCCACTAGTCCAAATTACTCGCCAACGAGTCCAAGTTATTCACCAACGAGTCCGAGCTATTCACCGACGTCACCAAGTTATTCACCAACAAGTCCAAACTACTCGCCATCACCAGGTTATTCACCGACGAGTCCAAGTTACTCACCAACTAGTCCAAGTTATTCACCAACAAGTCCAAGTTACTCGCCAACAAGTTCAAGCTATTCACCGACGAGTCCAAGTTACTCTCCAACAAGTCCAAGCTATTCACCAACGTCGCCAAGCTACTCACCGAGTCCATCGTACTCACCAACATCACCAAGTTATTCATCAACCAGTCCAAGTTACTCACCAACCAGTCCAAGCTATTCACCGAGTTCACCAAATTATACGCCTGCCTCGCCATCTTATTCTCCAACGAGTCCAAGTTATTCGCCAAGTTCTCCACAATATTCATCAGCTAGTCCAAGCTACTCTCCGAGTAGTCCAAAATATTCTCCGACAAGTCCGTCGTATTCGCCTACGTCGCCGTCGTTCGCTGGAACCTCTCCGCAGTACACACCAGCAAGTCCGACGTATTCTCCAACGAGTCCAACTTACTCCCCAACGAGTCCATCATACTCACCCAGTTCACCGCAACACACGGCGTCAGGAAGCACGAGATATTCGCCTAGCAGTCCAAATTATTCTCCTACTAGTCCAACATATTCGCCTACGAGTCCTCAATATTCACCGTCGAGTACTAAATACTCGCCTACCAGCCCAACGTATACACCAACCAGTCCAAGTTACTCACCAACAAGTCCAACATATTCGCCACCAGTGCCAGGGTATTCTCCAACGAGTCCCACGTATTCCCCGGCGTCACCAGCCTACGAAACAGACGATTAAGAAGTATTATACTTATCTGTATAATTTTTTGTTATTACACATTTAATGTGTACTAGGTATAAATATAAGTTATAATTATCGATTTTTAATTCTCGATTTTTTGACTTCATATTGTCTAAATTTAACAATTTTCTTAATTATGGCGTGAACATCTATTAAATCACAGGCCGAGGGATATTTTTGTTTGTTTTTAAAGAAGAAGGAACTTCGAATCGTTCGTTTCGTTTGAATGAGTATGAAGTAGTAAAGTATTTCGTATGAAGTGAGTATGAAATAAAAAGAGCCAGAAGATAACGAGCAAATACAAGTCATACGCTCGATAAGATGAATCAATGAATTCGTTCGTACACGTACTTTTGGTGGAAGATATGTATATAGTGAGGTCGTAGAATTATTCAAATTTGAAAGTATACGGATTTCGAACATCAAAGCAAAAATGTTGGAAAACCTAAACGAAGTTGAGGCTTTCAAGAAGCGTAAGTAAGATGTCAATTAAACCTAGCATGTTCTTTGTTGCTGCAAATCTTTAATTTTTACCAGTATAATAAGTATTATAGAACAGAAAGTGACTTAAGATTAAATTGTGTAATTTTAATGAAAGGCTATAAGTAAAAATTGTAATGTCAATTCGTAAATAACGTTTGTGATCCGAAATTCAAAATGTTTGTATTTTAGGGATGATGAGAATGCTTACATCTGTCTGGGACATTTGGGTTCGTCTTTTTTTTGGGACGTCTGGGTTCGAGCTGTGACTACTTAATGCTTCAATTTATGATTTTACTATATCTTTTCCATCAAAAGTATGTAAAATTTATCGACATTGTTCGAGAGATATTTTTTCTATTATATAGCATATATACGTGTCGAACGTGTTACATACCTATAATTGAATTTCATATCTAAGATACGTAGATCCCGACAGTTTATATTATACTTTGGCATCGCATGGCTGTACATAGCTTGGAAGGAAGAAACGTTAACGCGTTGTGGGTCTTCCTTCGTTTCTATAGTCGTGTGTAGGTAACCCATTTGTGCTTAATAGACTATCATGTTACGTCCTAGTACGGTACTCGTCACCGCGAAACGGAAAACCAGTTCGCGGTATATATGCATCGATGTCGGACAGTGTAAGTCATTCCTCATCATGAATCGCGAGAAACAGCCGCTACTTTTCAAAGATGCTAATTCGGATTTGTCGCTTCTGTTTGCCACATTATGTGTTATCGACATTTTTGGCGTTTTTCCGATTATCGCATTACCGCGCTCGATTGTGCAATGCGGTAAGTTTCTCTGTATCTAAAATCTTTATGCTTTTCCCTGTTCTTCTTATTTTTTTTTTCTTTTCCGCATTTCACAATCTAACTAGGAGAACACTGAGACAAGGATTCAGTAAAGAGAATGTGATCCTTTTCTTTCTCTTTTTCAAATAGCGTTGTTTGTGTGAATAGTTTCTTTCCTTTTTTTTTCAGTTAAATTATCTTTTTAGCATTAAGTAATTTTTTCGTTTTATTATATATAACGTAAGTATACATTGTCCAGATCAAATACAACTATTCTGTAAAATATATATACATATAATATTGATATACAAATATAATTGGATTGTATAATATAACTTGCACATTTGTTTCGTAGAACATTTTATTTAAAATGGAGCGATTTATATAATTGATTTATTATATTCACCATTCAATGACGATCATTATAAGAGAAATTTTTTAACGCGAGATGTCGTGTGAGAAAGTTGGTTATTTTAAATAAAAATAAAGTTGGTTAACTTGTTAATCCTTTTTTTCTAATTTGACCTATTATGATCTGCCAGCAATTCTTGTTACCATATCTTATATTATCGTGATTGCATGTTTACATAATTCTTACATGAGAACATAAAGATGTTTTTCGATAAAATGATGAAGTACTATTGATGAAAGAACAAGACGAGCACGTTAAGTCTTTTTAGGATTGTATGGGATTCCTTTGGTCTTTGTCGTATTGGTTTTGCAAATCTATACGGCTGTTCTGCTTGGTAAAACATGGATTATCATAAGCACTCTAGATCCGCAAATTTTAAGAAAAAATCGGTAAGATTTAATTTTTTATTTTAATTTTATGTTCATTGACGATAGTAACCTTTACTTGAATTAATTTTTACAGAAATCCTCTTGCGGCCGTAACCGAATTGACCTTGGGTCCTCGTGCGAGAACCTTGGTTACTATAATCCTGGACTTTACAGTTTTTGGTTGTAGTATACCTAACTTATTGGTTGGTAAGTTGATCAAAATTCTAAGTAAAAAATTGATTTATGTTTAACATTCGTAAATTTCAGCTTCACAGAATTTGCAAATTTTCGGACTAAAAATTTCGGGACAACGATTTGATCTATCTTTCTGCTATTGGCTTCTAATTGTGGGCGTTCTTTTATGTCCAATTATGTGGCTTGGCAGTCCCCGTGATATGAAGTAATTCTCATTACAATTTTATGTAAATTATACTTCATGAAACTGAAATACAGTTTGTTTAAATATTATAAATACTTGCAGAATATTGGCTACATTTTCCTGCACAATGGTTGTATTGACGGCGCTATTAATATGGTGGAGTATAGTTACCGATGACCGAGAGCTTGATATTATCTCAGTACCCACATCTCCTAGCTGGGAGAAGTTTATTTCTGGGCAAGTTTACTTATTAGCTATTTCATTTCGCATATTTAACGTTTATTATTAAATAATTTTTCAGTTATGGAATGTTAGCCTTTCAATTTGATGTACATCCAACATTGATGACTGTACAAGTGGATATGCGTCGTCCTCAAGACATCAATAAGGCAGTTGTAATTTCCTTCTTAGGTAAATCATTAATATAATTGAATTATTATTCTATATATTATGATGACTACATTGATTATTTGTTACAGTCAGCAGTTCATTATTTATTGTTACTACAATTTTAACTGTTTGGAAGTATGGAGGTAGTACAACAGCCAATGTTCTGCAAGTAATTCCAGGAAACTTCACAGTGAGTGCTGCTGTTCTTTTTGCAGCTCTTCAGCTATGTCTTTCTAGTGCTCTTGGTCATTCAGCTCTGTTCCAAGATGTAGAAGAACAATGTAATATTAAAAGAAGTAAGAAATTCTAATATACAATAATAACAATTTCTCAAGGTGTCAAGAACTGGTTTTACAAGATATGTACTTTTATCACAGATTTTGGATGGAAAAGATGTGTCATAAGATCAGCTATTGTCTTTCTTGGAGTAGCTGTAGGAGAATCTGTGCCTAGATTTGATATTGTGATGGCACTGATTGGGGGATCCTTGACTGGTCCATTAGTCTTTGTGTTACCACCTTTGGTATATTCAAAAGCAATTGCCTTGAAAGCAAAGTCCATGCGACCTTTAACTCCTGAAGTGTACTCTGCAACTGAGAGACGTCAAAACAGTGAAGGCATATCAACTGACTCAAGAATTCATTCAAGGTCGACTTATTATGGCGTTCTGAGTGTACCTAACACTGAATATCATCGATATTCATATGTTTATTATGATGAGTTGGAAGATGACTCTGATGAAATTATGGATTATGACAATGATGCTATACCTTCTGGAGAAACCAATGAGGAATTTTTGATGACAAAAGTAATTCATGATGGTGCAGCAGTATTCGTAAACGCTAGTCAACCTTACAGCGTTTACAGAAGAATCACAGCTCCTAAAGAATTGGTTTCCAAATTAGTGATTTGTTACAATCATAGAAAATGGTGCAATTGGTTTGGTTATTTAATCATAATTTTTGGTATTGTCGTTACCATATCTTCAACGTACATGAATGTAAAGAATACTATACGTTATGTACAATTCACGCCACCATGTATCGTGAACGTTACAAAAGTAGTACAAAATCCTACATAAAATAACATACTAACTAATGATAAAAAGCTGCACATAAATTTTCTGAATCTTTTAATTGATGTTTTGAAGGTAAGTTTGTGAATAAGATAGTTTTCTATCATCTTAAATATTTTGTAAACATTTTGTTAATTAATATTGTGTAAACAAATTTCTGTAACAAGTATACAAGTAGGATATATTATTTTATAACAACACATCTATTTATATTGATTACATAAAGTATCTTCCAACATTTTTAACGTAAAAAGATGCATAGTCAATTTTTATTGGTTTACTGCATTACAAATTTTTCACGTTTCGTATTTTCTCATCAATTTAAGTCTACGATTAATTTGAATTTTTTTCGGCGGGCTTCCTACTTCAACATTTGGCCACGGAGTGGCAGTAGTATGCTGCTAATAAGGGTTCACACTCTATAATAAGCACGTGTAATTTTAAATCTAAGGAATTTATATTTATATATTATATATTCGATAGGACGCATTTTCTTTGACATGATGAAATTGTTAATGTATATCAATAAATTTATATACTATATTTCAACCTCTATTTCGTAGAATGAAAAACACAAATGTAGAATTATTATTTAACATACACATGCTTCCGAGTAGTAAATGTCGTAAGAATCAGCTGATTTTGTAACTATTCTTAACTGTGAAGGTTACCTTGAAAAGTCATTTCTCTCCATAGACTTTATATTTCTCTGATTGTCTATGCGTTGACATTTCCTACGGACAATCTTGTCAACCTCATATCTACAAGAATAAATTTCTATATCAAGGCATTATTTTCAGAATAAATTATTTAATATGTTCATTATTATCATAGCTCAACTTTAACAACATATCAACATCATATAATTGACCATTCAATAATACTACATAATGCATCTTTTAGTTTTAATTAGATCTTTTTATCATTACAATAATGTTTTTCATTTTTGCACATGTTCCCTACACACGTGTATTATTTCTTAATAAAGTTTCATGTAGATGTTTCATTACGTCATATCGTCCAACATTTTTAATGACGATTGTAGAGGGGATACGATACGAATTAACCTGTGACGTTTACGAGCTAGGTCTTACGATACTATCCGCGCCATACGAATGATTCGCTCTTGTTGGATCTACATTTTATAATAACTCTGACCTTTTGTTGAATTATTCGAACTCAACTGAACGATTAGTTAGCAAATCATTTTAAAAATGATACCAAACTGTATAAGAAATATAGGTGCTCAAACGTCGAAGAGAAATGTGAGTATACAACCGAACGATAAATGACCTCTAAACTAGATACTTGCCAACACGTTCCATGCCAGGGTCTTGTTATAATTTCTAATCGTACAATTATTGCTCGGGAGTCTTGCAATTGAAGATTCGTTCTTTTCTTTTTTTATATCTCCTCCTGGTGTCTTGCCAGTTCGGCAGCTGGAACGAGGTAATTATTCGTATAGATCTATTCATGTGTTTATTATCGCCGATAAATCATAATTTTTTTTCCTCACATCGCCTGGTATTCAGTTTTTCTGCTTTCCTTCCATGTATTTCTTTTTTTCAATTTTTTTCAAATACGCGATCAATCAGAATGTAAGTAAGTTTAGAATTGTAACGAAATCGTGCGTTTTTTTAATTTTATGTGATTTTTTACTGTGATTTTGTGAACGCGTTTTTTTAAGTTCACAAGTGTAACAAGAAAACTAACTTTATGTTACATCTCTTTTTGTGCTACTATTTTTTGTACATTCTTGTAAATTACAATGAATTGTGATATTAGATGTACATATGCTACTTTACAAAATAAAGTACAAGGAATATGTTTTTCACTATGTATTTGTAGGTGATATCGTACTTCTTCAGCAAAAAACACAATTATGCCACAGAAGCTTCATTTGAAACAAAACCTTTTCGATTACACAAATTGGATAGCGGACCATCCAATCACATCTCTATTACCAAAGATGAAGCAATAGATCTCTATAAGAAACTACATACGATCCGCCGTATGGAAACAGCTGCTGGAAATCTCTATAAGGAAAAAATAGTCAGAGGTTTCTGCCATCTATATTCTGGTCAAGTAAGAATCATGTTTTAGTCTTTGGAATTCATTCAGTGAAAAATTTCATTAATAAAATCTCTATACTCTTCTGGTAGGAAGCTTGTGCAGTTGGTATAAAATCAGCACTCCGACCACAAGATTGTGTGATCACAGCTTATAGAGCTCATGGATGGACCTACTTGATGGGAATTGATCCATTTGGTGTCTTAGCTGAATTAACTGGTAGAAAAGGAGGAAATGCAAAAGGTAAAGGTGGTTCTATGCATATGTACTCCAAAAACTTTTATGGTGGAAATGGTATCGTCGGTGCCCAGGTGAGCATCAGTTATTAAAATTATTAAATTAATTACAAATATGCCATTTTCATAAAACAAATTTGTAGGTACCATTGGGAGTAGGAATTGCCTTTGCTAATAAGTACATGAATAATGGAGGAGTATGCATTACATTGTATGGAGATGGTGCAGCTAACCAAGGACAAGTGTTCGAAGTGTACAACATGGCTAAATTGTGGGATGTTCCTTGTATTTTTGTCTGTGAAAACAATGGGTATGGTATGGGTACTAGCGTCGATCGTGCTTCTGCTAGTACTGATTACTACACAAGGGGAGATTACATTCCTGGAATTTGGGTTTGTTTTCAAATAAAAATAATTGTTTGTGATGTCGTAATTATTTTGCAAATTATATCGATTAAATATTTTATTAGGTGGATGGTATGGATGTATTAGCAGTCAAAGAAGCTACCAAATTTGCCATTGACTATTGTACATCTGGCAAAGGTCCCCTTGTTTTAGAAACTGTAACTTATAGATACAGCGGACACAGTATGTCCGATCCTGGAACAAGTTATCGTACGAGGGAAGAAATCCAAGAAGTGAGGCAGACTAGAGATCCTATAACTGGCTTTAAGGAACGAATATTGAATGCTAATCTCGCTACTCCAGAGGAAATAAAGGTATGCTTGGTTTCAATGAATTTATATATTGAAAATGTAGAATTGTTCAAAATTGATTTTCTTTATTTAGGCGATAGAAAACGATATCAAAAAGGTCGTTGACAACGCTGTAAAAGCTGCGAAGGCGGACAGTGAAATTCCATTGAACGAACTTACTGCCGATATTTATGCCAATTGTGTGGAGAAAGAAATTCGTAACACTACTCCATTTAAACCTCTACCACATGCAAGGCTAGGTGCAGCTGTGAATGCCTAAATTAACTTTTATAGAACCTTAAACGAATTCTATATTAAATCTTACTTATTATAGCAGTGTCTGTTATTAGAATTATTAATTAGGCTCTAGCTAGTTACAAAGGGTTCTTGGAGAATAACTCTATCCCCTGGAGTTAGGCAAGGAAACTAGTAAATCATTGGAACACGTTTTTGTTTATCATTGTTTATCAGCTGTATATATACAAATTGTATATTTATTTTATTTATAGAAATATAATAACACCGTGAAAGAAAGATTCGATCAGTACATGGTAAAATTCACTACTCTATAGTAGCCAGTGATTTCACATGTACTTACAAAAAGGGGACTATATTATATTATTCTCTTATCCATAACAGGGAATTACATAAAATAACTGTAGATAAACTTACGTGCCACTCGTGTTCATTATCCTAATTTAATAAAATAAATGAAATTTACAACTATTTGTAAAGTAATTCACCTGAAATGTGATTTCGGATAATAGACCATATATTATAATAAGAGATATGAATAGTGAACTGGTATGTATTTAAAAATGAAATATTACGTTCGAAATTAAATAAAAAAATATTTATAATTGGGAGTCAATTTTATTTACAATACATCAATTTAATTCTAGAACACATTACGATTACAGGATAGATTCACGGCACTAATATGTATTTACGAACACATTGTCGGGATCCATTTTTCTATCCTTGTTCCACTAAATTCGGTCTACTTAGTATCATTCATTTGGTTGAACTTCGTGTAAACACTCTTCTCGTAAGGTTACGTTTATGAACACGATTATTTGGCCAGTAGTTCATTGACAACAGTTGTGTGCAGACGAACGAACAATGGCCGCTGCAGGAAGTACGAGTCCCGGTACAATTTTGCAGAAACTCGGTTTAAAGCCGATCACGAAATGTAGTCTTGTCAAATTTTACGCTCCCGCTTTCGGCGTTGCTTCGTACATCGCATTATCTATCAACGTGATGAATCCGAGTCTTGTCATCAGGTAAAATAGATAACGAATCCATTCTGCATTCAAACGTTAACCTCTATTGCATTCGCATCGAATTGTAGGGTTTCATAATTCTTGGAATGTTACGTAATCTTTAGAGACAAAATACTGACCGATGCATTTTTTCAAATTACTCAAATCTTTTAACTGTAACATTTATTTTTTTCTGTCGAATAAGGGTCATCGTTAAATATATATGTCATGATCTATATTTATAATGCTATTCGATCAACAAATTAATTGATGTATTATTTTTTGTATTCGATTATGAGTGGTTTATGCAATTTCATATTTTTTATTTTTTTATGGATATAGGTAAAGAATGAAAATTAAATAATTACTTACTTTACCTATTAAATATTGTAACAAATAGTCTATTATGAATATTTTATACATTTTTGTACATTATATGCTTTTTATCATTTTTGCAGCTCTAAATTTTACATAAACGTATAAATATTTATCGCTTAATTATGAGCATAATTATTTATTGTTTTATTTTGAATTACTCATTGTTTTCCTTTTTTGCATATTTTTAGGGTCTTTCCAAAAAAAGATATTACAAACTTCTTATTGGGAAGTGCTCTTCTTGGCACTGGCTCTTACATATATAGTCGTGATCACATGAAAAGTGCTTCTACAAGTGTAAAAGTTTTGTATAGGTGAGATATTTTCATTGTATTATATTTCAACTTTTGTTAAATATACACAAGATATTAATAAATTCATTTATAATTCTTACAGTACTGCTGGTGCTGTATTACTGAGCTTTGGATCAGTGTTAGTATGGGCTGTACTTCGATCCATTGTACCACCTAATCCAACTCTATGTACAGTAATTGGTATTAGTTCGGGGCTTGCATTCATCAAAGTTGGTTCCAGTTATCTAAACTTTGTTGATAGTCAGATACCAAAGAAGTAGATTGAAATAAGTTTTGTGATTGACATATGATCAATATATATCAAATGCATCCAAACAAAAAATTTGCAATAATATAACGTAAAATAGCAGATTATATTGAATTGATAACAAAGAAAGAAATTTACAGACTAAGCAAGGAATTCTTGAAAGTTTATAAATTTTTATATTTTCTATGACCTTTGCCCCATAAATGTCAGGAAATAACAAGTCAAATTATGTTGAAAATAATCATGAATTGCTTTTATTTTGTATTTGTTAATTATTTGCAAGTTCTAACAATTAAACAGAGGACATATAAAATAAAAATTTTAAACATCATTATTAAAAATATACCTCACATTTTTTGTATGTATGAAATTATAATTTATATGTTAAAAAAAGAGAATAGGAAAAAATGGAAGAAAAATTTTGTTAACACGAACACATTTTCCAAAACATATACCATCTTTATTCAAGTAATTGATTAGCAGTAGTGGTAGAAATGTGCACATATTTTCAGCAGTTTTAATAAATGTTGTACTAGAAAAAAATTCAGAAGATTTTATATTGTAATAAGTTATGTAGTATTTGGAATCAGCGTAAGTATAACAAATAAAAAACATGTTATTGAGAATTAGTTTCAAACCAGAACAAAGTGTGCATGATTTGCAAAAATATACATGCGTGCACTATAACAGGAAATTGTATTATTTATACAATAAATTCTGTTCTAAATTTGAATTGGCATAATTTGTCAACATATTTATTTATAAGAGAAAGGAAAATCTTTTAGTTTGTTATCAAAGCTTTTTTTATTTTATTAGTAAATTTTGCAATATACAAAATATATTTGTATGACAATGTGTGTACATCTTACTTGTCGAAGGATAACTGTATGTACAAATCATGTTCATATACTAGCATTCATGCTATATTATGTGAGTAATGATAATAAATAAAAATCAACGTAAAGTATTAAAAATACACATGAAATTCGAGTGGTTCATATCTTATCATATAGTCGCAAATTTAATTATGCTATAAGAAATTTTGTATTATTATTTATTTTATATTGAATGTAAAATATTATGGAGATGACAAAGCCATGGAAAACTCTGACAGGTACAATTAGTTATTTAAAAGATGTGATACTTTATTTTGTGTGTATTTTTTCAATTTATTGCTTTGTGTACATGTCGTGAAAAATATAATTTATGTTTAAAAATTGATTCTTTGATTTGAGAAAATGATATTTATGCATGTTACTGAAATATGTTTACAAATCCTAGCGGTGTACCTGTCATATCACACTGATATGTATACAAATGAAAAAATGAACAAGAAACATGATATCGCAAATATTTATAGATACAGTTTCTTATGTTTTGATGTCGAAATCTTCCTCGTATTAATGATGACGTACTATCATTCTTAATGACATGTAATGTCAATAATCGTGTAGAAAAAAGACAAATATTAATACATACAAAAGTTGTAAATATTAAAAATCATAAAAACACGATTAAAGTTATCACTTTCGGAAGAATCGATATTTGATGGTAGCAAAATATATCTCATTTCATTGCGATGTTATGCAATACGCATATTATATGAGCAAGTTTTTAAATATTGGTATAAACAGTTAAGAAATACTCTCCTTTTCTTAATCTAATTATGATGTAAAAGATATCGGATATTCCATGCAGTTTATATTACAATAAAAAAAAGAAAAAAGAAAAAGGAGTAAGTAACGCGATTGCACAGCTATACATACTCGTGAATCGTATCACATTTGGTCATTGAATGACAATGGTAATAGTTTCTTGTTGTTTTAGATAGTTTTCTATCGTACTTCGCAAATATTACCGTTTACTATTTGTACTTGCACAATTGGTGACATCTGCATAATAGGTATAAACTATAGACCAGGAGTATTGTTCTCCTCCTCCAGATTGAAACCAAAGTTTCATAATACTGTCCTTCTTTCATCGAGACTCCTTTTACTCTTACTTATATGCGTCATTCCGAAATAATTGATGAATTCGGTTGACATATCCTCGAAAGTAAGTATCAATCAGAAGATATTTATCCCATGAAAGAACTACTAGTAACTCACAATCAGTCAAAGGATGCCTGCCACGCAAACGAGTTTTAACTTCGATTCGAGTGTAACATCGTTTCGTTACTACTACTTCTGAAGGAAACATCGGCTGGTGTTTTCATCGTAGAGGATAGGACGTTGCTGACAGTCTCCGCGATGCTTTCCGTTACTCTATAGATTTTGTCGGTAAGTATTCGTTCATTCATTTCATTTGAATAGATGTGCTCGTGGGAATCCAGCTTATGATCGTGATCATTCTCCTGATGATTAACTTCGTGGCTATGTACGTCTGCGTGTCCATCGTGCGAATGCGAATGGGAATGAGAGTGAGAATGCGCAGCTGTAAAATAAACGAAACAATTTTTTTTTAAATAACTACTATCAAAAGCTTACCCTTTCAGGGACTTTATTTACTTTTAATAGATAGGTTATAGAAATGCGTTTTCGTATCTGAGCGATCGGTTGATCTTGTTGATCGGTTAATCTGAAGTAAAACTTATTCGTTTATACTTAATATGTAGATAAGATCTAATCTGTGATTTGAAATTAATCTATATAAAGTTATAAAGATAACACCTCCTTATATACAATGTATCGGACATCTATAAATATTTGAACTGCTCGATGTACAGATATGTAATAACTTAACTATTCTAGTTATGTGAAGAAAGCTTCCCGTTCTAATTGTATACCATAAATGGCAATTATAGATTCCATAGATAAATAGTCGAGAAAGCGGTCGAAAGTCGGTCGGATTGTATATCGTCTTGGGTCATTGCCATGGGTGGAGAAAGCTTATACGTAGCCGGCATTTTTTCAATTATTATTCTTCGTAAGTAATTTTATTTAATTTTTTGAAACCATGGTTAATCGTAACAATTCTACTTTCATTAATAAAACACATAGGAATAATAAAGTAATCATAATTTTTAAGTTTAAACAAATATCGATTACTAAAAATTTTGCGTATGATTCTGCGACATTTACTCTATCTAAAATCATTCCATTAGTACAAATAATAATGATTAAGAGGACAAAAACGATAATATGAGTTACAACAACAAATGAAAAGGTTAAACTTAATGAGATTAACGGTTGTTAATGTAAACAAGCTCAATAGATCGTTTTATGCTTACTAAATCTCTTTTTAAATTGACGAGTGTAACCTGTATCGTTTCACTAGACTTGTAGGCAATCACCATGGTATATCATAAGATCAGATTATATAACTAATGACACTTCCGCAAAAAATAATTGTTATTATGAATTCCTTGTACGTCTTCAGTCTAGACCTCTTAGGTAACTCATATACTGTTATTAAGATGGGCAGCAAACGTGTCCCATACATGTACCGTTGGAGGTCTATATCTAGTAAACATTTGTGGTTAATAGGTGAACATTTTCATTACGCACTGTGAAATATAATCCTAATATTTACTCAGCAGGCGGTCAAATAAAAAGCCTTAACTTTTTTCAAATATATGAATTTATCTAATATCCGTATTCTAGTAATAATTTATTCTTAATTCTTCGATAATCTTTGCTATTACCTCTGTAAAGCGATAAATAAGAATGATTATAAAACAATAATAATATAATTCTGCAGATTGGTCTATCTTCCAATTCGGTCTTTCTAGATACTTGTAAGATATGTCATGCGCGCACGTGTACAGATGCGTGTGCTTATTATTCGAGCTGGTAATGATATCACGTACTTTTTGTGAATTAATAGGTTAATAGGTACATCCGAGTTTTGTCTGTGACTGCGTGTCGCGAGAAATCATCGCTACGAACAACGTTGCCGTGAAGCAGGAGTTCATTGCGTTTGCCCACCACCGTTATCAAAGTTATTAACCTAATTGCAACTGAAAGAGTGTGTTGGAATGTCTTCGAACAATGAAAAAATAAAAGGAATAGTGAGTGGGTAAACTAAACTATGTAAACCAAATCAAAATAAACTAAACTAAATTAGACTGTCTGTGATTCGCGTAATCGGTCTTCTTGGTATAACCTTTCTAAAGGGGACATACATTCAACATTATGCGTAAATTTTGGCACGAATGATATTTAATGACAAAAGAATGATTGATAATCTCAATTCACATTCACAACGCAAAGTGGTTTATGAAAGTATTTAAATACTAGTAGGCATTTTTTACAGATATATTATGTGTAGATATTATTCAAAACATTTTGAAGTTTCATTAGCAATGGAGAATCCTGACTATCATAATTATATTTGTGAAAATGTTTTACATAGCACATATACACAATATAGACATAAAAGTATTTTATGATAAGAGTTCAAATGCTTTCATGAGCCACCGTGTATATATCTCCGCTCATAAAAATTTATCAGGCAGTAAATAAAATCTTTCGAATGTAATATAAGAATTGATGATTAATCTTGTTCTTTTTGATAAAAAATTAAAGTTAGATGGAAAAATAAAATCGGCGACATCCGGTATACGATATATTATTCGCTTTCTTACGGTTTTCGTGACCGTGACTTTTTGAACGTAGCCGCTTGACTTTTTGCTCAATCGATAGGTGGATGTGGTATCCATGTGTTACGAGAACACGTGGGTGGTGATTGCATCAAGGACGTACCGGCAGTAGGTTTGCACCGACGTTGATAGGTTCAAAAAAAGAAGATGAAAGGTTGCCAAAACGCCGATTGATGAAGGCTGGTATTATAAGCAATTAATTTGATAATAGGCTCGAACTTTTTTCTATATACATATAGAACAGGACTTGTAAGTCCATTATCTAAGTTAGTAGTATTATTATAATAACATTTAATAAATGTTAAAAAGTTAGTCCACTTAATTAAAATTAATAACATGTTTTTAAGACAATGTTTCACTAGAAATTCTTTCTTAATAAGAAAAGTAATTAGGATATCTTGTTTTCACATTCCTAAAAATACTGCCCTTTCTAATCCATTGACGACCAACTCTTTTGGAAAATAGATAAAACTAACAACAAAGAGATAGAGATAATAGAGAAAATCAGATTCTTGACACAATCAATTACAGATTAGATCGTCACAGATTAGAAATTAGAAAAAGGAAGATACTTGTGAAAATTGATTTTCATGAATGAAAATCAGTGCGCGACATGCTTTGGCCTCGGATTATTATCCGGGAAACACTCACTCGCGATTTGTAGACCCAACATCAGCATGAATCCAATAATTATGGCAGTCAACTGTAAGAGGCCACTTTTCTCGTTAGCCCTCTCGCGTGCTAACACCTCGAAGAAAACCACGTATAGTAACGTTCCGGCGGCCATTCCTTGCAGTATTGTCGGGGTAGGTCCTAAATTTTCGCTGTCATTCTTAAAATGACCAAGAGCCAATCCAACGGCGATGCCAATTGGTGTTACCATTGAGAATATCGTTAGGTATCCAAGAGTAGTTCTACTTGAGGCACCAGCAACGTAAAGTTCCATACCGACGCAGAATGAAATTACCAACTTATGCGTAGCTATAGCAGCAGCCAGATATACGACGGAACCAATAGAGGGTTCTAGACCTACTGCTAGACCCTCGAAAATTGCATGAAAAGACAAAGCTAGTACGGTTAGTAATCCTTGTATCGATGTATTTTTTGTCATAACGGAATGGTTATGTTCATGATGTTTCATTCTTGGATAATCTGTATTAGAAGGATATCTCGTGCCATCCTGAGGACTGCGCTGCGTGGAAGATAATCCCGTAGGGGCAGATAGGACAAATATGGCAGGTAACATCTTATCTTGTTTGGCACCGCGAAAATCATCCAAGCCGTGTTGTCTAGATCGTTTGTTTAATTCGTTTTCGCCGTCTTCTAACTCATCGTTACCATCTTTCCAGGTGGACCTAGCCGTAGTGGAAACCGTGGTGGTGGAACTACTATTCGTAGTTGTTGACGCACCTGTTTGATTGTTGCATCTACGTACGGACACCGTTCTATAGAGTAGCGCCTCTGATGACTCGGGTTTTCCCGTCAGCGCTGCGTGCACCGCCTCTTCAACGAAGTAGACGAGAAAGAATCCGGCGCAGAATAGCAGCTCCGACAGATTTAGCGTGCCTAGAGTAGGCAGTTGACCGTTCGTTTGATGTCTTTCTACGCTCACGCGCACCTCCGGGGCTAGATGCAAGAATGTGGTGAACAGGAGAACGCCCCCGCCAAAGCAAAGCAGCAACGATGTTTGCAGGCCCTGGAGATTACATGTTACGCTCTCTAATTTACCGGTCGTTTCATGTTTTTTAACGACTTTGTTATTCTTTCTTTTTTTAATCATTGAGAAGACACTTGGTTAATTAGAATTGTCGTTGCTAGGTTCTATACATTGTTCAATATTACTATTAACTTGCGAGGATAAATTTTTTACAAAGTTAGGAATTTTTTCAATCAAATCACTATCGTAATAAATGACTGTTAGGTAGGAATTACTTAATCTTCGACTGATAAGGTAATGAGATATGGTAATAGCAAAATAACTGAAAGCTACGTGTTATGACTTCATAATGTACATTATAATACAATATGAAGAGGATACTGCAAACTATCATAAGTTTATTTACTTTATGCGATATTTAAGGCTCCCAAATATATTGACAAAATATGAAGACAAAAAGTATATTAATTTTTAACTACATAGTTAATCTTATCAGTTAAGGATCAAATAATATAATATTTTCACAACTTTAATAGATTCGGAACGTACTTGTGAATTCGTTGCAGATGCAGAAATTACACTGGAGGAAGAGGCGTTTGAAATTGATGTGGAGGTACAGGTACTGGAATTACTGAAAATTCTGCGATCTCGTTTTTGACGATGATTCATTCTATAACGTCCGACAATCAGTGGTAACATTCCCAGAAGTAAAGAGCCAAAGCCAAGACCAATCATTGCTCCTATTTTTGCTATCAGTAAAACGGTAGCCGTTGTTGGTTCCTCCATCTCTATTTCTTTCTATTACTTTATTGCAAAAGGTAAGTTTGAATCTAAGTAAGTTTCAATTTGTTTTGTCTTCCAAAGTAAACAGTTGACTTCAACGAACAGCCTTCGGATTTCTTTTTTATATTTTTGTTTTTAATACTAATTCATCACGTCTTTCTTTCCTACATCATCTTCAATTAACATTTCATTTTTTGTCCTCCTCTTCAAGTTTTATCTACTAAGCGGTTCACACTTCTCTTTTCTTTGTCCAGACAGTCAATCCACCAACGATGCGATCACTTTTTCACTTAACACACGCACGAGCCACTGGTGAACCACGTTTAAATGGCAAGACCATCGAGTTACCTTCACTAAAGTATTAACACAATATGAAAGCTAAAGGGTCTTCCATACCTCACTATACCGTTCTGTCATTTCAGATTCTATATTCCTTAACAAGGACAAACACGAGTTCTTTATCTACAATTCTACTTATCAACCTTTACAACTTTACTATTCACTTATATACTACAATACTATTCCAAAATAATGGTTATTATGATCTACACTATACTTATATATGATCTCTGATCTATAATGAAACAATTTATATGTTCTTTTACTAAGAGGAACTCTATCTATTCGAGTATTAACTCGATAAAAAAGTTCTGTGGAAAGTAAGATATCCTAAATTCAAACTGCTACCTGAAACTACACTCGTTACTTCGTGTTGCAATACTTTACTTTTCCTTCGGAAAGCGTGAACGAGTCAGCGTCTGGTTGCGAAATGACCATCTAGTTGCCGATACTCCCCCCCCGGATGCATTCTACAGCCGTGCACTCTAGCCGGTAATATCGCGAGGAGATCACTGTTTCTGGGAATCGCGAAGAGGATTCAAGGGAACAGTATAAACGAGCGCCAGAAGGAATGATACCCGTTCCACGCGGTACGACGGTGAATCGGATACTCCGGGGCTCGTTGGCCACTCGACTCACAATCCCCTCGCGTCTTACGTAGCGCACCGTTTCCTGCTCTCTTCCCCTTCCATTAGACACATCGCTTCCCTACCAGGCTAGTGTTCGTTTCTCTCCTTTCCCTGTGTGTACACGGTGCTGTCACCACTCTGGATGGTTGCGTGCCACAGCTAGCATGTATGTAAATGTTCCTCGCAGATGCATGAACCCGACGCGACTGTTTGGTGACCTGATAGCGAGCGCGACTCGTCGGGCAGAATGAATGATTGGCAAGCATCGCGTGCTTGAAGTGCATGTAGGTAGCGGCTGAGCGATTGTTGTTTTCATTGATCGATGGATCGATCGGTTGCGAGGCTGGGTATGCGTAATAATTTTGGAGAGCAGAATGAGTAATTGGATAAATGTGTTGTTACTTCGAGGATGTTGGAAATTCGTTTCAAGATCTTTTTTATAGTGTAGAAATGTTACTATAAATGGAATAAGATTTGAGAATTCTGTTGCAATTTTTTTTGTAGAATTTTGCACGAATTTCAAAAGTAGGGAATTGTGTTGTAAATTACAAATTTCTAAGCCTGGAATTGAATAGTTGTGAAGTAAAAGTAATTATTGTACACTCTTCTATTAAATTATTCACCCTGAGATCTTTGAGAGCAGTTTTGTACTAGAAACTTAAATCAGTTCTAGTTTGATCAGGTTTACCACATAAACGTCTATGTCGACTACGAATTAAGTATGCTTGTGCGTAAATGGGTGAAGCAGTTTCATGGTGAAAGGCGTTTCTATAATGGCAATACAGAATTGAATCATTGATGCAGAAACAGCTCTTGTTTTGCTACGTGACGTAGGTTCAAAACATTATTATCATACGTGTAGGTTGTTTTTCACATAATATTCATTATATTTTGGTAATGTTTGATGAAATGAAAATTTTATCAAATAAAATTTAAATCGAGTAACCAATCATGCAACGCATTATTTTGTTATATAGTTAATGTTTTTATAATCTCTAAATTAATTAAATAATAATTTGATTAGAAGTAGAAGCTCGATCGTACTTAGCATTGGATTAAGTACAATTTAAACATAAACCAAAAAATTTGTTCCTATATCGATAATAATAACTGCTATTACAACCAGTTCCATTATTAATTGAATTGATGATTTAAACACAATTTGAAAAGTTAGTCTTTCTTTTCATTTTCTTTCTTTTAATAACGACATCTCGTACATTGACCTCGACGCGTTAGCTTTTTGTTGTATTAAGATCAAATTGTGTGCTCTAGCAGTCGATAATCGACTACTGACCACACTGGTAATCGATAAGAGTCAAATAAGAGTGTGATAATTTTCACGCATTCGCTTCTGTTATCCTATAATCTATCATGGTCGTCCACGCCTCGTTGTGGTAGAATCGATTAATTTATTTTAATGTATTATAAGTCCACTGTAATCTTAAGTTAACGATGTTTACAGAGACGGCTTCGATCGTTGAACGAAGCCGTAATTGAAAGATTAGTCATTTTTAAGTACACTGACCTTATCTCTCATTTAAAGTTTAAACGCTTCTTACTTGTAGTAGATGTTTACGCGACAATTTTAGTAGAAGGACAATTATTTTACTTTATATCTAATCTTCGATTATTTACTTTTATTTATACATAAGGGTATGTTTAAGATACTCCCAAGTTTTACTTTAAAATAAATTCTATACTTACTTAGTAATTGTAACCCAAACATCACAGCGAACCCAAATAGGATCGATATGTATTGCTGGAGGCCAGTTCTATGCTCCTGGAGTATTTCGAAAAATACTACATACAATAAAGTACCAGACGCCAAACCCTATACGCATTAAACAAACATAATTTTTCAATTACATAATTTTTTTTATTATAATACGCTATAGAAAACTATAGAAGTGTGTATCATTTATACCTGGAGTAGGACTGGAAGTATGCCATTGGCAGTTGCACTTTCGTCACCAACTAAAAACATTCCTATAGCAATCCCCAAAGGAGAAACAATCGCGAATGTACAAACATAGATCACCGAAAGGTATTGCCTGGTGTTGGAAGCAATTAGCTCCAAACCAATGCAGAATGCTATCACGAATTTGTGAGCCGCCACTCCCGCAAACATATACCTAGAAACGAAATTTACATCTTTAACAATCTTAGCAAATATTAAATATTATTACGTATGAATCGATTTGATGATTATCAGTTGAAAAAAGCTCGCGATTATTAATCTATTATTAATTTAGGATTTTTTCAAATATTGTTTAAAAATTTTTTCTGAAATTCCAGGTAACATTGGAAATCTTAATATCACGATTTTGTTCCGTTTTGTAGTTAAATTCTGTCTTATCGTTTAATAGAAACCAAACATACCAAACGTAGGAGGCTGAACTTTCTAGACCGATAGCGAGTCCTTCAAATAATTCATGCACGGATAAACCCAGAACTATTAATAATCCTCGTAGTGAACTTATGACGAAGTCGTCCTTTTCATCCATTATGACAGGTAGGTGATGCGAATGACCGTGCCCGTTGCTACAACACGAATGTATATATTCATCATCATTCGTTTAATTTACATAAGATCCACAACACCTGATAGATAAACAGTATCTTGCTTACTAGTGTGAGTGCCCACTGACGCAATTTGCCAATGTTTGTCCATTTTCAACCAACTCGTTGGTACTCTTGGTAACATCCTTATTCGAATTTTCTTTTCTATGTGCTTGTTTCTTTCGTAAATGTGTGTGTACTGATTCTTCGACCAAATACATGATGAAAAAGCTACAAAAGTGTATAATATACTATTAAATATTCTTTAAACATTATCCTCTAATTTAAATTTTTACAGGGACATACATTAATCTTATCTTATTTACCCAGTGCAAGTAAGCGTCTCAGCCAAAGAGAAATTGAGTTCCGGAAGTTTTCCGTCTGCTGCAAGATGTTCTAACCCTTCTTTCACTTCCGGCAGCAAGTGAAGAAACGTCGTGCAGAAAAGAACGCCACCGCCGAATCCCAGAAGCAAGCTTACCAATTTCATTGACCTATTACAACATAATCGATTTTTAACACGTCACAAATTTATCGACTCAGTTTCAGACTTCTACATTCGTATATGAAATTACGTTATAGAGGTTATTTTTGGTAAGTATTACAACACACAAAACTGTGTATATATATCGTAATCACCATAGTGATAATATAATGTGCAAAGCTTGGTATTTAAGATGTTTACTTTTAATGTATACAGTATGATGCACATTTGAGTAAATTATTAGTTTGATCAAGAAGGACTCACATTTTAAAACGAAATAATTGTTTGGTAGTGGGAGGGAGGGGGGCATGCTAGTTAAAGGATATCATTCATTGAGTGAAGTTAACAAATAAAAAATTATGATTATATCATTTATTATTGATTGTATCGATACCTAGGATTCTCAACACCGGAAGTGTTCCATTTCAACCGCCTCGCCACTCGCATTGGTAGAATGCCCATGGCGATGCTTACTGTGCATAATATGACCATCGTGACTCCTTTCGCGACCAGTATATTCGACATGTTTTTATCTTCGTGATCATGTTCATTATCTTCGTGAAGCAAATGAACGGTATTCGTTAGCCTTTGTATAAGTGTGTTGTCTTCTAACGGAGACATATTTTGCCTTATTGACAGTCGAGATGTTCTACAAATAAAGAACATGAATGTAGTTTACATATTTATATTTGGTTATCTGTAGAGAATTAACACCTTTAATTTTTAGTTACCAATCAACATCTTTTATTTTAGAAAAATAGTAGCAATACAAATGTAAAAAAGATTGACAAAAATTAAGGAACTTTTTAAACAACAAATATTTTGTTTCTGTAAATCGAATATTTTAAATTTCAATTTTTGAACATCTTTGAAAATAACAAGTATGTACGTAATTGCATTCGTTTCGGTGTTAATGCACACTTCATTTATTTACACATTATTAAAATAACTAAAACTATTATTATAAATACATTTTGCTGTGCTTTAAAATAGTCTTTTCGTATATATTACATCTTATATGATACGATCGTTCAAGATCTTATATTATCGATCGTTATTATAGCATCGACTACATATAAGTTGAAAATGGTATAAATTTAACAGAAACTTTGTTTATCGATTATCCTTGAACCTGGAACTCCATAAATATTTTACCTCGAAGGAAATTAATGTCATATTGGTATTATTATGTTCTTTTTACAATTGTAGATAATCCATATCTCATACAATGTGAACTTATATTTTAAAAACGTGAAAACGTGCTATAAAGATTTGTATACAAAGCAACATAAATTTTTATTTCAGTTAAAAAGAAAGAAAACGCTATAGTTACTGGAATCAAGAAATGGGAGGCTAGATGGTTAAATAAATTATAGCCATAGATATTGAATTTCAAAGATCGGAATCAGGTTATGATTAGGTTTCACTTGAAATTGCTGTTAACAATCGATACTGACGTGAATATTTCGTAATTAAGGTAGCCATATCAAGCGTAAAATACTTCAAGTTCACTTCAATTGTAGATAAGGCATTTTATCTAATAATATATAACAGAAAAGCATATTTTAAATATCGATACACTTTTCCAAAATTGGGAAAATGATGGTCGCTTCTCTTTTATAACGAGATATCTTTTACACGAAAAATATGAACATTTTGTAGTTTTATTTTATCGTGTCTCGTTGTTTTCCGTAACTAGATGTCAGAATAATATACAATGTATGTAGATGCAATGAAAAACTTGACTCGTACTGACAGTAATTGAATTATCACTGTGATTAACTAAGATCAACAAATCTTTAGTTACACTTCCATGCTAAGATAGAGTATTGTATGTATTTTGCATCGCAATTGTCGTTATCACGAAGTCTTCTTCCATATAAGAGAATTTTGAGTCATTATAGAGTATTTAATACTCAGTTTACATTAACATAATAGAATTATGAAAAACAGTTAATGTTATTAACAAATATTTCTGATTTCGTGCTATGGTAGTTTTTTAAAAATCGTTCTTGTCAACTCACCAATTGAAAATTCGCGAATACTTGAACGTAGCGGCTTTAATGTGTCGCGACACCTGTTCGCTCAGTTAGCTATTATCCAACTGAAAGCACTTCAGGTGTTTCGTATAGTCGTAGGAGTGGACATACTACTAATTATTTCTTTCAACGGGCCGCATATATGTATAGATAGAATGTAACGTCAATGTCTATCCTGCTTTTTATCTTGATCATTCGAATCGCGAGTAGTCAAGATAAGATGTACATATAATGGTACTAAGTTTCCTAATCGGAACTGACGATTCCTAATACCTCCTGCCATCTTGTACAAGACATTGCATATAGCGGGGGCTTTTTCGTAGAAATAACGATAGTGATCTTTCAAGTAAAAAGTAAAATTCATAAACATCCGGTTTGACACAAGTTTGAATTAGATACGTGTTGCATTTATTTGTAATCTGAACAGTCCGTAATTGTGTGAGAATAGAAGTAGAGAATAGAGGAAGAATTGTTTTTTTTTTTAGAAATTGTTTTAGAATTTGTTTGTTGAATTTCGATATACATACGAATCGATAAAGATTATGTTGTCGCCCGATTTAGGGGATCTGCTCCACATCTTATTCGATATCTCTGATAATATCTCAGATAAAGATTTAACGATTTTTGATAATTCGCTCGAGTGTAAATACGTATATGATTTTCATGGTCTCAGTATCAAAGCTTCAATGACATATTGTTCCCAATTTTGTATATTAATAATAGCTTCCTGTATAGATTACAGCAAAATTTGTAAAAATCATCGAAGCAGTATTTGTAATAATTGCTGACGTACAATTACAAATTATATATAAGAAAGGAAAGTTTACTAATTGTTATATATGTATTAATCACTCTACATCATTAATATCATCATCAATAATCATAATCATCAATTTTTCATATAGGATAGTGACAACTATTTTTTCTAAAATATTTCGAATCTTTTTAGAACTTTTTATCTGGTTTAAACATATGAAAGTCACATTGGATCTAAATGATTCTGGCGTGTCATTTAATACTCTAAAAAAGGAGTGTGCTATTGCAGAGTTAGCTGGAGACTCATCTTTCTTCAAAAAAGATACATATGTCGTGTCAGTAAGTATGAATCATGAGAGGTTTGAATATATGTGTAAATGTGTGAAATCTTTGCTTAGTTTGCAGAAGATCGTAAACATTCCATGAACATTTCTTCAGCAATGATATTGAAACACGCTTTGTGGAAGTAATTGTTTTTACGTTTTTTGCACAACGTTGGTATCCTGTGAAAGTCACTTGCATTTATATGAGACCGTTTACCTTCGAAATTGAAATTTTTCAGGATACTTTCGACTAGAAGCAATCGATTTAAATGGTCGTTAAATGTGGGAGCAGAGGAAACGAGTGCCGGGTACAGATGGTACTACGTAGTACCGCGAGTACAGTGAAAGTAAGTACACTCGCTATGCTCCTTTGGCAAAACAAAGAGGGAAGAAATGACTTTTGCGTTTATCCAAGGTAAACTACACAACCTCTGAAATCATTGTGAACGATTGCAACCTTTTTTCCTCTCGCGATTCCAGCAATCCTTATTGAAGTTTCACGTTCACTACTTTATTTCTCTGGGATAATAAAATTGCGCCCAGCGGCGTTATCTATCTTATTATCAACTCAGTAAAACCTTTCTTACAAATTTTATGTTGCGTAGAAATTGCCATAATTTTAGAAGCTTATGTAAATCTTTTTAAGAACTTATTGTACAACGAACCTTTTTTCGGTTATTTCCTTTACTTTTTATATCTTTTACGACTGCTTTAATGTAACTAGTAGATATGAAAAACGGGAAATTTGATAATATTGTATTTATCAAGATAGCAGATCGATTGATTAAAAGAATTTAAAAACAAGGAATTTGAAATTTGTAGATGTTTCCCATCTATAAATTGGTATTTATACGTTGTCGATATTTGCACACTCCAGTAAATGACATATTTTTTCCTCGACGTTTACTTTATCTGTGCACGTGTGTTTTTCAGTTGTTAATTTCTACTGCTTACAGATCTTGGTTGAAGATGTAAGTATCATAATCAAACACTTATTGTAGTAATTATTACTTTCAAATAATACAAACGTTTTTGTTATTGCATTTATGGAACCAACTAATTTACGCATTCAATTATTATTAATCTAACAACAACTTAGCTTCTTTCTAAACTAATTTCATTCATTCGTTTCCAGGTAATATTAAGGAGAGAAAAACGAAACTACGAATCATGAAAACATCATTAACTCTCGACTTGATTTTTTCGGACTGTCTGATCGATAAACAGAAGCCATTTGTTAATAAATATTGCGATTGCGTCAACATCTAAATGATAAATATACATGAGTTTCCCATTAAAATTTTAAATCGATATAAAAAGTAGCTTTTTAGCCCTATTATAATATGACACAGTATACGACAAGTATAAAATTAATTATATTTAGAGATCTTTAAGACAATACGTTTCGATTATTGAAGGACACTAGAGTAGTCGACTGACTAGTCAGTCAATGTCCACCAGCTGTACGCGTATCAGCGAAACCAGTTTTGGCTGGCATAATGGTCCAAAAACAGGAACGGTAACGAGTTCCAACGTTTTTCCCCATAGTTTGTACATACATATAGCGATCCCTTTCCGTAGCTGTAGCGCATCGTCGTTTCGAGGTTGTTCGATTTGGAACGCTTTGCTGACTGTTTAAAAATGTTTTTCGAACGCCATTTTTCATGAGTCATTTTAATTAAATTGTAATGTTCAATGAATGCATGTTTTTGTGTTATCATCATTATTTGAATAATCTAATAATTTACTCGTATGTGAATAGCCTACTAATCATTCATGTATAAATGTGAGGAGCGATAGGTGATAGGTATCTGTAATTATGCTAATTACAAAGGAGGATAAACAAGGATAAATATAGCACTTATCTCATTATAAATGATGTAGGTATCGGAATCCTCACTTCACTTATTTCGCTGCACATTTCAATTGCCTTTTTGTAAAAGTTGCAGAATTTGTTTAATTTATCGAATAATTAGGTTCTATCTAATGAGTATATGTATAACTATATTCGTAATATGTACTGTGTATATTTTATGATTAATTTATACAATTTATCATCATGTAGTATAATTAATTTATACTGTCTATAAAAGTACTTAATGCGTGAATGTAGTAATAATACAATCAGATTTGAGTAACTTAAAAAATGAATAATTTTAAACAATTATTTTGAATTACCTATACGTGTATTATGAAGTGGAAGTATTGCTTGCTGACCTTGATCAATTAATCGAGCCAAAATAGATTACAGCCTTAAATGAAAATTGTCATAAAGGAATGCAAATACGATCTTTTTGTGCAATTTAACGATATTGAACATAATTGAACACGTTTCTATTTGAACTATTCAAGGTTTGTCACACTTCTACCATCCGTTTCAATGAAAATCGTACTGGCCTGTTATTGAGCTTTGTTGAACTGTTTCATCAGCGGGGCAGCTATTACAAGATGCTTCGCGATACGTAATTAAGATAACCGATCAGACAGACAACTTTCAGTAACTATAAATGATCGAATAATGATCAATGATGTGCTTTCTCACACCTGCTACATTGTTAAACTGGACTGCCTGGAGATTATTGAAATGTTGACATCAAGAATAAAAGCGTAATAATAAAACATACTTTGTTACTTGAATGGAAAAGGAACAATGTTGCTTTTTAACAAGGTTTTGAAATTCTATACACTAGATCCTGACAGATACTAAAGATAAAGTTGAAATATGATGCTATAATCTCAATGACTGGTAGTAATGTAGCGAATTCTCTAAGGCGAAATTAGGCAGTGAATATTAGTCAACTTGGTCATCAAAAATATTTCTGACAGCGAGCAGCCACTGTTTCACTATAACCATTTTACGATAATTTTTTCTAATACGTAATATAGCACTAATTACATTAAACTTCAATCTTTGTTCACCATCTTTTCATCGAACATTGAATTAATAATTGAACGTACTCGTGTCATACAGTAAAATTTTGTTATCTCTGCCACAAAAAGACATTCAATGAAAACATTACCATATGGATAAACATGAGAAGACAACAAACGTTGGAATACAAACTACACTGTCAAAAATCAATTCTAAATGAAACTCATACGCAAAACTTTTAAATAAAACGATCGATAAAAAATGATCATGAGCAAGAAATTATAGAACATCTTTAAACTTCATCAAAAATCAACAAACTATTTCGTAGAACAAAGTCCATCTGAATCCATCCATGATGGAAGGAACCACAGAATGAACCTCATGGAGTGAACACATTGATCAAAAGGATAAATGGATCATCTACATAGTATATTATTGTAAATAGTCAATTGTAATATAAACTTACTAATGTTTATTATACATATGTATAATATCCTGGATAATTAGTAAACAGTTTTCACAGGTGAACAGACTACCAAACTTCAAACACTACGGAGGACGGCGTAAATGGCACTTGTAAGAGTTGCGGCGAATCGCAACACACTGAGTCGGACGAGTGAATGAAGAACAGTAAGTATTGCACGGGAGAGAGTAAGCAGAGGCGGCGGAGGAAACTTTCATACCTGTCTATCGGGATTCCCTGGTGTGTGCATACGCGTCCCACCTTTATCCGGGGATTCCTGGCTACGGGTTAAGTCGTCGATTCACCCCGGGTCACGTGTGTTGCATTCATAAATAGCCTGTTGCCAGTATCTAGTTAATGACCATGCCAAGATCAAAGGGGGAAAATGTTGATAGGTCAGGATAAAAACCACCCTGAATCAGTAGTGGTCCACCTGACTCTTTATACTGAGTCACTCGTGGCATAAATTATCTAATGCAAAATGCAAGTTATTATGTACTATTTTTCTTACGATAAGAACATTTTTTCAGGTTTAACAGTCATACATATATATGCATAAAAAGGTGATATAAGATAAACCAAATGCTGCTGATGATCTGATATGACGAGAAGCTGAAGGAATAACGAAAAATACCCTTTCCAGTTTTTATTTTTCTTTTAGGAAAATGAAAGAATATCCTGTTCTCGATAGATTTGAATTTATTGAATAATTTAATGGACACAATATGTGAACTGCTGTCTAAAAAGGTAATGATTATAATATCTTGATAAAATAACAATCTCGCTAGTAGGAAGACAAAAATAGTTCTATTGAAGTTGTTTTTTCTTCATTATTGATTATAACGTAATTTTGGATCCAAACTCCTAAATGTTGAACTCTATTCAAGCAGTCTATAAATATGATAAGGTCCGTTTTTGCTATGAGCTCTTTGATTTAGACGCTATGAGAATTTTGAAATCTTCAAGAATAAGGACTCCCTTAATAATAGAAATAAAAGTTCCATGGAAAGAGGTGAAATATTTTAACTGCATTTTAATGTGGGAAAGTACCGCAATCTAGTTATCTTATTTCGCTGTATCAACTTACAGTTTTGAAATCAGTGATTGATTATATCGCCGCTCATGTTGTGAAATTTATTCTAATTGCTTAGAAACAAATCGATGCAATAATCATACAAAAATGTCAACAATTTCTCATAACTCATCCAACTTGCGTTCGCTTACAATTAGAAAATTCTTTTATCTATTAAATATTCTAGGAAGTACTAAACTTTGAATATTTCATATATATTCGCATATTGTTTGCAGTTTGCGAATATTTACATCTTCAATTATTCTATAAATGCATAAACGTTCGCAGTCTTATCATTACCTATGTAATATCATTAAAAGCTACAACTGCGCCAATGAATTGCTTATCTGGGACCAAATTTGTTTTCATGCCATCCGTTCTCTGTTTCCTTTCTATTGCGTATCTTCTTTTATGCTGTTAATTATATAATCTTCCAAGGTGAATACCAATCAGCTGCTATAGCTTGGTTCTTACCGATTCGTCCTTCCTCTTCTCGATAAATCTTACATCACACTTATTTGCGAAAAAATCCTATTTGATAAGAGCGTACGTGCGGTCGAAGTAGTCGATTCGTTTCGTGTATATTTTTATATTCACGGATTGAATTATAAATATATTGAAAAGAAAACTTTACAATATAGGTAAAAGATAAGGCTTTGTACTGAATATTAAGTGGTCAAGTATTTGTGTAATTTTTTAAAGGTAACATTGTTGGAACCCGAACTGACTAACGTAGTATAAGCCATATGTTAACCAAAAAGGGGTGAGTGAACTAGGGGAGAAAACATGATTTTCGAGTGTGTACAGAGAGAATGTGAGAACAGCGTGCAACAAAGAACGTATAGATAACTTAGCTCGTGTACAATTATTATTTCAATATACTAAATACATTTATACTTTTTCTTTTACAATTTTACGCTTGATTGATTAATCTCATTAGGTTATGAGCCCGGAGTAGGTGTAAAAGAGGTAGAAATAAAAGAGAAAACGAAAGAAATGCCTTAACGGACAATCGGGAGGGTAATCACGTATAACAAAAAGATAAAAGATCAGAGTTTCAAAAAGAGTATTTCAAAAGAAGACATGGATTCAGCACAGTATTTTCCCCAGTTGTACGCAGAGAATTTCAATAACTGGAAATTCCGAGTTAAATGCCTGTTAACTGAAAGACAGAGAGATGATATGTTATGCGTCGAAATCCCGTCATTCGCGAGGGATAAATATAGAAGGAGTTTTATATTAAAAGACGCGAAAGCCAAGTCAATAGGGTGCAGTGTATTATGGACAAGCATTTGTATCTAGTGAAAGATGCATTCACTGCAAAAGAAAAGATTTTGCAAAATATGTTTGAGAGAAAAAGCACGTTTTCAAAGTTGCATTTAAGGAGGAAGCTATTTTCATTGAAGTATGGATAGAATGAAAGATTTTTTCTTAAAATTTGACACCATCATAAAGGAGATGGAAAATGGGGAATCCAAAATAGACGAATCTGATAAAATTTGTCATCTACTGTAGACAATGCCATGATAACTGCTATCGAGACAATGAATAATAAAGAAGTCACTTTAAACTTTGTCAAAACTAGGCTGCTTAATGAGGAGCAAGAAATGATGAGCAAGATGTTGAATAAGAAAAGCAATAATGGCCAGGTAATATTCAAAGCCTTCCTATTTGCTTGCTTTAAATGTGGTAGAATAGGTCACAAAATAAGTGAATGTAGAGCAAAAGAGAGACCAAATACCAGCAGAAGCTTGTATAGGGGTTGAGGCTCCTTCAGAGATAGGGGTTATTACGAATGAAAAAGTATATGACGTATAAAATCGTAGAGATGCGAAAACTCCAAAAATCATCTAGAATATTTATATAATTGTACTCATTTAATAAGAAAAACCAATTGTCTATAATAACTGATCTAGCAAAGCTTTTAAAAGAATATTGCGCATACGAGAGAATGAAGCAGTCCGTTTGGAATCGTAGAACATCATTGCGTGTTTATAAAGACGTCTATAAGAGGAATTTCCTTAGCGATTCAGATCCAGAGATTCGTCGCGCCGCTGCTCTTTGCAGTTAACTCCGATTATCTTTTTCGCACGCATAGCTACGCGTGACCTGCAATTTTGCTAGTTGGGACAAGCATGGATCGCTGACACGCAGGAAACGCGATATTACTCCGTATAAAAAAGAAGAGAATAAGTAAAGGAAAATGTATATGTGGCGTTTCATCGTAACCAATTATCAGACACGGTCTTCTCTAATCTCCATTTTTATCTCACAACTTGCAGTTGTTTGTATGTTGAATCATGTTTCACAAAATAATACCATTATTTATGAACTTTATCCTTTAACGTTTCCTTGAGAATATCATCGAATATGAGGAAACAAAGGAAGAAACAGGAAAATGGAGGAAAACAATAATTCTAAGAAAATGTTATCATTTATCATAATTATGGAGAATAATCGAATAATATTAATGTATGGTCGAATAGAAGGAAACAAAAATAAATAAAGAAGAGATAAGATAATATATGTACATATAATAACTATAAGAGAATGTTCATTGGAGAATGATTTAATGTTTGGTACCATTCCTATGGTAATTTTTCTTTTATATCTTTTATACTTTTTTGTGGAGCAGTATTATAATCGGAAATATAAAGGAACACATTAGACGGCTATTGTAAAAAAAATTTTCATTTTCAATCTGACTGATCGCGTAATAAGGGAATTACCAATGTATTATCCGCAATTAGAAGATTCTTTGGAGATTATTGGTAATAGCAGGAATCCGTCTATTTAAATTGTTCTTTGCCCACGCGACAGGTCGTTGTTTCACGCGATATATGAGCCATTCAGAAGCCACGCTGATCAACTCTATAAATTCAAAAATACAGAAAAGCGACTATACAAGATATGCTACGCTACATTATAAAAATCTAGAATTTTCTGATCAGTAAATCGTGAATTTTTATGCATTTATGCAAAAATGCACAGAATATACATAATATGCAAAGATATATATAGGGGAATATTAAAAATATTTCTTGTAATGTTTTGATAGGTACAGCAAATTTCTGTCTATTTTTTTTCCTCAAATTATATTCAGAAAAATATGCCTAGATATTACAAACACTGGTTTCTAAATTTACTTTAGAATGAATTTGTGGAAGTTAATCATTTGTTTCTTAAGAATTGAACACTAATTGTGTACTTATTTAATGAAGTTAAGAAATTGTCGAAAACTCGAGTTGATCGGTTTATCCTCTGAGAGATTCATGTGTGTACATAACTGATGATAATAAATGTTTGACGTGGTTGATGCATCTTGCAGCAAATGGTCAGCAATTTTCTTCCTAGAGGTCATCGCACAAGGAAGTGAACGGAAACTCGGTCCTCCAGTGGAACTTGATAGAAATTGCGTTTAAAAAGGGGACAGAGAAAGCGGAAGACAGAATTATTGCGTGATCTTACCGCATATTCTATCAATTTAAGTAAAATGTAATTCCTGGAACTATTTTGGTCGATATGCATATAAGTAACAGGTTTGAAATAATTAAATTGTAATACACGACATCTTTTACAGTTTTTTAACTAAATTGTAATGCGAATGTAATTATTATTAGAGTGCGGATATTCGTGGAAAATCATACTTTTATAAATATAATGAAGAAATGGGATCTATTATAACCGAAAATCATTAATGACATTAATTACAGAGCATAAGAACGAAGGAATATAGAATTTAAGGTAAAACTACATATCAAGTGTATAAAGTATTTAATACAATATTGTATTCAAGTCCAATGTCTAATAAAGAACTATCATTGGAAATAAAGATAAGAGGGATTGAAAGAAAAACAAGATACGTGAGAATATGTTCTACGTGAGTAAGAATATTGGTACTGTTAAAAACTGAACAGCGATTGGCAAATCGCTAAATGTCAAGGATAAAAGCAATTCCACGATCTTTTTTCTATTTCAGAAATCTTGTAATGAGAAATAGACATTAGCTAGACCGTTCTTCAACCAGAAGCAAATTTCTTAAGCTTATAATCTTATAAAATTAATTTTTGTTAAATTAAGGTAAATGAAAACTTATTTCACCTTTATTTCATCGTTTTAAACGAATGAATTTTTCTTTTTAACTTAATGTTGCAATTATACATTCTTGCGAAGTCTATCAGCAATTTCATTGAATGAATAAACGAAGAGAAATATTTTTCCGTAGAATTTGGAGGCGGAAGAAATACTGCTGTTATGAACGAAAAGGGGAACTGTGGAATATGCAATGACTTCTGTAGAATGTTTTAGTGCAAGATATGGCAGTCAAACTTTTACGTCGCATAAATTGAGGAATTAGCTTTTTATAGCTTTAAAGGTATGTGCATTATGTTCTTAGTGTCTGTAACCTGTTGAGGTCAATGACTTTTATACGACTTTATAATTTATCACAGACTTATTTATAAATATTGCTTTTGCATTTTATAAAGTGTTATTAACACTATTGAGGTTGCAATATTAAAACCAAAGGAAATTTTTTACACTGAATAAAGTAATTCAAAACGTTAATTTTAAAAAATCATTATTTAATATTTATTGAATATTTATTGAAAACTCTATAGAATCATGAGTAGTTCTATCAGTTACATGTAACTTTAATTTTTAGAAATGATGATAATTTGCAACTCTAATTTTGGGAAAATAGAGGCCAATCATTACAAACATTGCGCAATTTCGCGGTTCCACAAAAAAGAAGTTAGTCAGCGTAGTTAATCGGGGCAAATTCGCCAACAATGAATTAGAATACGAATTAATTACAACTGATTAACTTTTACACGATTAAAGCGTTCGTGAATCGAAGTTATATTGCAATTTGAAACTCGAATACATATAAAGAGGTATTGATCGTATCCACGGTTAAAACACAAACTAAATACACATCGTCGGTGATTAAAGTTAAACTGCGATAATAATGACGATCGGTATAGCAGGAAAGCCCTCCAGCTCAAGTATATATGTATGTACATACATACTTGATGTTTTGTTTTACCGACAGTAACACAGTCCATGTTAAGATAGGTGTCACTACGTTAGTATTGTTATAGAGAATTTGTAGATATGTACAATATATATATATATTACATTCTCTAACATTTCAATAATTACTATTCGCGCAAGTCACGTGAACAATTTTACTCTATGTTATATCAGTACTGTTATCTATGTCTCTTTGTATCTAAAAATTTCCAGTTAAATAATATATCTAAAAATTTCAAAATAAGAGGAATGTATATATCTACTTCTGCATATGTTGCAACAATATTTAGAGATAACAATTTAGAATATAAGGAAAGAACTTAAAATTTTTTAAGTGGATTGAAATATCTTCTATGTTTAAAATTCAAATGTTTCATTTGATAATCATAAATGTTTGCTCAGGTTTTTGCAATTATAACACTTTTTATCGGAAAGTACACAAAATCTATGGAGGAATGTTCATGGTGTTTTATTTTTAAATTCATTACCACCTGTTGTTACGATAATAATCTCGGTTAAATTCCCGTGGCGCGATTCGCCAGGTGATTGCTATTTGCCGCGTGGCATGTCCGAAAACGCACGAAAATTCCCGACTCTATAGAACTGACGCATCAAAGCGCCAGTTGCAAGACGGACGTCGTTCCGTTCGTGTCGTGGGTATTGTTCTTTTCTTTGGTGAGTAACTTCGTTTTAACATGCATTCTTTTCTGTTCGACATCTGTGAATACTTGTCAATTTCTTAATATAACAAACTTTTCTTCAAGTTAACACCAAGTTAACATAGTTTTCATGTTGCCATTTTTTTTATAATTTTTAAATATGTATCAGTTTGTTAAATATACGCTTGTACGAAATACATATAATAAAGATAGGGATATATGAATTAGTATTTAAAAATATTCATATATATGTACATACTTTTTCATTTACATGTGTTTCATGGCTAACGCATTCACTGTTGACATTTTCCATTTTACACGTATATTTTTTTTTAAATTTTAGTTTTTGAATCGCTTTTTGGTGTGTAACATATTACAATACTCTCTTGCTAATTGGTCAGAATTCTGCTTTTCTAACTGGCCATCGTTATCCCCATTATTTTTTAGAAGTGTCTGCGTGGAACTAAAGCTCCAGTGTTATATGTATTTCTTCCATTTTATCTGTTGTGATTTTGCATATTTGACTGTTTTTATGTAAAGTACCGATTTTTAAATTTCAATATTTAAAATTGGGTATGGAGTATCACTGTTTCACTCTATCGACATACGTATCTGTTACTCGTCGAGTCAGGATTCCTGGACTGTTTTGCACTATTGAACTATTATCATTAGCGATCTTTTATATGTCGTAAGTTACAAATTACCAGCATTAGTAAATATCTTTCCTAATTAACAAGTTTGATGATGAAACAAATGAAATTTCGTAAGTAAATTTTGTAAATTATAAATTATCTGATTTATTCTATTTGACAAAAAGTTATAAAATTATGAAAAAGAAATTTATAGCCTACAACTTCTATTTAACTTATTAATATTGTTAGTTGGTATTCTTGTGCAAGAGCAACCTGACATAAATATAAAAATCCTTCCTTGTTAACCGACCACATTCAGTCCCGATCCGCTGTCAGTTAGCAAGGCCTTACTGTACTTCAATGCAGACCGGTGATTGTATCAAACTACTATGCAATTCAAGAAGGTTATACGAGGTTTTAGTAGCGTTCAAAAAACTAGATGGGAGACTAATTCGTCTCGATCTAATTTTTATTGTTAAAGAACTCGCGTCGATTTATAGTCATTCGATGTATTATATTGATTCTGAAATTGTCGATCAAGCATCGGTGTCGTCTATCCTTCTTGGTACGTTTACGTGTGTGTTTATATTTACATGTAAATGATGTGTAAAACGTGAAACAGGAAGTTAACTAGAAATTGAAATCCAGCGCAACATATGTTCCATAATATAATAACTTACTATTCGTGTTTTCGTTAATATCATCATTTATTATTTTTTAGAAATTAACTTACGTGTATATTTATTAAAGACAAATATATGGAATTATTAGTACTTATTATGTTTTTTAATGCGCGAAAAAAATCTTGGGCTATTAAAATTTTTTTTGTCGATTATTCTGTGAAAAATAATTAATGATAGGTAACGGTGGTTTCAAGCATAAGTTGCTGACACAAGTATGATGCATTAAAGCCTGCTCAAACATATGCGCGTGTTTTTTGAACAGTGATAAATTTCCTACTGCAGTACTGTTGTTTTTTGAACGATTTATCGGATAGTTCCGCTATTATACACGAAGAATCTTAAGGAAACACTATAACTGCTTTTTACAATCGAATCGTGAATTTATGTCAAATTAATTAAACCAAGAAATATTTTATTCTATTCGTCTCTATTAGAATATTCTGGAAAAATATTCCATTGAAATTATTTCTATTGAATCACTTCGAAAATATATTCTGTCGAAGTTATTTAAGAATTTATTTATCATTTATTAACACGTCATTTAAACAGCTTTTTTAATGTTTTTTTATATAGTAATTTATACCAACTATTGCTCATGACAGCTAGGTTAAGCAACCATATATTGTAGAATTATATTTCTTTTATTTAAATTAGGTTAGGAGAGCATGCTATATAGGTCCTATACATCGTCCGTAAAAATTTCATATGAAACAAGAGTGTCTTCAGTGCTTCATTTCTCCTTGATGAGAACTAATTAAACTCACAATCGTTGTCATCAAAACGATCTCGCTTGTTTATTATTTCTCTAATGGGGAAGAATTTTCTTAATTAAGTCGTACTTCTAACTACGATAGCAAGTTCAGTTCGGTTGGCTATATATACATCTAGTATGTTTCGTTTATCAACTACATAAATAGGAATCGTAATTCATTGATCAACATATCGTATCGATACTATTTATTAATACTTCACACTGACACACATCAGAAATTGTAACATAATAATAGACCAAATATAGGGTATTTTATTTCCTATCATAGTTTAGATTAGGTTAATTAGGCTCGACTTGAATTTTTCCATTAAAAAATATAACACAAAATTTTGAGTGTCAGTATCGAATTGAAACGAGTAAAATGAATAGTTATCCTGTTTTTCTATAATAATTTGTAAGCTCTTTTAAACGAGATAATCTACATATACGATATGAAGATGTTAGTCAATGTGGCAGATGTTTATGTAAGTTTGTGTTATTATGACGACATTGTGCGACGTAAAATGTGCGATATTTCTCATTTGCGAGTTGCAAGAGGATTAGGAGAGTGGAACGAAAGTGCACAGGTGCGCGAAAGAAAACAGACGATTCAGTGTAGGTGAATTAGCATGTGAATTGTGCGCGGCTTCGTTCTTCATAAGTGTATCAGGTAGTCACGGAAAAAAAGAAGGAAATAAATCTCCCGTCTCCTAGTGCGTGATGAAAGCTCGTTTGAGTTCGTCTACCGTGTGAGGATGTGTGATATGTAACAAAGCATTTATTTAGAAACAATGTGTCTTTTACAGCTGCATCTGCTTCCCCTATTGCACTACAAAATTCTGCTTTGTTTGGTCACGCGTCTTTGACCATTGACAATTGGTTTGAATTATAACAGCGTACATCTTTTATCGTCTTTCAACCACGATTCCTTTCACCACTTAAATTTCGTTCATTGAATCATTGTTCACACAAGAGTTCCTCTATGCATCATTTATTAATAATATGGAAGAAGAAAAGTTGCTTCAAGAATAGTTTCTTCTCTCGAGGGTCAGAACTATAGGCCTGTGTATCACTATACATTCAGTCATCGGAATAAAGTACAAAATTATAAAGATGTTATTCGTATTAAACTATGACATAAACATTATCGCGAAATGTGATATGTCATATTACAAAAGTATATAATTTTCTGATGAATAGATTGTCGATTTTTATGCATTTATGAGCAAAAGATGCGAAAATGCACAGGACGCGTGTAATATTTAAAAGCATATGTAAAATATCCCAAAATACAGTGGTTTCTATGATATTTAATAGGTAAAACAATTTTCTACCTAGGTTCTACCTAGGTTTTTTTTTAATTATATTCACAAAAGCATGAATTTGCATAAATATTTGTCTATTTTATCAGTCTTAGGATTGTACCCTAACCTCTTAAATTTAATTTAAATAACCTCTAATTTGAAAACGTGTTAGTTACTTAATTGAAATACTTAATGCAAATATACATATCATAATATCTACTTATTTTACATTACGTATTTTACATTCTATTTGTTTTTATAACTATTTATTAGCATCTACATGTTTATATAACCTTCGTATCTTGATTTCAACAATATAACAAGAAGATCGTTAATCTTTGATACCATACAAAACATATTACAACATATTATTGTCTGATAATGGAATCACGTGAGTCGCATGTCGCCGCTTTTCTTTTTGATTTGACATGTTATTAACAATCATTTGTACAGGTAATCGGTTTTAATTAATTGCAAAGAGGATCGCGTCGGATAGAAATACGATCAAGATGTTAACAAAATTGGTCTCAATCGACTAATGTATTAATTATAATGTATTGTACACTGATGTGTCCTTAATGGTGACACAGGAACACAGTTAACGATTCTCTCCGAGATTCTCTCTAGTAGTACGTCTCCATGAGTCACTGGTGACATGATCCTCGTCTTACGATATCGGCTCACCTATATGGCAACGAACGATCTTTTTTCCGCAATTACGTAACGCAGTCTCAGTTGCCAGACTAATTATCTCGGTAATGGAAAAAGGTAACGTACCGCAAGGTCTTTTTGACATGCAAATGAGTTATTAACCGATCAACGTAGTCGACTTGAATTATATAGATCTACTTACGTTATTTCTTTACGATTACCTACATAGTTGAAATCGTACATGAATATTACAAATGGCGATTTTCTTTTTAAGGCGATACATCATTTTGTCGGTTTAAACAGGATGGACAAAGTGTCTTTGCACGTTTCGTAAGTGCCACACGCACGGAATAACGTATAACGAAGGACTTTTTTTAAGTTTATGTAATTAACGAAGCTACAGCATTGGAAAAGACTGCGCGTTAGGCTGAATAGACCGTTAATTGAAACATCAAACGGATTTCTCTGAAAACTGTACTTTTTGCTCTGATGCTTGACGGATCTTTGGAACTCGGTTATCTGTGAAACTTCGAACTTTCTATAGTTGTCGTCTCGATATCTTAATTTCGTCTTTGTAAATTTTCGAAATTCATCCTTTTTTTGGTGAAAGAACGAAAACTTTTGTCAGATATAAATAGACAATGTTGTGTAACTTCCAACAGCAAGTAATATTAGGTCGCCTGAAAAGATTCTTCCAATTTGTAAGGAAATGATAGACGCGCAACGTTTGTTCTTTTATATTATTTTATTGATTTATTCTGTTACTATAAAATTAAACTATTATTTCCTTATAAGACGAAAGAAACTTTTCGGATGACCTAATATTTATAGTGAGCATTAAAATATTTTTAAATTTAAACTGTAATCGATATTCTATATTTGATTAGATGATCTCTGATAAAGAAAGAGCAAGGTGTTTCATAACACGTGAGGCCCACTTCGGGAGTGGATAGGAGACACAACAGCAATGAAGAAAGTTCACCTGAAACGTCCTATTTCACCTCGTTTCAAAGTCAACAACTACTTACGTGTTACAACGATCAGCGATAGTTTATGTTTGCAGAAGATTCTCGAAATGACCATGCTCAGTTTCTACGCAAGCTCGCAATCGCCGTGTCAGAGAATTTCGCAATCTTTCAAAAATTCCACGTGCATGTATGGAATATAATACAGGCGATGAAATGGTTCAATATTTTCCAATACCTTCCACGAAGGTAATCCAAATTTGCGGATCATCGTGACACGAAAGTGGCTACAATATTGGAACAGGATCGAACAGGACACACGTCTATATGAACCTTTTTCACTGTTTTTGGTGTCCACTGTCGAAGTTGAAGCGAAGTGGATGCCGCACGTTGCGAAACACCCTGCACACAATATAACAGCGTAATAATATAATTATTATAATTCCGAAGGTGGAGAGAAGTTACTAGTTCTTTGAATACCAATGTCTAATCGGTAAAGTACACGTATTATAAATACGTTTCTCGACAGAATACTTATCAATTGTAAGTTACATAAATAACCGTTTATACGTGTATAAGCTTCTGTAACGCGATTAGTAGAGTTCTTTCCTCGATATCGACTAATTCCCTGGTCAATAGTTTTTACGACGTAACTTTTTATAAATTATCGACGTGATACGAAAAATAAATGAGAGAAGGAGAGAGATTAAGTAGCACGGTAAGGCAACGTATGCTCGGGATCATATATACCACGATTCAATCTAATCGTTGAAAGCGGTTGATGATGATGATCGCGGGAAGGTTGTTCCAATTAATATTAAACGGCCTGCGAAATGATGATATTACCGTACGTGAGCGTATTAACGGGCCATGCACTCGTTACTATGCCCCCGATACACTCGCAGCGTAGGTTCTTCGCTTTATATTAAAAAGATTCTACGCTCCGAATCTAGATCAAAATTTTCTTCTGCCTATTCGCGGCAAATTTTCGAGTACTTCTTTTGACGTTGTACTGAAACAACTGGTTAGCACGAGATAGAGAGGTGATTGAAGGAATCGAGGATGATCGCATTGCGCCTCGACTATAGTGTATCGAGATTTCGCTTTTCGTTGATCTTGTCCTTTTGTCCAGGGAGAACAGGTTCGTTGACCGCGCTTTGTGGTGGTGCCAACGCTCCATTTTAACGCAATCTCCATTGTAAATCCCTTGTCCATCCTTTCTCCTTCGTTCTCTATTTCGATCTTGTGCTGCGTTTTGCAATGTGTATTCGATACCCGATAATTAAACCGAATCGATACCTTTAATTTGATATTGCGGGGCAAAAGATTGACCGTTAACTTCTTGCTACCGAGGCCGTGACAATGATCTTGAAAAGGACGATAGTTATCTATGATATCCGTAGAATGTTATCTACCATTACGTTCGCGTGAATTTGCCCGATCTGAAGTAGACAAGAGTAGACAGGAGATGGTTCTATATCAGCGAACATAAGTCGGAAGGAATGAAATTTTGTTCTTAACGCTTCGTTTCGGAGGAGATAAAGTTCGAACGTGTTTAATCAGTTAGCCGTTGCGACCTCTTTGAAAAGCGTGTACCTAGAATGCGTCGTTAAAAGTAAGCGATAACGAGTATATTCGTCGAACACGGAGTACGTATGGCTGTTATAATATAGAATTAAGTTGTAATAAAATGATCGTTTTAGTTTTTAATCTTATTACCGTGAGGGCTCGTCATAACGCAAAATATCGCCGTTTCTTCGTGACCAGTATACTCGTGAAAAACAGCTAACTGGTTGATCAAAAGTTCTCCAGTACCTGACGAATTTTCAAATTCTATCTTCTTCAAACATCAGAACATTTTTGATTTATCTTCACACGCAGATTGATTTCCTGTAAATCGTCTATCTGCTCTCATTCGGTTCAGACTGGACAAATTCACGTATACTCGAAAATTCTTCAAACTCGACTTTCCCGAAGCCGAACCTTCCAACGTAGTTTCGTTACACTCGATTTTTGTGTTACCTCGAACCACGCAGTCCCTGTGACTTCGCTCTCGTCGCGAATGCAGAACCACCGTCTATATTATAATAACAGATCTGATTGTGAATGTTTGCATCACGTGCTGTTGTCCATCAAGTTCGCCGGCTGCATTGTTCTGCCACTTCTGCTCTCTAATCGCGTCGAATGAATTACGAAACCGGACTAAGCGTAACGTCTAATTACACAGCAGCTACGCAACGCGTGGACGTAATGCGTAATGAGTATGTTCGCAGAAGGTGAAGTAGCTGTCCCGAGTTCGTTGACCGTGACAACAGATAGGCGGCTCTTACTTTCTCGCGGTGACGAAACCGAGCAGCACCACGGGAAGAGTGTCTAGGCTCTGTGGAGTTTAGACGTAGACCAAGTCGATACGCAAGAAAAAGAAAAGAGCTATGATTCGAGCGTGCTTACTTTCGTATTCCAATGTCGCCTCCGAGACAAGAAAGATGCGCTATAATAAGGTAGAGTTACCGGAGTTCACTCAAGTTTCCACGTCTTAAAGTTCAATCTTGAACGTTGCACGGAATAATCGCGCGTCGTTATACGTTTTAAGACACCATCGTCAGTTTACGACAGAGTGACGAAGGAACTAAAGAAAATATCGTGCGCTCTAAGCAAGAAAATTATATAAAAACCGAGAGAACGATTCGAGAATGACTCTGCGATAGAATTATTCGAGTCAGCGAGGAGATATTACGCTGTAAGAACTAACAAGATGAACAACGAAATAATTTCTACGAAGAAAGCAACGCATACACTTACTACCGTATCACGATCGTTAGATCGGACGAGATGAAAATGTTAACCGTTGATCGAAACAATTTCTTATCTTTTGACGAGCGAAACTTGTCCTCGTAGAAAACTATAGTCGCTGATTTATCAATATGCATGTACGATATATGTATTTTCTGTCAGGCCACCGATAACGGAGTTAAACAGGCCATTTTTCAAACGTACATCGATCGTAAAACTCGTTGATAAGTGGAACTGTCGAATTACAGGGGAAAATTACTTACGATTAGTTTGACCTAAATATCCTTCTAACTCAAACAAGCTTATCTTACTCTGTGCCTCCACGTACTTACTCATCGTGGATCGCGTAACAAACGCGTTGTTCTTCTTTTTTTTTCCCTTTACTCTCGCTTCGTGATTCTGTAGTGAAATTTCGTTGGTAACCACGTGGCCACTGACGCGTGTCTCCCTATTCCTGACCCTGGGCTTCACCTGCCGTTTCCTGCTTCCCCTACCGATTCATTCATTTTATTTCATCGAGACTTGTCGTACGTTGGTTTTCGTGGTAACGCACGGCGATCGAACGATCCGGTAAAACCGTGTATCGCCGTTTCTCTACAGGGGAACAAGGTGAACGAACCGAACCATTCGATCGTTCTTCTTTCACCGATACGGAAATTCTCTGCTCGATACGTTTTAACTCCATTAATTAAAGGCCAAACAGCGAAACGATATCCGAAAGCACGACACGGCGGAGATAAAAAAACTCGCAATTCGCCGAGAAAATCTGATCGTAGTGCCATAAGACACTTCGATTTCTTTAAATTTTCTAAAACTGTAGAATTTAGATGAAAGAGATTGTAAAGGAGAAATTATCCAACAGATCCTTGGAATTTTTTCTTTTTAATAGATTCTAATGTCGTATCACTTGCGCCTCTGTGATTGTCAGCAACGTCGATGTGGACAAAGAGAGAAAGAGAGAGAAAGAGAGAGAGAGAGAGATTTACTAGTCAGATTTTGCTAAACGACGATGTATCTTTCGGAAAGGTGGAAAAGATTGAGACTCGATTTCTATCAGAGAGATTTTCACTTGGAGTTCCTTCGATCTATGCTGTTTGTTACGAGAAATCTGCGAGAGATTATATTCAAGACGATTTAAAAAAACGTGATTGACGGTGATTTAAGAAACGCGGATGTCGCAGGCTGATCGACGGCTTACAGGTTTTTTTTCATGATTACGGTATGAATTTAATGGAACTCGATAACGCGAATCGACTAGAGAGAAATTATAAATGAAACGTTGATAAGATAACGTCGACCCTTAATGGATTAAGAGCTTTCGATTAAAGATGCACATTATGTTATTGATAAATAGAATTGTAGGGTAACGATTAATTATTTCTCACGTGGCTGTGGCTGAATTTGTAACTCATCTAAAATCATTGTTTCAGCGCAAAGATACGAACGTGTACACTACAAATGTGTCAACAGCCACTTTAATCCGCAGAATGTTACCGCAGGGGAAACACAGAGGAAGGATATGGAAAATAAGAAAGAAAAATGTTGGATTATCGGTATCTATCGATAACTATATGTCAGCGTTGTCATAAATTATTGTAGCGGGCAACGTGTAGGACACGAATCCGTACAGATTAGCGTGATGCAGTCGTGGTTCGTGTTTCAAGGATCGATGCAAGGATCTACCGGTTACTTTTACCGTTACGATACTCCTAACGGGATGCTGGGAATGCGACGCGGCGGCGGAGTGAACTAGCCGAAAGCATTGCCTTCTCTCGCGCTTTCTAGATCAGCCACGCGAATGATCGTTCGATATTTGCACTTACGAATTCTCCTTTCAAATTATACGATCGACTTCTAAAAAAAAAAAAAAAAAAAAGAAAGAAAGAAAAATAAAATGAAATAGAAGACAGAAAAGAAGGTACAGCGATTAGCAAATGAAAAAATGTAACTGGAAGGGAAGAGAAAAGTTCCCATACATAATCAGTTTGAGTCGCTCATTTGGAGCATTAATACTTGTTAATGTACTGACTTATCGCAGCGTTATGCTATTCAGGGTCATCGATAATTGGCAAGCAGTGTAACGTGATTTAGATGTCTTAGGTAGTGAGGAAAGCGCTTTGCGTTTGGAAATGTTTTACAATATGCTATCGACCTTAAAATTTCTTACTATATTTGGGGACTATAGAGTATTACTATACTCTACATACATAACTTTAAGTTATCTTCAAAATGTAATCTGTACTTGGTAGTGTGAAATTTAGAAAAGATAAAACGTACTATTACGTAATTCAAAAATATCAAAAATATCATACGTATAGTGTCTCGTGAAGGTATTTAAACTTTTACCGTAGAAAACTTTTACATCTATACAATGTGTATGTTATATAGAACATTTTGAAATTTCATTAACGCTATAACAAGACCCGATTGTCGAGATCGTATTGGTCAAGTTACATTATTCTTGTAAAAGGTTTCTACGAATATTACGCTCATCGACTATTATATCTATATGTATACGTATGTGAGCTGAAACTTGTTCTAAAAAAACGTAGTGCTGTGTACATATTTCACGGATGACTTACAAAATATAACGATCCAAGAACATCTGTAAATTCACCGTAAGCTAGGATCTATTCTGAAAATCTAACACTGCGTTTTACCGAACGTGATAACTCGTTACGCACGTTGTTCATCGTATTCACTTTCCACGAAAGAAGTTTTAGCGGCTCGTTCATGCCAATAAAAGTCATTTACCAGCGATTTCATCGAGGTGAACGCGCAACGTGTCGCTTGAGAGCGCACCGCTTCGATTCGCGTGGGCGTTTTCAAAATTCTGTCACGGTGGCTTGTACTTTGTGCGACAACGGAGCACCGGTACGTGACGACTTTTGTTCGATTCAGTGACTGTCATCCAATTAGCAGAACGATAAATCCGAAAGGATGTGTCTAGATTATTTTTCCACCACGATATTGTCCGCTGTTCAGGATTGCCCATTCCAGTTTATAGAAACAAGATTCTCTTGCCATTTCTTCTTTTAGCTAGTGCACGAAAAAAAAAAAAAAAAAAAGAAAGGCAACTGAAAAAACAGGTAAGATGGCATTCCTGTAACAGCTTTGGTGAGTCATTACGACAGTTTGATATCGTGCGTCTTTTATCTATGTCTTATTTCGTGATAACGATCGATAAGAGTCGAGAAATTTCGAGTGGGCGCATTCCTCCGAAATCAAAGAATCCATTGAATCACGACTGCGGTTTTATAGTATTCTATCTTTTTTGATACTTTGAGGACCGTAGCCTGAATATTTTTGGTGCGATTCAAAAGATCCGAACAGTCGCTCGGAAAGTTCCTTCCGATTTACTTTTCGATTTCATGTACATTTATTGAATTGTATAGATGGCATTTTGTTGCCCACAATCTTTCTCCATCTTTCACGCGACTTGAATGTTCCGTCCTTTCAGAACCTCTCAGGTTCTTCGGAGAAGAGCTTTTCGATATGATTTTTTATGTCGACGGAAGAGTTAAAAATCGGTACGAACTTTCCGAGCAGCATTTAACAAGTATAATATTTTATTAAAAATCAATAAGCGTATTTAAAGATACTTCTGCTAACGTTCTTTAGTATGATACGCTTGGAAACAATTTCTCCGATGCAGAGTTACTAAGCAAAATTTATTATTCTATTAAATTCCTTAAAAGCCGAAACGAACTTTCCTAGCAATTGATATTATATCTAATACATTGATAACGGTTTCGTATTGTTCGACCATGTAACGTAAAAACACTTTCACGACATTTCGTTTATAGCATCCATTGTATTTTTGTTTACTGTTTTATTTAACGGTAGTTAACATTTTTATAGGATACCGTACAAAGTGTGTAAGACGCGAATTCGCGTCTCCAGTCCGCAAAGTGTTAGCATAGTCTTATAGCGTCTAACGTAATCGTTTTTTAATGGATTTTCAAACGGCTGGTACTTGTTCCTTATTATTTATAGCGATTTGCGTATCGGTTTAACATGGCGTGATTTACTAAATTCGTGTAGAGTCAATGGAACCTTGCGTTCTTCGTCGGGTACCTTTTGCACGGGTCGGTCGAGGGTCATCTTAAGTCTTCGTCGAACGGCTTTAACGACAGCACTTATGCTGCTTCTTCCATCAATAACACCGCGCGAACCAATTTCGTTCGTCTAATCTAAGGCGGAGTTGTTCTTCTTTGCAGCGATCAATCTATAAATTAGACGTAGCGCGGGTCACTTTTGTTTGTTCGATTCGTTTGACTGATCTCTGTCTAAAAACGATAAGAGACAGACAAATTATATTAGGATAACATTTTTCTTCATCCTTTTAATACTAAAGAGATAACGTATCGTTCTCTTTTGTTTTTGTATACAGTGCTCACGTTTGGAAATTCAGAAAGCAAGATGCTAGAAGAAGTTAAACTTTACTATGCCGTTTATTTTCTATCTGGAAAAACGAAGCAAACGAGCAAATAGTGACTATGCAAATTATAATTACACATCCTTATGTTTATCGTAGAATTTACGTTAATTAATTAGATCCGATGATATTAAACTTCTTATCGTCTAGCAGCACTAATTACAGTGGTAGTTGTGTGGCTACAAAAATTTGATACTATGAAAGCGAAACGTAGAATTTGATAATATGGTGCAGCATTGGAAAATGAGCGCGTTAATTGTAGTAATAATATTATTTTTCGTAGCCACTGTATCAATTATTCCATTTACGCGAATAAATAATGTACGTTGAAAAATTCTTTCTACCAACCGTTGCCAGGAAACTGAGTATCGTGATTTTTCTTTTCTTAGCATAGCGATGCCATTCGCGTCGTGGCGTTCGTGCGGATTTCTTCTTGAATTCGTAATCTCGCCAGCGGAAATCTCGGAAGACTGCTCCTTTCACCGGAAACGTTCCTCCGTTTTCACAGGTGAAAGTTGGGCGACATGTTGAACGAATTTTGCAAAGGAAAATTCCGTTTGTCGTGCTTCTCGTTATAGCAGTTTCTACGCGATTGCAGCTCATGCGAAACCATTTGAATTATGCGCACTGGTTCAAATGTGCCTGTTGTTCCTTCCACCGTGTAATTAGTTTAACTAACTCTTTAGAACTCGAGTGGTGAGATTGATGCCAGCAGAGAAGAAGATATATCGTAGCGAATATGTTAAAATGCGTATGATCGTCTATTCCTGCGGGGGGAAGTTGTAAATTTCGCTTTCATTCAGTTTGTTTCTTTTTACGTCGTGATGGCCATAAAGATACATATTTAGGTGATAACAGATCGTGTTGTAAAGCCGTAACTGGAGCTTGAAAATATTTTCTATTTTATTTATCAATGGCTGGCTGTTATATCGTGTTTGCAAATTTATAACAGAATTTGAAACGTCAATAATTCTCAATAATTCCCTCTGAAACGCTCCACGTTCTTTCCTGATTTTCTTAGACAATATCGACGCAAATGTACGCTTGGATTATATTTCTCGACGTACATACTTCTGGTAACATGATTATTTCTTTGAAACGTATAATATATAGAGCGAAATAATACGATCGTTCGATTTATAGACACGGAACAAAGCAAACATTACGTTATCTTCAAAAATGTTGCAAAAATGTTCGAGACCCAATAACGTTAAATTAATAGAACTTGCAGTCATAGTATGTAAAGTAGTACGCAAATTTAAGTACGTATAATTCTGTGAATTAATGCATTTGTTTCACATTGTTCTCGTTTTAGAGCGTAAGCCGGTATGGAGAATCAGCAGGTGTGGGTGCGAGACCCTCAAGAGGGTTTCATAATCGGCAAGTTCATGGACATGGTCGACGGGGATGCGTTGATCATACCATTGGATCCGAAATATCCGCAACGCACTTGTCCGCTGGACGAAGTTTATCCTGCTGGAGAATACACCAAAGACGTTGAAGATAATTGTAATTTCATTATTACAACTCTCGTTCTTACCTCCACGATTCTTTCCTCGCGAAAAATTGTGTTATGTTGGGTCCATTGATTAAATGGGGTTTAGATAATAACAAATGTGTTTTACAATATTCACGTGTAAAGGGGAAACACGAGTCACGGGGGTTTCCGTGAGGAACGGAAGTCTTTAAATGTCGCAGGTGACTCTCTCTTTCTGTCGCTTTACAACATCTATCTTCACGGGTTTGCTCTGTTTTTCATATTCTCAGGCGCTCTGATGTACCTGAATGAGGCCACGCTGCTCAACAACGTACGAACTCGTTACTTCAAGGATAGAATATACGTGAGTAATTGCGCGCAAATTGCGATGCACTGTTCGAAACAATTGGCAGATCACGTACCTAAATAGCTCGATGTTATATGGGACGAATGCGCTTTAGACGAATAATAAATTATTACTTTTAAAAATGTTGGATATTTCAGGGTAAATCTGCTATTGGTATTTTCTCGTCGTTATACGGTGGCTATAACAAATATTAAAGCATAGTCTTATTTTTCTATCAGATTGTATAAATTTCGTGAAAGTACTTCTTCTACTCACTGTATGTAATACATCATGATTAAAGCGTACGTTTTTGCTGATACCTGACAGACTTACGTGGCCAATATCTTAATCGCTGTAAATCCATATTGGGAGGTCAAGGATCTTTATTCTGCTGAAACGATCAAGGCTTATAAGGGAAAGTCTTTGGGAGAGACGCCACCTCATGTTTTCGCTATTGGTACTCTTAGTTTTCACTGTTGTTACCAGATGTTTTGGTAATTTGGATTAATTTAAACATTCGCTTTCCCTTTCACAGCGGACAAAGCGTTTAGAGATATGAAAGTACTGAAGCAATCACAAAGTATCATCGTTTCTGGCGAATCAGGAGCAGGGAAAACCGAATCTACCAAGTATCTGCTACGATATCTCTGTGACTTATGGGGATCAACGGCTGGGCCGATCGAACAGAAGATTTTAGATGGTACATTCTAGAAAATTGACGCTATACTATAATTAAACACGATCGATCAATTATATTCATTACTGTATATTCGTACATTCAGCTAATCCAGTGCTGGAAGCTTTTGGAAACGCAAAGACCAAACGAAACAATAATAGTTCTCGTTTTGGTAAATTCATGGAGGTTCATTTCGATTCGAAATGTCAAGTGGTCGGCGGTTACATTTCCCATTATCTGTTGGAAAAGTCGAGAGTGTGTCTTCAAAGTCCTGACGAGAGAAACTACCATGTCTTTTACATGATGTGTGCCGGAGCCCCTCCAGAACTTCGCTCGAAACTTGGGATTACGAGGCCAGACGATTTTCAGTATCTAAAGAATGGTTGTACGCAGTACTTTTGCAACGAGGAGTCGGAAAAAAAATTGAACGACGCTCAAAAGAGTCGCGATCAGAGCATGAAAGGTACCTTGCACGATCCAATTTTGGATGACGTTGAAGGATTCAATGCCATCGATCAAGTAATTATAAATATTATAATTAGTATTTAGAGTTAGACTATCGATAGTTTAGATTCATAACAGTCTTAGCTTTTTAAAGATCTTTATAACCGCGTAAATTACGCGAATTTATCTATTATAAAAAATAATTCAGAGAGTAAAATATTTTTTTGTTGAAAGATTGATAATTATATTTTACCTCTTTTTGCTGATTGGATAACTTTCTAAATTCAGGAAAAAGCAACGGTAATTTTATAATTTTTTGATTATTATCAAACCACCCATTCATTTCATGCAATTTTTGATCTTACTAATCTATTCATGTTTAGTTACAAAATGGCTTTCCTCCATCCATAAAATTTTTTATTACACGATTGATTTTGATATTTATGTATTTTATATACATTTTTTAGTACAGCGGTGATTAATTGCTCTTTTTTTATTTTTCATTTTTTACGAAGGCTTTAACACGTCTTGGTTTAACTGAAGCGGAAAGAATGGAAATTTATACAATGGTAGCTGCGGTACTCCACCTTGGGAATATCACATTCGAGGACAATCCCGAAGATACGAAGGGCGGCTCTAGGATATCCGCTAACTCTGAGAAAGCAGTATTAATGAGTGCGAAGTTATTGGCTGTTGATCCCGAGGAACTCAGGCAAGCTTTGGTTTCGAAAGTAATGCAGACTAGTCGCGGCGGTATCAAGGGAACGGTCATCATGTAAGTTTATATAAAAATCAGGAATAGTGAAACAAAAAGAAAGTTTAATAAACTGACTGAATACTTTTAAGGGTACCACTGAAAGTCTACGAAGCCAATAATGCCAGGGACGCTCTGGCTAAAGCTATTTACAGTAAATTATTCGATCACATCGTAGCTCGTATCAATAAGAGTATTCCTTTTAAAGCTTCGAGCTATTATATTGGAGTTTTAGACATTGCAGGGTTTGGTATGTGTTATAATACTTCTTACGCTATTCTTACTCCTTCAATAAATTTATGATCCTTTTCTTATTATCTCTTATAGAGTACTTTAAGGTCAACAGTTTCGAACAATTTTGTATAAATTATTGTAATGAAAAGTTACAACAATTTTTTAATGAAAGGATCTTGAAATACGAGCAAGATCTTTATGCAAGAGAATCGCTTAATGTGCCGAAGATATCTTACGTGGATAATCAGGACTGCATTGGTAAGTTTAATTGTTAATTCGTAATTTCATTGCCTAAACAAATAAATCTCTTTTCTACATATTCAATTTTTAGATTTAATCGAATCGAAGAACATGGGGATTTTCAGTCTCTTAGATGAAGAATCAAAATTACCAACTCACAGTTTTGCACATTTTACTAGCGAAGTTCATCGTGTTTGGAATGGTCATTTTAGAATAACCCTACCGCGAACTTCTCGTTTGAAAGCCCACCGAGAATTGCGTGACGATGAAGGATTCGTAATTCGTCATTATGCTGGTGGTGTTTGTTATCAAACGGTACTTCATCTGTTATATGTAGTATATCCTATTCTTGCTCTTGTTCTTCATAGAAAGTATATTTATTATTAATATGATACGCTATATTGTTATGCTTTCTATATTTGGTACACTTTCTATCTCACTTTCTGACTTTCTTTTCTTTAAGAAATTTCTAACAATTTTTCTCATTTTTAGAATCAATTCATTGAGAAAAATAACGATGCTCTACATGCTTCCTTGGAAGCATTAATTCAAGAAAGTAATAACAAATTTCTAAGAACACAGTTTACCAATAATTCTCGTCAGAAAGGGAAACTTACTTTCATCAGTGTAGGCAGTAAATTTAAAACACAACTTGGGGAACTAATGGATAAATTAAAAAGCACAGTAAGAGAATTACTTACATTAGTCATTTTAATATTATGCTCTTTTTAAGTAGATAATCAGGTAGCAGGGTAAATTAAATTTTTCTTACAGGGAACAAATTTTATTCGCTGCATCAAACCGAATAGCGAGATGGTGGCTCATCAATTCGATGGAAACAGTATTTTGGGACAGCTTCGTTGTTCTGGAATGACGTCTGTTTTAGAACTCATGGAACATGGCTATCCTAGTAGAGTTCCATTCCAGGAATTGTATAACATGTACAAATCGTATCTTCCGCCAGAATTGGCCAAATTGGAGCCAAGATTTTTTTGCGAAGCGTTGCTTCATAGCTTAAAATTGAATAAGAAAGATTTTAAGTTTGGAATTACCAGAGTTTTTTTCAAACCTGGAAAATTTGCTGAATTCGATAAGATCATGAAATCAGATCCTGAGAACCTAAGGAAATTAGTAGCTAACGTAAAGAAGTGGTTACTTAAGTCTCGGTGGAACAAGATGCAGTTTTGTGCGTTATCTGTGATCAAATTGAAAAATAAGATCATCTATCGAAGACAGCATTTAATTATTTTACAAAAAACAGCAAGGATGTACATAGCTAAAAAGCAACATCGTCCTCGCATAAAGGGAACAGCGAAGATTGAGAAGTTGAAGACACAGTTAAGTGGCATGGAAGAAACGTCCGAGCAATTGAAAAACCGTGAAAAACCTATGGACGACATTAAAAGACTGCAGAGGGATTTGAATGCGGCTATTGAGAAAATAAAGATGAATGAAAAAATAAAACCAGTGGAAATCGATTCTTTGTATACGAATTTGGTGAACCAGGTGAACAAACAAATGGCGTTGTTGCAAGATATGGTCGAGCAACAGAAGATTGCTGAGGAACAAGCAAGGCTGAGGAAGATTCAACAGGAGTTAGAACTCGAAAAGCAGAGAAAAGAAGAGGATGAACGGAAAAAGAGAGAGGAGGAAGAAAATAGAAGAAAGAAACACGATATCGAGATGAGAAGGAAGGCAGAAGAGGAGCAAAAGAAAAAGCAAGAAGAAGAAGATAAAAAATCTGATGAGCTTCGTAAAGTACATACTTTATCTTGGCAATTAGTCTTTTCCCCGTTTATTATTTATATACTGATATGATTACGTTATTTGTTTACGTAGAGTTCTCTTAATGTAGCATAATTTGTCAAAAGTGTTTAATACATTAACATCACATTTTCTATCTGCTCTGAAGGCACAGTTGGAAAAAGAAGCAATGGAAAACAGCAAATATCGCGAGTTATTGGAGCAAGAAAGAAGGGATCATGAATTGGCAGTCAGATTAGCTCAAGAATCGAATGGTCAAGTCGAAGATTCTCCACCATTTGTGCGAAGGTATTGTATCATGCTTTGCTTTCATCAAAATTTAAGCATTTGGAATCTGTCATTTTATTTTTTTGATACTAATTGGAGGAAAGTAGAGCGAGTTACAATGGATAATAAACAAATTTTGATTAAATGAAATGTAGCCAAAATATAACGAAATTAATCTTGCTGATCATTCGAAGAATTTTTTTGAGTGAAAAAATATGATCTTATTTTGTTAAATATGTACATATAGCGGTTCCGATGTACGAGTACCATCAAACAACAACAGATTAGCAAGGTATTGTAAAACTCGTTGAGGTTTACTGCATGTACAACTAACACTTACTAATATTTTGTAACTAATTAACTAACATATATTTTCCTGTAATATTAACAATATTCGATTTCTATTGTTTCTGAATGGGTAATATTTGGAGATTTTTTAGCATGCTAACCATTGTTCGTGTTTTGCAATTAAGGAATGCACAATGATATTTCTGATATACATACATGCAAACTTTAAGAGCAATTTCAACAAACAATTCCCCCTTTTTCTTTTCAATATAAAATATGTTAAAAATAAGTATTTTAAGCATAATTATTTAATGTTTTAATAGTGATAATATATACAGCATATGTTCTGTTAACATTAATTAATTTCGTTTATAAAAATAGATCGGAACAAGTGCGCAATAATCAGGCAGCTATGGCCAATAAAAAATACGATTTATCTAAGTGGAAGTATTCGGAATTACGAGACGCTATAAACACATCCTGCGATATCGAATTGTTAGAGGTACGCGTCACTTCTATAGAATTATCAACTGACTATAAGGTAAATAAAATACAATAAGAATTATTATTGTGTAATTTTTTTCTTATAGGCTTGTCGTCATGAATTCCATCGAAGACTAAAAGTTTACCACGCGTGGAAAGCGAGAAATCGCAGGCGAACAACCATGGATGAAAATGAAAGGGCACCAAAATCTATTATGGAAGCCGGTAATGCATACGGACAAGTTTATTTATCTGAAAATCAAAGACGGAACATTCTGTATCATATTAATATATTTTAATGTTTCTTTCAGCGGCCAAAACCTCAGTGCCTCAAATGAAACAGCCCATAATCGGATCATCGCAACGATATTTCAGAATTCCCTTCGTACGACCAGCTGCATCCGGTCAGCAAGATAACTCGCATACATCTTGTAAACGAGGATGGTGGTACGCTCATTTCGATGGTCAGTACGTTGCCAGACAGATGGAACTTCATCCTGATAAGGCACCGATTCTGTTGGTGGCAGGTAAAATTCTAGATATTCATCCCTAATTCATTTTAATCTATTTTTTTTTATCAGCTATAATCTTATCTGTATATATCGTTGCAACAATAGTTAGAATCACTGTATACATTTATGTTATATGTTAGTTAAAACTTATTTTCGAAGACACCACATTCGAAGAGAACAAATAATCGTGCATATTCATTAGGGTAATTGGAATCTTGAGCAAAAATTAATTTTTGTGAAGGTATTGATGACATGCAAATGTGCGAACTGAGCCTAGATGAGACTGGATTGACGAGGAAACGCGGGGCCGAGGTATTGGAACACGAGTTCAATCGTGAATGGGAGAAACACGGAGGTAAACCGTACGTACCTCCGTGTGATCGTAAGAAATGAGACCATTCCATCAAACAGGCGAAAGTAGTTTTAATATAGATCTTATAAATTTTTGTATTAACCCACTTTGAAAGTGAACCCATAGCACAGTGCCTTAGGATTTGTGCCTTACTCGTTACACAAAAAAGGCAATTCTTTGAAAAGCACGATAATATTGATTAATATTATTATCAGTTATAAAATTTTTCATGAGAAGTGTAGGGAGATAATTGCATCTACAGTGGATTTAAGGATGAGTGGACGTATAATGCATATACGCCTGATGCCTGGTGAGATGTGATATATACACAATATTTCAATTAACTATTTGAATGCTCATGTGGGAACAGGATTCTTAATACGATAGATTTAATTGTTCAGTATTCGAAGTCAGTATAAAAATGTGTTAAAAATTTTTGTAATTAAAAGGAAATTATTCGTAGACAAAAATAGATCTCATTCAAGTTGAACTTATACCTTTCTTTGCAAGAAGGAAAAAGTATGCATGTATGTTGATTTGCCTAATGAAATCAATTTATGGTATTAAGGTTTATTGAAAATCGATGAACTTTTAGTATATAAAATTCCTTCATATTTTGTAATGGAAAAGGCTCATGGTTCCTTCGAGTAATATACAGCATCGTTGAAAAGACTATCTTCTATTATGTATAAGTAATTTTACTTATTTACAAGATATATCGTTGCACATTTAACGCGAATTGTACGTTCGTCTTTTTAGTAGATATAAAAAATTCATGAAATATATAATATGCGATCAATTATTCTTACAAATAAATAACATTTATGCCATTTTTCGTTTTGTGTTAGGATAACATCGTGTATAGTTTCTAATAAAATATTTGTACTCGTAGCAGTATATTAGTAACGCTAAAATAAAAGCTTAGTTAGGAGGTACCCAGCCACAATAATTTTTCTCGAATTCTCTGGCAACTGCTAAACAAAGATGATCTTGATAAGATGCAGATATCACCTGGAACACAATTATGGAATGTATCACGGAGAAATGAACATGCAAAAAACATGTTAGAAAGCCTGAAGTTTAGAATCCATTAATTACCTGAAAACCAAGTGGTATTCCATCTTTATTGAAACCCATTGGTATCTGCGTTGCAGGTGTACTTGTCATATTAGCTAGGGCGGTATAAATACTGCAATGTGCTTCCCATAACATCATTTGTGGAAAACTTGCTGTACGACACCAAGTTGGACATATTAGTATTCCATTATCTTTTAACATAGTCTGTAAGCAGCATAAGAAAATATTGAAGACTTATTCGATACAACAAGCATATGTAAATTACGTCTTTATTACTTAAAAGAATTATTAATCTTACATTTAGTTTTAAAGTAAGTTCTGCCTTAGACCTTTCATAATATGCTATACGTGAAGATGACAAGAATCCCTTGTTGTCTAGGAACATTTGCATAAGCGTACGCATTGGTGTATATTGTGACAATCCTAATAATGATTTTGTGAATTCTATACCAGATCCCTTAGGTCACAGAAATGAAACAGAAAGTTACAATTTATTAGCTTGAAAAATAGAAGCCAAAAATATATATGCAATAGAACGGTTTTAATTATCGATATTTGAATTATCATTACATTTGAGTCTGGTTCCAGTATAGAATCAATATTTAGGTTTCCAAATGTGGATAACATCATGTAGGATATATCCTGGAGCCATTCTTGTGGAAACTGGAATGCAATATTTGAATCTTAATTATTTATTATATTTAATTATATTAATTGTATTACTTATTTATTAGATTTCGAAAATTTGACTTCTTTTTAGATTTAAATTATTATAAGATTTTTACTTCTTCCACGCTAGCGCCTTTCGTTATTAGATACTGCTTGGCTTTGTGAATTGTCTCCTTTATTTCTGATGTTGTCGATCTAACACCGAAAATGCCACTGATGCTATCGAAATAATAAAATTTTAAGTTTTTTATATCGACTGGTTCGTCGAAAAGTGGAGGCAATCTGCATGCGGGGGATGCGGCCAACACCTTCATACTCAAGTAAAGATCCTCCACGTATCTTGCTATGGGTCCTATTGTTAACATCTGTTTAAACATAGGATCGTCAACTAGAAAGAAATGTCCATCGAGAGGAATGGTACCTATAAAGAAACAATCGTGTAGAAATATATGTATATATATACATATATTCCAACAAGTACGTATAAATTCCGAAAGCAATACCTGCAGTAGGTTTATGAGTAAAAATACCAGTGAAGAAACTTGGTATTCTTAGGGATCCAACTAAATCCGTTCCAATTCCAAGCACAGATGCTCCTGAGCTAATTAACGCAGTCTAAAATAAAAAAGATAATAAAAATAATTAAGTAAAAAAATATTTAGCAATTGAATAAAGGGTGAAAATTCTTTTGTGATTATACAGACACTTTTATATATTTTCTTATAATTCACGATTTTATCGATTACGCCATATACAGTATATATTAGCATTAAATTACTGTAAACGTAAAAACTCGGATGATCTAAGTGATTACCTCACCCCCTGACGATCCTCCTGATGTTTTTCTCGTGTCATATGGATTCATTGTATGGCCAAACAGAAAATTATAAGTGTGCAGAGTTACACAATACTCGGGAACGTTGGAGACCAATAAAGGGATGGCACCAGCGTTTTTAAACGTTTGAACTACATATGCGTCTTCTGTGGCCTTCATGCCTTTCTTGGATACGCAACCACAGGTAAAGCTCATTCCTAATTTAAACGAGAACAAATTTCGATATTACGCTCGATCGCTTTTTTTATCATATTAGAAATATATTAACTACAAACGTTATATTATAATTTATTATTACTTTCACAGTAGCGAGGGTCTACAGTTTCAGAAATTCTTATGTAAGAATTTGGTCATCCGACAGTGTTTAAAATACAAACAGTATCAATGCGAAGATGGATCATAGGGATCGATAGAGTATTAAAGAAAATAGGAAAAGAGAATATTTTTAAATTTTGTTCGCTGGGCGTTGTAAGTCATTTCAGAATTCATAACTTCGAATTTGCTTTCGTTTCAAGGAACATAAGGATTTTTAATATCTTAAGACATCGCGCGTATCAACGACGATTTCTACATGTTCGCGTTAAATTTCAAAAATTTCGTTGAACAGAAAAAGGGAATGGTGGGAAAAGAAGAGAAGGATATTTATGGCAATGAGAATAATTTACTTCGACCTCGATTTGTGTATTGTAAAAGTTACTTAATTTATCTTAATTAAAATTCTCTTGATGAGTTTCGACTCGTAAAACGAACATTGGAATAAAATATCCGTGAAGCAATGTTTCAATCAAGTTTCGTCAAATGGTCAAGAAAAATTGTTACCTTTAACCGCGCAGGATTCCTTGATAGATATCGGCACACCATAAAGAGGCTTATTCCTTTCCAGCTGCTCGGCAGTCATGGCTAAGTCACCGCTCTTCAGTTTGGCGTCACATATCTTTGATTCTTCTAGAGCAGCTTCGAATCGATCTTCTATTACTGCGTTTATGAATGGATTCACTTCTTTAATACGCTCGATATATGCTTCCACTATTGTCTGACTACTGAGCTGTTTTCCAATCAAAAGAAATTACAAAAGTTGTGACGTAATTCAACTATTAAGGGCCAAACGTTTCACAAACGCAACATTTCACGCGTAATTCCGTTTTATCTTTTCTTTTTTTCAATTAATTTATGTTATTTTATATATTATCTTTTTCAATTAATTTATGTTATATTTATATTAATTATATGAGAGGAAACTCTAAGAATTTGTTTGGTATCTTTCTCGCTAATATTTTGTTCTTTTACTTACAATTCTATGATTCTATATAAAGTTCGACGATATCAAGATATTTACAGCGTTATGATAGTATAAAGAGTTTACTTGTGACTCTATTTTGTGCAACGGGCATTCTTTGTATCATTATCTCTTTCACTTAGATCCTATAATTTTATTTTCCAAAGTATTCGAGAAAATTCAAGTATTTATGCTATCGGGATAAATTATTTCTTCGAATCGTGGGGATTTATCTGAAAGTCGGGCGAAAGTAAAACGAAATCCACGGGTTCTTTTCGTCAGAAAAAAGACGAAGTAAAAGGCGAAGAACAAGGCAAATTTAAATTACTTCATTTAGGCGCTTTTAACAAAATGTTCTGTTTACCTGACGATAAGAAACTTTAATGTACTAAATAACAAAGTTCAAGTGGAAATATCAGAGGAGATTTTAATTTCAATGAAGATAATTTAATTTATTAATCCGATGATAATGAGTGCAAAGAGCAAAAAAAACGAAGAAATGATTAGAATAAAAATGACGTTGTGTATGAATTAATCAGAATGAAATCATTTCTAGTAAGTTCCTTACTTCTCCGTTTCTGATCTTCCTGGCTAGCGTGGTTGCGCTTAATTTTAACAGTGGATTTTTAATTGGAGGTATACTCGGCTTTTTCCTCCAATGAATAACCATGAGTACAAGACGATGAATGCTGCCTATCACTTGTACCAAAATTATTATTAGGTTGATGAATGGCTCTATCATCTTTCCTGCAATAGGAAACTTTATTTATTAAGCTGCTGTTTTAAGCTTGCTAGGATAATTAGAGGAATGGAATGATTTTTTTATAGTATTCGATTGTACTATAGTACAATACATGTCCGTAATTAGCCACGTTCAATTATACTTGATAAATTTTCAAACTCGATTTTTTCGAAAACTAAATCTTAAATGAACAAATTTTATTCTATATTTTGTTCTTATTTTTTCATAAGTGATCATTCCATGCCTTCTTGTACGTGTTATGCGACTGCACTTTGTATAAACGAGAATATGTATTGGGTTGACAACTAAGTGATTGCGGGCTTTGTCCATAGCTGGTATTGACAAAATCTGCAATCACTTAATTGCCAACCCAATGTTATTACGCTCTTATATAAATTCTAATTACATAAGCTGTTTGTCGGCTGAGAAGTTCAGATAAACGCATTTTTTATTAGGACATATGTCCATTAAGAACAAACATGCACGTATAAATCTATCTTATTTGACTCACATGTGATGATCAATTTACTAGTTTTTCTATCGACTTCTCGCATTTAAAAAAATTAATAAATATTCAATGAATAATATCATAAGGTGTACGCTGTAGATTAAATTCATTTTTCTTTGTGGAATTTTTAAATATATGTCTTGGGCACTTCCGCTTCGCGTTGCATATTTCAAACCAGATAATTATTTTTTTAAATCAACAATGACATATTCTGATTTATCAGACATATTTGACACGCGATTTACATCTTCGTGGGAAGCTTGTATTTTATAGACTATTCTTCTATAATTTCATGATTTAAGTAAGAGAGTCGAACGATTCTTAGCGTGTAAATTTTACTTACAAATTTACTTACTAGTCGTATTATTAAAATTGTTTTGACCATAGCAGAGAATTTACTGGTTCTAATAATTTGTCACTTATGATTCGTGAAATTTCATTAATAATATTACTTGAACAGGGGGAGACAAGAAAGAAGAAATATATAATATCGCGAGCTTCTAAATGTTTGATCAAAAAATTATAGAGAAGAACGATTCACTGTAAACTATGGACAGGAATTATTGGCCCATACGTGACAGATTACTATACACCATGACATAGTCTTCGCTTCATCGATTTTATGCACAATGGTACTCCGTCTCGTCATAGCCGATCGGTACGGCAATGTTTGAATGAAAAGTTTGGATTACCGTGGATAGAATGCACACCTGCTCTTCACGTGTGGTCCCTCTGTTTGTGAGACTTGATGAAGAAATTGTTTACTATTCAAACAAACGGATTACATCCGCCAAACAATTGCAGCATCCGATTGAATGTGGCTTTTACGATACAAAATACAAAATCACTACGTAATCTTGAGCAAGAACTTAGCAAAAATAGAAATACGAGATCGGGACTGCTTAAATAGGCAGAAAGTAGAGAAGAAGAAAAAAGAGAAGAAAGAAAGGAAGATATGAGATACACATATACATATATAATAATGGATCCGGAGCATTTACGCACTACACGTAGATAAACATGTTGCTACATAAACACGTCTTGAATAAAATCAGTCGAAGAATTATTAAAACTTCAACATTTTTTCCTAGGAGAAGTGTTTGCGACTCGTAGTACCTTTCAAGCTTCCGTTCCTCGTAACAAGTGGGATATATTGCGATAAAAACGTTTGAAAATCATGATCAAGATCAATTTTACATGAACTTCTCTTTATTACAAATCTCCATCGATCCAGAGATATAAAATTGCAAATCGGTGTCTTTTACACTTACTTTTTATATATCCTGTGCATACAGTCAATTTATTCGAGATTTAGCAGTATTTACCCGTGAAGGAAAAACATAGCAACATTGAAATACAGTACAGTCTTTATTGCAACATAAATCAGCAGAAATGTATGCTGTTTTTACGTCGCGTCCACGGTTTTCTTAGAAATACTTTTTCTCGTTGCAGTGAATGTGCACACAATCTTTGACTTCCGCGTTTCCTTCTTTTCCCTGTACGTGGTACCTATGTATCTGTTACGTGATATCCGATAATGAGCTTCGAGCTTTTCGTTCGTAAGTAATAAATTTGTAAGGAAAATACGATAAAGTTTCGTCTTTTCCCGGTTTCAGTATATTTCTTCGATGTGTTTCAATATTTTTTATTTTAATATTTTATTAATCAATCTATTTTCTATATGAAAGAGGATTCCTTCACAAGATGATCTATTATTCTCGTATCGTTGTGAAAAATCTATCCTACTGAGAAAAATCCACGCGATTTTTTAAATCTCTTCCGTGAAGATCCCGGTGGAGAAATAAATGATATGGTTGAAACTTTTTCTCGTTCGTATCATGCTTGTTTCAGAAATATTATTTTCTTTCTTATATCAAATAATATTATTAATATTATTAATAATATTAATGATATTATTATATATTATTATTAATTATAATAATAATTATTATTATTATATTATTATATATAATTATATTAATAATAATATTAATAATATTATTTAATATAAGTACTCTAGAAAGGAAATAAATTATTAAGGATACTGATAACGAATATTCATGTGTTAACCTACAGGTCGGTCCCCACTGAATGAACATATTCGCAAACAGTGTTCTTGAACATGGTCAGACAGTGCGGTTCGAACTTTAGACTAACACGTGAATATTCTTTATCAGTATGCTTAATAATTCTTTTATTCGTCTCCTATGTAACGGTTTTCATCGCTTAATTGTGACAATAAATAACACGTATACGACGTAATTAGCTTCACGATAATTATTAGTTACATTTTTATCAGTATAATGTGATGGACAGTTACGTTCAGGAAATTTTTCTCTCTATATTCCATCCTTTCGTCTTAAACATTGATAACCTTTGTTAAATGAAATATGAATGGCATATCTGTTTTTTATTACTCTTAATAGATTATTATAAACGGCCAAAAGTTAAAACAAACTTAAAACACTCGTTATGTTGTAACTGTAATTGTTATTAGTGACAGAGAATAATGTGTCAGACCAAATACGCAGCCATTCAGAGGCATATAATTTGAAGTAAATAGTTTTTTGGTAGATAGACGCGTAAACATCATATGGAGGTCAATTTCTTCTTTCTTTTTTATTAGCGTTATGTTATATAGCGATTTAGTATAGGCTTATGTTATTCCGTTGTATGATTTGTTTGAGCCTTTTCATCTTCAGTTCTTTGAACTCTTTAATTTGCTGTATTTTTGTATTTTTTGTTATCTCTTTTCAATCTTTTTCATTTAGTTCCAACGTAAACAACTTGGACGTACAGCGCGTACAATGCGCACTGTATATATCGTGCTTATTGTGTACTTTGCTTGCTATTTTTGCTATTAAACGATTGCTATTTTTGTTGCGATTTTTTCGTAAACAGTCTAGATATTTGTTAATTATTTATGCAAGCAAAAGATCAGAGGAAACGTTAAACCTCTCTGCTCGAGAAGTCCATGAGGTTTTCAGTATGCTGTTATGGAACGAATAGGCAAGTATAATGCTTAATTTACGATTTTTCTTGCAAAAGGTCGCATAGGATGCTTTACGTTTTCAAATGTCATAATCTTCTTGTTTACGACTTATACATGTTGTGGATTCTTGTGTACGCTGCTGTCTAAGCTGACCCACTTTCGTTCGTGTAAGAAGGTTTGCTTGCGCACAGGAATATTTCAGCTAATTTTTAATTATTTATAACTAAAAAGCAAAGTCGAAGATGCAATTTTTTATTCTTGATTTTCATCTTATTTTAGCTTCAAGAATCACCCCTTAAATTTTTTCAACTTATAGCCGAACACCCTGTGTACTTGAACGTGGAAAAAATCTTGGTTACGGATGTATCTTAAACTAATTAACGTTCTGTATATCGTTGCATCAGATTATTTTCTAAAAGGGGCAATCGGATAAGTGAAATATCCAGTAAACTTTAGGAGAATATAATAGCAGTTTGAATATGTAATTCATGATCAATATGCACATAATCATTTTTCGCTCGTCACAAGGTCACCTTAATTTCTTAAATTAAACGATACATCCTTTTATGTACCAGGTATGTAAATATGAAACCGGAATTTTTGTATAGAAAATACACGTTTATTGTATGAAAATGATTAAAAATATTTTATTCGAAGTATTGCCCATCGCTAGCTATACATTTTTCTCACCTGTCTGGCAATTGGTGGATGCCACGCCAAAAAACTGTCGCTCTTTTGAGGCAAACCAGTCATCGAGCCATTTTAGTACATTTTCGTAAGAAGTGAAGTGCTGGTCAGAAGGTGCGTGACCCGTCGATGCGAATAAATAGTAATCGGACGGAGCCAAGTCTGGTGAGTAAGCCACGTGCGAAAGTATTTCCCAACTGAACGCTTCGATCGTTTCCTTGACCGGTTTTGCTGTATGTGATGGTGCATTGTCACGAAGCAAAATTACTTTGTGTTGCCTTTTTTGATATTCTGGTCGTTTTTCACGCAAAGCTCGATTCAAATCGATCATTTGTTGTCGGTAGCGCTCGGTATTAACGGTTTCGCCAGGTTTTAACAGCTAGGTGGTCTTTTTCGGTGGTCTTCCACGTTCTTCGTTCTTCGCGTCAAAATTGCCACTTCTGAATTTTTTAAACCACTCGAAGCACTGTGATTTACCAAGAGCATGCTCACCGTAAGCTTCGACAAGCATCCGATGCGATTCTGCAGCAGTTTTCTTCAAATGGTAACAGAAAATCAATGCTGTCCGCAAATCGTAGTTTCCAGGCACAAAATTTGACATGTTCGACGCTATTACAAACTATGCTGTTGTGTGAAACTTGTATTGTTCTGAGTCGAAAATGTTTGTGAGATGTCAACAAAGACTTTTGGCATCAATGACGCAGTTTAGTGATAGCTACATTATCAGCTAGGGCCATCTGTAGGCAAATTCCGGTTTCATACTTACAGAACTGATACTATTCGATGGATTTTTGAATTCTCTACAAAAAAGGTACTCGAAGTACTTGGGATCGAAAAATGGGAGGAAATGGGGGAAAATTCAGAGGATAGGAAGAATAATTCAAGTTAAAATACCTTTTAAAGTAATCATTTTTTTACCTCAAGTACCTTAATACTTTTTTGTAGAAAATTAAAAAATCCATGGGATGGTGCATAAAAAGATGTGCTGTTCAATTGAAAAAAATAGACGTAGTCTTCGCTTTTCATCGAAATAAAATTCCTAATTGTGCAATGAATAGAATTTCTCAATATCCAAGAAAATTTTCAGTTTTAGCAGAACTTACCTTATTTCCTTCTTCTACCAAATGAAGATCGGTATCTATCGAAAATATTCAATCTTTGACACAAATTCGAATAAAGCAAGATTCTCACTTTCTTTATTATTAAATAGCACTCTATGAATACGTCATTCTTAAAACTCTCTACTTTACGATTATCAATGAATGAATCGTTTGCAGTGAACTGACCGACTTCGATCGACTTTTAATACTCTTCTGATAGCTGCTGTGTCCGTGTTACACTCAAGCACAATCTAAGAAGTTCTCGAAGACGTTTTTTGCTGTTTGTCATACGCTCTTAAGTGGAAATGTTGCGATTCTATCGTTGTTTACTAAGTTATGCAAATTGATCTATGAATAATTTAATTCCTTTACTGAATTATTCATTATTTGAAAATTATGCACGATCAACTTCTATTAGACGTAAGAAAGCAACGAGGAGGGAAATTTTTACGTAACAAAAATAAATGCAAATCATTTTTATGAATTTTATTTAGATCAACTATCAGTTACATAGCTCTGAATCTTTTTGCAGATGTAAGTATAAAGTTCTGAAATACAAATGTAATTCTTTTTACTCCAAGTCTTCTGATTGTTCATTAACTTTTTAAACGGTTTACGTTTAATAACTTTTTAAACTGGCGCGCATGATAATTGAGAAACTGATTCATTAAATCAGCTTCGGACAAAGCTCGTTCGCTTTGTTTCAAATTTCTCCGACCATCGAAGGTGAAATTTTTATTTCATTATTTATTCATAATATATTTCCCAACGATTGTAAATTCGACTTATCCCTAAGCTATTTCGGGGTAGAACCAGACTAGCCACTTCCCATATGTCATAAAAACAGCCTATATTTATTGCACATCTTAATTTCTATCGTAGATTCATTCACGTTTGATGTATCGCAATTGTTCGTCGTTTGAACGAAGAAGCACACGTTCGTTACCGTAGTTTCTTCGCCGATCGTATCACGTCGAATACACTCGATTTATCGCGATGGATCCTCATATCGAAGTCTTTATCGTCTGATCAAAGAGAGAATCAAACTTGCAGCTCGGTCATCGGTGGTAGCTGCCAACCGCCGAAGGCTTTGTCGATCTCTTTAGCCACTGCAATCGTGAGATGATCGTTGCCCGCGTTTGCCATGATCTATATGAGGCAAATAAGGATGAAAACGCATTACGCAATAAACTTAGAAAGGTGCATGCGAAATGTCATTACTCTGATGCTTGAATATCACAGGTACAAAGTAAATTACTTACTTGAAGGCCAACAGGTAAACCCTGTTTGTTGAGCCCCATCGTACAATGTGTCGCTGGTATTCCTAGTACATTAGCGACTGTCAGATACATGAAATTGAAGATATTCGGGTAGCTTTCGTTCGAGTAATAGGCTGATGATACGAACGTTGGGAAGATCAATACGCCGTTATCACCTAGTAGCTCCTGCAATAAAAACATTTATAATTTACTGTAGGAATGATAGACCGGATGACTATTACGGGAAGTTGAACTGTTATTTTATTGCTAGAGGAGATAGACAAGAAAGGATAACAGCGAATCAAATCATGGAAGAAAGAGGGAAAAGAGAAACAGAGGAGAGGGAGAAAAGGATAAGGGAATCCAAGTACAACAGATATTACAGGAACATAGCAAAAGAAGGGCTACCAAAGTATCTGGAAGGAAAGATGAAATGGAAGGACAGAAGTATGATAGCAAGCCTCAGATGCGGCAACGAAACCAGGGCAAGGGAACACTGGAAAGAGGAGGAAGAAAGAAGATGCAGATTATGCAAGAAAGGAGAGGAAGACTTAAGGCATATAATAGAGGAATGCGAAATAACAGAAGGAGCATAGCAGAGGTGCTAGAGGAGACTGGAGAAGGACGAGCAGAACTAAAGGTGATAATAGGGAAGAGAAGAGTAGCAGAAGAGGGGAAGGAACGACAGGAAGGGAGCACAGCAAGGAAGCGAAAGACAGAGACAGAAGGAGTGCTAGAATAAGAATACATGTGTTGTAAGGCATTAAATGTAAAAAGGAAGTCGTCCAAAGCCGAAAGCCATGGACTAAAAATAAATAATAATAAATAAATAATAATAATATTTTATTGTTAGGTAAAAAGAGACGTTCGCCCATACTCGCTGGCTAAGACTCTCTTGTCTTCGCGTTCGCAAACGCGTACACACATACTCATGCACATCCTTTTTTGCTTCAGCCTTACAAGGACTCTCATCACCGATAGCTCTGTCCCCTTAAACTATCTACAATGTAACACTTATCCTAATTTATACAGCAACACTACATTACTTTTAATAGGAAGCATTAATATGTTCACTAGCAGCTACGCCTAAGATACACCAACAAACAAGTGTTAGTTTTTAGATATAAAATGGTCAACTTTTATTTTAAGAAATATACGTAAAAGGTTATTTGAAAACAGAAACAACACTGCATCTCGAAATCAGACATTGTCGTAAAGGATGCACGAAATTTCTTGGAAATTATTTCAAGCCTGTTAGTACATCTGTTTTACTTGAAACTTATTTACCTCGAATTGTTTCTTTAACTCGTCCCTCTTAGCGGACACTTCGCGTTCATAACTCTCTGATAATTTATGATATATCCATTTCATGACGGTATATGTAATTGCAGAGAGCGTATTCTGCGACATGCCACAAATGGATTTCAATTCTTCAAGCAGACATCTACTCGATCCCTGCGCGATAATTGCTTGCTGATTATATTGGAAAGCTTTCAAGGAAGCACGACGTTAAACGTGTTCAACGCGTTCCATTTTTCGTTAAATTACATCTTTATAAATTAAAATAGTAAAAAAAAAAAAAAAAAATGAAGAAGATGTAACCTACCGGTGACCCCCGCCGCCAGATAGAATCGCAGATCGTGTTAATGGTAACTCACCGCGCATGTAATATCATCCTTGATGTCATCGAGATCCATCGACAGCATAAGCGATGCAATGTTAAGCACAAATTTCATGGCAGGTAATCGTGCCTAAAATTATATATTTTCGTAAACGTATCCTTAAGAAAGAACGATTGTATACGTGGTTTTCGACTAAAGTTAACTATCTCATTTTTATCATTTCGAAATCCACGAAAACCACCAGATTTAGAACCTATACTCTTTCACGATTTATTCATTTCGAAATGACTATTCATTGCTAAATCGAATTTCAAATGCCTATTTCTTCTCGGAACTCGTCATATATGTACTTCGTGCGAGCACATAAAACCGATAAAATACCTTTTCTACTTTGAGACCGTACGTCGTTTCGATGTGGATCCTCAGCTTCTTCATCACCTGTTTTACATCTTTGCTTATAGAGTCCGTTACCCCGCAGCAGTTCTCCAGGTAGAAGAATTTCATGTCTTTCAAACATACCTACAGCAGTAGAAATTCCACGAAATATTCAGCGAAGATAATCAGAGATTTACTGGAGACGCGAACAGTTGAAAAATGAGAAACGAAGTTCCCGCGTACTTCATGCGATATTTTATAAAAATGTTAACTACTGTTAAGTAAAACTACTGTAAAGAAAGCAGTGGATGCTATAAACGAAATATTATGAAAGTGTTTTTACGTTACATGCTCGAATAGTACGAAACCGTATTAAAATTAATCGATGTCCAATTTTAGGTGGTTCCTTTGTAACTGTTCATCTCTCACAAAGCTTTTTATAATATTGCTTGTGACATAAATATGTTCTGCGATTAAAATTCGGATAGTTTCCCGACTCAACGCATAATTTAAAGAAACCGGTTGAGAATTAAATGATACTGCAGTCTTTGATTGTTTACGGGAAGACACAAGAAAATTGAGAATTTAACGACGCGGAAATTTCGTAGTATAAAGAGTTCAGCAACCTTCTGCTCGAACTTCTTGCACGTCTCTTCCGACTGACACATTATCTTCATCATAAGAGACAAATCCTCGGCGTATCTGACCATCGGTCCTGGTGTACAGTATACGGTAAATGATTCATCATGAGAATGTGGCTTATGGCCCTCTGTAGAGATCAGACCTGCGAAACAAATTTATACGGTGAAAATGATATTTTCTTATCTTCCATTCTTTCTGATTCGATATGTAATCAACGGGAATATATATTGGACGAAGATTTTGTAGAACGATCGTGAGTTTGGTTAATGGATATTTTACTGAGTGTCAGGATTTACCTGACGTGGGTCTGTGGCCAAAAATACCGCAGAACATGGCCGGAAGCCTCGCAGAACCTGCAACATCCGACGCGATGCCCGCGATGGAGGCGGCGGAGCTTATTAGTGCTGCCTGAAAAGAAATAAGAAAAGAAGAAGGGAAAGGAGGAGAAACCGCAAAGCCACGTTATAATTTTCATTCGGTGAATTATAATCTTACGCTGCGTGAAAATAAATGAAAAACGAAGAGAAGGAGAGAACGACAGAGACGAGAAATTAGAAATCAGACTGTGATTTTATGCCGTCTAAAAAGAAACAAGAAACAAAGAGAAAGCAAAAAGAGAGGAGGAAAGAGGCTGTATTATAATTGTAACTCGATTATTCTTTACTTTTTCTAGAAGTAGAAATAAAACAGAGGAAGAGTCGATTTTATTTTTGAAGGAAACAATAGACGCATACGGCATTTTATGTAAAGTCTGATGTGAAGTCTGTTAGATTTGATGTCTAAGCGACCTGGAAGCTTTCCATACAGAAATATAATGCACGTTTCTTGGAGTGATTCTGTGAGAAGACGAATGCAGTTTAAATAAATACAAACCTCGCCACCGGAAGAGCCACCTGGTATCTTTCTGGTGTCATAAGGGTTTCTAGTAGTACCAGTAACTTTGTTGCTAGTTTCCCAGTTCAGACATAGCTCGGGAGTATTACTGACGAGAAGGACAATAGCGCCAGCCTTGCGTACCATGCTAACAACTACTGCGTCTTTAGTCGCTTTCTGTGGAAACTTTTTCTTCACGCCAGCCGTATGCGACATTCCTGACAGAGGATGAATTCGATGAACTTAATTCTACTCGTATTGAATAAGTCATCGGTTCTTTCAAATAGACGTGATTTACTTCTCAACGATGCGCGTGGTGCTATTTGTTATCGGGCAATTAAATTGTATTGTAGTAAATTATATTGGGAAATGGGTAAATCGTAAAGCGATAATATATTTTCCTTGATACGATAAGAACTATCGACGAAGTGTGTAACTACAACGGCGATGAACTTAAAATTAATGAGCTTAATGATTAAACGATTAAAACCGACTCGAGGTCGACAATGTTTTTATGAAACTGTAATTGCACTTTACTTGAAAAACCCCGTCTCAATTAACAGACTAGACAGATTTCTTTTATGTAGAGTTGAAAACAAATCATTTGCGCGAGTCTGGTGTTTTAAACAAAGGGAAAGAAAAAAGAAGAAGAAAAAGAGAAAATGAATAGAACAATATGTTAATAGACAAAAAATGGAAACGAGAATGCAGGAAACGTATGAGACACGCGTTACGAGCTCTTTCGTACCTCGCATTCGAAACACGAACGATCATCGACGTTGCTTCGAATAAGTTCACCTTCCATTTATAATCACTATCGTTGTATGCAAATGTTTGTTTGTCCTGTTTAATCGTGACTGCTCAAGGAAAAGGAAAAGAAAACACCGGAGAGAAGGGAGTGAATAAGTCGTTGCCGTGCGTGACTGAAATGAAAAGAATCGCACGATTTCTTTCGTTCGTTTCGACAACTGTTACCTTCGATGTTAAGAGAATTTTTTAACGATAGCTGTAACAATGATTTCCTTCTCTTTCTTCTTTTTTTTCTTTTTTGAATTTTTTAACGCTAGGACCGCCGATTTTACTGCATAAATACGTGGCAAGTTACGCGTACGATACAATATAACTGAAAATAGCTTCAAAATATTTGAATTTGGAATGTTTTTAAAAACAAGCTGTAGTTTCCCTTGCGATAAATGCTGCGGACGATGAAGAAGCTGTGTGAAATCTGTATTCAATTATTCTGATTAATCCGATTCAATCTTCTGATTAATTGTCTTCGTCTAGACGAAAATCTGGCCCATTAAAAAAGATTGGACGAACCTTCAACGGCGAAACTTTCTTTCACAGTTATGGGTACGCCAAGAAGAGGCGTCTCACGAGCAAGTTCCTCCTCGGTTTTCGTGGTGCTCGCTAAGAGCTTGTCAACTTCCTGCGCTTCCTGAATGGCTGCGCTGAAACGCGACTCCACGATAGCGTTTATCACAGGATTTACGTCTGTGCATCTCTCCACATAGGCTCTTACCACTTCTTCGCTGCTGATCTACGAAAGAGATACTTTGGATGAAGTATAGTATCCGGACTGCGAAACTTTTCATGCGAATGTGTCTTTTCGCGGGCATTTTAAGGTCGCTAGAGCCGAAAATTGGACATGTTTCAGAAAATTCGGCGTTACGAATATTTGGTCTTGACCGGAAAGAAATCCGCGTAAGACCGTGAACGTGCAGAGCGATAAGCGGCAAGACAAGTGGTGGTACAGCCAATGCCAATGCTGTTTTTGCCATTTTTCCGTTTTATTTTTACCGTTTATAGCTCTTTGTGCGATCACGAGAAAAGATAAAAAATAACTCGATCCTAATCCGATAGTCGCGAGTCAAATGCAACATATGGACCGAAATTTTTCACGCCTTGTTTCCGTGAAAAACGACCATAATTTTCGGCTTCAGCGACCTGAAAAACACGTAAAAGATGTCGTTTTAGCCGAATATCTTGCAGTTCGGTTACTATGCTAGAGCCGATATTTTTAATCGTTTGCGAATCGTTAGAGATAAGATCGTAATTATTCTGTCGTTCATCCACTTCCGGCTTAATCTCGAAGAAGATTTTTGTGCATCGGAAAAGAAATTTTAAATTTATTTGGCGAAAAAAAATTTCTCCGAAGGTGCAATTAGAAATTGTCTTGTAAATTTGAATATGAAAACGATATAATTTATTATCGATGAAAACGAAACGGTGAATTAGAAAGCTCGTTAATTAAATTATCGAGATCAAACTATTAGCGATCAAAGAGAAATCAATTTGTATTCATCGGTTGACCCGTTATCGTGTCCTCACCATTTTCTTACGAATCTGTCGCGCAATTTCTGTCGCTGAAATTAACAACAGCTGATTATTGATCGCTGGTATTCGTTTCCGCTTCTTAAAGTATTGCAGTTTTAAAATTGGCGTCACGATACAGCTTAGCATAAACACAAGGTACTTTAGCAACCTTTGAATCACCAGGTTTACCATATCCTACAGGAAAGAAGAAACATAAAATTAAATTGCTATATTTGCATCTTACGTATTACGAAATTTAATGCAGTTTATGAGAATACAGGACGAGACGTAGAAAAACATACATTAATTAAAACTTCCGTATCTACATTCGCAGTGCAAGTTCATTAAACTGATAATGAGAGTTCAATTAATGGTCATTGTAGAAATAAACATTAAATGAGTGTAATAAAAATTAGTGACACGATAATTAAATAAAATGACGCGTTATATTGAACTGCAACAGATACAGATATTTTTCTTTCAAGGCCTTCAAGGCATTTCAAACTAGATTTTCACTTCGAAATTTTATGGAATTTGTAAGATGAAAGATCACAGTATCGTATGATTATCGCATAATTAATTTAACGATCAACGATGAACGATTAATTGCGTCCATATTTGAGTCGTATAGAATCGTTCGAAGGGTTTCTTTTGAAACAAACAATCGAGAGAAAGTTCGGCATAGGAAGTAATAATCATTAACAGCCTATTGCTAAACTACTTGAACATTGTTTTAAGTAAACGTTCGTCTGTTAGCGACTATAAAATGCAGAGGATTTTTAATGTAGAAGAGAAGCGACCTTATGACATAACTTGGATGAATATATGACAGATTTACATAATAAATTCTTGCAATGAATGATGTAAATGATCCTTATCTTTAGAGATAATCTCTATAATAGATCTCTATAATGATCCTTATTTTATCTTATATCTATCTTTAATAAATATTAAAATAGCTTGGATTAAATCGATTTTTTTTTTCATTCGATCGTAATTTCGTCTCGACTAGTGAACTTTGATCGTTAAATATGAAACAGGAATATTTTTAATTTTACTCACAAAATGCAATACATGCAAAACTCTACATAATTTGAAGATTCGCCGAATGCTAATTAAACATTCGACTCAGCTTAGGTAATTCTTTACAGCGAAGTCTTTTCAATTTTACGCGCAAAATATTTCTCATTGATAACTATTCATTCTTATTCTGAACATGCAGCTAATGGTAATTAAACATTCGATTAGTCTTAGGTAATTCTTTACATTAGTAGATCTTTTCAATTTTACATACACGATATCTTCTACTCGCGACATTCATTCGAGGATTTTTAACGAACTTCGAAAACTACGATTGTCAATGCAAATCGTTACATTCTGAAAATGTCATGTCCCGGCGAACGTGAAAGAGAACCTTTAAGCGAACATTCTTCCCTAATCGCTGTCTCGTGTTTGCTCGGCCGCAATTCCAACTCGTTGGAAATGTCTATATGCACCTTGCACATATATACTTGCAAATGATGTTATGTTAGTCATTAATGAGTCATTGGTTTTCGATTATGACTCGTATTATACGATGAGGGCAAAAGTTGACAGAAGAAATCGTTATATATTAAAAAAATATAACGAATGGCGGAAAATGATAAAAAGCTGATAATTTTTTTACAAAAGAGGCAATAAAAAATATATCAAAATCTAGAAAATATTTTTATCAGGATTGTTAATTCTGTTTCATACAATTCTGTCTTGGAGATGTTTTTAATTACAAGGCACTTTTTATTTTTTTTTTTTTTTTATCTACATTCTGTGAAATCTTACTGATCGTTTTCTTCTTTCGAGTAATCGTTTGTAGAAACTTGTTATTGTAGGTCGCCGTTATTCACTAAAAAATTGTACTGTACCAGATTTGTGGGATATATCAATGACCATAGAAGTTTCATCCTCCTGTTTTTCAATTCGAATTATCCGATCGTTGGCGTAGAAATAACTGTTCCACGATACGTGGTCACGAAGACAAATTACATCATTGCTGATTCGTATTGTTCACTGATTAGATCTATTATAGTTAGTTTCGTTGTCACCGAATCAAACACATCCACAGTCAAAGCGCATCTCGATCATCTTTTCTGGATATCCTCTGGTTTCAGACGAAGCTGGACATATTCTATCTGTTTCGTTAAAAATTGATTTAACAGTGTTCTTATCTCCACGTTTTCCAAACTGAAATTTTATATCATTTTCAAACTGACAATTTCAAATTTAGCTTCACTGATCCTTCTGTTCCGCGTACATTTTTCCCCTTTTGTTTAAAACGAAAGCACGTTATCTATAATCGGATTATTTGTTATCGAACACATAGTGAATCGTCGACTTTGAATATGCAATACAAATGACAAGCACAAAATGTAAATGAACGTTCATGCATTTTCATAAATGCTAATAAAAAAGTACACATAAAACAAACTTCTATATAAAGAATAAATAAACACTTGTGTTCTTATCAATCACACTCACGTATTACAAATATACACTCGATTTCAATGTAAAATTTAAATCGAACGTTTATGTTTCTGTACCTACATATTGTATACACTGCCGTGCAGTATTTTGACACTCGGTACGATTCAGTCGAAGAAGATTGATATTTTTATTACATCCTCGACATTATTATACGAAGGATGTTTCTCGCTTGTAGCTCGAATCAAAAAGAAACGTTCTGCTAAATTGAAAATGAAACAAGACACCACGATACACAGCGGCGTGCATCAAGCTTCATATTTATATCAAAGAAATAGCTGACGTTTCATAAAATCTGTGCAAACTTTCAGAACGTGATCGAGGAACGCACACGTATTCCGAACGTTCCAACATCTCAACGTCGGACAGATACGCTTTTAAAGCCACTTTAACTTACGTAGGTGTAACTTCCGTAAAAGCGATTCTCATTCACTTTTCAGTTTCATTTACTTCATTTAATTTTATGCCCTTCTATTCCTACTAATTAATATCAATCATTGCTTTCATTGATAACTACTAACCATAGGTATATGTTTGCCTTGGATGAGATCAGCAGCGAACATTAGATCAAAGAGCTTTATCCGAAGTACCTGCGTTTTGTATATCAACGGTAATTTGGAATGTCCGAACGTTTAATGTACGATAGTGAAGGTACACACTTGTATTTTCACTATTTTTCCTGTTATCTTCCTTTTTTTACCGTTACGTGATTTAAGTAGTCGTAAGTAGAATAGCGGTTGATAGTTTCGGACTAAACGGTCCTGGTGCACAAGTGGCATACTTAAGCGAAAAATTATCGTGGTGGGGCGTTTTGTGAAACCCTCGGCGACCTTTTGGTATGACTAAATAGAAAAAGAAGATACCGATTTAACAATGCAAATGTTATCAATAACGTGTAGCAATGAGCACGATTAATATAGTAAGAGTATAATATTTAAGAGAATATTTCGTACTCTATAATTTGGTGATCATTAACAAGAAAACGTATATTTATGGGCAGATATTTTACGAGGATATTATCTCATGCAAAATATTATATAACAGGCATTGACGTCCGATATTTTTGCTGAAAATTCAATCAATAAATCTTCTTTTTAACGAATAAGTTGTAATCGCTTTTAGATGTTTTAATGATATTATAATAAAATAGAAATTTTATCCCTATTCATTGGAAGGCTCATGCCTTAATTATTATTTAAAGTGGAATTAAACAAACAAATTCCTAGCCTCTGTTGTATGTTTTGATATTTCAATTTTCCTCCTAGATATCTCATTATCTTCATTCGCAGAAAAATATTATCCCTGATAAATTCGTCTGCGGCTTCTTGATAATTCTTATTTTTAGAATTTATACAAACGATTAATTTATCCATTCAATTGATACGTCCTCTTGCTTTTATGATCATTGTCCTGTTTTTCTTCGTCTTGAACAGAAAGTGATGTCAATGTGACTCGTTTGTCTTCATGCTGAGTTACAGCCATTTCTCAATTCTTCTTCTCTTTTTCGTCTGGCTTGCCTAATCTACTGGATACTGAGCACGATTCAGACGAATCATTTCCCTTTCTTCCTTTTTTCTCTTTCTTTTCTTTCTTTGCCACGATTCCATTGCGATTCGAGAGAAATTTCATGGAAGAAAATGGATTTCCTATGTAATATACAATTGCATAATATTTATTTTTTTTTTTTTGCACAGAGTACACTTTTGTTTGCATAGATTAAATCCTCTCGTCATTCTTCGTGGAAAAAAAATAATACACGTTTTTAAGTATCCTCTACATTGTCAAATAAACGTCGAGTCACTTTGATTAAATAATCTTTGATATGTGTACTCTATCGTTTATGGAACTTCGCTATTTATTTAAGTAATTATTGGGGTGGTAACTAAGTGATTGCGGGTCATGTCATTACCACCTAACGACAAAACCCGCAATCACTTAGTTGCCAATCCGATATTAATTATTAAACAAATTAAGAAATAAGTCAGTTCGCTGTCTCTTCCTTTCCTTTAGCACGTTTATTACAGTGTTTCTATGTTATTGCGCCGCGTAACATCGAATAAGATTAAGTAACAGAGCATGAAATTTCTTGAAAGAAAAAATTTTGTAAAAAGATTCTTATTCCCCTTTGTTGTTGTACTTTGTTATGTACCAAACCGTAATGGCGTTAATTTTGTCAAACGTGACATTTTCTATCTTCTTTTGAGCAAACGTGAAATGAAATCCAGAGATTATTCGATGGCATTCATAGATTTGTTTGCGTCTATCACTGTTGTAAATTTAAAAGCGTAAATAATCTATGAATATGAAAAATGATTTATTTAAAAAATTATCTTCTCGACATTGACGCGTATTTTCGCGTCGTACGTATTGTCGATATTTTCTTTCGAGAATTTGAATAAATATTGAATCATGATGCAATCGTTTCAATCTATTCCCAAAATACTTACTAGTCATAACTTAGTTTACCTCATTTGTGTAATACGAGACGTCGCGATTAAACTCTGTGAAAAATCACAAATAATTCATCGCACATTATTAAAAATCAGTAGTTACATAAGAGTTGTTGATTGAACATCAACAGTTTCCAAATGGCTTTATTTTAACGTGTAGTTTGTTAGTCGATATTTCATTGTCGATAATCAAGATTAATTGGAGATCAATCGTAAATCGTCGCAATCGTATCGATTGCGTCTAAAATTGCTAGCGGATATCGAGATGATATTTTTGACACGCGAGAGAATGTTTTCGTACATTAAAACAAAAAGAAAAAAAGAAAAAGTCAATAATTTTCATCGAGAATAGTTGGATAGAAGAACTCGTAATAATTTCGTGCTTATATCTTATTCTGTCACAGACGATTAAATTTCATTCGATTACAGATTATATATACATGCATGAAGCTACATAACAAGTAACTGTATCCAATTCATTTCAGCCGTATCGCCGAAAATTTAACTAATTCGATTAATCTACATTTGAATGAAACGTGACGCACAAACTCGTGTTTTCCGTGGCAACGGTAACGACGAATTCTCACAGGAGAATATTCTGTGTATGATCAGACGATGTTATTTAGCCGACAACGAAGTTTGAACGCCAATATCACGCGATGAACGACGCTTCGTATTTGATTTTCAATTCTCAGTGAAAACTTACAGAATTGTCACTGTAGTTGATGTTATACAAACGAAACTCTAATGGGCAACTGTACATTAATGATAGTGCAAACGATACATTTTTGCATTACTAATTTCATTTTTGATATCATTTTTCTGATTTATGGTTTCATAAAAACACGATTATGTTGTAAGTAGTATAAGGTGAAACAGCGTAATAGACATTGATGACATCAATTTCAATCTGCAATTAATACGAATCTGAACTAATACCAATGAAAATGTTTCGCTTTATCAATGATTCGATTAACATAATAAGCTAGACTAAGGAATAAGGTCACATTCTTACGAAGAATACACGTTATGGAACACGTATTAACTTAATTGCATGACACGTTATTCGAAACATTGTTCTACCAGCAGAGATTCAATTACGGTAATTGCTGCTTCGCCAGTTTCATAATCACAAAAATCAATTTTGCTCGTATGTTAGCCTCAGAGCTCTAGTTACCATAATCCAATTCCTATTCTCTGTTTTCTCGATCTGTTAATTTCGATTTTTCGACCTTTATCTCTTCCTTTTTCTAACGGAACACATATATCCTTCTAGCTAGTTTTTTCTAAGATTTCAGGATTATTCAATATATTATATTCTATACAAATGCAGCACAGAGATTTGCCTTTTTTAATCACCAGCCACAAGATCGATTGCACGAGATTGCACGAGCAATGATCGAGGTGACATCGAGCTTCACTGACTTACCGAAACTTTGGAATCTCTACACGTTGCATTACCCAAACAATTTAAGAACAGATCAGTTTAGAATTCAAACAAAAATCTACGAAGGTTGAGGAAATCGATCCACGTATTCGTAGAGCCTGAAACTCGCTTCAAACAAAAATAGCGCTTAGAAATCCAACGTTCTTTCTAACTTCCACGAAACTTCTAGCAATAAAAATTCTTTATTCTCAACTATATCGACATAAATATAATTCTGGGCTGGTGTCAACGTCTGTTCGCCTAGAACTTTCTCGAACCTCATTTACGCGGACTTGTTTCTCTTCATCATCGTTCTTCAACTTGTCGTTTTTCGTCACGGAATCACGTCAAAAAGTAGAAACACACGGAAAAATTGTGAGAAAGAGAAACGAACGAAAAGAATTATAGACAGTCTTATTCTATTTTTCCCCTATCGTATGAGACTTACGAATCCTTGTTATTTCGAAGCACTGTACACAGAGAGAACGATCCTCGGAGCTTCGTCTCGAGTAACAGTTCGGGTACATGTACTCGTCGCTGTATTTTCTTCGAAACTTGAAACGCACGAATTTGAACGATTGATGTTAGAATTAATGAAACTCATAAACATAACAGGTTTCGAAATTTCTATTTTATAGTTGTCGGAAGACACTTAAATATTTTTTAAAAAATGATAATGAGATTTTATTTATGAGTTATTCTGTTGACATCGTTGTACTTTTTCTACCGATTAAAGATGTTTTCTGTTTACCATATTGAAGATAGTAAAGCGTTCCACGTGGTGGCATTGATGCACGATGCAACAAGAATTTAACGGAGAACGAATACGATAAACGGCAGTTGCAAGACTAATTCGAGATTGCCACGGCACTCGAGTACAAAAAGAAAACGGTTTTCGCAGTTGTTACGAGTGGGGCGGCCGAATTCCTTCTAAGTATCACTTGCTTTCCTTTGTCCTCGTCCGACCTCTGCAGATTCGCGTAGTCCCACTATTGTCCAGACACTTGCGACCACGTTGGGGTAAATTGCTCGACCATTTTCATATCAATTCATTTAAATGTTATCGATCAATATATGTCATCGCTTACGATTTTTATATTTCTTTTTGCCTTCTCATTAATTTTAATTTGTCATACCATTTAAACGACACGTGGTTGACCTTAATCCTGTGCTGGACGCGATATTACTACTACATTGATTACCATTGTGATGCGATTTTCCTATCAGATACGAACAGCGATGAAATAAAACATGGACAACGTTGGACGAGAGAAGGAGGTGCGAAATATCTAGGTAATTTTGCTCATTGGCATGTTCAAATCGAATTTCGCAAATGGTTTAACGTAACAAGAGGTTCCATATGATAACAGGTGGTGAAATTCTTCGTTTTCTTCGTTTCCTCAATAACTTTGAGCATCGGTGTGAATAGTGGATTAGCATAAATTAGCAGCTATATTCTTGTTACGTACGTTCTTCGACTCGAAATAATTAACGTGTCGTTGGTCGTTCTCTGGTCTTTATACTTTAAGATTTACGCTTGAAACACGCCTTGAGAATTCTAGACGATTGTAATTCCAGTGTTCGAAGGAACAACCAAGCGTTTCATTAAATGCGAAACTTTCTGTTTCGCTAGGCCATGCGAGCGTGAAAACCGCGCGTCAAGATTTCGCAAATTCAGTCACGTGTTAGGAAGCTATCTAAAAGTAAATTGAAATGTTTAATTAAAGTTCTGAAAATATTTCATAAATATTTGCAATCTTGATTATGAAATTTATTAAATCTTGTTTATTAAAATTAAAATATAAGAATTCATCTTATTTCTTAGAATTAAAAATAATGTAATTTATATATATGTTTCTGTACCAGTTTCGAGTCTCCTTATGGAAAATATTCAGTGATTTGGTAAATTAAATACAAAAGTGAAAGGTGAGATGTAGCAATTTCAGTTTCGAAATAATAGGAAGAGAAAAGGGAACAAAGGTTTTCGTAAGAAATAGTGGTCCTATGTTTACGGTTACGCGTGAGCTTTCGTTTATTTGAAAAAAATATTATTTACATTGCACAGATATATCACTAGCGTCGTTAAAAAAACGAATAAACAATCGGTATTCCTGAAAGCTCTTCGCACTTAGTTTTGAAGGAACAAACAATTTTTATTCAACTATCAATCATAATGACAAACTTGTCTTATAATTAATATCCGAATTAATCCTCTTATAAACTTAATAGAAATCAATCGTTGAAATAATATGTTTCTTTTCTTTGAGATACACAAACAAAATCAATTATCATTAACAAATTATTAAGTTTTTAAGTTGCGCCAGTAGTTCCTGTCTAACTAAAAAAAACGGTAAATACTTTCATAAAATAGAAATTTCGACATCTAAGAACCTAGCTGAATCCTTAAAATATCTTTTATTCAACCTCTCTTTACACGCACTCTTCGCTTTTCTATTTTCTTCTTTTATTTGCTTACATTTACTTTGCTTTTTCGTTCAAAATCTTGAAACAATTAAACGTTTCTTCAACTGGTGATCATATGAAAGAGCTTCCAGCGATGCCAAGGAAACGATTCTCAATAAGATTCTAGACAAGAAAGATAAAAAGAAAAGAAGAAAAAGTAAAAAGAACAGCACAAGCTTAAAGAGAAATCATATCTATATATATATATATAATATATATATAAAAAAAATATTGCTTATCTTTTCAAGTAACAAGTCAGTCGAAAAATGTAACATACCGGGTTCGCGTATATTTTCAGTCAAAAGAAACAAAGAGAGGTGACTCAAGTGCGTTTTGTTAAAGGCTATCGTTCAACGACGATCTAACGACATTTAATCGTGTAAATTATTATATAAATAGCCATAGAAGCGTCAGTATCGTATATAATAGTCATATCGATAATACTACTAATAATAAAAATAATAATAAGAGTAATTGTAATTAATAACAGCGTTACATGTGTGTAAAATAATTTCTAACTGACAACGGTAATATATTCAAACGATCTCGCCCCTCTGACCTAAATATGTGATTAAAAAAGAGAGAGAGAGAGAGAGGCACAGACAGACAGACAGAGAGAGACAGAGAGAGACGAAATCGTGCTTGTTTGCTGCGAGAAAAGTTTTTTTTTTTCATTTTTCTATAAGGTACAATTCTTCCGGTCTTCTTAAGTACTGAATACAATATTATCGTCGATACGAGCCATTATTATTGTTACTTTTACTGTTACTTATATTCATTTTACATTGAGAAACACGCCTGTAGACCATCGCGGAAGAAAGCCTATCTCGTAATCGTTCTCCCTTGAAACTTGTTCCATTCTATTCCATTTCTATTAGTTATTTCCTCTCGTTCATCCTTTCCTTCCTCTATCGATATATATTTAGATTATTACGAAAGCTAATTCGTTTATATCGTTTATAATAAAATACATTTATATTAGTCCTGGACCTCGTGAAATTTCTCATTGATCCTCGTGATTTACATGAAAAGTGATATCACATCGAGCAACCTCATATAATGTTTCGATCGTTTATACGCCAACGCGAGAGAGATAAGCAAAAACTCTAATCAGTGCCTGTTAAATAATAGCAGACCATTTTTCCTTATTATAAAAAAATAACATTTTGTTCCTTTCATTCGCTTCGAATGCTAACAACTTGCAATCTATGTCGCGATTTCGAATTCCATTAATTACAATGTTTCCGCTCGCTGCATCATAATATTAGATTGTTTTGAGATAAGTTTTTCATGTATAGTCGCTAAACTGATAAGATATACAAGGAGAATTGAGATAGTAGACGAGTTCCTCCTTTTGGATATATCAAATTTTTATCAAAATCCTAGATGCGTTATTTCCAATTAGTTATTTAAAATTTGACAACAAATCGAGCAATATTAGAAACTTGGAAACGTACGAACCTTTCGGAAAACAAGTTCGTCAACTTCACTTTTTGTAAATTTCTCATCTTCATTGCCTATCCTTGTCCCTTCTGATTAACATTTAATTGTTAAAAAGAAATGATTTTTTAAATGATTTGAATGACTTGAATTAATCTTTTTGTTATATTAAATGACAAGGAATCTTTAGACTCACATAACAACACCTAATTCACAATTTGCATATAAAATAGTTATTGTATATGTAAACCATGAATCATAATAAACAAGATTGTATTGACATTTTTGTACTAGATATAGTATTAAACGAATCTTTCTGGACTTCTCTTATCAAGATCTTAAATGAAAGATATCAAAGATGAAAGGTACAGCCACTACATCTCCTTGTATCTCTTCTGATTCAGTAATCACTTTATGCGTTACTTATCACAAAATAGGCTGGTCCATTGAAAGCAAACGTATGTCTCATGATCGTATAAGCAATAACTTCTTATCCCCCTATATTACTCCATTCAAACGATAGCCACTTACATGAATAGCAGTACGGAAACTTAGTTAAAATTTCACCCCGCCATACGTAAATGTAGCTCGTTACACAGAAATGCAAAAGTCCGATAATCACAGCAAAGGGCACAGTGTATGAACAGAAACTATCTGAGGAGTATTTTCTAGTTACAAGCGAATATAATGCATCCATTTAAATATTCGAATGCAACGGGTGCAGTCTCACCGCGCGTGAAAACAGCAAGCATTTACATTAATATATATGTATATATATTAACATCTCATCTCTGCTATAAGCGAGAAAACTATCGTACGTAGCTGAACGCGCTATAAACGAATATACGTTCTATTTGACATTTCTATATATCAAAATTGATTTCTTAATAGCGAAATAAATCATGTGTGATTGTGTATACTGTGACTATGCACATCACATATTTAGTATTATTTATACGAAAATGTTTGCCCTTTGCGTTTCTCCTGGGATACCCTGTATCCATCGAATTAATTCTAACTTCTTTAGAAAAAATGTTTTGAATCGAATCTATGTTATACCTAGAAATGAAGTTATTAATTTTTGGTATATTCATGTACAAATGTTTTTATAACGTACGAGAAGCAATCATTTTTACATAAAATACCAAAAATAAAAAAAGCTGAAATGCAAAAAGAACTTTCCCAGTAATGCGACGCAAACGGCTTAAATATAATATAACATGCTTTCTAAAATAGAACAGACTCAAAAATTCACTCGTATAAAGAATAAAAGATATGGTGCGTATAAAATCCCTAACGCTATAAATAATTTCTATTGCAAGCGCTTGACACGATGATAATAATCGTCTAAACTAATTACATAGTATGAAGTTTAATGTAAATAGCGTAATATTAACTTAATAATGTTATGTACTAACAATGTATAGTTTAGCAGTGATATAAAATGTTCAATATCAGGTTGTACCAATTCATGTCGATAATCAAAGACGCAACGTTTTCACGAAGTTGTCGCAAATTTAAAAAAAAGATATAGAAATGCTATCGAGAGCATTCTTATTTTAGAGACATTACGCGTAGTATCGTTTCTATTTATAAAAGTTACGATATTTCTCGAACTTTTACAATAAAACAGCATAATGTGCAATAGTATGAAAGATAATAACAAACAATGAGAATAAGAAACGTAAGACCGAGTTTAATCGTTGTTTCTAACGTTTTTTTAAAAATGTAATCCATTTTATATAGTCGATATGAATTATTTTTTTCGTCTCTCACGCTAATCTTTGTTCTCAAAGTTCCAAGTATAAAAATTCGTTACGCGTAATAAATTACAATTCACCACAAAACATCTCGACTACTTAAGAAACAACAATTTTTTCCTTCTTTCAAGATGTAAAATAAAACGGACGAATTGTATCGAATGTATAACTATTTTACAAAAGTCTACGTTAATAATCCTCACCCTATCGATCTTTACTCTGTAATTTTATCGATCTCCCAAATAGACAGAACTCTGTTGTTATCGAGATTCGTCTTCGTTATAAAATGCGTAAATCAGTCACTCGTTTTTGTAAATGAATAAAATATGTTATGTAGTACAATACCAGTGACTCCTGCTTCAAGGCGATGATCGCGTTAGCAATGAATTGGATTAGTTAAATAACATGCACAATTACACGTTTGATTAAGAAGATAGCACGGGTGAGAGTCTTTGGAGGAGTTTTCGGTTGACGATCAAAATCGTTCATCGGGCGTCCTTCGCTGTTAACTTCTCTATTAATTCTTGCAGTGGCGCCAATTCTCTTCTTTCTATCAAGTTAAATTCCTACAACAAACGAAAGTAATAAAAGCTCATAATGGAGAATATCTATATTTGTTGAAGGTTCATTTAGTTTTGAGTATTTTACCTGAACAAAAAAGATAAAATGTTTGAATGAAGTATTTAAATGTGCTTCTTCACCAAGTTGAACCACTTCGCTGAAGTGTTGATGATAAATATGTGCATACACTCTGAATAATCTTTTCAATATTGTCTTGGCAATGGACAAGAAATTTTTTGGAAAAGGGACTCCTAAGAGATTATAATTTTATCAGTATATCAAATACGAAATTATCTTATCCAATAAGATAATGTGACTGACCGATTTTTGAAGGAAATAGGGTTTCATCATCTAACTGGTCCTGCACCCAAGTCATTAAATAATCAATGTACTTTGGTGCAGAACATTTAATTGGTTTTTTCACAGTATGCCCATCAGCCCAATGGTATTCGTATTTAGGTCCTGCAGACATAATGGGACAACTTTCTTCTGTACAGAACTCTGTAATAGTGCCATATAACATATTGATTTGGTTGAAAAAATCAACAGCTGAAACAATATAAAAAAGTTAGTTGTAATTTGTTAATTATTACAAATTGGAATATATAATAATATGCTTGTAATACATACTATTTACTGCAACCCATTCATTTAAATCTTCACCTTCTGGGAGCATAACTGCAAGTCTCAAATTTCCAGAGCCTAGAGTGGCTGCTGCATGCTTCATCAAGTCATATTGATGAGTTCCCTCAGGGATATTCTTCTTTGGTTTAAAGGTTTTCGAAGACCTGCTTCCACTTAAAAAGCCATATAAATATATTTCAATAATTGTTGTGTTTATAAAAATACAATATTATATTTCAATAATAGTTAATTTTTAGGCATTTGTATTAATTTCTATATTAGTAAAAAACACAATCAGAATTAGAAAATTTCTATTTGTACCTATATTTTTTACATTTTTGTTTACATGTTCAATTGTTTACAGATTGAAACATTTTATTATAAATCATATTCGCAATTCGATTGAAGACGAAAACAAACATCAGTTGATCGTATGTATCATTCGAAATACAAATACAGGAAACGCATAAATTTAACGAGTGACCAAAACGATGTTTAGGGCGGATATGACAAATCGATCGGCCACAATTGCAACTAAGAACTTGCCCGATATCGCATCAGGAGCGTTTAAAAAAATTCTACTTCCACGGTGCAATCCGCTGCGATAAGATATGTCCCGTGGCGATTAATTTGACGTGTGACGAATATGCGCGCGTGCAACAGAGCACGAGTGAAAGCATTAGCTAAACGAGAGGGGTGAAGATCGTGTGAAAACGGAGGATTTTTCAAAGAAATTATGGCATCGTGCTATTTTTAGATATCCACAGATTGGTCGATCGCGATGTACTTGAATTCAAGAGTACATCGGGTCGGTTACCTAAATTAGCCGAGAAGGTAATATTTACGAAACTGGTTGACCAGTTTCTGTCAATATCTGCCCTCACTCCGATCGGTCTATGGTAACAAATCATCGATTCCTTCTTTGCTGTCATTTGTCACTTGCAAATAACATTGGTGTGATATCAGGCGATCGATTAACAGGAAAACATTGAGTGTTCGGTAAGCTTACTTTTTTGAATGCATCGGAAATTTAATGTTGCGATATCAAAAAGGTAAAAGCGTTATAGTAGAGTAAAAGTCGATTTTCATTGGAAACGGAAAAAAAACTTACAATAGGAAGCTCATTGTGCACTCCTGGATGACCTGTTGGTGAAATTCAATTTACTGCTACACGGCTGCACGTGTCGTTGATTTTTGCAATATTCTATAATATTATGAGATTTAAGCTGCAAACGATCCTTCTTAACATGCACCATACACTCTCTCCCGCGACAGCACGATAGACGTTTTGTCAACTACCTTTTCTGCAATCACCTCGACTTCAATCCTTCCACTGTTGAACGGGATTCTACTTCTTTAGATTCGGTCACGACCTCTATACAGACGTGATCGCAGACATACAGTTTCTAATTTTTCCTGTTACTTTATGATTTATATCATTTCGACGTTTAAAATGTCTTAGCCTCTGCGAAAATCGCAAATTATATCGATATACTATTTAAGTAACTATAGTCCAAATATTTTACTATGTGTAGCACGATCGATATAGCAGGTAAAAAATATAGATTGTCAAAGTTAAATAAGTTTAGGAACGCTAACACGGAGGACTTATTAGTACTGCGTATTCGCCTTAATGCATTTCAAATATGACCAGAAATCTTCTCTAATATTACTGGCGCGAATTGTAAATTTTATGAACTTCTAATATATATTTTTCTTTAGATTCCTACCCATGCTCCGAACCAGTGAATTATTCACTTTCTCAACAATTCTATCCTCCTCCAGTCATGTTCTTCTCGATCTTGTCTTTCTAAAATGGATTTTATTTAAAGTTAACGTAAAAAATTTTATAGCAGATTCACAACCGTATTTCTAATCATCTAAATTTTTGTAATATTAATACATTTCGTTATATTTGAAAAGAATATATTACATTTTAATTATAATATAATTGCAATTTTTTATTTAAGTTGGTGAAATATGTTTGTTTCATATGACAAGTGTATTCGTAAAGTAATAACTTTAATCTTTTATCATTTCTATTTTCGCATATTAATAAAATATTTTTAGTTGAAGTACATGTTACTTCAATTTTTATAAAACTTAAATAAATTCTAAAGAAACCAGAGATTTTATATACCATAATGTTACAATGTAGTACATTTATGTTTATAAACCAGCCATTAGTTTCGTTAGGATAAACGCCATTTTGCAGATAGTTTCGCAGAGCGTGGCGTTGGCTAAGCGTTTGCTGTCAATTAAACTTAATTCGTGATTCTTTCTAACTTGTAGATCAACACTAAGAAACCGTAAGTATGAATAATAATATTTACAATATATGAAATAAATATATTTTGGTGGCATAAAACAAAGACTAGTATATTACCGATACGAACAATTCTTCGGTAAAGAAATATCTTTTTTTCAAACTTTTCTTCCGACTATATTGCAATGTTGCATTTTTTGACGTATATATGTATATATTTATTTATTTATTTATTCTTGGAATCTCAATAACAAGTTACAAAATGCTATATTTTCACATTATTTTATTATTTTGTTGGATATTACTGACCTTCAAATTCTTGAATGACTGTTCTCATAAATTTACTATTGCATAAATGATGCAATATCTTTTAAATACAGCAAAAATTTAAACAATAAAAAAAGTAAAAAGGAGTAAATAATATACAACTATTTGTTATAGTATATTGTACTTTAAAAATAAATAATAATTATAAAATAATCATGCTGTGTATTTATATTGTATTTTATTTAATATTTTTTAATGTATAGGAAAACATCAGGATATATTTATACAAATTATAACATAGTTTATTTTAGACTACAAAAATGTCGAATGGAAGTGGAGACCATGATGATGAAGGCTATGTTGTTAAACTACGTGGACTTCCATGGTCTACTACTGTTGATGAAATCATGAAATTCTTTAGTGATTGTTCTATTACAAATGGTAAAAATGGTGTACATATGACAATGTCAAGAGAAGGCCGTCCAAGTGGAGAGGCTTATGTAGAAATGGACACACTTGAAGATATTGAAAAAGCTTGTAAAAGAGATAGGGATCACATGGGTCATCGTTATATAGAAGGTTTGTTATAAAACATATAAAGATAAAGATATTTAAAAGATATATAATAAAATATGTCTTTCATCATAGTCTTTAAAGCAAAAAGAGGTGAAATGGAGTGGGTAGTCAAGAGAAGCGGTATGAACCTAGAGAATGCCATGGATGATGGTTGCGTGAGACTACGTGGTCTACCATTTGGCTGTTCCAAAGAAGAAATTGCTCAGTTCTTCTCAGGTATTTTATACCATACATTCAAACCTATATCTTTATTCATTTTTTTATATTATATATTACTAGAAATTCACTTACACCTTATTGGCGATCAATGTGTTTTGTTTTTTCTTTTATTTTTTATGATAAAATTATTTCCCTATCGTTTGATTTTTGTTAATCAAATAAAAATCTTGAATCACAGGGACTAAATGCTTTTGATGGTTATGATACATATGAAGTATATAAACAGCACAGCTTTTTATCTCTTCATAATTTAAAAGAATGGACATAGGTGTTGCAAATTAATATACAAGAGACATATATCCTAGAATTAAATTATTAGAGAATAAATATGGGAATAAAAGTATCTGGCAAAATAATACACATATTACAATAAAAGTGTCCAACATTTCACTAGTTTTACATATAAAAGTATAAAATTCGTTTTATGCCCGTCCCAAGCAGTGTCTCTGTGTTTCTATAATCACCAGATGGCCTTAGTTAAGATTTAAGGAAGTAAAGTCCCTACGCTTTATAATCCTTTATAGACTTGGAAAAGGAATATTTATTATAATTTCCATGTGTGTTTTATGTAATTGTATAAAAATATCCTTATATTTATTTTATTTATATTTTTATGTTTTGTATATAGAACTTAATTCTTAACTTCGGCATAGTTAACATTTTCTTCTGTTTTGACTTAATTGAGAAAAAATGTCTATATTTCTGGAGCGAGACGTTTTGCACATAATGTGCAAAGGATATTTTAAATCTTGCTTCTTTATAAGGGTTTTAAATAAACTGACGATACTATAATTAATAATGGGTGTTACGCTACAATGTCGATGTTTGATTATGTGTGGGTCAGGGTTGGAGATATTGCCGAACGGGATTTCACTACCGACAGACTACACGGGCCGCAGTACTGGGGAGGCTTACGTTCAATTTGTTAACAAAGATGTTGCGGAGCGCGCTCTGCAGAAACACAAGGAAAAGATAGGACACAGGTGGGGCACTGACGCTAGCTGGGTTTGGGTATACTTATGACTTTTCAATATCATTTTATGATCGTAGTACATGTAGGTATATAAATTTTGTTAGTAAATAGCGGGAGCGAGTTTTTATATAGATGCAGTTTCTTTAATATCTTATTTTACAAACAGAAAAATATTATATAAAATAATTTATTTATTACTGCAAATAATCTGGAATGAATTATATTATTAAAACGTATTTACTAACTTTGCATTTGTATTATTCTATTCATATGCTATTATAGAAGTTAATTGTATAAAGAAACTGTTTCTCTTTCTAAACACGAATAAAAGAAAGTTAGTGGTACGTAAGCGAAAGTACTGTTGGCCCAACTGAAACCTATGGGTGGGTGCCGGGCGGGAGGTACCCCCTTACATCGTCACCAAATCCCATGGGAGGTGGGTAGGGCTAACCCAGGATGGGTGGGCGCTACGGAGGTAGTAATCATCGATCTAATTTGGCACACCTGTTTGACAATTGCACAATTGTACGTTTTATGCGAGACAATGTAATAATTTGAACTCAAAGGCTTTGCACAGTTTTTCTTTTGTAACATCACTATTTATAGTTGATACATACAGCTCGTTAATTGCACGGAAATATTTTATTATCATCGTCATACGATAAGATATGCTAACTTCAATTATTTTAGCTTTTTTCTATTTTTTTTAAATTAAATATTTAAATTCGAAGTACTTTCTTTTAGTTGTATCGCTTCTCGATACTTATATATTGTTTACCCTATCTCTCTTCCACTCTCTTTTTCTCTTTCTCTCCTGAGTTGCATAAAGTGCAATTGTAATTGTCATATACCTGAGGATCATCAACATCTCAATGGCTAGGGTGACATAAGATACATCAGAATGCAATGTCACCGAGGGAGGGTATCTACACACAGGTTTAATATATATGCGGAGGTGTAGTATGAACAGTTAATCCATTACAAAATTCTCAGTATGGATTTTTTCTTCGAATCACGTCGTTTTTCCTTTTATTTTATTTTTGTTTTCATTTATTCTCCTAATTTTTTATATTGGAACAATAATTGTTTAGTTCCGTTACGCGAAAGGTTATTTTCAACATTCGTATTTCTTATTTATATCCGTCTTCGTTTAAAAGTGCGCTCTAAAATTAAAATTTTATGCTCATTGATATTTTTGCATTAAATTTTCTCTTATTTGAGAAGGCAGCCGACTATATGAACGGCAATAATATTTAAACGAGAATAATAATAATTAATATTAATCTTAACAGATACATTGAAATCTTCCGAAGCAGTTTGTCCGAAGTACGTGCTAGCATTGGACCGAAAATGCGAGGTGGGCCAATGGGTGGTTTCAATCAGAGACCAGCACCCTATGACCGAGGTTCTCGTTTCGGAGGGATGAATCGTTTTAGCAATAATAGCAGAGGTTCTAGAAATAGAGGTACTACACGAATTCGTTAGTTATTTAAAATGTGAAATGTCACTTATTACATCATTTTTCTCTTATTATTGTTTAATATATTTTAGACTTTGATGGTGGTCCATGGGGAAGTGGTAATAACTTCGATTCACGCGGAGGAAGCATGGGTATGAGAGGTGGTTTGGACATGAAAGGTGGGAACTTCAGAGGCAGCGGTGATACATGGGGTGGTAATTCCGGTATTCATAGTATACACATGCGTGGATTACCATTTAAAGCTACTGAACAAGATATAGCAGATGTAAGTTTATAATTGAATGAAATAAATGTAGAATATTTTATTAAGTTAATATTTTTATAATGAAATTTGGCGGTATAATTGTAGTTCTTCAGACCTATCGAACCGGTAAATGTTCGAATTATTCTTGAAAATGGTGGACGTCCTTCTGGAGAAGCAGATGTAGAGTTTGCAACTCATGAGGAGGCTGTTAAAGCCATGTCTAAGGTTATTTGAATAAATATAATTGACATTGTGATTTTCAATTAATAATTTTATATACTAATTATTTTCTGTCATAATGTTTTTATAGGACAAAAGCCATATGTCTCATAGGTATATTGAATTATTCCTAAATTCAACTGGTGGTTCAAGTGGAATGTCTCTGGGTGGTATTGGAAATTTCTGTGGAGGTACTTCCTAATTGCTTTTTTATTATTATCTATTCTTTAACATTCTCATCCTTATTAAATTTTTACAATTTTGTTATATTAAGCAAATATTAATTAAAGATTTATATTGTTAGGTTTGGGTAATAACTTCAGGCCTGGATATTCTCCAAACAGAGGCTTCAGCTCTCAACTAGGAGGAAGTAATTATAATAGTTTTTGAGGTCGGATGTCGCGTTTCTTGCGCTATCGACGATAAAATATTTCTTAAATCAAAGATTTATCGAATTATAATTATATCACAGTGAAATTTCATTTTCATATTACGTTCAGTTAAAGGTTAATTACTGTTTCACTGTTTTTCGTATTACGTACGAAATCATTAAATAGAATTAAAAAAGTTTGTTTTAGTTTATATTATACTAATATAATTAGTTTAATATTATTTTAAGGGGCGAATTTAGTTGATCGGAATTTATTATAATTCTGTTTAATCTTTATTCGTTTTTGAGATAAAATATTAAGCATTATATTATAAACCCTTTTATCAAATTATTGATGTAATACGTATCTCAATTATAATGATCATAAAAGACAAATTATATTTTTCATATATAATTAGTATAATTTCACTGAATCGTAAAAATCTAAATCACAAAAGTGTAACTTTTTTTCTTTTTTCCATTATAATATCATTTTGATGCATTGTACATCCACCATTTCATTAAAACCTCACAAAAGTGTTCCAAATTCTAATATTAGAGAATAAGCATATTTATAAATTATATAACAGCTTCGACATCATGTTATTTGTCAGAGTTAGAAATGTCAGAGTTTGCAATCGTACAAGGATAGTTAGTTTATATCAAAACACAAACAGTTCAACAATTACGATTCATATTGTAATATATTTATCAAATAGTAATTCACAGTTACATACAGTATAATAGTTTATATGTTAACCCTGTCGAATATTAAATAATACGTGAAGTTCTTCGACTATGAACTCATGTTTAATGATATATACACGATATTATTAAAAAAAACTAAGAGTATGTTAAATAATTCAATGTGTATTAATACTTCGTCTGCCACGTTGATCATATATCATCGGCCACGGTTTCTCTTGTGACGCCACGGTGATCATTGGTGACCGGAGCGCTTGAACATTTTACAATTGTAAAAATTGAACCAAAATTGACAGTTAGGGCATTTTGAATATAATCGATAAATAAAAGATACTTTGAAATAAAAAGTACCCCATTGAACAATTAAACATTTTTATTAGAATATCAATAAAAAGAAATTGAGAACAAATCTTGCGTCTAACGGTGCATTGTGTTTGCATCCATATCTTTGAGGGGTATATTACGAATATTATTATAAACAGACCTTAGAAAATAATCGTAAATGCTGCTTTATAATCATATAATTGAAGTTAGAAGTGTGAACATACCTTACTATTATATATAGAATGTGTAAATACTGTTTACTAAATCTTCTACACGTTTCAACAATACATTTTGGACGTTTTGCTTACGATGAAATAACGAATGCGAATGTTTTGTTGAAATAAACGAAGCCTTATTATAATATGTCGCTATCAACTGTTACCAAGGCGTCACGGTGGTCACCCGTGACCACAAATAAGATAACGGTCCATTGGGGAAGAATGTTGTCTTACATCATCAATTTATTATTATTTTGCCATTATATGCTTTGAATAATAAAAATACTCCTGTGGTCCTAAGCGAAACATGTGATTTCGGCGTGGCAGTCAAAGTGTTAAATACTACTGGGCTCTACTCCACTTTTGGCATTTATAAAGATTGTAATTGCTTTTGAGTCAATTTTACTTGTAGTATGTGTAGCTCTACAAGTTTTCATGAAAGACGTTAACATGAAAAAAAAAAAAGAAAAAATATTACAAAAAGATACGAATGTAATATTTCATTATATATAAGGAAACAGAGACAAAATACTCCTTATCTTTTATTGTGAAAATGAATGTTGTAAACAAAACAGAAATGCTTGTATTTGTTTAGGACCTTATATTTTGTACGTGAAAAAATTCTATATTCAAATAATAATAATAATAAAATGTATCCTTATAAACTTATCTTGTGCATGAACTTAATAGGAATGACGTATGTTTGATGTGACCTGTGTTTTATAAAGCATAGCAATAAACGTTATCTTCATGATTGAAGGCCTTTATTCATATCGTGTTGTACTTAATAAGTGATTAACTAATTTATTTATTCAATTAAAAATTGTGTTTTTATAGTTAGACATCATCGTAAATTTACATTTTAGAAAGTAATCCATCTTTTACGAATTTTTTTTTACTATAAAATTCTTATTTATTTTTTAGATTTTCGGATTTTTGTAAATCAAGTATAATATAATTCAATATTATAACTTAAATAATGAATACATATAAATGAGGTTGGAATAAATGGGACTATGGGGCAGAGAAGTATGAAGTACATTGTATTGTACATATTTAGCATATCAAGTATTTAATTGAAATCTATTAGTCATGTATAGAAGTGACTGGGTGGGGAATATGAAACGTACACGGTTTGACAAAAACATGTACCAAAATTAATCATCCATAAACAAAGATAATCAGTATCTTAAGTATAGTTGAGATCAACGGCGACATTAGATTTTGGAAGATAAGATATAATTCGGTAAAAATTTGATACATTTTTTCCATAAAATGTAAGTAGAGGAAGTATAGTTTAAATATACATTCAACATATCCTTATATGTACAAGAAACATAGGTTTTTTAACTTTTAATTTAATTACATTATTTTTTTGATGAACAAATGGTATAACATTACAAAAATATTTATTACAACACAAAAAAATAACAGCTATTTTTCATAGTTTATTAATCTGATGCATATATATATACTTCTTGTGAAATATTTTTTGTTTATATAAGTATTTTCCATATGTTTTTATCTTTAATCATTTTATGAAACAATTCCCAAAATTATAACATAAAATACTGTTACTTCATTGATTTAAACGAATATTTAAAAAATCAGGTTAATTAAGGATTATGTCACATGACATAACATACACGAATTGTCAAATCACAGAGGGCACAGCTTCTCACATATAAATTTAAAACCACATATTTGTTCAGTTTTGATACTTATCATTGATTAGACAAGATTAGACTTTTTATCAGCTTTCTAACACTATTAATGTTCACTGTAAATGCTGAAATTACTATACATTATGTATGTATAGCTTCACTGAAAACTAAATTTATTTGGTTTTTCTTTTGTGACTAAATAAATAACAAATGTAATAAAGTTATTATTTTTTTGCATAAGGTGAAGAACGACATAACTGATACACAGCTGATAACTGGTATACAGCTGATAACTGGTATACAGCTGATAACTGGTATACAGCTGATAGTTTAATCGTTGGATAGATAACGGTAACATACTATCAAAATTAATATTTTCTGATAATTTTACGGACTATTGTACTGATATCTCTACCAAACATGTAACAATACATAAGTAGTACTACAAAGTAAAATATCATCAAATAAATTGAAGAATTGGTAAATAATTGAGAAAACTATATTTTATAAATTATAATCTTATTCTTACCATTTATGTATTTAATTGTGTAATTTAAATTTCTTTATGTATTGTTAACATATAGTTTTAAAAGAAAATCATGGAAAATAAGACAGATTTTCCTAGTGGTCAAAGTGAAGATAATGAAGTTCAGTGTATTAATAGTGAAAGGTAAAGAACTATAGTCTTGTTTATATTTTTTAAATCTAAGTGAAAAATTGATATTTTCTTATATTTTTTTAGGCACAATGATGCTAGTGAAGGACGGCATTTTTTACTTCCTAGTAGATATTCACGCTCACCAAAAGTACCAATAGAATATATCAGAAGAACTAATATGAGCCGGTACAATCCAGCTCTAAGGAATCTTATACCAATACGTCAAAGAAATCAGTATGTACTAAAGTAGATGTTTTTGAGATAAAAAATTATTTTTTAAGTAATATCTTACTGTATGTATTTTAGAAATAAAGAAAGTATGCCAGCAGATAGTGCTGGATTATTTTCATATATTTTTTATACATGGATAACGCCATATATATGGGAAGCATATAAAAAGGGTATTGACATTACAAATCTACCACGTATTTCTATTTATGAGAGCTCCAAATACAATGCACATAGGTAACTGCACTATACTGTGAATCTATCTTTTTTTTACTATATCTAAAATAAATCTCATATTTAGATTAGAAATACTTTGGCAAGAGGAGATAGGCAAACATGGTCCATACTTGGCATCATTTTCAAGCGTAGTTTGGAGGTTCACGAGAACAAGAATATGTATAGCTGGATTTTTATTAAGTTGCTCTACAATTTGTGGATTTATTACCTCTGTATGACTTTTAGTTTCATGTAGAATACAAGTGTTATATATAATATTATATAGAATGCTATATTTTTGTCTTAGATGATATTAATGAAGAAAGTACTGGAACACGTTCAGTCACCAGAAGAAGGTACATGGATAGGTATAAAATGGGCATTGTTACTAACATGCTGTGATCTACTGCGAGTAGTATTTTTTAATTGGACTTGGAATACTAATATTAGAACAGCACTGAGATTAAAATCTGCGTGTATTACTCTTTTATACAAAAAGATTATTAGACTGAATAGTCTTGGAAACAAAAGCACAGGAGAAGTGAGATTTCGAATATATTGTCAAATTGAATTTAATTTTATATTTATGTTCATTTTGCAATTTCAGATAACTAATTTGTTTACTAATGACAGTCAAAGACTTTTTGATGTAGTCATTTATGGACCTATGATATTCAGTGGCCCAATAATTATTATCTGTGGTATAGCCTATATTCTGTGGATATTTAGTCCCATAGCTATTTGTGGAATATTGACCTTTCTGATATTCTATCCTTGTCAGGTAAACAATGTTTTTTTTATATAGTTTGCGAAGTTATTTTTTCTATCTATTCAAAATTTCACTACATGACATTATTTTTTAACAGTATCTTATATCCCGTTTAGTCGGACATTTTCGTTTTAAGACAGTTGTTATTACAGACATACGAGTGAAATTAATGAACGAAATTTTAGAATGTGTAAAATTGATTAAAATGTATTCATGGGAAAAATATTTCAGCCACAAACTTCTTGGTATGATTACCATCTTTTTAATAAACTATTTAATGAAATATATTAGTACTATATTTTTAATTTGTATCACCTTTTAATATATTAATTAATTCTCAGGTATACGAAAGAAGGAGGAATACTGGTTACATAAAATTGTATATTTCCAAAGTCTTGCTATTTCTTTAACTCCAGCTATACCTGTGATAGCTGCAATTATTACATTTCTAGCTCATTTATCTACAGGCAGTAATTTAACTGCTGCTCAGGTATATATTATTTTGTGAAGTAAACATTTGGCACAGTCACTTATTTATATTCTTTTGGAGGAATATTAGAATAAGTAATACCGAAAAAATCATGTGTAAATCGACATCGGCACAATTTAAGAACTGTATAATTAGCATTTGTATGGTCAACGATATTTATTTTGCACAGAATATTTAAAGTCATCAAGTCAAGAAACAAGTGTTGCACTTAATGGGATATATATTGCAGGCTTTCCCAATTACAACATTTTTTGGAAATATGCTGAGAATGGCACTCGCCTCCCTTAAGGATTCTACACGACATTTTATCGACGCTCATATTGCACTTAGAAGAATGAAGGTCTCTTAAAATTTAAATTACAATTTAATTGCAATTCTTCCATAATTTATGTTTAATAGATGGGTATTTCGTACTTATTACTATCAAACAAATTCTCGTGTATCTTATATTTACCAAATTTATTTTTTAAATTATTTGAAGAAAAAATTGAACGAAAATTATGATATAATATACACGGAAGTTTTGTTTTATTAATAATCTCATATTTTCACCTTAATTGTAAATGGTTGAACGGTTGCAGTCGTAAAGGGGAAAGTGTTGCATACATGTAAATATACACAGAATAATTGCTTTTTCTTTTACTCCTCCTTGTGGTATTATATACATTAAGGAAATAATACAGGGTTATTCATATGATTGAAATGCAAATGTTTGAAAATAGTTTAACAAAACATAAGTTTGTCTTATTACTACTTTAAATTATAATCCATTACTTTTCCAGGTGTTCCCTTTTGTAACATTGCTGAATTCTCAATTTCGTTCTTCTTTTATGTTCCTTCAAGTGGCATTAGTTAATATTAATGAGTCAAACATAACACTCAACAGATTTCAGGTGTTTACTTTTGGATCTTTTTTGTTAATAGCAATTACTAATTATGATAGTAAAAGCGTAAGATTAGTTAATTTGCAAATAACATTTGCATTGTAAAAAAGTTGTTATCGTAGTTAGAGCTACGCACGATGCTTTGTAATATAGTTAATTTCATGCCTGATATTCATTAAGGTAGTCCATTTAAATACATAAACATTATGATGATTCATTTTGTTTTTTTTAGAGGCATTAATACAATACGATTGTGTTACACATTGCATGTTGTAAGTTCTAATTTGTATGCATTTTTAAGTTTATTATTTATAATTGCTGTATGTAATGTAAGATGTGAGAAATTTAATGCTTGCTTATGTGAATGTCGTTTTGTCATTAGAATTAATCATTTGACCATGTTTATAATGATTTGATTGTCAAAACAGTCACGAGTTACTCTTTTTGACTACACTTTTTGATGTTCGCCTTTAGTAATTAGTAATTAGTAATATTTGTGTAGGATGTATTGCTTCTAGAAGAACAGATATGCCACATATCTAAACCAATAGTAAAATCGCAAGCTGTAGCCATTGCTAATGGTACATTCATTTACGAAAATTCTAACTTGCACACTAAGAAGTTAAAAAATGCTAAAGAAAAAAAGTGAGTTTTTGTTTGTTTGTGTATTTTTACTGTCATCTTGAATTATTCCTTTGAAATAATTTTTTTTGTATTTTTTCAGGAAAGTTGAATCATATTTAAAGACCAAAATTGAACTAGAGAAACTTAATGAACCCTCCCAGGAAACACAATATGTGGAAGTACTCTCTGATATTAAGTTTGGAGCAGCTAAAGGTACATTAATAGGAATTTGTGGACAAGTAGGAAGTGGGAAATCTAGTCTCTTACTTGCTGCTCTAGGGCAGTTAAAAATGATAAATGGCCATATTTTGAGAGAAGGTTCATGCGCTTATGTTAGTCAGCAGGCATGGATTGTTAATGCAACTTTTAAGGAAAATATATTATTTGGAAACCAGTTTGATGCTAAACGATACTATCAAGCATTAACAGTATGCAGTCTAAAAGAAGACTTAAATATGTTACCGGGTGGAGACGAAACTGAGATTGGAGAAAGAGGTATAAATCTTTCAGGGGGACAAAAACAAAGAGTTGCTCTCGCTAGAGCACTCTACGCTAATCGGTAAATAGTTTTCTTTCTCTATTAAAATTTCTTAATTTATTATTACAAGTGGATATTAAAAAAGCATTCTTTTTCAAGAGATATATATTTTTTGGATGACCCATTAAGTGCAGTGGATACACATGTGGGTTCTTACATTTTTAAAAATTTAATTCTCGGAGCGCTTAAGGATAAATGTGTTTTGTTTGTAACACATCAGGTTCAAGTATGTTTTAAATAAATATTTATGAAACTCAATTTATATATATATATATACTTAATTACAAATAACATTATATCCGAACAATTACAGTTCCTAAAGCATTCTAATCAAATTTATGTAATGCATAAAGGTAGAATTGTAGAACACGGTACACACGATGAATTGATAAAATTAAATAGAGAATACGCTGCAATGGTAAACAGTGCACTATTAAAAACGAAGAATAGTTCAAGAGAGTATGCATTTTACAAATAATTTTTAAAGACTATAGTTTTCGTAATTTTAACAATTACTTCTAATTTAATTAGTGAAACCTCAGTATTAACTAAGATAGATAGCAGAGAATCTAGTAATGATTTGGAGAAACAAATAGCATGCAGTTCTGGAGACAACAATGAAAATATTGCAATATCAAAGGAAATACATGGAGGTGGTGTGTGTTAAGATCTATATCATCAATTTAGAAATATTTGTCATTTATGTTATTCATATTTGTTATCTAGGAGCAATTCTGACAACACCAGAAAAAATGGGGACGGGTACTGTGGAATTGTACACGTATCATACATATGTGAAATCTGCGGGTGGTTATTTCATAGCTCTTTTGGTATTTTTTACGCTCTTGTTAAATGTTGGAAGTTCAGCATTTAGTACTTGGTGGTTAGCCATATGGATTAAAGCTGGTGGTGGAGTAAATATGTTTTCTTTTTTTAATTGGTATTTATGTTTCTTATTTTTAGTTAACGTTGATCTTTTTCATTTAAGAATGTCACTGATCCCAATACCAATAAAACTGTAACTTCAAACAATTTAAATGATAATCCAAACTATTCATACTATCAAAATATTTATATTGGCTGCATTGGAGTTATTTTGTTAACAAGTTTACTGCGTGGCTTGGCTATTATGTACGCTACGATAAAGGCTTCAACCACATTACACAATCAAGTTTTTAAGAAAATGATTAAATCAGCAGTTACATTTTTTGAAACTACTCCTATTGGAAGAATACAAAATATTTTTAGCCGAGATATTGATGAAGGTAAAACCTCCTAAATATTTTTGGAACTAGTAAGTAAATGCATTTCTTTATTTATCTTTTTATTGTAGTGGACAATTACATACCGATTTCTGTGGAAAACATGGTACAGAATATTATTACATGTAGTTTTGCAATTATAGCTATATGTGCAATATTACCTTGGTTTTGTATACCATTAATCATTCTTGCAGCTGTTTTCTTTTATATTAGCAAAATCTTTAGGTGAGATTAATATTCTAAATAAGAATTTATCATATTTATTACTATCAAATGTAGCGAAAAAACAAATTTTTCAGAGTAGCAATGAGAGATTTCAAGCGAATAGAGAGTACCTCGCGATCTCCCGTTTTGAGCTTTGTTACAACCACTATTCATGGTTTGAATACCATTCATGCATTCCAAAAAGGAAAAGCATTTGTAAACAAGTATGTTTCTTAAATTGATTCATGAATGAAGTAATTTGAAGGAGATAAAAGTATAATACTGAATTACTACATTTTAGATTTGAGGAATTAATTGACTTGAACAATTTGTGTCTTTACCTGTGTCAGTCTATTATGAGATGGTCCGCCGTGAGACTCGATATTTTAGCGATTATTTCCTCTTCCATTACTGCGTTTCTTGTAATATTGCTTAGAAACCAAATATCACCACCTCTTGCCGGTTTGGCAATGGCATATGCAATGCAAATGACCGGCGTTTTTCAGTATACTGTAAGATTAATGGCAGAAACAGAAACTCGTTTTATAAGTGTCGAAAGAATAAGTTACTACTTAAGGGTAAATAAAATTAGTACTTATTAGTTGCAGCAATAATTAATAATTAAATCACATAGCTAATAATATATATGTTGCACCTTACAGACATTACAGAAAGAAGAAAGTTTTAGGAATGATCCTATAAATCCTTCAGATCAATGGCCTACTGACGGCGAATTGGAATTCCATAAAGTCGAATTGAAGTACAGAAAAGAACTGCCACCTGTATTAGATAATATTTCATTTGTTATTAAATCCGGTGAACATATAGGTAATAATAATTTGATAACAGATTTACGATCATTATTTACATGATTATTTTCTCTGCGACATAATGAATTTTAGGTATTGTGGGAAGAACAGGAGCTGGGAAAAGTTCTCTTATCGTTGCTTTGTTTCGATTAGTTGAAATTTCTAACGGAAAAATTCAAATTGACGGCATAGATGTAGCAAAAGTGAAGTTAAAATTATTAAGGAATAAATTGTCTATAATTCCTCAGGATCCTGTTTTATTTAGTGGAACCATACGGCAAGTACATTTAACAAATTAAAAAATAAACAAAGAAGTAAATTTGAATATTAGAGATTGAATAATATCTATAATTATATTGTAGATCAAATTTGGATCCTTTTGAACAATTTGACGATTCCGAAATTTGGAGTGTTTTAGAAAAAACTCAATTGAAAGAGAAAATTCAAGCTATGCCAGGAGAACTCAATGCTCCTATTGAAGTTGGAGGAAACAATTTAAGCGTTGGCGAGCGACAATTACTTTGTTTATCAAGAGCACTTTTGCGTAATGCCAAAGTATGATGTCAGCGAAAGTTCTTCGTATTAATTAATGTTTATTTCACTTAATAATTTATAATTCCATTGTAGATAATAGTATTAGATGAAGCAACTGCTGCTGTTGATCCAGAAACTGAAGTCGCTGTTCAAAATACCATACAAAACGCATTTTCCAATTCTACTGTATTAACGATAGCTCATCGTTTGAAGACTGTTATTTCATGTAATCGTGTTATCGTTATGAAGAATGGTCAAATAATTGAATTTGACGCACCATCTGTACTTTTATCCAATTCAAACTCCGAATTTTCGAAAATGATGGCCTCAACAGAGAAGAACATAAAGGAAACTTAATCAATATTAACAATAGCATTATATTTAATAAATGCAAACATTAACAAATTAAAAAAATGAAAGTGTTCTTTAAAATATATATTAAGCACATTTTAATATACGATTTTTGGAAAATAAAATTAATAATGAAAGTAAAACATTTCCTTTTTAATTATGACTATATTTTTAAAATAAATCGACATTATTCTTTTAAATATTTCATTAATGAATAATGATTATCAAAATAAAAGTCTTTGTTACTTACAACATCGTCGATTCACGCGCCTTCGTTCACGATTTGAAATATTGATTTGTTTGCAATGATAATATTACTGCTCATGCTCACATCGAGCTTTCACTATCACTGGAAAGCCCAGAACTGAACCAAAAAATGATCACCGCCATGCCGCTAGCTTGTTGTTACTAATAAGATGTTTATTACACGTTAAAGCTTTATCGTTGTTTTATACTGAAATGTAGTCTATATGAATTGCCGTAAAGGCAATTTTCGTTGTCGTCCAAATTGTTAAAAAAAAGGTAGGACCAATTAATTAGATCGTTTTTATTGAATGCGATAATTATAGTAATCTTAATTAAAATTATACATTATGTACACGTTTAATTATGTTATAGTAATTTTAACTATTGTCTTCTTCGTATATCAGTATCATATATTATATTTTAATTTTCAACGTGTAATTATTTAACCATCATATTGCTGTTGATTTATAATAATATAATTGTTTTTATAATAATATCGAAAGAATTGTTTTTTATTATTATTTATTGTTATTGATGTTCATGTTTATTCTGTAATATTGTTATTCGCAATACTTTTCAATTATAGGCCTCACCATTGCGAACATAATTCCTATTATGATGCTGGGGCGCAAGCAGAGCCTCAAAGGGGAACCCGTCTTGGCCGATTATGGCCCAGAGGAGTCCCTCAATGAGAGCGCTGATATAGAATGGGTGAATAAGGTACATCAGAAACACGTATATTCATTGCTGAATACGTCAGATATTTGTCCTTTCTTCTTGTAAACTGCGTGTACATTTATTAATATTAATTACTAACTAATTACTTGGTTGTTGTAGCTATGGGTGAGAAGATTGATGAGGTCTTGTGCTCTAGTATCTTTAGCTTCTGTTTGTTTAAATACTCCTAAGACTTTTGAAAAAGTTCCACCTCTTCAATATGTTACCTTTATTTGCGATTTAGTCATTACGTTTTTATTTACTGCTGAAATGATTGCTAAGATGCACATAAGGGGCATATTGAAGGTAATTCGTATAATATTGTAAATCTACCTAACAATTTACAAAAAACTAACAATCATTTAGTTACAGAGGGATAAATCTTATTTAAAAGATCATTGGTGCCAATTCGATGGAAGTATGGTCATCTTTCTCTGGTTATCTGTAATTTTACAAATGTTTGAGATGCTAGGTTTCGATATACGACTCACTCCCATTTCGATATTGCGGGCACCACGACCTTTGATTATGATACGCTTCTTACGAGTCTTCCTTAAGTTCTCCATGCCGAAAGCTAGAATTAATCAAATTTTTAAGTAAGTATTTTGGAGACAAAAAATTCAATGAGCGTTTTATACTTATTGCGCTACTTGTGATTTCAGGCGTTCGAGTCAACAGATATATAATGTGACTCTTTTCTTCCTTTTCTTCATGTCTCTTTATGGTCTTTTAGGCGTTCAATTCTTCGGTGAATTGAAAAACCATTGTGTTCTTAATACTACAGATCCGAAGTATATAACTATAAATAGTTTAGCCATTCCCGATACTTTCTGTTCTACTGATCCTGAATCAGGATACCAATGTCCAGAAGGAATGACTTGTATGAAACTCCAATTGTCGAAGTACATCATGGGTTTCAATGGATTCGATGAATTTGGTAATGACAAATCTTACAGTATAATACATTTCTTACAACCTTATTTATTAAGTAATGTACTTTACAGAAATAACTTTGGTTTTTCAGCTACTAGTATTTTTACTGTCTATCAAACTGCATCGCAAGAGGGATGGGTTTTTATCATGTATCGTGCAATAGATAGTTTACCCGCTTGGCGTGCGGTTCTTTACTTTAGTACGATGATATTTTTCTTAGCATGGCTCGTGAAAAACGTATTCATAGCCGTCATTACGGAAACTTTTAATGAAATACGAGTACAATTTCAACAAATGTGGGGTGTTAGGGGGCACATCAGTAACAATACAGCGTCACAAGTTAGTAATAAACTTTGTAGTTTGTAAAATAATTAATTGGACTCCACATATAATGTCTCTTTTTTTTAGATATTAACTGGTGACGATAACGGTTGGAAATTGGTAACTCTAGATGAGAACAAACACGGAGGATTGGCTTCTCCCATATGTCACGCAATTCTTAGATCTCCTCAATTTCGTATGGTGGTAATGTTCGTGATTTTGGCAAATGGAATCGCCACTGCGACGATGAGCTTCAAGCATGATGAGAAACCAAGGCATATGTACTATGACAACTATTACTACGCTGAAATCGCGTTCACCGTATTCTTGGACCTCGAGACGTTATTCAAAATCTGGTGTCTCGGCTTTCGCAGTTATTACAAGCATTCGATTCACAAATTCGAGCTGCTGCTGGCAATTGGTACAACCCTACACATCATTCCGTTCTTCTATCTTTCTGGATTCACGTATTTTCAGGTTTCTATATTCACTTTTGTTCAGCCCTAAAACAGATACAGTTATGTAGTTAAAAAAAAAGACAGAATCAAAGTATACAATGATAAATTGATATGGCATTTTTTTGTAATTAGGTTCTTAGAGTAGTCAGACTCATCAAGGCATCACCTATGCTCGAGGATTTTGTATATAAAATATTTGGTCCGGGGAAGAAGCTAGGCAGCCTCATTATATTTACTATGTGCCTGCTAGTTATATCGTCCAGTATTTCTATGCAGCTTTTTTGCTTTCTTGATTTCACGAAATTTGAAACATTTCCAGAGGTAAAAAATGTGATCAGATTTATACTGTAATCAAATTATACTGATAGAAGGTTTTTTAGGCATTTATGTCCATGTTCCAAATCTTGACACAAGAAGCTTGGGTAGACGTTATGGACGAAACAATGTTAAGGACACATGAAACAATGGCTCCTCTTGCTGCTATGTATTTCATTTTATACCATCTTTTCGTCACGCTGGTAAAAAAAATAGAAATAGATTTAGAGTTATTTTCTTCTTAATTGTGATGTAATTAATAATATTATATCTGTTTTATAGATTGTGTTAAGTTTGTTCGTCGCTGTAATTTTGGATAATCTTGAACTGGACGAGGATATCAAGAAACTGAAGCAATTAAAATTCCGCGAACAAAGTGCAGAAATAAAGGAAACTCTACCATTTAGGTTACGAATCTTTGAGAAGTTTCCTGATAGTCCTCAAATGACATGTTTACACAAAGTGCCATCAGATTTCAATCTTCCAAAAGTAAGTATTACTTATTATCCTACTGTGTATTTTTATTACAAAAAAAATGGGTAAAACGTATACATTTTTATATTTTTAATTTAGGTTCGTGAAAGTTTCATGAGACAGTTCGTATTTGAAATGGAAACTGAAGAAAACGAAGGGGTCAAGAAAATAAATGAAACTTTTGATTCAAAAATGATATATAGGAAACAACGTCCAGTAAAAATTTTAAATAATCCACCGAAAGTAAGAAACGTTGCTACAAATCTTAAAAAAGCAGCTGTTATCTATATTATAAAGTGAGTTATTATATCATAAAATGTTTGAACATTATTTATAAGTCTTATGCTAAACATACAATATGTGTACTGTTTTTCAGTGATTCAAATAATCAAAGATTATTACTAGGTGATTCGGCTATGATACCAGTGCCAGGAAAAGGTCTTCTAAAGCCACAGGGTACTGTCAGTAGTGCCAAGCAACTTCGTTTTGACCAGAAAAAGTAAGATCTTAAGTTCTATAAATAATTGCATAATAATGTATTACTTAAAGAGTATTTATAGATAATAATAATTTTGTAAATGATCATTATAATAGATCAATTAGAAGAAGCGTCCGTAGTGGATCAATCAAGTTGAAACAGACGTACGAACATTTAATGGAAAACGGTGATATCGGAGGTATAAACAGAGTTAGCTCTTCTCGGAGTAGACCGCATGATTTGGACATTAAATTGTTGCAAGCTAAACGACAGCAGGCCGAGATGCGAAGGTAAGATGCAATAGTTTCTCCTCACTGGTTCGAACACTTACACTCTTTCTATTTCTAATTGAACTGCTTACCACATTGCACTTATGTAGAAATCAGCGTGAAGAAGATTTACGCGAAAATCACCCATTTTTTGACACACCATTGTTCGCAGTACCGCGTGAGAGTAAATTTCGTAAAATTTGCCAGTCGCTTGTTTACGCGAGATACGATACAAACGTAAAAGATCCATTAACTGGAAAAGAGAGGAAAGTTCAATATAAAAGCCTGCAGTAAGTGCTTTCAGTATAAGCATTGATATTTTAAAATGCATTAAACTATTGCTTGAAGTTCAAGACAAGGAATATTAATTATAGTCACATATATTTATACGCTTTGTAGCAATTTTCTTGGCTTGGTCACATACCTTGATTGGGTAATGATTTTTGCTACCACTATGTCTTGTATCTCTATGATGTTCGAAACACCACGATACCGCGTAATGGAAGTTCCGGCATTGCAAATTGCGGAGTACGGTTTCGTGATCTTTATGAGTATCGAATTAGCTCTGAAAATTCTGGCAGACGGGCTATTTTTTACGCCGAAGGCCTATATCAAAGACGTCGCCTCCGTGTTGGATATTTTTATTTATGTCGTACGTTGATAAAAAATCACTCTTGCTATTCGATATCTGATAAATTCAACGCTAATCCAGTGGTCGTTTAGGTCAGCCTCGTGTTTCTCTGTTGGATGCCGAAGAGCGTGCCTCCGAATTCCGGTGCGCAACTTCTTATGATCTTACGTTGCGTTAGACCACTAAGAATCTTCACTCTTGTACCGCACATGAGAAAAGTTGTTTATGAATTATGTAGAGGGTTCAAAGAGATCTTATTGGTAAATAATTCTAATTAAAAGTTCAAACATGCAAATGTTTTTTGAATACATAAAAGCCGTTTGGCACTGAGTTCAGACAAAAAATGAATAAGAAGCTTTTTAGGTCTCTACTCTATTGATTTTACTGATGTTTATATTCGCGAGTTATGGTGTACAGCTCTACGGGGGTAGATTAGCTCGTTGCAACGATCCCACTATTTTAAAACGAGAAGATTGTGTTGGAGTATTCATGAGAAGAGTTTTTGTGACGAAAATGAAATTAAATCCTAGCGAAAATGAGAGCTATCCATCGATACTAGTGCCACGCGTTTGGTAGGCTTATTAAAAAGAAAATGCCAAATTTAAATGATTCTACAAAGGAAGGAGTTTCTAAGTAGATATTAAAATCTTTTAGGGCTAATCCTAGAAGATTTAATTTTGATAATATTGGTGACGCGCTGATGGCACTTTTTGAAGTACTCTCTTTTAAAGGATGGCTCGACGTTAGAGATGTTCTTATACAAGCTCTTGGTCCCGTAAGTCATTAACATTACCTTCGAGTACTTCTGCGATGATATTATGCAATGACTTTTTAGGTCCATGCTATTTATATTCATATCTATATTTTCCTGGGTTGTATGATTGGTTTAACGCTGTTCGTCGGTGTTGTTATTGCTAATTATTCTGAAAATAAAGGAACCGCATTACTCACGGTCGATCAAAGACGATGGTAAAGTTTTAATTGAACATAATGGATTTCTCAAATGAAACGTTCAAATTGTAAACGAATATTTATTATGATTCGAATAGGTGTGATTTGAAAAAACGACTGAAAATCGCACAACCGTTACATTTACCACCCAGACCAGATGGAAAAAAATTCAGGGCATTTATCTATGACATCACGCAAAATATCTATTTTAAAAGATTTATTGCGGTCATGGTGCTCATAAACAGTGCTCTTCTGTGTGTCTCTGTGAGTTGAATAATTTTTCATTCATTTTCTATAAGAACAACACACAAAAACACCACAACACCATAACATCGTTTTATAAAATTAATTAGCAAACTTTTCGCATACAAAAGAACATACTCGCAAAAGGACAGGATTCAATGACTGTTACCTTGAATCATTTGTTCCTTGCCGGCTACCATTAGACCGTGGTAAAAGTAAATCGACACAATATTTTTTTTTTTGCGTTAATGAACCTTTTTTTATTTTTTCCCCCCTTAAGTGGAGAATCGAGGAAGAACACACGGAAGCACTCGCTACGGTGTCCACGATTCTGACACTCATCTTCCTCGTGGAAGTAATTATGAAAAATATTGCTTTTACACCACGTGGCTATTGGCAGTCCAGAAGAAACAGATATGATTTGCTTGTGACAGTCGTCGGTGTTATTTGGATCGTCATTCATTGTACAATGAAGGTAGGTCGGTAATATTATTATCCAGTGATCGTTCGTTTGTTTAAAAATAACATAATGACCGTAATGACGGGAATACCTTTCTTGCAGAATGATTTGTCATATGTAATCGGCTTCATGGTCGTGATCCTTAGATTTTTCACAATCACTGGCAAACATACAACTCTCAAAATGCTGATGTTAACGGTCGGAGTATCCGTTTGCAAAAGTTTCTTCATTATATTTGGCATGTTTCTTCTTGTTTTCTTTTATGCGCTAGCTGGCACGATCATCTTTGGAACTGTAAAGTATGGTGAAGGTATAGGAAGGTAATGTTACGTATTTCAGTCCAATAAAATGAAGGAGTAGTGTTAAGATTAGAAAATAATTAAATGGTGCAGGCGCTTTTTTTCTAATACAATCTTAAGAGAGACGATTATCATTTAGGCGTGCCAATTTTGAGTCACCTGTAACAGGCGTCGCGATGCTCTTCCGTATTGTCACAGGGGAAGATTGGAATAAAATAATGCACGATTGCATGATACAACCACCATATTGCACTCCAGCTGCTAATTATTGGGAAACCGATTGCGGCAACTTTCATGCTTCCTTAATATATTTTTGTACTTTCTACGTCATTATCACTTACATTGTTTTAAATCTTCTGGTGGGTAAGTACTAATCGATCTCATTGAATAGATACACTGGTTGTTTTGGAATGATTCTTTAAGGATGGTACCATAAATTTATAATCTTTCATAATAGCTATTATTATGGAGAACTTTTCTCTATTTTACTCCAATGAAGAAGACGCTTTGTTATCGTATGCTGATATTAGAAACTTCCAGAACACTTGGAACGTCGTTGATAATCATCAGAAAGGTTTTATACCTGTGAAACGGGTACGCCTAAAAGAAAGGTCTTTACGGGCTTAACATGCTATTATAAATTGGCTAGAAGTAATGATATATTAGTTTGTTTTAGGTGAAGTTTATTTTAAGATTATTGAAAGGTAGATTGGAAACTGACCCACAGAAGGATCGACTTCTCTTCAAACATATGTGCTACGAATTAGAAAAGTTGAACAATGGTGAAGATGTTACCTTTCATGACGTTATCAAGTAAGTCCTTGTATAAGTAACTATCATTATTGTAAGAAATATTTTCCGACGACATGTTCTTTGCAGCATGTTATCCTATCGTTCGGTTGATATTCGAAAAGCTCTTCAGCTTGAAGAATTATTGGCAAGAGAGGAGTTTGAATACATTATTGAAGAAGAGGTTGCTAAGCAAACAATCAGAAATTGGCTAGAAGGTTGTCTGAAAAAAATACGTGCTAGTGGGGTAAGTTTATAAACAACAATTTACAGAAAATTGGATTTAATTTATACTTTACAATTATAGAAGCAACAGAATAGTCTCGTAGCCGGTCTTCGTGCCAACACTGAACAAGTACAACAACAAGAGCATGTAGAAGAAAAAGGGAAGGAAGTAGCCAAAGAAGAAGAAACTGAAACAAAGGTAAATTTTATTTTTAATTAATTGATAGAAAAAAATACATATATATTTTTTAATAATATTCATTACCAAGCAGGAGATTGATGCAATCAGGCACTGCAAAGCAAAGAAACCAGTAGTGCTTCCAAGATCTGATAGTATAGGTAGTGGATCAGGAAGAAAATATTTAATCCCAACACTATCAGATCCTGCTTCGATTAGGTCTGAAAAAGACAAAAGTGCGGCACCTAAGAAGAAGAATAATAGACCACCACGTATGTATATTTTTATACTTTGTAACTATATCCTTTTTATCGTGTTTTTCTCCAACGTGAGCTTTCCATTTGAAGCGGCGCCGAAAAATAATTTGCCACATCTCACAGAGAGCACCGAGCAAAGCCGACAGCAGCGGGAAGTAGTCAATGCAAAAGCAACTGTATCAAAACCTTCCAGCGTCATGCTAGAGGTTCGAGAATGGTGGAAGGAACAGTTGGCATACAGCAGTGAGTCCAGCGAAGACGAGGTTTAAGTAAACGCTTTTAAACGAATAGCCGCGGATATAAATTATAGCGCAGTACAGTATAAAAATGGAGCACATGCTTTTTAGCATCCTTGGTGAAAATGTGAATTAGATTAAAAATAATGCAAATACAATTTGTATTTCACTGTTGATTACATGTGCTTCGTTCTTAACTGTCTACACGAATAAAACATTGATAAATAAGAAGAAAAATATAAGTATGTGCCTGAAACACCAGCGTTAAAGGTAAGGCATAAGAGAAGCATTTTTGAGCACAGAGAAGACAAGGTACAATTTCTGTAATCCTATCGGAAAAATATCGAAGTAGAATTATTTCTTTTGCATATTTTTCGAATCTTATTTTTTACGTCGTTGTTTATAAAGTGAAAAATGTAGAGATATATGCAGAAAAATGATTTATATCCATTTTTAATCGTTATTTTTATATAGAAAATTTTGCAATGCTGTATTGAAGTATTATTTTATTACTGCACGAGGGAATTGTATAATACAATTTTTATTTCTAAATTATTTATCGTGTTATTCGATATTATTTTTTTTTAAACAGAAGTTTATTTTTTCCCTCATGTCTCAGTTTGCTATTGCAAATACTCAGGTTCTATATAGATTAATGTTTTGTAGATTGTAATAACATATTTTAGGATATATTGAATATAATTTGTTATTGTGTTATATATATTCTGTGTCAGTTATTGGTGTTGAAATGTGTAATTTGTACAGAATTATAGAATTAGATACAGTAGGTTTTATACAGCAAAAAGTTAAGCCATGGAAGTGCTAATTAAGAGTAATGAAATTAACGTTATCGAGAATAATGTGAGTACAATGAACTTAAGTAACGATTTTTAAAAAAAATAAACAATTTAGTTGTTGAAAATTTAATATATCGAATGTGAACAAAAGACGATCGAACGAAATTTGTTCATTTCCAATAGAAACATTACGTCCTGAAGGCCTGTATTATAACAATAAGAAAATAGCTGATTATAAATGTTGTAGTATTTTTTTGTTGTGACTATATATATACCTATATAGTAAAATCTGAACAATTTGGTACATTCAAAGATCATAATTTAATTATACAAATTGTGCGTATGAAAAAAAGGCAGTATATTATGTTACAATATTATCATTGATGTATATTCAAATCAAATGGTATTAGACCTGTAAATACAAATCAACATACATAATTTCAAACAATATGATTATGTAAAATTAAATATTATACAGCAAGGTTTTTTAAAACTTGATCAGACAGTTCTAGAAATGCCATACGTTCAAGATAATTACAAAAATTTATGACAGCTAGTATACAGTGAAAATTTATGACGTTACAAATTTAAGAACTTTTTTAACGGTATAAAAACGCGGATAGAACAAGTTATGTAAAAAATGCCTAAATATTAGATACATACATATACATATATATATTTAAATGAGACAGCACAACTATTTATATCTATGTGATATGGGTTGATTTTATATAAATATATATATATACAAAACAAAGACTTAGAAATATAAACAATATTGTTTACGATATTGTAATGAATGTTGATCACTGTTGCTAGTTTACGTGCCAATGTGCTGTACTGTAATATGGAGAGATAATAAATGTTGATAGATATAAATATTTCCAATTATATTAAACTCTCTCTTTATTTTAGAAAAAAAAGAGATAGATCAGCCATTTATATGAATTGTCAATTATGAAAATATAAAATGTATCAAGTACTTATACATATAATATAAATTTTAAATAGTAAAAGTATAATTTAACCGGAATATAGATATGCACTTAAATGTTTTTTTAACGATAAATACATTCATAACAAATTTACAATTATCCTTAATCTAAAAAATACAGGATAACTTACAGTACCAAATACATTTTACATAAGGAAGATATTATCATCTGCGGCCATAATTTGATTCGCATCAGACATTTTATTAATTGCAGCGGTAATTTCGCTCGATGTAAATTCTTGACTTTGTTGAGTATTGATATATTCGCGTACTGTTGATAATGAAAGTGATTGTGCCCTTTGTTGTTGGAACAACTTATGAAGAAGTGCTCTGAAAACCTTCAATCTGAAATCACAGAACATATATAACATTCAAATTTCCTTGATATAAATAGCAGTTTGAAAACAATTAAACACACACCTTTCTTCAGTGATAGCTGCAGTAGTTTCTGATTCTACAGTTTGATCAGAATCTGGTGCTGATGGCTGACTTGAATCAGTCGATTTCATTTGCGACCTAGTAATTCTTCTTGCAGCTTCATCAATGTGGCTGTCATCATCGCTTTCAAAATCATATGGATCTTGTTCTCCCGCGTTACTCTTCTTTGTACGTTTCTTCTTGTTTTCGTTCTCCTCATCTCCACCTGCACTTTCTTCGCTATCATGTCGCCTTCGTTTCTTCTTTTCTTTTTCCAGAACTCGTTTGAAATAGGCAAATTCTACTAATTCTATTGCTGCATGCGCATCATCTGCGGTAACGTTTTTTGATAAACGAGCCTTTGCATGTGCAGTAGACAATCGAATCAATGTTTCTAAAGTACGAGCTGTTACTGGTTGAGTCTAGTAAGAAGTAATAAAAAATTAATGAGGAAATAAATGAAATAAATGAAATAAACTACAAATGAATAAAACAATGTACCCTTGCTACATCAGAACTTATTGATTCTTCAGATCGTAATTTCGAATATTCGGAAGCAATTACTTCACTAGCTTCCTCTGTAAGCTTTGGTTTCATACAACGAGCTATGTGAATATATTTCCTCATAAAACTTATAGTTAATAATTGATCGCTAAAAGAACATTATCATTCTACAAAGTACTACAAATATAAATGTATGAATGTATAACAGTTTAAGGTACCTTTTAGATTGCAATAATCCATGCAATAAGGGATCATATTTTTGATAAACTTGAGTGTCATTTTCATCAGGAAGGATTTGATCTGGATTTTTTGTACTTAATATATCTACTTTACTGCCTAGAGGTAGTGCCTCTCCATCTTTTTCTTTTGTACTTCTATACCTATGCATCCTAACAACATGGTCACTGATTATTTGATCTTGTTCAGAATCCACAATGTCTAGCATAACAAATAATAAATCGAAACGTGAAAGCAATGAATCCTGGAGTCCGATATTTTCCATTGGCGTCTTATATTGATCGTACTGAAAAAGATATATGTATAAACAAATACATATTAATTTATATTAATGAATATAACGCGATTTACTCTTCCATAAACTGGATTTGCAGCTGCCAGTACTGAACATCTTGCATTTAAGCTAACATGTATTCCAGCTTTAGCAATTGTTACTTTTCCTTGTTCCATCACTTCATGAATAGCTGTTCTGTCAATGTCTGACATTTTATCAAATTCATCTATACAAATAATTCCGCGATCCGCTAATACCATAGCCCCAGCTTCAAGCCGACGTTCTCCTGTCTCATTATCTATAGTAACTGCAGCTGTTAAACCCACACCAGATGATCCTCTACCAGTAGTTGGTATTGCTCTTGGAGCTGTACACAAAACGTAGCGCAAAAGTTGCGACTTTGCAACAGATGGATCACCAATGAGCAAAACATTAATATCTCTAATAAAGGAATTAAATGTTAAATCTTATTTAAATTCAATTTAGAAAATTTACTTGCTATGCATATAACTTAACGTTCCTTACCCTCTTAATCTTGTACCATTAGGTAATAATTTCTCAACACCACCAAGTAATAAACATAAAATTGCTTTCTTCACGTAATCATGACCATGAATGGAAGGTGCTAGTGATCTAGCAAGTAGTTCAAAGATATTTTTACAAGGATTGTTTTTTGCAAGTTTTTTACACTTAGCAACATCATCATGAGAAATAGTTAAATTAGCTTCTTTGCTTAATTGCATGATATTGTTAGCAATTAAGATCGATCTGTAGAAGATAGTTTTTATATTTAAATAGATTTAAATGTTATTTTCAAAACTTATATTTGTTAGTTGGCATACCTGAAAGTTCCTGTTGTATATCCTCCTTGTTTACCAGGTAGACATCTGAAGCTTCCAACAATCTGAACTCTGTCTCCAGGTTTACAAACATCTACTAAATCATTATCGCATACAACATCTATACTTCTTGGTAGCTGACCAGTTGGTGCTTTTTCTGGCATTTCTTGAATTGTTAATGTCTGATGATCTTTGTATGTAGAAAGGCCAAATTCTGTTTCTAATGGATTACCATCTTCATCCTATATTTGCGAAATTAAAAATATAACATGAAATACTTATTTTACTTTTGAATGATGGTATTATAAATAATTACTGTAGTTGGGTACACAGCAGACTGTGGAAATGCTTCAAATGAAGTGAAGTCAGTATATGTTCGTTCAATTACTGTATGTGTTACACTGCAATAATGAACACTTCTCACAACCTTTGGACGCACCAAGGAACCTAACAAAGTTTAAAACACATATTTTACAGAATCAAAATGTAATAACATTTACGCATAACATTGATATATATAATATGATATAAAATTGTATAACTTACATTTTGTAACAATACCTTCTACGCACACCAAGTTACCTAAAAAGCGTGATGTAAGGGTTCTTGGTGTAACATGTTTATTTCCAAAACTTCCTTCAAATGCTATAAAAAAATCTATATTTTGTTTTGCATACTCTGTGTCAATGCTTGCAACAAATTGCTTTAATGCATTTTGGAAAGCTTGATGCTCTTCAAAAGAATTATTTAATAGACTATAAAAAAAATTGGAACCAATGTGGTATAAAATATTGTAAAATTAATATAATTAATCATACTTGAGAAACAAGATCAGGAATGAACAAAGTAGATTTATGCATACCTCGATGCACGAGTAGGATTCTTTCTTCGTAAATCGTTAACATTTACATACAGTCTGCGATTGTTTTCTTCAATCATATTTTTAACAAGAGTAGTATAAATGCCTTGATCTTCCTAAGGAATAAGTAAGAAAAAGGATGAATAATATAGGGTTAAGAATTATAAAATTTTACAAACTTACCATATCATCTAAAAAATCCATATACTCTCTTTGTATCTCTTCTAATCTTTGATCTCGATCAATATCCATCTTTTCCGAATAATTTTACTGTTTTAACACAATATTATTTATAAATATTTTCACAAATATCTTCACGATTATAAAATTTGTATACACAAACACGACTGAATACAACCGGTACGCATTCGTAACAGTTTACGCGGGAAAACAAGAAAGTTGAGGCGTCTTCGATATACTTTAAAGAATCGATATTTTCCATATTTCGATACATTAGCAAAATTTATTGCGCTTTCCAACAGGTGTCAGCACAAGTTAAAAATCTAAAAATTTGAGAGTTTATAAAATTGAACATTTTATTTTAAAACAGTAATGCATCTAAAATATTAAAATGATTAAAATAGGAGGATGGGGTATGTGTTATATATTACTAATAATGAAATAAAGACATAATTAAAATGTCAAAGTCTTTGTATTTTTTACCTGCGATCTCGGCGCAGAAATATAATTATTTCCTGCGTGAGCTTTCGAAAGAAGCTTTTACAGGCTTATATTTCAAGGTCACTTAACATGTATGTAAACCACATTTAAAAATTAAAATAAATGATATATATGCTGGCAGAATTTTTATGTGCTATTAAATACAAAAGCTGTATATTACGTGTATGTATAAACATAAGGAAACTGCTACCTCCTTGCTTTCATTGTGTATTTTCCAGTAATTACGAAACAAGCTGAAAGTCTAAGTATACATTTCTTATCATCCTTTGATTTCACGTTTTGCATGTTTCGTTTGATTAAAAGCAACCTACATCATTGGTGATATAATTTGAAAGATAAATGTGATTTTGTTTTCTTTTTGTTTTGTTTTTGGTATTGCAGTATTGCAATGGGCACACTAAGATTGGTATACGTAAGACGCGTATACAAGGGTGCCTAAAATACAATCAGACAGGATTGAAGTATATACTTTGAGCATAACCGTTGTTTTTTTCCTAATTTAACGTCATCCGTTTTGCTTCTCGTGAACACCGTTTTCTTGTGGTTTCAATGGTTTTATCACATCAACTTCGTTTAGTTGTTCTATATCTAGTTGTTGCTTTTTCTTCTTCTTCTCCGATTTCCTAAAATCATGGAAATGTGATAATAGGATTTTTTGATATTTTACCTTGAGAAATGTAAAAGAAGTGTTGTATATCAACATACTTTCCAAATAATTCGCCATCTTGTATAGATTCTGGGAGCTTCTTATTTAACGTCTCTGGAAGGAGTAACGACATAACTCCACCAAAAAGTACGCACGATCCAAAAATAACAAATGGTAGAGGCATCCAGATTTCAGACTACAAAATAGTATTTATCAAAAATAAATACATCATAAACATGATTAGGAAGTTAAAGTAATGAATTACCAAGTGAATGACATGTGGAGCAATTACTCCACCGATTCGAGCGAAAGTCGAGCTTGCTCCAAGACCGACATTTCGAATAACCGTAGGGAATTGTTCGGCAGTAAAGACGTAAATAGCACCATAAGATGATGTAATTGTGAGCTTACCGATCATCGCTAAACATATTACGAGCCACTGAGCATCTAAAAATATTCATAAATTAGAAAATATTAATAAATTTATTGATTAAAAAACAATGCAATAAAATTTAATTTTTGTTTTGGTTCTAACCAGCAGGTACAAGCAAGATTCCAAGTAATGCAAATCCTGCTATTAGCATGCAACCGCACAGGATGATCTTTCTTCCCCAACGATTCAATGTGAAGATTAAAAACGTGTATGCAGGTATTTCCACCAACCCGGATATGACGAAATTAACGTAATCGTTGCCACCAAGGTTGGACACATGCCAGGATAAACCATAATATGTGCCACTATTTACAAGCCTATTAATAAGGAAAGAATGATATATTTGCAAATACTATATGCCAAAAAGTACTGAAAAATCAGAAGGAAAATTAAAGTAAGGATTACCAATTGAAAAATAGCAGAATACTCTTTCTTCTCAAGTTTGGATACCGAAAAAGATCAAATAACGATGGCTTTCTATAATCTGGTGTAGTTTCCTCGTTATTACTATTAAGAAGCGTATCCAGAGCTTCGCTCGGCATCTCTACGCCATTTTCTAAGGAAGCTCGTTGGAGGAGATCTTTCGCCTCTTGTACACGACCCTTTGTCAATAGCCAACGTGCGGATTCAGGAATGAACCTATAAAGTTTGTCACAACAATATTTAAAAAAATGAAGAAAAGAAAAATATATTTTGATTGAAAGCACTGAACAAGGAGATATTGATCTTACCACCAGTAGAGAAGAAACGCAATGCTAGGTACAGTGATAGCGACTTGTAGCATTCTCCAATCGGTTATAAAATACGCAAAACCAGCAGTTAGAATATATCCAGTTGTGAAGAACAATTGGCAGCCGACCCCAGCTACCAAACGCTTCTTTGGTCCTACCATTTCCAAGGCTGAAAGGCAACGTTGTCGTTCTCATTGTCAGTATTATAACATCAAGCTATAATATTAAATAATAGTAGTGAAGAATATATGGGATTTATTAAATATACGAAATTCGTAAGACTTTACCTATTACATAGGCGACTAAAAAGACTCCACTAGTAGTGGAGCCAACTATTAACCTGAAGACAACGTAGGAAATATACTCGGGGGAAATTGCGACTAGTACACCACCGACCAACTGTATGACTAAAGACAGGAAGAAAATTGGTCTACGTCCAAACTTATCGGACAAACCACCGAAAATCATCGAGCCAAGCATGACTCCTACCATAAACAACGAATCCCCCGTAGCTCTCAACCATGACCTATCGCAAACTAAATTCCACTGGAAATAAAACGAGATAATTGTTTGTTAAAACGTTCAAAGGTATAGAAAATATTTGGGTTTATCATTTTAATGTCACGAAGACATGAAATATACCTCAGAAGTAGTAGTACTTTTATATTTGCTTCTATCATAAACGAACGTTTCACATGGCTTGTATCCTTGGGTGTTGAGACTATTTGGAGTTAATGGTTTTTCTCCGTGTATATTACCCGTTGACGTGTCGACGTACCTATTGATCGTTGTCTCATTAACGATATTAGGAAGATCCAGCATGTAGCATTGTAATAATTTTTCCTGCTCGTAACCCTCTGGATAACTCGTATTCAGTATGTGTGGCGGTAAAAAATATGTGGCATTCTCCGGATTTTCATGTGGTAACAGACATCTAGAACGAAAATTTATTTATGAAAATTCATTCTAGATATATAATTTATTATTCAAAGCGAGTTTTTAATCAATTTGAAAAGCTCAGAGATATTATTCTTTCAACAATATAAAAATATCAACAATCTATTTAAATTGCTAGAATAAGATTTTACCTAGCGTTCATTTTCGCGCTCAGGAAGACTCCAGCGATCTTATGGAAAGCACAGGATATCGCCGGTAGACAAAGCAACAGGTAGATTCTGCGTTGATATCGGCCAAACTCCCCCATTCGAAGTATAACATCGTCATACGCCATTTTTCCTTGATGCCTCTAATTCTTCTTCGTTTGCGCCTCCAAATCCCCGTTGTCCTTCTGCTCGGGGATACACTTCTAAAGTAACTTTTTTCTATCGTCGAATCCGTCTCGTCGGAAATAATGATTTCTCGCCTCAAGGAGGTCTTTAATCGTATCGCCGCTTCGATGAATCGAGTTACCGATTTACGAATTTTAATTTTGGAAAACCTCCCTCTATCCTTTCTTCTTTAGGAGAAGAGTGTAAGTCTATATTGGTGGATTATGGCATTTTTAATAAAATAGAAGTTATATCGAAGTCGTTGTCAATAAGACAGTCTTTAAGAGTACTTTTATCTAAGCAGACAGTTTCTTGAACGTGTCAATGATCTAACGAAAGTTTAGATTGACTGTGTTGGCTCGGATTTTGGTGCATGTAGATCTCCCACTTTCACCCTGAAATTTAGAAATTGAATAGATTTGTGAAATTAACTCGTAAACATGTTTAACAATAAAACAATTCAAATCGAAAAACAATTTCAATCGAGTTCAAATATCATTCAGAAAAATTGCTTAATCATTTTTGCAGCGAAGCGTTGTAATTTGCCTAAAATTAGTTGGGCATTCAAGGACATCGAAGAACGATGTCTCGCCAAATTAGTTAGCTATTTTGGCATTCTGACTTCAATTTTTCCACTTTAATTATTCTCTGTTATATACATAAAAATCGATGAATGTATTTATTCCATTTATCTATATCGGTATTTGTATTAGTAAGTAAATAACAAAATTATAAAAAATGGAATAAACTAATATGATTTTGAACTACTAATTTGTCCTACACGATCTCCAATACGATCTTTACTGCGCTACAATTTTAGCAGAATTGTAGCGATAAAATTCGCTGATATTACAATAAAGGCTCGTTAAAAATGCCCATTTCAATGACTGGTAGAAAATGTAGGAAATGCAGACCATGAAACAATAGTTAGGAGCAAAATGCTTTGTATAAGGATAAACATAATTTGTAACTCAAAGGATATGCAAATTGACTGGATAATCACGGAAACTATTCTCAAGGTAAGATATATACATATAAAATCGTTCTGCACGGTGTGCACAGTCAAGAATCATCAGGACATCGGGACCAACAGGCATCTCAATCAGATGGAGTACCTTGTAATGTTACACGATGCGATAAGTATTGCGATATGAGCTACACATTATCGAATCATTAACAATGTAAATGATTTAATATACACTTGCTTGGTTTTACCGGTTTGAATTCAACCTAACTACAGATAATCATCGGGATCGAATCTAACTAAAACATTTATACGAATATGTACTTGTATCTAACAGAAATATTTACGTAACGCGAAGATTATTGTGAATAATTCATCAGATAAAAATAACGAAAAATATGTGTCAAGTCGAACAAGAATGTTTAATAGATGATCTTCAAGATTGATAACGAATGTGGCATTATGTTAATAGTGAACAACATGAGATGACAAAATAAATATGTATGTGGTAATACAGAGCGGCAGTAGCAAGTCGAATTTATGGAATGAAAGAAATTTTGTATGCTTGCTTGATATATACTACTTAAAATAGAACACTGTTTAAATGAGTATACGAATATTTAATTTACTAGCTATATTGGAGTTTTGATGCTTATTTCAAACAGAATTTCTAAACTATCTTAAATATGCCGTAATCGTTGTATTATACGTATAGATATTGTAGAAAATCAGTATAATTTGTTCCTTTTTCTGGAAAGTAAACTTGCATGAGTGAATACTTAAACTTTTAATTATAATCCTACTAATATAGTGAGTAAACGTTTCAAATTATATCTTGTTTCAATATCTCTTGAAAAGAAATAATGAATAATCGACTGACAATTGAGATAACGAGCAGGTCTATTTGAAGAAGATAGATATTTTTCTGCATAGTGACAAGGAAAACAATTACCGCTGATTGCAAGAGTGATCATCGTCAAGGGGGAGTCTCTTAATTTACAAGTATAAACTCGACTTTTATTTCAGTCGGTCTGTATGCTAATTGAAAAACAGTTTCTGAAATGATTGATAAAACCTGTACGCTATATTATAGTTCTATGTGAAAATTACATAAAAATAAATTTACGATCGAAAATCAGTAGATTTCATGTACGTAAATAGGTTGGATGTATTATGAAATATATGATATAATGCATAATATAATGTAATAGAATCATAGATGCGTGTATATGGATCTTATGCAATATCATTTAGACTTCCTGAAGAAAGTAAGTACACGTTGCCTCGCGTGTCAGGTTGAAGAATGACAGTGGACTAACTGTTCTGTATTTCCACTCAATGAAACTTATGAATTAAACGTATATACCTCGTGTGATCTTTACTACAGAAACATTCTTTATCTAAAAGATCCTTATACCAAAATTACGCTTATCGTACAATAAACATTACTTTTTTGCCTCTAATTTAAATTAACAAGTAATTAACTAAATATTTTTTCTAAAGACTATACAAAACTATAAGAAGATAACGAATCTTCAGCAGCACGAACTTCGTTCCCTCTCATCTATTAATACTACCCTATCAGAAATAATACCTAAATAAAATTTAAAAAGATTACACAATCTCGTTGATTATCTTTCTAATATAACAAGATCTCTATAAAAGTCCTTCTCAGATTTTCATTCAACTAAAATAAGTTCAAATCATGCATCTTCTAAAATTATTAAAAAATAATTTTCTTCTTAAATGGATCAACTTCAAAAGCATATTGCCTTATTTACAAGAGCCAAAAGAACATGATCAACGTACTTGTACACGTCACGTGCTATTATACTCTACAATATACGCTCTTATGCCTTATACATATTAAGTATCCTAATCGCATTTCAACCGGATACTCGCTAATTAAAAGTATCGTATGTGTTTCCTCACGTAGTATGGTCACTGATATGGCAAGTTATCACACGTTTATTAAAGAAATCAGAGAGTGGTCGTTGGACGAACGAATACGAAGCAATCTTGCACGCACGAAGGCCGGACGACGACTGCCGGCGCTTTGGCCGATGCCGATGATACACAGGAACTCAAGTATATGACCCTTCCTCAGAGGTATAGCAGTGGCGCCGCAACCACCACCATCGACTGAACAAGTCTACCCTCCTCCTACCCTCGCTTTTCTATCACGTTCACCGTCGCCATCCACCAGGACTCCCACCAGCTTTCTTCCACCCTCGGGAGTGCCATGGTCAACCATACCAAATGGTTGTCTGAATGTCGATGACTTGTTGCTCCCAAGGAAGATCGTGAAATAGAAGAAGAATCTTTAATTGTTGGTACTTTATAGTCTTCTTCCTTAAATATTTTTTTTCATAGGTAGCTGGAGATTTTACCTTTGACTTTCAATTTTCTCTGTATTTTCATATTTATCATTTTCTATACTCGATCTATATTTTACCTTTTTATAGTATTAGTACCTTTCGTGGTCAATTTTTCTCTATATTTTCACATTTGTTACTATCAATGCTTGAAACTTTCGATTCCTAATTCTTTATTTCGTCTCTTCCTGTTTCCATTCAATTATTTTTCATTGATGCTAAAAAGATTGAACTATATTACTGGTTAAAAATTCCTCATTCAACTCTCAGTACTGTTTTAAAGTTCGTTATCCTTAATTAAATTCGTTTCATCTCTGACCATTGAACCTCCAAATCTGTGTCTTTGACCTCACCAGAGGCTAAAAATTCTACTTCTAATTCTTTGTCTCGCTCGACTTCTCGAACTCATCCTGACCAAAGACCTGTTGCAAACCTGTTGCTCCTCGTTGAATCAGACGATTCACCGTGCCAAATTCATTTGGACAAGGTGGATGAACAGGAGAAATCAGCCAGCAATGTGCAGACAACATCGTTGGGATCATGTTGCTGGCGGAGGTTCGTTTGCTTTTTGCATTCCATCTTGGATTGATGCAGAGGTTTCTTTGGATCTTTTATTATCTAAATGCTTCTATCATATTAGAATAAAATATATAAACTATGTATCCTTCAAGAGGAAACAATTATAATTCTTAATAAATGAATAAAGTATTCAATTAGGTTTAGAATCATCTATATCGAAAGCTTGAAATAATTTTTGAAAAAAGAAAAATTGTGTCTAAATATCTGAAGGAGAATGATCATATCTATTTGCCATAAGCATCATTTGAAAATAAAATTCACGTTTATTTCCGATCTATTATAAAGAGAAACATAGCAAGTAAATTCTACTACTACTCATACATGTGAATTCTTGAAGATGTAAGCAGGAGACTATCTTCAAATAGATATTTCATACGTTAATAACCTAAGTAAATATTTAGATTATCTTCCCGTTGAAAACTTCAATGTCCACTGTATTATGTAAGAAGAATTAGATATTACAACGACAGATCTCTGTGTAAATATCTGCAAGAAAAAGATATTTCAAGAGAAACTAGTATTTACACCTTTTTAAAGATTCAAGAAGACATTTATTCATCACTACCATATAAAATGCACTTGAATTGTGACCAAAATAATTGACGCATTTTTTCATGCCAATTCAACACACATAAAATACTAATAATCACAAAACTTGTAGCAACAATTAATTATCCTTATCCGATAAAATCTTCTTCAACAATTAAGGAAACATATCACAATTAACCATTAATTTTATATGAAATAATCATTAAACACATAAAGAGTACCAATGGTCATAAGCACACAGTGGAAAGCAACTAGAAAAGGTGCATATATCGTGCGGTCATAACTATGCGCATTGAGTCATGCTAGTTCTCAGGATGCAAACAGATCGCGTAGCGGCGAGTTGATAACACAACGAGCTGGGCGAATTGATGGTGCCGCGTGCGTGTAACGCGCTGGAAACGATGACAAGGTAAAAAGTGGTCGTTTGCATTCGCGGCATACCGCGGCAATTCAGTCGCGTGCTGAAGCAGGGCCTGATGTTCGTTCACGAAGAGGCTTAGGACCGTTGGAGAACGCAGCTCCTGCTGGAATTTAGGATCCTTCCAGAATAAAATCCTTTTAGAGATTTTCGAATATTTATGACTGCTCAAGAAGGTGCTGGTTGACCATTTGCTTTCGGGAATTAATCCGATAGAGCATGTTCCTTTTATTATCTCTCGATCCTCTCTGAAGAGAAAAGAGGTTTATTTTTGCCATAAGGCAGTACTCTACCCTAGACTTTTACCTATTATTACGGAATATAAAAAAAGAATCAGTAACTACGTAGATAAATATGTAGATACATATTTTTTAACTTGTAACCAAAATTTCAAATAATTGTCTTCAATAACACGGGAAATAGAATATCATCTGTTATGTAATTATTTTTAAACCTTCAAGACTAAAATACTCTCTTAGTCCTTCATTTTTTGTGTTTCTCTTCCTGATATGGAGAAATTTCTTCAGGGATGAAGTTGATGGTGCAAGATAGGTCTGAGGATCTCCAGTACACCGTGACCCGGTAGAAAAGTAAATAAATCGATGGAAACTGCAAGAAAATGTAAATTATTCAGGGTGCGTGACGATGGGAGGCACGAAAAACATGGAGGACGAGGAGATCTTGTAAATTACGATTCTCCGGTGATCCTCGTGCGGACGATCTCCCTCGAAGGACGAGTACAAAAGAGGACCGAGACGCAGAGATGTAATTTACAACAGGTTTTCGTCCGTGGAAAAACATTGACGGGCATGACTGAAACGCACAGTCGTTCAGACGCCAGATTATATCCCGTAACATTAAGAACCATAACACTTTGTCTCGTCAGCGTAGATCTCACTTTCTCTTTCTCTGTTACACTTTGTCTACTCCATTTCGCGTCTGGTGCATTTAAAAGAAACGGATAATTGCACGTATTCTGCGCACTATAACCGGATGCTCGATAGTTACCCCAATTCTTTGTAAATTGCAATACCGCGGGACGAAATTGAAGTTATTATGCTGGAAGATATGGATGATGCCACAGTGGAACGCTTCTCCCGCTTGTTTCGCTTATACTACTTTATTTCTTTCAGAACTCTTGGGATGGATAGTATTCTCTTGATAATGTTCAACTATTGATCCATTCTACTGATAGCGAACCTAGTAAAGAGGTGGTTTTATCAATAACATTCAATAAATCTAAGTATTTAAGCTATACTACTTAATGCATATTATATATATTGCCATTCTGTAGGATTTATTTAAAACGTTTGTAATTTAACTTACTTCAAATAATGTAATATATTTTTTAGATTATTAATATAGAAATCGATTTGAAAAATAGATCGAATAGTTCAGAGACACACGATACTTATTAAAATAAGTTAAGATATTTTATTCTTTTACTTTAAATTATATATTTGATATTTTTTGTATATCATCTGGTAATGAATTAAAACATGATTATCAAATAATTTTACGTCTCTATCATTAAAAATTTTTCACCTCGATATATTTAGAACACAAGTAGATAGAATAAAAAGAGACTTTTGTTTCTTTCTCCTATCTGTTGGAATTGCCATCGTTCATTCGCCTATTCTCTCATCACGTTGGTTTATGATTCTCCCATTTTACGTTTATGATGAAACTTAAGGACTCGGGCGGCATATATCTGTGAAAAGAGTAATCAACCTTACGCTATCTATAAATAGAGTGTGTGCGTTTATGCGAGTTCGGAGCGAGTGCTGAGAGGCTAGAGCGTGAAAGGGAGAAGTCGGGGTACAGGTGTATTTCCCGTCGAGTACGAATTGATTTGAGAAACATTATGCTCCAACCGACAACCGGTTTTCACATTGATTGCCCAGCAAATCGTAACTTTATCGTTCGTGCCCACGGACTTGCCGATATTTCTTTTCTTTATCTGCTTTCCTTCATCGTGAGAGCATTTTTCTATCATTATTTGTTGATAAAAGACTGCGTTTAAATTTTCTAATTGAAAAGCATTCTAATATTAATATAGTATGACGCTAACACAAATAAATTTACATAAATTTTCGTCCTTTTGACACTTTGTTTCTTAAATGAAAATCATTGCTCTATGCTATTTTTGACATTTTTTATACTTTGAAAATTAAAACCTTCTTAGGATGCTTCTGTGAAGATTTCAAAATAGGAATGAAGAATTCCTCTTTGACTAAGAGCGAAATATCTTCGTAGAAAACTAGTTATTTTTTGTGACGTAAAAATAATTGCTTCTAAATATTTAGAGGAATATTCATGGAATAAACAAGTGTAAAGTCCTTCTATACTTAACGTCGTCGTAGTAAAGCGCCGCTTGCTTATAAGCACGCAAAGTAGCAAAGCTTAGAGGAATTCTTGAAATGCTCTCTCAGAATAACTTGCATGTTGGTCATTTTATTCGAGTAGATGATTCTTTGTTTATTTTGAGAAGATCTTAATTAAGATTGCGGCTTTCTGGAATTAGAAAAAGCTGTTGAAATTCCTAAAATGGATGACACACAACATTCAGTGAACTTATCATAATGAATAATTATTTATCCCAATTAAAAGTATAACTTAGTATTTATTTCCAAAACAGATCAATTGTTTTCTGCAATAGAAACATTCTTTTACATCATATAAATTGTTTCACCAAACTGATCTCGAGTCGATAGCTTAATCGGCTGTATCACCAATGTTGGATGATTGGTCCGATGACAACCATTAATGGAAGATTCAGAACATCAAACATAAAAGTGTTTTACAACGACACTAGAACGCTATAACGGCTTCAATATCCGTGTGAAGTTGAATTCGACATAGAAGTATGTTAATGTCTAAAAGTGTCTATTGCGGGATTAATGTCCCACTATTATTGTTGGGTCATGCATATTTATGCATTAATGCGAAATTCGAGTATACAAAAATGCATAGAATCCGTATTTAAAATATCCAAAGTAGAGTATTCCTTACAGTTTAATAGACGAGAGAAACCTCTATTTAAGTTTATAAAAATATGAATTTGCATAAATATTTGTAATTTAGTTACAAGTACTATAAGTATCATAGGTCAGAGATGGACTATGCAACAATTTGAACTAAAGTAGGTTACTTAATTTTAGGATATTAAATTTTAATTTATGCAAAGTCAAGTGGTAATTGATATTGATATTTGTAAACAAACGTGCATTATAAAAAATACGATTTAGTTAGAACAATTCGACCAGTTGGTTTTGTTCGTGATAAGATAATCTTATCCTAAGCCTTGGTATGGTATATGATATCCAGTTACATATATTATAAATTTTGACAATGAATTTTGATCATTAACGTTTATTGTTTTTGACATTTCTTTTCTATCATGAAACTATTTCATACGTGTTCATTTTAGTAGTTACGTTGAAGATCATTCTGAGATATTACCGACTGCACGAAAGATTCTAAGAGGCGCTTCATTGCTTAATCACTCACTACACTCTGCAACTCGAATATTTAATCCTTACGGAGGAAAATGAAACATTTACAATTACGATTCTTCTAGAGATTTGATAAATAGGGTCATATAAATTCTTTTAGTAACAATCTTAATACAACAGATAAACGTTTTCTTTTATCATAATTTTTTTTTTTAATTTTTTAATCACGTCATTTTTATCATAAATTCTAATTCTTAATTAATTTAATTAATAATCTTAATTAATTTTTAATGAATCAACAAAAGTATTCGTATCAATAAGTATCAGGTTAAGGAAATTTATCGTCAGTTATGTTATAAAAAGTTAAAAGTCTATGTCCTTTATATCTATTCCTTTTATGGATTCTAGGAAAATGCAAGACAATTCCGAGATTTCATAGAACAGCATTCTTTTTCCTGAAGGACCAACTAACTGGAATTATATAATTTTTTTCCAAGTTATCTCGATTGTTCACTCTGGTATACCTATTCCTCGCGCTTACCGACCGCCCCTTTTGGTCGCAGACACGAAGTTTTTCCTTTTTTTCCTTCCATAAAAATTCCAACGCTCATCCCTTCTACTCCTCTGTCACGCGCGTACAAAGTCATGACTTACATGGGCGCCGATAGAATTTCGTCTAAAATGGGGAAAATTAATAATTTTTCAAATCCACCATTAATTATCCTACAGAATTAACTTCATCATTTTTTATGAATCTTTAATCTTTTTTTTTGTACTTCAGTAAATGAATTTGACATAACTTTCAAGCTGTATACATTATAATAAAAATTATATAAGTTTATGAAATACAATGAAGATCTAGATAAAAATACAAGTATTATTGAAAATCCATCCACCTGATCAACATGCTGTTTCGCACGGGATCGCAGCAACCACGCCTTCCCTTGACGCGTGATTCCACGACCCACGTGGATAGACATTCTCTTGGAACGCTCACATTTTACAGTTATCGCGCACCTTAGGGAAACGAATAATTTCTAACAGCGTCACTGCTTGCCTCAAGCAATGTGTTCTATGAAGAATGCGAATATAACTGGTTAAATATTCCGTATTTATCAAAGACAATGTTCTTGAACATTTTGGAACTGCATATTTCTCATTTAAGTTTAAAGATCCCATTTAACATAACATTTTTAGTTGCGCCAAACTTCAATGTTTCTACAAAAAAAGGTTCTAATTAAAACACAGAGATAAAAAACAATCTTCCATTGTCTTCTACCATTTATGAAAGAACGTATTTTTGTAAATATAATTTGTAAAATGGAACTTGGATAGAAAATTGTTTTATCTGTTAAATATTGTAAAGAGTATTATACTTCGGATGTTTCATATATTTTTGCATATTATGTGTTTTCTGTGCATTTTTGTACCTTCAAATTTCCCATACATGTATACAGATTCACAGTCTACTAATGACTATCTACAAACAATTCCATCGTTAATTAATCAAGTTTAGTAAAGAGGACAGTAAAGTAAACAAAATAAAGAAAAAAGGTGCCACCTTGAAATCGTTATCGCGAGTCCAAGTGTTGATAGAAAGGGGCACAGCATCCTTGTTGAAGCAGAATGTAGAATTAGAAACTGGTGGTAAAAAATAATGTTGAAACGTCAGTGTGTCGGCGCCCATGGATGGCTACCCCCTTTTAGCTACTCCCATCGCCGTTGGAGGCCGAGAGAGCAGAGCTCGAGAGCGAACTCGAAGGCTATTTATAGTAGGGAGCGGCTTCTAGTTCCCACCGCGTGAAAAATCGCGACTGGTTTCCTGCGAGCCAGAGAGAAGGAAAGAGGAGAAGGGAAGCATTTAAACTTTGGAGGGAGGTAAATGAAAGGAGGGAAGAATGGGCGGTACGGAGAAAGAAGAAGGGGAGAGAAGGAGACAGAAGGAGACACAGGAAAGCGAGAGAAGGCGGCTGGTTCTGTCTGTATACTCGTCTTGACTCGCTTTCTCTTGTCCATTTGCCTCGTTTTAAACGTTCGCCCCGAAAGGCTTGAAAGCCCTGAAAGGCCGCTGTCCTTGCAAGGGCGCTCCCGTGAACTACACTCGCGGAGGAAGCAAGAAAGTCGCTGGAGGCGTTTGCATCCCCCTCTGAGAAATTTTAACGTAGAAATACAGATACCAAACTCAGGCTACTGGCGGGAAACTGGCCAGCCGAGTCATCCGTTTCATTAAATGCTCCCCGGGATCACTTGACTTCCTTTCAACTGAAGACTAGAGAGAAAGGATATAATAAGTCACATTTCCTATTTTCTTAATTTTTTACAGAGCAGCAGTTTTAAATTTCTATATTCTTTTGTGAATTAATTATACATTACCAACATTATCCCTTCTTCAAGTTTGAGGTGAAAGATATATTTTTATATATTTTTACAAATATTGTTCGTTATAATATTAAAATATTGAAAAGATCAATATATTATCAACAATTATATATAACAATTATCTTAACAATACTTTTAACTGAACCTAATAGATTACTTAATTTCTAAATTTGATGTTACTCGATTCAAAAACTGAAACAAATGAAATGTAAAGTATTGAGTACTATATTATACTCTATTCTAAATAAAGAAACTATTAAAGATTCAAGGTAAGCAACATTTGAGTTCTTATACGATGTTTTATATGGATGATTGACTTAACGTGAACGCTTCAAAACATTGGTGATATGTAGAATCAACCTGCTTCTCGGTCAACAATATTCGAAGGCCTAAGATTTTATGAAATCGTCTTCCTCATTAACATGTCTCTGTGACAGAATATATATCCGTCGTCTATTCACATACGAGATGAAGATCGTGCTTCCACAACTTTCCATATTCCATTTTATCCAATGTGCATTCCAACAATGTTTATCTTGGTTACGGGACAACAATATTCAGATGTTTAAGGAAATCCTCATCATTGTTATTGCAAATATTTATATAATTTTTGCTGCAAATATTCAGTAACTCATGTTCTGCAGCATAGAAAAGTGTAAGATTATAAATTGTATGATTAAATCTTAAGTTCTAGAGTGAATATTTGCATGGAGTTTACGTTTTCATCTGCAATATTTTCCCGCGTGTATTTTGTACTACGAGCATGCGCGTTGGTAAATTTGTTGAGCAGAAACTCGCGCATAGTTGGCATGCTAATGACCCAGATTGTTTCACAGAAATGATCAATGATATAATTACTCTTTTCATACGAAACCTTTTGGCAATGTTATTTTCTAATACGCAGAACGTGTGAACATATACTCCTCTTATGATTGAGGATTGCTTTCGCGATCGTTCATATGAACTTTTTATTAGTTGCTTAGCTGACCCGGCGTCGCGTCGACTGTCTGCCGGCCGGCCAAGTATGCACAGTTAATCGATAATGAACGTAAAAGCAACGGTTCCACGACAAGTGAACCAATTTGTACTTCCTACTACACGCGAAACATACGTCAACCTTTTATACCTGTCTGTCTCTGTCATAGAATCGTAGATTTCCCAGCGTGTGGCAGTAGTTCGGGGGCTCACGTCACACATTAAAACGTCAAAGCACTGAAAGCACACACTAACGAGAAAAGGACAGGTCGAAGACCCTATGATACTGAATATGTACTTTTCAAAGCCATCGAAAGATGGCGTTGTACACAATTTATGAATTATTGAATATCCATTTGATTTATAGTAACATTTTACATAATTAGAATGTTTTTTAAACTTTACGTTACTTTACGCCCTGCGTTTTACTCGTACGAAAGAAAATATATGTATATTTTAAATATTTATAAAAATATAATTTATAATTCCAATGCATCATCGCTTTGAAAATGTTTGCAATGCATAAAAGTATTCATTCGTATATACGTTGTCAACTTTGTTTAATATGAGTTAACAAGAGCGAATCACATATTTGATCTATTGTACTTTGATATTGTGCATTATACTTGCACTTGACCTCTTGTCGAGTTTCATGCTCATGTACAGTTGAATATTGATTCATATGGGCGATATCGTTCGATAGTATTGCATGATTGCATTTGGAATGAAATGTTTGTTCGACATTTTCGAGTAACCAATTCAATCCCAAAAAGGGAAGGTTGTTTCATTCTAAAGGCAGCAAATATCTATTAACTGTACTACATTGCAATGCGTATAAAATGTTGAGCATAATAGTAACAAAGTATTGAACTATGTGTGCTATTCTTTAAATTACATTCATGCACAATCCTGCATACAAAACAGAAATGCGATTAGACGCGTGATTCTAATGCATGTCACACAATTCAACTTGCTGATAATGTACGCTCTACAATAATGTGTCTTTCTTTTTGAAATATCTATTGTAACTAGCTAGATTAAAATTACTTTCATTATTTAGTTTTTATTAATTTATATTACATACTTGAATTATGTTTACATTTCTACTGTCCTTCAAACTACTGTTTTATTAATTGAGAAATTATTAGAATAGCGTTCAGCATCGGATAGCAATTGGCTCTGTGGAGACATTAGTGTAGAAAAGAGCAAAAAGAGCTTGGCACCAATAAAGTACGATCAATACAAATACAAAATCGATTAAACGTTATTTAATACTTCTAACAGCATTCGGAATTATCGAAACACCTGCTTTTTCCTTGTTTTGTGTAGGTTAGCGCACTTAACTATCCTCATGTCAATTGATAGATGCAATCCGTACTGTAATGCCTTAACGTCGAACTCTACCGGTTCTCTACTCGAAACGATTGGCATTGACTGGTGACAAATGCGTAATCACCTCGCATTAACAGTGTACATTCTGAATGGGACCACAGTCCGGTTGGGCGACAGCATAAGTATAGAATCATAACGAGTGCTATAAAAAAATCATCTTCTTATGCTTTTTTTTTATAAATTTATGTACAGTATAAGTAAATAAATAATTAATGTATAATAATATATAAATAGATCTTGGTACATATGTATGCATGTATAAATCCAATGGGAAATTTAAAATGTAACAATTATTAGTTTAACAATTTTTTATGATATCAAAATTAACTAATAGTAGTACCGATAGGCAAACAATTGATATAATAAAAATATATGTATATCGATAGTGTAAAATTTTTTTAATTTGAATCCATGAAGAATGTTTAGTTTCTCCTAGAAATTGCATATCTTAATATTTTATTGAAATCGGAGTAGTTATTTAAAGATGATTGTTTGGATACCTTTCACTATTTCATTCCTAATTTTATTTTTATATATCTTTGCATTTTTACTTCTCCTCCTTCACATACACACAGTTATATATTACTTCTATTTTTATATCTTTATCGCGGTAATAATATAATTAGACAGCGTCACTTAACATCATATAGAGCTTGTGTTCAAATGGCAGGACGAGAATAGCAGCGAACATATTAATCACTGGGATTACAATCATTCGATCATTCTTGATACCATTTATAACATTTAAAAATCTGTTTGAAAATATCATAGTACATAATTAAGTATATACACATAAAAAAATAATATTAATACAATAAAACTTACTTAAATTTTGGATCCAATGAAATTTTAATCGTCCCACGGTCATTGATTACATTACACGATACAACAATCAATCATATTGAATGTATAACTATGTATATCATTTCGAACAGTACAAACATAAGACACATTTACTATTGGTATATTTCACAAATACAATTGCTATATAATTACATCGCTAAAAATCATGACACTTAGTAAAAAGCACATTTAAATTTTTTGATTAACAATATCTATATCAGCACACTATAACGATCAAAGAGGATATTCGCGTGTATGATTGTTGTTATGATCGAATTTACGATTAATTATTTACAAACTATAAACATTCAGTTTTCCATAAAGATTCAGAAGGTATCGAGGATAGGAAACCTCGTTTATTCCGCGGAACAGTGTTCTCCATGTCAAGAGAGAGTTTTGTTTGTTGAAACCGATTCACTACAGTCCGTACTCGTTTTAACGTTCGCATGAGCTTAACTGACAATGAAATGAAGCTTTGTAATTTCCAGGTCGTGTTCACCTATCTAGAGTGGGCATGAAACAGATACAATCAAGGACGTGTTAAGCATAGGCTACTTGTAACTTCGTGTAATTCACATTACTCCTCATTGAACGAAAGTAGCGTATTTCGAACATGTAGAGGAGAAGGTGGCAACATGGAACCCTGTCGGTAAATTGAAATCTCACTTTAATACAATATTTCAGGAGTACATGTATTGGACAACAGTCTAATTATATTCGATTTAAGCACAAAACAACACAGCGGTAAAAGCGAAAAAGTGTCAAATGTTTATTATTTATTTACCTTTATCTTAATATTAAATGTTCAAATTCTTTCATATATTAGTCATTTCCAGTTGTTCAAAAGAAAAAAAAGTAAGATTTCCTTATTCCTACTTTCTTCTCAATTTTGTATTTTGCATAGTTACTACATATTTCCTTATCCTTCTTTGCAAATATCAATGGACCAATTGATTCTATACCTGTTTAAAATAAGTAGTTGATGGTAATTAATAGGTTATTCATATTTCCGGTCTCGAGTGTAACGATGTAAGATTATATTTTTAAACGAGTAAACAATATATTGATCGTTTGATGCAGTGTAATAACATCTGAACCATCGTGTAGAATTTTCTACTTAACCATTTTTGACCTGAACTTATTCGTAAAATATTAGATTACTACCTTATTATTCTATTAGCTGAATCTATTGTTTAATTTCAATTGTGAAGTCTTCTTTCTGGCATATGTGTTTAACAAGGTCGACCAGATTAATGGAGTAAATTTCGAGGAAATACGATACTTCATTATATCGACACCAATATTTACATATTAAATTATAGGATTAATCAAACATTGTATCACGAATAAATATGATATACGTGTTAAAGAATTTCTTCTATTGAATGAAGTGCAGGAAATTTGAACGTTCGAACTAAGGGTTGCGGAAATAGCGATTTCTGCCGAAAATGAACGAGGCGGTTTCGGGTGAGCTATCGATTCCTCCCGAAGATTTACGGAAATAACCGAGGTCGTGAAAGTGACGTATGTACGTCAGTAGTGTGGGCCGACCCGCGTACTGTCGGTATAGTGAAGAAATCTGTCTGATTCTGTTTCTTACTAAAGGATCGCTAACGTCGCGACATGCAATCATGAACTTCTTTTAGTAAAATTGTAAAAGAGGTCTCATAGCCAAAGAAAGTAGTTCACTGTTGTATGTTTGTGTAACTGGCGTGAGAAAAAATCTTGCTCTTATACGTGTGCATTAGGGTCTCGATCAATCTTCAAGTTCATGAACTCGTAGTATTCAGTTAATTGGGTTTGTTCGTGATTGAATCTACGCTAAATTTATAGCGTTTCGACAATTCTTCTTTCGTGAGGTACATAGCGAGTCACTTTCGCTTAGTTCGGTCATCATGACCTAACCTTGAAATCACAAATTTCTCTCATCGATTTCTACAATAATTTTTATAAAAGTTATATATTTCTTTAATTACAGATTTGATTCGGTGGTCACCTACGGGTGAACAGAGATGGCCACCCCTCAAACTCCGGGTAAGTCAATTGTTTCTTTGTTTCCAAGCCTAGTGACAGGCATGCTCCTATTTAGTTGTCATGTTGACAGTAACTGAATTAAGGAGAGAACTGAAATTTCTGATTTTGTAGATATTATTGATTGAATATTAGACCATTTCACAAATACTTTTACTTTCATTCAAAAGAAGTCGTTTACTTGAATATTATAAGATAAAAAAGGAGATGGCAATTCTTTCAGGTATGGATCCTTGGGTAATCCAACCCAGAGAACGTGCAAGATATAGAGAGCAGTTTGATTCTTTAAAACCAATCAATGGAGTTGTTACTGGAGAGCAAGCAAAAGAATTTTTACTTAAATCACAGCTTCCACCTGTCATCCTTGGACAAATATGGTATTAACATTTTATTATTATATCACTCTAATATTTAATATCTTCAGAAATTATCATACATATCATAAAAACATGATTATATAGGGCTTTATCAGATACAGATGCAGATGGAAAAATGGACATAAATGAATTTAGTATTGCATGTAAATTAATTAATTTAAAGTTACGTGGTTTTGAAATTCCTAAAGCCTTGCCTTCAGCTTTAATACAGAGTTTGAAGTCACTATCTGCCAGTAAGTATGATAAAGGTAGTATCTAATCAAGATTACTTCAATCATGAGTCCTGAACTCTAATGTTTGATAATATTTAGGTGATAGTAATGTCACGAACTTAACAAACGGAGCTGCTAATATTCTACCACAGAATAATGTTGCTTCATTAGTAAATTTATCTGCTCCACCGCAAGTTCCAGTACAGCCTTTAATTAGTGGGATGCCTATGACTGGATCTGTTCCACGTCCACTTATTGGACCACCACCTGTAAATGGACCATTACCAGGACATGCTATTAGGCCTGTTTCACCAATGACCTTACCAGGTGATTACTCTAAAAATTTTATGTTCAAGTATCTAAAACATATATAAATGAGTACATATGGTGAAAGAAATATAAATTTTCATAGTATTCATCAAAACTCTTACACTACTGCTAAGAATTCTATTTCACAACAAATACAAATCATCTTTCAGTTGAATTTATGATTGATGTATATCATAACAGCAAAATATTCCATTATTAAGAATTAGAGTCTATTTCAATTACTATCATTGTTTACTATAGATATTATAGATCCAAAAAAATAAGAAAAAAGATACATTTTATGTAACAAACAACATTATGTAGCATTATTATACTTATGCATCATACTACACAGCATCACGACAAAGTAGACAGAATGTGGCTGCCACTACACATGCCACAACTCACACAGCGTCAAAGCCACCTGCTCGACCTGCACCACCCTCTGTGGGTATGTTATAAGAAGTGGATGTTTACATGAATGATTATGTCTGAATTTTCTTCTAGTTCGTACCTTTCTTTCAAGTTTTGTAAAAATATTATGATTTTTCTTTAAGGCATATTTTTTCCTTTTTCTTGATATTATCAATAATATAATGTTATGATGTGCTGTTGTATATGCATTAATATTTTGAATGCAAAGACTCATTTTTGCATGAAAGAACTCGCTATATTCTAAATAATTATTTATATTTTATTAGATCTAACTTGTAAAAATATTATATGTCATTGGTATCATTTTAAGAACATAAAATATAATTAACTTTGTACGGTAAATAATACATATTATTTAATATTAACATATATAATAATGTGTACAATATCATTATCAAAATGGTATTACATTGTATTTTACACAATTACATATCACTAAAAGACAACACAAACACTTATCTTCAAAAGATATACTTTTATGCTTCATGTCTATGTCTATATTTTTATTTCATTATAAAAACACACAATACAGTATGTATATTATATGTGACATTATATGTATAATCAATGTTGCAATGGCTTTGTTTACTGATTATGCATATACATATTCTACTCTATTATTTTTTCCTCTCTATAAATATCTTTTATATATATATAACTGCCCACTTATGCAACTCTGTATACAATAATATAATATTTGTGCTGCAAAAAAAAAGGAATCGTGCCTTCTACAAGTACTACCACTACCACTACCACCACTCCTAGTGGTGGTCCTTCTCAAAGACCTACACCACCCTCAAATATTGGTATGTTCAAAGTGCAAAGGAGATTTGAGAAGTAGTTTATCCATTTATTTAAAAGATAAAATTGCATGTAAATCTAGATAGTTTCCCATATCTTTAGAATTAAATTTTAATATAAAGAAATGATTCCTTTTTGCATTATATATTATTGCAATAAACACTTTACTTTAATAAAAGATCATCCAATAGCATCAAATACATACATTTTAGTATAAAATGCACATAATTATGAATTAATTTTGCCTTTATTACTAATCTTTCCAGTTGTTGCAGCTGTAATTTATATTATTTTATTTTTCAATTACTTTGCTATTGCTTTGCTTTGCTGTTATATCATGTTTTTATTTTATACATCTTATTTAAAGTAATTCTTTAATGAGATTGTTTTTAAAAATGTAATTATGTATTTTAGGGGCAAATTTTTCACCTGCTACTAGTGGTCCACCACCGAAGCCAGCACCGCCTTCATTTCCTAATAGTCCTGTTGCTACTGGGATTTCACCAGTCAAAGTTCCACCTGTTTCTGCAACGGCTATTGTTCCTCCTGTTGTTCAATCTGTACAACCAATGACTACATCTACCATGGGTAAAACCATATATTCTTTCGTCCACGCTCTATTTCTTCATTATTTCTTTAATATTTATTTAGATTTTTGGTTTCCAGTGATATATTTGAATCAGAAAATTTATTGATTTGTGAATGATGTTTTATTCCTTTTTTTACAGATTTACTTGATCTTGAGTTTTCAGGTATACTTTATTAAATTCTGTAGAAAGACATAGTTGTTATTTTTACTTAATTTAACTAATAAATAATGTAACTTAAATATTCTTTTATGGTATTCTTAAATCTTGATTTTCCTATACCTTAAGCTAAGAATCTAATATAAGAAATACTGCACTACTGTAGATAATAAACTATGATAATTAGTAATTTAACATTATTAACTAAATCATTAATCGAATAGTATTTTTAATATCACACAGGAGCAGATAACATATAATTAATAAACATGCTTTTTTTTCAAGCAGGGATGTCTGCAGCAGCACCAATTGCACCTTTAAATACAACTCCAACACCAATGGCTGCTTTTGGTATGGCACAAGCAATGCCTATGCAACCATTATCTTGTACTAGTATGATTGCAGGTGGTTCTACTATGGTACCATCTATTGCACCAATGTCCACTGGTATATATAATTTAAGTTTTGTAATCATAAAGTATCTTGTTTTATTATTACATGATATGATTCATTATTTGCTACATTTTCTTTCAGGAACTGGTGTAGTATCGACTCCTCCAGTTGTAGGTTTACCTCTAGTATCAGCAACCACAGCAAGTACGTTAGTGAATGGTGTAATTGCTCAAACACCAGTATCTACAAGTACACCATTAAGCACAACTGCACGTCCACCAAGTATAGATAGGGTGGGTTCGGTTGATTCACAACATAGTCAGCATTCAGTAGGTTCTCCGCAATCTGTGGAATGGGCTGTACCTCATCAAACAAAATTGAAATATACTCAATTATTTAATACCTGGGACAGGGCGCGATCTGGATTTCTATCTGGCCCTCAGGCCAGAAATATTATGGTGCAGTCACAATTACCTCAACAAGTGTTGGCACAGATATGGTATAATAATATAGCAGCAAATATTAAACAATAACAATCGAAAGGATAATTCTTAACATTTCTATAGAATGTAAATCTGTCACTAGGGCGTTAGCGGACATGGATTCGGATGGTCGTTTGAGTTGCGACGAATTTGTATTAGCAATGCATTTATGTGATATAGCTAAGCTTGGTGAAAAGATACCTACCACCTTACCAATTGAACTTATACCACCTGCATTCAGACGTCAACGACAAAGTAGTTTAACACTTTCACAAACTGGAACGGAAAACGTAGATCCATCGGCTGGTATGCCGCAAGTAAGTTCACTTTTTTTGTATATCTATGTTTAAATAATTTCATAATTATGTATAATAATATGTATTATATATTACAATTGTTTTTCTTACAGACCTCTTTTGAAGACAAACGTAAAGAAAACTTTGAGAAAGGACAAGCGGAGCTAGAACGTAGACGCAAGGCTTTATTAGAAATTCAACGTAAAGAACAAGAAGAACGTGAACGAAAAGAAAGGGAAGAGGCTGAGAAACAAGAGAAAATTAGGTAAACAAATGTTTCCTGAAGATTGGATAGGCGAACGTTTGTATTAAAGTGTTTTATATTGACTGAGAACAAATATTATACAGATTAGAACAAGAAAGACGAAGACAAGCAGAGATTGAGAAACAAATGCAAAGGCAGAAAGAGATTGAACAGGAAAAGGAAGAACAACGAAAACGAGCTCAAGAACAAAGAGAAGCAGCAAGAAAGTAAGTGAAATTTTATATGAATATTTGCATCTATAAAGATCTTAAAAATTTCCAGTAATGCAAATTTATTCTTTTAACAGAGAAATGGAAAGACAACGACAATTAGAATGGGAAAAACAGAAATCACAAGAGCTTCAAACTCAGAGGCAAAAAGAACAAGATGTCTTACTAAAATTGAAAGCAAGAAATCAAACATTAACTATCGAATTAGGAACACTTGTAAGTATTGAAGAGATTATTAATAAACTAATTAGTACCTATATAATATTTTGGTTACAACGTAGAACGATAAAGTGAAAGAACTATCTCAAAAAATCTGTGACACTCGAGTTGGTGTATCTGGAGTAAAAACGACGATTGATGGAATGCGGTCGACACGTGATGCACAGTTACAAGAGATGGCTGCCTTAAAGAATAAACTTCGAGAACAAAACCAAAGATTACTAGCTTTGAGTCAAGAGAAAGCTCGAATCGAAGCAAAGAATAAGCTAAATACAGCTATGGAGTCGGCGGGCCAAGAAGCAATCAAAATGGCATTCGATAATAAGCAAATTACTTTGAAACAAATGAAGGATAAAATTGCTGATTTGCAACAGCAGGTATACTTAAATATATCAAAATACAGTGTAATATATAATATGTTAAAAGTGCTGTAATTTTGTAATATGAAATTAATATTAATAGATTGATGCTAAAATGGCTGACATAGAAAATAATAATGGCCAGCTTCAAGATATTAAAACGCAACTGGAAACTTTAGTGGCTGACTGTAAGAACCTTTACTTAACTTTCGAAGATAAAAAATTAAAAGTTTTAGAACTCAGAGCAAGTGGTGGTACTGGAGCTGGTACCGATTATACAACATCTGCATGGGGTGATAGTGGTTGGAATGATACTTCAGCGGCAGTTAACGATTCTGCATGGCCTGTTAATGATGCCACCACAATTAATGCAGTGGAAGAAACTACTCCAGGGGTTATGAAATATAGAGCTTTATACGAATTTGTAGCTAGAAATCAAGACGAAATATCGTTTCAACCTGGTGATATTATCTTGGTATTATTATAAAACTATATTCGTATATTAGAACAATATGAAGAACATAGAATATAAAAATTAAATTATTCTTCTAACAGGTACCGCCTGTTCAAAACGCAGAACCAGGATGGATGGCTGGCGAAATTCGTGGTCATACTGGTTGGTTCCCGGAATCTTATGTAGAACCAATAGATGTTGGCAGCGCAAATGATAATGCTTTCGTACAACAAGACAGTGTGGAGAAGAGAACGTTAGAGTTAGTTAATTAAACTGAAATTATAGTTAATTGCTAAAAAGATATATAATTTACTATTATGTTTATTTAATATAGAGGGATTGCTGAAGTTCCTGAGAATGTATCTGATGCCGGATCACTCGGCGATGAGCCTCCTCCTGTTGAACCTATCATACCTACTCTTGGATTAGGTGTAGTTTGTGATATACAAGTAACCACTTTGTATCACTATCGTCCTACGATAGAGCAACATCTTCTCTTCGAAAAAGGAGATATTATTAAAGTAGATGAACAACAGGTTAGTATAAAGATATATTTACAGTGTATATATACATTTACATTAATGCATTCTTTAACACTTTAGGGGGATTGGTGGTATGGTACATCTGGTAATGGAGCTAAGGGTTGGTTCCCTAAATCATATGTCAAGGAAATTTCTGCTAATCAAACTGCAGTAGTTGAAGGACTTAATGAATATTACGTAGCCTTATATCCATATGATTCCGCCGAGGTTGGAGACTTAACTTTCAACCAAGGAGAAGTTATATTAGTCACTAAAAAGGAAGGTGATTGGTGGACAGGCACTACAGGAGATAGGAATGGAATTTTTCCTGCCAATTATGTAGAAAAATGCGATGCTCCAGATCAGGTAAAATGGCGGTTCTCCTTCCATTTTATTGAGTGAAGTTTCAGTAACTAATTTCAACTTTTACTATACAATGTGATGATATGCATAAGAAATAAAACAAGATTTTAGAATTTTAACATATATAACATTAATCAGGGTGCCTCTATAACTACTAACGTATCTGAAACAATCGCGATTACTGAAACAACTGAGGACACAACCACAAGTAATCATGAAACAGCTACTTCAATTGCTCAGGCAACATTGGTTCGTAATATTTTGATTTTAATGTTTCTACTTCCTAACTATGTTGAGAATATATTTCCTCTGTATTGTAAAAAGCTATTGTGTATTTAAAAGCTTTATAGATTTAATTTTGTACGCATTAATAATTAGCCTGTAAGGTATAAAGATAGACGCACATATATCCCATGTTTAGCAAGCAGAGAAAACTGCTGAGCAGCTTGAAGATGAAAGACAAGCCGCGGAAGATAGAGCAGAATTGCCAGATTTTTCCGCAATGGCTGCACAGCAGGTAATTAATATGTGCTTATGACATATATGTAATTTAGGAATATTTAATATTGGTTATTTAATAAAATTTAATTGTTTTTTTTTTTATTGCTGATGTCCCGTTATCGCAGTATCATAAGGTACTTTATTTGTTAAAAAATGTACCTGCTAAGTACTGTCTTATATTTTGTGCTTGATATACATATATTATGGCTTTATAAATAATAATATACATTTGTAATATTTATAGCATATATATATGAGTAGAATATATAGTATATTTTTATAACACAAAGGCTTTGTTAACAGAGAGGAAGGAAACCTGAAATTGTACAAGTTATTGCACCTTATCAAGCCACTAGTTCTGAGCAGTTAGATTTACAAAAGGGGCAATTAATAATGATTCGTAAGAAGACAGATAGTGGCTGGTGGGAAGGAGAATTACAGGTATAATTTATTAGTCCTTCCAAATTTACTATGATAAAATAATGTTTTTTATTTATAATTGTATTATATTTCGTGTTCTTGCTATACTGTTTAGGCACGTGGTAAAAAAAGACAAATTGGTTGGTTCCCAGCTTCTTATGTTAAACCTTTAACCAGTAGTAGCAATCGAAGTACACCTGTTTCTCATGGATATCAAGACTCTCCTACAGATCCAAATGTTGGTGAGTAGTTTTTAACTTTGTGTAATGTCATTTTATACGCACTAAATATGAGGAACATATCAGTAACATGTTTTACCAATATAGAACGCGTTATGGCATTGTACCCATATCAGGCTCAAAATGAGGATGAATTAAGTTTCGAGAAAGGCGACGTTATATCCGTACTTGCAAAGGATGAAGCAGCATGGTGGAAAGGCGAATTAAACGGAATGTCTGGCGTTTTCCCTAGTAATTATGTATCTCCTATGTGTAAGTATTCTTTTTTATTTCAAAGTTTTACATTTCTTTTATAGAATTTGAAATATAATTTATGTCCATCATAAGTGTTTAATAAGGAGCAGTTTTGAAACAGTTTTGTAACCTACTAATGCAATACAATTTGAAATGATATGAAACAAATATAATTGCTATACCATATTTGCAATTTATAATACACGGATAGACGGACGACCGTCAGGTTTCAAATTTTATCTATCATTATAAGATATAAATCGATGTTATGACAGTATCAGTCTTCAAAATTTTAATAACGCAATTTATAAATTAATGCGACGGTCGTTTAGTAGGACCACATAAAATAGTAATTTCCTGAATACTGTTTCACCTACTTATACATAATGTATATTTTCATACTGTATAATTCTATATTTTTAAAAATATCATAAAAATCTGCTTTTAAATACGTTATTATTTACATATTATAGTCATTTATATATATAATATTTATCTAATAACTTATAGAATTAATTTGAAATTAACTATAGATTACAGGCATAAATAAGATAGTTACATTCTAATTTATGATAAAAAATTATACAGAAACAGTGTTTCTTTCACTATTATACACTACGGATGTTATGTGTGCTTCCTCCTCTGATATGGCTGCGTTCAAATTCCGCACTTTGGCTTGGAAAGCGGTATATCAAAGATAGCGGTACTTTACAATAATCGTTATTTTATTTCTGGTCTATTTATAACGGGTAGTTTTTTGCGGAATCAGTTATCAAAGAAGCGTACTTTCTCTATTATACAGCCTGCCTGTCTGCCTGCATGCCTGCCTGTCCGTCCGTCTGTCCGTTTGAGGTAGCTGCTTCGTTTCAATAAAATATTTATAGGATTTTATATATATGTATACAATTAAAGGAAAATTATATAATATTATCTAATATTTAGTACAAAATTTTAAATTTATCCCTATTTTAGAAATATTGTATCATTAAGTGTAATCAAAGAGTTAGATAAGAAAAACATTTTATTTAGCATATATTATATCAAATTATAAACGTTATCATTATAATATAAATAATCATTATAATCATATTTTTTATTTTACTTATTTTTATTATTTATTATTATTTTATTCATCTATATAATCTTTGTTAATTTGCTTTATTACTTTAAGCTATTGCTTCATAAAGTATTTGAGTGGAATTATAATGTCAATAGTAGTATCATAAAGCGAAATAGCTACTTCAAGGAATTTGAATATCTGTCATTAATACTTGGAAGCAATCCTTTTTACTAATTGTTATCTTTCGCCTCTGCTTAACATGCAGCATAAAGGATAGCAGAGCAGCACCGCAGCATTGCAGGCTAAAATAAAAGCGTCTCGAGTGCAATAAGAATGATAGCAGTCTCTACACTGAACGTGACATGTTACAACCAACAAGTCTCATCGGTGGAGACAATGAGCATAGAAATGAAAGCAAAAGAAGGGAAAGACAGACTCAGGGCTGGTTCTTCGTTTTTATATTACTCCGAATTATTGCGAGTCTTTTTCTTCTGGTTCAGGGTCCTACTCGGTCCTTTATTTTCATTATTGTTCAAATTGTTACCATATGTTTTAATGACCATTATCCTTTAAACTATTGAATCTCTACGTATGGTTTACAAACGCAATTACCATTGCGCAGTATTTATATATATAATATATATATATATATATATACTCATAAAGGAGAGCGCTAAATATTGAGTAACTAGTTAATATCGTGTTATTACAACCACCTGACATGTGCACCAAATCCTACCTCAACCCTCTACTTTAATTTAGGACAGAGCTTAAAAATCGAATATGATTTTTTAACCATTTGAAATAAAATCCATTAGTATCTAATATCTCAAATAAAAATTGGGAGGAACATATATTTATTTAAGAAGTTTAATTTTTAGAGGACATTAGACGTATTTTCTGTTTATACTAGCACTTTTGGCCCAAAAGAAAAATTTTTAAAATCCACAAAAAGGCGGTTATATTCAAAGATATAGCTATAGTAGAACGGAAGAATTTTCTGCTAGAAGCAAAGACAATAAACATCGAAGTATTTATCTGTAAAACATTCATACTACTCTATGTATTTAACATTTGAACAGCTTTATGTGTAAATAAAAATATAGAAACATTATTAAATAATTAAAGGGCTTAAAGTGTTAGATCAATAAAAGTTACATGTACAAGTGCTATTAGTAGTATTAGAACTTTATAATTAATGTCCCTGAGAGTGAAGTTTTTTAAAATGTTTAACTGCTGCCTGTCTCTGTTCCCTTCTCTTCTATTAGCATTAGTACGTTATTTGGTGTGCAATACAGATGGTTTGTACAGTTATATTGCGCCGAGGCCTAGAGCAACAATATGGGCAACAGAATATTATTTTTCTGCTTGTCTTCAATGTAAAGGGAGAAGGAGTTGTTAAATCATAGTGTTAAATATTTCATTTAACCTTTTCTTTACCATGGGTGAAGAGTTTGTTACAATGTATAGGAGATATTTACATAGTCTTGAAATTTTTGAACAATTACACAGTCTATAACTTCTGTTTAAATTCAAAATTTTATATGTAAGTATAGGAATCAGAAAGAGATGTAGTAATACTGTGCATAATGTTTACAAAGAGAATTAAAATATTGCTCTCTTTTGAATTCAATAAGTTTTAACCAAATCCGTTGTTCCTATTTATTTATTCTATATATGTATAGTTATTATTTGTTTTCTGCTTTGAGTTTTGTCAGATAACATAATGGAAGATGATGTGCTCCTTCTTCACAGCCTTTTATTATAGAGCCTAAATCATCATTAAAATATCATTAATAATAATCATAAAGTTAGGTAGATATTATCTCCAGTGGTGAGAATGATTTGTTAAGTAATGTTATATTGTCGTAAACCAGTTTTTCCATCAATTTACCCCTGAGTATAATAGTTTAGATTATTTAAGGATAGGGTACCTAAATGTTATTTCACAAATGTATTGTTATTTACTTATTCTTTATTTATATTTATTGCTTATAAGTTTACGAATCTCTGTGCTGAGATACTTAAATGTCGCTTTATTATTTTGAAATAATTTACTATTTTTACTTCTAATTACTCCTAATTTTGTAGTGTTTAAAATTTTATACAAATTTTGCGAAGTAATACAAAATAATTAGTAGAAGAAATCATTGAATGTATTGTATTACATTTAATATTCATTCCATTGAAATATTCAGGAATTTGATGGAATAACTAGTTTCCAATCACCGCAAAAGCGCACAGTAGATCAGCATATTTATACACTAATTAATCCTTTTACACGTTCTATATAACTCTTTGCAAAAAAAAAGTGTATAAATATGCCTGATCATGGAACTAAACATTGTGTGCTTAATATTAAATATTCTAGATGCGCCCATAATCTTGTAATCTTTATCTAAAACATGTTGACAATGTGTAAAGCAAGTTATGCAACTGGTTATTCTTAGATGAAAAAAATACTTGTGTAGTGCTATATCCTTAAGGTTGTTACTATTTGCAAAATATCCATATTGTTTGTTGTATCGTCGAATCTCATTATGAATCTCAAATTGTGTGTGGTATACTTTTGAGTGAAGGACACTGTATGAGTGTGAACAAGTTTAAATCGTTCTGTATCTACTACAGGTTTTTGTTCACACTTCATGTGGATATATTTGAAATTTCTCATATGCATATACACGCCGTTCTTATACATATGTACACATATCCATACATAATATACAGACGTATTCACAAAACTGCTGATTGAAATAAAGTATCTGTCTGTTGTAAAGTATTGTTGAGTACAACAATTCTCCATTACTCAGTGAAACCCGACGACTAATATAAATACTTAGAATATTTTCTTATGATTTTTAAGTTTCATTTCTCAAACATTTAATTCTTACAAAATTGTATGTAATAATTTTGTTGAAAACTTCATTTATTATTTGGAGCAAGTCACCTAAACTTAGCTAAAGTACATTTAAAAAAAAGATAAGAAGAGACTGAAAAACCTCTGCATACATTTTATGTGTAGCTAATGAGATGACAACTAACTTACTAGTGGCTGGATTGGATTCCATGGAAAGAAAACGGCAAGAATACATAAAAGAACTTATCACAACTGAACAAGCATATATAGAAGACATGAGACTTGTTCACGAGGTATATAACAATTTTTATATAAAATAATTTCCTATGTGTTATATTTAAATTTATTTAAAAGTAAAAATTCTTTTATAGGTTTTCGAGAAACCTCTCATTGAAAGTTTAGTTTTAACCGTGGATGAAGTAGATAAAATATTTGTTAATTGGAGAGATATTATTGCGTGTAACGATAATTTCTTAAGGTAGTGTTTTATATAAATATAATTCAAAAAACATTTACAATACCGGTTAATTATTTAATAAATATTTTTCAGAACATTACGGATACGACGAGATAATAGTGAAGGAGGGATTGTAAGAATGATTGGAGACATTCTATGTGAAAATGTAAATTTCTTTTACTGTTTGTAATTAATTTTATATCATAGTTTAATATTCGTATATTTTAGATACCTAGAATGTCAGCATATATAAGATTCTGCAGTTGTCAAATATCCGCTGCTGTCTATCTTCAGAGATTGACTGAAACTATGCCAGAATTTGTCAAAGTTGCTCAAATTTGTCAGCAAGATCCACGTACAAAAGGAATGCCTTTGAGCTCTTTCCTTATAAAACCAATGCAAAGGATAACAAAGTATCCTCTTATTATTGGCAAAGTATCTATCATCTTTCTATTCTTGATTTCAGAAAAGTATAAACATCTTTACATCAATTTACCATTATTATTTTAGATTTTAGAGCACACACCAGTTGACCATCCTGATAGGCAATATCTCCAAGAAGCATTGGCTAAAGCAGAAGAATTTTGTACTCAGGTAATATTTTTAAAATATCAACTTTTCAGTTAAAAAAAGGGATTATTAACATTTTAATATTAATTTGATTTATTTTACTGTAGGTAAACGAAGGAGTTAGAGAGAAAGAAAATAGTGATAGATTAGAATGGTTGCAAACACATGTGGCATGTGATGGTCTTGAAGAACAACTTATCTTTAATTCTTTAACCAATTCTTTAGGTCCACGAAAACTTCTTCATTTTGGTATACTTCATAAGGTAGGTCAAATCTAAGAGACCACATTTCTTTCATGTAATAACAACTTTATAATGCCTTAATGCCTCTTAGGCAAAAAGTGGAAAAGAACTTGTTGGATTTCTCACAAACGACTTTTTACTGTTTGCTCAACCAGTACTCAGCAGGAAGTCTTTATCCAGTGGACAACAGTTTTCATTTGAGAGAAACGAACATCAAAAATTCAAGATGTATAGAAAGGTATCTTACAATAAATTACTGTAATAGCAGTATAACGGTACTAATGGAAATATTTATTTATTGCAGCCAATATTTTTAAACGAATTATCTTTTCTGGGTGATTCAGAAATGAATGGTAATATTAGTTTAGGTTCCTGTGAAGGTTCAGAAAATTCAACAAAAATATTGAGACTAAAAGACCAAAAAAAGCCAATAATATTATTAGCACCGTCTCCAAGTGAATGTTCACTATGGATCAGAAGAATTACAGAAGCAAGAAAGAAATTTATGGAGAACGAAAAAACACGTTTGCAAAGACAAAGATCAAGTAAGTCATACTTTCGTTATATCTAGCTATATATTATTATTAAGTTATAGTATACTCCGTGTTTATTTTTGTATCGTTATTGTAATAGTAACTTTCATAAGTATAATGCAACGTATAAGAATACAATAAATTTAACGTATAATAACGCATAATATGTGTGAGTAAACAGAGCAGGCGCAATTTGGAGCGTGTGGCAGAATTCTTGTTACAGTGCTTGAAGGTTTCAATTTAAAGACAATACCTGGTAAGCTAAACTTGTGTGTGCTTAAGTTGTTTGCCTTTTCGTGCATGTGCTTTGCTTGGTTGCTTGGTTGCTTGGTTGTTATTTTTTATTTTTCTGTAAAAGCGTACGATGAAAGGAAGCATAATAAGCTTCACTACGAAATAAAACCATCGAGGGTCATTCATATCGCAATTACACTCTCTAACTATACAATGCGATTTTACTAACAAAGATCTGGCATGATTGTAGTTCGCAGAAGACCACCCCAGGGTAGACTTCGATTAGTAATTGTGGAAGCTGAAGATTTAATTATGTTGAAAAAAGGTAAAATTTTCTGCTTGCATGGAAGTTCTACCTTGAGATTTGGTACATGGACAGACTTATAGATAAACACAAATAAAATGAAAATTACAAAGAATTGAAAATCATACATCCTATGTTTTAGACTTTTGTTTACTTTTTTAAATTTTTCTTTTCTATCTCTATTGCTTCTTCATTTCTTAAATATATAACGCATGTATGGGAGACCTTTTTTTGCAGTAGTAGATGATGTTAGTATCTAGCTATCTAGTAACATTAAACTTAATAATATTATTATCTTACATCTTAGCTGCAAAAACTATGCAACTGCAATTTACACTTGCAATTTATGCTTTATTAATAGTATGAGCACTATAATCTATTCTATATAAAATTAAATTTTTTAATGTTATAACAATTACAATAAGATATCAAACTTTATAGGAAAGTGCAATACGTTTTGTAAAGTGAGTATGGGCTCACAAGAAGAGAGAACAGGTGTCATATCAGGAACTGATTGCCCTTTATGGGATACATCAATGCAGTTTCAAGTAAAGGATTTACTTGAGGATACTTTATGTATCACGGTCTTCGATAAAGGCTATTATAGTCCAGATGGTAAAATTAATTCTATACTTCTCATATAAACATAATTAAAAGAATTTCAGAGTAATAAAATATTTTAAATATTATCACAGAATTCCTCGGCCGAGCAGAAATAAGAGTTGCTGACATAATGAGAGATAGTAGAGATTCGTGTGGGCCAATACAGAAACGTATTCAGTTACATGAAGTCGAAAAAGGCATCGTTGTGTTAAAGTTGGATTTACGACTCTTTGGTAATCGATAAAAGGATTACATTACTTATATTTAAAAGTAAATGACTATAACAAAACTAAAAATTGTTACTGCTGACTAGATTTTCCATATCATTAATTATAAGAAAACAAATTCTTGCCTTAATGTAATTGGTAATTGTAGTTTGGTAGTTATAAGTGATCAATAAGGGCACAAAACAATTAATATTTTATTGTATATTTATTTTATTGTATTTTAAGAAAGTTTATGATATATGCATTCTTTGCAATGCATCCTTTTCATCATATGGAATTGATATTCTGATATTAGTTTATAAGAAAGCGAGTACTTATATTACTTTCCATGTTGTATAAAGTTCATCCAATCATGTCAATTCTTAGTCTTCCTTAGAAATTAATAATTTATATTCGTTTGAAGCGCTACAGTATTATTGTTATTGTAAAATTGATAGTATATAGCCAGAGAGCATTTGTTTTTTGTATTAAACACATTGTACAAAGTATGAAGCATTTAGGAGGGCATTAATATAAATAAACGAAGTATGCAATAAATAATTTAGGAATAATTTATTATATTAATTGCTTACTATATAATTGCGATCATCAATGAGAAAGTAGAAAATAAGTAATGTAGTATACATTCTTCAGATTGACTCGTTAGATAGATTCAGACTGACTATGATAATGTATGAAGTAGATGTACAAAATATGGTTTCTACAATTTAACACAATAGAATTTTATAAAATTACTATATAGTCTATAAATAAAATAGATAAATTAATATAAATATAGTAATTTCTTAATAAAATAAATATTGTAGATGATTCCTTGTAGTCATTGTAATCAAGAGGATTACATGCAAAGCGGTGCAAATACATTTAATAAAATTTTGTTCTTTGCTACAAGATGATTTCTAACATGTTGCATTACATGAAGTAGTTAAGATTGTTACTAAACTGTTAGTATTTAACTCGGACTGTATCGCTTGCACCCCATTGCATCCAACCCTTCTCATCGAATTCAATGATCCAAAATTATCAAAGATCATGTGAATATTCAGACTTGTATAGTTTAACTCCCCATGAAGACAATGAATTGTCCCAGTCACCAGTGCACATAGTTTCGAGATCTTTAGTTCCCTTTTCAAAGCAAGTGTTCCAATCAGCATTACTCCAATAACCCAACTAAGATTGGTCCAAATCTTTCATTCTGGAGAAAGACAGCAATGCCAAGAGGAGCGTAATAGTAATTAACGAAATACTCGAAACGAAGCTTATTTTCGCTCAATTAATATTTCTACACGATAAACATATGCTTTCATCAAACTGTCGAATTGGCAGACTCTTGAAAATGCGTGCTCACTTCTGTTTCCAACTCGCTGGATTCTTTACGCTCTGACCGGTCTTCGTTCTGCGTAGGAAATTCGTAAATCGGTTTGAATCCACCGAAGAGCTGTGGTTTGAAGTTCTCAGCATCGAATTCAGTTTTTTCTGTCTGAGACTCTTCTGCATTCGAAGTAGTCTCGGAAGAATCGTCATCCGATTTTCTACTAATGGTAGGTTCAACCACGACAACGCTCCAACCGTTCTTTGAAGGTGTTTCTGCACTGATACTTGCTACAAACGGCGCCATGAAGTTCTGTGGAGACGGCGCAGAGCTGGAGGAACTAGAGGGTTGCTGTGAAGGCAACAGAATGGGCTTCTGATCACTATTTTCAGTTTTAGATTTGTCCTCATCACGCATATCTATATCTAAACGATGAGAAGCTTGAGCTGTTGGAGTATAAACATAAGCAATTGGCGTAGAAGATGGCAAGGACGGCAAACGATGAAGAGTAGCTGAGATAACCTCATTCTTCCTTGCTGGGAAAGGTACGAAATCCTGTAAGTATGGTATAACGTTCACGCTGGAATCTTTTTCGTCCTTCTCTTCTGTATTTTCTTGCATAGAATCTTCTTCTTGTCGCTGATCGCTGGGCACCAATAATGGCGTTTCTCTCATTCCATTGACAAGAATGGAAGGGTCAGGACGTTCCAGAGGATACGGAAAGTCTGAGGCAAGTGGCCGTCCATTAAAGACGTTATGAACGGAAGGTCTTGGCTCTTCATCCATTTCTTGATCCTCATTATCCTGAAGCAATGTTTCTGGAGGAAGGGGTCTATGTGGTCCTCTCGTTCCAACAACTACGCTCTCATCTTTCTCTCTAGAATCGTCAGGATGAATATTCACAGCAGTATTCACAGGATAGACTACGTAAACCGGTGGCTCAGCTATTGGTTCATGGCTGTCAAACTTTCTCCTATCTGCATTCTGCTCAGTTACTATTCTATCCGACTCGTCATTTGTATTTTCATCCATAGAGGACAAATTTGGTTCTGTAATATCCTCCGCGAATTCGCCATGTTGTTGGATCATCTGAAGAGTAGCTACGTGTGGCGGATCAGCAGTTCTTCGTTTAGGAAATAAGGGAGGTCTTGGCGGCACCTGAGGCGGCTCCTCCGAGTAACGTTCTGCCCGTTCTTCCTCTTCCAACCGCAATTTCTGATTGGGCACACGGTGCGCCAGTTTAACATCGTCCTCCCCTCTGGAGGTGGCTGGTATCGATGGAAGGCGAAACCTCTTGACCGTGGACTCCACGTCTCGAGGAGGCACTATGTTCTCAGCCTTCGCGGAAGCTGCGCCGGCAAGCCTAACGGCATGAATTGGAGGAGGAGGAGGGTTTAATCTCTGAAGATAAGATGGAGGTGGAGGTGGTAGAGGTCTTCTGGTTGGAGGATGAGACTGAACAGGCTGTCTCACTCTGGTAGGATAGCCTTGACCAGCTGGAATCGTTCCAATCGCCTCTGATCCACGGTGCCCATGAGACGTTTTAGCATTTGGACGGAATTGTGGTAGAATGTTTGGCAAAGTAGAATCGGGAGGATAAGGACGTCTTCTTATTCCCATAGGTTCTGAAGGAGGAGGTGGTGGTGGAAGGGGAGGAGACGGTGGTTGTTTCCCACGAGGTGGCAAAGGCAATCTTTGAGGTCTTGGATGATCCGGTCTTATCGTACCTCCGTGATGATAATGATAATAGAACTGTGGTGGCGACTTTGGTCGTTCAGCCGGCGGAGTCAGGTTCTCCGAAAGTTGTGGCAGGTGATCTTCATTTAAAACTGGAGGATCTACCCTTACAGGTTTCAACGTTGTGGAAGAAGGTGTTATTTCATGCACAGAGCCATCAGCTTCGTTTATAACAACGATGTGTTCCTCAACTGGTTGTTTAGGTTCATCTTTAGGAAACACCACGTAGTTAACGTCCTTGTCATCCTTCTTATCTTCTGGCTGTTCCATAAGCACTGTGCCTTTTACGAATGAATTCTGTGTTCTAGAAGGTTCTATCTCGTTTGCCAGCTTCTGAGTTCCAGTAGGATTAGGTTGTCTCCATGTTTGAGCAGCATAAGTAGGATTATTCTCCAGTACGGATACTGAAGGCAGGCCAATTGTTCCTCGGTAATCTGATTGTGGATCGTAATTGCTTTTGTCTGATGAAACACCATATAAAGGTCGGAAAGAAGCATCGATTCCAGTGGAACTGCCATAAGGATTCTCTCCAATTGCAGTGCCTAGTGAATAATATCCACCTTCGACGTTTTGTCTGTTACCAAGGACAAAGGATACTGTATCCTGATCAGGTGGTATCACTATATTGCTAGTGCTCTCTACCAGAATTCCTCCACCTAATCCAGTTGGTCTCTGATTAATAACTGCGTTTGGACGATATCCCTGGTTCATGATAATATTATCCGCAATACCATGTTTTCGATTATCTTTTTCAAACGTTGATGGCATTCTGTGTTCGTTGTCCAAGGGCATAGATGTTACTAGACGCGAAGGAAGAGCTTGGAACGGTAGCGAGTTACTGTGGAAGATACTTTCTTGAGACACTGGTGAAGAATATATTGCAGACGATGAGGGAACTGGCGTACTTGTTGTCGTAGTGGTTACGGGAGTGGTCTCTGGAGTTCCAACAGCTGTGGTTATATTATGAACAGTCGACGTTGTGCTAGGCACTGTACTAGCTTTTACAATTTCATTGGTCGTCTCTTTCATCGAGACATAATCCTTCGCATCTTCTCCATCTCCAATTTCATAATCCTCGTAACTATCTATATACTCTTCATGGTTTATAGGAGGCATCGTCTGAGGATCTCGATTGTGCTGCACTACATTATTTGGTCCTTGATGACCATTACTGTACACAGAGGATTGAAGCTTCTCTATTGGGAGAATATCATCGTAATCGTCCAGATGATCAGTAAATCGTTTGGGAGTGGAGGCAGGAGGCTTCCAGGTTGTTACAACAGGTGCTTTCGTCGAAGTGGAAACAGTAGTAGATGGTGGAGGACTAGATGTCGTAGTAGAAGTAGTAGTACTAGTCGTCGTCATCGTCGTCGTCGTCGTCGTCGAAGTTGTCGTGGGTCTAGAAGTCGTAGAAGTGGTGATAGCTCTAGATGTAGTCGACGGGATTGATTTAGGAGTCGTTCTCATTGTTGTAGTCGAAGTTGTCTTAGGCATATACGGTTTTCTGGTAGGATAATACATTACAGTTTCTCCATGATAAGGCTTGTGATTATAAGTACTATAACTATTTGATCCACTCTGAACTTTTGTATTCGCATAGGAACTTGATATCAATGGATATTTGTCCTTGCCATACTTGTCGGAAGAATAATGAACAGGAAGATTAAGAAAATCATGAAAATTAGGTGAATAAGGATTAATCTCGTTTGGACTAACATCATCGGTCTCTTTGTTGTTTTCCATCTTCTTTTTCGTTAAATAAGATTCGTTCTCCCTCGCTAAGTCCTTGTTGTTCACCTTTTCATCTTCGTTTACGTTTTCTTGATAACGAGTGCTGAAGTTGAGGGCTTTGACTGGCGGCGCCTTCTCGAAGTCAATTTTACCGGTGATAGGATCCTTCTCGAGCGAAAACGGTCTGCCACCGTTGAAGGCGAAAGGATACGGAAGATGATAACGCGGCGCTTCTTCGTCGTCCGACGTCGACAGCGCAGCGGTGCTCTCCTCTGCATCGAGATCCAGGTCAAGGTCACCCAGCTGCGCCGTCCTTGCCAAACTTGGAGAAGATTCCATCTCCTCCAGTAAGGACTTTGGCGGACTGTTGTCCATATGGCCTCCCATCAAATACTCCGACAAGGTGCCCGTCACGCAGGCCAATGTGACCATTAGTATCCATGGATCGAATCGCATTGTTCTTCGCATACCTGAAAACGTGTCACATTGGTAATAAAATAAAGGATTTTAGTTCTATGTGAAAATATTTTTTATACATTTTTATTAACTTTAATTATAGAATACGTGCGATAGTTAAAGGTTGGTCACGGCTTGCTTTTCTTATTTATATTTATTATTTACATATAGTATTTATTAATATAATACATGTATTTATATATTATGGCTCTACGATTCTTATTTATAGCAGTCTTATGGCTATTATTAATGAAAATATTATTATACTTGTAGAAAGTTAGAGTATCAAATTAGACTTTATATTCTATACATAGTATTTCTAAAGATCCAATTACGTAAATTGAAATTCTACATTTTCTTATACAAATTAGAGAAATGAATGTTGTAAGCGTTTAAAAACATGCTCGGTTTCTGTTTTTCTAGTACTTCATTATTATACATATTTATGAAACTTCAAATTATCCACGATGCTTGTTAGTTTTCTGAACTGTCAGTATGACGGATGGTAAAGTAAAAGGCCGGAAAACAGTTCCGTCCCTTGTGTCCTACATTTAATATATCTGAACACGGTAGTGAAACGTGCATGCGGGATACACGTACAGTTCATGATACGCCCACCGGATTTGTCGCGTCATACCATCACCGAAATTACTGTAAACGCGTCACCGATGTCTGCATCACCTTCGCCAAACAAGAACAATGCGAACAAATGCAAATTAATTAATTAACCGTTCAGTTGCATATACCTACATCTACAATCTTCAACTTAGAATTATTTCTTTTCCATTAGGTAATAAATTTTAATCCATTTAAAATCTCGAAATACGAATCATTTTCACAATTACCAGAAAGAAATTCAACTTTTCTTCTTGCACCTACGTGACGTATTTTTAATTAAATAATTCGATAATTCACTTCAGAGCGATTGATAATAATTTGTAATTTACAGTAATTGTCAAGGAAGGGTCCACGAGCCAGACCCGGAAATTTAGGACGATACTGCCAGAAATTATTTGCAAAATGAAAATCAAAGTCGTTTATCGTCGACAATACATTGAGATTCTGGCCAGTAATTAACGGATCCTCTGACCGTGAAGAAAATCATCAGCACAATAGAATGATAAACAGGAACAGGTTGCTACATCTTTCATCAAGCGGAATCGCGTTCCTACGCGTAACGGGTTCTCTCGTCCTCTCTCTCTTTTCCTCTTTCTCGTGCTCTTCCCGTAGCATTCCAGCAGCTTTTGTCGAGGTTGTGCCACAATCTCGATTGCTGTATTTGGCATTAGCATTTTGTTACTCGCACTTTCGAGCAAGCTTTCATTGTCACAGACGAAACGGAACTGGTGCCTCGAGGAACATCCGCCGACCCATCAGGGACATCTTTTTTGGAGAACATTTGTGACTAAATATTTTATAGTAGCATCAAATATTAATTATAATACGATGCATAAATATTTTTACTTTATCATCTGTTCTTGTATTTTTTACTTAATTATTTTTTTCTTAGTAGATTTATTAAACGACAAATTACTGATGAAAATTATGGTACTTCTTTGGAATGAACATAACATATCTTCTTTTCTCTACTTCAGTGACAATCTTCTATAGGAAACTTAAATTTGTAAGGAAATACTGAAAGTGATTAAAAATCACTTTTTATCATTTCCTAGACACTCCATATATTATTTTCACCAAATTGACCCAAACGTACTTCTATTTTTGTACCATCCCTGTTATAAATCTTCTCATGAACCACAAATTGATCAATCATAAAAAATTATAAATCTCCATTATAAAATTCCATTTTCTAAGGAATAAACTATAATTAAAACTTACAAACCCTTCGAGAAGCACCAGCATGAAAGAGATTAAATAATATTCTTTTATAATTAGAATTACTTTGTGGTGTTAATAAAGTAGAGCAGGAAGAGTCGGAAGCAAATGAACCGTCATCTTTATTAATGTGGGTGGATAAAAGCATGGAACTCAAATAGGTTTAACAATCTGTTCAGGATTTTAGGTGGTCCTCAGTTTGCAGTATAGACGGCACATCTGCTATTTTTTGGGAAATCGGATAATTGGCATCCTAAGCACACGATGGGTCTTCTCAACAGCAAAAGACGTGGCATAAACCTCGACACCCGATAAAACTCGACAATAGGCAAAGGACGATGGCATCAACTGGACGTTACGCTATGCACCCTTGATCATGTATGCTGATACCATGGACGTCCATGACAGCTAGGCAGTTACAGAATTGGACAGAAACAGACTTCCACATCATAGGAAATGTTGACTAAAACACATCTCCTAGACTGACAGAATATAAGCACCAGGCGCTTTAAGAGACAACAGATTCATCACGCATTCGCCTAAGTTTAAACTCCGTTATTTACAGTTCATGCTCTTTCGTTTATACTAAGAAGTTCAAATAAACCTACTAAACATAAGCTTAATAGACATCTTTAATCTACCTTCACCTTGAACGTTAATATCGTTCAAGGTTCGCGACCTCGACCGAACAGTTGCAACCTGATTGATCGCCACCTAGTTGATAGATCGCAACACAACCTGAAACAATCTATTGTTGCCTGTGAGATCATCGTCCAAGGTCTCTCGGTGGTCATAATATTCGTCTTTAGCTTGTTCGTGACCGTGACCGCCTCCTAACTCGGTGACTGGTACACGAAACAGAAACGTGTGTACTGTTCATCGGGATGACCCACTTTAACCGGCTTGTTTTTGGGGTTTCAGTCCTGAGAGTTGTTTCGGCTACATCAGGTTCGTGAATCATCAGCTTTTCCATGAGCAACGACACCGGAGGGAACCGTAATAATATTCATCGTTGCCATTCCTCCTCGACCTCTTTCTCCTTTATCGTACTTCTATCAATGGTTCATTGTGATCTCGATGAATGTGATTATTGACTTCGTTCAAGGGTCTCCGATCAATTATTTCAGTAAAGAATTTTTTGTTGACCCTTTTTCTGTTCACGGTATATTGCACGATTGTACACGTATTTGTATGAGCGGACTGCTGATATCTATGCAAATTCATATATATATAATTGTAAAGATGAAATTTAGATGTTGGTAACTGTTTTACTCATTAAATGTTATAGTAAGTACTATACTTTGGGTATTTTATATATTTTTGTATATTATATTATTGTATACACTCTCATAAATACATAAAAACCCAAAATCTATTCTTATCTTAACAATTAGAACTTTTATCATAATTGTATCATTATTTTTTTATTTAAGAATTTCTCCTTAAATTTAGCTTGTTTTCTAGATGCTTTATATGAACTTCTATGTTTTCACCTATTTATATAGACTCCTTAATTTTTATATATTTCTTGTAATCATCTTCTTTTGTTTTATGTATGTGAATATTATTATTGTTATCATAAGTTTTCGATTGAAAAGATGATAAAATCTTTGATAAAAAATTTGTTCTCAACTTTTCTTTTTCTTCTCGTATGATCTTGTTTGACACGGCTGTTAACACTATAACGGAGTCTTCAACAATACAGGATTTTCTTTATTACCTTTACTGTTTTTCTCTTCTTATCATTAATGAATCTTTCATTTTTTCTTTTATTAATTTAATCTTCATTTAATTTAATCTTACTTAATTATACCTTGATCATCAATTGAATCATACGTACGGAAGTTAACATTATAAATAGATCATCGTGTAGTCGAGGTTTTCTTCGTTTTTAAATGAATCGTTTGCAAACGCAATGCCAGTAACCGGTTTCAAACTCAATTTTTAACGCGTTTCAACGTGGTTCTTATCACGTGCATTTATGCTCCTCCATGGAACGTTTAATACAGCGTAAACTCGGCCTAATTATAACGGTATCATGATTACAGAATATATATATATATTCTAATTGTACGCTGGATACGTGAAATTTGTAACGAAATATTATAATACTCCGTTTTCATCTACTTAATTTAATAACTTAATTTAATTGTTTTTTTAATTTAATGAATAATCTGTAGAAAAACTTGTAGTTTCATTAAGCAAAATTAAATATTATTGTTCAACAATAATTGCATTATTACAATTTTTCATTACTTGATTGAACAATTTGTCTGTTACATTAAGCATTAATTAAATAAACATATTTTAAAAAAGAAACTAATTTTAAAATAAAAAGATAACAAAGGTAAAACAATAAAAAAATATTCAGCACAAAAAGTATTCTTTTTCTTTTTAAGCATAATTTCTATTAATGAATTTTTGTAGTTAAAAGGAAAGCAATACATTATAGAAAAAAATACCTGGATGCAATGATGAGATGAATGCGGATGCACCCCAGTGGTCTCAGAACGACCTTCAGTATTTTTAAGCACTTAAAACTCCATGTACTTCAATTCTAATTACCGTTGAACCTGTCACTCTCGGTCTTTTGGTCACAAGAAAAGCAATCGTAAAACGCGGACACGACGAAGATGAATAGAACGTGCGACGAAACCATGAAAACCTGCAGCCCTGGTAGAGGGTCACACGTCGACTGAGGTACCTCGGCAACCAGGTGATAGCAGGAAGACGGCTGAAGTAGTGGCGGTAAGGCGAAGAGGTGGAACTTCAGAGGAACGTGGACAAAATGTTGTACAAGAGCAAGACGAAAGTCCAGAGAAGGAAAAAAATAATCCCGGAAGATTCTCCTGTCGGAATGAAAGTATCACCAAATATAAATATCACTGAATTGAAGTGATTTTGATTTTCAGAAATATTTTGATATTTTATTAGATTACCCTTTTTTTAAATTCTGATGTATGATTCTTGTGTTTTTGTTGTTGTTTTGGTATTTGTTTATAAACTTCATGAAATTCTAATAATATTCTAATAATAATAATTTCTGAGTAGCTACTAAAATTAATTTTTTAAAGATGCACTATGATTTATTTTATATAAAATTATAATTCATTTTCTTAAAAATAATTTTATGTAGTTTATCACACCTAAATAACATATAGGTCAAAGATGCATCAATGTTGATGCTACATACGGAACAAAAAATCCGATTCTTGTTTTCATCAAAAAATGTAACACGCTCGGTAGAACAGGGACAAACTTTCTAAGGTTTTCTCAGTGTGTATCGATTGTAGAAAGATTCCTCAGTACGTGGTAGGTGTCGATAAAATGAGGAAGGAAGAGAAGAGGTGAGATGCTCCACCGTGTGTGTACGGCTATCGGGTGGTGGAGGCAAGAAAGAGAAGGAGTAGTTGAATCTGACTAATGGACGGCACAGAGTCGACGGAACGGTACGTGGAACAGTTAGACGACGACCCACATTACTGGGAGTTGCTCAGGGCCGGCCAACGTGCCAGTTTCTTCGACCTTACCCTCGGTTATTCCAAGCTAGATCTTCTAGGATCATAACAAAATCGTTTAATCATCAATTTAAATCCTTCCTCTACTTCCTTCTTCTCTAAAATGCCTATCGTTTATTCGAATGTAATTATCTTTCTACATCTTTCTTCATCCTCCTTTTTCAACTTAGAAACTTTCTTGCTTTTTACGCCGTTCGTCATTTGATCGCTAAAATTATTGATCTGCATTCTTCTTTTGAATTTTGGTAATTCATGTTGAATATTGAAATTGGAATTCGTATTTTTGGAGGAGTTACGGAAATATTTTGGAAGAATGAAAAAACTGTAACATGGAAAGTTTGAAGCATTAAAATAGTAAGAATGGTCGAACTATAATAAACGAATGTTTATTCAATTAAATATAAATTCGGTTTCGATTTATATAAAGTTAACAAATATGAAATACAATCCATTTATAAAACAGCTACAGAAAATTTGTACCCATGTATAACTATTTCCTTTTTCCCTTTTTTACAACAGATACTGCTGCTGGCAATGGAACTTTTAGAGTAATAAGTTTCTTGTTTTCTTTGTTAGGTAAAGCACCAACAATTCTAGCAAGGTCTGTCATTTTTTTTAGACCCATACGATGACTGAATATGGTTGCAAATAATTCCAAATCTAATGTAAAGTTGTTAATTATCAGTGCTAAGATCATACAATGTATTACTCCCTTATCTTTTACACTGGTTGGCCTCATTCTATAAAATATTAAAAATTAATTATTGAATTATTAAACATTTTTATTATGTGATTATTATATGTCTGTTGCACATACCTCCCATGTTTACTCTGAACACTGTACGTGTCTATTATATGCGAATTAATTTCTTGAGAAGCTGAACAAACTTCAATACCACGTTTTTTAGCATCCTTGATTGGCATATTTAACCAGGCTGCAACTGATTGAACATAAATCAGCAGCGCAGCCTTTTTAAGACTATCTGGGTCAGATTTCACATGATATAATGTCCGAGTGAAAAATTTTGAGTTTCTGAAAAAGCAATAAATGTATATATTAGTATACAATACAATAATAAAGATAGTAATTTTTCAAAATAAACATACTCTTGTTTATTATTAGAATTGCCATTTAAAATTTCTGTAACACTATCGTACAAAGATTCCAATTTACTTTTTGGTACAATATCAAAAATATTATATACATCATTTACATTAGTTGCATCTCTATTACACTCTGGTAAAGTGGTATTTGTAATATACTCATTATCTGTCAATTGTATTGACAAGTCCATTCTGTCAATTTCAACATCTGTAATGAGAATAAATTTTAACTCTATTCTTAGGAAAATTAGCACGAGATTATGCTTATATCATAAAACATTTGCAAAGACAATTCCTTACTAGATACAGTTTGTTCAAGTTGTTCTTTAACAGATTCTACATTCACTTTTAATCTTTCGTATTGCTCTGTCCTCCTTTTCACTTTCTTTGAACCAAACTGTTTGTTCAACTTAGCGATCTTTTCATCTTCTGCGACCTTATTATCTTCCACTACAGGTTTTTCCAAAACTGGAGTCACTTGCCAACGTTCAACCTGAACCAATCTTACCTTCCCTGTCCTTCTGTTATGAAGAACAAGCATACTACGCATCAAATCTTGGCTCGTGTCTGGTTTATAGCCTCTATAAACAATCTGTCCATTTGACATAGCCAGCATCGTCCTCTTCCTGTTTTGATCGTAAAATAATCCACACGACATTTTTTTGGCTTCCTCATCCTTGAGCTCTCCATTTTGAAAATTAACTATAAAACAATTATAAAGGTTTTTCTCAAAATGAATACATGTAATATATGAATTATAAATTGACAAATCGAACAAGTTGTTTATCACTTGTAATTTAGAACTAAATCAATGAAAACAAATGGCAATTACGATTATAAGAGTAGTATAATTTCACGATTCGATTATTTTTCGAAAAATAATTTACACACGAGTTGTTTCAAATATCGAAATACTTTTTAATGAATAAAAGTGCAATTACCAATGATTGGCTGAACTTTAGATGGTTCTATAATTACATCATCGATAATCGCCTTGAACGGTTCTTTCATTTTTATCAATCACTGTTTAACTTTAATTTTTATTTATGATTTTTAACCTCACATTTGTCTACATTAAATTTTGTAACACTAATAAAAACATTGAAGCGCCGCCGGAAGTTGGCTTCTTTTCATTTATCTCACAGGAAGTTCAACCATTTTGACTTAATTTCTAAGAGATCCATGGATCCAAATAAACTTATTTTAGAACACAACCATATCAGTCAAATTACAGAATCACTTTATCGAAATTCTATTTCTTTCATTATATTCTCAAAAATATGAATTTGCATAAAAATCTACAGTCTATTTATTACTATACATATAAAATCTAAAACAGATACAACAAAATCTTTTTTCGATTTTTCTAAACCGATAAGATGGTACACCTTATAGTTTGCTCTCTTTTATGATTAGCATCTCTTTTGTATTATATTCCTTGTCTATACTATTCATATGAACTTTCGAGAAGTACGATATATGTGAATGTTGTGTTAAATTTCTTAATGGTCTGTCTTTGATATTTTAGAGAAGAATCGACCTAATGGGTAACGAAGAAACTCCAACAGCAGTGAATAATGATGAAGTAAGAAATGTGGTTAATACATCAATACTGTACACGTAACATAAAAATTTTTAACATTTACAGATGCCAGTTCCAAAAATAAGGCATGATTGGTATCAAACAGAAAGTCATGTTATAGTTCCGATTCTTGCGAAAAGTGCACAAAATGTCAAAGTTGTTTACGAGAAGAATACGGTAAATATTTCATTTGTGAAAGTGTAAGATGTATATAATGTTTTTTCAACTAGTGCATTTTGCATTTTTGTCGATTATATTTACGTGAAAGTAATTATCGTTTGGTTGAATAACAGTTGTATATTTTATTCTTTGTTTGGTCTTAGTTGAGTGTGTCTGCCCAGTTACCATCAGGCAATGAATATAGCTTGGAGTTAGATTTAGCTCATGCAATAATACCAGATCAATGCACATACAAAGTTGATCCATCTAAAATAGAAATTAAACTGAAAAAACAAGATGGAATTACATGGTCTACTTTGGAAGGAAATCCTGTTGCACAAAATACAGTACAACCCATACCTCAAGGTAAACCAAAGATCCAAATATTATGTGTAAACAGAACCTGCTTTGAATTGTCATATTAAAATGACTTAACTTTTTTAAGAAATTTTACATGCTGGAAATCAACCACCAGAGAATTCTGGAACTACCAAAAAAACACGGGATTGGAATAAAGTAGAGAAAGAGATTGAGAAACAAGAAGCAGAAGAAAAGCCTATAGGAGAAGCTGCTCTCTATGCTTTATTCCAACAGATATATGGTAGTGGATCTGATGAAGTTAGACGTGCAATGAATAAATCTTTTGTGAGTATTTCTTTTCAAAAAGCGCTTGACAAATATGTTGTATTGATTTTAACACTGTAATATTTCTACATATATAGCAAGAGTCTGGTGGTACAGTGTTAAGCACAAATTGGTCAGAAGTGAGCAAAGGAAAAGTTGAAGTAAAGCTACCAGATGGTATGGAATGGAAATCCTGGAATACATAAAATAATTCAGATAATTAAAATTTAAATTGCTTAATATTTAACACATAACAATTTCATTTTATTTTTAATGAAATCATTTATTGCAGATAAAAATTAGTTAAACGATTGTCCATATAAAAATATCACATTGTATTTGCCCAGTTTATCAAATATATATGTGTATTTTTCTGAGAAAATTATAGCCTTGGTTTCTTATACAAAAAACAACGCAACTAAATAACATAATAACAAAATACTACAAAACATCATACAATATATCGAATTAAATGCATATATTAATGTATTTTTTATTTCATTATATAATTATATACATGTATTATACATTTATTTATAAAACATTGATAAACGAATAAATCTCTGTTACTAAAAAATTATTTCAAATAGTCATTACTATGAATTGAAAGGTAACCTTTAACCAATTACCGATCTCAGTATATATATGCCAACAATACATGCTCCAAATACAACACAAGCTCTTTGCAATTCTGTAATATTACTATTATCTAATTCTTCATTAACCATGACTATTTTTGGTTCGCTATTTTTTTCTATTGTTTTACGAATTGTATTTAAACTACTTTCTAATGATAGAAAACTATTTCTGAGCACATTTTCATTCTTTTCTTGTGCTTCAGATAAAATGTTTTGAATATTTGCTACCCTTATATTGTTATATATTATCGAAGCTACCAATGATATGACTGCTAATAGAGCAGATGCAACAATAGATAAGTATTTATGCTTTTGAGCATTCATTGTTTGACTATCATGATATTCTTTAATAGCTGTTGCTAATAATGTGAAATGTTCTTTTTCCTCTTTCTCTAACAAATTAAGCTCCGTCATAATCTTTGCTTGATCTTGAAGATTTTTGTTTTCCACTATTGTCAATTGTACATACTTTGGATCATCCCTCTTAATTTGAATAAGTTCTGAATATACTTCCTTTAATTTATCATTTATTAACATTGCTTCACGATTCAATTGTCTCCTCTCATCTTGACATTTGAACAACTTGTCTTGCGCAAAGATCACTTGTTGTTTGGCTATTTCAACCTTGTCCAAACCTGTTATTTGTTGATACCATTGCCACCATTTTACAACTTTCTTTGGTAATGGACTTGGTGCTAATTGTGGTCCATTTACATTTTGAATTATTGTTAAATCATTACTGATTTGCTGGAGTAAATAAGTTTAAATGATTTATATTTAAACATACGTACATTATAATGTTTTATACTTATTAATGAATAAATGAAATGCAATACCTTTGCAAGAACATCATACTTTGCAGCAACTGCACTTTGTATATTGTTCAACTTTTCTTGTGCCTTTCCAGTGACACTACTAATTCTTGTAGTTGCATTAAACAGTTGATGTTTATTTATTTCGTTGTTTAATACTTTGACGAACGATCGAAATTTTTCTGCCATAATATATTGTTTATATATTTGAATCATATAAAAATTTACAATATCAAAATACGTAGCTGTATTCCGGTATTATTGCATATTATTATGTTTATTTTAATTCCTATGTTTTTAATATTACAGAAGCGTAAATCATCCTTTGAGACAAATCATTATTAAGTAAAGTACCTTAGAAAAAAAATAATTATCATATTTTTATAAATATGAAGGTTTTAGCTACGTATGTAAAGCAAAATCACCTGAAATATACGAAGAAATCTTATACTAAATCTGTATGAAATATAATAATTGAAAAATTACAAAAGTTATTCATTATAATTTCATAATCTCATCTGTAATTTTTGTATAATCTCGAAAAATATTGAGAATTTTCCGATTACACGAACACGTCAAGCGCCTTAACTTAAGGCATATTTTCAAAGGTTAGTCGGAAGATGTACTTGAACTTGTTTGGAAAATTCTATTGATTATTATTATTATTAAGTAGAGCTGCAGCAATTTACTAGTTTTTTTATGACAATCTTATTCGTAGTTAAGTAAGAGATTAAAAAAAATTATATGACATATATGTGTATAAATAAGTTTTGTACATTTAATAATTAACCTAGAATTTTTTAATTTATGGACCAATTTTTACCAAAAGTTATGGACGAATTTTCATTTTCTTAAGTAGTTTAGATATTTGTAATTTACTTGTAAAAAACGCTACAATGAAAAGGAGCATACGACAAGTGTCTCGAGCAAGTAAAATAGTTATTTCTTCAAGTGATTCTGAGGGTGAACCTGCAGATGTTTCAAATGATGAAAATTATGTTCCCACGAAAGCACCTCAGAAAAAGAGGAAGACAATTACAAATAGTACCAAGAGTACCCTTTCATTAAGTAAAAATAGTAAACAAATAGCAACAAAACTTGGAAGAAGAAAAATAAAAACAGAACTTATAGATAACACAAATGAATCAGTAGATTTGAATAAAAAGACACAAAATAAAAATGCAAAGATGAAAAAAGAAGAAATACAAAATTCTGATGCAGAAAATGTTAAACAAATATTAAAAGATATATCTTTAAAATCTACAGAATTGAAAGAATGGACTGTTGAAGATTATGTTAGCGAAGTGAACAATATTGAAAAACATATAGTAGAAAATGTTATAAAGCTTTTTAATAATGACAATACAATCCCATTTATTGCAAGGTATAGAAGGGATATGACTGGTGGCATGGAGCCAGATAAGCTAAGAGCACTGAAAGAAAGTCTCGATCATGCTAAAGTTATCAAACAACGTGCTAATACTATATTGAAGTCTATTGATAAATTAGGACAGTGGTCTCCTGCTATGCATTCTGCTGTTGTATCTGCCAAATCTTTAGACGACTTAGAACATATATATTCTTTTTTTAAGCCAGCATCTAAGCGAACTTTAGCAGAAAGAGCAAAAGAGCTAGGTTTGGGATCTGTAAGTGATTTTGTGTTACAGGGTCAGGCACTACCTCCATTATCTTCTTTTATCGATTCCACTAAAGATGGATTAAAAACTGAGCAACAGATTATAGATGGAATTGTACATATTATAGCAGATATTATAAATAAGAATAAAACTGTATTTGATAAAGTCAAAGAGCTTCAAAGCAAATCTGCGATAAAAATCCAGATTACAGAATGTAAAACCAATAGTAAATCTGAAGATAGTAAAGAAAAAGATGCTCAGAGAAAGTATGAAACATATTATGACTTTAGTGCAAACACAAAATACATTAAACCTCATCAGATATTGGCTATTAATCGTGGGGAAGCGCAAAAGTTTCTTAATGTAAAAATGACCATTCCTGACTTTTTCGAAAATGGATTTAAAGCACACTGTTATAAACAATATAACGCAGCTGTCACAGCATCTAAATTACATTCTAAATTAATAAACGACAGTATTAACTATGCTTATACAAAGCTGATAAAACCCTTAGTAGTACGTAGAGTGAGAAGCGAAATGAAACAAAAAGCAGAGACAGCATCTATAGAAGTTTTCGTAACTAACGTTAAACAGTTGCTTCTTACTCCACCTGTACGAGGAAAGATCATACTTGCTATAGATCCAGGATTTTCGCACGGTTGTAAATTAGCGGTAATCTCCGAGCAGGGTGATGTACTTGAAACAGATGTAATTTATCCACACACAAAGGGAAAAAAATCTTATAATGAATCAGCCGATGTTTTGGTAGCTTTAGTGACAAAATATAAGGCTACAATTTTAGCATTGGGCAATGCTACAGCTTGTAGAGAAACTGAAATGTTTCTAAACAAGTTAATTAAGTCCAATGCATTCGGATCGATCGAGGTTTCATACACGATAGTTGACGAAGCCGGAGCATCGATTTACAGCTGTGGTCCCGAAGCAAAATCCGAGTTCCCGGACCTCGACACGAATTTAATCTCTGCTATTTCTATAGCGAGACGTCTACAAGATCCACTCGCTGAATTAGTAAAAGTAGAACCTAAACATTTAGGTGTGGGAATGTATCAGCATGATCTACCAGAGAAGCAATTGTTAGCGGCATTAAATGAGGTGAATATAAAATTCAATAGCTTTAAGATTCAAGATGAAGTAATTAATTGACAAATTCAATAACAACTATAAAAATGATTACAGGTTGTTTCAGAGGTTGTGAGCTTTGTGGGTGTGGATGTGAACACTGCATCTCAGTGTCTTTTAAGAAGAGTTGCAGGTTTGAATGCATCCAGGGCAAATAACATTATAGAATGGAGATCCGAATTTGGACCATTTAAAAATAGGCAACAATTACTAGATGTGAAAGGAATTGGGAACAAGGTGTTCGAACAATGTGCTGGCTTCATTAGGATATTGCCAGAGACTTCAATGAATGATAATTCTGAGAAACGCAAGCCTGCTAAGAAGTCTAAGCAGACATATAACTTATTAGATCAATCTTGGATCCATCCTGAATCGTACAAAATAGCTGAACGTTTCTTGAAATATTGTAATTGTAACTTGGAGAATTTCGGAACTACGGAGTTCATCGAAAAAGTAAAATCGTGTGCTGACGAAGGGCTCGCTGGTTTGGCGCAGAAGCTTGATACTAACGAGACGACTATGGAGGTGATAGTCAAAGGTTTATCTATGAAGAAGGACGAGGATATACGATTAAAGACTCGTACTCCTCTTTTTCGAAAGAGTTTGCTTAGTATTAATGATTTGAGCGCGGGGATATCAGTCACGGGTGCGATACGAAACATTACACATTTTGGAGCGTTTGTGGATATAGGAGCGGGTAGAGACGGGCTTATACCAACGAAATGGTTAAAGAATTCGGTTTCGATAGGTCAACGTGTAGAGGTGAAAGTACTTTCAGTAGATGTTGGCCGCGGAAGAATTAGCTTAGAATTAATTAACGTTTTATAATATTTTACTTATTATGAATATAAGAATAATTTCTAATTTTTTACACAAGAGTCTTTATTTTTCCCAAATGATGAAACGTGTCACCCAATGATCTTTTGTGGACTAGGCACAGACAATGAAATATATCCGGTGTACATCTGTAATTCACCCTTTTTTCTCTCATAAAGTAAAAACTGTTAAGAACTCTATGAATAAACATAAACGCGGAATACACGTGGAATAGCATTTGCATATTTCACGCACCACTTATTCCGGGTTAATGACGGATAATAAATTGTCCCTTAATTTTGGTAGATAGAACAGTCTGTGCTTTTATACAATACTTACCACTATGCTTCAATCTGATATTTTATTTATAATACTCTAAATAGGTAATGCGATTGATTTTAACGACCCAGGGAATCTTAACCCCTAACTAACCCCAATACTTCACGAAATATGTAGCTGGGATCGAGCTACAAATTTCGAATACAGAGAAGAAACAGAATCTATTCCGTGAGTTGAGAAGTGGCAGAGACGAATTCTGAACACGTCCCGAGGCGTCTCTCCCTAAGGAAGGCAGTTCGAGGTTGCGCGATGGTCAAATGTTACTCTGCATCGGATGCTGCAGCGAGAAGTCACAGACGCGCTCTCAGATGTGCAATCCTTTGATGTCAATTGGTTAAATTATTTTCGTTTCATTTTACGTCTATCTTTTCACTTGAGAAGATAGAAATTGATCACAAAGTTACGAAAAATCACAAAATTATCCAGAGAATTCTTTGTTATCTCATTTTATAATTTCATATTTATTTATCTATTCTACCACGTATAATCGATCGTACGATTAATTCTTCACGCTGGTCGTGGACGTATAATAGTTAAAACACAACACGAACATTCGCGCATACAACTTAACGAGACGCAATTTTACATTGTCTCGTGCCACATTCCTTACGTACCAGACGCAACACGCTAACACGATTATCCCCTTCGTTCGTCCCATTTCCTCACTTTTCCTATGCATGTTGCGTACCATCCATATACACGTTACTACTCGGCTACATATAATTTTCAGGTAATAACACCGCTCCAGACAAGTACGAGAAAATTTGAAATGAACGAAACCTAAAAATCTCTGATCCCGTCACACACACACAAAAAAGAAGAAGAAAAAAGAAAGAAAGAAGACAATGAAAATGCGCGTGAAATTAAAAGTAACTGCCATTGTCTAAATCATTGTAAAAATTCCAGCGAGTTTCTAACGGGTATCGTTACCGTGGATAAATGCAAATATTATCCACGATTTTTACAAGAATCTAGCCGCGTTAGTTCCAATTAAAACTAATCCCCTTATTCTTTGTCCAGGCGACGCGGGCTCCGTTCTTTTCTACTGCTCCTCGTTTCTCCGTGTCTCCCTTCCTCTTCTTTCTTTCTCGTAGACGATTTTTCGCCTGGAACATCCTGAGGCTCTAGTATCCAGTCAGCGATGGAATCTGAAACACTTGCAATATCGTTTAGGTGTGGCGAAAAATTCGAATCACTACGAACGTGATTCTAACTCTTGAAAGTTTCGATAAGTACCGCAAGTATTGATAAGCTCGAAAGTCTTGAAAGATTCGACAGATTTTGATAGCTTGGTAAGCTGTCAATATTTTAACAGGCATTTTTAATTTATGTGTTTTCGTTCAAGCGGTGCATCGAGCATAAAGCATTAATGAAAGTCCATAGCGTTTGATTTATCACAAACACGTTTACATTCACCGATATTCACGACAGTATTCATCGATGACAGGACTTTTTATGTTATTTCGTAACGATTGAGTCGATTAACCAACAAATTTCGAATAGCTGGAAACAGTATAAAATGAACAAAGTGCTGTACAACGATTAATCGTAATTAATGTAACATTTTACAAAAATGAAATATCGTTGCTCATAGGCAAAGCTAAAAAATATCGTGTGACAGTCTACGTGTTATAATTATTAGCTTTAATAATAATAATAAAGTTTGCCATTACTAATAATAAATAATACACAAGTAAACAAACGTGGAATATGTACGTGTCAAGAAATTACAATTAACCCAGCCTTTGTAGTTCAAGAAGACGTTTAACTCTTCAGCTGTGCGCTGGATTTTCATACTTTTCTCTACGAGATCGAGTACGAAATTTACATTTTGTACATGTTCATCGTGAGGATCTCGCGGTAATAACGTGGCTCGCCGAAATTAACAGAACACGCAGCGCGAGACTTCGGCGTGGCCCTCGGCTGCAGCATTAAACGTTTCACGATCATTTGATCTTGCCAACGATCCTTACGCTTCTTGGCGATACACCATCGTATCCAGATTGCGTTTCAGCGTTGATTCCGCCGCGATGACGCGTCTAGAGTCGCGGAAGGTTGCGAGCTTTTAATTTGTCGATAACACGGCGAGGCTCGAGAGAGAAAGCGGAGGCGTAAGAAAACACGGAACAGTTCGTCGGAACGAAGCGGGGATTCCCCTGTGTGTACGCAGAACAATGGCGAAAAAGCTAAAAAACCGTAGCGCGGATACACCTACAGTCGGAGACAAAAATAAATGACCAGATGGTGGGAAGAAGTATCAACGAAGTTTGGTCGAATTGGTTTCAGTGTACTTAATTTATTTGAAATTTGACATGTTCAACGCTATTACAAACTATGCTGTCGTATGAAACTTGTATTGTTCTGAGTCGAAAATGTTTGTGAGATGTCAACAAAGACTTTTGGCATCGATGACGCAGTTTAGCGATAACTATATTATCGGCTAGGGCCATCTATAGGCAAATTCCGGTTTCATAATTACAGACCTGATACGTTCGATCATCCCGTAAGTAACGTGGTTTTCTTCTAAGAGCTCAGTTTAGGACGTCGGAAGTCGTCGCTATCGGAGTTTTACAAAACTGAAGCGAGAAGTTTCAGAGGCTGGGCCGACGAATTACAAAAAGTACGAGAAAATTTGACAGGTAACTTTTTACTTTCGTCTGGTATGCGAAAACCAACGACTGTCTACTGAATTTACTTATGGAATGATCTGATAATTAATTGTTCGGTAATTGTCTTCTTCTGTCATATTCAGAGTTTCGTGATCGATTTGTTATCACGTAAAATGGGAATCGCCTCGATACGAAAACGAATTGCTCGCTACTATTGGGAAAAGACAGAAGGACAAGTAACCTTCGAACTTAGGATGACAAACGACAGCCGAAAACAGGAAAAGTTGGCGAAGAAAAAGACTAAATCAAACGGTAAATCTGCGTATATCGTCGGGAAGAATATGGTGCGGGCTTCTTTGCAAGAAGATTGGTTACAGTGTACGTACACGGTGTAATAGATGGGCATACGGAGACCGTATCGGCTAGGGAATGGAGGAACCTAATCATTCTCCATGTTATCGTTGTTAGTTTAGATTAGGGGTAATATCGTATGAGGGTCTTATCCAGCCCATTGGGTAAAATCGGAAGAAATTAGAGGTTTCGTTTTATCATTATCTCAATCAGTTAGCTGTAGCGACCTCTTTGAAAAGTGTGCAGCTAAAATGCACAGAGGACAAAGGAAACGGCTGTATACGGTTTTCTCGTAATAATTATTTATATTTTTCTATTTGTTCGTTTTATTTCGACTCGGCCTGCAAATATTCGAAAGATCTTAAAATTTACCGATATATCTCAGTTTTCACTGGGATTGCAATTTAAATAGCAAATTCTAGCTACTTTTTACGCGTGACGAGTATACTCGTGAGAAACAGCCAACTGGATAAGTAATAAAATACATCTTCAAAATTGTCTTTCTCTCGTTCTTTTCTCTTATTCATTACGAAAATATCCAAATAGAATTACAGTTCGCTTCGTGCAATTTCCCTTACCAATTACACCAAGTTACCAAAGTGTAATTTGACAAAGCTTATATAGCGATAAGTAAACGTAGCTGAAACGGTCGTATAGAATTCGTAAGGAGCTGCGTGTAAACCCGAAAGTCTCGCGAAGCTTTAATAAATACGTTCGCAATACTTTGCATAAATAAATTCGCAAAGTCGAGCGTACGGTTTAGTACAGGATTTTCCTCTACGCGAATTAACATTTAGCAAACGGTGGAAACGAATATATTTCCATTTTTGACACAGGCAAAGCAGCGTTCAGCGAAGCTTCGTTGGTAGCCGGTTGCCGCTAACTTGTCCACGATATTTTCGTTGCCGACTGTACGTACGCTTGGACGAGAAGACACGACAGAGCGTAGTCGTGGATAGAAGTAACGAGACGCGTAGCTAGCTGCGAGAACGTAACACGCTTTGGCGAACTAGGTTTTACTTCGTTATTGTATATTCGTGGACCTTGTTCCAAAGCTACGCTGCAACTTTCAGCGCGTAATCTGCCACGCTTTTGTGCCGCGGATTCTCCCAAAAGCTTATCCTGTTTTCGTCTTCTGTCCGCCGCCTTCGCAATTGCGAATAAATTTCGCACGAGTGCCATGTATCGGATGGATGGATAGCAAGTAGGTCGCGAGTATTCGGCGTCGACTTTACCAACGATCCTACTACTTAGTGACGGGTTCGAGATACGTTTCTCCGCATTTTGATTGTGTTTTTTAAGGGGGTGTCCTGAATTAGAATGTTCTAAAACAGCGTTTCTTTGTGATTTTTTTTTTTAGAAGGGAAAGAAAGAAATGAAGTTATTGAATTTTGAGGTATGGTTTTATATATGTTTAACGAATACAAAAAAAAATTTTTTAAAGTAAAAGAAGAAAAATTGTAACAGATTTCTGAGACTATTTCATGGGCGTCTTGTCGCTGCAGTCTTCAATCGGCGGGGAAGATCTACCTCGTAATTCTTGACTGAAACAAAGAACCAAAAAAGGATTAAATTATTATGTATTTTTCTTCTGGGTGAACTAAAAAAGTTCGTGGAAAAGTTTATTTAAATAATTGTTATAGCACCTTAAAGTTCATTTTTCTTTTTAACCCGCCAAAATGTTTAATTTCACATTTTTTTCTCCCGTTGTTTAGTTAAGGACACCCCGAGAATCAACGTGATAAACAGCGTTCGTCGTTTGCGTTGCTTTAATCGGTTTGGGTTTGCCGCAGAACTCGCGTGATCTTTTTACTTTAGAAGCTTGGCAATCATTTTTAACTTAGATATTTAGTTGGATACTTGGACGAAGAACGAGGATAATTTTGAACCGTTTTAAACGTTAACTTCCATAGAATTATTTCTGTATTAATTATTTCTCATTCTTAATAGCGTTCAGGACGCTTAATACGTTTCCAATTCTCGTTACTCGTGGTATGTCACTGTAATATAAAAACATGAAAGTGCAGCTTGTATTTGGCAAACGATGGTAGCCTTTGACACACGTATTACTCGGAGCAAACTAGATGGGAAAAGAAGACGAAAGTGCGAAGAAGCGGATGTAATTGCTATTTACTATTTAATATTTCACTGTCAGCGACACGGCGTAATTACTAAATATTTTACTGTAATCAAATAGTCGGCCATCGAAGAATTCAGAACAATTGATATTATTCTCTAATGAAATCTACCTCTGCGAGAAGTTTATTTTTCTTTTTAACCCGTCAAAATTTTTAATTTCACATTTTTTTCTGCCGTTGTTTAGTTCATCCAGAGGAAAAATATACAATAACTTAATCCTTTTTCGGTTTTTTGTTTCAGTCAAGAATTACGAGATGGATCTTCCCCGCCGATTGAATTTATTTTAAAACAAATTTGTTTGTATTCATTAAACCATATATAAAACCATACCTCAAAATTTAATAACTTCATTTCTTTCTTTCCCTTCTAAAAAAAATCACAAAGAAACGCTGTTTCAGAACATTCTAATTCAGGACACCCCCTTAACCCTTTGCAGTTCGTAGTGAGAAACGATACGTTGAGACAGGTGGATTGCACAGACGAATAATTAGAGACGACAGTGAGTAATAGAAATTTCAGAGATGTATTCTTCTTACGTTACTTAGACTGCTGGCTTAGCTAGTTCGATTATTGAACTGCACTACACGCAGCACGAGCAACGTGAAACGTGTTGCTTGATGGAAACGAATGTCGAGAGTAGAACGCGTTTACACGCAGTGGCGAAGCAAAGGAAGCACGTGGCACAGGGTAGCGAATAATGAAAACGGAGAAAGATTAGGCAGCGACGTAACAAGTAACATCGCAAAGTACCAAGGCAATTGCCGAAGACGCTCTACGAAGAAGCCTCAGTAATTTTGTTTTAAATACAGGCAGTCGCTCGAAAGAAATAAAAGATAAAATCGCGAGACCGAAATCTCGGCGCGTTAACGATACGACGTTGCGCGAACATTGCGAAACTCGAAGAATCGGAAATACGTGGCTCGATAAAGGTCGCGAGAGTCTGAAATCCGACCGACTAGATTGCGGCTAAGACTGGAATTTCAACGCGACAGATTTCACCTCTCTGCGAATATTCTATGGAAATAAGAAAGGTACAGGTAGAATGGAAGAGCGGTGCTTTTCTTTCGCGATTTTTAAAAAATACGTTCCTAAACGCGTTTTCTTTTGTCCATCTTCGTGGTTTCTTTCTTTGGAGCAAGAAATACCCGTGAGATGCTACTCTGCTCTTGACGTTGCGAGCGATCCATTACGTGTGGAAGAATCTCGTGCGTAGATTCTCTTTTGGGAAGAATTTATCGATTCTCGATGACGAACATAACGCGTGTAACGAAGAGACGATAGGAGGCGCATAAAAGGCACAGGAACAGGTGGTCCGTGACGTGCGGAATCGTCACGACGTAATTAATCATCGTCGTATCTCTCTAGGAATCTATCGCGCGATCTCTTTATCCCTTTCGTCTCCAATTTTTAGATCGTTTAAACGCCTGTATCGTGTCTGTGGCAAACAAAAGCCAGGAACCGAGCCTTCTGACCAGGCAACGGAATGATACCGGGTATTAAGAAGAACCGCGGAGCTTCGCCGAAGCGTAGGTGAAAAGAAAACAAGGGATACCGGGGTTTCGTGAGCTGCAGCAGGGGCCACAATGGCGTAACGACAAAATATAGGCTGATATTGCGAAGCGGTGAGCGTGTAGGTTGCAGCCCCCCGGGTGAAAAGTAGTTTCAGAGCGTCTAGTCTAACAATGGCGCGTATGAAAAGGGAAGAAAAAGCGGAACGCATGAAAAGCGTACCGGAAAATAAAGAGGAGATAGAGAGCGAAGGCAAAAGAGGCAGCCAGGCTGGTGAATTCAATGCCAAGGTTTCGAGCCTTCGGTTAAATCGATATTCGATATTTTCCGTTCACGAGCTGATACGGTCCGCGTTGCAGCAATATTATCGCGTTTCACGTGTCTCTTCCTTTTCCTCTATTTCATTTCTTCGCCTTCTTATTTAAATTGCTATTTAACGAGTCTGTACGACGATGATCGTTTAAACACGCGAGGAGTAACATTTCTACAGATTTATCGCGATCCTAGAAGACGGCGTTTTTAACAACGAAATTAACCCTTTTGTAACAAATCACATCGTTCTGATCCTTATACTCGTTACTTGTTTCTCTTCGTTCTTTCTTAATTATACAACTTAGGAGAACTGTGTCCTCGTGCAGCTATTCGGTAGAACAAAGTGTCGCGTTGTTTAAGCTTGTCTCCGTGGAATATGTCAACGTTCGTGTACCTTCAGAATTTATTCGTTTCTCGCTGAGTATTTATCCAGATCGACGTAATTTAACAGAAGCGTTAACTCCACGATTATACACGCGCACGGAATTCTACGAAGTTACGCGTGCACCCGCAAAAATTGACTTTCATTCCGCTACCCCCGTTTCATCCGCCTCTTTAAACATTTTCTTCTCTTGAGCTAAATATCCGTAAAAATCGTCAATCTAAATACAAATATCCTCTAACTTTTCTTACTATCTGCCAATGGAACGAGGAGCTTGCATCGCCAAGACCTTTCTACGAGTACACCTTTCGATCGTTCCTGCCAGCTACAAGAATGAAAAAGCTTCGCGCGGCATTCTTCTTCTTGCCTATCGAGCCGAAAATAAATAGCAAGTGGAATATCCTTACTTTATCGAGCGTTCGACGACACAGGGCCGGGCCGGTTACGCCGGTATCGAAAGCGCTGCCGAAGATTACAATAATTTTCCCGACCGATTCGAACGTTGGATACGTGTAGAGCAAAGGGGGTGGTCACGTAGCAACGATTTCCTGCTTATCGCGCGTGCCTCCTAGTTTTCTAGATCGTTTCACTTTTGGTCTGTAAGCGAGCTTTCTATTTTCCATCGAGAATACGCTCGACTGTGCGGTATTGTGTGTCGCATCGAATATACGTCGCGGCCTGTTCCGCCCACTGACGTCGTCCGATTTATCCGATTGCTCCGAGGAAATCAATCGCAACCCTCTCTCTTGCGAATGTCGCCACTCCTCTATATCCTGGTCATTTTCAAAGAATTCCAGACGAGCTTTTGAATCTTTTAACGACGAATGCACACTAGCAGATGCGAGTGTACTATTATTACGTTTTCAGCGACCGACTGATAGATAGATATTTTACGTTTCTACGTTCCAGTTTATGCGATTCGCTGTCTCGATTTATCGACTAATGGATTTTAGGTCTTGATGCGTTGATTAGGTTGAATGCGTTTGAACAATTTCAGGAGATCGATAAAGTAAGAAGTTACAGGTGTAGAGAGTGTGGCGGAATGTACAGGCGGCCGTAAGGCGATTACTTATGCAAAGATAAGAAGAAAACATAGAATGAAATTTCTCCGAGGAAATCGGATTTGAAAATTTATCAACTATACTTGAACATGACCGATTCCACACCGGACAAGAGTGAATAATCGGCAAGAGGTTGTTCAACGAGCGAGGATAAGTGGAAAATGTATTTTTGTTTGCTTGATTTACGAGAGAATTAAATTTGAAAATTTATCGTACTCTATCGTCTTGAAAACGAAGCCCTAAATTCCTTATTTTTCACTTGTTTTCACATGTACGATTATTTCCTGCCGATTGCTTACCCATACCTGGCTGATAATTATTCAACTTCAAGCTCGGTTTTTTCGGACGAAACAATCTTCTTGTACATCTCTTTCTTACTCTTTCATCGGGTTATTATCGTGCACACCTTATGCTCGTTCGTACGTGCATTATTCGGCCGCGCCCTGTACACGCTACGATTTCATTGGCGAACGAGGAGATTGATCGTGCAATTGCAGACAATATCGTCCCTTCTTATACGAAGCATCGAATACAGAGACAGTGTAATTCTTTCGCGTGCGCGATTCTTCATTTTCAATCTCTCGGATCGTCACGTATCGCGATGAATCTAAATTGTATACTTGTTCAACCTAACGGTATCGTAATACAGACACACACACACATATAGACGCACAGACAGTTTCCATTCACACTTAGAAACAGGTCGATAGAGATCACAGACCATAGAGAATAATTGCGAAGCAAAGGCGAAGAAAGATTCGCAAACATTCGGATACGGCGATTTAATACAGCAGTTGCGAGCTTTCGCAGGAAATGAATTGATATCCGTCAGCGGAATGGAATCCTCGCTGCCTATGGCGAGACATCATCCGTTCTACGTTCGAGGATCGTTACCAACGTAGGTAGCGGCAAGCCTGGTTTTCCCCTTCGACGTGAAAAGGGATGGTCGGAGGGTGTCGCGTCATCCGTGCTTCAGCGTTCGCGGTGCACCACGATAATTGGATCACCGAGCCTCCTATGAGTCCTCCTATGTAGCGACCAAAATTAAGTAACCTGCGGCGCACGATATAGTGGTATAATAGAGAGCGGTGTGGTATAAAAGACAGTTAGTTAGGTAATGGAACGCGGGACTGATCAGTTATTTTTGATACATTCGACGGGATTACAAAGATAAGCTAAAGATAGGCCGAAAATGTGGTACGTTCGAATAAGACTGTGGCAGCATTCGACGATGGAACTTTCTGATGGCTTCGCGACACAAAGCGCTATACCTCCAAAGCGTAAGGCTCACCATGCCTAATGTACCATCGATATCCCTACGGTTCTTTCGCCGAATATACGGAAAAATGCATACGCCGCAACAATTGCGGATATCTAACAAACGCCTGCGTAGTGGGAGAAAAGAATCCGTTTGGTTTTTAACAAAAGATTCATTCCGTTCCGAATTGCGGAGTGCGAAAGCTCTAGCGTAACAGCGAGGCAAACACATTCGAGAAGCGTGATCGTTGATCGTTGATCGTTGATCGTTGATCGTTGATCGTTGATCGTTGATCGTTGATCGTTGATCGTTGATCGTTGATCGTTGATCGTTGATCGTTGATCGTTGATCGTTGATCGTTGATCGTTGATCGTTGATCGTTGATCGTTGATCGTTGATCGTTGATCGTTGATCGTTGATCGTTGATCGTTGATCGTTGATCGTTGATCGTTGATCGTTGATCGTTGATCGTTGATCGTTGATCGTTGATCGTTGATCGTTGATCGTTGATCGTTGATCGTTGATCGTTGATTGTTGATTGTTGATTGTTGATTGTTGATTGTTGATTGTTGATTGTTGATTGTTGATTGTTGATTGTTGATTGTTGATTGTTGATTGTTGATTGTTGATTGTTGATTGTTGATTGTTGATTGTTGATTGTTGATTGTTGATTGTTGATTGTTGATTGTTGATTGTTGATTGTTAAATAAACCCTCTTTTGTTGAACATCAAGAGTATTTCTTTGGCACTTACATCCAACACCACCTCACTAGGTGATAATGACAAAACCCAATAATATCTATGGATTCCATCAGGGTGAAGAAGAGACGTGTCATTATCTTTGTCATTACCACCTAATGACAAAATCCGCAATCACTTGCCAAGCCAATAATATCTATGAATTCCATCAGGATGAAGAAGAAAGGCGAAGTCCATCTCGGTAGCTGATCGTACACACCTAGAAACAATGAAAAATGTCGATATAAATGTAAATGGGAAGAAGGACGTGCAAGAGAATGCCAGCACCGGAAATACGACTTTCCATCACGCCATGCCTTTCGGATCGAACTGATTACGACGTGTATTTCATCGATGGTTTCGAGGGGATCGTGGAGCTGTTGGATTTTTACAAACAACCGGGGAATTTGTATACTTCGATGCTATTGCTGTTGCGACGAACAAAAACAGTCTTAATGTTTAATGTAAAATTGGAAGAAAAAATCGTGTTGTATAATACTGGTCGATTTATCTACTTGGTGTATTCGTATACTTGAAACCTACTGTGCTTTCGACAAGCAAAAAGATTTTCACCGTTTAATACAAAATTGGAAGGAAGGATCGCGTAGTATGACACGCTGATCGAATCGTCAATTTATCCTATGACGCTCGAATTTCTATACTTCGATGCTGCTCTTGTATCAACGAACAAAAACACTTTCCAAGTTTAATACAAAATTACTAGGAGAAAACTCATGTATACCGAATAATAACAGTTCTGTCATACTACGTCCAAGCTCAAGATATTTCTTAACGTTACGAAAAATACGATTATGACCGGAAGAACGTAGCACGAGTTTGACGAACATAATAACGTCTTACTACCACGTCGAATCAAATCTGTAGCGGCACATGGCATTGCATTTCCATAAAACCAACGACGAGTCGCAATAGTCTTGGTATATTATACTACCATGAAAGTTAGCGTGTCGTACTCGGAATTATTATACCTTTGGCCATTACCGCGGCCAGGACCAAATTACCGAGCTGTTGAACGAAACGGCCTCCATATTTACAAACGACGAGGGGAGAATATTTCACCGGTTGATATAAATATTATATCTTGTTAGAAGGTCGTTGGTCGAGGGCCGCATCGGAAGGCCTTAAGCCGTCGAAATGGCAAGGCGGTAAAGAAAGCACGGGGCGGAAAAAGCTTCTTCGGTAGAAGAGGCGCTTTGTGCTGGCGAAAGGTTGCACGTCCGCTAAAGCCGCTCGGCCGACCGGTGGAAAGCAATTTGTACCACGCTTAAGTTCCACGTATTATTTACAGATCACTCGTATACGTATTATTCGACGGTGATATACGATTACGGTGTGACTCGAGGCGATAAAAATTGAATCTCAGTCGGTGAACCGTTCCAGAAGAACGGAACGAGGTTGTAAGAAATTCTGGCTGATTTATATTGTTCTATAATGTTCTATGTTATCGTAGATTTACGTTGTTTTGCAGCCACTTTAACGCTCATCTGCCGATATAGCAATGTCTCAGATTTTCTAGTATCTCGTGGTCATTGTTCCGTGTAACCTTGTCTATCAACAACGTTCGGACACAGACCTGTAACGTCGTTCCGAAGAATGTCTTATAAATTATTCTTCCACTATAGTTCTACGATTTCCCATAATGGTACTATGCCGTATGACGTGCAATTACAACCCTGAGCGTGCAACCAGTGGAAGCGCTTGTACCAGATTTTGTAATTTGTAACTTATTTCGTTATTACTATTTGAAATAAAAATTCGAAAGCTGTTTTATATTTATATAAAGCTCCAAAGTGCGAGAAATGTATTTTTAAACTCTGTATTACGAAGAGGAATAGAGATAAACTGTACGCGATACAATCAAATGAATTCGGGATTATGTATTAGGCGTACGAACGAACAATTCCAATTTTACAGGGAAATTCAACGTTTTTTACAAAAACAAATACCGCTCGTTCTTCGTTCCAAGTATTTCTTCTTGCTTTTTGTAAGAGAATCACGGAAGAATATCGCGTGTCTTTACAATTAGACAAGATCCGATCGTCAGGCTACCGATTAAGAAGGACGTTCTGTGAAATTGCTGCGCGATAACGCTAAGCCTCGAACTGCTGCTACTACAGAGTACATCATAACGAGTTTTGCGACAGCCAGCTGATTCACTGGATATTACTCCTTCCGATTACTACCTGTTTCGATCGATGCAACACGCCTTATCCGATGAACCCTCTTCCAATTAGCGGGCAAGATACTCGACGATCGGATCTTGTCTAAAGACTACACGCGGTCTAGACGGTACAGTGGTAGCTTTTTTCGTGATAAAATTCGTCGTTGATTCGACGATGGATGGCTTAAAGTTATAATAGAGAGCAACAGCGAATATTTCCATCGAACAACCTGCCGCGTTATTCTTTAATCAGCTTCACTGAAAAATTTCAATTATTCGTTTCTACACCTAATATTTCGCTATTTATTGGCAACTAAGTGATTGCGGGCTTTGTCAATACCATCTAATGACAAAATCCGTGATCACTTAGTTGCCAACCCAATACATACTCGTCCCTCCGTATTGGCTAATTATACGAATATTTTGTACGTAAATATTTAAATAATTTTAAATAATTTTAATTTTAATAAATTTCATCATTTTCTATGTAAATATTCAGATTTATTTCGATTAATTTATTCCCCTCTTGCACCACTTTTCAATGATCGCCGCGTCTACTATTCTACTTACGAAGGAAGGAAATGATATTCTGCGACTACTACCTCGAAGACTCTCCGATTGAATCAATTTCCTTCCTCTATTTTCATCTTCTCTATATTCATCGGTTACATCGTGCGCCACTTTCCTTCCACTTTTTCCTCATCGAGAAAATAAACTGTGTTCCCCGATTACCAGTTTCGACATTCCTCCTTCGAAGTCCGATTTACCCATCTAATTGTTCCGCTTCACCTTTTCCCGCATTCACCGGATCCAATTGCCTCCGTCGTCGTCGTCGTTGTTGTCTCCGAGATTCGTCCGATCGATCGACGTCCCGAATGCAGGTACCGATCGAATATGCATCAGATCCTGCGGGATTCACCCAGAATCTTTTTACGCGGTTGCCAAACCATGGTACACGTTCTAAGAACGAATTGCACGGAAGTAGAACGATTTAATGAATACAACTGGCGTTTCTTCTTGCCTGCTGGCTTAAGTTATTATTCTCTCTGCGGATTTACATTCTCCTCCTCCCCTCGTGTCCCTGGCAATTTCGTTATACGAAGAGAAAAAGGGTTGAACGCTTAATCGTAACCTCGGTCGACGTCAAAAGACGGCGTAAAGACGACTGTTGAAAGGGCTGGTTCGCGGTATTTGTTGAAACTTCAATGTTTTCAATTTGCGTAAAGGAGAGAAGCGGAATTTTCTAGAGTAGAATAAATGAAATTCTTTCAGAGTGAGACGAATTAAAGGTTTAAGTGATATACCTAATTTCATTAAGTGGAGGGGAAATGGGTAGGGTCTTTTAGTCGGCAACTTTTTCTCTTCCAAATCCAACGTAAATGGAGAATTTACGTTCCTCTCATATCTCTGCGACTTCGTTGTACGAAGGAAAAGAAAGTCGAACGTTTAAAGCTTACTCGACGTCGAAAGATGACGCAACGAACGTTTCAAGAGGATTTGACGCTGGTATTCGTTAAAATTTCATAAAGCAAGTTCTTTCGCAGCGGGATGGACGAGAGGCTCGGCTTTATTCAACCATCGTTTAATTCCTTTAATTTACTTATTAATAAACTTCTACGCGATAAAAGGGAGTTAAGCGTCGGGTCTATGAGACACGAGTCGCTGCTAGACAATGCAATAAACACCTGAACATATACAGGGTGTACTAAAGCTACGCTCGGGTCAGCTAAGGCTTCGTACAGTTTCTTTCCGAGATCGCTGGTCGAGTTGACTTCGTTGCACGAAGCGTCGCCTAACTCACAACCGATACAGCGTTTACGTGGGCAAATCTGAAGAGGAAGGACGGACGGTAGAATAAGAAGAAAGAACCGGAGAATGGTGCGTGTGGAAGGCTTTGATAAGGCTAAGGAGCTGTGGACAGTCGATAAATCCATTTAAGATTTTAAATAGAAGAATAGTCTCGGCAGTCAATCGCCCGGCAGCAAGTGGATAGAATTTATAATACGATTTCACAAAGCGAAGGAAAAGAAGCGAAACCTTTTCTCTTTTGTCGAATAAAAGCGTCTCTTTTATAAATAAAAACAATTGATCCATCGAAGATATTCTTCGCCGAGCCGATCGTCGTACAACGTAACAAATTCGAAAGTTGCCAAATGTAGCTATTTCGGTGACTGCAAGCTCACGAGAGACTTCTGCCACGGTCGAGGGGATGCAAGGGTGGCCGACACTCTGAAGTAGAGATGCCGTGCTTTCCTACATATTCATGCCAGCCGTTTCCAATAGAATATCTACGCGCAATGCATAATATTCGTAGCGACGTATGAACATTGGACGCGAACCAACATCGACTGTTGTATCTTGTTCTCTTTCCACCCCTTCTGCTCTCTCAAATATGTACGACAGAAACCAAGCCGCTTTACCTTTCGGCCCTAGCCCGTTTTGTTAGCCTCTGCGATGTCCCTCGATGTTACACGCCAGCCCTGCTGAAATATTAAATCCCCTTTCCGCTTCGTCATCTTCGAAATCGTCGTTCCGCCGAACGATTGTTAACGCTATATTACGGGTTGGTTTAATCACAGTTCGACGGATACGAAGTTATCGTTGGTTTTGTTCGACCATTCCAACCATTGTACACGTATCGTATGGTTCGTTCCGATTAAACGGCCGAACGCTCGGCGATGTTAGACAGAAAGTTGAGAAATATTTAGCGAAAGGAATATTTCATTTCACCGTTCGAGCGGTCGCTCTGCGTCTTCACGACGAACGCGACCAAACATTCGCGAAGAGTAGACCGAACGTTCAAAGAATCGAACAAGGAGCATTTTTAGTGTATTTTTCTGAACATTGTCGGAGCTCTGTTGCGACATTCTTGGAGAATTTTTTATACCACTGTTTGTAGAGTATCCGATGTTCGATTTCCGATTGATTGTTCGTTTACACCTTCGTTTAACTAACTTTTAGTGAAAAATGGAGGAAGCGATCATCGTCATGGTAATATCAATCCGCTAAGGGCTAAGGGCGTTGCCATAACGCGCAACATTTCGTTCGCAATTTTCGATCATTTCGCGTTATCACCGGCAGTCTGTTTGAAAAGGAAAAATATTCCTTCCTTGGTAAATTTTACGATTGCATAAAATTTAAAGGGATAACGACAAGAAACGGCAAGATAGCCGAGGTAGAAATTTCACGCGAGCTGGAAACGAAACGCGCCCCGTTAAAAACTCTTGCGCAACGGGTGCAGCCGACTGCACTGCCGGCATTTTTAATTGAAAAAATTAATAACAGCCGGGGGCGGTACGGAGACCGTGGCCTCGACACGGAAGTCTCGCCCTTCGCGTTGCAAAATTTCGCTTCTTGGGAATGGAAGCGCGTTTAACGAGACAGCAAACTGTCATTAATCAAAATTACGATTTTTTGCGACCATGAAACTTTTCTCGCCAACGGCAAATACGGAGCGAACCTCGCTGGTGGATGCGGAAAGAGTCCTAGAACGAGTGCTACAAAAAGGTCTTAGAGTCCGTAAAATACGCGAAAAGTATTTATGTTTTTATTATCTATATTTTTCTCTTATCTTTATCTTTTGCATGTTATTCGCCCAGACCCTCCATGTATATAAATGAAATTTACTATATTTCTATTTTATCATACTCCATGGTACGTGGAATATCCGAGTGGAAGCGGAACATTGTGATCCCGCAGGAAAAGCGATAAAGATTGTTATTACAACAACGATTACTTCTCCTAAAACTATTGTAGTATCGTGGACGAAGGACCTGGGAGCTGTCGTGCGAATTATAAAGAAGCGGTTGCTATGGGACATAAACGAATTAACAACAGTATCCGTTGAGAAGCCAAAGAGCGTGGATTGTGTTGTCAAGATAGTGTTGTTAGCGTTGTTGAGAGAGAGAGTTGAATCTGTGTTGTTAATTAATTATCTAGTTGTCTTAATTGTAATACGTTGTTTTGTTTGGTTCATGTTGAATAACCATTGTTTTCTGTTTAACTAACATCTGTTTAATTCATTTATTATTAATAAACTAATTAGAATAGTTTACGATACTACACTATTTATCAATTGCATCGCATTCTCGTGTAAAGTAGCACTGATAAGACGGATATCGGAACGTTCTCGTCATTTTTCAATGTATGCCGGGCAAATTCTCTGTTCGACATCGTCGATGGCCCTCCGCAGGATCATCGAGTTCCACGGGCCATTATACCCGTCGCGATTGACAAAGTTAGCCGCGAGGTTGAAATACGGCGGAAAAATTAATGTTCCATGGCGACTCCATCGGCGGTGTCTTGCAAGGTATGCCGCGAGCGTGCGAGGGCCTACGTAAGGGTTGGCTGACGACTGGTGTCGAGTATAAGAGTCTCTTTGCACCCCGTCGATCAATATTCCGTGCAGTGGCGTAGCACGGGAAACTATTTCTTTTTCCCTTCTAACTACTTGCAGACTTCCGAGTCAATGTGACTGGACCGGCGAGCAAACGAACCTCGTGTAACCGGATATATAACCAGTACGCGTTCCTGTAGTCCAGGAAGTTTGTGCACGTGGAGGACCGTGTGCACCGAGAAACACGAGTTATTAGATCCGCGTTTCATCGTACATTGCATATCGCGTCTTCCTCTTATTCGCATCCATCATTCGATCTATTACGCGCAGTTATTCAATTTCTCTTTCATCACAGATTGCGTTTCATCGGGTTCCGTATTTTATTTCCTTCCAGCCTCTATATCTGCTCTTCTTAACCCATTGCGAAGGATCGAGCGATCGTTTGTCGTAATATTGGGAATAAAAATTACACTTAGATGGTGAATCTGAAGATGCAGAATAGACGCGTATAATACGATGAATATAGAACATTCACAGCGCTCGTTATAACGTTCAACAAAATGAAACAGTTCAGTGCACAGGTTTTTCGCACCATACGTTCGTAGAACCGCGGGTTCGCGTAAATATCCGCCGTCTAATTCTACCAGGTATGTAAATATGAAACCGGAATTTTTGTATAGAAAATACACGTTTATTGTATGAAAATGATTAACAATATTTTATTCGAAGTATTGCCCATCGCTAGCTATACATTTTTCTCACCTGTCTGGCAATTGGTGGATGCCACGCCAAAAAAACTGTCGCTCTTTTGAGGCAAACCAGTCATCGAGCCATTTTCGTACATTTTCGTCAGAAGTGAAGTGCTGGTTAGAAAGTGCGTGTCCCATCGATGCGAATAAATAGTAATCGGACGGAGCCAAGTCTGGTGAGTAAGCCGCGTGCGAAAGTATTTCCCAACTGAACGCTTCGATCGTTTCCTTGACCGGTTTTGCTGTATGCGATGATGCATTATCGTGAAGCAAAATTACTTTGTGTTGCCTTTTTTGATATTCTGGTCGTTTTTCACGCAAAGCTTGATTCAAATCGATCATTTGTTGTCGATAGTGCTCGGTATTAACGGTTTCGCCAGGTTTTAACAGCTCGGTGGTCTTTTTCGGTGGTCTTCCACGTTCTTCGTTCCTCGCGTCAAAATTGCCACTTCTGAATTTTTTAAACCACTCAGAGCACTGTGATTTACCAAGAGCATGCTCACCGTAAGCTTCGACAAGCATTCGATGCGATTCTGCAGCAGTTTTCTTCAAATGGTAACAGAAAATCAATGCTGTCCGCAAATCGTAGTTTCCAGGCACAAAATTTGACATGTTCAACGCTATTACAAACTATGCTGTTGTATGAAACTTGTATTGTTCTGACTCGAAAATGTTCGTGAGATGTCAACAAAGACTTTTGGCATCGATGACGCAGTTTAGTGATAACTACATTATCAGCTAGGGCCATTTATAGGCAAATTCCGGTTTCATATTTACATACTTGGTACCGAGAGATTCGCCCATTGATAAATGTCAGCAAAACCGCGGCGAAAACGAGTCGAATTCAAACGAAACACCGCCTGCCCTCTCTTCCATAAAAGTTGCGCTAGCCAAAGCCGGAGATTTCAATATCTCGATCGCGAGATACGATCATCCGGTAAATCCTTCGATCGAAAGTTCACCGTTCTATTTTCTGGCGGATCGTGGCGTTTCTTTACGCGGCGAATATTCGCCAGAATTAACGCGTATGTGCGGCATTTTGCGCGCCAGCAGATCGAACGGTCGCGATATTTAATTGTAGTCGTCGTGGCGCGCATCGGCGACAGGCGAATTCCCTCGCAGCGTTGCAATTAATTTTCTCGATCAACGCTCTGCACACGAACCGAACGTGTCTAGCTTGACGAGGAATTTCCGTCACGCTCGTCCAATGCAATCGACGGCGTCACAGACGAAAAGAAACCCGTGTATTTCGTAGTGTAACGTGTTTATCGGTGTTTAGGGCTGGCGATATATCGTTGCGATAATCAAAAGATAAGCGATCCATTGGGTTTCAATTTTGGCACAATTTTCGGTCGCGATCGTTAATCGCGAGCAACGGAATCGGGACAAACCCGATACAACGTGATATTACACGCAGTGGCTGGCGAAATTGTTCAAACATTCGGAGCGAGAAATTTTTACGAATGTACCGTTACGCGCATTACGTGCGGAACATATTGAAATTTCGTGGCTGGAAAACAGGGAAATTTGAAACCAACTGGAGAACGTACAGAGAACGTGAGTCTCCTGACACGATCATTTAAAACAACTCGTATGTTATTCGTTGTAGGAAAAAACGTTTCAAACGAGAGTTGCACGGTGTCTAGGCAGATATACAGTGTTCTAATCTGTTTTTCTTATTATCTTGCTTTTTTACCGAGATATCAGAGTCACCTTTGGTTTTTTAAATGGCATGTCTAATATGTTTTTTCAAACTCGGATTAAGAAGAAAATGTTGACTGTTTTGAATTACAGTAGCGACAGTGGCATCGAACAAAATTTACTTTTATTTTCTCAGATCTCTCTATCGTTATTTTTCTCATCAAGATATTTGAAACGAATATGCATGAATAAGAATTTTAAAATAAAATTGTAAAACCAGCCCATTTGACTGGTGTGATAGTTCTAGTGTTAACCATATAATATACTGTATAACTTCAATATACGTTCCCGAAATCATCAAGAATTTCACCAACATAATCACGACAATTGCGTGTGATTACAGTGCCAATGAAACTTCAACATCCAATATATGCAAAACAAAAAAAAACATATGGGCAAGCTACATACCAATACTTTCGCGAGCAACCATACGCGCGATATCCTGCTTCCAATACACATTTCCATCAAACGTATTTCAATTTCTACTAAACCAGCCACGTGATTCGTATTTGCAGCATTCCCAACCGGAGGTCTTCCAGCATCGAGCGTGTCGTCTACTAAATAATACGAGACAGTAAACGAGGGCTACCTACGTTGCGGTCATTGAAATAAACTAGTTTATCTTGTTGACCGGCCGACGAGTTCGATTCCCTTGTCTATGGCCTCCGTTGGAAGAGCGAAAGAGAAAGAAATAGGATCGACGGTAGAGAGAAGAAATGGAAGCGACAGAGCTGCAGAGTTTCCTCGAGTGACGGACCTCGAGGTAATGCAATAACGACTTTATTAGGGTTATCGACGTACGCACGTGCCTCAACCCTCTGACATTTTAACTCTTGGCATGCTCGTTATGCAAACCCCTGCGGACCTAACGACCAGTCGTCGTCTCCTCCTGTCTAGCCGTAGCAGAAGAGCCCGCTAATTGCTAATTACCTTACAGTTTTAATCGATCACCGCGACTACGCATTGTGGTCACGATACGGTTGCTAGTACCCGTTGCTCGATTCAATTTCGTTCGCTTCTTATGCGAGCGAGGGTCGTCAGCGAAATTCATTAACTTCGTAAGGTACAGGTAACGGGATAAGTGGATTTGGTTTTCGATTAAACGATAATCATATGCTCCGAAATGAATATTTCGTGTTATAAATATTAACGTTACAAGAGAATTTGTGCAATTTATTTTTTGGGGAATTTTAGAGTCAGAGTTTAGCTTTAGAGTTTGATATTAACAAAAAGCAAAATGTTGGTCTAATTTAATATTAACCTTGGGAAAACGAAATAATTCTCAATGAGAATTGATTGTAATCTACTTAAAAAAAAATATTCCTAACTGTCACTCTGTTGGATTCACACAATAAACTCTGCCAGTATATCTAAAGTCTGAATTGTTCCTTACCTTGCTCGTGAGACGTTTAAACTTACGCGAAATCATTCGAACGACGCGAGAAAACTACCAGCGATTTTCTTCATTTCACCACTGCCCCTGTCTCCGACGTGACAACGCAAACTCGCGACTGGCCCCGAAAATTAACATCGCGCGTAAAAACTACCGCGCCAATTGCGTTATAATTTAGCGCGTAGATGGACCAGCGTCTTTGAACTCTTTCGAAATACAAAATCCCGCAAATCGCCAGTTCCGTTCTCCTCCTGCGACGATAAGCAATTTCCACGTATCGCGCGTTCTTCGTACCTGTGCTCTTTCATTAACGAGAGTAATTCGAGTCGCTCGAGTGCCGCTTACCGTTCTTGGTATCGCGCGATAAATTAGCCGGATAAACACAGTGAAATCCGGCCAGTGGCAATTTGGATACGTGCAATAAGTTGGCAAGTGTGGGGCGCGCGCCTGTACGTACGTAAATTCAAGGGCCCAGAAGCCACGGAACGCGTTTATGGCGCGACGTGTCGGCCCACGGAATAGTTTCGATGGCCGTATCTCGTTAAACTAATTCAAATTGCGCTGCTCCGCCCTGTAAATGACGCAACGAGTGCGCGCCACTGGATTTTTGCCACGGCAAATCGTCAAGCCGAACTACCAGCTCGCGTAGAATCGCGGTCGTCATACCGAATTTACGTTTATACGACGTTTCGCTATTGTTGAATCGTGCGAGAGTTGGCGCTGGCGATCGAATAATCAATTATGCGAGCGAATAATTAACGAGAAAATTGGCAATTGAATTTTGAAAATGGCTGGAATTTTGTCGCTTCGAGGTTTCCGCGTCAGTAACCGCGAATCCCTGAAATCTGGCTACTTTGAACGTTGACGTTCACTGTTTTACAGTTTCGAGTGGTTTAGATTCGAACGGTCGAGGTGTAATATTTTGAAATTTTTCACATTTAGAAACGAAATGCTTCGGTGTTGAATATTCGACGAACTGGAATATACGTCAGATGCTGTTGTTTGAAACGTTGGTATTTTAAATTTGCATATTTGAAGTTTGTTTTCTGAATCTAAATATTCCAAGTTTTAGCGCTTCGAATGGATGGAAATTTGTCAGGTGGCAACGAGATTTAATTCATTCGATTTCGATCAACGTTTTTGAACTTTTCTTTTGCTTTCACCGTACGCGATAACTTGCAAAAAGTTGCTTCTTTTCGTATGTTATAGTTGACCTATAAAATTTACCTTTCTTGAGAAGCGGTCAAATAAAACGTTACGTTGGAATGAAATATTCCAATTTATAGTTGCAATATCCCCTATCTCTATTAATTGCAAGGCACCGCTTTTAATTTAATTGGAAAACAAAGAAAGCCATTATTAACGTTCGATTAAAACGAAACGAAACAGCCACGTGAAAGTTAACGTGAATTTTCGCCGGGTCGGGCAGATTGCAGGTACCGAGCCATAAAGCCAAGCCCGCATATTGGATTTTAATTAATATGAACGGAAATCGTTATCCGCAAATGTGAAACATTGATTAATAACTTTGCTTTTTCCCTCATAACCGGCCTCTCTCGTCATCGCCATGAATTATCGTTGATTTAATATGTATTCATGAATACTTTCATCTTCGATCGATTCCAAACTTACAATTTAAATGATGCAAAATAAAATATAATATTCCACATAAGTAATTCAAGATAAATCAAAAATTTCCAAATCGAATTGTTCGCCTATAAAAGACATCCGCGCACGTTAATTAAAACGAGAAAATCGTTTGCCACATCGAAGGTAAAAATTCCTATTTTTTAAATATAATTTCAATTCTTATTTGTATCCGCGATCAGCCACTGTTTACGAGACGCACGTGTCAAACTTAAACGATCAATCAAAATCAATCTATCAGATTGTCCGAAAAGTTTCTTTCGTTTTATAAGGAAATATTAGACGCGCAACATCTTTTCTTTTATATTATTTCATCGAATCATGACACGATCCATTTTGAACAAAATTCAATACAGTATCGTGATTATTCGATAAAATAATATAAAAGAAAAAATATCGTGCGTCTGTTATTTCCTTATAAAGCGAAAGAAACTTTCGAACCACCTAATATTTATTATTCTAAAAGACACCTACGTTGATTAATAGGGGAGAGGGATTTTCAGAGTGCGATATAGAAGTATCACGAAACGGAGAAGCTACTATAATCTACGATAATCTTATATAATTCTCTGAAAGGGCGAAAAAACAACATGGAGAAAAGAAAGAGTTGGAAAAATGTTAGGAAAGACGAAGAAGATTCGGTTGGCTATGGCATATCTGAATCTAGTCGAAGCTTTATTTTCCCCCTAGGTTGATGGCGGGGTTGAAGGGGTGGCGCAGAGCCAAACAACGGGGGTGGTTTTCCCGCCGGCGTCTAGACGCCGCGGCGCCTGTTCTCAGGCATCAGCTGCTTACGGAAGTACGGTCGATGCTTGAAATTTGCTTTTTTTCCCCTCTCTCTCTCTCTGTTTCTTCCGCCTCTGCCCCTTCTACTCTTCTTTTTTCCTCGTTCAACGATACTCTATCCTGTTCCCTTCTATACAGTTCGTGCTCCTTCGTTAACAATTTCAATCGAGCCTTTCGGTTATTAAAGAAACGATGGAGCGAAGCCGTGGTTACGGAAGGATGGAAAGGATGGAAAAAAAGTTGAACGATAAGCCGACGCGAGAGCTTCCACGGAATGATAAAGGACGTTCGGGGGCTTATCGGGGACGAAAGTTTATTAAAATCGTGCGCCTTTTTTCGAAGCTTGTTGAGAAGCACCGGTTGATGGCTGAACGTGCAGGCAAATCGAGTGATCGACGATGTTTCTCGTCTTGTGCCTTTGCACCTCGAGCGGAACGAGCGTGTGATTAATCGACGAAGATGGAGGGTAGTTGCGCGTCCTATTCGATTCTACTCTGATAAAGCGCAATTATTTTTCCAATTGTGTTTCCGCTTTTTAATCCGATCTCCTCGAACTTCGACTCGTATTTATTCGTTACTTAATTCGTTTATTTAAGGCGAACTTATTCGTCGGTCAACAAGCGACGAAAAGCCGCAGGTAAATATCTTCGTTGAAATAACTTCGAACGATATCAACGCTTCCCCTTGCTTTTCACGCTACTTGATCTGACCTGAGTCGTCGTTCGGAAAGCAACGAGAATTTCCGAATAAATCTTCAAACTATTCGACGAAAAGCGCGTGAGAAGGGGGACGCGCGAATGGTAGCGAAAGAAATGCAGGAAGACAGGAAAGGAGAACGAAGGAGTAGCATTTAAGATCGTGACGTCGATATCTGGTGGTGTGACAGCCACCGGGCGATACAAGCGTGAAATAAAATTTCCCAGCAATCAGCCACGCCACGGTGCACCATGTGCACGGGCATTTGCGCACGGCCATCCGATCTGGTCAGCGTCGATCTCAAGAGAAGGGTTGCACAATGAAATTTTGTTGGCGCGTCAGATCGGCCACAGAGTCTGTCTATTACGGTGCAAAGGACGACGCGGCGTTGCTCTTTTCGTTCTTCGTTCCATTCGACGCTAGCTTGATCTCGTCGTCGAAATCGCGTCCAATTTCCGCGGCCAGAGAAGAAGAGGGTGCAGCAAGACGCGAGGGTGACGGCGAGGGTGAGACGCAAACACGCGTACGGCCCTGTCGTCGTATCCGGGGAGCGGATTTTAATCAGTCGATGGCTCATGCGAATTAGAATGGACTAAGGACGGATCGATTTTTAATCTCTGTAAGAGACTCGGGGGAACGCGCGTGTTACATTCCACTCGGCGAACGTTACCGCGTCACGATTTCAGAGTTCGATTATTATCGCGCATGATTTTATATTTAGACACGAAACTTTATTTTCTTCTACTCTCGGCCTTGAAAAAGTCATTGGCACGTGCTTGCGGTTATAAAATCGATATACGACCCGTGCATAAATCACCGGACTGTTAGCTATTTTTAGCAAAATTAGTCGTTAGATTGATACCACGTGAGCACGATCTTCCGGCCTGATCTCGTTCGGTTAATTTCTTTTTTTACAGCTACTCTGCGATAACGTTCGAGTACAGAATTAAATACGTATTTGTATAACTCGAATGAAGCGATTTAAGAATGGATGGTTAAGTGGATCTTATTTGAGAAATTGCGGGACGAGTTACAATACGCGGAAGAATAAACGAAGAGTGGCGAAAAGTCGAAGAAACGGTTGTGGCAATTATTAGGAGGAAGTTGCAAGACGATTACAGCAGGAATATTGAAAAAAGAAGGAAAGAATCGACAGGGTATGAAAATTAGACGAAGCGGTGATATTTGCACAAGGGCGGATGAAAAACGAATATAAAATATTTTCTTAGGATTTCTGACATACTGTTTGATTCACGTATTGTTTCAATTACAAACAATCGATAAATACTATTTTATTTCGTAATAAAAAATCGTCCTATCCAAATTTTTGTTTATTTATGGAATCACGGTAGTAGTTGGATGGATTCGTAGAGGTGTTTATCGCATTGAATAAATTCGACGTTTTCGACGTTCTACGTATCGCAGGGGGATTTCTTTAGCGATTTGGGAAGCACGGCCAGATTTGCTGGGGTTTCAATTTCTTCGCGATAAAGTCGATACACGTTGAAGAGTTAGAGGACATCGATGGCATCTGTCGCAGCGAGGTGGAAACATTCTCTTTACGAGTTATTATACAATTCCTCGTGTGATTAATGCGCATTACGTTTAAGACGACTTGCATCCAAATTTTATTAAAATGTCCAGTGACCATCGACAGATGTGTACACGTAGCAACGCGATACGTCAAAGTCACGTAACGCAATTACAATACTTCAAATACTTAAAATACTCGCGAAACCTATTCAGCTATTTCCTTCTCCTTTCTACTATTTTCCTCATCCCTTTACTTCTCCTTCCCTTTGTCCCAGCACGATCATCCTTCCGGTTAATTCTACTTCTCTCTCAATTCCTCGGCATTCTTCTACGAGACCTTCTACCTTCCCCTCTTCCAACGTAACTTTACCTTATTAATTCATTCCTTTTCCACTATATTCTTCGGCTACTCTGCTTCGCTTTCCTTTCTTAATAACCTGCATTTTCCATGATACCTTCCTTTTACTATTCTGTCGTATCGCGACTGTCCCTGTTCCGTCCTTTCAATTTGCACTAGGTGTTCGGGTCTCTCGTACGCGTTGCTCCGAGTTCCTCTGCTTCCCTCACCGCCCTCCTCCACACCGTATCCTTTTCTTTCTTCTTCCCTTCTGCAGCTTCTCGAGACCGTTTTTTCCAGCTTCGACCACCGTCTCGTTTGTATCCTTTGCCCTCGATTTCTCTTCATACCTTATTACTACAGCTCTTCCGCCCGTTTCTATTTCTTGACTTGTCCACTTTTGTTCCTTTCATCATTATATACGAGGGCGTGTCACACTCTTAGCTCGGGACGCACCTTATGTACCTTGCCCGCAGGATTTTATATTTATCTGCGAGCGAGAAGGTTGCTGTGCGCGATATTTCCGTTGTTTCTTCCGGAGATGGGTAGCCAAGTCGTCAGCCTGTGAGCAGAGGTTTTGGAAATTAGTGGTGCGCTTTAACGACGATTCTTGCGGCTTTTGAAAGAGTTCGATTATTACCTCGTCCAAGTTTAAAGAATAGTATTTATATTCTAAGGAAAAATGTGATCTCTAGCCCGCGATATCATCGTATCAAGGTATACGATCTACATGTACGTCGATCTCATCGTACGTCTCGACCTACGTCATTCAACGATGATCATCTACGATCGTGTGGGCGACATCATCGACGATTGCACGCGATTGTAGGTGTACGTCTAACGACGAATCGTACAAATAACGTCGTCGTACACCGTTGTAGATTGTACGTTGAACAACGTAGATCCAGGTTGTATGACGAGATTGATATACACGTAGATTGAGATCGTACGATGAGACTGACGTATACACGTAGATCGTACACCTTGACACGATGATGTCACGTAGAGATTATATTTATTTTTAGGTAGAGAATACATTTTTCATGGGGTATAAACAAAAACCTTAAACGTATACTTTGATACGATGATGTCATCTACACGACCGTCGTAGCTGTACGTTGAGTGATATAGTTGAAGATAGTACGACCAGACTGACGTAGATTCACGATTGTACGTTGAAACGAACACGAATTGGAAGTAGGACCTAGCGAGTTTATTCCTACATTTTGACACGATGATGTCGATCATCCTCGCTAACTTGCTCGACTATAAAAAGAAGCAATACAAATAACTATCGCACATCCTCTCGCCATCGAGTATCGGTGTTCTATTTTTTATTTTCCCTTTTATCGCAACGAAATCTCAACTTTATATCACTTCGGAATAACGCGATCGAACGACCACGTTACCATGCACGTGGTATCGTTGCACTGAAAACTCCTAACCGACGAAAGACCTTTCCTATATTTACGTATTGTATGTAGTAAATTCAGAACAAAAGAAAAATAAAATACAAATAATTTATACTATCTATAACATTCATGGAACTAAATAACAATCGTATATCGATGCTCGTAAGTGTATCGAAAATTTATTTGTTAATTCCGGAATCTTAAAATCTTCATAATTTTAAGCAATTTAATCAACGACCTTAAATGTTGTAGCGATTAAATTAGCGTTTCAACGATTACATGATCGTACCCTAATTCGTAGGTAGAAGAGTACTTTTTTAGAACAGGTGTTAGAAGAAAGATATACGTCGTTTGCGAGCACGATTGGTATTGTTAAGCTGATTTAAATTACCGATAGCAGCGTTAGACACGCGTGAAATACAGGCTTCTCTGTAATACCCTGGAGAATTTTCACATTTAATCCTATCTTTGCGTAAAATGCTCTCGCTCTTACGAATACGAGTACACAACGGGACACCCTGTATATAGCGAACGAACGAAAAGTTCGCGACGGATATCACAGCGAGGGTTCGATCGTGCGGGACCCTCGTCAAATTTCTCATAAAATTCTCAGACGGAAAATTACTTCTTCTTGCCGGTTCCTCCGGTTGTTGGGAGGGTGAGGAAAGGGCGGTTGGGCGATCTCGATCGCTCCGCTCTACGAACGGGCCAATTTCAACATCGACGCATTAATCCATGCGTTGGCTTTCGTTCGCCGCCGTTTTGTTCCAACTTTCGTCAAACGTTGGCGCAGCTTCCACGTTATCCAAAGTGGCCCGTAAAATGCTGCGGGTGCGACATCGGCGTAAAACAATTCCCCACGGGTGTGCCGTGTAGATTAAAGGACATAAAACTTGGCGAAAGCGTAATAAACTCTCCTCTTCCTTTTTTCTTTTCTTCCTCTTCGCCTGCTCTTTTCTCTCCCGGTTTCTCTTCCTTTTTTCTTTCGGACATCTCGCGTTCCTCTTTGTTCCCGCTCTTCAAACTCTCCGAGAGCTCGTCTCACCGTGCAGAAGCTACTTTCTTCTCCGCTCTCTTCGTCTTCGATGCAACGTGAAGATCACCGTAACTCCTTTTTCCACGTTTTGCGCAACGTCCGCTGCAATTTCTGATCCCTTAACGAAATCCGGGCTAAAGTCGTATCTTTGAAACGGATTATTATGACACTAGGTTGCAAGCTCGCGACGTGTTGCAGCGTGTTGTGCGTTTGTTTTCTGGATAATCGATTCGCTGTGAGGGGGAAATATGTGAAATTCTCATACCTGGCCATTGGTGGGTTAGCAAAAAGGAGTGTTGGATATAGCATTTGGACGAGGTTTCAGAAATGGACAGAGGATGAGCGGAGAAAGAGATAAGACGACAAATTTGAATTTTGCCAATTAATTGGTATAACGTGCCTATAGTGCAAATCTAAGCATGTATGCGCAAATAAATGTCGTATGCTGTTAACGCAGTTGCAGAAATCGAAACGCTCTGGACTACTCGGTTCTGTTCAAACTTCGTAGAATTATACTCGTCGTATTGCTTTACAATTCTCGCGAATAATCGTCACAATTTTTCATCCTGTACTTTCATCTTTCCACTATTCAGCTGGAATTCTTTCAACAAAATCTAATCCACACAAGTGTACAGTCTCCGACGTATAATTATTATTAATTCATCGTTCTTCTCTATAATTCTCGCGAATAATTTCCACAATTTCTCGTCGTCTATTCCCAGCTGTATACGAATACAAAATTCTAATCGATTAATTATTTCCATAACAAGCTGCACCAATTATCTACGCTAACGAGTGCGCTAAATGAAATTACACGAGAAGCGGTGAATATACGGAAGAAAAAAAAAAAAGAAAAGAAAAAAGGAGAAAGGAAGAAAAATCGAAGTACCCACTCAAAGAGTTACGCTGATGTAAACGGCGTACGTAGTACGTCGAATAACGAGACGCATTAGCGTCGCGACATTATTGCCAAGTTTCAGAAACTCTTAAGAGCCTACCGTCCGCGTGCGTTCGAGCGGATCTACGAGCGCACCCAGCGATATCGCAATTCCACGGCGTGTCGTATTTCCTGAAATTCCTTTTTCATCTACGACCTATGGTACGAATACGCGTTTTGCAACCTTAGTTGCTGTAAAACGGCGAACATACTGTTGGGTTGGCAACTAAGTGATTGCGGATTTTGTCATTAGGTGGTATTGACAAAATTAAAAACACTTAGTGTCCAAGCCAATATTATATAAATTTCACGATTTAACATTAGAACTACCACACCAGTCAAATCGACCGGTTTTACAGTTTTATTCTAAAATTTCTACTTCGTGTTATATTTTTTTTCACAGTGATGTAATGACTTTCGCAACGATAACCAAAACAATAATATAACGAATTTTATTTTGTTTTTTATGTATCCAAACTGAAAATAATTTCGTATCGAGGCTACTTATACCAATACCAGTGAAAACGACTGCTACTTGTCAAAGTGTAAAAGGGTGCTGCAGTCTGTTTATCAAACCCCAATTGACCAGTTTCCTCGTTTTCTACAACTTGCCACGCGTTTTTCAAATTTTTACTGCGTATCATTCGATACGACGATATCAGTTATCAGGAAAATTCCGGATCGATCGCTGAATCGCTAGATGTTAACATTAGAAATACCACAGCAGTCAAAATAACTGGTTCTACAATTTTATAAATTTGTCAAGCCTCGTTTAGGGATCCAGATGGATTAATAATACGAAAAATCTACTACATAACATGGAATTGCTTGTGTAAGAAAGTAATAAATCGATAAATATAAAAATATTCTATTATTGGGTATTTTTTAAAAACCAGTCATCTTCACTGGTTTTGGTAGAAATAGCTTCGTGTTAATTATCGGTAGTTCTAGTGTTAAATATCATCGTAGCTCTCGTTACATGGAGTTCAACATTTTTTGTAAAATGATGTATTTACACAGGTGCAAGAGAATAGCCAATTACGCGCAATGGTGTGCTTAACATAAAATAGCGCAATTGTTCAACTCTGTTTGTCTCGTTAAAAACTATCAAATGAATTTGTTAATTTAATTACATATTCTTCAATTGTTAAATTCTAAATTGTTAAAACCTGACAAATGTGTATCTCTGAAGCGGCTGGTTCGTCGGTCGTTACGAACGTTAAGTTCGAGTATTTGTTTCATATCACAATTTCAACGACTTCCGCTCTCTTAACGTTAGTTCAATATCGAAAATTGTTCACGAAAAACGTTACGAGTATAAAGGAGCGACCTTAAATTCAACGTGAATGTACGACATTCGCGAAACTCTTTAGAGGAAGTTGCGTTGCCATTCGTTTCGTGAGAGCGACGCTCGAGAAACAAAATCGTATTCCATATCTGACTACCTGCCTTTGCCATAGAAATAAAATAAAAATGGGGAAACGTTGAAAGCACTCGCGAAATTTAATGACTCGACGCTGGTCCGGATAGTTCTAGGCCACTAAATCCGTCACGCCGTGGCGCCGAAATAAAAAGCGTCGCTCGACGCTTTACGACGCTCCTGCACGCGGTTTGCCGACGAGGAAATTGCCACTTTTCCAGCCACCGGCACTTCGGATAGCCGATTGAATGCCTATTGTCGTTTCGTGGCGAGAGATTAAGGACAGAGTTGCCACGGAGGAACAACGAATTCACGTGGCTGATGGTTTGTTCGTTAACGCCGACCAATTACGAGATATTTTATTTTACGAGATATTTTACGACAAGGGTGATTTTTTGAAGAATTTTCACCACAAGGATTTGTTGGAATTTCAGTGGCAAAATTGAGAACAAATTGAGTTTGTACACGTACTTAAAGGGAATATTTTTCTTAAATAATTTTCTTTTTTTTTTTTAGAGATATTTAGCGGCAAAGCGTGAAAAAAGAATTTGGTAGGAGATAAAATTTAATTACAGAAATGTCAAATGTTCACCCCAAATGATTACCAAAGAATATTAAATGCTTCTTTTTCTTGTTACTTTTACAAAATTAGTTAGCGACGTTACGCGAGGTTCTTCCGTGGTTCCGCAGCCCGGAAGTGAAGTAGTCGGACACGAAGATCCGATTACAGAGTTGCTGTAAGCCTGGGAGCACAGTTTCGTAGTGGCACTAAATACTCGTCGCTTTATGGACACTCGACCATGTTGAGGAGCCGTACGACGTCGAGATAGTCCTCTGTTAATATTCCTGCCTTGTAGCTTCGTGTGTTTAGCCCCGACCAACGAAGGAAAGAACTTCGTTGTTCGTTTCAGCGGGTAAACTTCCTCCTACAGGCGGCTTTTCTTTTTTCCTTATCGACTAGCGCTACTCGCGTTAATAAGAAAAAAGCGATCAAATTTTAGGCAGCGTATTTTATCCATCTTGAGAAAAAGAAAAAACTGTTACTTGCTTAACAGTGCTTAACGGTATCGTTGCAAGAATTTCTCAATTTCTACGTTTCTAAATAATTTTCATAAATTTGCGATAACGAAGATAGAAGAATTACTCGTTGAAAAAAAAGGAACGAAATGCATCACGTGGAAATGAATTAGCCAGTTGGTTGTTTTTGACGAGTACACTCGTCATGAAGAAATTTCAATATTCCGCGTTACGACGAGTATACTCGTCATACGTAAAAAGTGGCTAAAATTGACTGCAATTTACTGCGATTTAGTAACAGTGAAATTAGAAAATGGAAATGTCATTTCGTTACAATTTCATTCTATGTTATAACAGCCACACGTACTCTATGTTCGACGAGTGTACTCGTCGTCGTCTACCTTTTGCGACGCATTTTAGGTACGTAATCTTGAAAGAGATCGCAACAGTTAACCCATTTGCATGATGGCCCTACTTAAGGGGCCATTTGAAGGCATCAACTGACGACTTGTCCCCATCACGCGGTCGGTCGTAGATGCAGTAAATGACATCCGAATTCTTCATGAAGTTTATCGAAAATTTACTGTTCAAAACGATTGATAGACAATGTTACCTCGCAAACATCGCATCCTACGTTCTTTATAACAGAGGAAAAAAGTAAAAATTATTTATTTAAAAAAAAATTAGTTAGATTAAAATGGAAATTACGCGGATCGCGTAATAATTCGCGCTTGGTGATAGAAGACAGTCGCAGCGCGCGAATTAATCCGCGCTTGCATGCAAATGGGTTAACTGGTTAAATCGATACGATATTCAAAAGAAACTGTGCGTCTCTAACATCGATCAACGAATAAAATATTAACTTTTATTCGAAAAAAATATTACTAAAATTCTATTCGCAAAAATACGTTTCATACGTACCGATTTCGGTACTCGCATCGCGTAGTCACACCGCGCGATAATTCTCTTATCCAACTTGCAGATTTCCTTCGTCACGGAAGGTGCTCCAGTAGAACACGAGGAGAGAGGAAAAGGCCGTCGAACTCTTTAGAATTTCGACATGGAACTGTTTCGTAGACAAGAGCAGATCCTCGTGCGGTTCGAGTGCCTCGTCAGAATTTCGTCCACGTGTGAAACAATGGTCGTTATCGTGGTGTTCGTGTTCGATTGTGCTCGGCGATCGGAGCTCAGTAGCCCCGAAAGTGGACCGGCGGAAAGGCTGCACTAGAGCTTGCGCAAGTCTTAAAGCACAGCTCCGAACGCCAGTTTTAAACGTTCGTCTGCGTTTCGCGGATATTCTGCCGGTTTTTGACTATCGACATTTTCATTTTCGTCGATCGAGTTTCTCGGCAAACGATCCAAATACCATATACAGGGTGGTTGGTAACTGGTGATACAAGCGGAAAGGGGGTGATTCTACGCGAAAAAAGAAGTCGAAAATATAGAATAACAATTTAAAAATTTAAAAATTTAAAAATTTTAAAAATTAAAAAGTAACGTCAATCGAGACAACGATCTACAGTGAGATCCGTTATAACGAGCCTCGATAAAGTGCACGCGTACCGAGCGAAAATTCAAAGTCGATTTTCTCGAAAACGAAGCCTCAAACGACGAATTTTTATTCTATATTTTCGACTTCTTTTTTTGCGTAGAATCACCCCCTATCCGCTTGTACCACCAGTTACCAACCACCCTGTATATCTTTCGCAAAATTAGAGGAATAAAAGGTAATTCTCGATAGCGTAAAAAAATTGCTGTTACGCGATCTTATTTTCCCTTCGAAAAGTAAGAAAACTATAGGAAAGAGGAAAGATAAAAAGGAGATTCCAGGGTTACGTTTATGTAAACGACGTAATAATGCCGCCGATATTGTGTCATTAAAGGAAACTTGATCTTTTATCGAAGCATAATTTTTATACCTTCTTCCTCCATTCCTTCTTGCAATCCCCATATTATCGTTACCATCGTTCCATCATATTTTTCTGCACGCGTCGTCAAACAAATAATCGTCTTTCTGTTCGCCTAAATTCCAATTTCAGTTCACAGATTAACGAGATAGCTAAACTGGATCTTTTCTTTCTCGCTGAATTTCTACGAGACCTACCTATATCATATATACACATATATATAGGGATATATTGAACTTTAGGAAAATCAATTTTGTTAGTTCGTTTCATTTTGTTTCTGGCTGGTAAATAGCCGATATTCCGATGCAACAGCGGCTTAGTTCCCACTACCGCGGCTTCCACCGATTCGAATTTCTGGCGTATTCAGCTAGCCGCAAGCTTAACGAGGGCATCGAGCTCGTTACTAGCCCGATAATTAGACGCTAGTCGGCATCTGATTACACTCGTCACCTCGTTTCAAAATTTCCACGGCTCCTTCGAGACGGCGCCGCTAGATAAACAAGAGGATCGAGCTTCTCGATGGCGATATCAGCGGCTAAGATATTCTCGCAGCGATACACGCGATTATCGAATGGAAAAATAGACGAAAACGGGATTATTGCGGACGACCGTTTCTACGTCGACCCGATTACGCGTCTCTTTGTTACATTTTGTATTATAAACCGTAGAATAGCTTTTGTCGTTAATTTGATTGATTCATAGATGAAAACATAGACTGGAACGTCGACGATCAAACGAAATTCTTAATTATCTGAAATCTAAAGTTACATCGTACGTCGACCCTGGGGATATTTAACCCTCGCAGTACGGCCATTTCTGGTTTTCATTGTCCCGAAGGATTTTGGGAAACCGCCACGTATATATCTCAGACTTACAACCATCCGCGAATTCCCAAATTCCCATAGCAAACCGAACCATAAATCCGCGCCGAATAAACCGACATACCCGAACGTGGGCTTCTTAATCTGTAAAAATTGCATAAATGTAACATTATCGTGGCAGTTCGTTCGTTTGACGTACAGGCAAATATTTTTCTTTTTTTTCCCTCTTCCCTTCTCATTTCCACGTGACTCGAAATTAATATTCTGTTTCGACGAATATCATCGAAATATACAGGGTGTTCCAGATCTCGATCGACAAACTTTGTTAACACGTTTGGAAGGTGACATTTTGAACGGGAGATGTTGCACGCACCATGGGTCGATTCGTTCTGTTTCACTTCTCATGCAGGCTGATTCTTTCTATCGTTGGACAGTGAAGGTATAAAGCAAATCATCCTTGTTGTTATCATCGAGAAAAGAGACGAATATTAAAATATTTTTTGGTAATTTCTTCACGATAAAAAGGCAAAACGGTAGAATCTATCTCGGATATGTTATCGTTGAAAAGGTCTGTACTTCGTGATATATGTACTGCGTGTATTTCTTGATCTATCGTAACACGAAGAGAAGTTTCGAAAACTTTTTTACACCACTGTATTTCAAAATGTAAAAAACGGATAATCGAAGGGATACAAACGCGAAGAAGAAACGTTAACAACGGCAGGGTTAATTTTCTTTTATTTCCCTTTTCCTTTTTCCTGCTTTTTCCTTCGTTTTCTCTGATTTATCATTCCTTCCTTCCTTTCAATGTCCCTTTCTCTCCCTCCTTCTTTTCCCTTACCTCCTCTTCTCCCTTTTCGCTCCTTCCTTTCCTTCCTTTTCCTCGCGCTCCTTTCTTTACTTTTCCTATCAATGTCCCTTTCTCTCCCCCTTTCTTTTCCCTTACCTCCTCTTCTCCCTTTTCGCTCCTTCCTTTCCTTCCTTTTCCTCGCGCTCCTTTCTTTACTTTTCCTTCCTTCCTTTCAATGTCCCTTTCTCTCCCTCTCTTTTTTCCCTTACCTCCCCCCTTCTCATTGCTTCCCTTCCTTCCTTATCCTCGCATTCCTTCTTCCACTTTCCCTTCCTTTTTTTCAATTTCCCTTGCTCTCCCCTTTTCTCCTCTCCATTCCAGTGCCCTTCCTTACCTTCCACCATATGCATAATATCTCTGTCGAATCCAAAAAAGGAAAAGAAAAAAAGAAATTCGCCCACGTAGAGGAGCAGCGTGTTCCACGAGTCGACTAACATGAATGTCGAAAATAAAAGAGGGAAACGAACGAAGAAGGGTTGCGTACGACATCTACACCATCGTGTTCGTATATTCTCGCATACCGGTAAGATTCATCGGTGCGGATTCGCGGCACTTACACGCGCGCGTTCGGAGAGGTTACTCGCGCGGTCTATGGAAGCGAAAAGAGGGTTGAGAGGTCTCGTCGTAAAGACGTCGCAGGCTGGGAATATCACGTGCGAAGCTAACATGTCCCCCGGGAGCAGCAAGGGTGTCTCCTATGTGTACATAGCCGGTATCCAGGGACGCGTGCACGATCAACTTTCTTTTTCAAGGACTTGGCAACTCACACTGCGCGTATCCTGTGCACGCACAAGCTGCACCGAGCGACTCAAGTTGTCTATTACCTATACGTACAATATATCTACGCGTAGTATCATATCTCTATATATATATATTAGGTTGTCCGAAAAGTTTTTTTCGTTTCATAATTCGATAACAGATGAACAAGAATTTCTGTTTTATATTATTTTATTGAATTAGGTACGATCCATTTTCAGTGCATAATTCGATAAACTAATATAAAACAAAAAACATTGTGCGTCTATTATTTCCTTATAAAACGAAAGAAACTTTTCGGACAACTTAATACGTAATACGTCGTATAATATTATCTACAAATATAATAAATAAAACGGTAGAAGGCTCGAGCCCGGACATTGAATGAAAATAAAAGGAGGAACAGTTCGTAAGCTACGAAGGGGCAAAACTTAATTTTTCCAACTTTCGTCTTTCGAATACAAAAATAACATACAGGTTTCTCATTCAGAAAAATTCATCCGTTTAACCAGTCAGCTGTTGCGACCACGCTGAAAACTTTGAAAAACGTGTACCTAAAATGTGTCGTATAAAGTAAGCGACGACGAGTAGACTCGTCGAACACAGAATATGCGTGGCTCCTATGATATAGAATTAAGTTGTTTGATCGTTTTATTTTTCACTTTATTGCTGGAAGGGCTCGTCGTAACGCAAAATATTTCCATTGGCCATTTCTTCGCCACGAGTATACTCGTCGAAAACAGCTAACTGGTTAAACATCGTTCCGTGCGTTGGCAGTTTACGAAGTGGAGCGAAATCGCGGGCAAAAATCTCTAGTTCTTGCTATTTCTAAATGTGGCTCGACGTCGAGTCCCCGCACCATTCCACCCTTATGCCACTCGGAAAGGATCTGGCGAACCGGGACGCGCGTCCTTGCCACAAATTCTTGAATTTGCGGTTTTCCGTTCGTTTAAGCTTCTTCTTTTTTGGGAACGTCGAGATTCTCCTAGGATTCTTATCAAGAGCACTGCAACGGTGTATGTGTGTGTGTGTGTAGAAATACAATGAAACACGTGGCATTCACTGATCTTAAGCTTTTTGAAATTGCATCGTACTGTATATAGATCGAGTGATAAATTCATTGAAGAGCATGCGCGTTAGAAAAGCACGCCACGAAATTGGAAAGAATGTCGTGTTAGGTATTGTCGTTCCTTTGAAATCAAGCAATAATTGACAAAATTTCAATCCCGCTTGAAACACGAGAGAATAATTTCAAACGAAAAAATTATGCTCGTTGTTCGTATCGATAAAGTGCGCTTAATATCTGGAACGTCTGGTGTCAAAAGCTTCTCTTTGTTTAATGAAATTAACGTAAGAAAAAGAGGAGAAAAACGACAGATATGTGTAGTATCGTGAAAATAAAAGGTCTATGGCACTTGATAGCAAATACCACCACTCGATACTAACTACTGTCGAAGGACGGTAGCGCAGTGGTTAGCGCCACAGAAGTCAATTCTGCCCCTGTATAACACAGGTGTAATCATTGTAAATATTGTAAATAAACCTATTTAACATACCCCTCCCCCTCCCTATCATCCCGCCTCTCCCCAAAGTTATACAGCACCCAAAAAGTAGACTACCGAAGCGTCCTGTTTTGCGACCAAGTTTTCAGGACAGAAAAATCAACCAAAAACAAAATTACATAACAGCTCCGCTCCCCAGCGGCATAATCCAAAGATTAGATCTTAACACCAAAAATTGTAAAGCGCCGACACATAATATAGTATGGCTATGGCGTACCGTCGCGTATCGGTACTTTTGCCTAACACATATTAACAAATTCATAGTTTATTGTGAATATCAGGTCTGTAAGTATAAAACCGGAATTTGCCTATAATTGGTCCTAGCTGATAATGTAGTTATCACTAAACTGCGTCATCGATGCCAAAAATCTTTGTTGACATCTCACGAACATTTTCGAGTCAGAACAATACAAGTTTCATACAACAGCATAGTTTGTAATAGCGTCGAACATGTCAAATTTTGTGCCTGGAAACTACGATTTGCGGACAGCATTGATTTTCTGTTACCATTTGGAGAAAACTGCTGCAGAATCGCGTCGAATGCTTGTCGAAGCTTACGGTGAGCATGCTCTTGGTAAATCACACTGCTCTGAGTGGTTTAAAAAATTCAGAAGTGGCAATTTTGACGCGAGGAACGAAGAACGTGGAAGACCACCGAAAAAGACCACCGAGCTGTTAAAACCTGGCGAAACCGTTAATACCGAGCACTATCGACAACAAATGATCGATTTGAATCAAGCTTTGCGTGAAAAACGACCAGAATATCAAAAAAGGCAACACAAAGTAATTTTGCTTCGTGATAATGCACCATCGCATACAGCAAAACCGGTCAAGGAAACGATCGAAGCGTTCAGTTGGGGAATACTTTCGCACGCGGCTTACTCACTAGACTTGGCTCCGTCCGATTACTATTTATTCGCATCGATGGGCCACGCACTTTCTGACCAGCACTTCACTTCTGACGAAAATGTACGAAAATGGCTCGATGACTGGTTTGCCTCAAAAGAGCGACAGTTTTTTTGGCGTGGCATCCACCAATTGCCAGACAGGTGGGAAAAATGTATAGCTAGTGATGGGCAATACTTCGAATAAAATATGTTTAATCATTTTCATACAATAAACGTGTATTTTCTATACAAAAATTCCGGTTTCATATTTACATACCTGGTACCCAAATGTATCAATATGTAACTTGGTTTAAATAAACGTTATTAAAAAGAGCAGTGCTTAGCGCCTTAGGTTACGAACGTTTGGAACCCGGGTTCGAATCCCGGCGATCGGAGTCCGATTTTTCTTCCACGATACAAAAAATGAGAAGAAAAGCGGTCGTACCCAGTAGCTGCGACATCTACAGCCTAAGCATTTACGATATTTATTACATATTGTAGTGAAAGGTAATAGCGACGAAAGACATGAAAAATGCGTTCGAAGACAGATGTCCAAGCGAGGCGAACCTAATGACAAAATCCGCAATCAGTTAGTTGCCAAACCCAATACGAGTAAGCTCGTCATTTGCATTCGACGAAACATCATTTCACGCCTTTGCTCTATCGATCTCTCGTTAGTTGCTTGCCGAGATACCGCAGCGTTCCGTATCAGGCGTTGCTGCGTATCACCAGAGACACGGTTACCCTGTAGGTAGTTTTCAAGCTACTCGACTAACAAAGAACAAGCGTAGAGACTCGAAAGGAACCGTGTATCTCAAGCGAAATTACCGATAGAATAGCGATAGGACAGAATTTCGGCTGATTTGAAATGAATTCGGACAGAGATAGGTCGCAGCGGTATATAATCAACGATTTTGAAGATAAAGCGGCGACGAAACGAATGCAGATCTCGAGCAAACTATACACGGTTTACTTTCGACCCGCGTTTCCCGTCGTTACAAATTCGTGCTTACAAAAGATTGACAAAAATAAAGAGGCGGAAACGAGCGGATAAAAGAGGAAGAGGAGAGAAAGAAAGAGTCGGACGCGATTTTCCTCTTTTCCGTCTTCGAATTTTAATTAAGGCAAGGATAACGAACAAACCGGATATAACACAAAAGCGGAAAAAGAATAATGCGCATTGTCAGCCGTTCTAACAATGAAAAAATTCATCGCGCTGTATTTTATCTTGCTCGAACGGAAGATCGTGAGTTAGTTGTCCATGCCCATTCTCCACGTTCGTTTCTGTCTAGATGGAAAGTAGACGATAAAAAGAACGTCCAAGAGACGGTTTCGTTCGTTCCAACAATTGCTACCGATACGAAACGCTGCTACGCGCGTTCTTTCTCTCTTTTCGTCCACGCGCCAATCGTCCTCGTCGCGTGTGCGCTAATCGCTCAGCCAGTCAGCGTCTGGCGTTTCATACGCTGTGCATGTTCCTGCGTTTATAGAAAATTTGAATACGTAACATCGCACAGCATGCACGTCATACGAGAAAATATACGAAACGTGCAAACTATTGGCTTGTCGCAATAGTTTTTTTAGCAATAGATGCGCGATGTTCTTTTATATTATTTTGTCGAATAATTGCGATATTTTATTGAATTTTGTTCCGTTACTACTGACGTGGATATAGGTAATGGTGATAGTGCTTGCTCCTGGCGAATAGGTCGCTGTGAGGTAGTGCGGCTGGATTGCTTTCTTCTCAGTTAGGAGAAATCGCGGAGAAAAAATCGAACTACGTGTGCCGGAATTTGAACCTGGTCTGGAACGTTCGTAACCAACGGCGCTAACCACTGCTCTACCGTCGTCCGGGTCTTGGTTTGCTGTCGAGTGATGCTACACTACAAAATGGCTCAAAGGTAATTCAATAAAACGATATAAAAAGGAACAAATATCGTGCATCTAATATTTCCTCGCGAAACGAAAGAAACTTTCGGACAAGCTGATATAACATACTTTGCTTGACAGGTAAATTTTATTTTCTTGTAATTGCGCGGGCGATTGCGAAGACGATGTAAGTGGAGAAACCTAAAGGACCGAGATTTTCGTTTGTTTTATGTTTGACGTTGCACCTGTTCGATATCGCTGTACCGTGAAAGAATCTTTGCCACGTAGACGACGAGGAACGACGTGGATGTAAGTCAGATGTTTTTGTCGCGTGAATTAAGAGACGCGCGAGAAAAAAATATAATCACGTATTTTTGCATTATGTGGTTAAATAAAGGCTGGGATACGGCGCATGGAGTAACGCGGCGCGTACAATGTTTTGTAAAACGTGAATGGAGCCTGAAGTGGAATTTCATGTTTTAGACGTTTCACCGACAAGGGGAAGGCCAAAATTATATTGTATTTTACAGTTATCTCTATTGTACGCGAGCGAGTGGCCAATGACAAAAGAAGAAGAACATAAAGACGTAATGGACCTACTACTTTACATTCCTCCGATTTATCACGAATATTTTAATCGTGCACAGTTACAATATATATGTCGAGTTCTCATTAGGGTTAGAGACGCGTAACGAATCTTCATTTGGATCAGACATCGTTGTTACGCAATAGAGAAGATATTTACTGGTACAAAGATGATTATTACAGAGTTTGACAAGTAACCGTGGCCATTAGATACTCGAGATGCTAATGACAATGATCTTAGGTTCAATAACGAATACACGGTCGACGGGATAGCAAATGCGTTTTCTTCCAAAGTCTAAGTCGAACTGAACTTACTGGTCCACGATTCGAGCGTAACTCAACTTACTTGTCCACGGTACAAGTAGAACTCAACCGACTCCACAGTCCAAGTGGAACTGCACTTACATGCTCTTCTCCGCGCCTCTCTGTACCCCTCGGTTCGCCTATATTTTTAAGGAGAGCTATACAATTATTCCATACCTCTGTCAGGTGAAAACGTCCATCCCGTGACCGTGGCTGCGTTTAGCGACCCGTTGTGTCACTTCGAGTCCAAGTCCATTGTCATAAATCTCGGCACACGTAATCGGATTAAATCACGAACAACTACTTCTAAGTTTTATTATTTAGGTACAGTTATAATGAAAAGTCTGGACCAAAGTATCGGGGGTGTTCCTAAAAATTCCAAAAGAAAGACCCCGATGTCCTTCCATCTCCGACATATATATATGACACAAATAAATAAATAAATAAATTTGGCTGCTTTTAGCTCGTTTCCTTAATTAAATTCGTAGTCTTCTTATTGTTCTAAGTGACTAATTAGCGGTATATATATAATTTTGAAAATGGTATAAATCTTTCAAGTATTTAAAAGACGCGTGCTCGAACAAATTATTCGTAAAACTGTACCGCGATATCTAAAAGTTTCGCGTTAGAGGATCGTGTATTTTACGAAATATTTCAATACATAGCGTAGATGTATCTTCTTCCACCAGTTTCATGATAACCGGCGCGATTCTATTCCGAAAAATATGAATTTGCAGAGAAATTCGGAGAAAACGACGAATAAAAGTCGTTTCTCTTGACCCCTGTCGCTTTCACTCATCAACCACCGCTAATCGCAAGATCGTCGGAAATTTTGCGAGAAAAATGCGGATTAAAATGAGAAAAACGGATCGAATTATCGTGAAATATAACACGACCGCGTTATCCATCCACCAATTCCGCTCGTAAACCAAACGAAAATCCTCGAGAAATATTCGAAACACACACGCGTAAATCCATGCAACTGTTTGCCAAGTCGGATACCGTAAAACCATCGCCGTAAAACCATCTCACACCGGCGCACGACCGTGCGAACTCCATAAACGCGATTTCCAAAGAACAATAAACTTATTATATCATTTCTGGCCGTTCCCCTTTCACAGCTTCGAAATCGTTACGAGACATCGTGCCACTCTCGTATCGGACTTTTATATCCGCGTAGCTTTCGCAAATCGGCAAAAGTTCTTTCTCGCGCGAGTCTTAAGCAAGCGAGATCAGCTCGAATACGTCGCGTTGCTCGGCCGAGAAATCCTGGCCCGGATTCCCCAGCTTTGGATGCTCGAAAATTCGGTATACGTTCGATGGAAAGCGTCGCCGAAACTGCAATCACCAGGAGGATTCGATGTCAGGGTTGACCGGAAATGCGCGTAGAATGGAAAGTGCTTCGTTAAGCAAAGAGTGTGCGCGTATGCGTGTCGCCTTCGTTACGATTTTCAGGAAAATGGTATTGTCGGATCGGAGTACGATTTTGGTAGCTGGCTGGTGTTTCCTTCGAATTTGTCGTCTTCTTTTATACGAATCCATCGTGATTACGGATTCTCGCGTAACAACGATGAAGATTCTCGCGAATCTTCTTTAGACCAACTACACTGGACTGGCGCGGAAATAGATATTTTTGGTATGCAAATAGCCAGTCCCGAAGCGCGAGCGTAATTCTTTCTTCTCGTTGCTTATTGATTCTTTGAGTTGGTCTTGCCGAGATGGATCGATCAATTTCGAGTTTGAAGCTTCGTTACGATTTTCAGAAATTTCTGCAGGAATCGAGACTGAAATTTTTGTTCGATCGTTGGTTCGTACTTTGCAGAGGTAACGCGTAATCTACCTTAGAATAATAATTATTATTCTGGATTCAAAGGGGTGGGACGTTTAATTAAACGATTTCGTATCGTGCAAACTCTCCTAGGATTGTTCTATAACGTAATATTTAATTAAAACGATGCTGACTCGGCTGTTCAGAATTTCTCGCAGAGGTACATTTCATTAGAGAATAATATCAATTGTTTTGAATTCTCCGATGGCCGACTATTTGATTACAGTAAAATATTTAGTAATTACACCGTGTCGCTGACAGTGAAATATTAAATAGTAAATAGCAATTACATCCGCTTCTTCGCACTTTCGTCTTCTTTTCCCATCTAATTTGCTCCGAGTAATACGTGTGTCAAAGGCTACCATCGTTTGCCAAATACAAGCTGCACTTTCATGTTTTTATATTACAGTGACATACCACGAGTAACGAGAATTGGAAACGTATTAAGCGTCCTGAACGCTATTAAGAATGAGAAATAATTAATACAGAAATAATTCTATCGAAGTTAACGTTTAAAACGGTTCAAAATTATCCTCGTTCTTCGTCCAAGTATCCAACTAAATATCTAAGTTAAAAATGATTGCCAAGCTTCTAAAGTAAAAAGATCACGCGAGTTCTGCGGCAAACCCAAACCGAATAAAGCAACGCAAACGACGAACGCTGTTTATCACGTTGATTCTCGGGGTGTCCTTAACTAAACAACGGGAGAAAAAAATGTGAAATCAAACATTTTGGCGGGTTAAAAAGAAAAATGAACTTTAAGGTGCTATAACAATTATTTAAATAAACTTTTCGGCGAACTTTTTTAGTTCTCCCAGAAGAAAAATACATAATAATTTAATCCTTTTTTGGTTCTTTGTTTCAGTCAAGAATTACGAGGTAGATCTTTCCCTCCGATTGAAGACTGCAGCGGCAGGACGCCCATGAAATAGTCTCAGAAATCTGTTACAATTTTTCTTCTTTTACTTTAAAAAAATTTTTTTGTATTCGTTAAACATATATAAAACCATACCTCAAAATTCAATAACTTCATTTCTTTCTTTCCCTTCTAAAAAAAAATCACAAAGAAACGCTGTTTTAGAACATTCTAATTCAGGACACCCCCTTAACGAAACGTTAACTCCGCGAAACGATACCAGCATGAGCACGGGTTAATTGCCCCAAAAAGAAACGGGAGGAAACGCGCTTTGTTGCCGCGAGCTCGCGAAATTCAGGCCTCGACTATCGATCCGACCGCGGTTTCACGTTCCTTGGCGCCGCCGATCGAAGATTAAACGTCGTTGCCAAGCGCAGTTTCTTCGCGCGTACCGATACGATGCGTACGATCGCCGGGCACAAGTATTCGCACAAGATTTCTTCTATTTTCCTGTTGTTAAGTGAAATCGCCGCCTCCGCTCGCTTAACCGGTTACCTGTTTCTGACGAGTATACTCGTCACGAGGAACCGGCAATATACCGCGTTACGACGGTAATGAGATTAAAAACCAAAGCGATTTATTTCTATATTGCGGTAGCCACGCCGGACTGCGTGCTCGACGAGTATACTCGTCGTCGCTTACTTCTTGCGACGCGTTTCAATCTAAATATTTTACTAAATATTTTACTGCAATTGCTGTAGTTGTAACAGTGTAGTAAACAATAGCCGCTGTTACGTAGGTCGTGACGTACGAAACTAAAGTAAAATTTGTTGCAGTTTCGCGATGATCGCATGCAGTAGCAGGTGTCTGTGACTTGCGTGGGTGTACGCGCAATTCTATCGAAACGTATCGAATAAAATAGGAAACCGAGAATGTTCTTTAAACCTATCAAGTTCCATGTACGATACGCGTGCATTGAAACTGCGTGCAGAACTCTCAGCAACAAGTACGTGTACATCTCAACGTTAACGATACACCGTAACAACATTCGCGCTAAACTGAATACAAACTTCAACGAATGCCTACTGCAAAGGCTTCGAGTTTCGATCGAACTGGTTCAAAGCGTGTCGTTGTCTCGAGGGCATCGTCGAAGACGGTGCGACTTGTTCTATGGATGGAGACACGTATCGGGTGTTTCGTAAGATATATTTCATATATACAGGGTGGTTGGTAACTGGTGGTACATGCGGAAAGGGGGTGATTTTACGCCAAAAAGGAAATCGAAAATATAGAATAAAATTCTTTTTTTTTCTTCATTTTTCCATCGAGATAACGATCTACAGTGAGATCCGTTATAACGAGACGCGATAAAGTGCAGGCGTACCGAGCGAAAATTCAAAGTCGATTTTCTCGAAAACAAAGCCTCGAACGAAAAATTTGTATTCTATATTTTCGACTTCATTTTTTGCGTAGAATCACCCCCTTTCCGCTTGTACCACCAGTTACCAACCACCCTGTATATAACGTTGGGACACTGGGATTAGTCTGGATGCAAAGACCATACTTTCGCTTATGGTAAAACACGAGGAAGTTAAAATCGATATTTTTCACACCTTGACTGTTTTCCACGCATTATATCGAATCGATTTTAACTTTCTCGTGTGAAAGTACGGTCTTTGCATCCAGAGCGATGTGTCAGATCCCAACGTGTTGGAACGATCACCGACTTCACAGCTCACGAAAAAGATCATCTACTGGCAACGAAAGTTACTTTTGAACGACAACGTGGATAATTACGTTTTGGAAGAATAAAATTTTCTTGAAAATGAAACGAAGCTCCCGACTAAATTGTTCCTTGAACTTAATTCGAATATTCGTAGAGCCTCGAATCCCTCTCAGCAACATCTCGTTAGAACCGGACCAAGTTTCTAATTTACACTGTATCAAACTCGCTACCTAATCGTAATACGAACAAGGTACCTTCGCCAACTCCAAAGTAGGTGCACGTGCTCTTTGGTCTCCGATGCATACGGTATACCCCGGTGGCGTAGATCTCAGGATGCCTCGACTTATCTCGAATGTACGAGCTCCGAATTGCTTCGAATATTGATCGGAATCCGTGGGCCCTTCAGGGAGTTGTATACGATGCTTCAATATGAGTGCCGGTCGGCGGATCATTAAACTTGGAACGCGACGTTCTCCGTTTATTCCGCGCTGTGGACAAAGTGTCTTCCGATTCTCGTGTACACGGTGTTCCGTAACGCGTAACGAACACACGGAAAAACGCGTGCTTTCTGTTTCATCTTTTTCTTAATTTACTACAGTCAGGCCGTGCATTCTAAGTTTATATTTTGCTAATTTTACCAGACCCGGTTTTAAAATTTAATTTCAAATCCGTTGTTATTTCCTCTAACTTTATGTAAATTCTCACGTTATCCGACTAATCGATTTCCCAAATTTTGTTAATACGAGAATTTTTAATTAAATTCTGAAACCGATAAAGTTAGCGTTGATCGAAGCTACCTAACCAGAGACTCGTTTCGTTCGCTAAATACCGAAAAACATCATTGCTCGCTTTGAATATCGCGTACGTGCCTTTGTTCGCCTCCAAATTTTTCATACGCGCATGAACATCCGCAATCTAGTTACAACTATTCGCATACTCTGGTCATTTGCGATGTCAATACACTTGCAGCAAGTATTTAAACGATCATCGCAGACAGAGGAAAAATTATGATAAAAAACGGTATCAGATACCGTGGAGAAGCTCTTCGTTTATTCTGCTGTCTTTTACGAAACGTTTCCTTCTATTAGGTTGTCCGAAAAGTTTCTTTCGTTTCATCAGGAAATAATAGATGCACAACGTTTTTTCTTTTATATTATTATTTTGTCGAATTTCGTACGATGCATTTTCTTCCGCTGAGATAAACACCGCCACATTTCACAGACTTGCTTTCACGTTTGTACGAAGATGCATTGTTGTAAAAAACACGTTTGCGAAAGAAAGATACTTTCCGGACAACATAATACTTCGCTACGTCTCGCTATCGAAAGGTGTAGAGGAAGAAGAAAGGAAAGATACGATATCCTTCGGATACATAATTCGAAAGCAGTCGACACGTTTTCAGAAGTAAGTACAGTGGAGAAACTCCGTTTATACGAACCTATTAACAAAGGAACAAAGTCGGTTCGCATAACCAGGTCGCCTATTTCTCCCCACCGTCTATGATTGTTCGTTCACATAATAGGAACTCACATCCTCTACATAAGAGGATTCCACGAAACGTTTGTTCTTAAATACATAATAATGTGGCGAACTAGAATCGACTGGGAGTACGAGACCGTGTCGCATAATGCGTGCTCCTACTTCATATACATCTTATTATTGGACGTTCGTATCGAGAAATGGAAAGACGCTCGCCGGTAGTAAGGTCGTTGGAAAAGTTTCTTTCGTTTTATGAGGAAATAATGGATGCACAACATTTTTCGTTTTTTTTAATATTATTTCATATCCACAGTCAAAGAAGAAATATCCAAGTTCAGGGGTTCACCAAAACCCATCAAATACCCAATTACTTGACACGACGAATCAGAACCGCAGACTAAGAAGACAATACCCTTTAGATCGAAGCATTAGAATCAACTAGAATCAAACATACTATAAACTCTTATAATCCAAGTTACAGTACCACGCCAAAATAATTTACTTATAATTCTCAATGAGAATTGATTGTAAATAGTCTACCAAATAAAAAAAAAATATTATTTTATCGAATTACGTATGATCCATTTTGTTCTATCGAGATGAAGATTACAACGTTCGACAGATTAGGTTTCACGTTTGTATAAAGATGCGTCGTTGTAAAAGGCGTGTCTGTAAAAGAAAGACACTTTCCGGACAACCTAAAATAGCAAGAGATCAGCTGAAGTTCGGATAAGCAGCCGATGCTAAATTTCATTCGTATGAACGAAGTTTTATCGTATAGCTATATATTTGATGAAAGAAGCGAAACAACAGGTGAAAGACACGGCGTATCCTTTCGATCTACGACGCACCGTGATTGGGCACCAGTCGACGCATCTTGAGAAGCAAGTTTCCCAAGCAAATAAAGATAGACAGAGCTCTTTCAATTTCGTGAAACAATCGTACGCGATCTCCTTCGAGATATCACCTTCAACGACTCTTCACGATCTGGCTTCCGTGACGTCTAATCGATATTTGTCTGCCTTGTTCCAATATCGTCTCGCTTGCTCAGCGACGATCCCTAACCATCTCCAAATTAATATCAGGAATACCCTGGACCAACTTCGTATTTGGAATTACCTTTGGAGAATATAAAACCACCAACCTCTACCCGTCAAGGAAACGAGAGACCAGAAGAGAAAGACGCGACATGCCCTGGATCGATAATTCGCCACGATTTCCAACCTGTCGACGGATCTTGAGAAGTAACTTTCCCGATAAGATAACCGGACCTTTTTCAATCGACGCAACCCTTCGCCAAACAACTCGACGATCTCGTTCGAGGCGTCGCTTCGAACGACTCTTCTTCGCAATCCGCCTTCCACCGCGTCTAATCGATATTTGTCTCTTTTATTCGCACCGTGTCGCGGTTAATTCTCAGCGACGATCCAAAACGTGCAGCTATGCTCGAGCGCAACTTCAGAGAACAACGAAACCTCGAAACTTGCGCGTTTCTTTTCGTGGAAGAAGCGCAACGAGAAGAGTACGACACAGCATCCCTCGGATCGATAATTCGCCGTGATCCGAGAGGAAACTAGGCATCTCGAAAGCCATCGCCAGGACTAACCATAACAGCGTAGGGTGCACGGTGCAGGCGTATCACGCGGTTGCAGGGAATACGGTGCATCCGGAGGTTGACGCAGGGGAGGAAGAGACCTCGTCGCGAGCTTAATGATGTACCGACTAGCGAGACAAGAGGGGAAGTGAGCGCAGGAAAACGTGGCGGGAAATGAGAGCCTGGCAGCCGTTGATATGCATTATGGAACGCTGTATCGTTATTGTTTCCCATTCGTTGCGCCGCTCCCCCGGCTTTCTCCGCTCCGACCCCGCCGACGTCGTCGGCGTTCTGCCTTCGACGACTCTAAAAGAACTCTTCTCTCGGCGATTGCGTGGCATCGGGTTTAGGCGGATCCGCGGATCCAACAACAGAGACACGTGTGTTTTGCCTGTTTTCAAGGGGGCCGAGGGGGCGGCTGATGGATGCACGGGGGACAGTGGGATGCGTTGGGATCCGGCGTTTCGAGGGATCGCTGCGGATTAGTGGATCAAGAAGCGTAGAACGCAGGCAGACCGAAGTTGGGGTAAATTAGAAATTGGCAAAGAGTAGCGGGGAAGTTGGAAATTGGCCAGGGTGTAGGGAAAATTTGGAAATCATAGGCGTCCGAGTATTAGGCTGTTAGGTTTTGTAAAGAAATGACAGATTCACTGTAAATGATAGACGAATTATGTAGGATCCGTTATGTTCTATTGGAGGAAAAATGAACGTTCGACGAAATGGTATAAAGGAAGAAACGTTGTACATCTGTTATTTCTTTATGAAGCGAAAGAAACTTTTGCGACAACCTAATACATTGGGAACTATCGATGGACGATGGTTTGGGTAGGTTTGCGTAAGTCTGTAGGAGTTTGGTAAAATTCAAATTTGTAGTTTCACAGGAATTTGAGCGAATGGGCTGCTGGTTCTTACTAGCCACATTCCTTGATCGAAGTAAATCCGAAATCGAGTTTGACCAAGTATCGGATCGTTGCGACGCAGCAGGAGATTTCGGTTGTTTTTACGAGATTTTACAGTTCTACATGATCCGAAGAGACCCGTGAACACTAAGAAGTAACCTTCAGAAAATCAATTTCACCCATCTATCTTCTATCTACGTGTAGCATAAAATAAAAATCCCCGCTAAGCGTCCGTATGTTCGGGCTAATCTCGAGAACCACCGGAAGAATTCCGATGCGTCCCTCGTGTAACAGCGTCTTAGCATGTTGGACGTTGTCGAGACTTCGCCGCTTGGACAATCGATGCCGTTTCACATTCACAAAATCAATTCACAAAATCAATTCACAAAATCGTCGGTCCTATTATTAAAAAAGATCGTGTAGGATGTCGGGCGAAAGCATCGCTATAATTTTACCGTAATACGCGGTGATCGCTACGAATTCCTTTATTCTCAATTTCCTAATTCAGCTCGATATCGTGAAAAAAGAACGAGACGATATTCGAACACGTAGCTCGTGCGATATGCCATAGCACGAGGAGCACGAAGCCGAGAGAAGTCGTTTCATCGTTGCATTCTGCGAAGCGTATCATTACGCCGCGCCGGCGACCTGGAGATCGTTTATTCGTACGGCAAGAGACTCGGGCTAACTTATGCGCAATTTTATACGATCCATGCCCCGACGGCAGTCATTTCGCGTCGGGGAGACGGCCACGCGACGACGAGTTCGTTCGAACGCCATTGAATAGAGAAGTTTTCGCATTGTTCGCCTGCTTTCCCGGTAACCCGCCACGGCATTGCCTGCCTCCAACGAGGACGTAACCGAGAAACGAATTTCCTCCGCACGGTTTCGCAAGGACTCTGCGCACTCACCACGTCATCTTACTTTCAAATCCGATGCCTCAAGTTTGCACAAAGGGCAAAGTGGTTTGACAATTTTCTCTAATTTGTTGGTTTCGAAGCTCTTGTAGCTGTATCTTTTTTGGCGTTTTTCTTTGGTAATTTAGTAACTTGCTTTGGATTAAATTTCAGTTTGGTTTAATTCACGGTGGCTACGAACACTCGCCGATTCATCATTTAGTTACGTTCTTCATCAAACTCTGCCTTTTGACCAGTTAGCTGTTGCTCTTTGAGGAACGTGTACTTAAAATGTGTCGTAGGAAGTAAGCGTTGGCGAGTATACTCGTTAGAGACACAAAGTACGTGCGGTTGTTATAGCACAGAGTTAAGTAGCAAAGTAGTGACTGTTTTATTCTTTGATTTTATTAAGACTCGTCGTAAGGCAAGATATTGCCATTTCTTCGAGTATACTCGTGAAAAATAGCTAATTGGCTGATTTTTTGGAACCGACACTGTCATTAAGATCTCTGTGCAAACGTATCTTATTTGTTTCTACGTGTATCAGGTCTGTAAGTATGAAACCGAAATTTGCCTATAAATGATCCTAGCTGATAATGTAGTTATCACTAAACTGCGTCATTGATGCCAAAAGTCTTTGTTGACATCTCACGAACATTTTCGAGTCAGAACAATACAAGTTTCATACAACAGCATAGTTTGTAATAGCGTCGAACATGTCAAATTTTGTGCCTGGAAACTACGATTTGCGGACAGCATTGATTTTCTGTTACCATTTGAAGAAAACTGCTGCAGAATCGCATCGAATGCTTGTCGAAGCTTACGGTGAGCATGCTCTTGGTAAATCACACTGCTCTGAGTGGTTTAAAAAATTCAGAAGTGGCAATTTTGACGCGAGGAACGAAGAACGTGGAAGACCACCGAAAAAGACCACCGAGCTGTTAAAACCTGGCGAAACCGTTAATACCGAGCACTACCGACAACAAATGATCGATTTGAATCAAGCTTTGCGTGAAAAACGACCAGAATATCAAAAAAGGCAACACAAAGTAATTTTGCTTCGTGATAATGCACCATCGCATACAGCAAAACCGGTCAAGGAAACGATCGAAGCGTTCAGTTGGGGAATACTTTCGCACGCGGCTTACTCACTAGACTTGGTTCCGTCCGATTACTATTTATTCGCATCGATGGGACACGCACTTTCTGACCAGCACTTCACTTCTGACGAAAATGTACGAAAATGGCTCGATGACTGGTTTGCCTCGAAAGAGCGACAGTTTCTTTGGCGTGGCATCCACCAATTGCCAGACAGGTGTGAAAAATGTATAGCTAGCGATGGGCAATACTTCGAATAAAATATTTTTAATCATTTTCATACAATAAACGTGTATTTTCTATACAAAAATTCCGGCTTCATATTTACATACCTGGTATACCTGTATCAGGTAACCACCTGTCGTTCTAAACGTACGTATTCTCACTGATGGATTCATCCAGGTATATAAATGAATAAATAAATAAATAAATAAATAAGTAGAAATGATATTTCACGAGTCCACTGTCGCAAGCTATTTTATTTATTTCAACGGGAAACGTTATTAAATATCAAAGACTTTGTTTAATTTCTCACGCGTCGAGTTTGCTAAATACGCATTTAACTGGAGGTTGGATTTTGTCCATGACGGCGTATTCAACCAACCCTCGTTTTATCGAAAAACACTTCTGGTATGCGAAAAACTCGACGCGTTCAACGGTGGAAATTTCATGGAGGAGGCCCGGAGCCCTCGTTATTTGACAAATTTTCGTGTACACGTTCGCTCGACCGACGACGATTAAATAAAATATCATCGACGCGACAGTTTCGTTCGAAGCTTCTGATAATTTTGACGTACGAACTACGCGATCATCGGTTTTCCCGTATGAAACGCGATATTTCAAAAATATCGAATTCTCGCATGTGAAATAAAACGAACCGACAACTTGCACGATCCCTGTTTGAATAAATAGAATTTAACGCGAGAAAATCGACTGCTCTATTTATCCGAAAGTTGCCATTATCCGAGCGCGTTCGTCTCTTTGTCGGTTCGATTACGACAGATTCTACTGCGCTAACACTAACAGCGTGATAACGCGTTATCAATCGTAAGAACTTTAACGTAAACCCTATCGGTTCGTTAAGCTATTCGTCGACGCGTGATCGTCACCTGTTTGTCGCATTGTCACCTTCTTCGTTCCTCCGACGGTTCATCGAACTTGCCCAACTAACGAAGTTGGAACGAATTGGAGTGGAGGAACGGAAACTGATACGAGAAGGTGGAAAGTTTATGTAAGTAGCTAGAGGACGGTGAACCCAAGATCCGGAATGGCGGAGAATCAGATTGCGAGATGACGAACTTGGAAAATGAGAGAAGCAGGGGAATTGGAACGCGATTCTCACCGATCGATTCCCATGAACGATTATCGGCGAATATTGGAATCGTGAAACGAAAATATATCGGATACGTGAAAATCGATAAAAAAAAATTATATACTAGCGAATTTGCGACATCATTTTCCGAGACTTTTGCTCGCGGAAGAACTCGATCGTTCTATTTCGGGCGTGAATGATTCGTTGCGCGACTCTCGGAGGAATAAAAGTGCCGAGGAAAACTACGAACGAACGCGCTACTAGTATCTAGTCACCAAACTCACCAAAAACATATGATCTCGCCTCTGAAAATATCGAGCAACTTGATCGCGAAGAGAACGATCCTTCTTCTCGGGGTGAGTGTTCCGTTGCGTGACTTTCGAAGCGATAAACATTTCTCAAAAACCTACGAATGGGTACGCGTGAATACACCGCAACGTAGTCTCGAAACCTACCGGGCAAATCTGACTATCGTCTATTCTTCAAACTTGTCAGAAAAATGTGACTATCGTCTTTTGTCCAAACTTGTCAAAGAAATCTGACTATTGTCTATTCTCCAAACTTGTCAGAGATATCTATCACCTATTCTCCAAACCTGTCAGAGATATCTGACTATCGTCTATTCTCCAAACTTGTCAGAGATATCTATCACCTATTCTCCAAACTTGTTAGAAAAATCTGAGTATTGTCTATTCCCCAAACTTGTCAGAGATATCTCACTATCGTCTATTCTCCAAACTTGTCAGAGATATCTGACTATCACCTATTCTCCATACTTGTCAGAGATATCTGATTATCGTCTATTCTCCAAACTTGTCAGAGATATCTATCACCTATTCTCCAAACTTGTTAGAAAAATTTGAGTATTGTCTATTCCCCAAACTTGTCAGAGATAACTGACTATCGCATATTCTCCAAACTTGTCAGAGATATCTGACTATCGCCTATTCTCCAAACTTGTCAGAGATATCTATCACCTATTCTCCAAACTTGTTAGAAAAATTTGACTATCATCTATTTTCCAAATTTATCAGAGAAACTTATCACCTATTCTCGAAACTTGTCAGAAAAATCTGACTGCCGTCTATTCTCCGAGCAAAGCAGAAAAAGCTGACTCAGTGTTTCATAATTTCGGAGAAGAGAACTCGATCGCGAGAAGAGCGACGGTGCTTTCGGTAGTGAGCGATTCGTGGCAGAGGCGTCGGGACGGCGCGTCTGGTCGTACGTTTCGCGGGCGTCGAGTAATTATCTCGATCTTAATCCTGAGAGAGCAGACGGGGTCGCAATTTCCACGCATTCCTCGGCCGTTACATTAAACGGCTTCCGGGTTCTGAATGCCAGCGGCGAGGCCATCCCCTTTCACTGGTGAAAAATTTCTATTTATCCCTGCAGACTGAGAAAACACGCGAAAAGCCGAGAAAGCCCAACCACGAGAAAAAAGAAACTCCATCGAAATCCAGCTGAGCTCGATATATATACCAGCGACTATTCAACCCATGAAACAGACAGCAGAGGAGACGAAAAGGACCCTGTTTACGGCGTTTATCATTTATTCAAGAGGCACCGGCGGCATACCATACGCATTGTTCGTCTTCTTTCAGAGAAATCGATGCTGGCTAAAGAACCGAATGTAAGGATTATTGACACAGATAGGGTGGCTCGCTTTATGTCGCTGCGTTTGCAAATTATCGCAAGGTATTTGAACGTGTCTGAATAGAAATGAAAGATGCAGACCTCGAATCGTTTTGTCATAATGGCGAAATACGCGTTAGACGAGAATTGGTCTTTTCGCAAGACCAGTCGACGACCAACTCCGCTCTTTTCGCGCGATTTCAAATCGATCGGCAAGCGGTAAAAACGTATTATCGAAGCTACCACTCCGATTCTTTATCGCAAGGAAGAATCGAGCTTCTGCAATGCTAAGCCGACTGGCTTCAATTTTTGCGAATGCTTCGGTCGTCACGGGATTCGGCAATTATCCGAAGGTATCAGACGCGTTCAAACGAAAACGGAAGATACAGACCCGAGTGTTTATTGCATCCGGAGACAAGTCTACGAACGTCATCGATAGATACGAGTTCGTTCGCCGTGGAATCGCGATGCTACGAATTCCGATCTTCGCTGTAACAGCCAGGTATTTCGCAAGCGTCATGCACCAACATACGACTTCGTTCGCGAACATTCGCGAAGTAAATGACCGTGTATCCAATGTATTCTACGTAAATCACCGACGAGAATCGCCAAGTAACTCGCTAATAATTCTTCGCGAAAACAAAGAAGAAAAAAAAGACACGAATGATAACAAAAAGAGAAAAAGGAAGGGGGATGAAAGAACGACTCACGAGTACCTTGCTCGCCCATAACCGTATAAATTCCCAATAAACTTGCTGCGAGTTGTTCCAAGAAGTCCGTATCATATTATATTTACCGCAGGCTAAACAAGATTTACAACAGGCCGCTCGCAATATCAAGGACTCTATAAAATCCTACGAGAGATATCGCTACCGTTTCGTGAACACCGTTCGCGCTTTTGCTAAATGTATACCGAGGCTCTTGTAGATCTTGGAAAGGCGGGCGAGGGTGGCGCGAGTCGGAGGCCACTTTATTCAGCCAAAGTTTCCTCCGATACGGTAAATCGGGTTTCTGAGGTGTAGGCGCGAACCCGTAAGGTAGCCTGAATTATTTCAACGCGTGCTTGATTTAAGAGCAACGGGAGCGGTCTGCGAAGTTTAGATTAAGGGCATAAATGAAATCTGAGGCGAGAGGGCGCGACCGCGAGCCTTCGTTTATTCTCTCTTCGTTAATTTGTTGTTCCCAAGTCCGTAACCATTCCGCTTTATCATCGTTAAATTTCCTAAACGAGGAAATACAGCGGCGAATCGTCGCGGACAAGACCGATGGGCCAGGCCGAGAGGAGATCCCACGGAACAAGCGTCTTTCGTATTTCCACCACCGATCTTCGTCAGCATTAACGTTGCCGACGACGCGAACAGCGTTTAAGGGAAATTCGTAAGTGTACGAACGTGGATACGCTCGGAGAAACCGATGGCGAAGCGGAGGGACGATCGGAAGGGAAACAACGAAACGAATAGAAAAGGAGACTGGAGGAAACGCACGAAACTAGAGCTCTTGCTAGGGACGTAGCAGGATATGGAACACCGTGAATAATGGAAAATACGGAACAAGTTAAAGCGAGCGAGGATAGCACGTGGGAGAGGACGGAAGAAGGAAAGGTACGAGAGATTAAGGGAGGGAAATGTAGGAGGGGAAAAGTACATGAATTTTAAAATCTCGCTAAAGGCAATAAGAAGGATAGATCAACCGAGACTAACTGGCAAAAGAAAGCATTCTGCTACAAAGAAAGAGGATACAGGCGAAGAATAAGAATAAGAATTGTACGAACGAATAAGAGCAGCGAATAAGAATTTGAAGGGAAAAGAAGCAGCGGAAGAGACACTGACGGTGGAGATTGAAGGCGAAGCGAGAGCACTGATTCACCGCGTACAATTGCGCGTCGTCTTTTCGCTCTTTCTTCCACTTAGATTCGACTGATTTTAAGAAAGTTCAAGAAATCGAAGTATCCATATCATTAACATAAATTGTAATATGCTTAATGGATCGACAACTTACAAAAGTATACAGTTAGAGGTGAAAAACTCGAGTAAATCTTTCTTCAAATCGACAAAATTATTCGCTATTATCTAACAATAAAAAAAAGGGACGACAACCGGCTTAAATATCAAGTAACCAAAACAACAACGCGTTAACACGCGTTCAAGCAACAGAATCTCGCGATTTGTACGCTCTGACGAAGCGAAATCCAGCGTATTGAAGAACGCGCTCTCGACGTCTGACTTATCGCAGGCCATTCTACTGCGGCGGACAATAACTCGAGAAATTTCTTTCCTTTCCTCTTGTCGTTCTCCGTTCAATGAGCGCCAGGTGGATTTTTACAAAAGTATCCTTTTTACCGGCAAGACGTTCGCTGCGTAACGACCACACGGCTCAACCGAGAGAAAAATGTTTTCCGCGCCGTATCGTCAGCGTTGGTGCGCACAGGCGCGAAACTATCGCAACCGGTGGCGCGTGTTCTCGTTTCAATTCCCGCTTCGATACGAATGCGAAATAATTACGGCGCCTTTCTTCGTATTTCGCCGATTCGACGTCTTCGTCGCGAACATCCTACCATTTCCTTTCTCTTTCACGACCGATCGTTATACATTCCCTTGGAAAATTAAGCGAGCAGGAGGAGGAGGAAGTGAAACGCGCAGAAACATCAACGTCACGTGCCGTGATTGGTCCCGTGAATATCGGGTTAACCAGGTGAGGGTTTACGGCTGAATAAGGGCTGTATACCTGCAGAGTGAAACACGCAAAGCTGGCAAGCTGTTTTCCTTTTTTGGAACCTTCTTTGATATTGTCTTGCGTTTTCCTCTTTAAACTAAACGGGACAAGCGAGCTAATTACACTTTTATGAATATCGTTCATGGATAGATGCGATGGATTTTGACAGCAGAATCTTCCAAATCTTTCTTTGGTACTGTATTAATTTCGTGTTACCTTGCTATGGTTACATAGTAGAAGTTGAGTGGGCAATTTAAGGTACAATACCAACTTGTTGTATAATGGCATACGTTATTGTAGTATCGTGGACAAATGGCCTAAAAAATATCGGGTTAACCATAAACAATATTGCGAGGAGACCTAAGTGCCGTTAGGTCAAAAGGGCTCGACAGTTTTTACCGGGTGGTCGTCACATGAAGAATCGAGTGGGATAGTCGTGAGTTGAGAGGAATGAGAGAAGTCGAGTTCAGTAGTTGGGAGTTGACAGTCGAATGGCGAGGAGTCGAGTTGTGAGTAGTCGAGAGTTGAATTGCCGAGTTGTTATGAGTTGTAAACTATCAGTTGTGAGTTGTGAGTTGTGAATTATCTAGTTGTCTTAGTTACTGTATTTAGTTCACGTTAAATAACCATCGTTTCCTGTTTAATCCATTGTAAATAGATCTATCGATCGATAAGCCTATCATATAGGATAGAAATCACTGGAAACCCTAATTTCTAATATTTCTAAATAAATAAAAAAAGTCCTATATTATTGTACCTAATTTAACGAAATGCCATCGAGCAACGTATATGTATGCGAGTACGTATATGGTAGACGTAAGAAAGCGTTATCGCTTGCTAGTAAAAACATACTTACTACATATAAAATACATAAAAGAATATACAGTAGGTAGATCGTACGTTGTACGAAGCTTTCCCGAGGTGTCGTGAAAAAGTGCCGTAACTATTGTAAAGTAGGACAACAGAAGCACGTCGTGTAACATCGCTCTTAAAGATACCTATAGGGCGTACATAAAACGTAATAGTTCACTCCAACGCTAACTTCAACGTAGAACAACACTGCTCTGTCAACTGTTGAAAAAAGAAAGTACCTTCGTAAGTGATAATATCGGTAGATGAACGTAAAGTAAAATAATTGCACAGCGTGTAATTTAGAAAATTGACGCATCCGAACTTTGATTGATTCATCGCTAAAAACTTATTACCTTTACGCAGGAGAATTTCTAGTTGATTAAAATTAATATATATTTGACGGATTAATTAATCATCAATTATATTTGCATCGTATTCATTTATACACTCCATCACCTAATCTCACGAGACATTTCTAAAACTAAATTCCGCGGTTAACTAACTGGTTAAATAAAACGAACGATAATAATAACGTTTCGATGGACGCACGAGCGACGGAGACCTTGAAACACCATAAAAGATACACTCGCCGCCTTTTCATCCGACATAAACGAAACAGGTTACTGTTTACCAAAGCTTGGCACTCGGTGCTGCCTACGTGCGCAACTATAAATACTTGAAATTTTCCAGGAAGTTGCCGCTGCTGCTTTGCTCTAGATTTACTGTCCGCTTTCCATTACTTTCCTTTATCCCGCGATGCGCCGCTCGTTCCACGAGGGATTTGTAGACCTTTTGTCAAGATCTTCGCCATTAAATGGACAAATGGCCCCACCTCTCTGGCCGCCTCTTTCTAATCAATACGTATTTTATACGATTCACTTCCGGCGTTCCGATCTCCCAAATATTTATTGCTATTCGAACGAATTCGATACCTTTCACCGTTTTTTCGGGGTTAAAAAGTATGTTTCGGACCCAGGCGTTTCTCTCGCCCCGACACGGCACTCTGGGAACTCGTTCACGATCCAACCGATATCACTGAACTGAAATTTTACAAATTTTATCAATTTTACGAACTACAGGTGATCCGCGTAACTTTGTTAAAGAAATGATAATAACAATTTAGTTTTAAAACGATAAGTGTTCTTAGAATCAAGTTTCCAAGATGTAGCTTAAAACCGACGAGTTTCCAAGTGCGCCACTTTTCCGCTAAATCGACGATTTTTCTTTCCACTCTACCGCAATGAAACTCCGTTTTGAACTGCGAGAGAAATTTTTGTATCGGTCGGGCGTCTTGCAGGAGAAACATGATGCATCGGAATGTATAGGACGATCAGATAATTAATAAATAATTAACAGAGTAACACAATTAACGAGTAACTCGTGTTACGATCGTTGCGTGTACAGCACGAAAGAGGTTCTATGCTATTCCAGTATCGTTACTGCAAATCGATCATACTCGCGTACTAAAAATTATCGACGAGTTACTCTCCGATAAAATTACGTGGAAATCGGTGTGTTCAACGTGGAGGCTCGGGTTTGCACTGAAAATGGTACGTGGATCACGCGCGAGCGCAATTAAACACGGCAAACAAATCGTGGAAGTCAGCGAATATTTGTCTCGAAAACGATCTCAGTTCGTTAAATCAGGCGAAAACTGCTGCTTCACATGGATTTTCAATTAACATGCACATGCGAGAAGCGCACATAGAGCGCAAAGAAGCTTAAAAGATTAAGCTTACGGTATAATACACGACGCAATTAATTTGCATACCTCACCCATACCCTTTCTATCGTACGAACTATTTCATCCGCGTACGTATAGGTACAGCGACGTGCAAAAGTTTAGGATAGATTTTTCCCTCGATGTTGGAACGCAAGCTGAAAGATGTGTCCGGCTAAAAACGTCTGCACACCGCTCTGTATCAATTCGAATGAATGTTCATCGATTAAACCTGGAAATATCGAACGACTATGAAAGTTGATAAACTTACGTCATATGGACGAAGATAGAAACGTGGAGTAGCTGCAAGGTCAAAGTCGCAGCGCAGTGTTTCCACTAAAAATGGAAATTTATTTCCAGCTGCTACGGATACGAAAACGTGAAACATTCTCGAAGCAAAGACGAGGAGAAAACACGTTGCCGATAATCGATAGAGCAACGCCATTGGGGAAAAGACGTGGAAAATCCTTGACCGTCGATGTTTACAGTATTTCCACGGTGACCGTTTACAGGAAGCTATTTTGCAACGCGATGTCGTCCTATTGCACATTGTGATCCACTTCTCGCCAGTGATCTTGCTTATCGTAAAAGAAAATAGTGGATTATTCTATTTATTAACAAACTTGGCCATAGTCAGCGATATTTTTAAATTAACGCAAGTATTGATTGTATGAAAATTTATGGTATATAAAACTACGAAATTGTATACATGGTGAACAAAATAACTTGCCAATGCTACCGAATTCCTTCTGCGTGTTTTAATATCGTAACGTAATTAAAGTGTCAGATAATTTTTATTAGAAATCTTGTTTCATCTAGCTTAATTGACAATTATTATTTGAATCACTACCAGAATTCAGAAAATAAGAATGCGAAATATATGCTCGAATAAGTAGCAACTATTGCAGTATCGTATGGAAGCAAAGACCTAATAGTAGTTGCGCCAGTCGGTTCGTGAAACTGGCGTTTCCAAGTGCAAATTTACACGCAAAAAAAAAAAATACAATCAGTACTCGTTTGTCCGCGAATCGTCCACATTTGTCCAAACAAAATTTTCATTTCTCCGCCTCTAAAAAAAAAAAAAAAAAAGAGCGTTATCGTCAAATGACAATATTTATCATCAGCACCCGCATGAACACTTTTCATTGATTCGTAAACGGGATATGATTGTCCACGATATATGCACACTTGTCCGACAGCAATTTTCGTTCGTCGAGTTTTCAAAAGAAAAAGTCATCACCGAATGAAAATTCCAAAAAATGGTACATCTGCGCCTGGTGAACATTTTTATTGATTTTGAAGCCGAACAAGATTGGATGGGCAAGCGCGGACAGCCATATGTTATATTAGAAATCAATGAAAAAGTTTCCGGCTTTTTTATTAAATTTACTGATAGCTATTTCTGAAAAATCGTGCAACGAACATTCTCGTCGAACAAGCCGTGAACAAGCCATGAAAAATGTTCATGGGGTCGGCTATGACGCTGATCTTTCAATTTTCCGTTGTCCCTTCACCGAGGGGTCGATCGACCTAAAATTTTCATTAAACAAACACGGAGAAATCGCGATAAAACGAATACCGTCGATCTTTTCTGCAAATTCGCGCTTGCGTGTGTTCAATTTTACAGCGTCTGCGAAGCTGAACACGCGCGAGTGTTAACTTGTCAGAAAAACAACCAACCAACCAAAAAGGAAAGAAAAGAAAAAAATAAACATTGAAACACAATACTTTGGCACGGTAGCTCCATCGAGAAGATTCTCGTCCATCGTCGAATGGTTGAAAGGGTAAGAAAAAAGGACGATGCTCGTCACGCGACGCGCCAAGAAAATAATCGCTGTGTACCGGCGTAACCGACAGGATAATTGCACGTACGTAAACGTATGCGAAAGGTATTTCACCGTGCGGGATTTCTGGTTGAGAGGGCAGACCTCCTCTCCGTTGGGTCCGCCACGAAAAACCATAAAATTAGAGGTCGAAAATTGCGGTGCACCGCAACGACGAAAGATCCGCTCTGCTGCTACCATTTAACCACCTCTTATATAGAAGTATCTAGGGATATTGGCGAACGACGAAAAGCACTACGGTCGTTGGCGCCGTGTTTAGCAGCGGGCTGCGAGTACTTGCCAATCGTTTCGCAATTTTCTTCGATGGAGAACCGAATGTGGATTCCCTATGAACAAAATCTAAGGATTATTCAATTTATTTTTACGATGTTCTGCAAAGTATCGTTCTTTGCTTTATATAAGTTAAACGTATAGGGTTGGAAATGGATAATGAACAATTGGATAATATGAGCAAATGGATGAAAAAAAGGATCTTGGAAAATTATCTTTTTGAAAGGGTGATAGGCATATCTGAATTAAACGAAGTAATTAAAATTTCAAGTTGATACGTACGAGGTAGAATTTTATAATACACGTAGCAAAACGTCCGAGAGATGGAAATTTTTAATTCGTAAAAATATCCACCAGTTTGATTCTCAAACAGATTTAACTCGATTAAAAGGCTTCTTGTTTGACAAAGATTTTAATCTAATTAAAGAATTACAGTTCCGTACCATGGGATTCGATTAATACCACTGATAATCTCCGTGTTACGACGTGATATTTCTTAATATCTTCCTAGAGATCGATTCCTCTATTTATCTCATTTCCCTTCGAGACGTTTACTACACACGTTTCGAGATCGAAGCTAGTCTTACGAAAAACGACTGAACTCGTGCAGTTAAATGCAGTTAAATGCAGTTAAATCTGACAACTAGAGAACTAACTTACCGTCAAATACGAAATTACGTTGCATTCTGAGAACAACTGACTTTAGATTCATCATTGATTACTCTTCACGAACATTGTACATAAACTCTTTGGAGCTTTCAACCGCTGCTTCTTAATATTCTGCACAAGTTATCATTACTCCTAGAAGATTACAACTCCCAAATACAATTTCCGGCATTTAATATAAACTTGGAGAGCTGGCGGACGCCGAGTAGAAGAAATTAAACAGGAGATTCCACGAACGTGAGGGAAGCTTGTAACGAAGTTGAAACGAAGTCGAAACTTTCGACGATCGAGAGCGAGAGTCTTTTATACGATTCACCATTGACTCGCGATCGTTCCGTTTCGAGAGACAAGTCGTGGATTCTCGTGTTTCCCAGGTGTATATGCATACCTGAGCGTGAATGTCGCGGACCGAACCCGGCGACGTCGCTGGGTATCGCGTTTCGACGTAACGTAAGAAGCGTGAAAACGAAACCGGACGTTACACTTGCGGAGTAGAAACCATTGTTGTATGACATAACCACAGACCGGGTATATCGTCGGGTAAAAGTATTGGGACACTTGCAATTTTCTCTGAAATGTTGAACAATTTGTATAATAGCTTGTATAATAATAAAATATTTTCATATATATATATTTATATTATTTATATAGAAATATATAAATAAAATAGTTATTATAGAGTATTTGATAGAAAAGATTGTTTAATTTAAAAGAAACATTACCTTTTATCGTGCTCTACCTCCTTAAAAATAATATTTTTATGAATAAAAAAAGAGAACATAACTAGAAACAAATCGAAGTTTTATGTTAAAAGTTCGTAATATAAGCTATCGATAACGCACGAACAGTCAAATATACGATCAAAGGAAGGGACGAGCGAGACTATTTCGAAAATGTGTTTATCTTTATCGCAAAGGTTAAATAAACGCGCAGTAATGAAATGAAGTTAGTAGAGAGATACATGTAAATGCTTACAAACTCGCAACGATACGCAGTTAATAGCTTACCGACGTGCTTTAAGCGTCCGAGGTTACGTCCTAATACCACAACTTTCGACAGTAGAATAACATTCCACATGGCATAGGTATACCATGCGACTCGGTTGGCAGCAGGTGGTACAAGCTTGCTCAAAATATTTTCCTGTACATTTGCGCGTGCAAGTTTAATTCGATGCGACGAACAAAAACAGACTAATGTAGCTTCGAGAAACTACTTGATTCTACTATAACTACGTATAAACAAACGGATAGTAATTAAAGGAAACTGATATGAGCATACAAATACTTACGAAATAGCTGAACGTCGTATCGGTTGTTAATCGCCCGTGACATCATACGGTATTGTTATTCTTTCGATGTTATCCACGCGTCAGCCAACAATCTGCACGGAAGATTAACGATTGAAAATGATTAAAATCAATAATGTTAAAATGATTAAAATCCTGTATTAAAAGTTGCCAACAAAAGCTATCTATAACCGAGCGATATACAGTACAACTAACGGAAGAATTGTAAACTAACCTCCAAGAACTGTTTAACTTTGTTATACTTAATAAACTCGATTAACTATGTTTAATAAACGATTAGATAAAAGTGTACTAACGAATCAATGCTAATAATAGCGTATAAATACTTACGAAATAGCAATGGAAGTACGTAACACACGGTAATAGGCACAGCGAAGCGCATCGAGCAAGGTTACACATCCAAACACGACGATTTTCGATAGAACAATGGCACCCCATGTCGCAGATACGTTTAGTAAAGTGGTGGGGAGGTGACACGAGCTGGCACGCGACATTTGCGCGCGCTAATTTAATCTGTTCAAATAAAGTGGAATATTTTGTAATCATACGTTGTACAAATACAGTCTTATAATTAGTTTACATATCGTTATTAATTATAACACAGAATTCGTTAAACAGTAAACAGTAAGAAATTCTTAATTCTTAACTAGTATTATATTTAATCTTTAGATAATTTTATAATATCACAGATGACTTTTATCTTCGAAATACAGATAGAACGGGAATGACTTTAACCGAATATTTCATATCGTTCCTATGACAATTCTAATTTCTCTAATACACCTTTACCCCGTAATCGACGATAACTGTAGAATGAGAAAAAGCGAAAGCCACGAAGAACTCAATTCCACGTACGTATTTCGCGACTCTGTTATCTCGAAAACCCTTATTTTTCTATCTTATCTACCGCGCGAGTTTCATCGCGTAGAGTAAAAGAGAATAAAACAGAGGTACAAAGCGCGTAGTGTACTGAATCGTAACAATCGTTCCAACTTCCCGACGACCGCGCGGGGAAATTAAATCAAGCCTCGCGACGAACCTGATAAATTTCGTTGGTCCAGCGAGGAGGGTATTTTTCTCCGACCCCCTGCTGGCGATCGACAGGCCCATTCAATACGTCGAATGCCGAGGCTCGCTCGCTGGAGGTTCTTATCTCGTCGCGGTCCCATGGATACGGCTTGAACGGCACGTGATGTTATGGGGAAAATTGTGATCCTCGTCTGGAGGCACCGAAGGGTCCGGTAGATTCTCGTTATGGAAACCTCGGAAACCTGGCGGCACCATTCTACGGATATACACGGGGGAGGTGGGATGCATATGTACGGGTGCGAGCAGTTCGCATTGATCGCCTCTGGCATCGGTTTCTTCGATTACGCTGAAACGTTCCGAGAAAAAGTATATCCTGTATCGTTAAACCGCTACGTTCGCCGGCAATGGCGAAGCTTTTTCGCAGAAATTGGAATTGGGTTGAACGCACGACTGGTTAAACTTTCTTGTCCTCTTTCTTTTCAGATTTTAATCGCACGTCTATTAGTCGGATATTGGCAACAATCATCCTACGATCTTTGGCAGCAGGATTTTTTGGTAGGCACATTTTAGTCAGTAGTTTCATTCCTTCTAGGTATCCGAAAGCTCGATAGAGGGAATCTGTCGCGACAAACCGCAATTGGGTTGAATGCGAAAACGATTTCTTCTTCTTCTTATCTGTTTTTTAACGTCGATGTCCGCTCCCTGTCCGAAAGACAAAAAGTATGTAATTAGCATCGAACGCTTGGAAAGATAAATTTCTTGCTTGCGTAAGTTCATTTACCGTATCGAAGTACCAACGTGAACGATCGTGGATTCCAAGATAAATTCTATAAAATAATCTTCTACCTTTCGATTCGTCGTATTGATCGGCACATTCTTCGAGCGTCTAATACCTCTGTCTATGATCTTGGTAATTAATAAACTCTGCTAGCGTGCGTAAATATCGTTACAACCATACACGCTTCGCAATTACGTCAAATGAACGAACAACATGGAAATTTGAATCCTCTAAATAGGATGGAAATTTTCAATAGCCAGGAATCGTACAATCTAGATGATATTCAACGTATCGATTTCTCAGTTAAATTAGGACAACCCTGACGATTTGGAGATACGAATAAGGGGTTGTAAGTAAGAAGCAGCATGGCCGAGGAACAGGTACCGTTTGATTGAGCGTATCGGGTCGGCTAGGTGGGTAACGATAACGGTTACCGTTATGGTCTATTCAATGGTTCTCCCCAACCAAGTGTTACACTGTTACAGTATTCCACGTGGTTCCTTCGTCGGGGATCGTTATTGCACCAGCAGGAATTTCCCTCTTGGCGTATAGTTACACGTGTTACGATTCACGAGGGCCTGAGTCTCATGGGTGGTACCAACTCTTCGCTGGCATTTTCCAACTTAGTATACAGCGCGCGAAAATTCTTATTTACGAGCTTCGATGCGACTCCAATCGCGTTCCGACGTTCCACGATTTTTACGCCTTCCCTCGCTCTGCTTTTTACAACGCCGGATCTCATTTGCGGGAAATCATTGCAAGTAAAAATGTACACGACGAATGCAACGAGATCTGTAAAAATATTACGTAAAGGACCGGAATATTTGTCAGATGAAACGAACGTCTGTCTTTGGTTGCTCAGTTTACTACCGAGCTGGAATTTTTACCCATTTGCGTTAGATTGTCTCAAGAGTTTCTTTCGTTTTCTAAGGGAACAATAGATACACGACATTTTTTGTTTCACATTGTTTTACCGAATCGTGTACTATTTTGTTTTATTAAGATAAAGAGCGCAACATTTGACGGATTAGGTTTCACGTTCGTAAAAGAAAGACGCTTTCCGGACAACCTAATGGCAACATAATATTCTACGTTGTCGCGTTATCGCGTTACTAAGGAAATATTAGAAAAAATGATTAAAACAGGCTAACAAGATTTCTCTCAACCCAGCGCCAACTACAACTAACGCCAGAAACCGTTTCACAGGAAGTAACACGGGTGTAATGGAATTCTAGCGGTTTTATTACAAATTCAACATCGTTCAAAAATCAAGAAAAAAGAACATCGTATTTTCACGATGCAACGAGGATCGTCGTTAACGAGCAGAGATTTTTCTCTGTTTCACAGAGGGAAACGGCGCGGGCATACGGTGGTAGAGACGATGAAAGGGGTTTGGAAAGTTGTACGAATTAAAGAAATGAAGCGGTGCTGGCTGACGTTGGCCAAAGAGAATGCAATTATGAACTTTATTTTATGCCTTCGTGGTCGGTGTGCTACGCTACGCAATTAACCCTTTGCGTTCGCCTGATAACCGGACTGAAAGTTTACCGTCGACGCGGATATTTCATACAGAAAACTTTCCGTTGCGGAATTACGTATTATTAGCAAATGCAAAAAGCTCCTCGCGATCCACGCTTTGTTACAGAAATCACTGCATTGATTGCGTTCTTCGTCGAGTCCACGTCGCCGACGCGACGCGCGCAAGAACCATCCTTTTTCGACGTTTCACCTGGACACAGTTGTCCCATACAAAGTGTACAAATGACTCGCAAACTTTTCTTCTGTCCATTCTACGAAAAAAAAGTCAATCATCAAACGTTCTACCTGTCTTATCAATGGAATATTAGCGCGTGTTCTATTTATCAACGTTCATTTACCAGAAATCCTATCTTGTTATGCCTCTTGAACTTTCCTCTTGTCCAGTGTACTGAAAAAAGGTCAACTGTTATTTTGCCAATCTTATCAATGATATTAACACTTTGACTGCCACGTTGGTCATATATGACCGGCCACGGTTTCTCTCGCGACGCCACGGTGTCTTTAACTTTTTGTAATTGCAAAAATTGTAGGGAAATTGACAGTTTGGGCATTGTGAATATAACCGATAAATAGAAGATACTTTGAAACAAAAAGTGCCCCATTGAACAATTAAACATTTTTGTTAGAACATCGATAAAAAAAAAATGAGAACGAATCTTGCGTCTAACGGTGCATGTGTTTGCATCCATATCTTTGAGGGGTAATCTACGAATATTATTATAAACACAGCTTAGAAAATAATCGTAAATGCTGCTTTGTAATCGTATAATTGAAGTTAGAAGTGTGCACATACCTTACTATTATATACAGAATGAGCAAATACCGTTTACTAATATCTTCTACACGTTTCAACGATATATTCTGGACGGTTTGCTTACGACGAAACAACGAAAGCGAATGGTTTGTTGAAATAAACGGAGCCTTGTTATAATACGTCGCTATCAACTGTTACCAAGGCACAATGGTGGTCACGGGTGACCACCAATAGGATAAACGGTCCATCGGGGAAGAACGTTGTCTTACATCGTCGATTTATTGTTATTTTGCCACTATATGCTTCGAATAATAAAAATACTCCCGTGGTGTCCTGAGCGAAACACGTGAGTTTGGCGTGGCAGTCAAAGTGTTGAAACAAGCTACCGAAGACAGACTAATCGTAGCGAAAGAGAAATGGAAGCAACCGCGAGTCCGAGGCAAAAATGGCCCAATTACATTTTTGCGTATGAAATGTGAGACAAGGCACGATAATCGAGAATCTATCTTCTACAATTGGCTATTGCGATCTCCGCTTTGACCGCAGCTTCGTTCTATTTCATCGACTACTTTTACGGGTGTTAGTTCAATAGTTAGTAATACGCTTAGTGTTTCTAATTTTTACAAAGTGATTTGCCTGTCGTTGGTCCTTTGTGCAGTCCAGTTCGTGTTTTTGGTGTGGCAGTCAAAGTGTTAATGCGTGTCTAACCATGTCTAGTGTTTAAGAATCACGGCCGAACAAAGAAAAACGGACAGGAATCCGATCCCTCGAAAGCAGACTGGATATTTTGTTCGCAGGGGACGAACGTCCCTTATAGAGTCGGTCATATCCCCGGCAGCAGCGCGCGACGATCTTGGTTCAAGGAGGCTACCGAACAGGATATTGCTGACGTGTTCCTCGACTTTAAAGTCCAACGTCCGCGGTCGATAGCTGCCGCATTGTCGGAGACGCCGGAAGAATGGTGGATAAGGGCGCGGAACGCTATAGGGCTTCAATCGGCCACGCAACTGTTAACCTTTTAGATGCAGCGTGTTCTCACTGCAAAGAAAGATGCATTCACTTTGGCTGAACGTAGAAGCGATAGTATAGAAAAAAAACATGATTTCTGGTTAGTAGACATTAACAGATGGTTGAATATATATTCGTGTCATTGATGAAATTGATAAAATATTGATTTATCTGTTCTTTTTTTACTAGAGTGGATGAGAAGAAAGTTTGGAGGACAATGAGTATAAAGAAGCATGATTTCTGCTTACTAAACGTTAACAGATAGTTGAATTATACACATTAATATCGTTATTGATGAGACTGATAAATTAATAATTCATTTTTCTTTTTTTTAATAGAGTGGACAAAGGGAGAGTTTGAAATGCAAGTAGCGTAAAATTCGTTATTACACAAAGGCAACAGCGTACGTACGCTTCGTTCACTGATGAGGAAAGGAGATTACAATTACGTACACACCAGACTGCGAAGACCCACTAAATATTACAATGAGCAGACAGCGGATTTTTATGCATTTACACATTTTTACGAACGCAACTACGGGAAAGGGAGCTAAACAAAAATTTGTTTCGTCTACCAAATATTATAACACATACTCTGTGTTACGTCGGACGACACTCTACCTAGTCCAGGCCACACACCGCGGGCAAGTGGGAACCAGATATCCGCTCATCCTTACTGCGTACACTTAATAGTCTTAAGGACCCATCGTATATCTGAGGAATTTGCTAGCTAAGGTCCTTCAGACCGAACAAATATCGTTTTTCTAAATCGTACAGAGACTCGAGACCGTTAAAATTATTATTTATTCGTTAAGAATGTTCTAGCACGAAAACGACTACAACTAACTTCTTTTCCAATTTAGAATTTCAATTATTTAGAAATATCGAATGATCTGAATTCTAATGATCTCTTTTTCTCTTTTCCTCGCGCCACCCGTTCGATCAAGCAGGTAGTAACTCCATAACTTTGAACCACCCCGTACACGTGCTTCATCGCCAAAGGGTTAAGAACCTTGACGAGTCGGAGTGCCACTCGAGTCGACGAGATTAGGGAAAACGCGTTTCTATCGACCAGCCTTTTGTCGTCTGTTCGTCGTCGACGACTTTCGTTCAACTTTCCGTTCGTTTATCGGCGATCGAAGGACCGCCCAGTGATACGATTCATTTCCAATGGAAGTTTCGCCTTCGACGAGGCCACTTTGTAAATTGGCTACGAACCGCCTCCACTGTACGAAACTCGCGAGTGCACCGGCTGTGGCCCGGGCGCCAGGGAAAAGTGGTTGATTTTGTCGGGTAGAGCCGATACTCGCAACAAGTTGCAATAACAAAACGAGCAACTCGACCGGATGGACTTGGTGTTTTTCCTCGAGGATGGCCAGCTAGATTTGTTTTTCTCGTTTCTTTGCACGGCTGTTCGCGCGGCTCTTTAAGAGCGAAGCGGAACTTTAAGATTCTTTTAGTTCGTCGCAGTGAATTTTGGAGCTTTTTAACGGAAGAGGGGAAAGGTTAATAGACAGATTTCTTAGTTTAGTTTGAATCAGTTTCTCTCTATCGCGCGAACTCACAGTGCACTTTCTTTGGAACACACGTACTTGTTTCATGTAAACGCATTTATACGTTTTCAGGGCTGGGTTTATCAAGTTTAAGGCGAAGAGAATTATTTTTTTGTATTACATAGCAGCATTATCTTTCTATCTTTCAGTTGTATATTTACAGAGACTTACCTTTTTACCCTATTTTTTTTGTTATTTCTTCTGCTACCATTAATTACCGTTAGTGTTGTGGCAATCAATTACTATCACTTCATCAAACTAAAAGCTTACACAGCAGCGTGCTTCTGTTTGCTTTCCACGGCGCCATCTTCCCCTATAGCTGGTAATCTCCTATTGCGCTTTTACCACGTCTTATTCTACCCTTTCTTCTATAATCATTAATTACTATTTGTTATACTAATATTAATTATCCACAGCAAAAAAAAAAATATTCTCTAGTCACGATTTCATCATTAACCGTAGATAACAATCTTTCGTCATAACCGTCCCTAAGTTAAATCGAGATTTCTGCAACGATTTTCCCTCTGGAAACGAAAAGGAAGAAATTATAGCCACCCGAGACTACGATCTCCCGTTATAAAATACAACGAAAAGAATACTATAACCGTGACAAATTATTATACACCCGAAGCTACAATCTTTCGCTCTAATCATCTCCAAGTCGGGGACAGAAAATCCGATTGTGTCGGGTTAACCGGAACGGGTGTTCGCGGGCGGAGAACGAGATCTCCACGGAATCTCACGTTCGTTGATCGCTGAGACGTATTCAGGAACGTGTCGCGTTATCGAAACGCGCTAAGTGAATCTCTGGATATAGCCGACCGTTGCTCCGCGGGAGATACAAGCATGTCTGTTGGCGAAGAGGTAGAAATTGCCACCGGGGACCGGCGTGCACGCGAAAGCAATCTATTCTCCGAGCCATGGGAATATCCGCCGTCCCCTGCCTTTCGCAGATCTTCCTCGTCGCCTTTCTCTGCTAACCATATACGTACGTATACATATAGCACGAGCGAGTCTTGAATCGCGGTACAACGATCGCGTATGCATCCCGTGACGTCCGTTCGATTCCGGATGTCTCCTCTTCTCTATGAAATTTTCACGTGCGAAGTTCGAGTTGGCTGGATTGGACGGCTGAAATTACACAGTCGAAAAGACGAGCAAATAGAGATACAACACGGCTGCGAGAAGCAATACTGGCGCATACTCTTATCCTCTAACGAAGTGGCTTTCTTCGCAACAGGTTTCGCATTTCTTTTTCACGATATTCAATTCTTCCAGTCGGACGCCACGGAATGATGGGAAACTTACCGTTCTCGGGCTTAATTATTATGTGGCGGCACTCGGCAACAACGTATATCGCCAAAGCGAAGTGCCTAAACGCGTGGATAGTGGGGATATTGAGGGGCGACGAAAAGAAAAGAATCGATCGACAGTTAGGTTTGAAACAGGAAGCGGTAAAGTCGAGTTGTAACCGGGCAGCGAGATTGACTAGCGAAACCGAGAGCGATACGCGACGCGATCCAAAGAAGAATCTTGTAAAGAAATATATTGTCGACCTAAACACCGAGTGATAATTTAACGCACCACGCCCAATAACACTTCAATTATTATCATTTATTATGCAACTCTAAGCCTTTCGGCTTATTTATTATATTATATACTATATACAGGGTGGTTGGTAACTGGTGGTACAAGCGGAAAGGGGGTGATTCTAAGCGAAAAAAGAAGTCGAAAATATAGAATAAAAATTTTTCGTTTGAGGCTTTGTTTTCGAGAAAATCGACTTTGAATTTTCGCTCGGTACGCGTGCGGTACGTTATAACGCACCTCACTGTAGATCGTTGTCTCGATGGAAAAATTAAAAAAAAAAAAAAATTTTTATTCTATATTTTCGACGTCTTTTTTCGCGTAGAATCACCTCCTTTCCGCTTGTACCACCAGTTACCAACCACCCTGTATATTATAGCGGTTTGGACTACTTCGTAAAGCACGTCACAGAAATAGGAAGTACTTTACGAAGTAGACCAAAACGCATACTCTTTCGCCGCATATCGAATTCTTCTGGCCTCACCTGCATTCTTTGCACGTCACTTCCGTACTCCATGTCCACTGCTATCGCCGACATCCTTCTATACTTGCATCTTTAATTGCAAGGTTTAAACCAACTTGTACGGCGATATAGCGATACAGCGGGCTGTATCGAACGAACATCTCCGCCACTTTACGATCGCACCATCGCACCATGCGCAACGGTTCAGGATATTCGCGAATCCGTATTTCGGTTCATCTGCTCTGCTCAGTAAGTGTAGGTTCCATCCCCAGGCACAGTATTTTCAGTTTAACCGAAGGCGCTCAAGCATCTGGAAAAATGAGAACGATACGAAAAAATGTGCGAGACGGAACTCGTCGACCGTATCGAGGCTTCCCGTGCTTTTGCGTATCTGACCTCGCGTTCCGGCCTTGAAACGTGCCGCGAAGGTGACGTTGAAATTTCCAAACGGCTGGCTCCCATATGTTTCACACGTACATGGAGCTCTCTCGATAAAACGCTTCGGTTCCATTCAATCGGAAACGTTTTCGACGAGTGTACTCGTCGCCGCTTACTTTATGCGACGCATTTTATGTGCACAATTTTCAAAGCGGTCGCAACAGCCGACTGGTTAATTGTCCGTACAATTCCCTGCCTCGAGTTTCTGAATTTTCCTCGCGCAGAAAATTCGATCGCTCTCCGTAATTATTCGTATAATTTCCCCGTTGGCCAACCAAATCCTCCAATCGCCGCGTCACAACGTCGTCTGAATCTCATAGACCGGCATCGAGTCGGGTTCTGGCACATGTCCCGACCACGTTCCTCGCGAGACCAGCCTCAAGTGTCGCGCCAGGGTAGATGTTCGCCTTGCAAAAAAGATCCGCGGGTTCAATTCCGGTAGATTGGTCGCTTCGTTCGAACGGCCAGCAACGGTACCCCAACCTTCGTATCTTCGTACCCCTCCTTCCATCCCTATCCTCGTCGCAGCCGCGCTCTTTTCTGCCCCTCACTGCGCTTAGAGCGTTTTCGACGGAACCTCTGACCCTTCCCAGAGGACCCGCTACTATTACGAGGAACTGACGCGCTGCGAAGCGTGACCTACCTGTCAACTAGTACTCGTCCTCGTTATACGCTTCCCTTTCTAGCTGAAACACGGCGTCTTCTTGCGTTCAGCGGCGAAATGAAATTAGCCGACCGCTGCTACGTTGCTGCGAGCGTTGTTCCAAGGGAGCGGGAAATTTGGAAAAAGCTGGAGTTTCAGCTCCTTCGAGGGAGTTGTGGCTGCTTAGAATCAGCCGATTGTGAGGTGAATCGAGATAGTGTCAGCGGCAAGGATCGCTCGGACGTCGTCGCGATACAAGAAGAAATAAATTAAATTAGAATTAAAGCAGCTATGCTACCGGCTACGGATGAGAGAGATCGAGACGAGCGTCGAACTGACAGTCGCTAATGTGGTACGGCGCGGGAAGGTTTGAAAGAACACGTCCTGATAAAGAGACAACAAACGAACAACAGAGAGAGATGACTCGAACGTTGCCAATAAAGTCGTCTCGGTGGAAAGACTGTGCTATCTTCTGCAAATAGGAGAGCGCCGGTCAAAGCAAGTTGTCGTTTCGGTTAACTGTTAGTCAACCGCACCGTAGATGAAAAACGAAACGAATACTACAGCGCTAAGCAACGCATTCCGGTGTATTGTAGTTCTTCTTTCTCTCGGCATTGTCAGACTTCCAAGACTTTCCCTGTACAACAAAAGTTACTTCCCATAGAGTTTTCCTTATTTTTCAGGTAATTGGGTGATCCTCTTGCGTTATTCCTACGCTACCAGGTATACACAAATGGCTGCCGGTTTTTTAAATCTTTACGATCTTTTTGCTGCGATTAAAATCCTTTCAAAGGAGGAAGGAAGTTAGGGGAATGGATAGGTAAGAAAAGCAAACAGCCTACCAAGGAGCAAACTAAACTTTGACGAACCAGTTCATCGATCGCAGAGAATCGTTCAACGAGAATTTCATATGCTGTGAGACGATTATTAATAATATTTTTGTCGCATCAAGTGTAAAAGATGACAGACCAAGAAAACATCGATCGTTTCACTCGCGATATTCATCGTGATAGGCGTACTCGTTTGAGCGATTCTATTCCATCAAAATGTTTTTTCTAATTATTACACCTATTGGTTGGCAACTAAGTGATTGCGGATTTTGTCATTAGAGGGTATTAACAAATTCCGCAATCACTTTAGACCTTGCAATCTACTAAGTAGGCCGACATTGGACGACACATTTTGCTGCGAATTACAACTTTCTTATCTCTGCAGATTACCCTCATTAACTTATGTTTTACCTTATTTCATTATTTACCTTTTACATTATTTACCTTGTTTCTATAAAAATACAACAACGACGATTCGTCCCTTTTACAAATGACTTTTTCCAAATTTAACTTTTACCACGTGTAACCCGAGTTACGCTACAAAAACGCAGAGTGTACTTACCGTACGACTTTCCACTAGCAATTTATCCGACGTGCGGTACAGGCAAATCGTTAAGCACGTGGAAAGAGAAGAAAAAAGAAAAGATACGAAGCTGGCAATTGGAGAAGAAGCGTAGAAATATGTCCGAGACTGCAATGTAGCCAGGTTTTAGGGAATCCTATCGTGTTCCACCGTTGTTTACGAAAGTTGGAAAAAGGGATTCGGACTAAATTGATCGAGTATGACGATAGAAAAATTTCGTCTGGCAAACTCGCTCCGGTAGACCCGTCTCGTTACGAATTCGAGCTAGTCGTTTGCCCTTCGGAGGTGCGTGATATCGGACGTCGAAGGTCGAGAGGCGACAGCCTCGGCGAAAAAACTTCCATCGCGTCGCGAAAACTTTTTTAACCTCGTCGTGGCAGGGTAACGACGTTTGCCGATCGTTCCTTCCGTTCTTCTAGCCCCTTCTGTTGGCCCCACGGTTAAGGGAACTTTAATAAAAACGACGCATCCCCGTGACGGATCGTCAAACGATCGAGACGGAAAACGAAAGTTTAACGCACCACGCCACCTCTCCGGAATTCTAATTGCTTCCACCGATTGATTTATCGACTGCTCGCGCGAGATTGATATCGTTTCCTCGACATTTCAATTAAAGGCGCAATCCTCCCCAGTCCCAACACATTTTACTAATGAAAATATCTTGTTTTACTCGAGATATCCTGTCGAGTATCGGCTAAAGTCGGCGTTCTTTCGACTACGTCTTTGACAACGACGCTAAGCGAGCGAATTTAACGACCTACGGTAGCGGACAAAAGAAAGTTAAAATACAACTGGCTCGAACCATCGTGTCATAAAGTATCGTACTTTAGCCTTGTTCCTTTAGCTTTAGGTAGAATTTGCGTCAGTCGTCTAGTTACCGCGATTCGAGCAACGTCGTAAGAGACAGGCTGAAACGATGCAAACGGTAAATTTGTCAGACACGTTCTGCCTACAAACTTGGTCAACCAGTGTCTGCCACCGACCATAACTACTCTGATATTATGCGAACACTGAATCTCACGAGCTTGGAACGTAGAAGCATCGCCGCTGATTTCATTTACTTTCGCGGAACACTCAACGGATATGTTTACTATTCAACGATTCCTGCTGACATTAACATCCGTATGCACCTGAGGGGATGTCGTCGAGTATCCTCCTACGTTCTCGCTTCGAGTGTTTATTCCTGCCGGTTTGAATACACCGATATAGTCGCTAAATTATCTAACCCAGCTAACAAGTTCACCGATACTTTACATTTGTTTCGCCATTCCGTGTCATTTTAAACGTAACGTTCGTTTAACATATTGTGACGGACTTGATCACTGGAATAATATTAGGTCGTGCGAAAAGTTTCTTTCGTTTTATAAGGAAATAATGGATGCACAATATTTTTCGTTTTATATTATTTTTTCGAATTACGTATGATCCATTTCGTTTTATCGAGATAAAAATCACAACGCTTGACAGATTAGGTTTCACGTTTGTATAAAGATGCGTCGTTGTTAAAGACGTGTCCGTAAAAGAAAGACACTTCTCGGACAACCTAATATCACGCAAGTCGTCGTATCCCATATGAAATGTTTACATCAAATGAATAAATTGTTGAGAATTGCGGATCTTAATTGCCAAAATACAAATAAAGGAACACTAAGGTTACACTTAGAATTCATATTAAAATAGTTTTAGATTTGTTTAATAAACGATTTCCAGGATATTCGTCGATATACATTTGCACGCGTCTCAACATTTCCTTTGTCTCGCCATCTTCCATGTCACACTGCTAACGAAACAGTTACATTCGTCTGTTTCTCGAAACACCGCGCGCACACATACTTTTACACACTCGCATTCACGTACGTGCGTCACTACTACGCGGCCAAGTTAGTCTAGCACATAAAATTGTACGTATCTCAATGTAAATAAACAATCGAGTAAAAAGTGCCACGATTTTAGAAAATAAACGACTCGACATAATACATACTAATAACCTACTCTAAAATACTGTGACCATCGGCAACACGATGCAAGATATCTGACGCAAAAGTTACCAGACAAATTACTTAGAAACCAAACAAATTTATTTTCGTCCGCCACTGCGCAAGGTGATCTTAAACGTCGAAACGAATCTCGAATATACGATATATGTGTACACGCATGTTCGAGTCGCGATCCTAACCTTGGAAGCGTGGTCAACCCTCTTGCACCTTCCAGCCTCCTGGCCACCGACAGGAATCGACAAGGAAAAGTTGGAGTGTTTCGGGACTCGTGGAATCTGAGCAACTTCAACCTGGCAAGATAAACGCAGGAATCCGTGGACATGGGTTGCGCCTGGGGACTCGATTCCAGGGCTTCGGAAAGCCCCGCGACTGCCTCGGAGACCGGCCTCGTTGCAGCCACTGTGTGCGGTTCATTCGAGCGAGTTACGCGATTAGCTTTCGCGAACCCTTCGCGGCTGCTCGTTTAATCTGACAAACGCTGGACGACGTTCAACGTCGATCCTCCGCCGTCTCTGCGGACTTCCGCTTGCGCTTCTTATTGGGACAATTAGCGACTACGCCTCTTCGGATCGGAAGCACTTACCGGTCGGGGGAAAGACGCTGGATCTTGGGGAATTCGTTTAAGCCAGCGGTTCTCAGCGCCAGTGTCTCTCGAGGATTTTCTAGATTTTCCAGACTCTTCGCAATGATTTCGGTTGGACTCGGAAATGATTGCAACGGGAGGTTGTATAACTTTGACCGTAAAACAAGTCGGTGGTGATTCTCTTCTTTTCATCTTCGATGGGGCGAGTTGTAATTACCGCGGAAATGACGTTTTTACTTCGACTTAAAGCTGATACACACGGTACCGTGGATTAATCGTACAGTGGACGCTGTTCGTTTAGAGTTTTCGTAACGTTAAAAGGAAAATTGGCAGAATCGCTTGTACATTTTCGTATTGACAAAGCAGACCAAGGATAGAGGCTTAGGTAGTGATAAAGCGGAATAGGTGAAGAGAACGAGCGAGTGATTAACGAAGGAGCGAGTTGAGAAAGTACGAGATGAAAGTACAAGAAAATGGATCTGAAAGGAACTGTGATAGCCAAATGCATTTCTAGGATTTCACGAGTGCGAAATTAAATAGTGTACGATAATACGATTACGATAATAAGATTACGATAATAGTGTAATATCGAAAGGCCTAAGAGATATCGGGCGAACTATAAGCAATGTCGCGAGAAAGCCGAAATGCCGACAGGCCCGACAATGTATCGTCGGTCCTTCGATCGAATAGTTTCGCGGAAAAGGCCTGCGTGATCCTGGCCACGAGCGGCTGAAGAACACGTGCGTGGTGGGGCTAAGACAAAAGACAAAGGGATGCTAAGGGAGAAAGACGAATTAACAGTCAGAGCGTGAGTTGAGAAGTGAAAGAGTGTGAATCGAGCAGTCAGAGAATGCGAATTGCGTTGTCGAGATAGCGTTGCTAGTGTAACGTCGATTCACATCAGAAACCAGGCCACACACCGCGGACAGGATGGCACCCAGATGTCTGGTAAGTACCCACCAAGGGTCTTGGAATTTTCATACTTAAGGTCCTTCGGACCAAGCGAGTATCTCTTGTCTTAAATTTCCTTTTACGTGTATTGTTTACCACGTGTTAACATGGAAAGTTGGTTTTCCTCACATCTGGTATGTTCCGTTAGCAACTTTCTCGCGAGGGTGGTTAAAACCCTTCCTGGTCCACTAACCGTCTTATTATCCAACCGGAGACGGTGTCTACTGCCGTCACTTCCTTAACCAAAATTGTCATCAACAAATCCGATAGTCCCGTGTCCTTAGACACACCCACCCCTAGCCTTCCTCAGACACAGTATCGTCGGTAAGACTCACTTATTCTGTATCCTTAGAATAGTCAACGTATCTTTACCGATCTCTACCCTTATAACAGTCGCGTGCTTAACGTATCAGTGTAACTAAGTCTTATATAACGTGGTTGGAGTGAATTGTGATTTATGTTAATTCAGTGTGTATTACATTGTGATTGCTGAATTCATAATAAAGTTTAATTAAGACAAAATTAATAGTTGTGTTACGACTCAGCTATTTTATTTCATCAACCAACCCTTAAGTTTACGTGACACTAGCGTTGTCGAGAGAGTGTGGTCCGCGTGGGAGAGAGCATTGGATCCGCGGTGACGAGAGTTGCAAATTAATTATCCAGTTGTCTTAATTATAATACGTTATTGTGATTAGTTCACGTTAAACGACCATCGTTTCCTGTTTGATCAACATCTATTTAATCCATTTATTATTAATTAATAATTGTAGTAAAGTTGCTACAAACAAACGAAAACGTTCTTCTTTCGGAGACAGAAAGTTTAATTTCCTTTTAAACTTACTAGCGTACAACATATACGATAGGCTGTCATTGGTTTGCTGGTTTCCAGCAATCTAATAAGTCTAGCAAGACCACGAATTGATAGCATTAATACGTTGCAACAATCTGTGCTTGGATCAGATGTAAATTTATTACAAGATATAAGAAAGGATGGGTAAGTTGCTTATGCATATTTATCACGTTGTAAACTTGCAAACTGGATAATGAGAAGTATTGCGTAGTTCAATTAGAACGTCGATTTGTAAAACGGAAGAGATAACTTCGAAAAGCAACAACAGGGGAAACTTGATAGTCGTTGCGGCTGCGAATAATTCGCGCTCATTTTTCATTCTAACTTGGCGCGTAATGGTCGATGGAAGTTTGTTAAACAAACGTTTAGGAAGAGAAATCAGTGTCGTTACGAAGGGATATCAAGTTGGAATATCGTCGGCCGTTTGTTATTTCGAAAGGAATGCTCGAACATTCCTCGATGAATCAGAAATGTTTGTATTTCTGTAATTCATTTCGCGCCATTTGCTAAATTTAAATTCCTTTCCTTTTATCCACGTATAAACATAATTCTAGCAACAGTTGAATTAAACGTTCGAATCTGCTATAACCCAACCGACGTCTCTCATCCTATTAATCTTCTCGTACGAACCTTCCTTCAGCGAAACCAGAGATTTTAGTTTAGTTAGTTTCAACGTAATATTACGTAGAATTATCGCGAAATTCGTTGACGAGTTACGCAATCGGTGAACAGACTTCTAATCGAACATAATCGTAAGATTAAAAAGAGACATCCTTTCGTGTTAGAAGGTGTTAAGAATTTTGAATTCTAATAACCGAAATAATGGTATGGGGACGCTAAATTTACACTTAGAATTTATATTAGAATAGTTATATATTCATTTGATAAAGGATTTCAAAGATATTCATCGATACACACTTGCACGCGTCTCAGCACTTTCCTCCATACCAGACTGTTCACTGAACAGTTTACATTCTTTTGTTTTCCAGACGCCGCGCACACACATACTTGCACACACTGTATTCACGTACAAGTATCACTACTACGCAGCTAACCTAGTCTTTTTCTTTTTTTATTTAGCTGTTTACATTCACAATTTGTCCGATTTGGACATTTGGTAGAATTTTTTGGCTGTTTGATTATCATGTGGGTGGTTACCCCCAGTGAGGTACCATTTTCGTGTTTGTTAGGTTATATCCTAACCTAGTCTAGCACATAAAATTATACATATCTCAATAGAAGGCTCACAAGTCTTAGCATTTGCTATATTATAATTGTATAAGTATTAATTACAAGCGTTAACAAGTATGCGTTGTACAAAAAGATTTATCTAAAAACGGGAATTACACGATTGCGAATTTTTCGAATTCTATCGAATTACGAGCTGTCTTTGAAACAACATCCGTCTGACGTATCTAGGAAAAAGCTTAGAGGCACGTTCCCTGGAAAAATTTCTTACGCAAACTTAATTGCAGAAGAAAAGATTCCGAACACGCCGCCACTGTTATTCTTGCCGAAACATCGTCACGTGCTTCGCCTTAAAATTATCTTAAATGCCACCCCGATCTTAATACGACGAAAGTAAGCAAAAGTAGAACACAGAGAATACGGAACAGCTTAAACAGAGGTTCTACCGGCCCGATCACGCATTCTCGTTTAACAAGCGCGAGTTTAGGCTGAGGTTAGGCGAAACTTCTCGTTCGTCAATCCGTGGCCAGAGACCACAAAGAGCATTTGTTAACGAAGCCGCATTTGCCGAAGGCATCCGTACGGCTTAACTCGTTCGTTGGTCGACCATTCTCGATTCAAGACCAAATGTAACGACACGGAGATTCACTTAGCGAGTTTAATCACTCGGGATTAACCATTTTGCAGATATGCAAATGTAATCGAATACGTCGCTTCTCCTTCTTATTTGTGGCGTTTTAATAGCTGGCTATTAAACGGCAATTAAATGCCACATTGTTCAGAAGTCGCGTTGAGAAAATGCGTAAATATATCGCGTTCGTATTAACTCCACGATTTTCAAACGTATTTTTACTTCTATCTTTACACACGTTGGTTCTTTCTCTTCGGGTTGTTTCATTAGTTGCATTCACGCTGGTGCTCTACTTTTTCGATCAGTAAGCTTAACATCTCTCGTATTTAAAAGCTACGCGAAAACTTTCACCTCGGAGCTTATCTCTTATGTTCCTTATTCCCTGCGTCTTTAAAAATCACATGGTCGCCCAAAACTTCCACAACACATAGAAACAGAAACGCGATAAAGTACGAAATTGTAAGAACGTACAATACAATAGTGCGAGGCATAATATCTGTACAGAAATATTACACGCTTCCGTAACTCTGAGTTTCCCACAGATAGCAGCCAAATATTCCTCCCTCTCTCTCTCTCTCTATGTATGTAGTATCGTGGAAAAGGGCCTAAGAAACATCAAGTTAACCATGCGAAGATCCATTATAAATGCACCCTGGTTTGTCACCAACGAACTAATACATCGCGACCTCAAGATATCAACAATCAAAGAGGAAATAGCAAAATATAGCGACAGATATAGCAAAAGAGTCAAGAAACATCGAAACCCCCTAATTACTGGACTACTTGATACGTCGGACCAGATCCGCAGGCTGAAGACGCACTACCCGCTAGACCTAAACGCTAGATTCAATTAGTTATCTAAATCAAGTAATTTTTACTTATTTATAATACTTACTTATAAATTATACTTATCTATAATAAGTATTAACTTATTATAAATAATTAGCCATGTCACTGCGCCAGGCCAGAAAAAATTACTGAAAATTCTCAATGCGAGAATTGATTGTAAATTTCAATAAATAAAAAAAAAAAAAAACAGCGGTCAGAGGGTCAGTTGAGAAACGACAGTGTCGGTGGAGAAGTCGGTTGATAAGCGTTCTCAGTTGAGAAGTCACAGGGTGTGAGTCGAGTAGTCGGAGACTGTCAGTTGAGAAGTGAAAGAGTGTGAGTGGAGAAGCCGGAGAGTATGAATCGGGAAGAAGACGTACGACGATATTGTAATCAGTTTTTTTTATATCGAGTATTGCTCGTTAAACTAAACTTAACTCCAAATAAAACATCGTTACTTGCCCTTACTCTAAGACCCATTTAAGTTACCACATGCATATCTAGTATATCTATATCTAGCATATCTGTCTCGTGCTAGATAAAAAATATTTTAATTTATTTTCAAAACCTGTGCACTGAATTTCTGTAACTTTTAGGCGACAAATTTTCTCATCGCACTGCTAACGGTTATCTATTCCGCGGTACATACGTACCACATTTATTCGTCGCTCTTATCAAATACAAATCCAACGTTTCGTAAAATTAGCGCGTGTTCCTGTACGCCTCGATCCATAGACTTCCTGCTAGTGCGGCAATTTTAAACGCTAAAAATCGTTGGATCGGTAACGCGCGCGTGTTGACCGATCTTCTGCCCGTATCTCCGTTCGCACGTCGGATGAAAAACACGCGGCTATCCCCTGTGGTAAAAAGCGACCGCGAATTAAGTACGTCCTTGAAGGGTCCATGACCAGTGTCGAGTATATAAATTCGAGCTGGTTCGAGTCGAAATTTTGCGGGCGCCGCGCTTCATCGCCGCCGATCGAATTAAAGTGGCCGCCGATACGGGGACAACGAAGTGGAACGCCGTTGAATATTCATCCAGCCTGGATTCACTTGGCTCACCGCGGGGTTGCCACGAGGAAACCGGCTTCCGACCGATCATCGGGACGGCTTTTTCATCGAAACAGCCAGCCAGGCCCGTCTTATTGCTGCCACTTTTGCGGTGTAATTGGCCCGCGCGACGCCACCGATCCAATAAACATCGCGTTACGTTTACCTTTGCCTCGTTCGTTTCACGCGTCAATTTCCATTCTACGGAATTTTCATTCCACTAGACAACGTATCGACTGAATTCTTGAAATTAATCTTAATCCTTCGTTCGTCCGTGGTAGGTTTCTCGCACGAGATTTATTCATACAACGCGTATAGGAAAATGGAATTTTCATAGGCGCAGAGAGCGGCTAGACGCTGGCGTGTGCGTATTATGCGAAACATTTGGAAACTTCACCGACACTGCGACGAGACGCGACTGTCATAATTATACGGGCAAAATGTGAATCCGATCTGGCAATGTGCGTGTATATATAGGGTGTTCACGTTATTAGTGTTGCCGGCGTAGCTTTTTCCGTAAACGGAAGGCAAGTAGGAACGAGGGAAAGATGAAAGGGGAAAAAGATGAATGGCTGGAAGTGAACTGCGTATTCGCGATAATATTTTTCTCGCAAGTGTAAAATTGCACATGCATCTTGCACGAGTTCTTCTCTCTCTCTCTCTTTCTCTTTTGCGTATATCAACTTGCCTCCTTTTTTGCGTATACATCAAATGCTCCCGTCATTCCACCACGATGTATTACGATAATACGATGGAAAATTGACCGGTTTAAGAGACTTCTCTCAACTTTAATTTTCTAGAATTTATTATTATATGAGACGAAGAAAACGTAAATACGAAAAGTTACGTTGCATTACATCGGTCCTTGTACGTCCTACGATATTCCACGAAATTAAAATATCTTCCGATCAGTTTTCCATCGTGTTGGTCCGATACTCTTTTTCGTAGAATTACGAGAACATTCGACGTATACAAAGAAAAGGTAGGTTTTCGCTTAAAAGAAGTATCGCAACCGTAAAAAGTGTACGTGGATTTCTGCACCTGCGAAAATCATGTTATCGTGAACATGTGTAGTTGACTTTGAACTATTCATCTCTTCACTGATCCTCGTCGTTCGCGGGAGAAACGTTGGAAAGTAATAGCCTGAATACTCTGTATAAACAGGTACGTAGAAGTTACTGCAAATACACATTTGGCGAAGAATTAATACACGTTCTGAATCCCATCAACTATTGTCTTAGACACGTAACAAACGAGGCTCGTTAATATGCCAGATAATTGCTTGTTTGCACGCTTTCGTCATCGCCGCGAGATATATTAGGTTGTCCGAGAAGTTTCTTTCCTTTCATAAGACGATAATAGACGAACAAGAATTTCTGTTTTATATTATTTTATTGAATTGGGTATAATCCATTTCGTACCATTTCTATTATTATGTTCGTGCATAATTCAACAAACGGATATAAATGTTGAGATTATTAGATGTACGAACAGAGGAACGCGTGGATAGATTGAAAAGTAGCAAATATATTTTAACACAGCAGTGTAAGTACAAGTAGGAATATAATTTGAGCTGGTCCAAATCCGCACGCTACCCTCGTGTCACGCTACCCTTCTCAATGCGAGAATTGATTGTAAATTTCAATAAATAAATAAAAGAAAACCCTAGTGTTACCCTATAACTGAAAACCTGGGAGTCATCGTCGCCTGTCTACTGTCTATGGTCTGCCATCGTCCCAGTCTATTATTTATACGCTGTCGATGGCTTCAGTGCTTGAGAAAACTGAAAAGACCAGACGAAGAGTTTTCCTAGATGTGGTGACCACATCAACGATAAAACACATTATTTCCTTATAAAATGAGAGGAACATTTCAGACAACCTAATACGTACCCGCGTGCTTGCGCTAAATATCTTGTAGCTTCTGTACACGTTTGCAAATTAGTTTGCAACTGCATCAACGTAATTACTATAGTCCAATGTTATCAGAATGCTAATGAAGTTTCGAAACGTTCCGTATAACGCACGTAATACGCGCGAGTGTTCGAACCTCATCGCCGACTATTTTGCAAAATCCAACAAGTCGATAGATCCGTTTAAAGTCTCTCTGATCGACTCTTTAACGCTTGTAACGAGCAAACGATGCGACAGGGCGACGAAGAAAGGAACAATCATTCGCCGAGAAACATGCAGAAGCGTTGAATTTTTCAGCTCGACGCGTAACGAGATTGTCCGCGTGTCAGAGAGCCTGCAGACACTTTGCGAGGTTCGCCACGCTTTTACCACGCGACTCGCTTTCAACGTCGTCGTCGTTGTGGTCGCGATACGCCAGAGCAATCGCGATTCCGTGGCCTGTCGAATTGCTGCACAGCTACGAGTGAAAGCGTCTAGCTTCGCTCGCTCGCTCGTCGTGCTTTACTCGCCCCGCTCGAATCCATTTAGCGGCAACCCTTGTCTAAACTCGCCATCTACGCTTGCCTCTCGTCGAGATCTGCCGACCAGATTATACCAGCGGATCAGCCAGCTTCCCGCAACGGTGAATCGACGCATTCCGCGTCCGAGGAATAACATCAGAGCCCGGCGATTCCGCCGACCGAAATTAATTTGTCGTCCCGAAGGAAAGTTTCCATGCAAAAGGTTTGGATTTTTGGTAGAGCAGAGGTTCTAATAATATAATTTTGTAATTTCAGACGTTCGGCAGGCGTCTCGATCGAGTCGATAAATGGAGAAAAGCGACGATGTTAGACGCGTTGCTATGATTTTTTTAATTTCCTATTGTTATACAGGATGTCTCTTTTAACTTTATCGTTTGGGATACGTCGATTTGTTGGTCAACTTGCTGATGAAACGTCTTTTAACCCTTTGCACTCCTATGTCGAGTCCCATTCGACATTCTTTCATGTCTACCTTTTTTTTGTGAAACGTGCAAAAGAAAAGCAGCATCTTGCATCTTGGAAATTGTTTCAAGATATATCATACGCTTGAAAATTAGAAAATACAACAATAGTGCGAGTAAAACTGGTGTTTAATTGAATTTGTTTCTTCCTTTATTCGTTTAAATTGTCGTATTTTTTTAGCTAAAGTAAATTTCAAATAAAACACTTCAAAGCATTGGCAGCTACTGGTAACGAAATTGAAATAAAATTTGGAGTGCAAAGGATTAATATTATCGAGAGCAAGCGAGATAATTTCCAGGTGATAAAGTTAGATGGCACGTCGCGTGTATATTACTTTTTAGAAATTTTCTTATTTCTATAATCATTTTTTGAATCTACTGTTATTGTCTGTATCATGTTATCGCGATAGATGAGTTTACTATGACTCTGAAGCATCAGACGTATAAGTTGGAAAGGCAGAAAAACGATACTACGAACGTTGTTTCTTTTAACTTGCAATCCACCGTTATTCGTGTCATCTTCTCGCGACGAATGATCGCGTGAAAGTAATTGATTTGTTTCTTTGGAATCGAATATCGATCTTGTACATACGTTTGCATTAGGTTGTCCGGAAAGTATCTTTCTTTTACAGACACGTCTATTACAACAACGCATCTTTATACAAACGTGAAACCTAATCTGTCGAACGATGTGATCCTTAATTTGATAGAACAAACTCGATCATTACGTGATTCGATAAAATAATATAAAACGAAAAACGTTGTGTATCCATTATTTCCTTATAAAACGAAAGAAACTTTTCCGACCACCTAATATAATGAAATTGAAAAAAATTTTTTTTTATTTGGTAGACTATTTACAATCAATTCTCACTGAGAATTATAAATAAATTATTTTGGCGTGGCACCGTAACTTGCATTATAAAAGTGTATAGTACGTTTGACTCTAGTTGAATCTAACGCTTCGATCCAAAGGGAAATTGAAAAATTGACGAAAAAGATGTAGCAAGTACCGAATGGGAGCTTATTATACATTAGCTTTTTTCTGAAACTGCAGCAAAAGGAAACTAGAAATATAATATAATACATAGAAATAAAGATAGGATGATAGAAATTGGAAAATAGAATAAAAGGAAGGAGGAAAGGAAGAGTTTGGAAAGGAAGCTTCAACTCGGAAGGAAGTACGGTACGATCTGAACAATTCTGGAAATTAATACTGATCGTTATTACGCGAATGAATACTGCGCGTTGGAAATCGCAGCGTAAGCTCGGAAGGTATTTAACCTTACATCAGGAAATTACTCGTAATAGCGAGCATAACGCCGAAAAATGTTATCGTTGTTCGCACGCGAATACGATTTTTCGTTGCGTTATCCGACTGGAAAGATAAAACTCTAAAAAATAAAGACCTAACATATCTCCTTTTCGTCTATTTTGTATGCATTAATTACGCGAGCTTCGTGCTGTAGCGGCTTTTACCAAATACTTGCGTGCGCTAAACTGAAAAATGTTCACCCGAAACAACGTTTAACCATGTCGTTCAAACGTGTTTAAAAACATTTTACGCCTGCTAAGCGCGGATTTTATGTTTCGTTCACACGATCCAACGCCGCTCTATTCCAAATCTCCTAATCTTCAACAGAAATTTTACGTTTTTCAACGACTCTGCTGGGGAAAATGGTCGTAACTTATCTCGTTTACCACATCTGTATACGTTGCTGTTACTTATTCGCTAGAGCCCGGATTTTTACCCGCTTCTGACAAATTTGTAGCTGGAAAAAAATCAGGCGACGCGCGTAATATACGAAAATGTATAAAATATTCAAAGCGAGGTGCTCGTCGTAAATTTAGTATTGTAGCAAACGAAACAAATTACCATGCGACTTCCATTTCCTCGGTCCTTTTCGCGAAAACGTGAAATCGCACGGAGAAGTCCACGGTCTACTTATCGCTTATCTACACAGAGTGGCCAGGCTCTCACAACCAAAAAAAAAAAAAAAAAAAAAGAAAAAAGAGAGAGACATCCATCGTTGTTGACGATACGAGAAATTGACAACGACCGAAAATAGAATCTATTAACTGCGTTTCTATTTCGTTTCACTTTGGTATCTAACTGGATCATCTCGAGATGGAGAATCAGCTATCTTTGAATAAGCAGAGCGAAGGTAAATAAGCGGCGAGTCTTGCGCCGTTTCCTTCGTATTTCATACTTTTGTCGCAACTTGCTGAGAAAGCTTTAAACGACCTACGTTTACGTAACATTTTCCTCTTATCTACAATAGACTCGTAGCTACGATAAATCGACAACGTTCAGGCGTTAAAACCCAGGACACCCTGTATATACCGGAGCCTGGAAACGGAGGGAAAATTGCGTTGTTTAATTAGAACACCGGATCGCCAATAGGTTCTACGAACAAAGACGCAAATAATAATTGAAACGGGCGATTTTCTCGGTTCATTTCGATATTACAGACTCGAACAGCTCGACAAGCGCCGTTATATCCGATGATTATTTCGACTTGTCGAAACGAAAGGGAGAAATTCAAATAGCGCAACAACGTTAAACGCGTTCTTGAACGAGTTAGATACTATTGCCGTGTTACTTGCAGCAATTGCGTGATATTCAGAAAGTTGTTTCATTTCGTTTTAACCATCGGAAATGTCCTTTAATATCCGTTAAAACGGCGGTGAGAACAAAGTCGAAGATAGAATCTAATATACGGTTTTGTAACTTGTTACGCAATCTCGTTTTAGAGAATGGCCCCACCCCGTCCGCCTGTGTATTTACGTTGTACGATTTTCAGCGCGCGGTTTAATCGATTTCACCGGGGCTGCACCGCCGCCCACGCGAAACCTGAAGTTTAATGCTGACGCACGAACAAATTCCACTTTGCGAGGCGAAATCGCACGGAGCATCTGGAATTCGTCCGATAACAAATATTGATTCGATACTTTTCGTGGCTGCCTCCGCTTCTACGTCGCTCTAAAAACGTCAGGGTTCTCCAACGTCAAAGTATTCTCTCCTTTCGTCGAAGGATGGCGATTTTACGCGAAGCTCGCAGTCGCGGCGATTCCGCTTGGCGATCAGATCGGCGATATCGGTGACCGCGGTATGAAATTTCTACCGAAGAAATGGAGAAATTAGAACGAGAGATACGAAGTTTGTGGCGAAACATCTCGTCCGTCGAACATGCGGATCGCAAGTTCTCAAGCTTATCGGAAAATTAGGAAAATCCGCTTCGAACTTGTATGCAATTTTAGACATTTTTTGAATTACGAGGGACTTCTCGTCGCTTCGGTGCTATTTGCCAAATTTCGATTCCTTTGCTCGATTCGAGGAATTCGAAAGTCGTCTGCGAGTGGGAAATATTCAGGAGATCGTCAAGATGCACGGAACCTGCGACTGTTTCACATAATCGGCGACTACCAGATTTGCAAAATACGCGCAAGCGATAGATCGCTCGTTACTCGCGAAAATTCTACTACTTCGATGCTACTCTCCGAAGATCTGTCGATCTTCATCGAGATTCTACATCGATCGAGATCGAGAAAATTATCAAAATACCTGAAGTTTTTAGATCTCGAAGATACACCGAAGCGACAGTTCGCTCGTTACTCGCGCGAAGATTCTATCGCTTCGGCGCTATTCTGCAGACTGAAAGGCTTTCGTTTAAATAGAAAATCGCTGGCAGATAGAGGGAAATATTGCGAAGGAAATATGTAACGAGGTATAGAATCGTCTGGCAAAATTGCCAAGTATTCGACGAAAGACACGGGGGAAAGAACCGGGTAGACTCCTTTCCCATAAAACGATCGGTCGATTAAACGGTTAATGAGCGGACGAGCGCGCGCTTACGCGCATAAATTTCCATCTGGAGGGTTGGAGATGGCGGTATACACGGAACAGGGGACACGGACGCCGTGTGCATATTTTAAGAGCTGCGAAGACGTATATCAAAATGACGCCCACGCTTGTAATAACATAATCGGATGACCGTCGCATTAAATCCGACAGCCGTGATATAAATCACGATAAATCGCCGCGTTTTAATGACACCGTGGATGCTCGCAAACACAGTCTCCAGGAGCGCTCTACTTTAAATCATTCTCGGTGACTGTTTCTCTCTCGCGTTTGTACATACCGCGTTTAGAAAGAAATATACCGTTGAGGATTTCGGATCTTAATAGCCGAAATAATGGTACAGGAACGCTAAATTTTCACTTAGAATTGATATTACAATAGTTATATATTCATTTGATAAAGGATTTCAAAGATATTCATCGATACACACTTGCACGCGTCTCAGCACTTTCCTCCATACCAGACTGTTCACTGAACAGTTTACATTCTTCTGTTTTCCAGACGCCGCGCACACACATACTTGCACACACTGATATTCGCATGCAAGTATCATTGCTACGCAGCTAACCTAGTCTAGCACATAAAATTATACATATGTCAATATATACCAATATATACCAAATCAAGGACTTAAAATCGATCAGAGGCCTCTCGTACGATCCCAGTGCCGCGGACCAAATTTTAATTAGCGTCTAAAATTAACCGCACTTTGGTCGACCTTCTATTGGGTTGGTCATTAGATGGTATTGACAAAATCCGCAATCATTTAGTTGCCAAGCCAATATCACCTCGACGATCACCGAGTGTCTCTTTAGTCATATATACACATATAGTATATACGTAAATATGTACAGCATAATTATATCGTTATTTCAGAGAAGCGACATTTCCCTAGATTTTTGTCCCTCTTCCTATTCCTTCAAAAGTTCAATTTTCCCACACGAAGCCGCTCCTGTCGTCCTTGTTGTTCGCCACGCATTCGATCAATTTCCTAATTTGGTCTCCTCGCCGATTCCACGAATTCGTCGTCCGATATACAGCGTAGTTTTGTTATGAAAATAAAGCTACGCGAAATTCGAGCGAATGCGAAACTGAAACGAAACGAGATCGCACGAACGCGAGAAACCTTAGGACGGAGAATCGAGAGATATCGTACGTAAATGTTGAAACGATTTGTTTGAAAATTACGATACAGCACGTCGGAGACAGGTAACCTTTGGCTAGCCGAAGATTTACGTTCGTCGACGATCGCAAGCAGCCGTCGATGAGTATCGTGTGCATCGGGGTTACCAACTCCGAAGGAGGACAGCTGCGGCCAATAAAATCCAAGGGGACGTTATTTAGATAAGCAAAGAGATGCTACCGTGTAGAAAAACTGGAGAAAAAAGCCTATGACGCAACGTGTTTTACGTTATCATCGGCAACCAACAGGCAATTTGATTATTCGACCCTGTTTCACGGGGATATTTCTGAAAGTACTTTCGTAGATCCTCTTGAGAGTTTTAGTAACGAGAGCATATTTCAGGCAGAATGCAGGTGTTTAAATAATAAACTTAACAATTTATTATTAATTGAAATCGTAAAAAGTATGGTCGTCGAGAGATGTCAAGGGGAATTGGAAAGTTTTTAACGGTGAGAAGTTTTTCGGGTTTACGTGCCGTAGAAACAACAATGGAACGCGTCTCCTTTGTTACGTTTTCTGTAGATTTTAACGTATGTTTCGCGATACGGTTATAGAGATCGTCGATCGTGATTTGGAGGATGCTGCGGTAATTAAGCAGACTTTAATGAGCTCGGAATGACGATAAAATTTTATCGTTATTGATAAGTACAGAGTGTTACGCGTGACTTGTGTTTTATCGTCGGTGGCATAATAATACGGTTGAGGAGGAAGCTGCGCGTTTAAAAAGAGCGATATTTCATTTTCTATCTTTTATCTGTTTCTTAACACGATCGTGCGCACGTTTCTTAACGTGTTCGAAACGAACAATTTCTAAGCAGCTAAGAATCTTCCTTAGACTCGCATCCGTAGAAAAATCTGCACAATCTCATTCGATAATTAGATCATATCGGTATCGATCTTGTATGTTAACATCTCTGTTTCACGTAATCCTTCTTGTTATCTGAATTAATTACATGGTTTGTCATCTTTTAAATCTTTTCTTCTTCAGAAACTCTGTCTTTGAAATATCTGATCACCTATCCATGGCAATTAGCTTATTCCACTACTTTGCCTGATTTCTTACGGAAATTCTTTAAACGGAAACACGTCGTGTAACTCGAGAAATTTAAAACTATTCTCCTTGCAAGTAATTTTCCATCGAATCGTTTACTTTTGAATATTATAATTATTTGCCAACTCGTATCACCACTGTATCATCCCCAAAATTCTCAAACAACTCTCGTCTTCGTTTCATACAAGTTTCATGCAATTCGTGGAAACTTCGAAACTCGCGCGATTCCCTCCAAAACTCAAAATTAGTTTCCCTTATAAAATACTATTTGTTTCTCGACATTATCATTGCACGCTGTGCGCAATAAGCTCCGTATACGCAGCTTTATTTACGGATACGTTGAAAACTCAGTCAAGAGCTTCGGTCGGACAGTAGCACTAACGATAAGTACCAGTAATCTCCAAAAATAATTTTGATTGTCTAAATCGGAATACAACTTCCTACGATGAAACACCTGCACATCCAATTCCTCGTTACTACCATTTCATAATTCATTCGTCGCTGCCCCTTCCCCGAAATTTTCTTCAGAAAACCAAAAAGAAGATAAAAAAAGAAAAGAAAAGGAGAGCAATAAACCAGTTCTCTCCGCAAGAAAAAATCCGCCAAGAAATTTCATAACCCCTAACGATCGTTACCACCAATTCGTAATTCGTGCCCTCCGCCTGGTCGACCTTGAAATTCTCGAAATTACGCGCGTCCAAGAAATGACTTATCCAAAGAAGCTAAAACAATGCGTCGTTGACAGTGTACAGTTCACCGAGGGAAACCCGCGAGCAAACTGGAAACCACCCGTCTCATCTGTAATTCCCTCAAAAACTGGACGATTTACGTCGAAGTAGCGGCGCACCAGGTTCCGAGTACCAGTTTTTCCCCGCGAGACGGCCAGCCGTGCTCCGCTCCACCGATTAATTAAATCCGATTAAATTACACGCCGGTTACAAGGTTCGCGAGACGAATCCCAGAAAATTTGCAGCCGCGTGCGCTCTTCCAATTTCTTCCGTTTCTTCTTTTCTTTTTTTTTTTTTTTCTACGGCGCGACGCACGAGGTGAAACACGCGGCTTCCGGGAACGTTCACCGACCGCGGCCACGGTTTCCGGCGTGAAACGCACGCGACCGTGATGCGTCCGTCGTCTACTCGCGTAATAACGCGCTCAAAGGCGAATTCCCGTGGTTCCCGTGGCCATTGCCGACCGTTGGAAATTCGTTTACTGCCGCGTGCGCGTCGCCCGCGGACGAAAATGAGACGCGATTTATGCCAAGCTACACGGCCGGCCAGCGTTTGTGACCTGTGTAAGCTGAAGGTAATACAAAAGCTCGTGGCACGCTGCATGGTGCAGCGAGATTAGCGAGCTTTACGAGCAAGCCCGAGTGAATTTAGGGCGATTCGCTGTTGTTTTTGGCGATGCGCTCGTGCGAACTGTAAAATTATCTTCCTTTTATCCTGGATGCTTCTGAACAGATGGATTTTGTTATTTGGCTGTTTCAACGAGAGAAACGGAGGGCGATGGGTGTTCTGGTATCTGCTTCTGTTAATTGTCGAACGTTCGACGATGTCTCGTATGTAGATGTGTCGTCACTGTGCGCAATCCCTACATTTCAGCATCTTTAAATTTCCCATAAATATGGTATGTGAAGCATCGGCTATCGACGATGCTATGAGTTTTCATTTGGATTCTAAAATTATCCGGTTTTCTCTTCGACACCTCCAATATTGCATTAAGCTGTTTGTGCCATGTTATTTCATTCAATTATCTATGATCCATTTTGTATTTTGTTCTATTACTACAAAATGGATCATAGACAATTAATATATAAATAATAAAACGAAAGAAACTTTTGCAACAATTTAATAATACGTATATACGTAGCATAATACCATGTGAGGAATACCGCGATATGAAATAAAGAGGATAATCAAAGGGAAGATGCGAAGCAATCGTAGAGCTGGTTCTACATTGGTCCAGGAGCGTCCTGGTCCAGTGATTCAGTTCGCCACCGGATTGTAACTGGAACAGCGTAAACGGTGTCTATTCGTTTCAGCACAGTGTCGTCGTTCGTGGAAAATCTACTTTTTCTGATTGATCGCCAGTACAGACAATGTCGTTTCGAAAACGGTTGCTAAAAGACTGGAACAACGTAGACATCGTTCGATCTGTAGTCGAACCAGTGAAACGTAATTACTCGATCCAGCCAAACTGGACTAACGTAAAACCAGCTTATCTCCGAGTCTACCCGGTATATGTTGGCGCAATCGTATCTACGAGTTCTATCGTTACGTCAATTGCTAAAGAGAATCACTTGGCATTTGTTTCGACGAATACGACATAGATAGGTCGAAGAAGTTAGGCCGCGACGTCCGTAAATATTTTCTTGTCGCTTGATATCTCGTATCGTAAGAAGAAAAAAAGAAAGTGTTATCAACAGCGGCGGCTTGTTGGCTGAAAGAAGATATTTCTCTTGTTTATTCTGGCTTTTGCATAAACGATTGGAATACAATTTGTCTTGCTCCTTGACAACCTTGGCGTCTTCCTTCGACTCGTGCCACTATGGTAAGTTCCAACTTACTTGTTTCGGTAAACAATGCGTATTTCATGTTTATTATTTTGTGTAAACAATACGTGAGAAAATCGAACAGAGGACAATAGGCAAAGGATGATCCTCGATCTGCTATCAACGTTGAAGGATAGAGCTACAAGTGCAAATGAAAAGGACGCGTGAATTTTTGGATTTGGAAATGGCATCGCAATGAGATTAGAACGTCTGAGCAATACGTTCTTACGTTGTAAATGTATAGCAATGTAACGAAATGCATAGGAATAAGATGACAGATTAGGGAAATTAGCATACGAGGAGAATCCTTGTTTTCACGAGCTAAACATTTAGTTTCTGTTAATCTGGTAGAGTTCGTGTTTCGAACATACAGTGTACGATTTAGGCAACGAATAAAGTCTCGCGTGCATGAAATTCTGTATAAATTTAATGAGAAGCCTCTGGAATCTGGAAATTCAACAAATCCAACCCTCTCTGTTGCAGGCTGCAACACGAAGTAGTCACGCTTGTGTATATTAAAATCATTGGTTTTGTAAAATTGATCTCAAGCTGCTTAGCTCGAAAGAAGCAAAACTTTCTCTCAGAAAATTCTCCGTTCGAAGAACGCGACTTGTAACCAGCTGAAACTACAATGACGAAACATAAAGAGAAAGTCGCGATGATGCTTGCTGGTAGCTCTATGATTCATCGAATTTGCCTTAATACCGCCTACGCTAATCGCGTACGCGCGAGTATATTTGGCACTTTTTAAAGGTAAAACGAGCTCGTGACACGGGCACACCTCGGATCTGCTGATCTTTCCGCGTGTACCGATCACCGCGAGAAAGGCAGAGTGTTTGCGATGTTGGACGAAACGGTTCCGGTTACTTGGGCCACGTTCTCCGCAATGGTGTTCGAACGTTCACGGTCCGGTCACGCCTAGGAGCATTGAATAACGTTTGAACGGACCATGACTGACACCATGACTGAATTGTTAATGTAATCCAGGCCGGCGGCGTATACTTTCGATTTTAACCGCAGATAACTTTATTGGTATCTGCGGTAATCTGCAGCGCGAAGACTACAAAGGCTTGGCGATAGCGAAACGAACTAATTCACGGTCTGTGATCTTGTTCGACTGTCTGATATTCTCGGCTGTTTATCGCGAAAAACGATGTCGCGATAATTCCAAGATAACTTTAACGATAATTTCACGAGCGAACAATTTCAGGTCGCGAATATTGGTAGTTTTATCATTTTGTTCTAGACATTTGTTGAATTACGCGACAGTTTTTGGCTGCGTTTAATTAATTAACTTGCGACTATAGAATTCGTTTTGAACGACGAGAAAGACGCGCGTAACGATATATCGTTAGAATAGTATTATTGGGTTGGCAACTAAGTGATTGCGGATTTTCTCATTAGATGGTATTGACAGAATCCGCAATCACTTAGTTGCCAATCCAATAGAATAGGAATGTTGTTAGAACTGTCCGAAATATCAATATCAATAGAAATGTCATTAGATGTGTGAAAAAGAACAAGCGTAGGGTAGGTTTATGTTTAATACGTTTAAGCTTCATTTGGGTTGAAATTGTGATCTATGTTGAGCTTACTTTTGCTTTTAATTCTAATTTACTGCGATTATAAGGGCAGGAAGGTAGGTTTTGTGGCGAGTATATTGGTGTATAAGATACGACAAGATAAGATATCGCAAATGAAGGCATAGCCGGAAGACGTCAAAAGCCGGAAGGTACGGATCGCAAATAAATAAAAAGGATTTATTGAATTTTTGTGGAACAGAGAATTCATTTCCTTGGAAATAGGATAAAAATTAAGATAAATTTGATAGAAAGTAAAACATTTTATTATAACGCTAGTGTCACTAGTTGTATGTTTTTACTAAAATAATCATTCGTTTTTTTATTACTGAAAGAAATAGCGAAACAACGAGTCCATATTTTGTTAACAACGAGGAATTGAATTTATTCAAATTTAATTCCGTAACATCATACGATAATAAGATAAACACAAAGGAAGAACGAGTATAATAAATGATCGCTGAAATAAGAATAATCTAGTTCCTCGTTTCTTCTATCTTTGAAATCTTTTGTCCTCTTCCTTTTGCTTTCACTCGTATCGTGCTACTTTCTTTCGCTTTATGATTCATTCGTTTCCAACTTTGCCCGGTTCAGCATGATTATTCTCTTCAAGATTATCATCTTCCGCGTATAAAATTTATTCCTTATAATAAATCCAGTTCCCATTCGAGAACTACAAAGCGTTTCATACAACTGAATTAAGTCGCAGCCATAAAATCTCCTATTAGGAAAATATATCGATATATTTGTCAACTCTTCTTGCGAAGCACAGCGCCACGAATTTACCATATTCCTTTGCAAAATTAAAGCTAAAACATTCTGTAAACCGACTCCTTCAGGCTCAACTACCTTAAAATATAATACAGAAAATAAAACAGAGAATGCATAAAAACGTACATCGGCTCGTATTTCAAGCGAACATATCACCATACTTAAAAGAAAAAAAAAAAAAAACAGAACTGTTCTTGAAATATTCGGAACGCCACTACTTCCGGGACAAACACGCGACGTACCATGCGATGCATCACGCAAAGCCACTTCAATCTGTCCCATAAGAACAAAAAATCCATAAACTTCGTTCTCTACTTTTTGCCAGTTTAAGTCTACCTTTAAACCTGGCTTAACCGAGTCGCACGTGCACACTAAACGTCCGCTGCGCGTGTTAAAACAACAAACCGAATCTTCTACGTTATCCAAATTCTCATGAAAAAATTTGCCGCGTCAAGAACGATTTCGCGCAAGCAATAAGAGAAACCGGATGCATTTCACGAGCGGAATTATTATTATTAATCACGTTCGATCGATCTTCGTCGTGCTTTCCTGGTCGGATGCCGGCGGATGACCGCATAGCGTAAAATCGAGTCGATGACAGCATCGTGTCGCGAAAGAATAACAAGCTGAAATTATTTAAAATTCGCCGCTCCGAAGCGGAACCTGTTCGTGACTCATCGTAACAAGATGCGAGGGTAATAAAGCTGCGCCTCTATCAGCGCGGCGGAAATTAGAATGCAAGCCGCGTCGTAGATGGTCTCACCTTGCCGATTGTTTCCGGAACAAGTCATAATTTATCGTCCATCGGATCGTCTAACCCAAATCGTTCGCTCGCGCCTTCTCTCTGTACCCGTTACATTCCTCCGAAGAAGGTCGATCTTTAGTTAAATGCTGGCACGAGCCGCTGATTTTTATATTTCATATTTCATATTTTATATTTCATTCTGCATGTGGCAGAAAAGGATAAAATTCAGTTACCTTTTACGCGTCACACGATACCTCGATAGATTGCTCTAATTTGAGCAACGATGTTCGCGTTGTGGCGAAACTGTTGCGATATTTGACGGTGTTTTATATTTTATGCAAAAGTAGAGTATAAAAAATAGAGTATAAAAACCGCGAAAAGGTGATCTTCCGGCAGACGAAGAGAAAGCAACTTCATTGAGTAAAATCTCGTAATGAAATAACGAGTGGAATGTTTCGTAATGTCGCGATACACGACATTGTTGTTGCATTCTACAGTTACTTTGAAGTGTGTCTTAGTCGCAAATGATACTCGCGTGTCGTTATTGCTACGAAATGCGATAATAATCCAGCGGCCAGGCATGTTGGGGACGTTGGGAAACTTTTACAATGGGACGATTAGATACGGCTGAGGTACTATACCAGTAACACGTTTGTCTCAAAATTCACAAATCGCAGTTACGTCGTTATAGCTGTGGAACGACCGTGTATTATTGCGACAAAAGATCCAACATTTTCTTATACGTGTAGACTTTCAAAGGGTAAAATACCGCTGATTAAATTTCAAAAAAAGAAAAGAAAAGGTTTAAGATTCAGCTTAGCGTAAACCCATCGATGACCCGAAAGCTTATGAAAAATTTGGGAACGTCGCACGATAAAGAAGAACGTAAACAAGATTACGGGAAGGATACGCGAAAGAACCGAAGCTGCGTGACCAATCCACCACGCGGTGAAGATAAAAGTGGTCGTAACAATAAAGAGTAGTAACACCGGTTGCAAATAGCAAATGGTCGAGGTGATAATAGGAAGCCGAGAACCGGCTGTGCCTGGTGATAATGTCGGAAATGAGAAGAAGCTAAAAATAACGAATCGACAAACTAATTAGAAGAAACGATAATTGGAACGATAATTGAAACATCCAACATCGATTATCGCGCTAATGATTACCCGCTGTTCAGATATACATTTAATAAAAAATAGAAAATTCTAGACACAAAGACAGAAGAAGAAAGCAAGCGGTATAAGAACGATAGAAAATAATGTACAAATTGCAGGAAATAAAATATCGTTCGATAGAAGACGATAGAGTACAGAATTTTTCTCGTCTCTATCATTTTCGTCAGAACTTTATACACTTTACAATTCTGCGTGTCAATTAAATTACAAAACTTGTAGCGTAATAAGTTCAAAAGTTCGCGAAACTCTTGAAAGATAATTCGCGTCGGGAAAATAAATTTGTCAAACGTTAACGAGACAATCTCTGTTCAATAATGGTTGGGCATTTCACGATCGCGAAGATCCGAGAAGATCGGAACAGAGCAAGTCTTGCCCTTAGTTATCGCCAGGCTCACTGTCGAACTGGTTTCACGCAGTTTCAGGCAGTATAATTACAGCACACATCCCAGGTGGTCTTAATAAATGAATACCGTAATAAATGGCCGCGTGTGTCTCGCCTAGCAAGAAGAGAAGGTCCCGTATCGAAGGTGTACTTTTTTTTATTCTCTCTTTTTCCCAACGTTGCTAAAAAAGCATGGAATGCCCGATAATTGCACAATATCATTTTTATCCCTACTGGGTCCGAGAAACGTAGTGCTATACTCTATCGTTTATGCGTGCCGGATTAACCGACCGCTTTATGCGATCGTGCAGGATTTACTGTTAAACGATCGCTATATTTTCCGTCGCGTAAACATTCGCTTTTTATCCGCAGCGCTCCTACGATCGCATTGCGGCTTCCGGTAGAACGTGCCTCGAATATATTATTGAGAATGGAGAACGATTAATTCGATGCGACGGCAGATCATTTGCCAGAAGTAGAATCCTACCGAGGCTCGTGTTTTTGCATGAATAGTGGAAAAACGAAAGATCCAAGCGTACAATTCTACGTTTTTCCTTTTCTATTTTATAAATGAGGATAGTCAATATGAACGTAAAAATGTTGAAATTCTGTTATAATTATTCTTTGATACGGACTAGTATTAGCGAGTGAAAAAGGAAGGGCAATTCTTTTTTTTCCTTTTTTTTATAAACACGTGTAATCAGTACGGTTGTGAAGTTGCAAATCAGTATGAAACTACGTACGATTTATTAAATCTTGTTTTTGTAGAGCAGCGAAAGAAGAGCGGATTAAATTCTACAATTTGACTTGCGTCTCTTACGGTAGTAGATATGATACTCTGTCGAACGCTGCTGTCGAGCCAAATGAACTCTATTGTTTGGTCGACGGAAGCAGATTTTGGCGAACGTATGGATTTCGCGAGAGTCTAAAACAAGGAGGATCGAACGTGTAAAATTTGACTTCTTTTTTTAGATACGTGTAATCGTTGTTAAAATTCCAAATGGATATAACAGAAGGATATTTCCTTGGTAAAAATAGAATTTTTATGAGGACGTTGTTTCTATCTATAGAGTGGTATAAAATGGTATAAGAATTTTGAAGAGGTATCTGCTTAAATAAATTATTTATCAGAATGAAAAAGAAGCTGCACGTGACTTTAGGTAAAATAATAACATTTTTAGTACGCTTGATTTACTATCTAAATCAAGTTATAAGAAGATAAAATTGGAGTGAAAAATGAACATGGAGAAGAAAATCTTCGGATTATTTCGAAGCTAGTTTCTCCGTTTGCGCACGGATTATGTCTGCCGCGCTGATTTACTTTTCGAATCCGTGTTACAATATTTACGCAGGTTTGTTAGGTGTGTAAATAAAAGAAACTTCGTTACGAAGGAATCGTAGAACTACGGTGTAGAAGAACGTGTTCCCGGCCTTTTTTCAAGTAAAACTAGGTTAATTGAGGAGAATAATTGAATTTGGTCCGGCAAAAGACTGAAAGGATCGCGCGATAACTAAATTTTTCTACCTCCATCGAATAGTCGTTCCATAAACTGTTTACAAGTGCAATCAAACAACTGCAGCTTCCCTAAACCAATTTTCCATCTATGCATCGCTCTTCATCTTTACCACATCTCGCAGAGAAAGAAAGAAAAGCATTTCCTATCTCGCAAAAAAAAAACTTTCTCCTCCTGCAGTAAAGAAGAATATCTATTAAAAATAAATCGAACTCGTACACCTAATTGAATGTCACTCGACTAGGCAAACGGATTAACCTTTAACTTTTAAACTATAAATTACGATCTCCAGTGAAGAAGTCACCTTGACCCTTCGCTAAAAAAAGAATCTGCGAAAGTTCATCACATTCTACATGGGCTCTATTATATAAGATAAAACAATAGAAAAATCAGAATCCCTTGCACATTCCGACCAGTCGTTCTCCGGGTGGAAAGTGGCAGGATCGACATTCGCAGCTCTTTCAGCGCAGCCTACATTTGCATAGTCGCTGGTCTCGCGAGAGGGTGAATCCTTGGCGCAGTTTACGTCACTGACGTCGGATTCGTCGCGAGAGACTCGGTCGGCTAATCCTCGGTCAGGCTTTACCCTCTTTAAAGCGCGTAGATTCCAAGGGGAAGCTCTGTGCTTTCAATACGTTTCGCCATGGTATTTATTCCTCTTCCCTAGAAAACTCGAGAAAAAGCTCGAGGAACGACGAAAACACGCGTGTACCACCGTGAACATAACGACCCAGTTTATGACTCGAATTCAACCGCGTGAAAGAAAGGAACGGTCCAACTTAAACGACGTAGGTAAGAGCGAGATGGATAACGAAAGAGAGGAACAACGTAGGGGAATCGTTAGCGAACAAGGACGTTGTGGATGGATCAGGGTTGCGAGCGACAGGAATAGAAATAGGGAAAGGACGCGGAAGGAACGAGGATAAAACGATAGAATGAGTAGGAGGGAGCAGGTTTTGAAGCAGAACACCCGTAGGACAGCTGAGACCCCGGGATGAAGGTAGGAGAGGGTCGAATGGGAAGCTGGTGGTAGGGAGAGCAGCGTGATAGGGGAAGAGTCCTACATGGTTCAAACGGAGAAGGAAAGAGGAGAGCGCGAGTGGTGGGGATAGGTCGGTAGAAGCAGCGGGGGGCGGTTGGTGGTGGGGGCAATAAACACGCCGGCGCCTCAGTATCGTCGCGTCCATCGAGGGAGTCGGTTCGCGACGAGCACGGTTTCTTCTCTTGATACGGAACAAAAGCTCGACCGAGGTCGATTGCGATTCTCTACGACGAAAATTCGGTTCGGTTCGCGGCAAGGTCACTCGTTGTATAATCCATTTTTCACATCGTTGGATGCGTTACCATTCGTTCGTACAGCCATGATAATACCGCGTTCCTTCGACGACGAGGGTTAGCCTTGCCCTTGAAACGCCAGCCGGAGTTTCGAGTGGCCGACACAGCGTAACGCGCACGACGACGTTCCACCAGCTGTGCGCCGGAATCGCGGCCCGCGTGTGTGTTGTGTTCGACGTTTTTCTCTTGTTTCTTTCTCTCTATTCGTGCTAGTCCCCTCTTATTTCCTATCGTTTCGCCGTTCTCCGTGATTATCGTGACGAAGGAAGATCCTGTTGAAAATATACAGTCCTGTGTTCCTTCCTTCCTTTCTTCTATGCGTTTATCCCTGTTCGGTTTTGTTTTGGTGTTTATTGGTGAGAATCTACCGGGACGATAGGAACAAAGGGACGAAGCGAACGGCTGTGAAAGAGCAACGCAGACGAACAGAGTGCAAGAGAGACATCGTGGTGTATCGATTGAGAGTGGAGCTTGCAGTTGACGTAAGTCGATGAATTTTGTCCTTTGCGAGTAATGATCCAAGTGATGACGTACGTGTACGTCTATGTCTATGTATACGTGTATGTATGTACCCCTACGTATTTACGTGTGTTACGACGCGTCTTCCCTCGGAAGCGTATTATATTTTACGTAAGTCACGTAGCTCTACGCGCGCGGTGAACTGGTTTTCTTCTCTCTCTTGTCCTGCCGCGTTTAGAGAGCTTGAAATAGTCCGACGCCAGAGAGAAGTTCACTGCCTCCGCTCGATTGTGTCATTGAGGTTAGACGACGCGACGATGCGATTTCTTCGCGATCCGTGAGACGCGCGCGATTGTCTCGAAGAAGTCTCGACTGGGCAGCCGTCGTGCGTCTCTATGGCTCTCTGTGTGCGTGGGATTTAAGAGTTCGCGTTAAAAACGATGGTTGTCAATTTTTTTTCTAACCCTTTGAGATTAAACTGATACCGAGAGATACTTTTGTTCAGTGGATATTCAATTTTCTCTACTAACGAAGTATCGAATATATCGCGTAATCTTTGTCATTGTCATGGATGTTATTTACGATATCACAGATATGGTACTATAAAAATGAAAACCTGATAGAAAAACGCTTGATTGGAAACTAAGGTTATGAATAGATACTATTCGTAGTCACCGTATGTATGTATATGCAACGAAATTTGAAATTGTCGACCTCGTAACTATCGTTGCTGTTTTTTTATGCAAAATATTTCTAAATTTTACCGATTTAAGACGAATATCCTTTATGGAAGAGTGATTAAAAGTTTCGGTAATAAAAGGAATCGAATGAAAAAGACACTTCTTCGCGCGGAGTTATTAAAGCCTCCATTAAAAGGGGTAAACTTTCGGCATATTTTTGAAAGTTTAATGGAAGCTCACTGGGAACATGGTAGACGTTTGTGAAGAAGTTGAATGGAGTGTTATGTGAATAGACCATCTGGTCGGAGGAAAACGTGCGGGTTTCGTATATCCGACGCGGAGACAGCATTTTGAAAGCCATATTAATTTCTTCTCCGGACACCATTCTTTTTCGCAACCTATTCGCTATTCCTCCATTGTATCCAAATTGAAATCACTCAAAAATTTTATAACCATTTGTTAGTCGGTACGGTACGGTACGACGACGGGAAGTGTAATGAAAAAAACATGAGAATATATATTCTTTCAGGAATACCTACCCGTATACAATGATTGAAATCACGTGAGAAAGCACTCGAGTATTTGTATTACAATCATATAAGCGTTATAAAGAAAGTATGAAAATAATTAAAAGACTGATAACATAACGAGAACTTGTCATCTTTTTTTTCTGTTATGTATTCTTTTAATAACTATTTGTTTTTTAGATTATCGCACGCTTTAATAACAAGAAACAAGAATTCAATATGGTGGAATCGATATTGTTGACGACTAACCTTAATTTCCTTTGCGAATACATGCCGTGGAAAGTCGTAGAAAGTTCACACTTATATTTGCGATGAAAACAATCCGTGTTGATTTCTTTGACGCAACGATAGCAGTAAATTCGGAGAAGACGTTACGATATTGTTTACGCGAATTACTTGGTCGATAATAATTTGAGAAAGAAACGGTTGAAAGGAGTCGCCACTTAGAAAGAGTCGCCGGCCGCCGGTCGTTGGCATCTTTCGCACATATAATCGATCTCTCGTTTCATGCGACCATTCGATTCGACGCGACGTTCAATCGTAGTTCGAATTTATTGTCGAGTAATTAGCCGTTAGCCGTAGAACCGGATACGTTTCCCGTTTTAATTCGATTCGCTGTTCTTATATTAAGCGCTCGAATTACGTTATATTTGTTACAAGTACATAAATAAGTACACGCGTCTGAAGTAGTGTGTATCGACGATCGGAAACCGTTGACCTTAACGGCGATTAAACGCGATCGGAACGTAAAGCATTTTAATTAACATTTTCTTCCGTGAACGACCGATCCTTTCGCAATGGGATGCTTTTACGGGTGTGTTTCATTCGAACAAAAGGATTTACGAAGTGGTCTTCGCTATATTGGTTCGTACATAACCTTATTTTATATGATGTATCGTGACTAACGGTAGTTTATAAAACTTGCAATATCTTACAACGTTGTAACTTTATCTGGCTGCGTTTTATGTACGTTTAACACTTTAATGCTCGAATTATTAACAAAAGATTATATAGTCGTATAATATAATAATAATAGTGAATCATACACTGGCTCATTTGAATACATACTATAGAAACACTTTTACGTATATGCACATATATCGTATGTGTTACATAAAATATTTTGAAATTTCATTAACACTGTAGTGAATCACGATTGTTATGATTATATTGATAACATTTGGAATCAATGAACAATATTATTTGAATATAATGTAATAAACATAGATCGATTAAGATATTCATGATTACAAATCTCCTTCAAAATGGATACACTTAGTATGTAACATATGTACATATCGTACAAAGCATTAAGAGGTTAAGTCTGTCGTAAACGTTCGGAACAGTTAATTACTTCTGTGTAATTACCAACAAATTGAATCTAGAATTATCGTCTATCGACGATCGATACCGACGAAAATCTATTTGTCATTTAAGCGTAGGTTAAGGAACATTTTACGTAACCTAATCTATAAAGAATATTTAAATGTTATTTCTATTACGTATGTTGTATAACCTCTTTCCAGATATTTTTTATTCGTCTTGTTCGTCTGACACTAACCTACGTTACGCTTCTTTTCCCATTAAATTAAATGAACCTGTGAGTCAACGTCGTGACATCATCTTGCGTAACGTATTCTTCATCGACATGCGCTTAAATTTAAATGACAGATCGATTGCGTCGTTCATTATCCAAGAACTGTTACATGGAATAGTGGAACGAATTAAAACGAATCAAGCTATATAAAAGGAAAATTGTAGTTCGCCATTTACTAACTTTACGTTAACGTTGAAAATGAACCATTTGAAGGCGTGCTACAATGGTGTACATTAAGATTGCCCGTATACTAACCTCGTTAATTAGTCGTTAACCACAATCATTCCGCTAATTATTCTCATACAAATACTAGATAATGGCGGGGTATAATAATATATACAGAGCGCTGCGCAATTACAGCTACTAACTTTAATTAGCTGGCAGAATGTGCTTACTCGATTATAACTGAAATCGTTTTTTCGCACGATTTTTCCTCTTCGATTGTTCTACGTCTATATAGAAAGTATAAATAATGGCAAATAAAAAAAAAAATGTACGGGGTGTTCGCTTTATCGCTGCGCACAATTTTTCAGACGTTTACCAATGCCATACGAACAATTATTAATCAATATTTATCTCTGTTGAATGGATAACGAATGATACACGTTACTAAAATATTCCGTACGAATATTGTGCATATAATTCTATACTTGAAAATACTTTAAATTCAATATAGAGAGGAAGTATTTTTCAAATGTTTTCCTCATCGATACGGATGCCATTTTTTTTACCGCATCGTTGCAAATAATCGAAGAACGATATTCATGGTATAATTAAATATCGACAGCTTCGATCCTTCTCCAAACGTTAATTTCATAAAAATATCAATTCTCGAATGTATAAAAATTGGACGCTCGAACGTTCACATTTCCGAACGATTAATTTCCCCACTGTTCACCGTTCTCCGTCAAACTCTGCGATTCCCGCTTGTTCAATTAAATCTCCGATACCACAATTATCGGCTCGTTGGCCGCTTTCAGTAGCAAAACAACAGGAAAATGCCTTCGTCCTTAATGGCATATCGTTCAATTTTCCTACAAAACTTGCAAGTGGAATACCTTCTCGCCTTCGTGTATTATACCCGCATAGAGACAGGCCACGTCGAGACGTTATGTAACCTTCTGTGGAAATACTTGAGGAAACTTAGCAGTCACCGCGTATAGCGTTTCCGGAAAATGTGGTCCGGTCGCAAATGAAGTTGCGCCACTTGGAATAGTTGGACAAAACTCTCGGCTGTGTACCAGGATTGACCCATACCCCAAGGGGTGTTGGCAGAGCCTGTAAGACAGGTAGTGACGTCATCCAGCCAGCTGCTTCTCGCTTTTCTCTCTTACCTTCAAGCCTCTTTCCGTGTGTGTTTTTTCTAGTCGTTCTGAATCGGCTAAATGGTCCCAGAAATCTTCCAGTCTGTTATTTTTACGAATGCCAGAAGGACTGCCGAAGGATAAAAGTAAAGTCTGTGAAACGTTGTTTTGTTTGGTTTTAAGGGTAGAATGTAAGGGGAGAGTTTAATATTTAGACTTATTAGAGAAGGATAAGTAGCATAGGATAGGTTGGTTAGTCTTGGTTCGAATACATTTTCTTGATACCATATGTTCTTTTTCATAGTACGTGGTGTGTCTGTTACATCGATATCGTACGTCACAACGTTACAACGTAATTTAATGTTGTTTTGAATTACTTACTCACTTCTATTTACACAAGTAGATTTTTAATTTTCTTTCAAAACTACGTAAAATACTAGCCAGTATAATACTCGTTTAAGGATAGGATACGAATATCAAATAAGGGAGAACTGGTGTATATTTCTGGTATTAAAATGAACGACAGGAATTTAAACGCGTGCACACACGGAGCGAGAATATAACTAAAAAAGCGATTTGAAGAAGATGGAGCTGGTGGAAGTCATCGGAGAAAATCGCAGCACAGATTAGCCGGACACTTTCCTCGAATTAACCAGCCCTCGGTTTCTCCTGGAACGAGCAAGGACGTTCTGTGCAATTTCTCTCGGCGGACATACACGCGCATCCAGGTGTTCCAATTCGCCCATGCAAATATATTCCTCTGTCCCCCGGGCCTCCCCCTCTATTTATCTCGTTTACCCGGCCGCTTCTCTCCCGACGGTGTCCCGAACTCGTCGTGACACGGTGTAAATGGAAGGATCGCGTTGTCGTTTCCGGGGAACGTGGCCGTCTCCTCCTGGAATTCCCTCGAAGGGAACCCTTGTAACCTCTGCAACGGATCCTATACTCGTTCCACGGAGATTCGAGGCACCGTGCAAGACGTTTCGGCCTCGTTCAGCCATTTGCTTTTTCTCTCGAACAGCTTTTTCCTATAAATATGGATCGTAGTAACGCGGATGAGCGTACGGAGTTTGTTTTAGGATTAAGAAGATTATTTTCCTTGTCGTTCGTAACCCTGCTGCGTTCCTTACATCGTTTTTTACTTAATCGTGTTTTTCCAGCGCTGAGAAATTTCTTGGGTTTAAGAAGAACACGAGAGAGTCGCCGTTGACATGGATAGGGCGTTTCGTTGCAAATTTCGCGGCCAAGTCTTTCCTTTCGTTGAAACGTTCCTTGAAACGAGAGTAAAGTTGGCCTAGAAACTCGTAGCAGATCCAAGGACATCGACGATCCTGCCGAGATAGAAGTAAATTAACGCGATCTTTGAATCTTGGCGAGTCTTTCGCGACGAAACTAGGCGAATAAACAGTCGTAAGAATCTAGCGAAAACACGATTATTTTTCTTGTAGTCGAAATTCCTTGCGTTCGTATTCATAAGATCGTGCGTAACAGAACACGTATTATATCTTCCGCCTTTTCTATTCGATCAATTTTCACCCTTTCACGCTCCATTCTTATTGTAAATTCGATTCTTTCGACTCTTAAATTATCGTTCGCTTGCCAACCGTGATAAGTTTCGTTCTTATTAGCTTCTTCGCTCTTTCAAATCCAGTTCTGTCCCCCACTTAGGCAGCGAAACGTGTACAGGGTATCTCGTAGCAGGTGATGATTCCTCGTTGAAAAATGAGGAAATGTAGGGTTGAGTGGATGTGGCAAGGATCGAGGAAGGAATCGTGGAGTGGTAACCTTCGAGGATCGGATGCTCGAGCGGTGACGTGGCTGCTTTGACCCGTGGAAAAGGAATTTTCTGCCGCGGTTGCGTTTATTTTTTCCTTGGTATATCCCGAAGCATTAAACTGACGTTTATAACGCTAATAATGTGTGTTCCTTCTTCCTATCTCTCTTTCTCTCTCTCTCTCTTTCTCTTTATTCCTCTGGCATAAAAAGGACTTGTCACATTTACAAATTTATCTCGTACGATTCGCCGATCGGTCATTGTAAATCCATCAAAATGACTGGCTTGCGGTCATTATAAATATACCAGCTCCTCTGACAAATTACTGTAATTTTCAGTTTTATCGAAATACGAATATAATTATATCAATCGATTTGCTAAAAGAAGCGATAGAACAAAGAAAATCACATCCTTCGAGGATAAATAGATAATAGTTTGGAATAGAAAGTCCAAAGTTATCGATTATTCATTCAACAGCGAGCACATTTTGCCTTTTACAATTCGATGCTTTTTAGCAGGGTGCTGATAGTCTTTGGATTTTGAGGTTCTCCGACGAGATGTTGAAGTTGAAGATGTTAAATAGTTTGAATTGCCACATTGTCGCAAAATAGCGTAATTTTATCGAACAATTAGGATACCGCCAGCAAGTTAATCTGTCGATCATTGAAAGAAATTATCGTTTGATAATTGTCAAATCTGATATAACGTCAAATTATCGTTTAACAATTATCAAATTTGATCATTGTCAGGTGATACGATCTCTTTCAGCAAGTTAAGGTACATGTTTATCGGAACGAGCCTATAGAAAATCGTGGTAAATTGTAAAATTACTCGAGAAGGCGCCGGTATGGTGGAAAATTTACGAGCGAATGGAAAAAAGGCCCGGAATATATAACGATACCGATAACTCTATTCCACGAATTTCAGCTGCAGCACTGTAAAAATGAAAAACTGATACACAGCGCTACATTTCATTGCCGGACAGTTTCTCGTTAATTGCGTTAACTTAATCTTTACGCGGGTTCAGTAAATATGAGTTACCGTTTCCATTGGAAATTTTCACGTTTCCAATATTTTTGATAAATGCGACAGCTACTCTATCTCTGGATAAAATTCAAACGTTAAACGTGTTTGCTAGATCGAGGCAGGGCGATTTATAAAAGTTGCCCATACGTGACACTGAATTACAGAAACATTCGCGAATTCAAACGATTAATAAATTCTTTGGACTTAACAACGTTTATATTTTATAATAATACACGATGTAACAATGATGTTTTCGATTGATGTACCGCTTAATGAACAACAATACGAATTGATATCTTGTTCGATGCATCGTTTATCGAAAAATAGTAATTTCACGTAATACGAAAGTAAAAGTATAAATCGAAGTCTTAGCAATATGTTAAAAAATAATAATTCAACAGAATACACGCGTGAAAATTGAAACAAATTGTTCAAATTCACACGTTATCAACTCAAAATTATTATACTAAAATAAAATATAATAATCTTATTTACTTTTACTTAATTAATTGTGTAATTATTTTTTAATACAATTATTACTTTTCTTTTTCATCTTTTTCTTATAATTCACACGCCTACGACCGTATAAAATTGCGATGTGCATTTACTACGTGTAAAGAAATTCGGTTGGAAAAGTTGCGATCGAGTGCACGTGTACTCGATTATGGAACTCGAAGCTCGGGTCATCGATTTGCCTCATATTTTTTGCGTGTGCGATATTCTGCTGAACACGAATTTCGTGAGAAGATCGTATTCGAAGTTTTGTATTTCCCACATACTGCACACGAGCAATTTACTCCATTCGTTGATTCGGGACATTATTGTACGTAGGTCGGAGCGGGCGAACAAAATTTTAGATCGATGGAAACCACTCTTTCAGCTGCTCCATTGTTGATTTTATACTGCAGATTGATTTTACAATTTTTCGCTTCAATGTGCTGCGCTTCCTTTCCTTTCTAAATATATTTCTACCGTACAGTCGAGCCATTATATTTCCTTTATCGTAGTTGCTTATAAATACGTTCTTTTGAAACGTTTAATCGAATGTCAGATAAAACTCGTCGATTTTATCATCGCACGTCAGATAAAATCGATGAATTTTATCTGTAGGTTAATTGCGAAATTTGAAAAAAAACCTGCGAAAATGTTGGAGGAATTTGCATAAAAAATTTTCACGGAAATTTTTCTCTTGGAGTATGAAATTGCACACAGTATACGCCGATCTTCATCTACATCTTTTCCCGTTAAATTCATTACTAGTCCCATCGCAACTTAATCTCTTTCGACAGCGTTTGAAGAACACGGGTGAGAAACTCGATTGGAAATCTTTTTGGAAATTACACGACGCGAGAGTAATTTTCACGCTAAATCCAAATCCTTTGCAAAACACTGATCGTTAGATCGGAAATATTTGTACAAATTCATATTTTTGAAAGACGAATAAAAGACTAAAACCTATTAGCAGAGACTCGTTTCACTCGCTATAATACACCGTAACAGATGCTAAATTCTCTATATTTTATATACTTTCGTACACTACTCGCAACATTTACGTGAATCTTTGCGCTTTGAAATTGTTCCTACTCGCGTTCCACTTCAAATGCACATTCTTGCAAATAAAGATAAGAAAGGATCAGCCTGAAGAACCATCCGCCGATAAATCGAATCCGTGGAAAATAAAACTCGTCCTTCCAAGAACCAAGAACCATTGTGGAAAGAGGCGAAAGCTTTATTCTCTGGTTGGAGACGAGGCCAGACGTCGTATTGTGTCCCTCGCTGATCCGACTCGCTTCGACCAAGAAACCCAGCTTCCTCCGAAACGTTGCAAGCCGGAAGAACGAGGTAGCGTTCGACGTTACCGGACCATCGAACACGGTAGACGATCTTCACCGATCTTCGTTGCCAACGAGCTCCAGCAAAGTTTCGTCTCGAGGAAACTGTCTCGTCTCTGTGGCGACGATCGGCGTTTCGCGTCGTTGACCCGAGGCCGGTCGAATCTGGCCTGGCGAGACCAGCTATACCTAACTATACCGCACGATATGCAAACAACTGCTCGCTAACATGAAGTTATTACTCGTGTACGGAGATCGCAGATGGCTGCCGCCGATTCCTCGGCCACTTTCCCTCCTTCGTTCGTCGTCGTACACGTTCTGTACGATCGAGGAATGCTTCCTCCGGGCTGCTTCGAGAAGCCGCTCGTGGCTCTTGCACGATCGACGGACGGTTTCTCTCGTCCTCGTGATTTATTGCGTTGGCAACTAAGTGATTGCGGATTTTGTCAATACCATCTAGTGAGAAAATCACTTAGTTGCCAACCCAATAGAAGGTCGAAGAAGAGTCGAAGGGTTCACGAGGGAGAAAGGGGATTTTAACGAATTTTTCCGTTTAATATTCTCTCGTATGGGTCCGTGCGCGTGCTCTTCGTCGGCGGTTGGGTCGTATCGATTCGCATTTTACATTTTCTGAATTGTACGGTAGTTGGAAGAAGTCGAGGCAACGTATCTTTTTACTTTTCGCTGTTCAACGCGGTATGTAGAAGGGATATTAAAGATTGGAGTCAAAGATTGGAAATTGAAAATGACGCAGGGTAAAACGGAGAATAGAGTGGCGTTTTATTTTGATACGAGAACAGCTGTACGAGAAAAAGTGGAGTTGCGTTCATCGTATCAATTGGAGTCGACGAATCGACTGGACCACGTTAGGCTGCGATAAAGAGGTAACCGTGGGACGCGAATTAGGAACGATCACGATTCTTCTTTCTTCGTGATTCGATACACTTACCGCTGTATGTGGCGAAATTTTGTTGTTTAATTTTAGAGAGAATTCTTTGGAAAAATTTATCGAACGGGACTGAAGTATCTACGCTGTAAAAATCAGAACGAAAGGTACACGAATAGATAAATAATGCAATTGAGAGAGAAACGCTTCCCATCCATTTTCCAGTAAATCATTTCACCATCGAACCCCTAAATTGCGCTGTAAAATTCCATAAATTCTGTAAATCTAGAAAATTTCTATGAAAAATTCCATTCCGTTGCACCTCTGGTATCCATCAAATTTTTAATTCTTTGGAACAATCACGCACGCGGAAACGACTTGGTAGAAAGAAACGCTTGAATTCCATCGAATAATACTCGATGTTAATGAATAAACAGGAGGAAGGACGGCGACGAAGTCGCGAAAAACGAGCGGATGGAACGAAACGCGGATCCGATAGGAATCGATGCAAGAGTTGGACGGCGTAAATCGAAAACCGTGAGAGAGGCAACGATCCCTCTCTGGCCGAAGCCAAGCAGGAATGTTTTCTCTCGCATTCCACGAGTTTCGTGGATCGTCCGAACCGACGAATTTAATATTGGCACGCGCGAATATGCCAGACCCGCCGCGAAGAATATTCCTGGCCATGGGATGCTTTTTCCCGCATGAAATCGCAACCAAGGAAACCTTCTCCGTTTTATCCTCGTTTGCTTGCTCCTTTCTCTATTTATTATCCTTAAACGCGTTGGGGTTTTTTATCTTCTATTTTCCTACAATTTCTTTTCTTTTTCTTCTCTCTCTCTCTTTCTTTTTCGATAGAGTTTCTTTGGATTTTCTTTCATCGTACCGTTTGGACCGCGTGGTCTGTTTTCTTTAGGCGTTTCATTTCGTGTCATCCACTTACCTTCTTCTGCTTCTCTGCTCTTTTCATTACGCTTCGTCGTCTCTTACAGTTCTCCTATGTTTCTCTACTTTTCCTTTTACGCCTCTGTTCATCTCTCTACAGTTTACGAACGTTTCGATCGTCGCTCCGTCTCTTGTTTTCTAATTTCCACTTCCCTGAAACACTGCACGCCAGTTAAATTCAGCGAAATAAATATCGCGCAATTAATCTTGCAGATCGCACGCTCGCTGTTCTTCGTGCGGTCTTCGTAATTCCCACGCGCGTGTACGACGCAGCTTGGAGGATGTTTGGTAGCGAACGCTTGACGAATCCTCTCGATCCGTTTTCGCGAACCGAGGTGGACCGGAATTTTAACGATCCCCTGTCATGTTAGTTTTGTATACTTTTTTTCTCTTTTCGTTTACCAGCTGGTAAACCGATGGGAATTGCGCGAAGAGAACACCGTCGTGAAAATTTCATCGCAACGAATACCATTTGTTCTTGCACGCAATAAAGAGAGCTCGTGCAAATTTTCCGTGTAACGTACGAACCTTCTATGTTTCCTGTCTTCATCCTACGAGAAAAAAATCGTCTCGAAACGAAAGTATCGAATACACTGGATCGATCGCTGAGAAATTGGGAATTTTACGCGATTTCCTAAAAATATTTTATCCAACTACCGAATGCTTTACCGAGCGATAGTCGAAGATTAATCTCAATCGACGATGGAAAGATATGGGAAATTTGTTACGAAAGGAATATTTCTATGGCATATTTTATTTGGATATCGTATATCCAACGTATTTCCATTTATTCGACAAAATATTTCTCGCATACATATTTTATTTCCAAGCGTAGTAGCGTCTATCGAAGGAATATAGATTTTCACGCGTTTCACTTTGACGATCCTCTCCCGGTCTTTCATCATTTTCTGCATATTTTCTACTGGAAATAAAGAACGATATTAAATTTTACAGCGCGAAATATACTAAATCCTAAAGTTTCTTCGACCGTTAGTCCCTCGAACACGACATTTCGCGTTTCTTAAAGCTCAACCTCAAACGAGGACAAGGAGACGGAAACGAGACCCGCAAGATCTTTTAGGCTTTTGCAGGCTGGTTCTCTCGGCGGTTGGAGTATGTTCTTCTTTTTTTTCTTCTTTTTAGACAAGTGTCTCGACGTTTCGCCATTACAACGGACTTTAACAAAGCCCTGGAGAAACACTGACACTGACACTGACGCTAATCCGCGCTTTACAATAGCCGTCTATTTAAGAATATTTACTTTCGTATACGAAAATTCTCGTCGTCGATCACGGATAGACGTCGGGCTGGAATATTTTACGAGCATAGAACGTTGAAAAATTGCTTTCCTTAACAAATTTCCCTGTCCCGTGCAATTGATTTTTACTCTTGCCTACGAGCTCGCTTTGTGCGTCTGTCATCGACGTTTCGCGGTTGACGAACGTCAGCAGCACTTCCGGCTACGATCGAGAGATCCGACGAGATATTTGTCGGGCGATTGACCTCGCAAATAGGAAAATCCATCATCCCTCTGTTCCATTCGTTCCTTCTATGAACGTACGAGAAGCTTGGACAAGGGAAAATCTGCGGCGCTTTTGTTCCGATCGAGAACAGCAAGATTCGTTGGATCTCTGCTAGGGAATTTTGCGCGGCTTATGGAAGGATAATTGGTTTGCTTTAATTCCCGGGAGATTGGATTTTCCTCTTAACAGCGACCCGATACGCACAGGTACGAGCTATTATTAGGTTGTCCGAAAAGTTTCTTTCGTTTCATAAGGTGATAATGGATGGACAAGAATTTCTGTTTATTATTGAATTAGGTATGATCCATTTCGTTCTATCTCTATTATTATGTTCATGCATAATTCGATAAACTAACATAAAACAAAAAACATTGTGCGTCTATTATTTCCTTATGAAACGAAAGAAACTTTCCGGACAACCTAACGTAACGATACGCGAACTTCGTTTTTGACGATTTCAAGGGACAAGATAGCAAAAGAGCAGTACTCGACAAGTAAATTTGGAAGTTTCGATATTCGGAAACTTTGCGTACATTTCGACTAAATCGGTTGGCGACGTTGTCAAGTAGGCGACGACGGATATACTCGTCGAGCGCGGAGTACGCGTGGCTGTTGTAACATAGAATTAAGTTGTAACGAAATCAACGTTTCACTTTTTAATTTTATCAGCGACAGGACTGGTCGTAACGCAAAATATTTATATATATATCATTATATATAAAATCATATATATCAAATATATATATCATTCGTTCAATTATACTCGTGAAAATCAGCTAACCGGTGAAAATATCGCCAGTTTGGATATCCGCAGAGGTTTTCTGATATCTTCGTTGGAAACTCGTCGGACGAAGCGCAAGAACCGTATTACGATATCCAGAGTGAAGGATCGATGGATGGAATTAAACGAAAGCGAATAACCTCCGCTGTTAACCCGTTAAATCAAATACCTGTTGCCTGATAAACGACCTAAAACTTGCACTTGTATCGAAATTTCCTGTCGTCCATATCCCATGCTATTGTACATGTATAATCACCGATCCAACGGAAAATTCGTTATCGATCACGCTGTGGAGCAGTGATTTGCCTAGACAGAATCGAATGCCAATGTCGAAGAATCGATGATCGGCCGTCGCTAGATGACATCGTCAGCGAGGCTCGATACGTCCGTCATCGAGGCGAGCATCGCAGGTTATTGACATTGAAGGAAGCGAATCGATAGCCGGAGAGCGCCTCGATGTCTAGTCACGGAAGTAGAATACTGATTGCTAGCATAAAGCCTATTGTGCCGGTGGTGCGCGGCCCGTTTAAATATAGAGTGGCAGTACTCCAAGCGGAAGAAAGACAGAGAAAGAGAGAGAGAGAGAGAGGGAGAGAGCGGAGGACCCAGAGTTAGTCTTCCTTTCGTTCCTGAGGAGCGAGGCGAGCAGCGACGCAGTCAAAGGTGCCTCGAGCCACGAAACCTTTTGAGAGAGACAGCGAACTATGGAGACGCGATTTCCTAGTTATCGATGACGGTCGTCTGTCCTCTCTCACTCTCTCTCTCCTTCGGTTTCTATAGCCAGAGGATCGAGAACACGATCCTGCGATTGCCTCTTCAACCGAATTTCCCTAGCTTCGCTCTCGTAACAGCAATCGATGAGGTGACACAGCAGTCGATGATGACGTCCGGACCAAAGTTCTGGCAGGCTGACTGATATGATCGAGTGGAGCGACCGCGATCGTATTCGAATTTGGTAGTCTGGATGGGAAATCGGATTTAATTATCAGGATTTGAGGGCTCCAGCTCTACAGTCGTCGATGATGTTGCGTTTGGTTTTCGATCGAGGGTACGGTTACACGACGTAAGAGGCTGCTGCAGAACGTGGACCAATGGGCGCCGGTAGGTTAGCTGCTGCTACGTTTCCACGTGAATTGCAATGTTTGAATGGGAGTTTGCGTTTAATTACCTGGATTTAAGTATTTGATTTATACGGCAATGATACGATATAAGCGAGGAAATTCGGTTGCGTTTGGTTTCCCATCGAGGGTACAGTCGTACGATGGAAAAAGCTACAGAAAGTAGAGAAACCGGTGTTAGGTTGACGCGCTGACTTTCCACGTGTATTGGAATGTTCGAATTGGAATTCGGATTTAATTATGTCCATCTAATTTGAGCTTATTCGATAGGGTCCAGTGGAAGAACGCGATTGTGTTTGGTTTTTTAACGAGGGCAGAATTAGGCGACGTAGATGAACTATCGACGATGTTGATGAACTGTCGACGAACGGACCAGTGGCGCGTTTCAATTTCAATTTGAATGTCTGAATTGGCAATTGGTTCCGATGGCTCCGATCGAAGCGCCGCGAGCTTCGATATTTCCATTCGAATTCAATTGTTCGAATTTAGATATTCGAATTTGAAAATTTTAACGGAACTTTTCGACTCAAAGTATCTAACAATGCAAATGTTGTTTCGAGCTTGAACCTTTAGATTTCAGCGTTTAATCGGCATATTCGAGTTGGATTATCGACAGGCAAGCTGCTTGGGCTTCCGATTGCAAATTGCAATTCCAAATTCCACGTATATCCGAGTTTGAATACTTCAATTCGAATCTGCAATTGCACGCTGTTAGAATTACCTTCTTTGAATTTCTAATCGTATGTTTGCACTTCGACTTGAACATTTGAAACTATTTCGTCGATCAAATATTAATGTTAAAAGAAAAAAAAAGAAAAGAAAGCAAATGTTTCGAGCTTGAACCTTTAGATTTCAGCGTTTAATCGGCATATTCGAGTTGGATTATCGACAGGCAAGCTGCTTGGGCTTCCGATTGCAAATTGCAATTCCAAATTCCACGTATACCTGAGTTTGAATACTTCAATTCGAATCTGCAATTGCACGCTGTTAGAATTACCTTCTTTGAATTTCTAATCGTATGTTTGCACTTTGACTTGAACATTTGAAACTATTTCGTCGATCAAATATTAATGTTAAAAGAAAGCTGTCGTATCTCACTTTGAATGAAATGACTGAAATAACCAGTCGTTTCTAAATTTTGTTTCGACTCATCGTAGAAAGTAAAAGAGATCGTTGTACAAAGAGCAACGGCCCGAATAAACGCTAACACGTAAGTAGCAAGTTTTTCTTCCGGAGAAAAAGTCGTAGACGACCAAAGGATATACTGTTATTATAAAACGATTACTCGGATTAATTTACGACAGAAGGGGCGACGTTTGACGGGTGAACAGGGGAAAAAAGATTAGGGTGCAGCAGGTATTTGAAAAATCGACAAGTCATTATTAGAAGCATGATGAGCCATGTTGACGCAAGTACCGTTATGGTAACCGGTGCCACGCAGAAATCGACCTGGGTGCATCCTACACGCCTCTGTGTACAATTTACACACGTATATGTACCTAGACACACAGGGTATACATGGCCCTAAGTTTACCTTTATTATCGAATCAATGTATTCGTCACGGTCGCCGACTATCGTTCTGGATCCCGATCGTCTTTCTATCGATCTATAGATCGATCGACGACCAAGTTGTTCCAGATGATTCCAATGTTTCTTCAATGTTCATTCTTTTCAATGTGATTCGATGTTCATTCTTTTTCCAGTTACTTTTCATCGTTACAGATGATCGAGTCTATTCAATTTTCGGCTCTTCTTGCGCGAAGAAATTCGAAGATGCAAGTATCACAGATTGAAGTAATTAACCTAATCTATGGCCGAGTCGAGAGATACTTGATTTTAAACGTTCGAATACGAAAAGATTCGAAGCATACTTCTTCCAACAGCTACATTCAAATACGAATTTATTGGCATTATCTTCGATAAGTTACACGATAAGTATAACGCGTAAAAGTATTTTCTCATTGTACGATGTTACGATACTGTTGGGAAATAGCGCGAAACTCTTTCGATCCGCGTAATCTTGGCATCTGGGCCAATGGAATAAAAGGAATCGTTTGGAAAAAATAGAACTTACGATCGAGCGTTACGGCTTATCGACTATCTTATCGATAGATTGCACACGTTTACGAATTTATGAAGAATATATAGATAAAAATGCAGAAAAGTACATGTACGTGTAAACGTAAAACATAAAACTGCGTTAAGTCGTTAGTTGACCTAGCGATAAGTGTACTTGTCGCTGCTGAAAATCCTCTGTGTCTTCGTACTTGTTAGTGCGCGTTAGTTCGTCGTTGTTATTAATAATCGATCGAGTGAAACGTCGCCTACAGCCTGCGAGAAAGTTCGGCTCAATTTCACCAATTTAAAAATTATTTCCATTCAGATTCGCTATTATTCTTTTGCCACGGCGGTATAATCACTCGTTCGAAAGCAGTTTCCCATTATTTCCAACAATCTCGGTATAATCATAGTGCGAGTTAATTTCGATCAAGTAAAAGTCAGCTTGTGTTACTTAAACTTTTCCTTCCCTTGAATCCGAAGTAAATTAAACTTGTTAGCGGCCTTTGTTCGATCGACTTGCTCGAAACAGGCGAGTTCGGCCACCGTCTCGTCGCCGGTAGCTTTCCTCCATTCGTTGTTGGAGAATCGAGCTCGACCAAGCAAAGATGCATCCGCGGTATAGTCTGTGGCACTATGCCAGTTTATTATTGATTCTCTCTTCTTCGTTCCAGCGTCTCTATACTATGCTATACACTTGCTAGCTCTCCTACCGAACAACGAGCGCTCTTTCTCTTCGTTGTACACAATTTCTTAAACGTTCCTTCCATTTTCTCTCTCCGTTCTACCCTCTCCCTTCGACATATTCTATTCTCAACATGATAAAATACAAATTCCATGATTCGATCGTATTGTTCGATGCCTTTGTCGTTAGATTTTCTATTTTATATTTTGCTCTATTAATATTTGTATTTTGTATCTGTCAGCGTAGTTTCACGTAATTAGCATTTTTCTTTACGCTAGAATTTTGCTGGGATTTTCTTCCTTTTTGAATCTTGTTCTTTGGTTCGACGACTGATTTCGAGGGCTCGTCTCGCAACTTATTTGAAAGCAAACACGTCTGTTTACTTTACGTACGGGGGCCGTACGAAATAGAACACGGGGATAGATAAATCACGTTTCCTATTTTTCAAGGAAAGAATTTTTTAAATACACCACACTGTCCGTCAACGTCGTATTGCTAAAATCACGATAATCGTATCTCGTTACGATTGCTAGTGAAATTTCCAGATGCTTTTTCCCCGCGATACAGCGGTGAAAAGTTTTTCTATACGAAAGTGCTTCCCGTTTGAATAGTTTCGCGAGCCACTGCAAATGTTTCAACAACGCGAATTTGAAAGTTGCATCGATTTTACGATTATCGTTGGTCTACGCAGAGGCAACCAGAAGGAAAAAGTCGATCGCTCAGCCACTAGATAGAAATACCATGCTCGATGTTAATGCAGCGTTCGAGTCTATCGAACGAGAGCCACTTGCAATTTCTACGAGCAACGAAACAAGCTCCCTTTCACGGTCGGCCACGTTAATTGAAAACAAGCATCGCAGAAGCCTTTACTCGCTACGATAGATCGTCAGAACGTAAACGTTGAATTGATTAAATATAAGCCACTCCTCCTCGTTCACCGATCAATGCCATTCAAACGATAAAATTCGTCAGATAAAACGCCTCCGCAATAACCGCGAAGGAATACGTAAACAGGGGATACGAGAAACAACGGGACAAACGCGCTACTTGGACAAATCGCTGAACGTGTGTGTATTTGTATTACGTCTAAGACAGCTACCTTTCAGATTTGAAATTTACAAGATTCGGTGCAGAGTGCAAGGCGTTTTATCAAAAAACACGATCGAAACACGAAAAATCGAGAAGATCCGGGATGGAAGCTGCGGTTCGGACGAAGCTTCGTTACCCGATGGACATCTTCTTTCGTCGAATTGAATGTATGTGGAAGATTTGACATTCACGAAAATACATTACAGAAAAATCGCCAAAGAAGAGTTACCAAAGTACTTAGAAGGGAGGATGAAGTGGAAGGACGGAGAAATATTAGCAGCATTCAGATGTGGAAACGAGACCAAAGCGAGGGAATACTGGAAAGAAGAGGGAGAAAAAGGATGCAGACTATGTAAAAGGAAAGAAGAAGACCTGAGACATGTGATAGAAGAATGAGAAATAACGAGGGGACCAAAGGACACAGAAAAAATACTAAATGAGACTGGAGAAGGATCAACAGAACTAAAAGCAATAATAGAGAAGAGAAGGGCAATACAAGACGGGGAGGAACGACAATAAGGAAGCACAGCAAGGAGGCAGAAGCCCAAAAGTTGCCATAGTTTTAGAGACGGAATAATTACGGGAGTGCAATATAATAGAGTGGATAAGAGGGGAGGTAGATATACAGGGTGGTTGGTAACTGGTGGTACAAGCGGAAAGGGGGCGATTCTACGCGAAAAAAGAAGTGGAAAATATAGAATACAAATTTTTCGTTCGAGGCTTTGTTTTCGAGAAAATCGACATTGAATTTTCGCTCGGTACGCCTGCACTTTATCGCGTCTCGTTATAACGGATCTCACTGTAGATCGTTGTCTCGATTGACGTTATTTCTTTAATTTTTAAAATTTTTAAATTTGTATTCTATATTTTCGACTTCTTTTTTCGCGTAGAATCACCCCCTTCCCGTTTGTACCACCAGTTACCAACCACCCTGTATAAGAAACGAAATAGGTAAAAGAGATGTAAAACCGAAAGCTCGTCCAAAGTCGAAAATAATGATAAATAATGATGAAATAATGATGAAATATTCACGAAAATGATATTTTTTCCTCTTGAACACTGTATGTGGTTGACGAGGGTATTAGGTTGTCCGGAAAGTTTCTTTCGTTTCGTAAGGCGATAACAGATGAACGAGAATTTCTCTTTTATATCATTTTATTGAATCAGGTACGATCCATTTTCAGTGCATAATTCGATGAACTAATATAAAACAAGAAACATTGTGCGCCTATTAATTCCTTATAAAACGAACGAAACTTTTCGGACAACCTAATACGTACGCGGTACACTGCCAGCTTCTTTTCAACAAATCTGCTCTATTGAACGTGTACGAAGCGAAAATTCTGTACGATACATAGCACGCATCCGTAAATTTCCTGCTGCATTCTGCGAATCGTTTCTGCTTTGGCTGTTATCGATATTCTAACGCAAATATTCGCTTGATGCTCCATCCTATAATGTTCGTAATGCTATCGGTTGGATCACTTATCCTAATAGATGCGCACACGTGTACATTCGCACAGACATTCTACGCTTTTATCGTAAAACCTGGTGGAAGCATTGTTGGTTGACTGGCACATTTACGCGGAAACTCGCAACAGCGAGCTGTTAATTCGCGAAACGGTTAATTTTAAAGTTAAATTATCATTCGCTTATTGCTGTTTTATCGTTAAATATTGCCTTACGCAACCGTCTTGTTTTCTACGTTTAGTCGATGGAAACCTGCCTGACATTTACAACATTCCCATAACACATACGCGCGAATCGCGTGGTATACAAAGCGTGGCTTATTCCGATCGCTCTGTCCGCTTCGACTCGTCGCATGACGTCATTCTAATTACCCAAGTTACGATCGGCTCGCGAGAAATTTCAGTCAAGGCGTTCGTGGTCGCCTGTTCGACGTACAAGCCGCGTCTTCCAATTTCCCTGGAATTTTTCAAGAGAAGGAACGTGGCCTCCAGGGTTGCTTTAAACGGACGAAGGCTGGTTTAAGCCTCTTTACACGTTGCCAAGGTAGAGTTTGAACGCGGTGTTTTGGCGAGTGTTCGCCAACTCGGGATCCAAGCCGTTTAAATTTGCTAAACGAACGAGCAACAGAAGAAGCTGGGATGGGGTACGAAGAAGACACGAAAGCTGTCCGAAATTCGTATAACTTTTCCATTGAATCGAATTAAACTTCGATTAAATTCTGACTCTGAGTAGTCAACTCTGAGAAATTTCATTCGAAATTGTACGTACGCTGTTATTCCGTTTGTTCGTCCAACTGTATGTAAATTCTTGTAGCAACGAGAACTGATAATGCAAGAATTTACGCAAAGTTAGACAACATTGGATAAAATTTCGAAACCGGTCATTTGACCGGGCCTGGCACGGTTAGCGTTAAATTACGTTAAATTACGTTAAAAATTCCAAGATAATGGAAACTCAGGTTGCTAGGATTTGCATCGGCCCAACGATGTTGAAATCCGCAACTCTCGACACCGGTGCTGAAAAATCGTGAAAATCACCGCGAAATCGACCCTTGGGAACTGTTCGCAGCCGGAAACCTGCGATCCTCCATCCATCCGTTTCGAACAGAATTCAGCTAAATGGAATCGAATCGGTCGATAGATTTTACAATATCCCAAACCACGTGGCACTTTATCACGGGTAGCGGCGAGAGATATATCGGCGATCAGGACGACAGGATTGGCGGATAGGCATCGAGAGCCGTTTCCCTGAAATTTAAACGCGTCCCCGTGAAAATTCAACGAGATATCGGGCATACGTTGCGTGTACGACTCGTGACCAAGTTCTAGCTGCCAAATACGGGGGCAATTTGCGCGTGGAAATTCGTTGCAACGGTTGAATATCGTTCGCTCGTCTGGCCGCGTGTTGACCAGTGAAAGAGGAGCAGGGGAAGAGTAGAAATGAAAAAATAGAAATGCCAGGGAGAGGGGGGAAGGCAAACGATCGTGCAAATAATGTCGCGCGAACGGCTGTCGAAATCACTTCGACGTGAAATTTTTTTCGTCCTTGCTACCCCTCCTCTGTCTCTTTCTACGATGTTTTCTATTTTTCTTTTTTTTTTTTTTGTAATCTTCCTTTGCCTTTTTTCTCGCTGGCGCGTATTGTTTGTTAGGAATTGTGCTCGATGGTTGGTCGCGAAATTCGCCGATAGAATTGAAAATTTTATACGAGCCGCGCGACGCGCCGTTTCATTGTCGGCGTATCATCGGTTTCAGCGGAATTCGCCGTGAATTCGAAACGAATTCAGACGTAAACGACCGATGTAAATTATCATCGAACTCGTCGGACGGGGCCCGGCTCTTTTTACCTCGCGATATCAATAGCTGAATTTTTCGAATTCTGTTTTTTTTTTTCTTTTTCGTTTACGTTCTTTATGTCCCCGCCGTTTGCGGGAAATTTTCGAGTATCGTAAATCGTTTTAGAACTCTGCGCGATGTACGTTTTTACGAATATTTGTAGACAACGTTTCTGGCAACGTAGAAATATTCGCAGATACAACGAAACATTTTCCGTATCGATGTAGGTAAAGTAATGAAAATTATTATAATCGTGTTATTAATTCCCCGGCCGTATTTGTTACGCGCTATTTAAATGGAAATAATCGCAACGATTTGTCGAATAAAGGAGAATTAACTACGCGATGATTACAAATCTAGTTAAATATTTGGCAGCAAGTACGGGGACGATACGCAATTTTCTGATTATTTAAATGAATCGGATTAGTCCTGGCCCCATGTGAATAATAATAAAATCAAAGGAATAATAATAATAATAATAATAATTACTTGTTACGACAAAAGAGATACGAACGTATCAACCAGCGAATTGTCCGATTATTATCTTCATTTCTGTTAATATAAGAATTTACATAAAGTCTTTCTTTTTTTTTTTTTATTTAATATTTCACATTCACAATTTGTCCAATTTGGACATTTGGTAGAATTTCTTAGCCGTTTAATTATCATGTGGGTGGCTACCCATCTTCGTGTCTGTTAGATTATATCCTTTATGAGATCTGCTGGGTGTTTCCTTTTTAGTCTTCGTTCTATGCTTGATGTGTTGATCGTTTCCGCTGCCAGCCGGTTCGGGTGCCCTGCTATTCCTTCTCTGTACCTTCTTGCGTATCTGCTAATCTCCTCCTTGACCGTTGGTATTCCTAGGTCTTTCCGTATGTCCTCGTTTCTAACGTACCATGGGGCGTTTACAATTGTTCTGAGAATTTTAGCTTGAATTGTCTCTATTTTGCTCGTATGGCTCATTGCTGCTATTCTCCCCATAGTGGTATTCCGTACGTCCAGATTGGTTTTACGATCGTTTTGTATATTTGTATTTATTTTTATTTATTTTGTTAGCCAGTGCATTTGTCTCCTTGCTGTCTGTATTTTGTCTATTATCGATTTAATATGCTGTTTCCATGTGAGTTGTGTATCTAAGTGGAATTTACATAAAGTTATCGGACGAAATAATAATCTAATTTTGAAGCCGGTGTAAATTTTGAAATAAGTGTTAAATTCCATATAAGATATATAAAATTTCCAAATCTAGTAAACGTATGCTCGCTATTTATTCTCGAAACAGGATACGGACACGCAGAAAATGCTTTTGTAATCGGTGAGTTTTATTGTCGTAGTGAAATGCTAATTGGCGGGAACGTTAGCAAGGGCGATCGAATCTCGCGTATCAGGCGAATATTTCGTAAAGCGACGCGAATCGGTAGCTAATAAATCGTTAGCGTGTCGTTTTGTACGTTGGTTACGCGACTGCGTTACACAGTCCAACGTTCAATCCGGAACGCGCGTCGAACGATTTTTGAAGCTTTGGAGTTGCAGCGCGGTGCGCTCCATCGTCGGAGAATTTCGTCGCCAATTGGAAATGTGCGCAGTGACCTTTGAAATATTTCCACGGATTATTCTTGGCAAAGAGATTTTCATTCGGAAGTGGCAGAGCGAACAAAATTTGACGCGGAGATACGCCAAGTGGGAACGTTTCGAATTTCGATAAATCGTCGGACCAGATCGCTCGGTAAGTGGAAATTTGGAAATTTTGCGAACTCGGAAGATCCGCGCTGACCTTGGAAGATGTTCGATCGAAATTAACAATGCGGCTTTCCCAGGTAGAAAAGCAGAAACTGGCTCCGCGCGTGGAATCAGATGATTTGGGAAATTGTGGATTAAACGTTCAGGGTATTTGTAATTGAGAATTTGGAAAATTCTAAAATTAAGATAGGTTGGGAAAGGTTGCAGGAAAATAGCAAAATTGCCAACTACTCGATCAAAAATTGCGTTAGTAGATGTACTAAGAAACTGGAATATCGGAGTTGGAATAGAAGTGAGAATTTTGGAATATTTGAAATTAGAGGAATGAAAGAATTTCGAGAATAATTCTCTTCGTTTAATCCTTCGTAAATAATGATTATCGATGTTCAACTCTTTATAACGTTTTAGCTTTCTGCTCGATAATGTGTCTCGTTTCGCCAAGATTCCCGGGAGAAGGTTAAATTACGAGAATTAATTAACGAGGAGTATTTCTCTCTGGAGATTGTAGCGGTGGTTGGTACAGATAACAAGGCGATGCAAATTGTTATAAAAATTCATTAACGAGGCACGTTTCTCACGACGACGAGTACGCGGCTAGAAAATGTAGAATATCTGGGATTTTCCTTCTCGCTTCCAAGCTCTTTAGAAGACTCAATCTTCTCCTTAATACGAATCTTTTCTATTATCGCATCGTTGTCTTATCACTTTTTATCGCGATTAATCGTGTAGATTTTTTTCTTTTTTTATTATTAACGTATAGCCGCTTCGACGATTAAACGAACGAGAAGAAAAATAAGATTTATATCGTACTTTTTCTATCCATTCGTATCGCGCCAAAATTGCAACGTTCGAATATTATAAATAATGCAGACTCGTAGATGCGAAATTTCAATTTAATTATTTAAATCCGGATTAAAGTTAAAATCTGCCAATTCAAATATTCAAACGTACAAACTAAAATATTGAAATTCGCACGTACGCTCAACTACGATCTGATATACAGGGTGGTTGGTAACTGGTGGTACAAGCCGAAAGGGGGTGATTCTACGCGAAAAAAGAAGTCGAAAATATAGAATAACAATTTTTCGTTCGAGGCTTTGTTTTCGAGAAAATCGACTTTGAATTTTCGCTCGGTACGTCTGCGCTTTATCACGTCTCGTTATAACGGATCTCACTGTAGATCGTTGTCTCGATGGAAAAATTAAAAAAAGAAATTTTTATCCTATATTTTCGACTTCTTTTTTCGCGTAGAATCACCCCCTTTCCGCTTGTTCCACCAGTTACCAACCACCCTGTAGAATAAAAATTTTTTTTAATCTTATTTTTTAATTTTTCCATCGAGACAACGATCTACAGTGAGATCCGTTATAACGTGCCGCACGCGCACCGAGCGACAATTCAAAGTCGATTTTCTCGAAAACAAAGCCTCAAACGAAAAATTGTTATTCTATATTTTCGACTTCTTTTTTCGCGTAGAATCACCCCCTTCCCGCTTGTACCATCAGTTACCAACCACCCTGTATTTGCAACTACGAGCCTGCATGACTCCATAATTACCCAAAAACCACGTTGTGCTGTTCGCAACGTTCCCTCGCGCATTATCAACCAGCTACTTTATTCCTCCAAAACTTTGAAAACTCCACGTTCGCTCACAAGATCGTCGTTGAAAGGAATAAAAATACCACGCTTCTGCGATAAACGCACTTGCGGCCAATTCCAAGGCCACCAGAGCTCAACCCAACAAACCCTGTAGCGCACCGCCGGTCTAGAAACGTCCGTGACGCGATCTCCACCTCGCATTCCAGCTCGTCGAGAGCGGGCAACAGCTTCTCCTGGTTTGCTCGGAAATTCGCTGGCCGAAATTAAAAGGCAAGTTCCGGTCACGACTTCCGCCAGCCAACCGCCCTTTTCTCTCACCGATTCCGCACCAGTTCCGATCTTGCAGTTCGATTCCCTCGTATTCCCCGGGTAACTCGATTAGCTCGGCTCGTAGGGGTCGCTGGAAACGATTTTGCAGAACGGTACGTCTCGCGCGCTCCGCAAATATTTGGATCCGGAGGACCGGTTAGTTCGTTAATTCGCACTCCGGGGAACGAAGGATAATTGAATCGTTCCAGTTACCAGAAATATCCTCGCCCCCTCGTCCTTCGTTACTCCCCGTTGACGCGTCGATGAATTCGAAAACGAGAGGAACGTATATTTCTGGAGTTGCGGACGGTGCGTACGAGTTTCAAGCGGCTCGTGCGAGTTTGATTACGCTGCAAATGTATTAGGTTGTCCGGAAAGTGTCTTTCTCTCGAAAACGTCTTTTTTACAATGCACCTTCGTACAAATGTGAAAGCAAATCTGTGAAATTTCGGGGTGTTTAAAATGGATCGTACGTAATTCGAAAAAATAAAATAAAAGCAAAAATGTTGTGCATCTATTATTTCCTCATAGAACGAAAGAAACTTCGCGGACAATCTAATAGAATAACTCGAAGTGGAACGCGATGAATAAAATGTTCGTTTATCGTTACCTCGTGACAAATTCACGAAGACTATCGTTCCTGGCAGAAGAAACTCTGGTCGACTTCATTCGTGAAGATCGTGGGCGATAGATGCGGACAAACGTGGAATTGGAAAGATAATTTGACACGAAACGCTGTGTTTCGTCAGGCAGGTACATGGTCGAACGTAGTTGAGGTGCGTAGCAAACTGACCGATACACGTTGGTAGTCAGCTCCTAGAACAAAATTGCGAATGATAAAACGTAGGCGATTAGAGGAGTAGCTTTGAAATATCTGGCCGCTTACCTTAGAGCTTGCCTTAGAAGAGCAAATGAAAGAAATTGATTAATATTGTTTAGAATTGTGGATCTTAATTGCCGAAATAAAAGTAAAGGAACACTGAGGTCACACTTGGAATTCATATTAAAATAGTTTTAGATTTATTTAATAAACGATTTCCAGGATCTTCGTCGATATACTCTCGCTCTCAGCACTCTCGTTGTCTCACCATCTTCCATACGACACTGCCAACGGAACAGTGACATTCGTCTGTTTCTCGAGACACCTCGCACACACACGTACTTCCGCACACTCATATTCACTACTACACGGCAAAGTTTAATCTAGCACATAAAATTCTACGTATCTCAATGTAAATAAACAATCGAGTAAAAAGTGCCACGATTTTAGAAAATAAGCGACTCAACATAATATGTACTAACCTACTCTAAAATACACACACACGTACTTCCGCACACTGATATTCACATACGTGAGTTCACAAATTCACAAAATTATACGTATCTCGATAAATATAGATGTTTTAAGAAACAGAGGATTTATTTTCGTGGATTGCTAATTTCAAGGCTTTTAAGGGGGGGGGGGGGTAAGGTTAATTCGTACAAAAATAAGGCATGTCTTTGTGAATTATTTGTGACGACACAGTTAAAATCTCTTTATTAAAACCAATGGTGCATTAAAGTATGACATTCGAAGAATATTGTATAAAATTTTCACGGAAAAATATTAAAAAATACGGCAATGGCAGCAATTATTCGGACGTGTCTCGGAAAAAAGTAGAATCGCTCATAACTTGGTGCTGGATCATCCGAAATCAAAAAATCGAAGTTCATTCGTTAGGTAACAGTATTCCCCAGGTAACGCTGGGAGGGTTTTTCGAAATTTCAATTTTTCACTTTTTTGGAACACTTTGAAGGGAAAATTAGCCGCAAATTTTCGCAAAATCGGCTTTTTTCCGAGACACGTCCGAATAATTGCTGCCATTGCCGTATTTTTTAATATTTCTCCGTGAAAATTTTATACAATACTCTTCGAATGTTATACTTTAATGTACCATTGGTTTTAATAAAGAGATTTTAACTGTGTCGTCACAAATAATTCACAAAAATATGCCTTATTTTGTACGAATTAACCTTACCTCCCCTTAAGGGATAATGTTGCAATCGTTATTTTCTGTGTTTGTCTATTCCTCGAGTCGAACCTTATGGACTTGTGTAGGTGAAATATACGCAGTATGTTATATTTTATGCTTAGTATATTTGATATTTCGACATATTGGCAGTACGAAGATTTCTGTTTCGAAAATTCGATACCATTACGATTCCATTCTTGTCCTGAATTTACGTAATACCCATTCTTTCTTGTTCGTGGAACACATCTTTCAATTTTCTTCTTGCACGCTTTTCATCCGCTTTTTCTTATTTCTTGATAAATTGGCTGTTGCTCTGTCCGAGTTTCTTATTCAAACATGAATTCTCGTCGAAACAAATTACCACTGTTTCACGAAGTTTCTCCGTAACATCGAACTTTCTTATTCGTTTTCAACTATTTTCCTCGGAATCGAAATATTTCATCGCGATTTCCGGCGTCGAACGTATCGACCGAGAAAATTTCGAAAATCACATTTACATCGCAAGAATGAAATTTATTATTCACCGCGTTCTTTCCATAATTTTGTACACGTCACCGTGACGCCTTTCTCCTTTCAAAGATTATCTTCTACGGAACTGCACGATGACTTTATTTAATCGGAGAAAAAATTAATTAAAACCTGTCTGCCTTCTTCTACCAAAAAGCGCAGTTTGACGAAACGTGAGTTACTAACCTCGTAACTTGCTCGTAAAAACGAGCAGATATTATTCTCATAAAAATGGATTTTTATTATTTCGACCTCGTCACTTTTTCTTATTTATATCGAAAATAGTTCGTAAAATATATTGCAAAATATTTGCAAGCAAAAAGCTTAGAAGCAGCTGTATCGCAGGGAGACATCGAAAAATTTCTGTTTCGCGTGTTTCATGGTACCGTTGATTCAGTCGCGATTTTAATTGCAAACTTTATTACGTCGACGAAAAAAAGAAAAAAGAAAAAAAGAACGTACTTCCTCGAGTAACCGACGATATCACGCGGAAGAGGTAGATTCGACGAGAAGAGGTCGAACTACGTCACTCCAAGCGAATCCTAAAATACACCGAGAGGAAAAGAGTGGCAGAAAGAGAAGGGAAATTGGAGCGGAAAGCAGGCGGAACAAGCAAAATTCCAGAGAAGTCGAAAGAAGGAAGTTACGTTACGCGGAAAGAGAGTAAAAGCGGAAAAGAAAAGAAACAGCGACATTCCGAGGCAAAAGCGGAAAAAAAAGAAGCAGCGCTGCGAACAAAAATACAAAACGTAGTGAACGTTGCGTGGTGTTTTCGCGCGCGAATAAAAGAAAGAAAATTCGAAGAAGAAGGGGTACGATACCGAGGAAAATTTAAGACGACGTATAACAGAAAGAGAGGAGAAAATAACGAGGAATTTTGAAAAGTACAAACGAGAGAGAAAACGCAAATTGATAAAATTACCTCGAGAAAAAGTATCTTTTATTAATTTTATAGAAACGTATATTCTACGCGAAATAGAAGACGAACAAAGAAAGTAAATTGCGAAACGGTCGAAGAGATTGACAATTGTTATTTGACTTTCAGCGATAAAGGATGGAAAAATTGTTATCAGAGACCATGTGGCACCTACTTCCGGAAAATTGATCGTACACCTGACAACGATTGAAAAAGCTGATACAAATGTTGTTCACCTGGCTTTCTTGATATAACGAATTTTCTATTTTTATGTCGCGTTATCTAATTACCTGTACGCAAGGTGCTCGAAATAATTAATTTTTGAGAATTGTGAATCTCAACGCTTCGACTGGCACGCCGAAATCACGCGTTTCGCTCGGAACGCCACGGAAGTATTTTTATTATTCAAAACATATAATGGCAAAATTTGAAGCTTGATCATTTTTTCAAGAACGAAGAACACAGTTGCCAACGACAACTCGCCTGTCGATACTTTATTTTACGTTGGTTTTGTGAGACGATCGATCACGCGTCGTGCATCGATCGATCGGTCGCGATACATCGGCTATCGGCCAAAGAGAAACCGATCGACGGGAAAAGCCTTAATTAGCATGGAATCAATTAGCGGCGATTAGCATTCTCTCGAATTAATTAGTACTAATTAACACCTCGTCCACGGTCCACGAATGCCGTGCAAGGAAATCGCGTCTGGTATCGCCTTTGTCACCGTGCCACCGCTTTATTATCATCGGCCTGGCTTTCAACCAGAATCATAATCGTGACAAACGAGCGTATCTTCTCTTTCTACTCTTGTACCGCAGCATTGCCGCGTATCGCTGTTACCGAGAAACAGTGAAACAGTCCTTGCAGTCGAAATAAAAGTCTTAAGAGAAGGAACAAATTAATGTCATTCATCTCGTCTAGCGAAGACGAAATTCAACGAAAAATTTCCACGTCGAATTGTCAATCTTAAACTTTATCCAGGTATTACAAAATCCACGATCGTCTGGAATATTTAAAAAATAGTTGCTCGTATCTTCTGAACGTGTAGAAACGTCGATGAAAAACAATGACCAAAATTCATCCAGCTGCATTTTCACGAGACGTTCTTCTTACTCCGCGTGTCAGAATAAAACTCTTAGGAGAAACGATAGATTTCCGAAGCTAACTGTTCACCTCATCCAAGGAAAAAACGTCCACGACAGATCGTCACCCACAGTTCCCTAAACGTCTACGGACTTTCGCCAAAAATCTTTCCAAAATTCGAAGATCGAGCTACCTTTTCCATTGTTTTGACGCTGTTCTTCCTCCTCATCTTGAAACAAAAAAAAAATAGAAGGAAAAGTAAAGAGAGAAAGATTTTTTTAAAACCGACTATTCATCTCACCGAGTGACGACAGACAAACAACGGCCACCAAGTGTCAGCCAATGAAGCGTGCGAGCTGGCGAAAAATTGGCGCGTCAAACGGCGCAAATAGAGAAGCTCGCGGAAAATTAGGAGATGGGATGGCGCGCAAGAACGATATTTCAGTATGGAACCAGGGCAACGTTAATCATCCTGATCTGTCGTGGAATTAATACGTGCTCCGACTAGCGGAATAAGAGAGAAAAAGCGAAAAACAGAGAGAAGGAGAGGGTGTAGCAGTCGCTCTTATCAGCCCGGAAGCTATTAACCTGGTAAAACTTACTTTTCCTAAAACTGGGTTAATCATCTGTTCCGCGAGCCCAGCTGGATTATCCGATCTTGCCGTCCTAAATTCGAAATTCCGGCGTGCAACGAGCGGCTCCATTCGCCTGCTCGCTCCGCGCCTGTAATTTGACGTTAATTGGCTGACCGAATGGATTTTCCGATTCTATCGATCGTTCAAACTGTTTCGAGCACGCTTTCGCCAAATAGAACTAGAACTATCTATCAACTGCACGTGACGCTCGACGAATTTCGAATTCCTGATAATTGATAGAACGCCAGCCAATAAACAGGCAGCTTTATTTTCTATTAATACGTATTGTTACGTGTATTTGATGCGCGCAGTGTGAAATGTTAATCGGACGGTTAAATGTCGGGCAAAAATGAAATAAGTCAGTTTGCTGTGATGATGATTGCCTTTGAAGCAAACGCTTCTTAAATCGTAGCAGTGCTCGCTTGAATTTCAAATTTAACATTTCTTCGTGATAACGTAGAAAGACAGGATTTACGATCTGTTGGAATTTATTAAACGATTAAAGACAGTCGACAAAATAATAATTCGTAATGAGAGAACAATGATTCGCGATTCACCGTTTGCGATTAAATTTCGAGCAAATTCGGTAAGTTGCTTCGAATGCGATGAAAAATTGTTTGGATCAAGAAGTAGTTTAAATGTTTGCTAAAACATTAAGCTAACTTAAAACAATTTTTAAAAACTTGGAATTTTTCCAAATCCTAGCGGAAACCGAGAACACGTGCGAATACGTTCGACTCGATTACCACGTCGTGGGATATTCTGCTCGATTATTTATTCGAGGCATATGCGATATAAAGTTAGATTCTCAAGGATCCGTGTGCTTGTTTTTTGTAATGCGCCACGATAATCGGTGATGTTAAACCGTGTTGAACGAGGTTGCCTCCTAAATGGATCTACCATTTAATGGACCATTGAGGAACTTTGCTCGCTATTCACGTCGTTGGTAGTTCCATCGAAAGCTGTAAATTCCTGACTAGTGATCGATAATCGTTAGCGTTCACTGTCGTGCAAACATACGATAGACGTAGAACAGTAGAATTGTTTCTTTTAACTAAAATGTCTCGGTATCCTCGAGAGAATACTCTGATCTATATTTGCAGCTGTTCCAGTGACAAATGAAATTTAGATATATCACGATAGATAGCTTCAACAGCTATGGTCCAACGAAAGTTTATCTCGCGCATCTTGAAACCGCAAGATGGAAAATAGAATAAAATTTATACAGTGCGTATCGTGTCCAAATCGATCGTCCAAATTTGTCACGCGTCTCACACAGATTACGACAAATCGTTCGACTGGAAGGTAGAAATGCGTATTGGCTACGTTGAAAACAGCTTCAGCGACTATAGTTGAACGAATATTTATCGCGTATCTTGAAACTGGGAGACGGAAGACGCAGCAAAATTTATATAGTACGATTTTTGTGAAAATCGATCGTCCAAATTTGTCGCGCGTCTCGTACAGATTATGAGAAATTCTTCGACTCGAAGGTAGAAATACGTGTTGGATACGTTTAAAACAGCTGCTACGGCTACGGTTCGATGGAAATTTATTTTATATCCGGGAATTGGAAAGTTCAATTGCAGAAGTTCGAGTTTTAAGCTACGATACTCGAAGTTAGCAGTCTTAAAAACCGAGATTTAAACGTTAACGCCACGAGTTTCAAGCTTTTAAAATATATTCAGCAGACGCGTGTTCTACCGATTATTGTAATTCTTCGACGATTTTGTGTAATCGAACAGATACGATTGGCGAAAAGTGTGGAAACTCGCGAAACCCTGGACCCAACGGGAAAATGGCAGAATTTTCGCGCAACTGTACAACTATACTAATCGATACTTGGCCGGTATTTCGTTGAAAAGGGATACCTTTGATCGCTGATTTCGACCGAATCGCCGGAATATCGGATTATCCGGAGGACGTTGGTTGAAGCTGTTAAAATACTTGGCCGTCACGTTCCAGCGGCATCGACGGCTTATGAACGAACGCGCGCGAATAGAAAGGCCGCGCGTGATATAATTTCGCGATCGTACCGCCAATTTGCTCAATGCTAACCGCGTAATTTTAACGTCCTTGTTAAACTACACCACCGCAGGCCTTTTTGTGCCAGCGACCATCGTTTTCGACCGACAGATCATTTATTTTCGATATGAAATCAATTCGATGCGTGCTGGTCTTGTTGTTGCTTGTCGCTAGTTCCACAGAGTGAAAAGTGGATTGAAAAGTGAACAGTCATGACACGAGCGATTGTGATTTTCATGTTGCGCGGTAGAAATATTGACGTATTGGGCAAATTGTCGACATTGATCGGTAATTAATTTTTGTCAAGAGCTCTTAAGAGGCGATACAATTTTGGAAAATCGAGACGAAATACAACTCTACCGTACGAATTTGTACATTCGTAATAGCTTTCCTGCAATTGTTTTATTTCTGATATTAAGTTAGCGAATGATAACGAATTTTAGTGTATCAGTCGTTCGTTTTTATGATTTACAGTGAGTACCCTGGTAGTGCGCACGGAGGAAACGCATCGTCTTGGATAGGCCAGCGAAAATCAGTGGAAGAGATTCTGCGCCAGTTTAAACGTGAGTTTATTTCAAAAATATCAAATTCCTTTCGTCTCATTGGCGTTTGAACGTTTATTCGTAAACACCTGTCGCTTCGTGAATTAACATCGGACATATAGACGTTTCTCGAATGAAGTTTTAATCAATTTCCAAGTGTAACGTGCAAAAACTGCGGAATTTCTTTATTCTCGGTTTCTTTATACGAAAAAACCAGGTTAGATGTTGAGATAAACGTCAGTTTGGTATGATCGCTGGTTCCTACATGCAGAGTTGGTACGACTACAGAGTTGGCTCGCCACATTTTCTTTTTTCTTTTTTCTTTTTGTCTGAGTATCCGGTGTGTGAAATGGCTGTACAAGCTGGTGAAATACAGAGCATACAAATACAATTAAATATCAAATCCCAAACCTATTTAATAACATTAGATAGGAAAATAGCAGTCGGCCGCGATAATTTTCCACGAAATTCCATTAGAAGCAAAGGTAGATCTCGCGCTCGCACCTGCTGTCCGCAGCGTAAACTCTTCGTTGTAACCTCTGGCTACCCTTGGACCGAGGAAAAAAGGGAAGGATGCACGGCTGGCTGGGAACGAAGGCGAATCGTGGCCCTGGAGAATTGCGAGAGACAGCCGGCGTAAAGAAATAAGAGGAACGCCAAGACGAACGAGCTCGAACGCGTCGCGAACAGATGTTAACGATAAGATTTATGAATTTTTCAAGTTTGCGCTCGGCCTCATCTCGTCCGTTAGACGTTGGACGTTGGACGTTGGACGGTGAACCGCGTTCCGTTTGCCACGCAACCGTTTCGTTTCGTGCCACTTCGTATGGTTCGTTAACAGGCCATGGCCCAATTATACGCGCGCAACGTGACAATCAAACGAACGTAATTCGAAAGATACAAAGGCGATGTCAAACCGCCGTCCACGCTACAAGGCTGCGCGAGGTACGTTTCAACGAGGTGGTATTTTCAAGCAAAAAGTCGAGGCAGCCAGCGTAGCAATTGGCATAATTAAGGATACGAAACAACAGGTCCAAACAGCCTTGAACGTAATATCGTTGTCACAAAAGATATTATTTCTCCTCGAGTTCTTAGGTGATACGTGGAAATTGATCATGTTCGAGGACGATCGCTATCACCGTCTAAGATTTTTTTCAGAAAAAGACAACTAAAGCTCGTTGACTGAATCCCTGAACCGATCGTTTTCGATTTAATCGGTCGAAAACGGAAATCTTCTTTCGGTGGATCGTTTCACCCATTGAAAATTCATTAGTGGATTTGAGAAGATATACCCGTTTTATTATCTTCGTTTTGGAAGATTTCCAATCCTTTCATAATCTTGTTTCCGTCTAGTATTTAGCTTAATCAGCTAACTGGCTTCGACTTGTCGATACATTATCGATAAAGGCAGAATATTGAACAATGCAGGATTATCTAAATCAGTCGGTTTTGCTCGAATTATTTTTTAGATTCCAAACCTGGCGAATCTTATCGTTTTATTTGAAATTTAAAAAGATCGAGTAAATTTATTCAGACTTTTCGTTTCAAATGAAAAGATTGACGCTGGCAAGATTGATTTACAAAATACATACTACTTTTAATTTATTATTGCTTAGTCCGTGCCTTTCGGCTTTGGACGAGCTTTCGGTTTTACATCTCTTTTACCTATTTCGTTTCTTATACAGGGTGGTTGGTAACTGGTGGTACAAACGGGAAGGGGGTGATTCTAAGCGAAAAAAGAAGTCGAAAATATAGAATAAAAATTTAAAAATTTTAAAAATTTAAAAAAATAACGTCAATCGAGACAACGATCTACAGTGAGATCCGTTATAACGAGACGCGATAAAGTGCAGGCGTACCGAGCGAAAATTCAAAGTCGATTTTCTCGAAAACAAAGCCTCGAACGAAAAATTGTTATTCTATATTTTCGACTTCTTTTTTCGCGTAGAATCGCCCCCTTTCGGTTTGTACCGCCAGTTACCAACCACCCTGTATATCTACCTCCCCTCTTATCCACTCTATTATATTGCACTCCCGTAATTATTTCGTCTCTAAAACTATGGCAACTTTTGGGCTTTTGCCTCCTTCCTGTGCTTCCCTATTGTCGTTCCTCCCCGTCTTGTATTGCCCTTCTCTTCTCTATTATTGCTTTTAGTTCTGTTGGTCCTTCTCCAGTCCCATTTAGAATTTTTTCTGTGTCCTTTGGTCCCCTCGTTATTTCTCATTCTTCTATCACATGTCTCAGGTCTTCTTCTTTCCTTTTACATAGTCTGCATCCTTTTTCTCCCTCTTCTTTCCAGTATTCCCTCGCTTTGGTCTCGTTTCCACATCTGAATCTTGCTAATATTTTCCGTCCTTCCACTTCATCCTTCCTTCTAAGTACTTTGGTAACTCTCCTTTGGCGATTTTTCTGTAATGTATGTTATATTACATACTACTTGATTTCACCGCTTATTAGAAGTTGAAAATTCTTAAAATTTGAATTTTTCGGCTAGCCATACCAACTTTTGCGCCTAAGTGTAAGTCCCTTTATTTTTACCAAACCATTAAAGACGGTTATAAATTTATTAAAGTCTAAAGCTTCGACGTGTATACTCGTCGTCCTTCTTTATTTTAATCGCGCATCCCGCAAGGGATTCTTAAAACTAAATTTCGTGATTAACCGGCTAATTTTCAAATCCACGTTTGGATTTTGGCGGAACCAATTAGCGTTTCACTTCTGTAGAAGCTGTGCGCGAAACCAAATCGTACGTATAATAATCGTAACGCGCGTATAGTTTTAGGAAAAAATAAAAGTTTGAAAAGTGGAACGTGTAGGCGTCGCGTTCGAGCTACGAGCATGGAATATTAGGAAGAGTAGCGCGTTTCAGATGTACAAGAATGGCAAAGATAGCTGTAACAATACGCCGGAAGGTATAGATAGTTTTAGAAACTGAAACACGTAGTTGGAAGCGTTGCATTCGGGCGGATAGAGTACAAGTTTGGCAAATGTGTAGCGATACGTTCAAAGACGTACAGTTTCGGAAATTGAAACACGCGGTACGTTGGAAACATTTGGCTACAGAACACGGGACGTGAAAATATATTCAAAGTAAATTCGACGAACGAAGCAACGATCCGCGCAATGGACAATTTCGTTAGTCCACGAAATTTAGCTTATTTTAATCATTTTGAAAAATCCAGTAAAGAACGTGGATCGTGTCGATCGTCCGCAATGTAGGTGTTAGGTAGATGGTTCATTTACACTGTACATGTGAATGCGTGTGTAAGCGTCAGAGAACGTTCAGGCTTAGTTGAGACAAAAGACTGTTGGTAGCTGTTAGAAGAATCTAGAATAGTCTGTTGACAACAAGCGTGCGTATAAGAAGGTTATCCAGGTCTTCAGAGTGTAATATATATGTATAGCTATTGCGTGTGAATAAGTTAAATTATTCATTATTCCGAATCCTCTGTATAGCTCAACAGTAGCTTTCATTATTGTCGGCTCGATCGTGTTTTAACTAACGCTAAGAGATATCCTTAATTCGGACAAAGTAGACAAAACCTGCGTATAATTTCTCGTTTCGATCTTCCCTTTAACATCCTTTCGAAACGTTCCAACCTGTTTTCGTCGATCGTTAAAACGACAGCAAGATGGAGATATAGAAATTTCTATTTATGTTTGAACCTTCCGATTCTGTCGAGCAGAAAGAACGCGATGCTGGAAGAATATGCGTTTCACGTAACGTTGGGACGACAAACCGAAGATATTTTTCTAACGTTAGAAAAATATACGATCTGGTGGAAGATAACCGGAGAAAAACGTAGCAGGATTAAATAAAATAGAATGCTATTGGCACAGGGAAAAGGAAAAGAAATGGAAAGAGAACGAGGAGATTAAGAAGATTAAGTAAGAGCGATTTGCTTTTGAGATTAGTTTATCACACCGTGAAGGATCGCGGGCTGTTTCGCCGATTAGCATGATCGTAGGCTAGCCGTGACTCGTTTTATTAAGGTCGAAGGAGAGTCGGCTGCCACTAAAGCTTGATTTACACCGGCGCGCCGGTAACGGTACGGTCATGGTACGTTGTTCGTCGACTCGTGCTTCTGTCACAGTCACCGGTGTACTCGCGATACACCGCCACTCGACAACACCGGCCATTTCTCTCGCCACTCTAATTTCCCTAAGCGTATTCATGCCTCTAGACTCGATGCACACCGGCCATCGGATCTCTCGTTAAATATTATTCATCGCGTCGCTGGCGAACTGCTACGCGCGTTGCTCTGTACGCTTTTATCTGCCAAATGTGCCTGTGCGTTGATTTTTAACGGACGAACGACCTTTAACTGAGACGCGAAAAAGTATTGACGCAGTTGAGGAAACGTACAGGTTGAACGATCGCGGTGTTCGTTGTCGAAGCTTGTATTATTTTCTTTGATGTTTGGTTTATCATCACTGACGCTATCGCTAGAAATATTGAAACGGTTGAGCAGTATCCTTGTCGAATGGAGTTCGTTTCCACTGTCTGAAGCACTGTCGTGGTTTTCTATCTTGTCAGCTTCGAAATATTAAGTTGTCCGCAAAGTGTCTTTCTTTCGCAAACGTGTCTTTTACAATAATGCTGCTTCATATTAATATCGTGGCTTTTTTAATATTAAATTCCTCCGATTTATTTTGATAAATTTTCGGCTGCTTTTATTTGTTACAGCACTCCTGCAATATTTTACGATTTTCCGAAACATTTAAGATATAAGAAGTCACTGTACCGAGAACATATTGGTCGTCCGGAAAGTGTCTTTCTTTCGCAAACGTGAAACCAAGTCTGCGAAATGTCGCGGTGTTTATCTCGACGGAACAAAGTGGATCGTACGTGATTCGACAAAATAATATAAAACAAAAAACATTATTATTTCCTCATAAAACGAAAGAAACTTTTCGGACAACCTAATAATATTCGTCACTACTGTCACTATGGAACATGTCCTTTCTGCATCTTTTAAGCATCGTGAATAAGGCATTATAAAAGATATAAAATATATGAAAAGCTTGCTGATTCGTCTGGTAATGCCATTGAAGGATTGAAATTCGTTCTGACTCGATCATCATCCTGCGTCGCGAGTTTACGTTAAGCGGAAGATAAGATTTCTAAAGATCTATAATTTTCTTTCATTAAAAAACATATTACCGTTTAGTTTACTATACCCATGCGTAAGTACACATAAGATAATCGTTTAGAAAAATAGACGTACACCAGCCATTTCAAAATAACCGTCCTGGACAAAAGGAACTGTGAACAGGTTCCGGCCGCTATATGCCGACACGCGTCCGCAAAGGGTTAATTTCCCATAAACGCGTAAACGAACGAAAGAAATTCCCATTGCGAGTCTATGTCTTTGGCCGTGTGCGAAAAGATGGAAATTTATACGACTCGCAGATCGAGAAGTAACTTTTACGACAGTCTGAATTTTTTAGATTTTCGCCCATAACGAACGATCCTTCTTCGAACGTGAGCGCCATAATAAATTTCATAGATTCCGCAGCTCTCTAACGTTGGATGCGTTTCAACCGACGACTACAACGATCCCGAAACAGCTTTGCTCTCGTACTATTTGCGAAGCGAATACAAATTTCGTAGTAATTCGATCTTGTTGAGGTTTCATATGTCGAGTTCTCATTGGGGTTAGGGGCGTGTAACGAATCTTCATTTGGATTAGACGTCGTTGTTGCGCAATAGAGAAGATATTTACTGGTACAAATATGATTATTACAGAGTTTGACAAGTAACCGTGGCCATTAGATACTCGAGATGCTAATGACAATGATCTTAGGTTCAATAAAGAATTCACGGTCGACGGGATAACAAATGCGTTTTCTTCCAAAGTCTAAGTCGAACTGAACTTACTGGTCCACGATTCCAGCGTAACTCAACTTACTTGTCCACGGTACAAGTAGAGCTCAACCGACTCCACAGTTCAAGTGGAAATGCACTTACATGCTCTTCTCCGCGCCTCTCTGTACCCCTCGGTTCGACTATATTTTTAAGGAGAGCTATACAATTACTCCATACCTCTGTTAGGTGAAAACGTCCATCCCGTGACCGTGGCTGCGTTTAGCGACCCGTTGTGTCACTTCGAGTCCAAGTCCATTGTCATAAATCTCGGCACACGTAATCGGATTAAATCACGAACAACTACTTCTAAGTTTTATTATTTAGGTAGAGCTATAATGAAAAGTCTGGACCAAAGTATCGGGGGTGTTCCTAAAAATTCCAAAAGAAAGGCCGCGATGTCCTTTCATCTCCGACATATATATATGACACAAATAAAGAAATAAATAAATTTGGTTGCTTTTAGCTCGTTTTCCTAATGAAATTCGTAGTCTTCTTATTGTCCTAAGTGACTAATTAGCGGTATATATATAATTTTGAAAATGGTATAAATCTTTCAATCACTTAGTTGCCAACCCAATATCTCAGAATAGAGAAAGTAAACGCGTGGATGAATGCATTATAGAAATTCTTTATTCAGGAATGTTAGAAATTAGAATTCTCTGTGGTTTCTATCCTACATGACAACGTACTGATAGATGGATTTATTACAGTATATTAAACGATCACTATTTCACTTGAACTTAATGCAGTAGCGTGATATGACGACTCTTGACTAAGGACTCTCGACTCTTCACCCTCCGGTGGCTAATCGACGATCGACGACTGCGCTGCCGAAATATATCGATGGCCGTTAGGCCTGTTGAAATTTTCCGACCCTTTCGGCTTGTCGGCATTTGCGCTCTATCGTCGACATTGTCTATATATCGGCGGTATTATAATAGAAAAGATAGAGAAAATGTAGAGTTTCCTAGAAAACTTCAATAGATTCATTTCGTTGGAAAGACGCTCGCAGTTATACTCGGAACGTTGTATCAGGTTGGCAACTAAGTGGTTGCGGGTTTTGTCAATACCACCTAATGACAAAGCCCGCAGTCACTTAGTTGCCAAACCGATATTTTAAATTACGCGAAAAAGCGAGTTGCACGTTGAGAACTGCAAGGTTACGCGAATGAAAAGAGCGCAGCGAACTGTATTATCAATATCCAGCGGTATCCATTGCGAAGTTTTATTTTCCTGAATACAATACGCGCGCTTATCCACGCGCATACGTTTAATCACAGAGGTGAATGATCATCGGCGCGCAGGGGTTGATAAGAAAAGATTTATTGTGCATGTCCGCGCGAAGCGTCGTTGGAAAGTTCAAGTTCTCGTGAATCGAAGAATCTTCCAACCACGTTACCGATATCCGTTTTTAAATTTCTATTTTTCTAAACGCGATACGAACGGCTGTGTACGTTTAATCGCGAGATGGATGAACGATCAGCCGATAGAGAAAAATACACGCGGATATTGCAGATGTTCGCACGAGGTATCGTCGAGGAAACATCGAGTTTGCGCAAATTAAAAAATCTACCTGGAACCACGTTATCGATATCCACCGATGTGCATTGCAACAAATTTCCATTCTTCCACAAACGCGATACGACTTGTATCCGTGTGGCGTTCAACCGCAGATTTGAACGATCATAGACGCGCGCTTGCTGATAAGAAAAGCATGGCAGACATTTGCGCGAGGTATGGCGGGAAATTTCAAGTTTCTACGAGATAAGTAGAAAATCGTAGAAATTATATTATCGATATCCGTGATAAATTTTGATTTTTCTACACGCGATACAGGTGTCTGTATACGTTTAACAGCGGGGTCGAACGATCGACGCGCGCCGGTCGATAAGAAAAGTAGACGAAGTATCGGACAGCGCGTGGAGAAGAGACGCGTATTCGCACCCGGATAATAACGCGGCCTCGCCGTGCCTCTTAAACACTGTGCGCTAGATACCGGTGAAAGCATCGCGAACCGCTCGCCGCTGGTCATAATATCGTCTTATTTATCGACGTATCTCGCTGCTGCGAGAGCAGAGGCGTGCAATCGTAGCGACTGCATCTAACGCGATCGTTTCGCCAGACAAGAAGTCTCCGATCGTGCTCGATCGACCGGATCTTTCCTTATACTTTTCTACTTTGTAACAGCTGCAAAAGGTTTAACGATCTTTCTTGCTGTAACGAGCCTCTTCGTAGCGTAATTACTCTGCATGAGCCACGATTCTTTACGACACCTTTATGGTCGATGCTTATTAGGATAACGAATATCTCTCGGTTTTTGGCGAAAAGTATCTGCGAAATGACCCGAGTTATCGAGTCATCTTCCTGCGAAATAGCTGCGCAACCGATACGACCGTCCAACACTGTACTTTGTTTCTGCTTTGTTCGAATTTCACCAAAATTTACCGTAGACCCTTGCTACAGTTTTTCGTATTAACATTTTGTCCGCGACCACGCGATTCTTTCTCGGAAGCTCGTGTCTCAAGGAGAGCGCGAGAAGGCTACGGGTGGCTAAGAGAAATCTGGACGAATAGAATCTCGGCTCTTCAACTAAGAATCGTTCTGCCATTTCTCGAGCAAATTCGACGAACGTTCGTCGTACGAATCGCTGCGAGGAGACGCGGAAAGGAAAAACCGAGAGAGTACAGAGATCGATTGGATTGGCATTGGAGAAAGAAGAGAGAAAATAGTTTGGCGGGTAGAGTTGGAGATAAAAATGGTCGTAACTCAAGCGCAGCCAGTATCTTGGAAAGGAAAATGGTCCCTATCGAACGGTTATTTCGACTGTACGGGCTGTAATATGTAAAGAGATTCGACGAGTATCCGCCACGATTTCCTTCTAAAGTGCTGCGTCGATTTAGGAACCGCGAAAACTTGGTCCCGTCCCACACCCGAACAACTCCCACCTATCGAAAACGAGTAAATTATGCACGAATTATACCCGTCTCGCTGACTTTATATACGAGCCGCACGTACGTTATTTATTGCCACTCTTATCCATAATTATGGCCGTGGGAGCGTGAGCGGGCCTGCAACTCGAGCACCGATGGATCCCGTGGAAAAATATCGTAACCCTTGTTCGATTTAAACCTTTCGTAGTAGAGGGGAGGAAAAAAGAAAGGTAGAAAGAGAATAAGAGAAACTCGATGTATATTAAATAATTACAAGGTGTGTTACATGGATATTCGTGCATGTATATTCGAATAAATATTCTTTTAGACCTTTTTCAACATTGTTTAATTAGAATCTTGTCTATTTGTGGGTGGAAAGAAAAAAGTAAAAGAGTGTGAAATTTTACTGTGGATAATTAAACGTATACGTAGAGGCGTTAAGTAAGAGTATGGTCGTTTGCAGAAAGAATAACTCGTAGCCTCGTCTAAATTGTTTAAAAATATTGCGAAGAAATTATGTAAGAAATCATCGAGATTCTGATTTTCGTTAATACTCTGTGATTAGACTTTCGATTATTTATCGGAGGAAGAAAGAAAAGAAGAAAGAGAATAGGAGAAACTCGATGTATATTAAATAATTACAAGAATACAAGAATAAATATTCTTTTAGACTTTTCTCAACATTGCTTAATTAGAATCTTGTCTATTTGTGGGTGGAAAGAAAAAAGTAAAAGAGTGTGAAATTTTACTGTGGATAATTAAACGTATACGTAGAGGCGTTAAATAGGAGCATGGTCGTTTGCAGAAAGAATAACTCGTAGCCTCGTCTAAATTGTTTAAAAATATTGCGAAGAAATTATGTAAGAAATCATCGAGATTCGGATTTTCGTTAATACTCTGTAATTAGACTTTCGATTATTTATCGGAGGAAGAAAGAAAAGAAGAAAGAGAATAGGAGAAACTGTATGTACATCGAATAATTGTAGGATTTGTTGAACACGGTTGTTCGCAGAATTAGTGGGATATTTGTTTCTTTGGATTCTTATCGACATTTTGTATAATCCAAAGCTTTATCTATTCGCGAGAGGAATAGAAAGGGGCGAGGAGAATAGGAGAAATTTGATGTATCGTAGATAATGATAGGATGTGTTGTACACAGCTGTTGTATTAAAACTTGTTTAACATTGTGTAGTCAGAATTTTGTCTATTGATAAAAGAGAGAATGAAAGTAAAATAGAAGAAATTGAATGTAGACAATTACATACATACATATATATATATAAGCCTGTTAAATACGAGTACAATTGTTAGAAATATTCGAACGCTCATTTCCCTTGACCTTTGTTAGCATGGCGGGGAAAGATGATAATTGAGCGTTAATCGAGCGCTATAAATTACAAGAACATGTCAGAGAACTTGGCTCGAAAGATAGTCGAAGAAGTTGTCACGAAGACACAGAAACGTACAGACACGAGTAACATAACGTCTAGCAATTAGTATGAAAATGAAAATGACACGAGAAACCATCCTCCAGTTGCTTCTCGTGCCACGTTTCAAATCGATTTCCTGGAAAAACTCGCTCCTCTCGATCACCAACAACCACGCGTCCGAGGATCGCAACTCTCGCCGTGTTGGAGAAATCAGAGTCACGACGACCGAACAGGCAAACGAAGGTAAAAAAGAAAAAATAAAGTAACGAGAGAGAAAAGACAGAGAAAAGGAAGAAGCTCGGTGAAAAGGCTAACGAACTAATTAAACTACTAGCCGGCCGTCGAGGGCTCAAGCCAGCTTCCGTTTGCTCGCCTTTTTCTTTCTCCTCGGCTCTACCTTTTTTTCCTTTTTTTTTTCTTTTTTTCCATCGAGATCCATCGTTGGACTATGTACACAAGGAATGCGATGGTTAAGGCGAACCGAGCGACGACAGGAGAGGCGGAGAAAACGCATCAGGGATTAACGAGCAGCACTCGGTATCCCTTCGTGTCGCGTTTTTCGAACGAATCGTTCCTACGGGAATAGGACGAGGACGACGCGAATCTCCAACGCGACAATTGTCGTTCGTTTGTTTCTTTGTCGGCTGAAATTTTGTGCGTTGAGACGCGTCTAGTTGGACGAACGAGATTCGCTTTTTTTTTTAACCCGTTAACACGTTCGTAGCTGACGACGTACTTCTGTACCAGGTATGTAAATATGAAACCGGAATTTTCCTATAGATGGCCCTAGCTGATAATGTAGTTATCACTAGACTGCGTCATCGATGCCAAAAGTCTTTGTTGACATCTCACAAACATTTTCGACTCAGAACAATACAAGTTTCATACAACAGCATAGTTTGTAATAGCGTCGAACATGTCAAATTTTGTGCCTGGAAACTACGATTTGCGGACAGCATTGATTTTCTGCTACCATTTGAAGAAAACTGCTGCAGAATCGCATCGAATGCTTGTCGAAGCTTACGATGAGCATGCTCTTGGTAAATCACACTGCTCTGAGTGGTTTAAAAAATTCAGAAGTGGCAATTTTGACGCGAGGAACGAAGAACGTGGAAGACCACCGAAAAAGACCACCGAGCTGTTAAAACCTGGCGAAACCGTTAATACCGAGCGCTACCGACAACAAATGATCGATTTGAATCAAGCTTTGCGTGAAAAACGACCAGAATATCAAAAAAGGCAACACAAAGTAATTTTGCTTCGTGATAATGCACCATCGCATACAGCAAAACCGGCCAAGGAAACGATCGAAGCGTTCAGTTGGGGAATACTTTCGCACGCGGCTTACTCACTAGACTTGGCTCCGTCCGATTACTATTTATTCGCATCGATGGGACACGCACTTTCTGACCAGCACTTCACTTCTGACGAAAATGTACGAAAATGGCTCGATGACTGGTTTGCCTCGAAAGAGCGACAGTTTTTTTGGCGTGGCATCCACCAATTGCTAGACAGGTGTGAAAAATGTATAGCTAGCGATGGGCAATACTTCGAATAAAATATTTTTAATCATTTTCATACAATAAACGTGTATTTTCTATACAAAAATTCCGGTTTTATATTTACAGACCTGGTATTTCCATTTTTGAAATCTTTCGCTGAATAGCTGGTTGCACAAGGTCGTTGTACGAGCTCTACGATATCTTTTTCCCATTCGTTCGTAGTTACGGTTATCACCGCGTCGTCCTCTCGCGCACTTGCATCTTCAGCCTCGACGTCCGCATCCCATCTATTCCATTCGTTTGCAATTTTTCACTGTACTTTCGAAAAACGACCTCGCTAGCAAAAATACACGTAACGAGAATTCGCGTAAAATGGGAAAATACGCGATATACGTAAACTACGGTACGCGTTATTGTACGGACAACGTTTAACTGATCTTTGCTTAGGTTTCACTCTTTTATTTCCGCTTACGCGACGAACGCGAATTTCCATGAAAATTCTTCCTAACCCGATAAACCATCAACCGATCCCGAACGTCGTATCAAAGTACCCGTTTCTCGCCATCGAGTAACAGGCGAATGAAACGATCGAGCAACGTTCAACGTGTCATATTTCGGTTGTATGTTACGCGCGTTGTGTTTCGTTGCTATTGTACAACACCGTGTCTCGTTTTAGCGTTCTGTCCGACGTAAAGTAGAAAGGCGATTATCGTTATCCGTCGAGGGGCAAGTGATTAGGCGAGTGGCAGATTTGAGTCACTGTTCCGGCACCGACCATCATCTTTACGCCAGTTTGTCTCAGTTTATCTCTGTCCGTTTCGCCGGACGATTCTCCAAATGTTTCTAGGCCGTTTGCCAAAAATGTTTCCTCCGCATCGAGAGAGCCGAGTGTGTAAATGTAGCGACACGTGTGCAGGATGTTGATAAATATCGAGGATGTTCCGCAATGATCGATTACGAACAGCTTTCGGAAGGATCCTGCCGAGAACGCTTTCTTAAGAAAACATCTTTTTTCAACGACAACAAATATCATATTTCGTAAGATTCCGCTTGAAACGATTCGCCGAGCAAGAGGAACGTTTCTTCGGTAAAACGATCGCAAAATCGATCTATAAACAATTTGAGAAATTTAGTACGAGGAGAAGATCGCGCATGTTGTTCGATACGATCTTCAACTTTAATTCCGCGAAATAAACGTTGAATTTCGCTACGGATTTCCTTGGACAATCGAACAATCGCAGATACATCGCTAGAGATCGTTTTGTTGGAAAAAAATTAGTGACACTGAAATATTGGAAATTAAGTGATTGCGGATTTTGTCATTAGTTGGTAATGTTATATAGAGTATGTGTGGCTGTTATAATGTTAGAATTCTGTCGTGTTGAGGTTATTAGATGTACGAACAGAGGAACGCGTGGATAAATTGTAAAGTAGAAAATATATTTTAATACAGAATTGTAAGTACAAGTAGGAATATAATTTGAGCTGGTCCCGATCCGCACGCTAGCAGTGTTACCCTATAACTGAGATTTTTTTTTTTTTTATAACGTTTATTTAAACCAAGATACAATTTTTAATACATATTGGGTATTCACAATAAACTATGAATTTCGATAATATGTGTTAGGCAAAAGTAGCGATACGCGACGGTACAACGAAGCCATACTATGTTATGTTACATTTTTTATGATATAATCTTTTCTTTGGAATTAAGCCGCTGGGCAGCGGAGCTTTTATGTGATTTTGTTTTTGGTTGTTTTTTCTGTCCTAAAAACTTGGTCGCAAAACAGGACGCTTCGGTAGTCTATTTTTTGGGTGCTGTGTGACTTTGGGGAGGGGAGGGATGAGAGGGAGGGGGATGTTAAATAGGTTTATTTACAAAATTTACAATATTTACAATGTTTCCACCTTTGTTATGCGGTGGCAGAATTAGGTTCTGTCGGTTTAATGGTTTGCTCTCTTATTTTATTATGGATTTGGAATCCACCAATATTTTTTTGTGTTTTTTCTGCGTTTTTCTTTAGTGTCTTTCAGAAGGAGGGCCATGTTGTATCTCCACCTAGTGTCAGCGGTTTGTCCGTTTAAGTTTTCTTCGTAGAGTATAGTTCTGATCCCTATTTTTCTTTTTATGTGATAAATTATTGGCATGTTATTTTGGTCTTGGAGGTAGTTTTTTTCGTCTAGGTATAGGAAAGCTTCTGGGGGGATGTAGCCTGTTGCCAGAGTGTTTTTGTAATATGCGTCATTTGGGAATAAGCAACTGAAGATTAAGCTGTTTTCTTGTATCTTTGCCGCTTGCGCGAAGTGGTTTCTTATTAATTTTAAGATGCGACAGTCTATGCGGTGAATGTTGGCTAGGTCGTAGATCATTTTGTTTTTAACATATCCTATAACTGAAAGTCCCGCAGCCATTGTGACAACGACCATACCCAAATCCACGCCATTCCATACTACCTAACACGTTGACTGTCACGACACCCGTATTCGGGTGTCAGCAAATTTTCTGGTCGGGCCGCGTAACCCATAGGTATTTGAAAAGACATTCCACAATAATAAACCTGTTGAATTGTTATAGAAGTAATAGGAAAATGGTTTATTCAGAAAATTATTTAGAATGTGTTGAAGTGGTCACCACTTATAAGAAAACTCTACATCTGGTCTTTTTAGTTTTCTCAAGCACTGAAGCCATCGACAGCGCGTAGACAAAAGACTGCGACGAAGTCAGACCATAAACGGTAGACAGGCGACGTTGGCTTCGGGGTTTTCAGTTATTGGGTAACGCAGCTAGCGTGCGGATCTGGACCAGCTCAAACTGTATTCTTTACTCATAATTACACTTCTATTTAAATATATTTTCTGCCTTACAATTTATCCACGAGTTTTCTCTGTTTACACATCGAATAATCTCAACAGAATGTGAAACTTTAAAGCATTCATTACTATCTAATGATAAAATCCGCAATCACTTAGTTGCCAACCCAATACTTTCTTAGGGAAAATGAAGAAACATGATCATTACGATCTTCGATACGGTATGTTAACGAAAGATATTCAAAGTTCGCGCTTTGATTGCGCAACGATTGCGTTTCGCGCTTTATTAACTGCCGCGTCTCTTGCGGCGATACACGTTTCTCGATTTGAAATATTCCTCGGCTTAGATTGGATAAAAAGTTGATGGTTAGTTAAGGTAGTACGTGGAAGGAGGCAGAGTTAAGAAACTCGATATTCTTTTTTTTTTTTTTTTTCAAGCATCAACTTAGAATTTTCAATTTTCGCTCGCTCTCTTGCCGCGCTGGTTTCTCGAATATTACTTAAGACAACAAATCGAAAGTTGTTAGTTTGAACAGCAAGATAATTGGAAGCTTGGAAGTTTGTTTTTCAAGAAAATCGAAGTTTATGGCGGAAAAGGAACTCGGAGTTTACGAACTGCTCAAAGGGAAAGAAATTAGATTTACAGGAAGCTGCGTACAGCGAACACAATGAAATAAAAGTGAAGGAAATAAAAATTCAGTTTCAATTTCATCGAAGAATCAAATTTCCATTTGTTGCCAATTGTTGTAATTCTTGACAAGAAGATACCCGTTTGTGTGCAACAAACTATCGTTAAAACTTTATTTGGGAATTCGTGTCGACAAATATTTCTCGTCCAATATTAATCTTTTCATATTTGTTGTTCCTGCGAGCAAGAATACGTGCGATAACGCGAGCAAAACAACAGATCGATATCTGGAAAAAATCGCACGGACAAAGTTTCGGCGAACTGTACCGATTGGCGAAATCATCGACTGGAAAATCTATTTTCGCGAGCGATTCCGTTTCAAACCGTGTTTTCACCGATGGAAAAAGACATTACGAGCAGAGCTTTTCCCTTTAATATAATCAAAGTATCAATGGGATTCCAGTTTTCGAAATGTGTGCCGAAATTCTAGCAAAAAAAAAGGAGAAAAAAGTGTCGCTTATTTTAGTTAGTTTTTAATGTAATATTCTGTAAATTCTTGCAAACAATTCTCAAGTGATGTAAAATTCGATTTCTGTATAATATAATACTAAAATACTTGTCGGGAAAACGAAACAAAATATCTCGATCGCAGTGAAAATTTAATTTTTGAAAAATTTATCGTACAACTGCTACGCGGCGCAATTATACGCGAGCAAGAGGAACTTGCGAAATAGCAAAACTTAAAAAAGTTGTTTCGGGAAGTGAAACAAAATACCATTCGTCGGAATCACGGCGGAAATTTAATTTTCCGAGAATGTATCGTACAATTTTTGCGCGTTTCGATTATACGCGTTCAAGAAGAACTTCCGAAACGACAGAACGTAAAACAAAATTCACTGGGAAAGTGAAACAAAATACCATTCGACGAGATACCAATGTCTCGACTAGAGGGAAAATTTAATTTTCTAAAAAATTCGTTCTACAATTTTTACACGGTTCGATTAGTTACGCGACCAAGAGGAATTTCTCACGTAGCAAAACCTGGAAAAACTCCTCGGAAAAACGAGAGAAAATTTGATCTCAAGCCTTTCCCTCGATCATAGAGAAAATTTCATTTTCTGAAAATGTATCTCACCACGTTTTTCCATTTGCCGACTGTACGCGGTCGAAAGGAACTGCTCGGATAACGCGAAATCTGGAAAAGTTGTTTGGAAATGTGCGAGAGAACGTCGTTTATCGTTAAATTTTCGAAAATTTCGTTGCGCAATTTTATCAGGCTCCGAGTACACGGAAATTGAGAAACGAAGGAAAAATAACTGCGAGCGAAGGGAAAGCCGTAAAAAATTGCTAGGAAACAGGAGGAAAACAAATGTAAACGCGTACGGGGTGAAAACAACGGCGAAAGAAGAGAGGTAGCCAAAAGCAGGAAGAGACAGCTGGAACAAAAGGGGTGGAAACATTTGCTCGAGGGCTGGCATTCGCCCCCTGTCGAGTATGGAGCGTCCTAATAAACTTTTTATCTGCAACTTGGCGGTTTGCACGAGCAAATTAACAAAAACAAGGAGCAGGTTTGCTGGCCCAGTTTACGGACGAGCGGTCCGCGTTATGTACACGGTGTTCCAGATAGTTGGGAAACAGCTGCACAGATAAAACGCCCACGCGAATCGAAGTATCCTTTGTTGATCGTAGCTACTGCGATCGTTCTCGATATCTCGTTCTCCATTAACTGTATTGTGCGTTTGTCGCGCCAACAATTCTCTTTCTCATTCTGCGAACTACAGAATATACGGGAATCGAGGACGATTGAAAAGCGATTTCGTCTTTTGTAAACGCGGAAGATCGATGGAAAAACTGTGCGCGTTGCACAGTTGCGCCGTCGACCGTGAAACAACTTTTAGTCGCATTGAGAAATTTAATGAAAAATATATCGTAAGTTGTGCCTGAGATTTTATTACGAGGGTGTATCGCGCATCGTAGTAGGCGTTGGCCTAAATACCATACAACCTAAATACCATAGTTTAGCCGATAGAAACCGATAGAGGAGAATAACGAACGAAGCGAACGAAATTCAAGTACTCGATTTGCTGTTCGTTCCACAGAGACGGAACGAGAGGAAAGAAAGGATATCCCGTCATCGTCTGATTATAAAATTTTCTCCGAACGCAAGTACACGAATCCTTGTCATATTTCGTTCGTCGACTTCGCGCAATAATTCTACATACGAGAACACGTTTGCCGTATATGCCGTATAAGCGACCCGAGTCACGTGTTTTTCCTTTCGAGAAGTTCGAAGTTTTGGCGCGTCCACCGAATCCTCCGTCTCAAGCCGATGCAACGCGGTTCAATTTCGACTACTTTGCGAACACGGTTTCGGATCATTGCCATGTAAATAGACGCAGCGCAAAGTAAACGATAAATTTTCTTTTTAGACTCTTCGCTCAGTCCACTCTCGCGATCACCGGCACGTGTCGTAATTAATAAAAAATCGTACGAAACGGAATATATCGAGACTTACAATGGAATATATCGAGAAAGACGCAAAAAGATTTCAGCCGAAAGATGTTAAACGCGGTCGAAACGGTGGACGTGGCGCGTTTGGTTCGAGATAGGCCGCGATTCTGGCCGGAAGTGTCATTTCCTCCGGTTTCATAAATAAAAGCCGATAAAACGCTAAGAAACGGCTGTTCTCTCTCACATAGAACGTAGAATCGACGTGACCATTTTAATATCGTTATAAATCACGAGCGTTCGCCGTCGATTAGGTGAAAGTAAGGTGCCCTAAATGCCTGGCTCGCGAGATCGATCTCGGGGAAATCACTCGTGGGAGAAAAGTGCACAGCGATTTAAATTTACGCGACTATTCCTCCTGGACGAAAGAGGGAAACGGCGTAATGGATACGAATGTCTCGGATCGCAGCAGTTGTCCAGTATCTATCGTATTTCATTATTTTGTATGTTTATGGTTGCACGCGTAACATCGTAATCGCGGTACGTCTTTTCTTCAATTTCTTTCAAAAATTTAGAATTATCGTGAATAGAAGAGTTTTTATCGCGTCTCGTACGTTACGTTAACGCGACAATTTCGATACTTTTTGCTTATTTATCTTTCGACTTTTTTTTATTTTACGATCACAAATAATAATATTGTAATAATAATTTTTTAATGTTCATTTATGATTATTCGTTAACCTTGATTCAGAGTCCTTAATTTAATATTCTATCGGACAGCGGAATTTTTATCGCGTTGCGTTCCATCGTATTGTATTAATACCGACGTGTTTTATCTCATTTTGGTTACATTGAAATTATATATACGCAGCCTGTATATTTTCTTTATTTTAATTCCTTTACAATTTAAGATTCCAGCGGATAGGGCAGTTTCTCCTCTGTCGCATTACGTTACACCTTTGTTGCTATGTTATATCGCAACTTACGTTTACCTTATTCCCTTCTCATTATATCGAAATTACGATAGCGGCGGATAGTTTCTTTTGTAATTTTTCCACGCTAGAAAATCGTGCCAGACAGGCGAATAAATTTCCCTTGTTTTCTCGCTTGTTTTACCACGCAGCTTACCCGCGGAAGGACTCGTATCGGTAAAGAAAACCGCGGAAATATTTCCTTCTCGCTGTCTAACGATATTTCTCTTGGTCGAAACACAAAGAAAGATAAAGGACGAAGGATAGGATCGTGGAAAAAGAGGAAAGATGCTGGGAATCGTTGGTAGTGGAGCGCGCCAAACAATCAGCTGGCAGGATATTTTCTTTCAATTACCCGCAGTTATCGATGCTTCTTCTCGCTAAAGTCCAACCTATAAGAAACGTCTCTCTTCTGCTCTGTCGAATGGCACGTTGGTCGAATCGGGTCGTATCTTATCGAGCCGCAGCGACAAGCTGCTCTTTGAGCACCAACCACTGCCAGAAACAGAGTATCGATCTGCAACATCTGCGACATGCACGTTCGACCACTCGGGAATTATTCAGTTCACGAGCCGATTCTTTTTATTTCTTCGGCGGTGAACCGTCGTTTGATCAATGCGGATGAATATGTTGCCACTTTAGGGGGTATTCTGGTCTAGAGGCATGAATTTCGGCCTTGAAGGTATAGCGCTTTGTGTCGCGAAGCCGTTGAGAAGTTCCATGGTCGACTGCAGCCACAGAAGAACATACATCTGTGTGAGGATACGCACGTGTTCGTAGAATAGGTAAAAATTTGGAAAATTTGCGACTTTAAATATATGGAAGTTTCCAATGTTTCGAGTAACTGACGCGATCGCCGATAGCGCCACGTAATTATCGACGCATTAGGTTGTCCGGAAAGTGTTTTTCTTTTACAGACGCATCTTTATACAAAGATGAAACCTACTCTATCGAACGTTGTGATCTTTATTTTGATAGAACAAAATGGATCGTACGTAATTCGATAAAATAATATAAAACGGAAAATGTTGTTAATTTTGTTTCCTTATAAAACGAACGAAACTTTTCGGACCACCTAATAATAAATACGTATAACAATAATGAAGTTACTTCGTCGTGACAGAAATAACAATAAATCTGAGTTGAATCTCTTTTTCGAACGAGACAAGCGCGATACTTGCAGCCAGCCCAGGCTCCGCGTAATCAGACCAGCCGCCGGAGGAGAATAAAATCATCGTTGTCCCGAAACGAGAGAAAATAAAGAAGAGGAATTAAAGCTGGCATATATTACGGTTACTTCGTACGCTGGTCGAATTAATCGATACATAGGATCTTGCTGGATTTCGGGACGAGCATTAACGAAACAGATAAGAAAGCTGGCCACAAAATGAACAGCGGTGAATCGTCGACCGGTCTGATTAAAATTTAATGCGAAATTTCCAAGGAACTTTGCGTCTTTCTTTCTTTCTTTCTCCTTTCTTTTCTTCATTTTTCTTTTTTCTTCTTTTCACACGACGCGTCTCGCTCTTTTGAAGTTCGTCCCACTTTCTTCGCGATACACCGAGAGATCGCGTAATCCTCGTGTACACACACCGTGTATCACGTCCTTTTTTTTCCTTCCCTCTCTCTCTCTTTAATTTTCTTCGTCCTTTTTTACTGTTTGTCGAAGAAGTTGCACGGCTCACCTTGGTAAATTGCAAGCAGACGATATAGTTATGTAACTGGACGGCGAACGCAAAATTTATGAGTCTATTAAACGCGAGCCACGGCTCGTTTAATCCAGCGATTATTATTATTACCGCGGTATTTGCTTCAATTTTGATGCTCGCGTCGAACGCTTTCAGCGATGAACGATCGTTTCCGAAAATTTACAGCCAACTGGGACTTACACTCCAGGCGAGAGCGTCGCAGCCACTTCGATAATTTCCAGAACAGAATATCACGAGCTCGAGGAACGCGAGGAAACGTATTTTGCGTTTTGAAAGATCTATTGCTTGGGTTGGCAACTGTCAATAACGCCTAATGACAAAATAATTAACAAGCTGACTCGTAACTTGTAAATACGCTCGGGACACACCAAAGATCCGTAAAGCGGAAAAAATTCCCAAACGTACGTGAAACAACAGGAAACGCGTTCCTCGGTTCCCTGTTGTAATCTCGACGAAGAAGCAGATAAAACCTCGGCGATCGTCGTGAGACGGAAAAATAACTCTTCGATCGATAGGCGAAGAAATTTTCAGATTCGTCTGTATCTCGAAGATAAATTTTCCATTTAGCTCCATTAGCTGAAATTCCGATTTCACGAAATTCCATCGAAGAAACTAAAGGCCACCTAAACGTTCCACAATGCTAATCTCGTTTGCGTTGGTCGAAAGGTCGAAATTTTTCGACCAGGTATTAGTTTGTCCCAAAAGCGTCTTTCGCTATCTGCACGCAGCTGCTTTATCTGCCAATGTTTGTACAAACATTGTGCAAACGTAATCTCTCGAACGATGTAGTCTTTATCTGCAGTCGTCCTCTAGCTGTCGGATACGTTTCGTTTGCATTGAAACAGAAAATGTTGCGCGTCTGTTATTTCCTTATAATATAAATATCAAACGAAAGAAACTTTTTTCAGACGACCTAATGGATCAAAATATCGTCGTAAGATCTCGACCTGAAAGGAAAATCGCGATTCCACGAGTCTTTCTATTCGAGAGAATACGTGGAAACATAGAACTTGATCGCGGAAGCTCGACAACTAAAGGGGGTATTCTGATCTAGAAATTTCAAAAAATTGAATTTTTTTTTCATATTTCCAAGGTTTAGACATTCTAGAATATGCCCTTAAAAGGATTTTTCAAAATTTCAATTATTTTATGAGTTACAGCCATTTTTGTGACGCGGCATCTGCTCCGGTCTGACCGGAACAAATGAACAGTAGACGGTAGACGTTGTCCGAGTAAACTTGTCTTAAAACTTTAAACGCGTTTTTCTCGAAACTACCTTTTTCGAGTTGGCGTGCACGATATCTCAAGTTCTAACGAACCGATTTATTTTAAATTTGGTCTGAATATTCCTTATATACTCCTCTATCGTCCGGACCACGCTGACGACCATGACGACCATGTCTGATGTACCATCGATATCCCTACGGTTCTTTCGCCGAATATTCGGAAGAATGCATCTAAACGCGTGCGTAGTGATGATATCGAGGGGCAACGAAGAAAAGAATCCGTTTGGTTTCGAACCAAAGATTCATCCTGCCCCGAGCTGCGAAGTGCGAAAGGTTAAGCGTCATAGCGAAGCAAACACAATTAGAATTACGTGATTAATTAGTCGTTAATTGTTGATTGTTAAATTGTCGACTGTTGATTGTCAACCCCTTAACCTACGATTTTCGAGAATTTTGGGCCGAAAACGTAAACAAGCTATTATACAGGGTGGTTGGTAACTGGTGGTACAAGCGGAAAGGGAGTGATTCTACGCGAAAAAAGAAGTCGAAAATATAGAATAAAAATTTTTCGTTCGAGGCTTTGTTTTCGAGAAAATCGACTTTGAATTTTCGCTCGGTACGCCTGCACTTTATCGCGTCTCGTTATAACAGATCTCACTGTAGATCGTTGTCTCGATTGACGTCACTTTTTAAATTTTTAAATTTTTAAATTTTTACATTTTTAAATTTTTAAATTTTTAAATTTTTAAATTTTTACATTTTTAAATTTTTAAATTTTTAAATTTTTATTCTATATTTTCGACTTCTATTTTCGCGTAGAATCACCCCCTTTCAGCTTGTATCACGAGTTACCAACCACCCTGTATATTATATGGTATTTGGTCCGATCATCTACTACTGACTATGCCCGTAATATCTAAGTTTGGCCTGATCATCGTACTACGGGCTATGCCCGTAGTTGTAGGTTAAGGGGTTAATGGTTTAATAAACTTTTTTGTCGAACATCAAGAGTATTTCTTGTGGGCACCTTCACCAATATACCACCCCATTTCTTTTAGACGCGACACGGTAGTCGTATCTCGGCACGGTGATAATGAAATTTTAAAACCTTTCGTACAATACGCGCACGATATATACGCGCGTGTATTCGCATGTAAAAATTATCCGTGGCAAGCGTTGGGATACTTTCGCGAGCCAGTGTATCAAGCGGAATATAGAATATACCACCCGCGAAGGTCGTATTTTTACATCCCACGGCGCGTTTCTAGAGAAGCGTAATAGAATTTTCGATGCAGATGAAAATCTCTGGAGGACGACTTCTTCCATATCGTTGAGCATCGTAGCAGAGCTACGGACTAACAACTGTTTATCGATTAATTAGCAACGTGACAGAATTTCCGCCGTTCCTATTCCCCGTGACGAAAGAAATCGAAATAAAACGTTGTTCATTCGGTGTTTACTTTAAAGAATGACCGGGAATGCGTCAGATCCTCGGAGAATGTTTAAAAAACAAAAATCACGTTTAACACGTACGTGCTTATCGCAGGCGCGTTGACGTCGAACAGCTTCCTCGATGCATTTGTCGAGAAACTAATGTCAGGTTGACCGAAAATTTTCTTTTATTATTATTTTATTGAATTGCGCGTGATCAATTTTGTTCTACTCGAACAAATATAAAATAAAACGCAATTCTGGTCCGGTGAATCGGACGAGCGTTCGTCGATTTTATTGGCTGCTTGTTGTTCAACTAAAGTTGAACTAAAAAAGGAAAGAAGAAGAAGCGACGCGTGCATCCGTCGTCAAAGGACGACGCGTTCTTTCGCTTTGTAGCTTTTTCTCTTTTGCGTCCTCGATATCGCGCTGGCCCTTTCCAGTCGTATCGAACCGCTGGATTTCGACCGGCCTGAAACCCTATCGAAGCTTCCGATCGATTGGATCGCATTCTACCCGGTGGAATGCAATTGATACGAGCGAACGACTTTTCTGCAAAACACGCGTCCTGCGATGTGCTGGCTGCGACTGACTTCCGAGACATCGGACGGATATTCCACGTCGCTGTTCGATGCATCAGGTTGCGGAAAATGCGATTATTTTCGAATTTCTTTTTCAAGTTCGAGGTCGTGCGAACCATTGCACGTAATTGCACGAACATTTCTGTTGTTCTTCCTCTGCTTGTTCGACGCGATCGAAAGCAGCCGGCAACGAAGCGGATCGCAACGAAATTTGGCGAAACTGGGAGAAACGGACGATCGACGCAAACTGGAAATAAACCGACTGAAACTTGAAACGTAGCGAATGAAACTTGTGAAACGAACTGGACTGCACAAAGGACCAACGATAGGCAAATCACTTTGTAAAAATTAGAAACACTAAGCGTACTACTAACTATTGAACTAACACCCGTAAAAGTAGTCGATGAAATAGAACGAGGCTGCGGTCAAAGCGGAGATCGCAATAGCCAATTGTAGAAGATAGATTCTCGATTATCGTGCCTTGTCTCACATTTCATACGCAAAAATGTAATTGGGCCATTTTTGCCTCGGACTCGCGGTTGCTTCCATTTCTCTTTCGCTACGATTAGTCTGTCTTCGGTAGCTTGTTTCAACACTTTGACTGCCACGCCAAACTCACGTGTTTCGCTCAGGACACCACGGGAGTATTTTTATTATTCGAAGCATATAATGGCAAAATAATAATAAATCGACGATGTAGGACAACGTTCTTCCCCGATGGACCGTTCATCTTATTGGTGGTCACGGGTGACTACCGTGGCGCCTTGCTAACAGTTGATAGCGACGTATTATAACAAGGCTCCGTTTATTTCAACAAACCATTCGCTTTCGTTGTTTCGTCGTAAGCCAATCGTCCAGAATATATCGTTGAAACGTGTAGAAGATATTAGTAAACGGTATTTGCTCATTCTGTATATAATAGTAAGGTATGTGCACACTTCTAACTTCAATTATACGATTACAAAGCAGCATTTACGATTATTTTCTAAGCTGTGTTTATAATAATATTCGTAGATTACCCCTCAAACATATGCATGCAAACACAGTGCACCGTTAGACGCAAGATTCGTTCTCATTTTTTTTTGTCGGTGTTCTAATAAAAATGTTTAATTGTTCAATGGGGCACTTTTTGTTTCAAAGTATCTTCTATTTATCGGGTATATTCAAAATGCCCAAACTGTCAATTTTCATACAATTTTTGCAATTATAAAAAGTTAAAGACACCGTGGCGTCGCAAGGGAAACCGTGGCCGGCCAACGTGGCAGTCAAAGTGTTTTAACGAAAGAGTAGGACGATATAACAGGGAGGAACGTATCGTAGCGAAAGCACCCCGGGGGTATTAAGCGTGGATTGCGTAACACGAGTGTACGTGTGTTTGAAAAGAGACCGAGATATTGAATGCAACTCGTAATACTACGTGACTGACAGGTCGTTGGATGCGAAGCAGGAAATGTTCGTTTGCAGCGGAAGATTAAGCCGCGTGACTGGTGGATCGCGATAGCAGATACGTTAAATCGTACGGATACGTGAATTTGTCGCGATTCGATGAAAATACTGGTATCGGATAATTTCTGACAAACTCGAGGAAAGACTAACGGTTCGTGAGTAATAGCTGCGAAAGATCGCGTACGTGACTTTCGGTATCGTTTTATCCACAGCGTTATTGCGATCGTTTATTTCGCAATTTGTTTCTCTAATCGTCCGTTTATTAAGCTTCGATAACATTACGAGAACCTAACGTGTTTGGACATTGTTCGTTACGCGTCGAATTGATCGAAAGATATTCGCTCTATACATATATATACGATATATTCCAATATAGCAAATATTTCGAAACAATTTTTACAATTCCTACGATGCTCTCGAGGCACCTTACGATAAATCCTACCTATCGATTTAAAGTATAGACAAACATGTTTTCCGAGACTATAGTTTCCACGTCGTTTAAGCGTCGCAGTTTCCTCGATCTAAATCCTGAAAGTTTGAGATAACCGTTGGGAAGTTATCAGCGTACGTTAACCGGAAAAGAATCCAGGAATTTATAAAAGCAGTATCAGCATCGAATTGGAAAAATGAATAAAGAAGGAAATAATCGAAAGAACCGCGTAGATTTCACGGTGTCCTTACGATCTGCTACCAACGGATACTGCACGAGTGCAACTTTTGTCTCATTCATAGAATCATCGTCGATAGTTGTACACTCTTGGTCGATTTCCATGCTTCCATCTTATTTCTCCAGATTTACTGTCGATTTTTATCCTCTTGGCGCCTTTATTCTTGGGCTTCGCGCATACCGAATCCACCGCTAGACCTAAGGAAAAGAACAAACGAGAGAGAGAGAGAGAGAGAGAGAATGTGTATGTGTGTGTCTTCCAGAAACTTGTTACGGCATTCTTCGCGGAAGTGGCTTGTGCACGATCGCATGAATGAATGAGTAATGCATCATCATGAATTAAACATACAGACGCGTGCGTACTTTGGCTCGTTGAGCGCGATATACGTACATGCACACTGTGTTATTGCGAACATCTTTTATAGATCGAAGATCCGTCGGAATTTAGTAGGCTATAACTGTTACTAGCGTCTAGTGTAGCCGACCGTAGTAAAGTCATTACACGGAACACTTGATATTATTTTTTCGAATTAGATTTTCTTACGATTTCTCGCCTCTGTTGTTACACCGTACGCCGTGCGTACGCGATAATTAATTTGGTGCGCCTCGTCGGTGAATTATTACGTTTAAAAGCCAGTCTCCTCCCTAGTCTACCTTCCTTTTTCTCTCTTCACCTGGCGGTATCCTATTCGGCGTTTAGACGTTTAACGCGATTAAGCGCGAGAATCGTTGAAATAGGTTTTTGTCAAGCTCGATGAAAAACAGCTTTGAACAGTCGCGTGGCGTTTTTCCATGCACCGGTAATGGACGATTGGCGAGAGCTTTCCAGTTTCCTCTTGCATTGCTGCTGGATTCTGTCGTCCTTGCAACTCGCATAACAGAATCTATTAAACCGAGCTGCAAGGCGGATGACTAAGCGTCAATTCTGCAAACTCGTGATACCGCACGCGGAAACTCCTCGTTCGAATGAAACATCCGAGAGTAGGTACACACCGTCGTCGTTTTACCTTCAATTTCCTACGTGCTTCCGTGCAATTTCGTTGCTTTTACGTTTATCTTTAGAAAGATGATAATTCCAGAAACGCGGCGATGCCGCGTCTACTTTCTTTTATTCCTTTTACGGAACGTTTGCTTAAGTGGCAAGTTGAAAGAAGTTTGATCGATAGCTCGCAATAAGCTCCGCGTTTTAACGTCATAAAATATTATTACGTTACATTGCAGGCTCGCATTACGCCAAATATTCCTCTAGATGCGATTCATTGATCGACAGCGCAGCATTTTGATAATATCTTGCTACTCGTGTCCGGTTCACCGTTAAAACAGTGTTTCGTTATTTTTATAGCGTATCATTTACGCTGTTACGAACCGAAGAATATATTTACAATTTTATTAAACAAATATATATATTTATTTATCAATTTAGCAGAATAATAATAAATTCAACGCTATTTTTACATTCTTCGTGGTATCGAAACAAAAATTGCGATGACCAGTTCGTACGATTCTATTCTAAAACGAAACTGAAGATATCAGGTTGTCCGAAAAGTTTCTTTTGTTTTATAAGGAAATGATGGGCGCACAATGTTGTTTGTTTTATATCAGTTTATCGAATTATGCACGAACGTAATAATAGAAATAGAACGACGTGGATTATACCTAGTTCAATAAAATAATATAAAACAGAAATTCTTGTTCGTCTGTTATCGCCTTATGAGACGAAAGAAACTTTTCGGACAACCTAATACGACAAAGAAAAATTTCCTTCTTTCGAAGTTTGGAAGAAGTAAAATTTCCTCCTAATCCTGTGTTTTTGGCTATGAAGAAACAGAGGTGCAACGTTGATTTTGTTAACTTTTCGCTCGTCGTTCAATGGATTTCTCTTTGCTTTTTATTACTTTCGTTCACCCGTTAAGTATACTATCCGCCGAGTTATTCAAAGTTTCGTTTCGAATATCCGCCCACGCGAGTTTATTCCATTTCTTTTCAAGTTCCACGATATTTTCTATAGCTGGCTTGTCCGGACCGTAAACTTTTCTTGTTGGAATTCCCCACGGGTTTTGGATCGGGTTCGGCTCGGAACTCGATGCTGGCCACGGCGACGATCCTACTCCAAAATCTTGGAACCACTTTTTTGCAGTGGCTGCCGCACGAATAGGAGCATCGTCTCGCCGAAAGATCGTCGTTTTGTCTTCTATTTCGGTCGTGAGAGGCGACAGTTCGCCGCGTAACGTCCGCCGCTATCCCGTAGCGTTCTTTTGCAAAAACAATTTCACGATCGCTGGTTTCTTAGAAATATCTATAAAGAAACAAGGCAGAAAACGCGTCCAAGACGATGATCGTTCACGGCGCTGTACGTTTCTTCGAGACTACAAAAATTTTCCCTTTCCTCGTGACTGAAAACATTTTGATCGTACGCAACGCAGTGAAACGACAGAAGAGAACATTTTCTTCTTGTTACCGCAAAATGGATCGCACGTAATTGGATAAAATAATATAAAAGGAAAAACGTGGCGCATCTCTGTTATTTCCTTACGAAACGAGAGAAACTTTTCGCCCGACCTGATACTTCTCGTGGCCACTGCATCCGCAACTTTAAACGCGACTTCGCCCCGAACGGAAGAACGTACTTACGTAAAAAGCGCAACTCGCTCGATTCTCAGGATGTTGCAACTCTTTTTTCCCATAGCGTGTGTCACGGTGTTGCAGCTCTCGGGCCTTGTGTCGTGCACGAAAGTGCGCTCTACCGTCTGTTACAGCCGCTATAATACGTCGTTAACTGTCTCGTCAATGAACTTCCTTATTTAACGATGCTCGCGTGGCTGCGTTCGATCCCGTGATTCCGTCGTACTTGGCCCGCCGGTCTCTGCGAGTTTCACTCGTTTACGCCTCGACGTCGCGACGACCTGCTTAACGTAAATTGATCATTTGCATTAGGCGTATCTCTGCTCTTTCGCCGAGCACGCGTGCTACGTACGAGCCTCTTGCAGACAGACGATGCATTATATATGGGGTGTTCGCCTTCTTACTACTAGCCAGCGTATCATAGATGCGGCGTATTGGGAAAAAGAAAGGAAAGAGGGAAAGGTTTCATAGTTTTCCATGGCCGACGTAACAGCGTGCGTCGTCTTTTTACGTTCGCGATACTTCTCACCAAACGAAGACGTCTGCGGTGTTTTTAATGGAACGCTGTGTGCTTCTTGATGTCGCGTGAAAGCGTGTGCGAGTTCACCCGTGTGCCACGCGATTGCCGTCAGAGTCATGCAACGTCCGCGACGAAAGAATTGTTTCGTGAACGTTACTCGGCGATGTGTTTGGAAGCGTTGGATGTTGGACCCGACGCTCGGAAACGTTCGATTAAAAAATTCAAAGATCGCCTTTGGTTCTTGAAAAATGTTGCAAGTGTGAAAAAGTGTGAAAAAGAAAACTACAAAACTTTGTCCTCTCTCTCGTTCTTTCCTAACGCACTCCACAGTAATAGCGCCAACTATTCACAGTTTGGTGTATCGAAGAGACGACAAGTTGTATGTATATTTATTTCCGCGTACATCTGCAAACTTTTGTCAAAATTTCAGTTACGGAAACTTGGCATATTGTTCTATATATTTAACTTGGTACAGCGTATGGAAGATGGAATTAGAGATATTCGTCCGTGGAGCGAGGCCGCTTTATTAATTTTCAAACGTCACGGCGAAACGTCGTCGGTGCCGTTGAAAAGCCCGTGTATGGAGCAGAGGGAGATTTTATCGAAAAATTTCGACCTACTTCGCGTATCGCTCGTCTTTTGTCCCATCTCGTGCGTTACATCGGACAAATGACGTTGCTCGCGCGGTGGCGAAACGCATATGGAAGAGGCAGCTTGCGTTCCCCGACGGTGTATCGAACAGACCGATAAGAGAAGGATCGATAATAAGTGATGATATTAAAGCAGGGCAGACAGCTGGAAACGCGCATGCAAGTTCTTCATCGAACCAATTCCGAGATCAATCGGCCGAAAGTTCATTTCGGCCCATCAGACGCCGGCTGAAATCTGGATTAAACGTCCGGGTTATCGAATTCAATCGGCGCCACGTAGCGTATATCAACGGGTGCAGCGGCGATATCGAGGATGGTGCAGCAGGTATACGCTACCCCATATTAATCGTGTAACCTTTTGAGCGCGAAAAACGAATTGCCTGGCCGTTTCACTGTATCGCGTGCACGCTGCCCTTCCTAAGCATTAGGATACCTCCTGGCTGCGTATAAATTACGACGACTGCTTTGGATTATCCGGCCAACGATTATGATCGATCGCGACTTTATATCGACGCGGAATAACGATGCGACCATCTCGAAGAATTATTTGTACGATTGGCAAGAGGAGTGTGTAACGTCGTAAGAATTATTCGCGATGATCTAATTTGAAAGAAAACCGAGAGAGGTTGTTGCGTCGGGCGGCCCTTTACCTAGACCAGGCCATACACCACGAGCCAGACGGACACCAGATGTCCGCTTATCCTTACGGCGTACCCTCAATAGTCTTAAGGACCCGTCATAAATCCCAGTAATTTGCTAACTAAGCTTCTTCAGACCGAACAAATATCCTTTTTTTATTACTTTTTAACGACTATTGTCTACTACGGCTTGACAAGGGAAAGTTAGTTTTTCTCATGTACGATGCTTCCTACTAGCAACTTTCTATCGAGGGCGGCTAAGACCTTCCTAATCCACCAACCTTCGTTTATCCAATCAGAAGCAATGTATACCGCCCTCACTTTCCTGACCAAAATGTCATGAACAAATCCGATGGTCCCGTGCGCTAGACACACCCATCGCTAGCTTTCCTCCGACACAGCATCGTCACCCAACTTTACTTCTTCTACACTGCTAGAAAAGTCAACTACCTCTTCTACACCGCTAGAAGGGTCAACTTACAACGTCGAAGTCTAACGTCTATTAAGTATCTTCTAATGCTACGTCCACTAACATACTAAATTCAATTATAAGAGCCTTGCTCTATTGTGCATCTACCTTATCTTCGTGCGACAAAGTGTCATCTAGGAATTATATCTACTCAATGGTGTAACTTAAGTGTTGGAAATAAAACCTTATAACTCTGTGAATCACAGTGTTATACTAACTGAGTCAACCCTATTATCTTAACCGAAATCAGGGGATCGGTCAACTCGTGGTGTCGATTATTATAATCGTAACGGGAATTTACGACTCCCGTTGACGTCTCTCCTCGCGATTGCGTCTCCCCGCGATTAGTCGAAAATACAGAGGTTCGTTTAAAATCCCGGGCCCAAGTTGCAGAGATTTAAACGAAGAACAAGCGGAGAGCAGAAAAATTAACAGGACTAACAGGTAATTGTTCGAGATTTGTGATAGCGAAATTGGGCTCGAGGTGACAACTGGTCGCCGAACGTAGCCACGGTCACGGGATGGACGTTTTGCCTGACGGAGGTGTGGAGTGGTTGTATGGTTCTCCCTAGAAATGTGGTTGTGGCGGCATACGGCCTCAAGAACGGGTCTGGCCACATGGGATTGTACCTTGGAGGTGTCAATATAATGGGACACACGTTGTATTAATAATCAAACTCCAGACAGAAATTGCTTAGCAACGGCGATTGGAACTTTCTCGACGTTTCCAACGAACATATAACAAACAAATGCAATCGTGCAGCGAGGAAAATTTCCATCAATTATTTCGTGCGATCGCCTTGGAGAGTGACACATCGAGCAGTTTATACCGAGCGTCTCAGCAATCGTGTTTTGTGCTTAAAATTATTCCACGCATAGTAAAGAGTTATCCCGTTGACCGTGGATTCGTTTGAACCCAAGAACATTGTTAATAGCGTTCATTAAACTTATTATTCGTTAAACTTATTATTCGTTAAATTCAATATTCATTATACTTTGTAAAAGTCTTGTATATACGTGTAAATATAATCTCTGCTTCGTAAAACGATGGCTAATTCAAACGAAGAATCGTTACGCGCCCTAGATTCTAACGTTAATCCGACATATAGAATACAAATTTCTTTTTTTTTAATTTCTAGAATAAAAATTTCTTTTTCTTTTTTTAAATTTTTCCATCGAGACAACGATCTACAGTGAGATCCGTTATAACGTACTGCAGGCGTACCGAGCGAAAATTCAAAGTCGATTTTCTCGAAAACGAAGCCTCAAACGAAAAACTTTTATTCTATATTTTCGACCTCTTTTTTCGCGTAGAATCACCCCCTTTCCGCTTGTACCACCAGTTACCAACCACCCTGTATATATATAGCTTTAGAGGACCGAGAGTTCGCAATATTTGTTAAATAACATTAACGGCAAGTGGCAGCGAGTTCTCCTTGACGCTTTGGACAAGCGAGGAGTAGACAAATAGTCGTAGAATCGCAGATACGATAACGTTGCGTAATGCGGCTACTGAAAGTGTCAAGGCAAACGTTCGGAGCTTACGCCAAGCCTTTTGTCTGCGTTTGTCTTCCTGCTATCGTGCTATTATTCTGCTCAATAGAAAAGATCATGTACATACGCGTCATACTGTATATGAAGTAGAGTGGGTACAAAAGGTATTCGTCGATCGTTGTATCTTTTGTAACATCGAACGAAAGATCTGAAATGTAAAAATCTAATAAGAAAACGCCTCGCTGGGAAATAACTTTAAAATTCGAGAAATAAGTTGAAATACTATTTCACGCATTACTCGTCTTTATGATGGAAAAAAGAGAAATATAATCTCCAAGCTATCCGTTCAATAGCCAGAAGCAGGGATAAAAAACGATTGTCGGACGCGTAGGGCATTCTTCAGCGACCCAGGACAAAAATTCGGCTCGTATTTTCACAGACAGCCGCCATTTTTCGTGGGCCACGGCACTCGATGAAATTAAAGCGTTAATTGCAGCGGGTCACGCGGCGAAAATAAAGTGGCAATTACGTTGCATTGGTCGGCGAAATATTTTCGTCACTCTCTTCCTCTACCTCCGTCCCCTATTTCTTGTTTTTTTCTCTCTTTTTACATTTTTCTCGCCCTTTGCTATCATCTCCCTTCGCTCGCCTTTATTCGTTGCCATTTCGTTCCTCCCCTTTCGGTTCTTCTCTTTCGCGTTAAACGCACGGAAGAGATCGATCCGTCGTAAAGACAGGGAGGAGAAAAAGAGGAAAGGAAACGAAGGGAACGGAAAGAACCGGCTGTCGAAAACGAAATACAACCGAGGATCAACGGCCAATTAGGCTGATTTATTATTTTAATTGGTCCGTTTAATTGGCCATCTGATTATTCGCTAGCCGGCGTGATTCGAGAGTAACGGGCAACCAGTTCGAACCTCCTAATCGATACGTCCACGCGGTCGCACCTATCCAGGTAGTCTGCACACGCTTGCGTACTTCCGGCTCCGCGCACGTGTGACCTGTTCGTTCGATCGGCCTTCGATCGTCTTCCATTATTTTCCATTTCGCTGCGGCCACTTGAATTTTAAGAGGAAACAGGACGAAGATTTACGAATTTTTCCGATTTTCGAATTTTTTCAATTTCACCGATTTCACCGACTTCGGCCAGCATCGAACACCGATTCTCGCCATCTCCGATTTTCCTGCTCGTCGTCTACTTTCCAGCCGTGTCTCACCGAATCGAACCTATCGACGGATACACAGTACATTGTACATTGAAACTAAAATTCTGCTACGACTAAAGTAGAAATGTTGCGCGAAACTAACCGAGCAATTGGATTCTTAAAAACGAAAGATCATTCAAATGCCATAAATTTGCGAATCGATCTAGAAGCGTCCAATGCTAAAAGTACATGGATAGAATTCCTAGATAGATGAAGACGGGGGTAAAGTTCAACAGAGCCCGAAATATCGCAACGGGCGACGCTGTCTCGAAACCTCCTCGAGAACCTGCTGCTACTCAACCTCAACCCCTTTGCTCGAAATCGCTCCACCGATAAATCCAGCCGTTTCCTATCGTGGTAATTTACATGAGGCCGCCCGGAGATGGCCAATATCACGCGCGTATAATAACGACGAGAGGCAACAACAACGCCATACCTCACCTTCCTATAATAATACCCAGCCTGTCGCTGATTCGCATTCGCACACGTTGTTGTACCCTCGCAACCCTCTGTATCGCACGAACGCGAATAATATGCTCGTATGGTTTCCGCGTACATGTGCAATGGGCTGAGCTACACGCGATTTAACTGAAAATATTTGTTCTTTATACACGTAGGATATATTTTTATTTAATAAATATCGTATTTCCTACGAGTTGCGAAAACATGTTTCTATTCATATGCACGCCATTGTACATAGTTGTGCATTTACTGCCCTGCTTGCTGTACCACTACTGCCAACTACTCACGTGCATCTTGCAGAGATATAGTACATACGCTGTTCGTGTAGAAATGTACATACGTGTACATAGGATGAGTGGAAATTCGGGATGGGATTTGAAGCCTAGTGCGAGCGTGATCAAAATTTCGAGTTCCCGGTCTTTTCAAAATTGAGGAATTTTTAGCGAAGCAATGTTATCGTAGATTTTCAATTTGCGATATTTTTACACGTACAACAACTTCCCACCGATCGTCCAAATTGGCCGATTTCGTGTGCGCGTGAATTTCTAAAATTTTATTTTCTCCGAAACGGAGAGATCATCTTCCTCTTGCTCTTAGCCGTGCAATCCACTTGACCGCGAATTTGCAACACACCCTGTACATATTCGGCTGATCTTGAAACCCAATTTCGTATGTAAAACGAAGTACTTGACGTACACGTAGCTCGAATTCTACGACGAATTATCACGAATTTTACGAAGGAATTTACTTCGACTTACTCTTCTTACTTTTGATACTCGTTTGCCTCCTATTGCATTGGCAATTAAGCGATTGTTACCAACTTAGTAACTTAGTTGCCAACCCAATACTTTCAGACGTACGATCAGCTCGTACACGAATCTCAAGCGATTCATATATTAGGTGGTCCAAAAAGTTTCTTTCGCTTTCAACCCATTTGCATCCGAGCGCGGATTGATAGAGACCGGTTGAATGCCGCTGATGCCTTCGAACGTCCCCTTGAAAGTAGGGCCATGATGAAAATGGGTTGAAGGAAATAATGGATGCACAACATTTTCCCTTTTATATTATTTTATCGAATTACGTACGATCCATTCTCTTCTATCGAACTAAAGATCACAACGTTCGCTTTCATATTAGCTTTCATATTTGTACAAAGATTTGTTGTCGTAAAAGACGTGTCTGTGAAAGAAAGACACTTTCCGGACAACCCAAATATACAGCCACGCTTGACCGAGTTTCGAGCTCGATTTACTCGAAAAGCAAAGCTGCCAATTTACTTCTCTTATTCCTGATTTGCCACTCATTTTCAACCGTACGATGCGCCGCCTGTACAACGAATTTCAATCCGACCCGTGTATACGATACGACGTGTACAGTCCTTCGCGTATATCCGCTACAACTCTCGTATCCGTGTATGTGGTGCGCTCGCGTGTAACTCGGAGGGTGTACGGCGCGTATAATGTAGCCTTCGAACAATGCGAGGAACTAGCGGCCCATTATAACCGGAGGGTATTGTACCGGATGTCTCGAGCCGTGCACGATGTCCCCGACGAAAGCGGCCTGCGGAGCACGCCGCGTTTCGCACCCACGCACACGCAGCCACCGGCGTTGATACGCGAGTGCGTGCGTGCGTGCGTCATTACGGTTCCCCGATATGCCGCTTCTGCTGTCTGTACGTGCAACGCCGGCCTTAGCAGCGCCATGTGCTCGCAACATGCTCCGTCAACGACGATCTCGCGTTAACACGCTTCTCGAAATCCCGTCGTCTTCCAACAGATCGTAGTTTCCATCGTTGCCCCGTGGATCAACGCACGGTATCAAAGATTCGGAATATGATGAAAGTTCCTCGTGGTCTTGCTTCTCGATAGATGGCGAAATCGCCAAGCTCGAACGCTCCAGAGCTCTTTGCTACGAATTTGTTAAATTACATTCGCGTTTTATTTCGTTATTCCCGTTCTCCGATTATTCTATTTTGTTATTTACATTTTATGGTTGCGTAATGTCTCGCAGTATCGCCCGAAGGAAGGTCATCCTCTGAATCGGTACAGTGTATCGTAAGATGTGGCAGCCGTTTCAGCAATGGACACGAGGTACAAGAGCAGCGAGAAAAGTCGGTGCGAAAGGTGTTCTATCTGGCCTCGTTTCAAAGTTATAGCCATTTTTGTGTTTCAATAACCCGCGGCTGCTTGGCTTCGTAGAAGGTGGTCGAGATGGCTGTCCCTGGATCTGTATGCAAGCTTGCAGTCGTCGCGTCAAAGAATTCCGCGATCTTTCAAAAATCCCACGTGTATATAATAATACTGACCGTGGGTAGCCGTTTCAAGAACCTTCTATCAAGGTAAAAGCGGTTGTGGATTATTGAAGCAGAAAAATGGCTATAACTTTGAGAGAAGGTCGGATAGAACACGTGTTCGTATGAACTTTTTTCATTGTTTTTATGCCTGCTGTCCGCTGCTGAAGTGGGTCGCACATGTTACGATACACCCTATGTTCCAGGTTTCAGGAATTTGTTCGCGAAGAAAATCGACAGACCCGCTGATTCGTCCGAGTGCTTTCTCACATCTTCGTACTCGATGGTCCTGTTCGATTGAAAATAGCGAGGCTTTGACGAGAATGACAGGGAATACGTAAAATCCTCGATAAAATCCTCTCAAGCTTCCCATAATAAGACGTTCACTTTCATCCCCGTTCTTCCACCACCACCACCGCCTCTCTTTCTCTTTGGCTTCCATTAATCCATCAAGGATATTATGCACGTTAGAACCGGTCAGATGAAAAGAAGAAACAGAATTAGGAAAAATGTACAAAGCCGCGCAAGCGTGTCGCGATAAAACATTCCGCTTTCATCCGCCGGTTCTTCTACCACTCCGTCTCTGCATTACTTCATTAAGAAGAAATAAACACGGTGCTTGCACAGTGGTAGCTGGGCCAGTGTGTATTCCGGTAATTTTAGGATTCCATTACGCGGATAACGAGTTTTGAAAATCGATCGACCAGACAAGCCGGAAGGCCACGGGAGCAATTGCTTATTCAATAGCTGCTCGTTGCGCGGCCATTCAAACCAATCCCTCGAGTAATTCGCGTTCTCGTAATTCAGACGTGTACACAGTGTACGAGAGTTGGAGACAGAGAGCAGAAACAGAGAGAGAGAGAGAGAGAGAGAGAAAGGAGACAAAGAGGCGCGAGAAACTCGTTAAAGTTGGAAAAATAAAAGCACCGCACAGACGACACCATAGCTTCCCTCTTTTCCTATAACACCCCGTCTGGTGACGTTGTTTGTTCTGTTCGTTCTCGTTTCTCGCGGCAAGTAGCAATCGGGGTCGAACCGTTTTCCAGACACGGAGAAATCGGTGGCCGTTTGTCCCAACCAGCGAAACAGATGTTGCTGCCAGTGATTTTTCTCTCGCGCTCTAATCGTACCAACGTTTAATTTCGCCGGATGTGTTTCTGGGACGTCGCTGCGTCTTCTCCTTGAGAAATCACGTCGGTTCTCAGCCGTCGTGGCGGTAGAAAGTTTGAAAAATACGCGGCACAGTGAGAAATGGTCATTTTAGGAAATTATGAATTATGCTTCTCGATTTTCAACTGTCGCCGTAATTATTAGTAGGTATTTGTGGCTTTCTTTTTCTTTTTTCTTTTTTTAGGTTTGACCGTATTTTTAAAATAGACGTAGATCGACTCTCGAACGAATGTTCGCCAATGTACAAGTGCGTTTAGTTGACAGGAGCAACGTGAAACGTCCGCGGATACGTCTGTTCTCTAATTTTACAAAATTAAACCGCTCTTTTATCAGGTTTCCGTATTTCGTTTTCACAGTCGCGTTACCGCCTCGTGGAAACTCGTAAGCGTGGACAAGCGACGAAACCGCGGATCGTAACCCTACATTTTGTACGTTTTACGATTACTATAACGACGATGTCGTTGTTATCGCGTACGTGTAGGAAGAGTTACTGTCCGCGTATCCAGCGAAATTAACTTGGTCGTTTCAAATTATTCATAAAGCAGCAGGAAAATATAAAATGTACATATTATAGCAGGAATAATTTGTGTTTCGAAGTTATTCAAGTTTGGCCACTCTTTCTACGTGAAATGTAGTTGCAACTCTGAAGAAGGATAGATGCGATTTAATTTATTCTTCGCCCACTGAATTTTATTTCTCTCGTTTCTCGTATAATAAACTGTTTCTGGAAATTGTAACTTCGTGCGTACATTCCACGAGTTACATCCAATTACGGTTGCTGCAATTTGTTGCTCTCCCTCTCTCTCTCTCTCTCTGCGTTTCCTTTCATTTACCGTGTGCAGACCTAACAAAAAATTCAAATTCGTCATCGAGTTCCTAAAAATTTAGGATCCAAATGCCACTAAAGTTTCAGAAAGTCGTTCGACTCATTTCTTCTACAGCAAATATTCTCCGCCACGCAGCGATTCAAATACACCGTAATAAAATTCGTAATGAGATTCGACGATTTTTCTCGTAAAATCAAATCTTTGTACACGCTAACGTAACGCCAACGAGAGCGAGTACATAATCGCACGATTAGTAAGATGTAATTTTAATCCCAACTACGGTTTTGAGCTGGCGAGGCTGAGAATCCTTGTACACGCTAACGGTATTACAGCAACGAAGATTTAACGTTAACACGTGTAACCGAGCGAAAAGTCGCAAGACACGAGGCAACGTGTAAACTCGCGACACCGTGTCGCGATACCGTGTTACACGAAGACTCAGCGATGGGCTAAAGTACGTCGCAAGTACGATGACTCGCGAAGATATTCGGAGGGTTTCGCTACGATCAAAATATTCCAACGCGCAGAATTTTCCTCCTTTTTCGTGTATGTCGTTCGTATTGTACGAAAGTTGTTGATATTTCGTTAAACGTTGTAGTTTGACGCGGTTCGATAGCAACTGGCAAAGGCCGAACGCTTGGCAAGTAGAACGAACGAATCGCTGTATCTCGCTGACAATGTTTACGCGTTTATTGGAAATTTGATAGCGCGAAATCGCACAGAATTCACGCAATATGAAATGATTTATAAAATATGCAAAGTGCAGTGTTTTTTTATAATTCTTAGTAGGTGAAACAATTGTCTACCGAGTCTGATAACATTTTTAAATAATATCCTCGAAAATACGAATTTAATTTAAAATTGAAAGTCTATTTGCGAGTATCCAAACCTTACGAGTTAAAGCTCGAGTATTGGGTTTGACTCGAGACGAATTTACATCGTTCCAGCTGGGAATGTACAGCGTGTAAATTCGACTACAAATTCGTAAATACGTAAACGAACTTGGTCCCATCGCTACCAAGATTGTAATACAACGTGCCAACATCGCGCGACAACGCGTTCAGATGGCGAAAGTGGCTGGAACTTTGGTTCTCGTGGTGAGAACGTTCCGTTCGCACCGACCTTGATTAATGATCTCTCGCGAGCGGATAACCGATTTTAGAGAAGGCTCCACTTGACCGGATCCTCACCGACTCGATTAATCACCACCGACTGTCAGAGATTGCGCCGACTAGTAGTTCTTCCCATCCGATTTCAGCAGTTGCCTCGTTTTCAATTTTCGACAAGTTCAGCGTTAGAACGTATCCATGGTATGGTGGATTAGGAAAAACCAGAGAATCGTCGGATTGATGTACTTTTGTCTGGAGATGGCGACAGAATCTGGTCAAGCTGGACAAAACGAAAGTTTGAAGATTCCAGAGTCTGAGAACTCGAATTTGGGAGTTAAAAAGTGTGAAAAAATTTGAAAGTTTGAACGTTCGGAAGTTTGGCAACTATAGACAGTCTGAAACTTTGAGCGCTCGGAAATTTCGGAATTGGAAAGTGTGAAAGTTTGAGCGCTCGGAGATTTCGCAACTGGAAAGTCTGAAAGTTTGAGCGTTCGGAAGTTTGGCAACTATAGATAGTCTGAAACTTTGAGCGCTCGGAAACTTCGGAACTGGAAAGTCTGAAAGTTTAAGCGTTCGCAAATTTCACGACTGAAAAGTCCGAAAGTTTGAGCGTTCGTAACTGGAAAGTCTAAAAGTTTAAGAGCTCGGAAGCTTCGGAACTGGAAAATCTGAAAGTTTGAGCGTTCGCGAGATTCACGACTGGAAAATCTGAAAGTTTGAGTGTTCGCAAGATTTGCAACCGGAAAATTTGAAAGTTTGAGCGTTTGGAGAATTCGCAACTGGAAAGTCTGTAAGTTGAAGCATTCAGAGATTTCGCAACTGGAAAGTCTGAAATTTTGAGCGCTCGGAGGCTTCGGAACTGAAAATTCTGAAAATTTGAGCGTTCGGAAATTTTCTAACTATAGAAAATCTGAAGATTTGAGCGTTCGAAAGTTTTGGAACTGCAGAAAGTCTGGAAGATTGAGCGCACGGAGGTTTCGAAGCTGGAAGGTCTGGAAGTTGACAAGTATCATAATTCCATTAAAGTTTAAAGTTATTTCGTATTTGTTAAGGTTGTACACTGGAAGCTTACTCCTTAGTCAATCCCGCATTAAGCCTAAAATCCTCTAAATTAACGCGCTACATTGCAAATTTATCAAATCAAAATTCGATTTCAATATATTTTCCATCTACGACTCGCGATATACGCAACTCGATCACTCTGCCTGCCACTTAATTCGATTGTTAAACTAAACGCAGTTGATTAAAATCGTGGCAATAAAGCACAACAAAATCGCGGAATTGAATGTCGAAATGTAGAGAATTCGCGTTTAACATTGCTGTACCTGCGAGGGACAATGGGTTCGTTTGCGCCACTTGAAATATTATTTTACTCGATCCCCTTTCGTGTTTGTTTGTTGGCGGTCAGGACTATATATCCGTATATATGCTGTACAGTGTAAATTTGATTATTTATCATCGCATACTGCTCCGTAGTAAAGTTCATTAAACATTGACACTGGTGGAACACGCTCTTTCGGCATTTCCCGCTTGACGAAATTCGGAATTACCATTTCCTATTTTTAAACTGTCAATTTGATTTATCGATCGTTCCACTGTAAATATTATATTCATATCGTATAGAAAATACTGGGCGACGTACTTTTTGTCATTTTCATTTATCCATAGCGTGCTACCACTTTTATCATCGAATAAAGGCGAACGAAAGCTTTGAACATCTTCAAAAAAGACAGTTTAATACAAACAGCAACGAGAAAACATACTAACAAACATCTTCATCTTCGTCCAACTCCTGTATTTTCCTTAAAACTCGAAAGACGCAAAAACACGAGCAATACGTCAGTCAGTACATCGATCGAATATCACCGATTGAGAACGTCAATTGAGAACCCAATATCACGAAAGGGAATTTCACAAATGGCCGAATCTTAGAAGTCTACGTAGCTCTCTAGATCTCGTACACGACCCCGAATCTCAGTCGATACATTGATACCATCGATCGATGCTTTTATTCAGAAGCAAACTTTTCGAGATTAAATTTCCACAGCGAAGAATCCGAGTGATCTGTAGCGGCACTCGACAGCAAACTATAACTGGGCGACCGTAGAGCAGTGGTTAGCGTCGTTGGTTACGAACGTTCAGGACTCAGGTTCAAATCTCGGCAGTCGTAGTCCGATTTTTTTCTCCACCAATCCTAATTGAAAAAAAGGCAACCCGGATGGAGACAAAAAAATCCTATACACCAGCAGCAGCAGTACGTCACAGCGACCTATACGTCAGCAGTAGCACTATCGACCGATATATACCGCACCTCAGATCCAATCTCGCGAGTCTATGTAGTCCTTCGACCTACGACAATATACGTGATCGATCGTTCTCGATCGAAATATCAAGACGACTATAATCGACCCGATTTAATTTAGAAGCAATCGTCACGAAGCAGAATTTCCACGGCAAAGCTCGGACATGAAGCGAAATGTCTGCGTAGGTCTCTGGACGTTTGTTAATGGTGTTTCGCACTGCATGACCCGTCGTGGCGCGTAACACGAGAATTCCCCGAGGTGCAATGCGAAGTTTCGTTGGGCAAAATGGCCCGCAAGACCGCGACTTAATTCGCCGCCGGTGCTATCGGCATCCGGTGCATCGCCAAGTTTCGAAATGGTTTTTAGCAGGTCAAGACGGATCTCCCTCGGCGGACGCATTATCCGTTGCGTTTCACTCGCGTGTTCGGCGTCTAATTGCACCGCGTTTTCGCGAAACAGGTCCCGTTTCCGTGCACGCAGCGGGAATACGTTCGTTATTATTGTTTCGTCCCCGATGGAAACGCGCGATTTTACGATCAATTTCCGGAGACCGGCACGCGATCCCATTGTGAAAAAGGGGTTCAGGACGGCAGTGGCGCAATTTTCAATGGCGTGGAATTCCAATTGTTAATGGCGAATGTCGGGCAAAGAGGAATTTACCGTTTCGAGAGAATCGTTTTGACATCGCACACCGGCTACGAAAAGTATCGACGCGCTGTTCGTTTTATTAGAACATTTTCCTGCCGATTCATTGGGTCGAAGCATATTGGCTTTCTTAGAATTTCACGCTACTTTCGCGCGACTGCGATACTTTGATACTTTCAAAATGTATATTCTGACGATAAAGATGCTTCGTTGGGAATCTTGTAATTTATATGTATAATTTTTATATTCTTTTCATTCTTCAAATTTCCTTCAAACTTTAGCAACGTGGTCGCGATTGTCGAATCTCATTACGATGTTAGTGAAAGTTTAAGATGCTCGTGTTCGCGAAGGATGTCGACGATTGTTCGAACGCTTCCTCGATCTCGTGTCTGACAGTGTTTAACACTCGCTCCCAACGCGAAATGCGTATGTTATACTTGAATAGATATCAGCAGAATTTGATTCTATTATTCTATTACTTTTCACGAGCATATAGCCTGAAAAGAAGAAGGTACCCGAAGAGGTGCAAGGCGATGGAGAAACAAGGAGGACAGCAGATTTAAATAAAAAAGCGGGCAAACGATGGCAGAGGAGAAAAAAAAATTTCCTCTTCGACGCGTATCCGTCGTTGCAGCTCGAATGGTTCGTTTAATTAGCGGCTACGTGGTTGTCAGCGTCGACCACGACCTGAAATGGCAATATTTTCAGCCGAGACACGAGACCGTAATTGCTATTAATTCCATTCATCGTTCCAACTCGTATTAATTTCACCGCGAATCGTGAAAATTATTCGGTTTCGTCGGTCGGACAGGAAACGCCGTTTATTTTATGCATCGCCTTCGACCCTTCTGTTGGAACCTGTCAGTTGTCTTCTGGTTGCACGTGTCGCTAATTTCGTTCGCCACTGATGTTCCACGTATGATCTTTCATGTTTCATGTTCCCTTTAGGTCTGGAAATAAACGTTGCACGAAATATGGCTAATTTCGTTTCCCTTTACGATCGGTTTGCCTGATCGATAGGTTGGTAGACCTGCCGGAGGGTTGTTCGACTGTACTGAGTGGACAATACACAGCTGACTGATTCTCATTGTCGGTAGCGTTTAAACGAAGCAAAGAGCCACTGTCTTCTCGATGCAGGTCGTTCGTTAATACCAGGAAATTGCGTACGGAGCAACGATATCGAGAAGGTGTTTGCATTTTTCGGTACGAAGCGAGCAGAATTCTCATAAAAAGAAGACTAAAGAGAAAACACCCCATTGATCTCAGTAAAGAAATAAAATAGACAAACTCGAAGATGCCATCCACATGTTAATTAGCAATAAAGTTAGAAAAATTTGCCGGATGTCCAGCTGGACAAATTGTAAAGTAGAAATTAAATAATAAAAAAAGAATTTTTTCGTTACGTTTTCACGCGTTTCGCAAGACACGATCGCGTGCAAGAAGAGGTCCGGTGCAGGTAAATCCAGCGATCTACGTGGCCAGACGATACCATCAACGTAACTCGCGTTAGATCGTCGTCAGTGACGAATTTACCAACTGTGCAATTCTCCGTGATTATTTTCACGTTTGTCCATTAAACAGCCGCTGAACATTGCAAAATGGCGAGACTTTGAAATCTGTCAGTTACGTATTGCCCACCCTGTACGCGTAGAAAGTGATGTATCGCGTAGGAGCTGGCAGTTTCTTTGATGGCTTACGAATAACGCCGATTTCTCTCTTAGACGAAAGTACCTTTGGTTCCTCAGAGTAGAAAGGGAAGATACAGTTGCCAGTTTCTTTGATAAATATCTGGCTGGGGAATTTCGTGGACGAAAATTCTAGCGACTTCGTGAAACACGAAAGTGGAGAAGACACTCGCGCTAGCGGGAACTTTCGTGGGTCGACCATGGTTATTGTGCTGAATTTCAATAACATTTAATAATATTTTAACGCCAATCTAGAGATCACAAAGTTTATAACAATACCAAAGAGATTTAGATAATTCGTTAGTGAAGTTTCTACCAGTCGCGAGGAACCGCGTCAACGGGAGTCGTAAGTTCCCGTTATGATTATAATAATCGACGCCACGAACAGGTCGAGCCCCTTATTTCTTTTGGGATAATAGGAGTGGTCGATGTGGTATGACACTGCCATTAACAGGTTATAAACTCTATATTTCCAACAACTTGGTACAAGAAAGAGTTACGCCGTTTCGTAAGATGTGTGGCGGCACTCGACAACAAATACCGCCACTCGACACTAACTTCTACCGGACGACAGTAGCATAGTCATAGTGGTTAGACAGAACACAACTCTGACACCGCATAACACAGGTGTAATTGTAAATAATCTGTAAATATTGTAAATAAACCTATTTGACATCCCCCTCCCCCGCCCCCTCCCTATTATCCCCCCCAAGGCATACAGCGCCCAAAATGTAGACTACCGATGAGTCCTGTTTTGCGACCAAGTTTCAGGACAAAAAAATTAACCAAAAACAAAATTAAAAGCTCCGCTCCCCAGCGGCTTAAATCCAAAGAATAGATTTAAAATCACAAAAAATGTAAAACGCCGACACATAATATAGTATGGCTACGTCGTACCGTCGCGTATCGGTACTTTTGCCTAACACACCTTATCGAAATTCATAGTTTATTGTGAATACCCAATATGTATTAAAAATTGTATCTTGGTAAATAAACTCTAAAAAAAAAAAAGCATAGTGGTTAGCGCCTTAGGTTCCATGGTTCCAGGTTCCATAAGGTTCCAGGTTAGGTAACATTCGGGACCCGGGTTCGAATCCCGGCGCCCGTAGTCCTATCTTTCTCCCACGCATCTAAATTAGAAAAAAATAGCAGTACCCCATCAGCGATATCTTCAACTAGCAGCTACGATTACCACGGAGACAACACTATACCACCTCAGATATGTAAGTATCGTAGAGGAATGTTTGAAGGATGAAGACCCGATAGAGAGACACTGACTGTTCTGTCGTGGTAGAACAAGTCCCTTGCAGTTGAATGTAGTAGAAAAGAAGTCCGAGATGTTGACTGATCCGTAGGTGACTTGTGTCAGTTTTCGACTTGGTGCCGGAGTATTATTGACTGAACTAATGTCGCAAAAGCAGCCAAGTCCGTTCTCGCGTTATTACGGAGGAAAGCTCGCCGTGGGTATGCCTCTTGAAGAACGCGGATTCGTTGTTCGCACTTTTCGTTAGGAAAGTGAGGGTAACGATCCGCGATGCCCATCGGTTATAGCCAACGTTAATAAATGAAGATAGGAGGAGGAAAAACCTGCTTTTCCGTTAGACAGTCAGTAAGTTGTACGATAGTCGGTGATACTGTTATAGGAATCAGTAAAAATGACTTGGATAATTCGATAATTCTTAGTTACGAGACCTGTGCTTCCTAATATCGTCGATTCGTTAGTTCCGTTTATTTCATGGAAGCGACCTAATTTCCTCCTCGTCTTAAATCGCTAAATTAGTCGACACAGTTCCGAGAGTCCCTTCTGAGAAGCGACCTGGGATCTCGGAAACCTGGCTTCCGCGAATAGGGGATTAAGACGTTCAGGTCAGACCCCAGGCAAATACGTATAACGCACAGACGTCCAACAAAACGGTCCCTCGGCATACCAATCTCCACTCGAACGACTCTCATTAAAACGTATTTTGTCTCGCGTCTAATGTCTCTCTGGTTCCGCTGAATTTTATCTCAAGTTTAGTTGCTTTAAATTCGAGCGATTTAAAGAATTAAAGGTTATAAAACGAACGCGAGTATCAAACACATCGCTGTGCTATGTGTACGTGTATTTGTTTCTCCATGCATACGTTGTGCTTTTGGGTGCAATAAAATTGTCTGAAGCAAAAGTTAGTCTCGAGCCATAAACGCGAAACCTGCAGCCTGCGATATCGAAATTACGTATAATTGGATTCCAGCGGTACAAGCAGTTCCATTCGCGAATTATCACGAGTCGCTGTGAATTTTGACGGAAAGTTTGTCGAAATTTCGAAATTCCACAAGCGCGTTTTACAAACTGTAAACTAGCCTGCTCGATACGAAATCGCAAAATTATAAAATTATAAAATACGCGCAGCGTGGAATTTCTCCTCGCTCGTTAGTTGATTGTAAGTATCGAGATGTGCGTAATTTTGTGTGCTAGAGTAGATTGGCCGCGTGGTAGTGACACACGTACGTGAATATGAGTGTGTGGAAGTACGTGTGTCTCGAAAAACGGACGAATGTAAGAATGTATGGACGAATGTATGGAAGATGGCGAGACAAAGGAAGTGCTGAGACGCGTGCAAATGTATATCGACGAAGATCCTGGAAATCGCTTATTCAATAAATGTAAAACTACTTTAATATGAATTCTAAGTGTAACCTCAGTGTTCCTTTACTTTTATTTATTGGCCATTTATTATGGCAATTAAGATGCACGATTCTCAACAGTAAGTACAACGAATTGTCGTAGGATCTCGTAGCAAAATCGAACTGCGCGATCCGCCTTTCGTAACTCCGATTTCGTAATCTATTATTCCATACTTAATTATATAGCGGGATAATGCTAAACGCGAGACATTTGCTATCGCAGAATCAATTGCAAGATTGGTTACGGAAGCAGAATAGAATATATCGGAAGGTTCCGTGCTAAATGTCGGAATTATCACGAAGTCCGTAACTAACTTGCGTTTTAATGCGGCGAATAATAGTCGTCCATGAAGGTAGGTACGTGCAGGTAAAGGAGCTTCGCACAGTGGTCTGGCTTCTATCTACGTAGTAACTCTAAGAGATAGAAATGAACAGATTCTCACGGGAGAGCAATCATAGCTGCTAATACCTATTTCTCACGGATGACACCGAGTTTGCGTTATCTGGCCGATGTTCGTATAGCGTAGCAACTCGAAGAGAATGGGGGAAAAGGTCCCTAAGCTCCGGGGCTTAACTCGGACCAACAGCACTGCCATAAAGTCTCTCTTGTGTCGCTCTCTTGACCCCGAACCACGCCAATCCTCCCCTTGACGAATTCAGGAACGCGGCCACCCTCTGCTTACACGTGTTTCCCTCTTCAGAAGAAAGAAATCGTCTTAAAAGGAGGGAAAGATTTGTGCGAAAAGATTTGTATACGTGTTGCAAGTTCTTAGGTGGTATTTTTCATTTTCATGCAAATTTGTAATTGTCTAATAATTAATTAATGGAACCCGAGTACAAATTTATTTCGTCCGCTGAATATTTCTTTTTGCAATCTTAAGTTTCTATGGAAATCTCGTAGTCTGAATGCGATAGATTCAACTCGATAATTCAAGCTTTTCGAGATTTCGCATCTTCCGGTTTGATCGGAACTTGTACGTGTTGCAAGTTCTTAGGTGGCATGTTTTATTTTCATGCAAATTTGTAATTGTCTAATAATTAATGGAACCCGAGTACAGACTTATTTCGTCCGCTGAATATTTCTTTTTGCAATCTTAAGTTTCTGTGGAAATCTCGTAGTCTGAATGCGATAGATTCAACTCGATAATTCAAGCTTTTCGAGATTTCGCATCTTCCGGCTTGATCAGAACTTGTACGTGTTGCAAGTTCTTAGGTGGCATGTTTTATTTTCATGCAAATTTGTAATTGTCTAATAATTAATTAATGGAACCCGAGTACAGACTTATTTCGTCCGCTGAATATTTCTTTTTGCAATCTTAAGTTTCTGTGGAAATCTCGTAGTCTGAATGCGATAGATTCAACTCGATAATTCAAGCTTTTCGAGATTTCGCATCTTCCGGCTTGATCGGAACTTGTACGTGTTGCAAGTTCTTAGGTGGCATTTTTTATTTTCATGCAAATTTGTAATTGTCTAATAATTAATTAATGGAACCCGAGTACAAATTTATTTCGTCCGCTGAATATTTCTTTTTGCAATCTTAAGTTTCTATGGAAATCTCGTAGTCTGAATGCGATAGATTCAACTCGATAATTCAAGCTTTTCAAGATTTAATTTCTCAAATTCCCATTTCTGCCTACTTTAGATACGGAACTTATACACGGTGATTCGTTAAAATCTCTCTATGTTAACGAACGAATACCTTCAAGTGAAACATTTTATATATCTTTCCGCACGACGTAGATTCTACACATTTTTCACGTTTAAACTTCCTAACCATAAATATAATCGCATAAAAATCCGCGGTCCATTAATCTTCGATTTCAATGGCTGTTGAAAAAAGAGATTTCCTGGACCGGGCCCGTTGCTATCGATGGATTAACATAGTCGTCTTCGTGATAAATGGTAGCCTCTGTTCACGATGAAACCGAAAGCTGACGCTAATTACGTACTACGTTTCATGCTACTCCGATTTTATTCTCGTTTCGTCTGATTCTCCGTCTGCTCGAAACTCCGAGGTCCAAACGATAAGATGTGCTCGACCAACGAAAGTGCAACTTGGAAGACTCCTCTTGGCCACCGAGTTCGTCTAACAGGATCCAACTAACTGGATAATTATTTCCACTTGTCTCGACTCTAAGTAAGAGGATTCGATGGTGCATGGGGGAAATTGATCTGCTGGAAAAGCGGACGAGATCAAATTTTCCTCACGATTTGTCTAAGCTCTACGATTGAACGAGGGAAATCGGTTTCACGAATCAAACTGCGTTCGGTTGGATTAGACAGTTTGTGATCTTGTGACTTTAGATTTCGAATTTTACATCGACGTTTCTTGAGATCCGGGACCTCGTCTATAGTTCATTTTAAACGTTATATTTTTATTTAACAGAGAGTTATTTTATTCAACGAGCGCTTGATCTCAAATACTCGATGTAAATTATCGTCCAGACAAACGTAACCAGGTAGCGTGAACGATCTACCGTTTGAAGCTCCTTTCAAGCTCCTTTCAGATCAAATTTTCTCTTACTAACGTAAAGACAAAGTTTCGTCAGCTACGCGGTACGAGGAGACGCGGTAATTTTACAAAATTGTAGAATTTCGTTTGATAAGACCGATAGACGAACATATAATACACATATAGCGGGGAAAAATATTTAACATAAAAGTTATCGACGCACATGGTGTGACAACTCGAAACCACTTTCTATCCATCGCCATGCTATGTACGTCTTGTTCGATTCAATTTAATTCTACCTGATCTAACGAGAAGAATCGATTAGCGCTTCATATACTTCGCTCATTCCCCTGTAAGGAAGAACGTTACGATTAATCGTAGAGAAAACACACGGTTGCTTAATCATTTACCCCTTTACCTAGCTATTTAGGTAAACCTGCGGTGATTCGGCTGTTACAAACACGCTAATTCGTCGTTCTCTTTCAGATCGGAAAATCCCGAAGGAATTGGAGCTGGCAGTACGGCACCAGTTGGTAAGTAATTTGCTGAATCCTATTAGGGTAACACCCGCCGGTGAAACTGGCGCGAAACTCCGGCCAACGACACGCGTTTCCTTCTTTTTGCGTGCGCGCTATGGTTCGCGTGCCAGCCTCGAGGACACGTAACTGTGGTCTGTCGATGCCTTGCAAAGTAATTAACTTTACGCTAATGAAAAGATTAGCCGAGCCAACGCCATCTCTGGAATAACAAGCAGTTCGCTTAGTTTCGCTTAAATACTTCTCAAGCTTATAACGTTTGCGATCGAAGATGTTCAGCCAACTGGATAATATCGAACAACGATTAGATATCATTTGATACGACGTTATCGTTATATGCGTATTACGGGATACGAGATATCGTAAGCTGTTCAGAATCCGCTTCAGGAGCGAGCGTGAGGCGCAGAAACGACGAAAGAAGGTTCATAGAAACGCGTGTTTCTGTTCCACGTTCTTTCGAATTTATAGTTATTTTTGTGTCTCGATAATCCGCAATCGCTCGCCTTGGTAAAAGTTTCTCGAGATGGCTACCCTCGGCCCGTGTTATTCGACGCACACCTGGTGTTTTCGAAAGATCGGAAAATTTTGCAAGAAGCTTCTATCGAGCTAAGCGGTTGCGGATCGTTGAAACACATAAGTAGCTATAAACTTGGAGACGAGGTCGGGTAGCGTACAGGTCCGCGCGAACTTTATTCATCGTTCTTGTATTTATTATATTAGGTCGTCCGGAAAGTTTCTTTCGTTTTAGAAGGAAATAATCGGTGCACAACATTTTTCGTTTTATATTATTTTATCGAATTACGTACGATCCGTTTTGTTCTATCAAAATAAAGATCACAACGTTCGCCGGATTAGGATTCGTGTTTGTATAAAGATGCGTCGTTGCAAAAGACGGGTCTGTAAGGGAAAGACACAGAAAGAAGATTCAAATTGCAGGAATTTTTGTGGCGCGGGAATTTTCGACAAGTTCAGCGTTAGAACGTATCCATGGTATGGTGGGATTAGGAAAAACCAGAGAGTCGTCGGATTGATGTACTTTTGTCTGGAGATGGCGACAAAATCTGGTCAAACTTGACAATACGAAAGTTTGAAGATTCCAGAGTTTGAGAACTCGAATTTGGAAGTTAAAAAGTGTGAAAAGATTTGAAAGTTTGAACGTTCGGAAGTTTGGCAACTATAGACAGTCTGAAAGTTTGAGTGTTCGGAAGCTTCGGAACTGGAAAGTCTGAAAGTTCGAGCGTTCGCAAATTTCGCGACTGAAAAATCCGAAAGTTTGATCGTTCGTAACTGGAAAGTTTAAAAGTTTGAGCGCTCAGAAGCTTGGGAACTGGAAAGTTTGAAAGTTTGAGCGTTCGTAACTGGAAAGCTTAAAAGTTTGAGCGCTCAGAAGCTTCGGAACTGGAAAGTCTGAAAGTTTGAGCGTTCGTAACTGGGAAGTCTAAAAGTTTAAGAGCTCGGAAGCTCAGAACTGGAAAGTCTGAAAGTTTGAGCGTTCGCAAATTTCGCGATTGGAAAATCTGACATTGTGAGCATTCGCAAGTGTCGCAACTGGAAAGTCTGTAAGTTTCAGCGCTCGGAAGCTTCGGAACTGGAAGGTCTGAAAGTTTGAGCGTTCGCAAGTTTCACTACTGGAAAGTCTGAAAGTTTGAGAATACGATAGATGGGTCAGAAGATTCAAGTTGCGGGAATTTTTGTCGCGCGCGGTCTTGCGTTGTCTTGGCCAATCATGTTTCAACTTGCGTAAAAACAGGTACTTCGGAAACCGTTTGCCTTACGCTGTACAGTCGACTGTTGACTAATCGACGATAACGCGTTGCACCAATTAGATCGAGGTTAATGGTCATTGTTCGAACTCGAATGAATTCATGTCGCTAGAAAAAACGAAAGGAAATTTCCATGCAAGCCGATGATACTTTTACCCGAATATTTCCAAAGATCGGCTAAAGTCGCCGCAAATTCGACGAAAAGATCGATACGAGTACGAGAAGTTACGTTCGATGGGTAAAATTTACTCGAAATAGAAGCTATATTCGAAAAATATGCTTTTAATATCTATATCGGAGCAAAAGATACGAAAAGAAGAAGAAAAGGAAAAACAGAAACGAAACTTCTCGTGATACGAATAGACTGGGATCTGGCGCCATTCCCCTGTTGCTGTGTCCCACTGAAAAATCTCCAAATTACGCGTCAAAGGAAGAAGAGAGGAAGGACGAAGAAAAATTTGAAAGTCAAAGAATCGCCGAGAATGACCAAGCTCCATGCGTTCGCTCTATCCGCAGGATTTTCGTTTTTGCAGCACGTAGAACATCGGCTTCCTTATGGCGGGAGTTGGCGTGGAAATTTTCAATATCCAGCCGATGAAATTTATTCGAGCCGGCGTACGACGGCCGCCTGTGCCTCTCTACGGATACCAGACTACGGAAAAGATCGCCGTACGAACTTCCATTCGAAGCGTCCCTTCCACCTATCCACCCTTGTAATCCACTTACAAGTTTTTCCCTTTTCTTCTCGGCCGAGAATCGACGACCGGCGAGGAGAAAAGAAAGTCGTCCGAGCGGCGCGACAAATAGGATTCTTTTTTATGCGGATACGCGCGTGTTCGCGTATCGGCGCAAATATTAGATGGTTGAGCTGATAGGTTTTCAGAGACACGCAGGTATACGCGTGTGTCTCTTTCAGCGAGCTACCGTGAAGCGCGTGTATCCGGAATTCGTCGCACGCCTCGCGAACCTCACTCGCCTCCCAGGCTACTACTTTGTTTGGAGAAGTCGGGTTTCTCGTCTCTTCTCTCGCGAATATTTAAGAGAGAAAGGTTGGAAATGCGCCGTGTGTAGAGAGTGGTTGACACGAAGAAGAAGCGCGAGAGTAGCGAGAAAACGAGCGGTCAATTATCAAAGAGAAAATATTTATTAAAACGAAATTAGAGATAGGACTGTATTGCGAGCCGAGACAAGAGGAATGCGATCGATTTAACACGTAAAAGAGGATTTGTAGAAAGGAAAATTCCAGAGACAAGGCGAAAAGTATCGCGAACGATCTTGCAAGCAATTTCAGCGATAGAGACATGTCGGAGGAATTGCAGCGATAGAAGGAGAAAGAGATAAGATAAACGGTAATTGAGAGGAAGATCGGTGATAGGATAAAGGCTTCCATTAATTAAACGAAAAGTAAGGTTCGCAGGAAAGGAGGAAATTGCGGAAACGAAGAGAAATATCACGGAATTGACCAAGGAAGAATACCAGTGATTCCAAAATCGCGCAAGAGTGTCTGAGGGGGGAGAAACGTTACAGGAAGGAATTTCAGCAACGAAGCAGAAACCAGTGCCAGGATGCTGCAAGTTGGGGAATTTCAACAATGAACTGGAAAGAAAAGAAAGACTCGAGGAAATTCCAGCAACGAAACGAAAAAACAGCGTAAGGATCATAGACAGACGATTCCAATGGTAACGTTTTCTTCGGAAAATTGACGAAAATGAGAATGTTCTTTGCATGGAGGAATAAGGACGCGCGTTTGTACTTAGCGTAACCGTACTCTTTGTGTATCTGAAATTTCCTTCGAAAGCCAGCGATCGATTTAACGAAATCGGACCATCCTCGAGGGGAGCGCCTGTCCTACCGAAAATCTTTCGCCAAGCGTACAAAGAGCAGGATCAAATCGAAGGTGGTTTTTTGCTCGAAGAAAGGCCAATCTCTCGAGGCCGTAATCTCTCTCGAGTGATTCGTTGGTTCTGTTCGAACGATGTCTTGTCGTACCTTCTCTCGTTCCATCAGCTTTGTATTCCGTAAACGTTATCACGTGTGAATTCGTCGACCGTGTCAAGTGTGCGTCTTCGGTGCCGTACGTGAAGCTACTGCGGAAGCGAGCCGCGTGTTAAGGGGCCGTTGTTTCGTCACGTTCGACCTTTCTTGGACGACGAGTCGACACGGAGTCGTCGTCGCGAGACGATTTTCCACGTTTCCTCCGCGTCGGTTAAACGAGCTTTTACCTCTTGTCTTTGAATTTCTTTTGCTCGCGTTTCAACGGTTCTTAACCTTTCGTTTACCATGCAGTCCCTTTAAATAATTTTTTCTCGTCGCGGACTTGCCGCGAAGACTCGACGCGGAATTGAAACGCGCCAAAATGCGCGCACGTTCGACTGCTTGGCTCGAGAGCCTTTTCGTAGGCAAGAGATTCGTTGTAAATGAATAAACGTACGTGGAAAAACGTAGGTTTTATTCGAGTAATACGATAATAAGTTGCGCGCGCGAGCACTTGCTGCGAGAACTCTGATGATCCGCGGACAAGTTAAGAACCGTTGCCCTGTTTCCTTCTTTTTATTTCTTAACGGGAGCAGCATGTTTTTGTATCGGCTGCGAGTTCAACGAGTGCGGATGAAAGATTTACGTATCCATTCGTGGACGAAAGTGTACGCGTACAGTGGTGTGTTTCGAAATAATAACGATAACTCTTGTTCGTTAATTTCACTGCAATTGTATCGCGAAAACATTTATTTCTATCGTCTGTGGTGTAACGTAGGATCTAAAGATACATAGTGGTTGTATCCTGAAGCACTGTGAATATGGAATTGCTTTTGAGTTTTTAAGTTTAATAAAGTGATAGTCAGAAATTGAACAAGGTTGAACGACGTATCTATTCGGTTTTTCGGGATTCCATCGTGTCCTAATCGCACGTTGCAATTTATGTCCACGTTTCGTGGACATTGCATTTCGACGAATACGTTCTTTGCCTAAGACAGAAGTTGAATTTCAAGCTATCGTTCGCTGAATTATTACCGCGTTTACCATTAAATTCCACGGCAAATGTTCACCTTGTGGGGTTAATACGTTTCATCGATTGAAAACAATAACGCACACGTTAGAACGTATCAGAACGTGTTCACATGGAAAATTTGTAACCTGCTCGTACGAAATGCATACGCGCGTGTTCGTTTGACACTAGAACTACCGATAGTTAACGCGAAGCTATTTCTACCAAGACCAGTGGAAATGACTGGTCTTTAAAAAATACCTAATAATAGAATATTTGTATATTTATCGATTTATTACTTTCTTACAGAAGTTCTTAGTTCTTGAGTTGTACGCAGAAGCGTGTTTGGTGGTACGGTACTCGTGCATAAATAATAATTAGACGTTAATAATCGAGTTTACCGTACACTTACAAAATCCAACGAAACGGAAATTACATCCAGCGTTAGCGACGTTCATCTGATCCAAGCTATAGCCAGTTGATTTATTTTTTCTAATTTATATCGAAGACAATCAGTATCGATGTAATTGAAGTTTACGTTTAGGTTGGTCTATGTAAAAATGCGGACATCTGCGTACATCTCGGAATAAGATGGAAAAACTAGATTTGATCGAAGTTTCTTTGCGAATATCTCGAAAACGAAGGCCAACAGCTTGACAACATATTTCAAGGTCTTGGAAATCGGCGAGGTTCTTTCCTACGTAATTAACGAAATTTCTCGTATCGAATTCAACCTAATCTTTGTTTCATTTTGCAGATGAAAATTTCAATGTTCTATTTCTAGTTTGTAGCGTTTCGAGGTATGAGAAACGTCTCTTTGAATTCTATGTATTACAACTTTTTAACTCTACGTATTATAAAAAAAGAGGGAAATGATATTTCTCGCGATGCAATTAGTTAAATTTACTATCGTTGAAGTCGCGATAGATTTCAACGTGTAATTACGAGTCGAAGTAAATTCTGAGGGGAATAAACTGGAGTTTGACGAATACGTAAACGAGGATTTTATCTTCTTCGAAGGGTACGTAGAGCATCGCGAGTTACGAACGTACAATTGCTCGAAATTTAGCAAGTTTAACGCTAGGACTACCGATAGTTAACACGAAGCTATTTCTACCAAAACCAGTGAAAATGACTGGTTTTTAAAAAATACCTAACAATAGAATATTTTTATATTTATCGATTTATTACTTTCTTACAGAAGCAATTCCATGTTATGTAGTAGATTTTTCGTATTATTAATCCATCTGGGATCCTAAACGAGGGTTGACACGTTTATAAAATTGTAGAACCAGTCGTTTTGACTACTGTGGTATTTCTAGCGTTAGCATCTAGCGATCCCCAGCGATCGATCCGGAATTTTCCTGATAACTGATATCGTCGTATCGAATGATACGCAGTAAAAATTTGAAAAACGCGTGGCAAGTTGTAGAAAACGAGGAAACTGGTTAATTGGGGTTCGATAAACAGACTGCAGCACCCTTTTACACTTTGACGAGTACCAGTGATTTTCACTGGTATTGGTATAAGTAGCCTCGATACGAAATTATTTTCAGTGTGAATACATAAAAAACAAAATAAAATTCGTTATATTATTCTTTTAGTTATCGTTGCGAAAGTCGTTACACCATTGCGAAACAAAAATATAACGCGAAGTAGGAATTTTAAAATAAAATTGCAAAACCAGTGAATTTGAGTGGTGTGGTAGTTCTAGTGTTAATTTCCACCTCGCGGTGAAAAAATGCACTTAGTTTGCAGAAAGTTTGGTAGTAAACACGAGGGATTAATATCTCCACTGAAAAAGCCAGCTTTAAAACGGCAACTACCCCATACGCGGTAAAAGAAGCGGAGAAATAGCATCCAGATGATTTACAAATCGCTTCGATAAATCCATAGAGGAAAAGTGTTGCACGAGAATCGAATTTTCGAGCGTTTCGACTCGATCGTCGGTAGAAGAAGAAAAGGGACGATAGACCGGCGGAATTGTGCAGCAAATTGAATCTGTTTGGATTTGTTATTTTCTGGAGGCGTCCGCTGACTCAATCGCGACGCGACACTCGCTGGAATAAAATAAAAAGGGTCCGCGTGCGAGAATTGAGGCCGGAGGGACAGAGAGAGAGAGAGAGAAAGAGTAACGAGCGAACCGTGAATAACGCTGCCGATTTATTTACGACCCGTTTCACCTTACGTTCCTGCCTTTTTTCATTTGTCGTTTATATCGTCCCCCGCTTCTTTTTTCTCTCTGCGTATCGCGAAAGGGGGAACCCAGTTGATTCCTGCGAAATCGATTCGATCTGGGAACGCGACTCGTAACCTTCCAATTTTGCCCCTGAACGTCAGCACACGTGGAAACGATGACAAATGGACGCGCGGCTTGGCGAATGCGATGCAACGATTAAAGATTATGTAGACCACGCGAAAAAGGCAGTACGATGTCTGGCGTGCATCTCGATCGTTAAGGCTGGCCCCGAATAAGGTTGCGATAGCGACGAACGAAGAAATATGATTTTCATTGCGCTCGTAATTGACGTTGAGCGATAAAACGAATCGCTGCGTGATTCGTGAGCTCGATGTTGGCAGTTGTTAAAAAGCAAGTATAATTGTCGACGAGGTATTCAACGTGGTCGATACGCTTGATACGTTTTATGATCGATCGATCGGATGCAGGTATACTACGTACGTGTTTCGAGTTTTCAAGTGACAGAATATATCGGAGGATTTGTAGTCTGCGGATGTTATTAGACGTTTACACGAAGGTATAATTATCGATGTGTTATTTAACGCGAATATGGTATTAAGATAAATATACTACCGCGTATGCGCTTCATTCGCCTAATTAATTTACCTTGATCGATGATTTCCAATAGACGATATGGATGATGGAAGAAGCGCGATACTCCTCGTTGTAAAATTCCTATCACCTGACAAAGTACAGTTATCTCTTGCTAACGATATTTCAATGTCTCATATGCGATAAAACGTACGACTAGGCGATTTAAATGTCAGTTCTTGTATCATACGATTACAAACCGATTGAGACTGTTCCTCGTATCGTGTAACAAACAGAAGGTACACTACGTTCAGTATCTAATGTATTTTCATTTCTCCCATCAATTTCTACTTGCAAGTCGATATTCCAACTTGGAAATATCGTAATCCGTGCGATGACGGCTAACCATGCGCAATTGCAAGCATCAAGCTTCCATCTGGCAGTCGGCAGAAACAAGATATTTAGTTTATTTCGTAGGAAACATGTCGCTGCTCCACGATACACGACTCAAGGCGAACAAACACGGTGATAAAAATGTTCGGGTGTGGTAACAATCGGACCAGGAGGCCCTTTCAAGCTACGTCGTGTTTTCGTTCCTTCTATCGAGCGGGAACAATCGCCGGAACTCGTTAAAATCCCTCGCGTCTGTCAGTCGGCACGACACACGTTAATAATGTACAATCTTCTGCATAACGACGGTTGTCGGCCCGGTCCTCTTTTCCTCTTTGTTTCGGCTCGCAAACGCAGCTACCAAATCGTCCGATCTTCGTTTCTATCGCGAAACAACGCTAAAGACCTCGTCGTATTTCACGAATCGATCTAACGTGTCCATTTTCCCGTGGAAAACACGCGTCAACGTGTACGTGCGTATATGAGACGAAATAAGCTTATCGCGGAAGTAAATACGCGGGAGCTGTTCGATTCTACTGTTTCGTTGTCGCTGTTATCCACCGTAATTCACCTTTCGTTTGCGCGAAAACGAAATCTTTTCGGACGACGGTTACGAACGTTCCGTGTCGTTAATAACATGAAGTGTACAGCCGTGTGCATTTCCTATAGGAACGTATTTCACACGATGACACGGCACGACAGAAGTTTATTATACGAGCGTTTCTACGTCTACGTACAACGCGTATATGCGCACTGTTTATCGTAATTTAGGAGATCTGCTTTATATGAACATTTAGCTTACTCTTAACAATCCGTCTATAAAATATCTACGGCGTAACAAACGCGAGATCACAGCGCTACGAGCCAGAAACTGACGTCGTCGTGCTGCCGAGTCTTTGGTAGATGCAACGTCACTGGCCAACACCTGTTTCCGGGTATACCTTTTACCGATCCACGCCATGCACTCACGTACACGACCGGATGATTCACGCTAGGAACCTTGTTCGTGACAGATGCTCCGGTTGTATACGTGTAAAGGTGCGTTTACACCGAGCGACCGAATCCTCGTTTCTTCGTCGCTTTACTGAAATCAATGTGTAGAGGGACTCTCGACCGAGTTCTCATTGGGGTTAGGGGCGTGTAACGAATCTTCATATGGATTAGACGTCGTTGTTACGCAACAGAGAAGATATTTACTGGTACAAAGATGATTATTACAGAGTTTGACAAGTAACCGTGGCCATTAGATACTCGAGATGCTAATGACAATGATCTTAGGTTCAATAACGAATCCACGGTCGACGGGATAGCAAATGCGTTTTCTTCCAAAGTCTAAGTCGAACTGAACTTACTGGTCCACGATTCGAGCGTAACTCAACTTACTTGTCCACGGTACAAGTAGAACTCAACCGACTCCACAGTCCAAGTGGAACTGCACTTACATGCTCTTCTCCGCGCCTCTCTGTACCCCTCGGTTCGACTATATTTTTAAGGAGAGCTATACAATTACTCCATACCTCTGTTAGGTGAAAACGTCCATCCCGTGACCGTGGCTGCGTTTAGCGACCCGTTGTGTCACTTCGAGTCCAAGTCCATTGTCATAAATCTCGGCACACGTAATCGGATTAAATCACGAACAACTACTTCTAAGTTTTATTATTTAAGTGCAGCTATAATGAAAAGTCTGGACTAAAGTATCGGGGATCTTGCCAAAAATTCGAAAAGAAAGGCCCCATGTCCTTTCATCTGCGACGTGTATAACGCCAGTACCACATCGTCAATAAAATAATGATGGAATACTATGGAATATACTATGGAATGTTAACGATGTACGTATAGGGTGTTCCATTTGTAGCGACACTCGACAGCAAACTTTCCAACGGTTTCTACCCCGGACGACGGCAGTGCTGTGGTTAGCATAGTTGATAACGAACGTTGCAAACCACAGGTTCGAATCCCGGTACACATAGTCATGTTTGTCACAATTCCTAGATGAGAAGAAGGGAGCGGTCCGGATGATTGAAAGAAAATCCCCCAACCCGGACGAAGACAAAAATCTTATACACCAGCAGCACCTATCACGACCTATTCCACCTTACATTTTTATTTAGAATTTAGCCATCTGTAATTTATAGTTTTGGTATTTTTCTAATAACGTTTGCCACTCTATTTACGTTTATATAACATACTCTTCTCGTGTTAACAGCCTGTACATCGATCGTCCGAGGAACCCACGGACGAGCGTTGTTCCGCTGTTTGGCGACCGCTCGCCGAATCGGAAATCGAACACCCATGCGCTCTAAATTTAATTTAAATTTCAATTAAAATTTCTTCAAACATCCTTGTCAAAAATCCGAACGAAGATGAACGTTTTAAATGCTCGATCTGATCACCGCCAACTTGCTCGTATCGCAAACTCGTCACGGAAGATCGCGAAGAAGCTGTCTCGGTACGAACGAGCCTACTTGCTCTGTTCTTGTTCGTTTGCCCTAAACGCGCCTTAAACGCGTACGCGTAACGCACGTGTGAAACGCAGCGGCGTCACGATCGAGGTGAATCGATACGGATCGCGCACTGTTACCGACAGAGTTACGCCGCACAGCGGTATCTGTGATAAGGTTATCGCGATTCGCCGACTGTTATCGAGTTACACGCTCTACAGTTGGACCCTTTGATACGATCTAGCGTAGGATGCGCTCCGTAAATCATACTACCACGGCGCCGAAAATAGCAGTGGCTTGTTCAAAGCTTGATGCCGCTGCGACTGGTGAATTACGCGGTGATACGTTTTCATGGCGTTTAATCCGGCTTAAAGCTGTGTGATCATTAGTAAGTAAATTGTAGTTATACCGAATTACGTTAGGTATGTTGATTAAATCGCCGTTCGCGTCTAGTTTAGTGTATTTAACGTGTCCCTGGTAACGTGCTCGCGACTTGCCGTCTTCCCAGTTACTTAAAATTAATTCTGCGTCAGCGGAGCATTAAAAAGGCTCTATCTGGTGTATCGACACTTACGTCTCTTTACCATGTTTGTTCTTTTTTTTTCTTTTTTCTTTATTAAGAAAAGAAAATATGTGTCCGATATGTTTCAATTTTTTGAAACGAAATATTTGTCATATTGTACAGCCCTGTACTGTTACACTGGAAGGGCTGATTAAGTATCTAATTAAATCACAAAGTTGTGGATACCAAGGCAAAGCGTTTTATAGAGCGGCGGTAAATTTCCATTCCCCAGATCCGCGAAAACATACATCGTCTGTTGTAATGTCGACTCGACCGCGTCGAGTTCAGTTTCCGGCTATTTAGAAGATGGACAAATTTGATCAGGATGGTTGCCGTTTCCGAGCTCCTAAATCGAAGAAGAATATTCAAATTCCACAGACTTGGTAATCTATCGCATTCGAAATTCCATATGATGTTAGCGGAAGATTATGCCAATCATCTTTCACTGCTCTAACGATTGCCTGCAAGTCGCAACAAAAAGTAATTCCGTTGCTACTGGAAAGAAACGAAACTACTCGGACCGCGGAGAACATTAAGAAAAAAAGAAAGAAAAAAGAAAGAGAAACAAAGCAATTAACAAAATTTGCAGACGCCACAAGAGCATCAAGAGCTCTTACCCACCCCACGGTCCGAAAATCCCTAGACCAAATAACACTCGCGGAACCGTAATAAAAAAAGAGGCGAAAAAAAGAAGCATCAGACCCCGTCGTTGGAATAATTACGGAACGGGAGCGTAAGAATCGTTGGAAAGCGGCGGGTAACGAACGAGAGGGTGTCGGCGGTTCGCGTTAATCCGACCAAGGGGGTGGCTGAACGTCAGCGTGTCGAATAATTGCAGCCGATTCTCGATCCGAGCGAGAAAAGAGGATCGAAAGGCGGAACCGTTGACGCGGAAGTCGTTCGTTGCGTTGGCCGCGTAACGAAATCTGACGTATTGGGGGGCGGAATGGCGCGGATAAAGCGGATCGACTAGAACCTGGCGATCTTTCACAGACCTAAGTTACGCTACGCTATTGCTGTGCCAGGTTTTTTCTTTTTTTTTAATTTATTGAAATTTACAATCAATTCTCGCATTGAGAAACTGTGTCACGTTTGAAAGCGTTTGCTTCGATGCAGATACGTAGCACGTGGGGCCGTTTTCACCAAAATTCTGCAAATTTCACGAACTTATCTGTTTTCAGGTGTGTTATATTTTCTGAGCTATTTTCCAACAGCCACTGCCTGTATTTTCTTTCATGCTGCGTCGTAGTCGCCGAAGAGACGAATCGGACGACCCGTGATAAGACGAGTTCGGTTGAGCCAAAATTGTGCCACCAGTTACGGATCACCCTGTACACACCCTGTACACGGTGGAACCGCCTTTTCCATTAAAACCGTGCCGGCTTATAGCTTCGGCTGGAAACGGTTGCATACGCAGTTGTGTATCGAGGAAAATGCCTTCGAACCCAACGTGGCTTAGCTCGGCTTTCGTTATTGACGGCGGTGTGGGGGTGGGTCAGGCCCTTGGTCGGTCACGCGTGCTCGCTTTCAACCGCGGAGAGACCCCGTTAATTAAAGCTTCTTAAGATAAAGTGTGGAGTAGTAGGCGGCCATGTATGTAATTGTGCGTTCCCCTGTTGGCAGGCCTGCTAGAAAGAAGCTTTGTTTTAAGAAGAGACTGCAGGGGGCGCGTGGGTCTGCGCGCTGCACGGCCGCAGACAATGCCCACCGACTACAATGCAACCTCTGTGTTTGTATTTCTGCTGCCTGCCTCGATATCATCTACGATCTCTTTCTTCTTTTTCTCTTTCTCCCGCAATATCGCCACTCTTCTATGTTCTCTGTCTTTCTACGAGCGTGTACGAGTGTGTTGCCCTTGTGCTTTTTCCATATGAGTCTCTGCGCTGACTTATAGGAGGCACGTATTTACTTACTCACTTTGGCTACCAGGTCGTGCAAAAGTGGTGGTCGAATCGATCTTTCTTCTCCTTGTACCTTGTACCTTATCTACTCGCGTTCGTTTCATCCGATAATAATATGGTTAATTTGTATTTTTCTTTCCCCTTGGTAATTTATACCGCGAAAATACGAAAGTATACCGGTTTCTCGCCTCTTTTCGGAAGAGAAAAGAGCCTCGCCTCCTTTCGGAAGAGAGAAAAGGGAATTTCTTTCGTTTGACTATATTAGGTGTACTTTTTTGTTTACTAACAAACAAGATAAAATTCAACGGCGATCGTATTACTTGAAAAAAGCGGTGCATTCGATGATATCACGGCTCTCTTATTATCGCATCGATCATTTTGTCACCCCTAGCACGATCATTCGTCGACGCCATCTGCTCAAACTGATATATGTTATAAATGGGGGAACATAAATTTCAGTAATCGTCGAATCGGACAGCGCGCTATCTATTATGATCCAATTATCGTTGCGATAAATTCTGCCTCGCTCGAAAGACTTCATCGTTCCGCGATCCCCTGTTCGAATTATTCTTTTCGTATCTCCGTCCGAAGGGGAAAATGCTGCAGCTCGTCTTCCATACGTTCGATTCCAACGCTATTTACCGTTTACTTCGGCCACAGTTGTAAATTGTCCTGACCGATATAACAGGTCCGCGTTACGTCTCTGCAGAATCCAGTCCTTACGCGAGATGATGAACCGCGCGAGGGAAAAATAAAAAGGGAGGACGCGAAAAAACGCAATATCGATGAAATATAACGGCAAGGGATTAACAAACCCCAGCGGCGGGAGATGTTTCTCGTGCAACTTAAATTCAACGTGTCGCGCTTCGAAAAGACGCACGAAAACTGCCATTTGTTGGGAAAGTTTCGCGTCTCGCGATATACGCGCGCGCACTATCTTTCTCTATCAGCGCGACTACCCACTTTGTTCGCTGCAAGTTTCTCTGTGTTCTTGGACCTCCATCTAGGCATCTATCTGACGCCGCGGGCCTCTCTGTCCGCTCGTTTCATTCCTATTCCTCGTGATTCTCTCTGTCCCACCTCTTTGTCTCCGTTTCAACGACCATCTTTATCCGTCTGTCTCGTAGCTCGTCTCCTCTTCCCTTTGCCGTGTTTCTTGCCTCCTCTTTTCCCATCTGTCGCGCGGATACGCGCACCGTTCCCTTTCCGTTGCTTCGCTGGCTGCTTTGCGCGTTCCTCTCTGGGCCCCGTCTCTGTGTTTCAGCCTGTTTCCCCCGTCCACTGGTCTTTCTACTTTCTCGTTCAATCGGTCCTCGTCACTTTGTGCCCTGCTCGCTCGGATACGCCATACGCGAACGATCACACCGCGTAGATTTTATTTTGCAAATTCGTATCGACACTTCGCGTGGTTGCACCCTGCTCTGGGTATCTTTGGAAAAGGAATTACGAACGTTGGAATTTTCCATGTAGTCTAGGTTGATGCGTTTGAGGTTTTTACGTTTCGTTTTGTACCATTTTGTTGCGCGTTACACCAGTTATCGCGTTGGTTTCTTTAGTGTTTACCGATTATTAAGATAGGAGTTTCACGATTTACGTCCGTCGTCGGAGAAATATGATCGTTCGTTAAAGAATTGATTAAATCCTACGAAGGTTAATTTTCGCCTTAAGATTATTTACGACGCGCTATTAATTCAATATTACCGCGTAACGCGCACGGAATTACCATAAATAAATCTTTTACCCTCGATGGAATCTTAAGCTAGCCCGTAGAACGCGTTACTAATTTAATGCAAGCGGTAAACGTAATTACTATAAATAAATCTTATCACCTCAAGGTTATTACCTATGGCACGTTATTATGTGAAATTGCAGCGAATAGATTTTTTTTTTTTATCGTTGATGCAATGACGCGTTGATAGAATACGATGGAACGAAGCGGCGATAAGCAAACGGGGGAAAAAAATGGTCGTAAAATATAGATATCCGGATAGGTTGGATGCGAAACGGTGATGGAAAGGCTTAAGCCGCAGTCGTAAGGAAGAAAAGAATGTAATTGGCCAAGGCCAGGGTTAAAATAGCCCCGAGACATTATCATGGACGACTGGTCGTTAATAATATCGGTAATTCGAGCAGCGTCTAGAGTGTCTAGAGCCTCGAGGAGATAACCGAAAGTGGCGTTCGTTTCGAATCAGCACCGCCCCCTTTTTGTTCGCAGAATCCGATCTACGAGATACCAGAATCACTTAGAGGCGAGGAATTGCTTATGTGCACTTGGAGCGAGTAAGCGAGGCAGAAGAATAACGAGGTGTTGCTTGGAATTCGTTGAAGCGTCTAATTTTTTTCTCTTTCCTCTCTTTTTTCTTCTCTTTTTTCCATACGAATTTTTGTTCCAGACAACAGGACGAATTTTTTTCTTTTAAAGAGAAGAACGATAATTTCGTGATATATCGAAACTTGTTGATGGTTACTGTTGATTAAATTTCTGAATTGTTCGCGACTACGCCCAAATCTTTTTTTTATTTCAGTGACTTTCAAAAGATCCGAAGATTTTTTTTTAATAGAAGAACGTTAATTTCGTTCTGAAATTTTGTTAACTCGTGATATATCGAAACCTGATGGTTGTTGTTAATTAAATTTCATGGGCAAATTAATTTTGGAATTTACTTAATTTTGAGTCGTTCGCGACTGCGCCCAAATCTTTTGTTTTTATTTCAGTGACTTTCAAAAGATCCGAAGATTTTTTTTTAATAGAATAACGTTAATTTCGTTCTGAAATTTTGTTAACTCGTGATATATCGAAACCTGATGGTTGTTGTTAATTAAATTTCATGGGCAAATTAATTTTGGAATTTACTTAATTTTGAATTTTAATTTCAGTGGCTTTGAAAAGATCCGAAAAGATTCTGAGAATTAAAGTCTGTACTAGATCGCGTAATCAGTTTTTTAAGCCGAACGTTTGGAGGATTTTGCAAGAAAAGAGAAAAGTTTATCGCTGAAAATTCGTCCGTGGCGTGAGGACATGGTCTAACTACGTGAGCTTAATCCGCTTGAATAGTAAAACGTCGAAGAACCGTGGAATCGAGATTATAAGAAAGGAATGGAATTTTGGATGTTATCAGAGCCCGAAGAAAGTTCTAATTTATATCGTCGGAGAAAATTCGCATCAGTTGGAAAGTTTCATCCCCGAATTTCTTCGATCGATCTCACGGAATTTATACGTTTCTGAACTTATCGAGGATGATCGACCGAGTAATTGCTCTCCATTGTCCTCGTAAAACTTCTCCGAAAGATCTCGAGATTTATCATCGAAACGTATAATTCATCGTATTCGTCCACTTCTATCCTTGTTATTCCGTTTCTACTGAAAATCTACGCGTCTTTTTCCCCCAATCTTTTATTACGTTAAATACACTTCGTCGTATATTTATTTTGTATTCTTTCGTCTACTGCTATTCGCACATTTCTTTTCGGGGAATTTCTATCACGAGCAGGGGTGGCCGAGCTTGCGGATAATCTAAGAGTCCCTGGCGTCTCGAGAATTGCGATTCGCGACGATCGGAGGGAAGATAGGGAAGCATATTTGTCTCCTGCGAGGTATCGATGTTTATCGAGTAGGCGTTCGCTCGTTCTATCGTTTCTCCTATCGTCGGTTCTTTGTCTCCTATGGTGCATGCATCCCCCTGAGTCGTCTCATTGAAATTACCCTGGCCATAGACTAATTTTTTTATTCACTTTCTTAAAACAAGAACGAGATATTAGATCGAGTTTTACATTACGCAAAATATCCGAGTAAGAAGAACGTCTAGTAAAATTTCCTCCGTACCTGTTACAACTTCTATCGTCTTCTCGATGAATTTAAAGTCATATTTCCAGGACATTTCATACTCTTTTCGTGCTCAATGTTGGAAACCATTCGCTGAAGAAATATCCGACTAAAATAACGAACACCAATATTCTTACCAGACCGTACACGCGTGTGTCGGTGAGAAATTTAAAGACGGGAAAACGCACGTATGGAGAAATACGTGAAATATTCAAAGTACGGCGAAGTACTCGTGACAACATTTAACGCGGGGAACAAATTTCCTCCTTAGACTTGGTCACCATATTCCGCCGCAAAGTTCTTTTATTTATTTAGTTGTTTACATTCACAATTTGTCCGATTTGGACATTTGGTAGAATTTTTTGGCTGTTTGATCATCATGCGGGTGGCTACCCCCAGCGGGGTACCATCTTCGTGTTTGTTAGGTTATATCCTTTGTGAGATCTGCTGGGTGTTTCCTTTTCAGTCTTCTTTCTATGCTTGATGTGTTGATCGTTTCCGCTGCCAGCCGGTTCGGCTGCGTCGCCGCAAAGTGACCATGAAAATTACGAAAGAACGAAATCGTTGGAAATTCTCCGCTGCGGGAAGCAGCCAAGCGTTCCAACATCTTCCGGACCGCGCGTTACGATCCTTAGCTCGCCTATCGCCTATTATCTGCTTTTCAATTATAGTATATTTATAGACTATAATATATATAATATATATGTATATATGTATAATTATAGACAATAAAACAGGAAAAATATAATATAATAAAAATATAATATAATATAATATAATAAAAAATATGGTGGCCAGGCTGCGAAAGTCGAACGAGGCGCGCCACGATACCCGAACGTACGAGAATCTAACGAATCGCCAAGCTCTCTCGCGTTCGTTCCGCCCCGATCTTCGGTATTCCAGCCATGTGCAGACGGCCACTTGTAACTTACCCCCTGTTAACCACATCGCACCCCCTATCCTCTATCCCCTCTATAGACGGGCGGATAACGGGCGGAATTCTTATTGCCATCCGGCGGTCGGATCGCTATCGTAGCGGCGAAATTTACCGGTCCCCCGTCGCGTTACCTTTCCGTGACTAAGCCTAAGTTCGGTGTGAACGCGCCCTCAGGATTGCTCTTATCGGTGGCGGTGCGCCGTCGCGGCGCTCGTTTTCCACCCCCTTCGGCTTATCTCGACCCTCTTTAACCGGCGATTCGTTCCCTTTCCCCGGCTACGAAACAATACCAGCCGGCCATCCACAGCTAAAAAGGTATCAAAGTTTTTAGCGACGGCATGAACGACGCGAAGGCCTCGGCAATAGCGTGGCGCGGCACGAATACCGGGGAGGAGAGAAAAAGTAGAAGGGAGAGGCAGGGGATGGCGGTGAAAGGGAGGACGGAACGAAACGAGAAGGGTTGCGAAGATTCGGAAGAAGCGGGAGGTGAACTGAAAGAACCAACCCCTTGATAATGCAGGGTGCACGCACCCTACAGAACTTCTGAAAGACCCGTTAGACGTTGCACGTACGCCGAACGATGGTCACGTGGTGCGTGGATGGTTAAATGTCACCCCCATCGGCAGTTCGAGAACTACTTCCCTTTCGAAACGAAGAGAAGGGAAGGCAAGGGAACCACGTTCTGCTGCTTGCTGGTTTTCTCTTCTCCCTGTTGGTACCTGCGGGTCTGTGTTTGCTTTCTTTCCATTCTTTTTCTTTTCTTTTTTTATCGTTTTTCTTTTTCTTTTATGGGACAGCGCGTCTGCGACGCCTCCTTCGCGTAGTCTGTTGGCCTGGTTCGCTTCCAACTTCCCATTGTTGTTCCATTTTAATAGGTTCTTTGGTCTAACACCGGCCGTACCAGGACGAACGATCGGTTTTAAGATTTAATCGAAAGCTGTACGTTCGTTGTTGTCTCTTTCGCTCGTACAACATTACGCAAGTTCTTCTGTCGACAAAAATTGAGAAATCGATTAATCAGATAATATGGGAATTTATATGAAGAACGAAGGTGCAATTTTAAATTAAATTTTGAAACCGTTTCACCGGACCTGGTAAGGTTTCTTCTACTGTTCTTAAAAAAGCACTGTTCTCTCTGTGATTTTTGCAGTTCTTTATGTATCGTCTTTTACTTTCCTCTTCTCCATTTCTTTCTTTTTTTTCTTTCCAGTATGAGACAGTGAGTTCTGCTTCGAGTTTCCTATTGTTTTACAGGTTCGCTGGTTCAGTATCCTTTTAGCTTGTTCTTTTTTAATGTCTTTAGCGCGCAGTGATCATTTTTAAAGTACTGTTCTCTCTGTGGTCCTTTCGGTTCTCTATGCCTGGTTTTTTTCCTTTCCGTTTTTTCACCCCTTTTTTATGGGCAAGTGAGTTCTGACACCTCTTTGGCGTGGTCCTCTGGTCAGGTTCACTTTGAGGTTTTTGTTGTTTCGTTTTATAGGTTCCTTCGTTTGCTGTTCCCTTTGCTTGCTTTCCTAGTGTTTTCAGCGTGTGATACACATTTGTAAGGGTTGTTCGGTTAAATACGAAACTATACAAGGGATGAGTTCTTCCTCCTTTCAGTCGATGGTTATGAGATTTGAGCGTTGGTTAATTGAGTTAAGAAAAACCAGTTTCCCTTTTTTATTCGTTCCTTTCAATATACTTAACGATTATTCTTGAAAATTGATTGCGCAAATACGAAATACAGCCGAGGAAAAAATCCAAAGGAAACTGTTGAGATATGTATAATTTTCTGTGCTGGACTGGGTTAAATGCGTAGAGATGCTTGTATGTGAGTGTCGGTGTGTGGAGGTGTGTGTGTGCGTGGCATCTCGAAAACAGATGAGTGTAAACTAGTCAGTCGGTTAACAGTCGGGTATGGAAGAAAGTGCTGAGACGCGTGCAAGTGTGTATCGATGAATATATAAGGAATCGTCCATGAAATAAATATATTACTATTTTAATATGAATCCTCAGTGTAAATTTAGTGTTCCTATAACATTATTTCGGCTTCAAAGATCCACAATTCTCAACAGAAACAATGAAAATTTAATCAGCTGCAGCCTGAATCGAACAAATTTAAACTGCAAATTCCCTACCCCAACTTGCAGCATCGTCCGATCCAAAGATTCCATTTACCTTGCTCGTTTCCGATTTGACACTCCCTGAAAACTGCAGTCTTTTCTTGTTTAAAAATTCAAATTCACCGTTCACCTTGTATTGAAAAATAAAAAAGAAAAAATGCGCTTAAGACACAGATCTAAGTAACGTCGTAACTCTTCGAGGTTGTCTCAAGGTACCTATAAACCTCGAGGACAGCGTCGAGGAAAGATGGAAAAGATCGAGACGTTGTCCGTAGAGCAGAGAGAGCATTTTCCGACCGAATAGTCTGCACGTATCGTTCGATTCATTTCGTGATCGAAGAATTTACGGCGACTCCGATGTCGTAACTCGCTGCGTAGCAGCGGCGCGTGGGCGGTGAGCAGCGCGTTGAAATTAAAAGCGAACAATTGAGTTACCGAGAGCAACCAAATTCCTCGACGCGCTATTCCAATGCTATTTAACCGCGAATAAAGCGCCACGCTTTTAGCTCTGCGTGATACTCGATTTTGCAAGTTTATTTCGATTACGTTCGCGCGTCGTTAACGTTGAAAGTTTGAAACCGATACAGACGCGGTTATCGTACGTGTTCACAGCCTTTCGCGATTTTGCATCGCGAGATAGGAAGAGACATTGCGATCGTCCGTACAGCCGCTTAGCTTTGTTTCCTAATTTCCATTTTGTCTATCGATTGCCATATCGTTGTACAGCGTGATATCGTACAATTTAGATTTATCACGGTGATCGTTAAATCACGATCACGGTCGTGAACGAAGGTAGACACGACCTTTCTTTTATCTCGACCGATTTATCTCGAACGCTTCCATATAGTTGGCGTAAAAATATCCGCCCGTTAATTTACAATTACGCTGCGTTCTCTTCGTATAGCGGAAATTCTTCGTTCCTCGATATCGAAAGCTCGAGGTTTTTTTTATTTATTTATTTATTTATTTAAATTTTACAATTTGTCCAGTAGAACATTTGGTAAAATATTATAGCTTAGCGGTATAATAATATAACATGTGGATGGTTACCCCCAGCGGGGTCCCATCTTCCAAGTTGTTTATTTTATTTCTATTGCGAGGTCTGCGGGATGCTTCTTCTTCAGTCTTCTTTCTATTGTGGTTTTATTCTTTTCTTTATACTTTTTTTGCATATCTAACGATTTGCTCTTTGACTGTTGGAATTTTGAAATCTTTTCGTGAGTCTTCATTTCTGACGTACCATGAAGCGTTAATTATTGTCCTTAAAATTTTTGCTTGCTCTGTTTCTATTTTATTTATGTGACTCATTGCTGCCGTCCCCCATAGTGGGACTCCCAGATTGGTTTGATTATTCTTTTGTATATATTTAGTTTATTCATTATGCTTAATTTAGATTTTCTATTGGTTAACCAGTACATCTGCTTCCTTTTTTCACCTATTCTGTTTATTACTGATTTTATGTGATGCTTCCATGTAAGGTGTGTGTCTAAATGTATTCCTAGATATTTGACTTGCTTTGTTTGCGCTATGCTGGCGCCGTTTAGTTGGATATCTGGTGTTTTTCCTTTTCTAAGTGTAAATGTTATGTGATTGCACTTACTGGTGTTCGTTTTCATTTGTTTGTTTTCCACCCACTTTTCTATTTTTCTAATGTGTTCTTGTAGTAGTGCGGCTGCCGTTTCTGGATTTGCGTGCCTCACTAGTATGGCGTATAACGTTAGTATTTTGATGTTGACAGTTGTTGGTATGTCTGCCGTATATAGTGAGTATAGTATTGGTCCTAGGACGCTTCCTTGCGGTACTCCTGCCTTGATATCCTTAATTTCAGAATATGCATCATTTATTTTTACTACAAAGGTTCTATTGTTTAAGGGGGTATTCTGGTCTAGAGGCATGAATTTCGGGCGATTTTTCAAGCTCCGTACAAGCGAAACGAAAAATATTTTTGCTATCCTTCTTTGTAGCATTTGTTTATTGATATTTCGAGATTACGTAAAAAATTCACTGAAAAAAAACTCAATATTTAAAAAGTTACGAGCTGGCAAAGTGGGTGCTGCCAAAAAATGGGGTGTCGTGGCGTGCATGATATCAACCCTTCTGGTCATCCGAAATAAAAAATGCGAACGGATTCTTAATTAGTATGGATGCCGCTATCGTCTGAACCTTGGAAAAGTCAATACAACATTTTTTCACGAAATGACGGCCGTTTGAAAAAAAATTTCTTGTTTCGCACGTTTTTTTGACAATTCCAAACGTTTAAAAAATAGTAATATTAAAGATTTTGAGCTGAGCGTGGTCCGGACGATAGAGGAGTATATAAGGAATATTCAGACCAAATTTAAAATAAATCGGTTCGTTAGAACTTGAGATATCGTGCACGCCAACTCGAAAAAAGTAGTTTCGAGAAAAACGCGTTTAAAGTTTTGAGACAAGTTTACTCGGACAACGTCTACCGTCTACTGTTCATTTGTTCCAGTCGGACCGGAGCAGATGCCGCGTCACAAAAATGGCTGTAACACATAAAATAATTGAAATTTTGAAAAATCCTTTTAGTGGCACATTCTTGAATGTCTAAACTTTGGAAATATGAAAAAAAAAATTTCGATTTTTTAACATTTCTAGACCAGAATTCCCCCTTAAGTAAGATTTGAGTAGTTTGTAGATTTGTTCTGGAAATTACTTTTCGAATGTTGGAAGAAGTTTTTCACGGTTGACTTCGTCAAATGCTTTTTCCATGTCCATAAAGAGCGCCGTGCGATATTGTTTTGTTTCCAGCGCCTGTAACATTTCATTGACCAGTCTGTGCATTTGTTCTATCGTGGCGTGTTTGTTTCTGAATGGAAATTGGTGATCTGGTATTAATTTTTCCTTCTCTATTATTGGTTTTAAGCGGGCGTAAATTATTTTTTCTAGTATTTTGGAAAACACGGCAAGATGCTGTCTGTAAGATGCTGTTTGGTGTGGGTCTTTGCCTGGTTTAGGTAACATTATATTCTGTGCTAGTTTCCATAGTTTAGGATAGTATTGGATTCTTAATATTGCATTGTTATACTTATCTATAATAAGTATTAACTTATTATAAATAATTAGTCATGTCACGCCAGAAAAAATTACTGAAAATTCTCAATGCGAGAATTGATTGTAAATTTTAATAAATAGAAAAAAAGATATTGCATTGTAAATTATTGCGATTAGTCGTATCGCCTTTGGAGGAAGGTTTTTCAAGACGAAGGCACGAGGTCATTCAATTTTCTTTCCTTTATCATACATCGGTATTTTAAAGAGTGAAGTGACGATTTTGAGATCTTCCTTCCAAAATATCCATTCAACGTTCCTTTAAATATTCATTCGATATCGTCGATATAAAATATACAGGTTACGCGATGCGCAAGAAAAAAAGAAACAAAGAACAGTTACGTTCTGTAGCGATCAGAAGCGATGGCGAGAAATCACGAACCCCTGTGAAAGATCGCCGTGATTGGCAACAGACGTGTGATCGATTCGCTGGTGATTCGCGTGTAACGGTTCACACCATCCCTGCTATCGTTGCATCGATATCGAACATCGGATTTTCAGCTGTCGTTAACCTTTAACGTATTGTAGGATTTTTGTATTTATCGATAGATCTATGTACAATGGATTAAACAGGGAACGATGGTTATTTAACGTGAACTAAATACAGTAACGTGCTATAACTAAGTGATTCTCCAATCTGAGAACAGTGAACGTCTCTTTACCGGGTCCTCACCCGTCATGGTCACCTGGGCCTTTTTTCCGCCAAACTATTCGACCGAAGGACCAACGACACATCGACGAGCCGCTCGGTCCGTTGAAGTTTCCAGGCCCTTTTGACCTGTCGGCACTTAGGCTTCCTCGCAACATTGTTTATGGTTCACTCGATATTTCTTAGGCCATTTGTCCACCACACTATAATATTCGCTGCGAAACTCATCAATCGACGAGACGTTTATTTTCGCTGGAGTACCATTGGAGAAAAAAATCTGAATTTAACTAACTCGTGGCAAAGATCGCCGCGGCAAAGCGGAAAATGAAATTGCATTTTGTACGAAGGAGAGTGCGAAGGAACAGCTGGTAGAGTAGGTCTAGCGTTGAATAAACGCGGAAGGAACCGAGAGAAGAGAATATTTGACATGATTCTAAAGCGTGAAATTCAACAAAAGAAAGTCTCGCAGCCACTTTCCATTACTTGGCAACCGCTTTGTTCTTCTATTCCGCGACAGTCGATGGTGGGAGCGTCGCGTAACCTCTTGCTTGCCTAATGAAAGCGACGTTTTCACGAGAAACGTTTGGATTAGCCGGATCTCTCGGACAAAAACTCGCGACGTTTTAACGCTCTTATCGTTTCTACGTTGCCAGGTGCAAGAAGACGGCCGTGTAGATTCGCATCTCGGAGCCAAAGGGTTGCACCGACCTTTTCCAGTTCTGACTGTCGCGTCTGATCCAAAAAGATCGACGCGTTTGGAGAAAACGGGATACGTCGAATACGCGTCCGACTTGCCACGTTCGTTCCTTTTTTTCTTCTTCTTTTTCTTTGTTGCTGTTTCCTGTGCCACGTAAAATAGAAAGAAGAAATCGAAGATGAAAATAAAAAAGGAGGGAATTTATTTGCTAACACTTTTTAAGTGACACCTGCACGAGGATGTGTCGACTAAACGTTTAGCTAAGAAACATCGCGACATTTGCTCGCAAAATCTGATACAAAATCAGAGTATTCCAGCGGAACGACGTCTCCTATCGTATCTGCTTTCTTCGCGACTGCAGGAAAAAGCTTGTCGGAACAAAGTTGAACTACTCGAAGAATGTAGCTGTAATTGTAACGGTGGGAAGAATTTTTTCTCGGGTTTATTTTTTAGGAGATTTCAAAGTTTAAGGAATTTTGTTTGTCGACTTCTATATTTTTCTATCTATCAATTGACACATTTTCTTTTCATTCTCGGTACAAAGACACGAAGTATACTGGTGTCTGAAAATGTTCAGTTTGAAGGATATTTCAACATTAATTTTGTAAAATTCGACGTACGAAATACGAGGAAAGATACACGCGAAGCGATATACTTGTGATCGTGTTCCCCTTGACTTTCGTGCACTACATTCCATGAGATTAAAGTCGAAATATCTTTTAAATTATACAGGGTGGTTGGTAACTGCTGGTACAAGCGGAAAGGGGGTGATTCTAGGCGAAAAAAGAAGTCGAAAATATAGAATAACAATTTTTCGTTCGAGGCTTTGTTTTCGAGAAAATCGACTTTGAATTTTCGCTCGGTACGCGTGCACTTTATCACGTCTCGTTATAACGAATCTCACTGTAGATCGCTGTCTCGATGGAAAAATTTAAAAATAAAAAAAAAATTTGTATTCTATATTTTCGACTTTTTTTCGCGTAGAATCGCCCCCTTTCCGCTTGTACCACCAGTTACCAACTACCCTGTAGAATAAAAATTTAAAAAAAATTTTTTTCTTTTAATTTTTCCATCGAGACAACGATCTACAGTGAGATCCATTATAACGTACCGCACGCGTACCGAGCGAAAATTCAAAATCGATTTTCTTGAAAACAAAGCCTCAAACGAAAAATTTTTATTCTATATTTTCGACTTCTTTTTTCGCCTAGAATCACCCCCTTTCCGCTTGTACCACCAGTTACCAACCACCCTGTATATTTTCCGACAAGAGTACCTTAACGCTTTTGCATAGAAAACGAGAAGTCACTTGCACCGATGTAAAAAGGTCTGCAGAGTTCTATTTTGAAAAATACCGATGATCTCGAAGTCTTCTTTAAAAAGAAAAAAAGAACCAACTGAAGAAGAGCATTGCTTTTTCTTTTAACTTCATCCCGAGAAACTTTTTCATACAATCGTAAATAAGGCAGATGTTTGAGGGTGATCTCATCTAACCGAGACATCCTGTATATATCTCGTATTGGCATACCTATACCGATATCCCGAAAACAAATACACAAAGTACGAAATTAGTAACTACGTGTTTCCTCGTATTTCATACGTCAGATTTTCCAGACCAAAAAGTTAAAACATCCGCGAACCTAACGGTTTCTCGATGGCAACTAAATTTAATTTAATTTATTCCGTTGGCAACTAAGTGATTGCGGATTTTGTCATTAGGTGGTACTAACAAAATCCGCAATCACTTAGTTGCCAACCCAATAAATGGATCGATCATTTTTTACTGACATTGCCAAGACGAATTAGCACATTTTAAGAATTATACGATCGAATCTACCGTATGGGCTCTACGCGTTCTTCTATGGAAAATATTTTCTGTACAACGTGTCCTGCCATTTAATAAAATTAAAGAGTGTTTAATAAAATTAAATTTAATAAAATTAAAGAGAACAGTCTTTTCGTTGCAACTGAATTCTAATAGTATAACAGCCACGCATACTCTGTGTGTTCGACGAGTATTCTCGTCATCGCGTACTTTTTGCCACACGTTTTCAAAGCCTTCAAAGAGGTCAAAACAGCTAACTGGTTAACTTGGACTGGAAAGTTCTTCTTCGGATTCGACATCGACAGATTGTCGCTTATTCGGGTCGACGCTGCGCTCTCTAGTCGCTTTCGAAACGTTGCAGAAACACGAAAACGTTGCAGTGTCATTTTTCGCGGCGAAATCCGAAACGCGAGAGAAAGTCGTAGGAAATGCGGGAAAATATTTCGGACATTACTTCGTTACGCGTGCGTCGTGTACGAATAGAAGAAAATTGAGAACATTGTAGTTCTCTGTTGTAGAAATTCTGTTGTATTTAAAGAAAAAGGAGCTCGCGCTGCTCTCGTTGATCGCCAACGGGGCCAATTTCGACTACTCAAAATTCTCCGCAAAATACGATCAGCGTTGATCAAATGTCGAACATACTCGAGCAATAAGGCGACGTTTAAAGCTGCTTAATTGCGATCGACATATAATGACGAGGAAGAAAAAAAGGAGAAAATGAATGGAAGGTCCGGAACGTGGCGAAAGACGTTCCTGAGGGACGCAGGCAGCGTTCGCTAAGACCAACCATAAGGATCCTCTTTTATTGAACGAGACGACGTCCTCGAACTCGTATTTCCTTGCGAAATTCCTTTTTCCTCCGCTCCGCCTTTGGTCTGTCGAGCGTGCGCTGTCTCTGTTTAACGCGTTGACTGCCACGTTGACGGTCATTGATGACGTTGCTAAATACTTTAAAATGACTAAAATTCTGCAAGTTCGATCCAACGTTACGGTACACTGTATTTCGATCTATCGCAGAGCGAATTGGTTGAAGCAGTGGCGGGCGAAACGAACCTCCGATCGGAATGAATTTCTAACTTTTTATTGGAAAGGCGATATCTAAAAGAATTTTAAATAATATCGCGTATATGACAAGAGAAAATTGTACGGTATACAAACACAGACACGTAGAAATCGTAATAGTATTAGTTGAAATTCTGTGAAATACCGCCGTTGAAATATAAAGTGAAAAATGTATCCGGCCGGAAACCTTTGCACGTCACCTGAATAAAATTCGCGTGGCGATGAACGCGTTAATGCAATTTGCCAGCGACTTTATCTGCTTGGACAGTTGTTCGGCCAGAAGGACGCCGGTTCCCACCAGGGAAAACGTCTCAACGACTGCCCTCACAGGCAATAAATTGACGCTGCTCGAATCAACTTTTGAATTACGCCTCCGGAGAGGGCAAAAGAGGGAGAGACAGAGAGAGAGAGAGAGAGAGAGAGAGAGAGAGAGAGAGAGAGAGAGAGCTCGTTACGGGGGATGACGAAAATCCTGTTAGTCGCGTTGCAACGCGTAATGAACTTGTCCATGGCGAAAAAGAACGACTTTTGCCGCGTGGACGGAAATCGTTGCCTTTCGTATTCGATTTACGCTCGTGCCGCGTTTCAGGGAAACGGTCTCGTGGCTGGTAATTAAAAATCTCGTGATTCAATGGACGCAGGAACGTTGAAGTCTTCGATCGAGATGGCAAATGATTAGGTTAAAGAGCTAATGGAGATGATCAACCGGAGCAGTTAGAGCAATTGAATGGGATTGATAGTTGTATAAATATCTACATTAGGTTGCTGCAGATGGAACGTTGACGTTTGATAGACGTTCGATAGAGTTTCATATTCGATGCGACAACATGGTCTTTTAGGTTTGCTCCGGATATTCAAAAAGGTATTAGGGCAACGAAGACTGATTAGTTTAAAGGACATTTTGGCAGAGAATTACGTTAAATTCGTCGTACTTAAGACGAAGAAAACACGAAGATAAAAGTACAGCGCTACGTCTTTCCTTATTCTACGATATTGAAATATCTTTTAAATTGATCACTTTTCGACCATGTTATGGCAATATTGTTTTACATGGAACGACGAGAGGATCTGGTGTATGAGAAGAAAAGTTCACGTCGAACTACGTATTCGCGCTTCTTTCCTCTTTCTTTTTTCCCCATATTTATCGTTCAGGCAAAAAATATCCGTTTCATTTCAACATTTCAACATTTCAACATTTCACTTCAACATTTCAACATTTCATTCCAACATTTCAACATTCCACTTCAACATTTCATTCCAACATTTCAACATTCCACTTCAACATTTCAACATTTCAACATTCAGCATTTCAACAGCTGACCAACTTCTTGCGGCTACCGTGTTTACGCGAAACCGCGAGAAGCTCCACAGAATTACACGAAATTTCTATTACATGGAATTAATCTCGAACGAATCATTGATGATCGAGACGAGCCAAATTTCCAATTTCCATCGTGAACATTCCTCGTGAACAATCTCCGCCGTCGAAACTTGAAACCTCGAAAAATGATAGCCAATGAAAAAAGGACAATCTCCGAAGAAGCACCTGCTGTATCCTCGTGGCATCGATCGATGGAAAAATGAGTCTGCGAATGGAGAAAGAGACGACACGGACGATCGGAATCGCGCATCTCACCGGCGAATACATTATCGATACCACAGATATATGGGCCGATTTCGTATCGGCCGTTGCTCCAGCGATCCGATAAGTTTCGCAGTTGAATCTGCGAAGTTAAGCGGATTGGCAGAGCCGGGAAAGGATTGGCCGCCACACGCCCCTAACTTTCGGGCCCGTCGAGCTCAATCTGTAATCCGATATCGATTGAATTCCCCTTCGATTTTTTTCCTCTCCCTCTTTCTCCCTCTCTGCTTTCTCTTTTTCCACCCTTTTCTCCCCCACCTCTTTCGCGTCGTCTCGATTTTTTCCTATTTTTCTCCTTTTCTTCTCCCTCTCTCTCTCTGTCCTGTCATTCTTTTTTCTTTCACTCTTCCTCCTTTTTCCCGCTTTTTTCCGTTTTTTTTTCGCTGGTTCGACAGCGCGGTTGAACGACCCCCAGCCAACTGTGTCGCGCGCGGCGTCCAACGTCGAACGCGGAACGAATCTCGTTCCGTCTCGTTGCGACAGCTGTTTCCTTGCCTCGAAATCGAATCGATCCAACCTGGATATATCCGCGTACGAGGGTGAATTAATTGATACCGGGACAGGAAAGCGTGAATCGACTAAATGGCCACGCCGCTGGGCCGGCGATTTTAGCGACAGAGGCTGTTTAATGCGATTAATAGCAGGGGCGGGCCTCCCGATCGACACCGCACAACGACGGATTTTTCTCGGCGTTTTTACATAGAATAATACACTTCCGTTAAAATCTTTCGGCATATCTTTTATTTCTATCGTAACTTTGCCACTTGGTGTTCGTTGTAAACATCAACTTTCTCCGCGAGAATAGCACAACGTTCGCATTTAGCGAGAACTTTTGGAACGTTTATTTTATTACGAATATTAAGCTACGCGCGCCTTTTTCAACTTTTTCAATGGCACGACGCTCTTCAACGCACTAGTTTCAGCATGTTTGTTATTTTCAACGAAACTGCGGTGTTTGGTATCAGTCACGATAATAATAATAATAATAATAATATCTTCAAATATGTACAAAAACACCTGTCCGGCTTTCGATCTCGAATAAATCACAAATAATAAGCAAAGATATTGGAAGGTTCAGAGCACAGCCTTGCAATTAGCCAGAGCTAATGAAATTGTTGAGCTATACAGAGGATTCGGAATAATAAATAATTGAATTTATTCACACACAACAGCTGTACATATATATTACACTCTGAAGACCTGGATAACCTTCTTATACGCACACTTGTTGTCAACAGACTATTCTAGATTCTTCTAACAGTTACCAACAGTCTTTTGTCTCAACTAAGATCTGAACGTCCTCTGACGCTTACACACGCATTCACATGTACAGTGTAAATGTATCATCTACCTAACAGAAATACAATCTAAAAATGGCGCTTATAATATCTTCGGATACTTGCGACAAGACACGTGCAGCTTTCCATCTCGACTAAATCACAAATAATATGAAAAGGTATGGAAACGTGCAGGTCACAAGCTCGCAATTAGCCAAAAGCGTATGGAATTCTACCTGAAGATGGCACTTAATGGATCCGCAATATCCTTGAACGAATGTTGCAACGAAATTAATCGGCAGCATAAAATCGGCGTTTAAAAAAACCTACGTCCCGTTGCAAAACACGAAGAAAGATTTTCGTTCGCCCCCGTTGAAAATGCGACGCGAATCAGCGCATATTAAATCGACGTCTGTCGCGAACGGTTGTATCGTCGCTTTTTTTGAGTTGCAATTAAGCGGTTGCGTCGCTGGCAAGCGAGACGATCGTAAAGAAACGGGAAATATTAATTAAAGACTCGTCAACCTTTTGCTTTCCTTTTGTTTCATAAATTCTGGCAATTTTGCCGCCATCAGGTTTATAAAACGGCTCACCTTGAGACGTTGCGTAATCCTTTGGGCGCATTCTCAACGAGGCAAAGGCGCGTCTCGCTGGACAAACGAATTTATCCAGGCCTCGATTATTATGCAATTCGCTCGGATGCGTTTAAATAATGGCGGTTGTGTACCTTTTAGAAAGCGTCTCCGTGGCCATTTATGCAACGACGAGCAGAACGTGTCGTCAGCTGCTCGTATTCGTCGGTTTTACGAGCAACGTCGTGCACAGTCGCGTTTTCGCAGTCTCGTTGAAAGTGAAATCTCAATTCCATCGAGCCGCGTTTTTCTCTGCCAAATAACCAGACTTTCGTTAAAAGGATTCTGCCGTTCCAACGCAGATTTATGTCTGCGAAAACTGCCATTGTTTCTTAATCGTCGAGACGCTCGTATAAGTAAGAAGTTTTATTCGATTGATTTATTTAAGCATTTTGTTGTTTTCGCGGTTGTAAGATTAATTTGATATGATGCTCGTTTATCGAATAAACCAGTATACTACGTATCTGTATCGATTAGTATTGCGTTAAGATAATATTTATCGTTAAGACAAATACTCCGAAGAAGAGATAAATGTTCCAAGGCTGGTTTATTATTAATCATCGAGTAACAATTATCGATAATTATCGACAACAACTGCACGATTCTCCTATAACTTGGTAGACGAACGATTCGCATCGATAACATTGACGGAAGATTAATGTTTCACGCTCGAACCGTGTCTCTGATTGATGACGTTTATCTGTAACGTTTATGGATTCGATGATCCCTCCTTCGTGTCTGATAATCGAATTACACGCGTATCGTAATCGATACGACTGCCCTGTCGTTGCTCCGTTTCCATCGAATCTGCACAAAATTTATACTTTCCCTATACAGATCAAAGAGAATTAGAACGTTTACGATTTTCATGTAATTTTCTGTTTTTTTTTTTTTTTTTTTTTTACTTTATACGTAGCAATAAGTTTCCTACGATGCTTAAATTGTTAAACTGTTCGTACGTTCCGAGAACACGACATATTCTGAAAATATTTCCAAGATCTTGACTAATGGAACTTATCGATAATCAAACGTTGTTCGATGAATTTTATATAAAATAAACATCTTCTCCCTGTGGAAATATCTTTAGATATTCCAGAGATATTGAACAGATATCTTGGCAAACATGGATCGTGTACCTACAACCTACAATCGATCGACGAAAATTCGTTGATTGTACGTGTAAACTTGTCACCAAATTATTTCACTCGATCGAAGAATACTTTTAATTGTTTCAAGTTTCATATTTTACGGGTCGTTGCGAGTGAAGCTGAATTCTAAACTTTAAGAAGATCTCAAGAATGAAGAAACGATAGTTGGTGCAAATTCGAAAGCGGAGGATTAGGAAAATTAACTTATTGCTATTATTTTATTTATTTAATGATAATAATAATAAGTTTCATATTCTACGGGTCGTTGCGTGTGAAACTGAATTCTAAACTTTAAGAAGATTCCAAGAATGAAGAAACGATAGTTGGTGCAAATTCGAAAGCGGAGGACTAGGAAAATTAACTTATTGCTATTATTATATTTATTTAATAATAATAATAAGTTTCTTATTTTACGGGTCGTTGCCTGTGAAACTGAATTCTAAACTTTAAGAAGATTCCAAGAATTAAGAAACGATAGTTGGTGCAAATTCGAAAGCGGAGGATTAGGAAAATTAAATAAATAAAATAATAGCAATAAGTTAATGATAATAATAAGTTTCTTATTTTACGGGTCGTTGCCTGTGAAACTGAATTCTAAACTTTAAGAAGATTCCAAGAATTAAGAAACGATAGTTGGTGCAAATTCAAAAGCGGAGGATTAGGAAAATTAAATAAATAAAATAATAGCAATAAGTTAATAATAATAATAATAAGTTTCATATTTCACGGGTCGTTGCCTGTGAAACTGAATTCTAAACTTTAAGAAGATTCCAAGAATTAAGAAACGATAGTTGGTGCAAATTCGAAAGCGGAGGACTAGGAAAATTAACTTATTGCTATTATTATATTTATTTAATAATAATAATAATAAGTTTCATATTCTACGGGTCGTTGCCTGTGAAACTGAATTCTAAACTTTAAGAAGATTCCAAAAATGAAGAAACGATAGTTGGTGCAAATTCAAAAGCGGAGGATTAGGAAAATTAAATAAATAAAATAATAGCAATAAGTTAATAATAATAATAAGTTTCTTATTTTACGGGACGTTGCGAGTGAAGCTGAATTCTAAACTTTAAGATCTTAAAAATGAAGAAACGATAGTTGGTGTAAATTCGAAAGCGGAGGACTAGGAAAATTAAATAAATAAAATAATAATATATATTTACGAGTATAATACCCGAAAGATTAATTTTCCTGTGACGTTACTACGTCTTTCTACCGTCTGCAACGTACCGCAACGTTTCACGACAACTTTGAAAAACGTATCCGTATCACGAACAGTTCCATCTGCCGACACCATAGCAACATAAATAAGCTGACACGGTTACGAGGTGTTCTTTGTTCCCTTTCCTGAAAGCTTTCCGTCGTCTTCCATACACCTGTCCGTGCAACGCGTCCCATGAAAGAAGGCGAGAAAGGCAGCTCTCGAAAAATCTGTAATTTCTCGCTCACGAGGGACAGCTGACACTTGAACGAGGAGGAAAAAGGGCCATCGTTCCCGGCCACCGATAACTTTTCCGTGTCAGTTTCGCGTTTCCGGTTCGCCACGCAACGAATAACACGCGCGCCACGACTCCTTCTCTGTATATTTCCGGCTTTCCCGGCTCGCACCTTACGTCTGATACGTCTACGATCTACGAAGAAAGAATCGCCACGTTATCAGATTATTATCGGCGGAATTTCCTTTTATTATCTCGTATCGTGTTATTTTTGGGTAGTTGAAGGGTCGTTGATTTACGACGATGTTAAGAAAATTGATAATTAGACAATTCTCGATTTTTCTAGTTGTTTTTTTTTTTTTTTCAAAGTTTTAGCAAGCGTTTACCGAGCAGAAAATTTGTAGAAATATTTTATTCAGTTTACCTAAATATTTTCGGAACTTGGCGAAACGTTAAATTTATCGGATTCTGAAAAGATGTTTTCCCTGTGTCATCTATGGAAGATTCATCGAGAGATTCGATTAATTTTGTGGCTGGTATTTCCTGTCGAAATTTTCACGAACGTCTAAAGAGATTGTAAGACGGATATTTAAATATTCCGTGAAATTTCGTTTCACGAATTTCTCTTAAATCAAATCGTCCATAATACGTAATAGCTGCAGCAGAAATTTTTCTCCAGTGTAGAAAAGATATTCTTTGACATATTTTCGAACGCGAGCTACCCACGTAAACGAAACCTGATTTTAAACAAAACGATGAACAAAATGAAAGAACAATTTTCCCTATGGTGATCTTTATCAAGTTGCACAATGCAGCGAACAAATTTACTCCACTAAAACTTCGTTTCGTAGATCGTTAAAAATGACCACATTCGCTAAACTTCTCCTCGTCCGAAGTCCCATTTCTAAGATCCGAATGAAACGATCGAATGATCTGCGTAGAAGCTTCGATCGATTTAGTTTTCAACATGGTTTTCTTTTCTTCGCGGTTTAACGCGACATGCGTGGAAAGAAATTTCTCTAGGAAACGAGATCTTCCGCTCGGCCCGGATAAAAACGAGTTCGCGAGTCGGTTGGATACAAAAAAAAAAAAAGAAACGAGGACTCGCATTAGGAAGTCGAACGTGGAGCAACTGTCGAGATCTCTCGGGAACGATGATGTTTATTGGAGAGCGTTCGCGGCCTCGAATTTCGCGTTACCTTAGATGGTAATTAACTTAACCTGGAATTCAATTAGGGACAAAAGGGGAAAAAAGAGAAAGAAAAACGAGAAAGAGATAAGGAAGGAGAACGATTCGCGTTTCCGTGGCGAACGATGAAAATGTATCGATCGTAGCGCGATGAAAAGCCCTCGACACAATTTACTTTTAATAATGGATATCTAAAAATAATAGCCGAACGAGCCTCGCCAAGCTTTTATGGAAATGCATCGGAATTTTATTTCGTTATTAGGTTAGCCGTAGATCGGCGCTTCCTAAACTTTCTCCATTCGCGACCGTATTTCGTGGCCTCGGAAAATTTTACGCGATCTCAGTTACAAACGTAAAGAAGAACGCAAAATAAATATACAAATAAAATATGTATCGATAATAAACCAAAGAAGAATCGTTTTTCGAAGAATTCTTGGTTGTATTTGCAACTTTATCGCCTATTACCGCTTATTAGGATAAAACTAAATTTAGTTTTCTTCTTGCTCTTCTTCCGTTACGTTGCACGTCCAGTTAACGACGCGATCGTTAGCTACGGTTTTGCTTATATCTAAATATCGTCCATCGATTAGATAAGTTTCAGAAGGTTTTCTCAGCTTGCTATTCGAACCGAGTGCTTTCTCCAGTTGCCCGGGAATTTTGAATCTGTTGCGTGATTCGTCCGACTTCCTGCGTTTTATAGTTACGCGATCGTCGCAACACGTCGCCCACGAAACGAAGCAAATTTCGTTCCACGCGCTCTTTCCAATAACGTATACTTGAACCACAAGATATCTGCGTGGATCGATTAGAACGAGACACCCTGTACGTACAAAAATTTCTTACAACTGTCGAAATACGTTCGCGAAACCGCCGTGTCATATAACACGGAAACACCAGCGAATTTGGAAAGTATACTTATCCATCCTACGACAAAGGAGACCGCCGATATCGTCGCATAAAGAACGAAATCAGATCCGAGGGTCGACGAGTACGCGTATACCGAGGAAGAATACAGAGAAACAGAGAAAGCAGAGTCGGCTCGTCGAGATGTTTGTTCAATGGTTCGATCGTACACCGTCGGCTGGAGGTCTTAATTTACCGTGAGGGAAATCCTCTGATCCCAGGACGTTGGCAACACTGCGTCCCGCCGTTATCTTCCTATCCTGTATTTTTCTTAGCCACACGCGAAAACGACATCTCGCCCGCTTCCTCTCCATTTCCCGGCGAAACGACGCGAAACACACACGTTTTGCCCGATCTACACCGACGACGACGACGACTGTTACCCGCCGGTTGGGATAGGCAATTTATTCCTCGGCTGCTAGCAGAACAAAGAAGATGGCCGAACGAGCCAGACCAAAAGGCGCCATCTTTCGATACGATGGCGTGACACTCGTAAATCTGGCTTATCGTCGAGATCCGAAAGATTGCTGAGCTTAGGTAATACTAAGTATGGTTTATTACTAGGGAGCTAAGCTTTTGCGTAATTGTACGTTGGACGCGTTAAAGGAAAATACCAGATGGATGATTGATCACCGGTTGTCGAGAAGAGTTTTTCGTCCTTTGGAAATTGAGGTTAAAGTAGTTCTCAGCTAACTGTGTTGGTCGAGTTGCAAGTTCGTTGATGGACGATGAATGGATAAAGGTGATACGATACTATGGAAATAATAATGGTAATTGTTAACGTCATTTATATTTATTGCTAAAGGTTAAATGTCGATATAAATAATCGCAACAGGAAAGTAGGCTGTTATGTCGACTAGCGTAGTCGACGATAAAACGTTTAATAACCAAAGCAAACAATTTGCAGGAACAAGAAGAGGAAGTTGGAACATTGCAATTGTATTTGTCGAAAGAAAGAGAAAGTTATATCGCTGACGTTCGAGTACATATACCGGTGTTAACGCCTTGCGACCAAGCTGCAGCCTAAAACTCGTGCCGCTGTATACGTCACTCTGTAAATCAGCCTTTCCAACTATGCCGAACCAACAGCCGCGATCGTAAAACTCATAGCCTACGAGCCGATAGTTTACCAATAGTTTACTCGCCGAACAAGGTCTCCCATACCATAGCAGCGGCAACATTTCCAAAAACTCGTCCAATCACACCGCATCGGTCGTACATAAATATTCTGTTAACTCGATTAGGATTGGACATAGCTTCGAGCTTCAGGATTATTTCCATCCACTCGTTTATCTCGTTTTAATCTGTCGGTCAATGAAGATGAAGTAACGAACATAATACGTAGTCACTTTATGCAACACTCGATGTGTTTTTACGTTTAAGAATAAATCATATCGTATGGAAATTTTCACGAAATCGATTTGCCTCTATCGATCTCTTCGAAAGTAATTTCGACATTAAATTCCGTGACGATGAAACTTTTGAATCATTTGCGACTTCTTCGAAAAGCGTGTCAACTAAAATGTGTCGCAAAGAGTAAGCGATGATTAATTTTATTACCGAAAAGTTACTCGTCGTAACTCGGAATATCGTCATTTCTTCGTGACGAGTATACTCGTCGACAACAGCCAGCTGGTTAATTAAGGGATGATCCAGTTAACGAGCTCACTTTTCCGCACTTATCAATCAGATATCCAGATTGTAACATAAATCGTACAATTTGCAACGAAACTCAACCAAGCGAAAATAATCCAAACGCAAAAGCAATAGTGAAGCGCGTTATTCGATTTTCCTGTTTATTTCTTCGCGACGAAGATCAGGCAATTAATTAACGCGATGACGTTGATACGCGAGCCAACAAACATTTCTCAGCCATGTTTCCTCGTTAAGAAAGTAGCGAGAGAAAAAGTTTCGGGGCAACGTCGTCGGGATTATGGGGCGTCGCGACGCGAGGATCACCGTGTACCCTGTTGTACTTCGGTGTTTTACAGCCACGCAAGAAACCAATGGCGGTGCCTTGCCTCGAAAGACGAAACAAGAAGAAAGCCGTGTTGGCCTTGCGGAGTCTGCAAACGTGTCGACCAAAGCCTCGCAAAGCCTAACTGGCTCCGGTCAATGGAGATTTATCTCTGTTCTAGTCTGATTTCTGCAGGTTTCTGCGCTCTTAAAGACAGATTCTCGCGTAACAACGACGAGTACGAACGATTTTTATGAATCTGTTTTAGGCTAACCGCTGCTTGTTAGGAATTAGATTTTTTCGCGATGTAAATATTGGATTGGCAACTAAATGATTGCGGATTTTGTCATTAGGTGGTAATTAGTTGTCAACTCAATAGATCGGTGTTCGGGTACAAAGGTAACTATTGTTTTATTTCGGTTCTTCTTATCGTTTATTATTAATATTTAAATAAAATATAATATTTTCATTCAATTAATTTAATTTTTATTTTAAATTTCTGAAATTAAAATTAAATTAGTATAAATTAATATTCACAATATTTAATTAAAATATTATTACAGATTGTACAATTATAAGTTAAACCTAATGACAAAATCCCCAATCACTTAGTTGCCAACCCGATAGATTGGTGTTCGGGTACAAAGGTAACTATTGTTTTATTTCGGTTCTTCTTATCGTTTATTATTAATATTTAAATAAAATATAATATTTTCATTCAATTAATTTAATTTTTATTTTAAATTTCTGAAATTAAAATTAAATTAGTATAAATTAATATTCACAATCTTTAATTAAAATATTATTACAGATTGTACAATTATAAGTTAAACCTAATGACAAAATCCCCAATGACTTAGTTGCCAACCCGATAGATTGGTGTTCGGGTACAAACGTAACTTTTGTTTTATTTCGGTTCTTCTTATCGTTTATCGTACGTTATACGAGTCTTTCGATCATCTTCGACAATGCAACGAATTATCAGCGTAATCAGCGAGCGTGCACTATGCCACGTGACACAGTCGTCGAAGTGCAGAAGCCAAGAAATTTCCTCACAGTTGGATAGTCTACGCTCGGGATCGAAGCTGTTTTTCGGAGAAAAATGTGAAAAATTGGAGTCGTGGCGTTTAGGAGAGAAATTCGCTCTTTTCGGTAGATACATTGAGCTTACGTTGTTTAGCGAAATGTTAGAATTAAACAATCACAAATTTGAGGTTCGAGCTCTGGGGAGAAATTCGTAACGAAGTGAACGAAATTGACTAATCGATTGAGCGATATTATGATGATAACGTATTGAATGTCAACGAACGATAAGAAGAATTGAAATGATACGAATATTACATTCGCGTTTCAAAACTATATTTGCGTCTGGAAAAGCTCCAGTCTCGTGTAACTCATTTTCTTTGTTGTTACACGCGTTACACTTTGTTGTTGTCGCGGTGAACCGCGCTACTAAATTTTCTTAGAATGATTAAAATGAGATAAATCCTATGAACTAAAAATCCTGAGAGAAGCCGCAGCTTTATTAATTGCAAGTTTGTTGACTCGTTGCTCGGTTGTATGCGACGAGAAGCGACAAATTTAAACCGAGTTGCCAATACCGCGTTAAATCAAAGACTAACAAATCTGAGACGCGTAGAACTTGAAAAGACCAAAAAGCGTGGAGTAAAAAGTCCCTTGGACGAGTCTACGGGTGGTCCGTAAGTACGTTATTGGTGCACAGCTGATCGCTCTCCCGCGTCCAGAAACCGTTTCAACGAGGCAAAGATCTTGGCGGGAGCGGCGTTTCGTAAGTCCTTGGAGAATCCAATAGAAGAAAATGAGATATAATGGTTGCGCAGAAATTATAAAATTAAATTCCGAGCATACGTGTATCTTTTTAAGGCACCATGTATTTAGTTGAAACAATTTTTACACAACTTTGTACGTACTTCCTAACAATTACGTAATTTTGTCATTATTTATTTTTGTTAGAAGAATCGTTGGTTTCAGAAGAAAGAAAATTATTTAACGAGTCCCTCCGATTTTAAGGGGGGGCTAAGGTTAATTCGTACAAAATAAGGCATGTCTTTGTGAATTATTTGTGACGACACAGTTAAAATCTCTTTATTAAAACCAATGGTACATTAAAGTATGACATTCGAAGAATATTGTATACAATTTTCACGGAGAAATATTAAAAAATACGGCAATGGCAGCAATTATTCGGACGTGTCTCGGAAAAAAGTAGAATCGCTCATAACTTGGTGCTGGATCATCCGAAATCAAAAAATCAAAGTTCATTCGTTAGGTAACAGTTTTCCCCAGGTAACGCTGGGAGGGTTTTTCGAAATTTCAATTTTTCACTTTTTTGCAACACTTTGAAGGGAAAATTAGCCGCAAATTTTCGCAAAATCGGCTTTTTCCGAGACACGGCCGAATAATTGCTGCCATTGCCGTATTTTTTAATATTTCTCCGTGAAAATTTTATACAATATTCTTCGAATGTCATACTTTAAAGTACTATTGGTTTTAATAAAGAGATTTTAACTGTGTGGTCACAAATAATTCACAAAAACATGCCTTATTTTTGTACGAATTAACCTTAGCGCCCCCTAAAAACAGTTCGTTTGTTAAAAAATCCATCCGCCTTGTCGTATTGCGTTTATTTATTTCAACCTGGTGAAATATTGAATATAATTGAATCTAGTTTTACGTACAGTTTATAAACATAAAATGAAACTGAAACTAAACTTACTACAATAACTGCAATACCATAAAAATAGATCGATTCTTCGAACATTCTCTTCTCTATCTCTAAGTACTTTATCACTGTATCAACATTCTCCCTATTACGCTTCATTCATCCACCCGCTTATTCCTCCATTCCGCCACTCCTTATCTATTTATTCTTTTTTTCTTTTCTTTCTTGCTCGCGCTTCATTTCCCAATAATTGCGTTTCTCTTCGCTTGACTTCTGTTTCTACTGCCCTCTGTTCGTGTTACGAAAGCTCAGCAAAGACAACAAGCAGAAAACCAACGAATGGAAAAAGAAAGAAAGAAGAACGAACTAAATAATTTGTTTCACGTCCAAACAGATCGAAACACACGAGTTCCTCAGCCTTGTCTTGCTCTTCTGCTCCTGCCCGTTTGTCCGCCACGAAATCCTATTAGAAGCAAGACGAAAGGAATCAGCCGGTTAAAGGGGAACGTACAAGAGCGCAAATGCTCAACCATCGAGCGACAAATAATTTTTTGAACGCCCGAATAAATTAAAGTACCCTGGTACCGGTCCTGTAAGTGTTAAGTTGTCGTTGGCAACAGCAGAGAGGAGAGTTGAAAAAGGCCGTTAAGTGTTTTTCAGAGCGTTTGCGTCGTCAACGACCCTCGCTCCTTTCTCCGTACGCTTTTCCACTGCTCGCTTCTTGTTCCAACGTACTTTCGCTCGAAAAATTGGCCCATTCCCTGCCTAAGTCGATTCGTTAAGGAAGCAAAGTGGTAATTTGGAGGATGTATCTTCGCTAAGATTGATCGTACGATGACGAATAGGCGGGATTGTTATTGGATAGCGACGCAGTTCCAGGTTGACAGTGAATAAGATGTATGGTACGATGTTGGGTTTTTTCTGAAGAAAAAAAAGCTTCTAGAGTCTAGCTTAACGTATTTATGATTGTCCGCTCTGTTTGGTAAAAATGGAACGAATAGAATGGTTAAACTGTAGGATCAGAGACTAGTCTCGAAGCCGGAGGGTCTTTCGAATAAAACTCGAAGATTGTCGATCGTTCGAATCGAGCAATATTTTACACATGGTGAGCAATAACACGCTTGATACGATGTTTTTAAACGATCGCAGCAATGTCAGCGGTCTTTCTTTCCTATTCAAGATCATAAATGGTCAGATCTCGTTTGCTACTCAGTTGCTACAGCTTGTTTATTTTTACGTTGAACTTTTAGAATGAATCACGCACGCTATGGATATAATTTCATTACGTCAAACCTAACTACGGCTGCAGTGTGCCAATTAATCGAATGGTAAAACCTAGCCAAAACATTTCCGGAGCAGACCGATCTTTTCTGTGACTGTGTTCTACGCTTGTTGGATGCACCGTTGTTGGACCATGTTTTAGATACTGTGGCTTTGTAATTGCATATTTCCCGCGGCTATATATTTTACAATCGCAGGATTTCTCTGCTCCCAGCAACTTCGATAGTGTAATAAAGAAGTTGGAGGAAAGGAGCGATCGCAACTGAAAGCTGCGAGCAATTTAAGTGCATGTGAAGATATAACTGCGCGAATGTCTCGAGAGATTCAAAAGCACCCACGTAAAAATCATATCCGTGGCGCTAGAAAGATAAAAGAGGTATCTGTCGAGCGAGACACTAAAGCGGGATATAAAGGACGCTAGATATCACCGCGCCGCTATCACTGGCAACGTCCTACCAGTTCGTAACCCGGCCATTACGCGAATTTCGCCGTGAAACCTCCTAATAAAGTCCGGAATAAAAGAAAGGAGCGAGATTAACGAAGAAACATTTTGCCAGAGATTCGTCGCGCGCTAAGTAAAAGTATCCCGGTGGCCATTAAGAGCGGCGTTCCGCGCGGAAACACGGAAAACATTTGGACAACCGCGGCGTCCGTGACGTTTCCGCTGCGTGTACATCTATTAACGACGCCATTTGTATGTATAATGTTCCGTTTTACCAGGCTTTTCATTTCCACTAGGATTTTCCGGCCCTTGCGCTACACAGCCTCGCCCTTCTCTCTCTCTCTCTCTTTCTCTCTGCTTTCCACTATTCTTTCGTTTCAGTCGTCGTTCAGATCAGAGAGAGAGAGAGAGAGAGAGAGAGACAGACAGAGGGATGGGGGTGTGAAATTACGTTTTAACTCAAAGCTGGTAACCGCTGACGGACACCGGAAACGGGCGTAATATTTTCCGAAACGAGGCACCTTTATGCGAAGCCAGAAACGCGTGAATAAGTCGCGTTTCATCCGCTGTTCCACCCTCTAAAATCTCATGCCTGTTTCTACTTTTGTCCCGTGGTTTTGTCTTCCCGTGTTCTCGTCTCTCTTCGCGTTAATCATCGTCGAATTAAGCCGTGTTCCGGCTCATTTGTCCGATCAAGCGGATCTTCTCGTCCAATTATTTAACGACGTGTCGAATTGACGAGAGAACGTAACGTTGGATGGGCTGGAATTATCGGTTCCGCGAGTCAGAAGCTCGTGACGATCTGGATCGCGACATAGGACGACGTTCAAGCCGCAAATGGACAATGGATCGAACGTGTCGTAGCGTGTTTTATCGCGATCTCGTGATTTTCTGTAAATTTTGTTCGAATCCGAAACGATAATAAATGGAATAATCTCGCGAAGGGCTTCGAAACGATGATATTGCCGTCTTTTCTGACAACCAACGCGCGAAACGAGCCTCCGTGTTCCTTAAAATAACCTCAGCTTCCCCGTGTAGCGTCTGAAGGTCCAGCGTATCGGCGAAATTTGTGTAAAATCGAACGTAAACCTGAACGTATCGTTGCTGATTAAAATTTCTCTTCAACGGATGTAAAACGTGGAAAAATAAAGATCGCCAAGCGAAATTCTCTAACATTTTCAGAGTTAAGGCGACCAATTTATTAAGGGGGTATTCTGGTCTAGAGGCATGAATTTCGGGCGATTTTTCAAGCTCCGTACAAGCGAAACGAAAAATATTTTTGCTATCCTTCTTTTTAGCATTTGTTTATTGATATTTCGAGATTACGTAAAAAATTCACTGAAAAAAAACTCAATATTTAAAGAGTTACGAGCTGGCAAAGTGGGTGCTGCCAAAAAATGGGGTGTCGTGGCGTGCATGATATCAACCCTTCTGGTTATCCGAAACAAAAAATGCGAACGAATTCTTAATTAGTATGTATGTCGCTATCGTCTGAACCTTGGAAAAGTCAATACAACATTTTTTCACGAAACGACGGCCGTTTGAAAACAAATTTCTTATTTCGCACGTTTTTTTGACAATTCCGAACGTTTAAAAAATAGTAATATTAAAGATTTTGAGCTGAGCGTGATCCGGACGATAGAGGAGTATATAAGGAATATTCAGACCAAATTTAAAATAAATCGGTTCGTTAGAACTTGAGATATCGTGCACGCCAACTCGAAAAAAGTAGTTTCGAGAAAAACGCGTTTAAAGTTTTGAGACAAGTTTACTCGGAAAACGTCTACCGTCTACTGTCCATTTGTTCCGGTCGGACCGGAGCAGATGCCGCGCCACAAAAATGGCTGTAACTCATAAAATAATTGAAATTTTGAAAAATCCTTTTAAGGGCATATTCTTGAATGTCTAAACTTTGGAAATATGAAAAGAAATCTCAATTTTTTTAAATTTCTAGACCAGAATACCCCCTTAAATGCTATTATTTCCACGAAATGTGCACGTGACGATCGGCGGCGTGTTAAAATTTCGCAGCAAAAAGAATCAACGTGCGTTGGACCGTGTTTGGTTGGTTCGGTGCGTTGGCAGAACCGATGATCGTTCCACCAAACAAAGGCTATATCATTTTCGATGGTTGAACGTACCTCGACTAGCGGGCAGAACAATAAAACGAGAATCCTCTGCCGTGGTTTACACGTTCCCAACTGTACCACGACTGTAGCCGCATTGCGTCAAGCAAAACAAGTGCAGCTTGCAACGCAGAACGCACACGTGCGACCACGATCGCGCCTGCCTGACAAAACGATCGGTAAAAATATATTCTATTCTGATCTGTATGTCGTGGCCACGAAAAAGAAAAAAAAAAGAAAAAAAACATCAGTTTAATTGCAACGCGTACTCGAAGCGGTAACCCTGGGAGATTTTTTTCCCAGAAACCGTTCTGCGTTCAAGTTTGCGTATTTCGAATTCGCAGATTAAAATACAAATCCGAAGACTGGAAATTCTATTTGGATACTTCGATTTGAATTCGAAGTTCGTCGGTCTACGTACACGTGGCATTTGGCAATTCAGATGCGATGTGGAAAGTTTGAAGGTGAATTTAAAACTGGCATTTATGTTCGCACATTCTTAACGCGATCTTGAAAATTTGCACGCGAATTTAAAACTTGACTGTCCACTTCGACGCGTAGATCTCTACTTTGCAATTCGAATATACAATCTAATTTTCAACACGACAATTTGAATTTCAGTTCGAAGATCCGAATCTGAATCCGAAGTTGAATTTCAATTTGAACTTCAGTTCGAATTTTAGATATCAGATTTAGATTTAACGAAAATTCGCAACGGGGACAATTTTGAATATGAAATGACGCGCGAGAAAAATTACACCTTCCGCGAGTTTTCCGTTTCACCGACGATATTTCGATCCATTTACCGTTCTTCCACCTCGAGTCAAAGCAGCAACAAACGAAGCGAAGTTAATAATAAGTCTTCTCCAGAACAAAATGCGTACCATTTCTTCCGCTCGTATTATCCGCTGCCTTTGTTGGCCGGCTCTTCTCGAGTTTTCCCGCTGATTTTTCAGTCAAAATAACTGTTTCCCTGTGCTGGGCGAATTATCGTGCTAGTAATTTCGCGAGCAAACGAGACTAATTTTTTCGTCGCTCGGGGCACGTGCAACAGAATTCTAAAAAGGCCACCTATCGGCTTATTCAAATCTAAACGATAAAAGCTGCTATTCAGAGTTGGTCGGTGTGCTAAGAAAATTGGTAGAACAAACAAAATCTACAATTATAATAATTCACGCGACCCGTTGTTCCTCGAGAACGAGCAATTAACGAGAAATTCTCAATTATCAAGTCGATACGTTTCAACCTCGCGTGGAAAAATTTCTCTTCGCGTTACCCTCTTTCCATTAGAAAGATACGAGCAATAATGAAAATCCACGATTATGTTAATAATTGATAGGATTAATCGATCGATTTATTTCTGTTTCAGAAATGAAACTGGCGCGCGTGACAGTGGAAGAAGATCGCCGATATTTCTGAAAAGCTCTACTGGCATTCGTAAAGCACGGGTAAGCTATCGAGTAATTTCGCTTATTTATTTATTTTTGCTAATGTTAAACCCTCGTCCACGATGCGTAACACGCGTTTTACCGACGATACCGACGATAATCGTGGAACGTACCTAAGTTAGAGGAAGAAATCGAACGCGGAAATTGGTAAGCGGAATTAGCAAAAATAAAAGAAACGGAGCGAAAAGATTACGCGAAGGAAATTAGCGAGGTAAAAGAAATCGAGCGGAAGAAATGACGCAGGCTTATTAAGGTAAAAGAAATCGAACGAAATCTCATAAGACCGAGGAACACGGAATATTTGCATATTCTCTCGGATGGAATTTCCTCGGTAGATGAAATTTCGGTTTCTGTTCCGTGAACGGTGTAAAATGCTGGTTGCTCGCCACGGCAAGAAGCCGAGAAAAGCCGGGGAATTACATCCGTGTTATGGGATCTCGGTGAAAACGTGGGAAACCGACCGATGGGATGCGTCGACGCTATTACGGGAAAATCCTCTGACGTTCATAGATAAAGCTACTTACACGTGTAGTACACTTTCGCTCGTAAATACACGACCACTTCGTTCCATTTTATTATTATTATCGTCGTTTGTTTATCGATATGTGACTCTTCGTTACAACGAGCGCAGAGTAACGCAGCACAACAGAACGTAAAATAAAATTACACGCAGCGAATGGAGAAGGGAACAGACCAGTTCACACGGGATCGCGCAATTGATTTTTAGAGTTACGTAAGGCGACGTGAGCAGAGTGTTTAAATGCGCTATACAACGCAAATAAAGAGCCACGTGTTTCTGCTAACAACGCGTGGATCGCTCAAATACGCGCGTTACTAAAATATACGAGTGAATTTAGCAAGACGTTGTCGAAGTGATTGAACGTAAGACAAGAAAATACGCGTTGGCATTGAGGTGTAGAAAGCGTGTGACGTAGAAAGAGGAAAGAGGAAGGATCTAATCCGGAACTAAGCGAAACCTCTAAATTCCATATACAGCTCGAGCTTTTTACTGGCGAACGAAAGGAAGCTTCCGCCGTGTCTGCCTTCTGTCTTCCGCTCTATGAGCGAAACAGAAAAACAGGAAAATCCTATCAGATTTGTTTGTCTATTTCTGAATACTCTTTACCTTCTCAATACGATCCGCGACGATACTGTCCCAGTTCCAGTGTAAAGTCGCGGTCGAGTCGAAACGTCGACGTTGACGTTTTCTCCGGAAAAGCCAGATGCGTAAGATGCATCGTAATCGGCAAAAACACGTCAAGCGTTACAATTGTAGTACTCGTTTTAATATTTAAAAAGCGAGACGATAATTTACCTAAATCTCGATTCGATCTTTTTAGTCCTCGACCGACTATATGGTTTTTCATCAACGTGGTTCACGTAACGCGCGATTTCTTATCGTTTTTTGGATCTTAAGAAAATCTGGAAAAATTCCGAGCTACTTGTTATGGTTCCTAGTTTACCATTTAATTATTAGCGACATTTTAGTCAAACGTGTAAACAATCTTGCAATAAAAATGAACATCTCAATGTTATGAAAAAATGGGAATTTGTTCGGTGATACGTAGCTTCGTAATAAACGAATATCGATGGAAGTTATTGCAGGATTTCATTTTAATATAAACAAATTTGCCAACCTTTGTCAAAGTATAATTATTTTGAGATCTGAATTTGCGAAACTTCTGAGTGTGTAATTTACTATTGGGAATTATTTTGAGACGTTATTTTCAAAGATAATAAACGTAACGATTTATAAGAGTGAGTTAAAAGATCGTAAAAGCTACTTTACCAAAATCGTAAGGAAGTTACAAGACATACGAGACGAACAATTTACAGTGTACAATTTTTCCAACGTTGGCATTTGCTTGCCCAAGGACTTGACTGGACGATGATACGAATCGCTGAGGGCACAGTGTTCACTTTCTCAGCTCGTGGTATCGAGAACCGAACTGAACGAAAGCAAACGGTATTTTAGCAGTCGCAGCTTCGCAAGTGGCGAGAACCACGTAGTCTGACACCTTCGTTTCAGAGAAATTAAACGACGAAAAGCGTGGATCTCGGCGACCCATTATATCGGCGTAGAGTTAATTGTACTCGTAAAATAAATTTGCATAAACCTAGCCGTAGTCGTAGTCGTTAGAAAATCATCGTAATAACGTTGTGACAACGAGACCATTGAAATTTCTATACCAACCTTTCGATAGAATTATCTATCGCTATTGTAATGGGTGAAATTAAAATTACCAAATGCCAAGAATACGTTTCGCGATACGCATGGGAACGCGAGCGATACGAATTCTGGGCGGCGATAACGCGACTCTTGGAGATACAGTCGTCGTCGTCGTCAGGTTCATTTTTAGTCGTATCGACACGTGTGCATGGGAATGTTGGAATATCGCTGGCAGCGGGGCTCGTTAACAGGGCGGTCTGAAAGCGGCTGCACGACGGTTATTTTCAGCGTATTCAACGTCTTTTTCATGCACCCCTGTCCCTGAAAGGGATATTAAGAGAAACGGTCTCGAGTCCCACCGGTTGAAAAGGATGTAACCCGCGCGAAACTTGGAACGCTACTTCTCAAAGAATTTTAATTCACCGGGTCCGTATGAAAAATAAAGGGGGAAAAAAAGAGAGAGAAAAGGAAAAACACGCGGAGAGATATAATAGAGCTTGGGTGGTAAATGTCACTTTCTCTTGCATGCGCGCCGCTAACGAGAGGTAAACGACGACCTTACGATAGTTTCAGGCGATCACGTACCACCACGCGATGGGCGAATGCCGTCTCGTAGGCGCGAGTGTGTTCGTTTTGCAATGCACTTGATGACGAGAATTACGCTGATTTTTTAGTGTCGCGTGAAACTGCGCCGAAGGTTTGCGTCGACGTGAAAAACGTGCTGTTTTGTTTCACCGAATTACGAGATTATCGTCTTCCCGGTTTCGTGTCGCTTTTTCGCGTCTTCTTTATGTAACGAGATACGGAGAAATCGATGAAAAATGGAGTTGATCGATTTGCCTTCTATTTTGGATGGATACTGTTAGAAAATTAAAAGATCGCCAGGTTCCTCGATTATTTACTCGAGGAATACATTTCTTAGAGCTGGATCAGATTGTGGTATTTATGATAAAATTTGGAAGATCGTGAGAAACGTCGACGACTCAGGTACTCTGCAAACTTACCCTAATTTCTCTTCAGAAGTAAATCGATTAATATTATAGGCAGGTATTGCGTGATCGAAATGAGATTCGTAGATTTTACTCTAGTAGAGATTTCTGCATAGATTTGGAACGGTGCATTTGCAAACATCTGAATTTTCATTTCGATTTCTTCGATTCGTGTTTCGTGTCTCAATCGCTTTAACTCCAACCCTGAAGCTACAATAGGAAGAGAGTACGAACATAATTGTCATTCGCTTGATAAGATGCATAACCACTGCAAGTTGGAATTGATTACTTCTCGCTGCCAAAGAAATTTTGCGCGCCTGGTGATATTTACTCGCAATCTCAAGAAGATTTTAAAAGAAGATTTTTGTCATCCGAGAATACGTAATCGCATTCGCGTTCGTTACGATATCCTACCAGAAGCGAAGAAAGTATCGGCCGAAAAGGTGAGTCACGTTGGAAAATATCGATCGATGTTAGCAATTGGCCAACGATAAACGAAGTAGAACGTGTACGTACGAGGAGGAACATAGGAAAAATGTTTGGGTAGCCGGCGTGTAACTCGCGCGAGCCAATTTATTTACGATCGGCTACTTTATTGTCTACAAGGGTACCAGGCCATTAATTGCGGCTTTTAGTTCAATTATTTCCACGGTGCGCCAGCATGGGCCTCGCCGACGGGAAAGAAGTCGATAAACGACCTGTTAATTTGTTGTAACTTAACCGATTCCACGACCGTATGCGGTACACAGGCTCTCTCGACGTGGCCACTAAATGCCACCGGGAACCGGTTTCCCAACTGTGTGCACGACTTAGGACGCGCGCGCCTTCGCCGTTGTTCAATTTATGTACGTTCCACTGTCGACATGCTCGGCTACAAAGGTGACTCGCGTTAATTGCGTTTATCTTTCCTCCAACGATCGCTCGAACGATAGCGTCTTTTGGGCGAAAAAGATCTGCTCGCGTCTTGACAGGTGCAATATAAGTATTTAGATCGATGGCTGGTGTGTGGTAATGAACTTACAATTGGATTCTTCGGCAAATGAGCAGATCGGAGCTGTGAGATTTCGAACGAGCCGAGGATTCAGCCGAATATAACCACGAAATTTCATATTTCCAACTTTCGTGACCGTGAGATGCCGTGATATTGGTATTTCGGCTGCGATCGTATTCGCACTTGCGCATACGTTGCACGCTATTTCTTCAGGGCAGATCTGAAATTGTGGACTTCAGACCCTACGGTTTCCATTTACGTCGAGGCGATGGTTCGCTAAACGAATACTCAAAACAACAGATCTGACCGAAAGTCGTTTAATTTTATGGGCGAGCCGTATGAAAAGATCCCGAAGGACAGGCTGCCGAGTCGGATTGACGTTCTATTCGATGTTCCTGTTCAAATTGTTCGATGGTTCCAAAGCTTAAGATCAAAATAATCGAAACTTTCATATATCGTTCGAAACCATTGAATTTTACTTCATGCAATTTTTGTCCATTTTCTACCGTTTGAAAATTGCAAAGGGCATCCTGCGTATTAGTGGACAGTAAAAAGGTTTTATCAACGGAGTTGAAATTGCATAAGCATCGGTCTATCGGTGGTTACAAATTGTGTAATTTATATTCATCGAATTCCCTTCATTTGCTTTACGAATAAATAACATTATCGGTGGAAAGGAATAAAAATATTGGTTAGTCGTCGTTCGAATTTTTGCCCAACTCTGGCTTCTTTCCATTCGAAAATACGCGCGTACGCGACGCGGCGCGGAACCACGTGCGCGTGCGCATACGCATGCGCGTGAGGATGCGCCGCTCGCAACGGGGAATCCTGCAGAGACGCTCGCACATATCTGCGAGCCAGATCTCTTCCTCTCGTGTCTCACGTATGTTTTACGTGACTACATGCACGCGTGTACGTATTCGCAAACTATGAATCTCCCTCGGCGAGAGCAAGGAAAGTTGTGTATACGTCCACGACTTCCTGGTTTGCACCTGACCGTGCCGGGACTAATTAAGGAAAGCGTTTCCCCGGTGCCGTACGTCTGTTCCCTGTCGTGGCTGCATAAATCCGGGAATTCGATCGAAAATCAAGGATAATGGAGGGTAGATACACGGTCGTTTTATGGTTTGAGGGTTTTAACGTCTTGACCTCGATCGATATAATTATATAATCGATATAATTTAGGACCTTATTTCCTAAAAATTGTAACCAATGCCTTTTTCTATATAGTTTTGAATATTATATGCATCCTGTGTACTTTCTTGCGCATTTCTACACGATACGAAGACTCATTTACAATTTTGTAATATAAACGAAATATATTCTATGTAATAACACGAAGATATTATACAAATACCGTATGCTAATTCGATCGAGAAGAAGCAACGTAGATTTCTGCGTTTTATTGCCTATGCAATTGTTAAATCCATTTCGACCACTTGCCACAACTGCGATCCGCAAAAGCGGATCTCGGACTGTTTGCATTGGAATGGGAATAGACTCGTTGTCGATGCTGCTACGTTCGCCTTCGAAATTGTAAACGACTATGTAGACTGCCCGGGAATTCTCCACGTATTAAAGCTCGATGCTCCTTCGAGGACGCTTGCGAGATTTCCCTTGTTCCACGCATCTATGCACATGACCAACTACGCCTGTAATAGTTGCATTAATCGTATATGTAAGCACAGCAACTCGCTCGCACACCGGCTACGCTTCTTTTCCAAATCGTTGCCCACGTTTAAGAAATTAAGGTACATCAAAAACGCTTTACATTCGCTTTCACTTCCGCACGATTAACGTTTTACGATTACGATTCGTATTTTTATTATATATCGAGATATGTTCTTTCACGTTGCATTTATACCTAAAGCAAAATGTATTAGCCATATGAATAAATAATATAATTGGTCGTCGTATTACATGCGAGAAGGAAAGGGCGAGTTGACCGTTTTACAACTAACGAAATTGAAGACTAGGAAACTTTAATTTAAAGCTAGTTTAATTCTCATAAAATTTGTTCATTCATTTTAGAATTCGAATTTGAGGAAAGCGGGCTTAAACGATCGCGACGTCGACTTTACGCATATACAGTTGCACGTAAGGAACGTTGAGCCAGCAAAACGACGCTGTAATTTATTCTAATTAGCGATCAGGAAACTATTCGACGATCGTAAAATAAGTTGTCCAGATTAGAAGACAAATATGGACACAGTGTCCCCATTGAATTTCCTCGACAGTCAACCAACTGGTCGTAATTTCGCGTTCACGTCTAAATGTAGCAGGTTTCGACTGGTTTTTCGTTCACGATACGCCGCGTATTACACGGCCGTATCGATAATGCTAATTTATCGTCGATTCTCCGTTCACCGACACGCACGTGCGTTGTGTGCACCACGATGGAGCCCGTACCTGGTGCAAAATCTACGCGCCCAAGCGCCGCTTTCACGCCTTCTTTGGCAGCGGTGCATCCGACGTGCATAGAACACGTGCACGCGAGGATGGTGCATCGCAGCAGTGTAAGAGGCGACCGCAATTTCGATCCTAATGGCGGATTTTCGCCACACGGAAAATAAGAAGAGGACGAAGACAGCAGCGTGTATCGAATTTAATTTGTTGGATCCAATTTAATTTCGTCAGGGTCGATGTGATTCTCGATTCTTTTTCCTTTTACGAAATATTCAGGTTCTTTTAACGCGAATATCGCGGAAGAGAAACCTGACAAGTACGTTTCCCTGCGATCTTAATATCGCTTTATAATTAAACAGAAGAATTTTAATACGAAGTCCATGTTGTCTCGATACTTGCGAGCGATGAACACGCAGGAAAAAGCTACTGTATTTGTTACAACACCTACGTACCGGCTAATAGATTAAGTCCAAGTTTATTAATTTCCGTAGGGTAATAGCAATAATTTGTTGTCCAACGATTGGTTACACAATGTCTCTCTCTCTTTTTCTCTCTCTCTCTCTCTGTAGGTATTAATCTCGTATTTTTAATTTATCACTTTTCCTATCCTATTTCCATCTACCCTTATCCATATCCAATTTTCCTGTCTACTTTATCATTCTTTTTTCTTTCGTTTCTCTCCCCTCTACTCTTCAGTTACTTGATATTTCTTCTTTTCTAATGATTTTTGCTATCACTTTCGTACAACTTGACGCTGAAACTTGACACAACGGAGATGAACGTGAAGCCTGGTATTTGTAACGTTATCTACAATGCGTATTTTTCTATCAAACGTCTACTTACTCGACGAACAAACTGTTGAAGTGGTCACCACTTCTAAGAAAACTCTACATCTGGTCTTTTTAGTTTTCTCAAGCACTGAAGCCATCGACAGCGCGTAGACAAAAGACTGCGACGAAGTCAGACCATAAACGGTAGACAGGCGACGTTGGCTTCGGGGTTTTCAGTTATTGGGTAACGCAGCTAGCGTGCGGATCTGGACCAGCTCAAACTGTATTCTTACTTATAATTACACTTCTATTTAAATATATTTTCTGCCTTACAATTTATCCACGAGTTTTCCCTGTTTACACATCGAATAACCTCAACACAAACAAATAGCAAAACGATTGCCCGGCAAAGTCCAGCGGATCATGGCGCGATATTCAAAGATTATTTGGCTAAATTGGAAAGCCCCGGAAGAGCCTATCCACCGGGGCTTTCCAATTTAATGAAAGGATAAGGTAAGCAGCGGCTGGTTACCGTTGTGTTGGAGCGTAGGTTGCGAACGTAACGCAAATGAACCTGGCAAGTAGGAGCCGGCGAAAGGGTTCCAAATTGAAATCGTCCCTACGTAACGTGTACACGTGTGCTCGTGCGTTTGTACACGAGTATCCGTTCAAAGCCGAACGAGGAGCCCGCCGAGATAATTTCCATCGCCTTTTCCTTCCGTAATCAAACCATCCGCGGCTTCTGTACAATTACGTGGCGAAATTGATTTAAAATCGGATGCCCCTCCGTGCAGCACGGCGGGAGGAGAGGATCGCGTTACAATTTCCCTGAAACGTTGCAGGAGGGACGAGAGAGGAAAGCAGCGAATATAATTACCCGACGATTCGCTTCACCCTTCGTACTCGTTCTTCTGTTCCCGTTAATGTTGTTCCGACGCTGGATAATAAATTCAACGATGTTAAATTCAACGGACCCTGCACGCGGCCCGTCCAGAGGATTTTCTGGTTTCTCCATCATTTCCGTACTTGGAAAATGTTTGATCTGGATTTTCACGAAAACCAAGCGTTGTATGAAGAAACTATTTTTTGTTTTCTATTTACTTTTATTTCCTTTATTATATAGCATGGCCAAAACTTGTTTTATATTATTTTCATTGGACTTGACTTTACGTAGTTTATGAACGTAGAACAAAAATAAAAAACTGAGATTGCAGATAGCTACGGTAGCGTAGAAACATATCGATTCTTTGGCTATATCGCCTCTTTACTTGTAAACGCTTACGTTACTGTGTATCACTGTTATGTTATTGTTCTTGGACATAGCATGCGAAGAAAGATTACCTAACAGAGTACCTTTTGCAGAAATTCAATTTTAGTAAGCTCGTTACTTGCTATTGTATAACAGATCGTTCGTATCCATGGTTCATATGGTCGTGTCAATCTATACGTAAAGATTAAAGTAAAAGCAATATCGAAAAACTGACAGAAGCATTCCATTAAACATATTGAATTACAAAATGTCTAGTCGTATCTTCAATTTATAATAATACACTTATGAAGATTTAACTACATACAGCCCATGCGTTCATGTCAGTCTATATGTTGCAAACTACAAAGTAAAAACAATGTTAAGAAATAAATAGTAGCATTCCACTGAACATATTGAATTATAAAATTTCTAATCCTAGAGAATCCTCAATTTATAATAATACAGTTATTAGAATTTAACTACATATAGACAATATACATAGTTTGTATTTGTGTCAGTCTATATGTTGCAAAATACAAAGTAAAAACAATTTCAAGAAATAAATAGAAGCATTCCATTGAACATATTGAATTATAAAATTCCTAATCCTATAGTATCCTCAATTTATAATAATACAGTTATTAGAATTTAACTACACATAGACAATATACATAGTTTGTATTTGTGTCAGTCTATATGTTGCAAAATACAAAGTAAAAACAATTTCAAGAAATAAATAGAAGCATTCCACTGAACATATTGAATTATAAAATTCCTAATCCTAGAGAATCCTCAATTTATAATAATACAGTTATTAGAATTTAACTACATATAGACAATATACATAGTTTGTATTTGTGTCAGTCTATATGTTGCAAAATACAAAGTAAAAACAATTTCAAGAAATAAAGAAGCATTCCACTGAACATATTGAATTATAAAATTTCTAATCCTAGAGAATCCTCAATTTATAATAATACAGTTATTAGAATTTAACTACATACAGACCATATACATAGTTCGTATATTTGTGTCAGTCTATATGTTGCAAAACACGAAATAAAAGCAATGTTAAGAAATGAATGGAAGCATTCCATTAAACATATTCAGTTGCAAAATGTACCAATCCTCAATTTATGTGCTGCATTATTACTAGTGCATTTGTAAGAATTAATACATACAGCCCATATATACATAGTTCATACATTTATGCAAGCCCATAGATAGTGAAATCCGAACGAAGAGCAATAAAGAACTGATGGAATCATTGCATTACGTACATCGAATTACCAAAATGTGCCAATTCTGTCCTGAATTTGTAACAGTGAATTTCTGAGGATTTAAATAATTTGAATAATTTTTTATACCATAGCCAGTGGTTTTAGCGTCAAATCGTACGAAAAGAAAAAAGAAAGAAGAGGAAACTGGATATTTTCTTCCTACCACCAGAAAGATAGACGTACGGCCACAAAGATATCGCGAGGGATAAAAGACTTCTCGCTTTGTCCAATTTCATTCGTTAAGTTAGCCAGATTTCCGTCAACGGAATGAACGACAACGACGATGCTGCTGATGTCGCTAGTTGTCCCTGAACACTGTTTAATTAATGAAGTTGTCGAAGCACAAGGCGAAGGGGAAGGCAAAGTGGAAGGAGAGCGTGTAATTACACAAAGCGTTTGCTGGAAATTGTGCGAAAAGTGATACAACTGCCTTTGCACGGTAAACTTCAATTTCGTCGGCGATAAACGCAGCAGCCGCTGCATCCAGAAAATTCTCTGGCGAAACAAAGGAAGGGTCCAAACCCCGGGAAAACTCGGTCTTCTGCCTCTAGAATATTAGAAGAAACGAAATACGTATAAACGACGCGACGCGTATGCTCTCCCTCGGGCATCTCGTAATTACACTCGCCGATTCTCTACCTCACACGCGATTATCTCGTTTTTAAAGTTTGTTAAGGGCGAACTAAAGCGACAGACGCACATTCGACAAATATTTTACGCTGAAAGACTATGCTAAAAATGCGTTCAGACGATCGATATTATCGTCGATATTGCAGTCAATATCGTCGTCGACGTTTAAGAGTTTAATCGTCGTATCGACGATCTACGGAATGGACCAGACGATCGTTTCAGCTTATAACTCTGTCACCGGTGCAGTTACAGAAAAATGTCGAAGGAGATAGATGAATGTTTGAAAGAGCGGTGCATAGAACTATGTTGTTTTTAGGAGAGCAATGGTGCACGTGCAATCGACGATCTCAGTATTGTTTTCAATAGAAATGTACACTTCTTTCTTTTTTTTTTACTTCCTCTCGACTTTCTACGTAAAAATATATCGGGGCACAGTGGTACAAAAATTATTAGTTGTCGGGGTGTTTGAAAAAATTTGTTTAATAATAATTCATAAAGAATAATGATTTTATTGTACGTTATAACGAACGTTTCGGACAATGCTTGTCGATTGTTGTGCTACTTTTTAAATAACGAATGTGTTTTTGTTACGAGCACATATACATCAACGTAGACGATTACGAAATTGCCATGCAGCGTCCGACCATCTCCAATAAAGATTTTACTTTTTTCTTTTTTCTTTTTCCTGCGTAACTAATAATATTTCCCCTCTAGCTTCCATTTCATATTTTTCTGTAACCGATAACAGAGTTATAACGCGAAACAATCGCGCTTAGTTCGCCCTGTTTGTCGATCTCCAGAGGATCTCCTAGAGATGACACGATTCTAATGTTGAGAATCTTACATATCGGCAACAGCGTTGAAAATTTTCATCGCGTGATCAAGAAGAATTCCTGAAGATGAGATTAAATAATATTTAGTAGATAATTTTGGATGGGTAAGGAGCTTGCAAGATTTTAACTGGTCTTATTCGATTTTTAAGTATTTTAGTTCGCTTTCCATATTTTACGTAATTTGCAGGATAAATGGCAAATCGTTGGGACGTTAACAAAGATCTATTTAATTCCTCAAATAACAAAAATTTATTATGTTGCAAGATTTAAAAGTACATTTATGGTAAAGGAAAGAATTGTGCGCTGGGAACCTATCGCTAGCTGAAAACCGCTGTATAGTAGTCTGTCGCTACTACAGTAGTATACACTGATCCCTAGCAGACCATTTATCTTCTTTACCACTTCTTTTTCTCTCTACCTTGCGCTTTTCTCTTTTATTTACTCTTTTATTTACTTTTTATTTACTCCGCGTTCCTTTCAAAACAAAATATGCTACGTAGCTGTACCGATTCTGTAGTTGTACATGCATTTATTGTTAAAGAATCTTAATTATCAACTCGTCGTTGTGTTCTATTTTTAGCGTAGATCGTATAGGAAATAATTCCTTTTTAAGATATAACTCGACCTCCGTTTAAGCTGCTTCAGTTTTATTCGAGGTACCGAAATAAATGGAACTCTATTTAGAATATTAAATCAACAACTACGATGTAAAAGTACAGAACGAAAAATTTTCCAACTCGTTACGACTAAATCTCAAGCGTTCACGCAAACTCACAATGCCGCGTAATAACACTTTGATAACGCGGAGATTGTTTCGCGTGTTGCTTACACCAAACGTAGTTCCAAAAAGCTTCTTAACCGAAATGAGATGAAAATTTGTTAAAGTTTAAACGAGTCTTCCAACTGGCAAAGACGAAATTCCCTTCGTATTAGCACGCGAAATACCGACAATTAAATCGAAAATCGTGCAAAAATTACGATAGATAACAAAGATCAAAAATAAAACGATCAGATTTCCTCCAATTCGAAACACAGTCTCTGTTTCTATCGAATTTCATTTCGAAAAGCTTCCACGCGAAGGTACGTCGTTAATTCCTCCTACCGTATCGGAAAAAACGATGATAAATGGAAATAAATTTCCCATAAACGCATCAGCGTTCTCAGTATCACAGTTTTCAACCACCGTTTCGTCTCAACCTCGTCGATCGAATAATCGACGATCCGCGCCAACCATCGATCCGAAGTTGAGCGATAGACACGAAAAAAGAAAAGCGCGTTTGGCGAATAGAGCGAAGTTGCTACACGCCTTTGCTGAAACGCGTGTGGACAATGTGGTGCGCCATCGTCTGATGGGCCTCCGCGAACAACACAGTCGCCGGTGCTGTCCGTGTCGTAGTCGCAAGTTGGCGCGCGAGTATGCGTCTCTTCGTTGCCGTATCACGGCTGGATGATTTATTGGCCGCGGTGAAAATGCGTTTTCTCGCGGATAAATTCGTCGTAGCGTTAAACGCTTGGCTCGTTCGTCATTGGAAATTCATCGGCGTAACGGTAAATGGTCATAAACGCGCGGTAGATAGCCTGACGTTTCGACGATGGTAAATTTACAAAGGAACTGGTTGATAACGCGAATAATCGAATTGCAAATTGCAGCTTGATACGTCTGACGATTAATAAACTGGACTAACGGCTAGACTTACCGAAACTAGTCGAGATGGCTGGTTGTTAAGGGGGTATTCTGGTCTAGAAATTTGAAAAAATCGAGAAATTTTCTTTTTCATATTTCCAAAGTTTAGACATTCAAGAATATGCCCTTAAAAGGATTTTTCAAAATTTCAATTATTTTATGTGTTACAGCCATTTTTGTGACGCGGCATCTGCTCCGGTCTGACCGGAACAAATGAACAGTAGACGGTAGACGTTGTCCGAGTAAACTTGTCTCAAAACTTTAAACGCGTTTTTCTCGAAACTACTTTTTTCGAGTTGGCGTGCACGATATCTCAAGTTCTAACGAACCGATTTATTTTAAATTTGGTCTGAATATTCCTTATATACTCCTCTATCGTCCGGATCACGCTCAGCTCAAAATCTTTAATATTACTATTTTTTAAACGTTCGGAATTGTCAAAAGAACGTGCGAAACAAGAAATTTTTTTTTTCAAACGGCCGTCGTTTTGTGAAAAAATGTTGTATTGACTTTTCCAAGGTTCAGACGATAGCGGCATCCATACTAATTAAGAATCCGTTCGCATTTTTCGTTTCGGATGACCAGAAGGGTTGATATCATGCACGCCACGACACCCCAGTTTTTTGGCAGCATCCACTTTGCCAGCTCGTAACTCTTTAAATATTGAGTTTTTTTTCAGTGAATTTTTTACGTAATCTCGAAATATCAATAAACAAATGCTAAAAAGAAGGATAGCAAAAATATTTTTCGTTTCGCTTGTACGGAGCTTCAAAAATCGCCCGAAATTCATGCCTCTAGACCAAAATACCCCCTTAAGTTCTTTGGTTTTGTCATATCGCTGCATCCCAATCGAGTACGATCGATCAACGGCCAGTGGGTTAAAGTTGAGAGGGAAATGAAAATTCGATGGCAAAGTGGAAGGGAAAAGGTTCGAATTCGAGTTGAGCTCTGTGTTCAGTTTACTTTCGCTTTTAATTCCAATTCGAATATTGAGTTTACAAGGGTAGGAAATCGTGGAAAACTGGGAGGCAAACGAATGATCATAGATTATGGATTACGAGTAATTAAATCGACAAGTAATAAAATAAATGGAAAGACAGGTGTTTGGTCGTAGAAAGATAGCAGTAGGATGAGATTGCTGTTTTCTTCTTTTTCGTATTTTTAGTAGAATCGATGTAGCAAATAATTCTTAGCAAAAGCAGTTCGGTTCTGAAAAAGAATGGCAGCGAACCGAAGTAACTGGTACTTCACTGCATAGATTATTTATTTCAGTATCCTTTACACGAATGGACTCAATTTTTCCATTAGCTACTCTTTAGACCCGATAAACAAAAGAAATTTCCCTTCTTCTATGTCCTGAGAATCGAAGAAAGACGGGCTTTCGAATGCAAAGAATTTTCTCATTATCTTCCAATCAAACAACCACGCTAAATTCCTAACACCATCGGCGTAATCAAGTAACCGCTGATCTAAGCGAACGATCAACCACTTTTACGTCGAAATAAAGGCGTTGATCGACCGCGAGAAAGAACGTTTGTACTTACGTGACCAACCAGCAAAGTTCGTTTCTCCCATACGCACACCGTCGCTCTTAACTCTTCGACACGCGAGAACTGAATTTCAGCAATTGCTAAGTCGCCAGCGGTAGCTAATTGCCTTTGTTCGATGTAAAATCCTCGATGCAGAAGTTGGTAATCTGCAACTTGACCATCGATCGATTAACGTCAATTTTAATTCGAACGTAAGCATACCTTCTCGAGCTAAATAATTTCGTAGCCTGTAGCCAGTGAGGAAAATGCCAAGTCTTTGGATGTCAACGACGAACTGACAATCTCGGAATAGAAGCTTCAGCATTTCGTGGAAGCTGTTTGGGGTTTCCCATTCTACGCGGTGAGCGATATTTCTCTCGTTTGAGTAGATTTAACGACGGAAGATAGTCGAATAGCGCGCAGCAATGCGAAAAGATTGGCGCACCGACGACCGAATATCGAAACGTGTTTCCACGAAAACCAAGAAACAGAAAACTTGGAAATCCTGTCGACCGATCAGCGGTGTATCTTTCTTTGCATTTCTCTTTTTCGCAAAATTAACTCGAAATTTAATTGGCGCGTTACGTCTGTGAAAAATCGTCGGAAAATACGTGGTTTGTACCCTGAAATGGTTAAACCATATTCCTCTGTGACGCAGACGTGTGCGTACGCAGCACGCGTATTACGATGAACGTTATGCGTGTACGCGTGTTTCAGCCAAGGTTTCGAACGTTAATGCTCGCCTTTGTCTACATCGTGGAATGTGTTCAGGGTTGTTGGTGAAATGTAGGGAGGAGCAGAGAGCGTTCCTGAACCAACGTGCACGCGCAACGCCTACCTTTGTCTGTAGCAGGGTACGAGCGTAGCCGGGGAGGAGCAGATCGGTCGTAGAGAGGCGATGTCCGTGCTCGAACACGGATAGAAACCACGGTTCCCTTGTTTTCCAATTAGAGAACCGGTACGACGCGTAGAACGGCGGAAGGTTGATTACCTGGACACGTGGGAGGACCGCTCGGAGCTGCGGCGAAAAAATTTTGTTACCACGTTGATCGATCCTGGATGGGGGAAACGGCGGGTGAAAAATATTTCGCACAGTTGCGATCTGCGTTACTTCGATATTTGAACTCTATGTTCTACCTTTGAAGAGAAAAATATTATTATTGCAATAATATTCTACGTGTAATTATAATTGCATGGCACTTTCTTGACGTGGGACACAGCTGCAAATTTTTAATTAGCGTAAACGAATAATTATGAATTATTATAATTTTGAATATAAATGAAAATATAATCGTCGTTTCCCTGGAAAAAGGAAGAAGACTTTTGAGACAAGCTAATTGATACAATCGCGCCTCGATATCGCAGAAGAACTTTAATCTTCTGAGAAGAGTCCATCCAACTTCTCTGCTCCCATGTAATCAAACGTAGTACACTGGTAATCGCATTACCTTAACATCGCGAGACCTTATAACCCGCGTGTGTAGCTGGCATTAAGCGAGTTTTACCGGAATACCGAAAGGTTAGCGTGCATCGTGGCCACGCGTAGTGGAACACGTTTGTAAGGATAATTCGGTGACCCCTTGGAAACTCGATTTCACGATGCATCCGCCACGGAGTACAGTTATCAACGCAGACTGGTTCGCTTACGGTTTTTCACGGACGAAATCCTCCATCTACCGGATGCTCACGTTCGTTGAAATCGTTACGTCAGCTGCTAGCCGGCTGATCGCATTGATCATTCTCGTCAGAGACACGCTTCCGTCACCGATGGAATTCGCTGACCTGGTTCGAGTGACTGACTTATCTAGCGCTGGATCTGTTACGTTGGCGGCCAGCAACTGGCAAACGATCGATCGCCAAGGATATTCGAGATTCCAATCGAGCAGATAGCGCGTCGAGGGTACTTGGTTTAGGCGAAAGTTAAGTTCATTCATTCGTGGTTATATTTTTAGATGCAAATTTATTTTTATTCGCATTCGTTACCTTTTTTTAGGTACGATAATTATTGTTATTGTTCGGTTCTTTCGACTACAAGTGCGTTATACGTTGACTATTGTGATTCGCGAGAAGGAGAAAGAACGAAATCGAACTATTCGTTAATTCTTCTACGATGTTCGATTAACATTAGAACTACCACACCAGACAAATTAAATTTACAATTTTACTTTAAAATTCCTACTTCATGTTATATTTTTTTCCGCAATGATGTAATGACTTTCGCAACGATAACTGAAAGAATAATATAACGAATTTTATTTTGTTTTTTATGTATTCACACTGAAAATAATTTCGTATCGAGGCTACTTATACCAATACCAGTGAAAATCGCTGGTACTCGTCGAAGTGCAAAAGGGTGCTGCAATCTGTTTATCGAAGCCCAATTAACCAGTTTTCTCGTTTTCTACAACTTGCCACGCGTTTTTCAAATTTTTACTGCGTATCATTCGATACGACGATTCAGTTATCAGGAAAATTCCGGATCGATCGCTGGATCGCTAGATGCTAACATTATAAATACCACAGTAGTCAAAACGATTGGTTCTACAATTTTATAAATTTGTCAAGCCTCGTTTAAGGATCCAGATGGATTAATAATACGAAAAATCTGCTACATAACATGGAATTGCTTCTGTAAGAAAGTAATAAATCGATAGATATAAAAATATTCTATTGTTAGGTATTTTTTAAAGACCAGTCATTTTCACTGGTTTTGGTAGAAATAGCTTCCTGATAACTATCGGTAGTTCTAGCGTTAAACTTGCTAAATTTCGAGCAATTGTACGTTCGTAACTCGCGATGCTCTACGTACCCTTCGAAGAAGATAAAATCCTCGTTTACGTATTCGTCAAACTCCAGTTTATTCCCCTCAGAATTTACTTCGACTCGTAATTACACGTTGAAATCTATCGCGACTTCAACGATAGTAAATTTAACTAATTGCATCGCGAGAAATATCATTTCCCTCTTTTTTTATAATACGTAGAGTTAAAAAGTTGTAATACATAGAATTCAAAGAGACGTTTCTCATACCTCGAAACGCTACAAACTAGAAATAGAACATTGAAATTTTCATCTGCAAAATGAAACAAAGATTAGGTTGAATTCGATACGAGAAATTTCGTTAATTACGTAGGAAAGAACCTTGCCGATTTCCAAGACCTTGAAATATGTTGTCAAGCTGTTGGCCTTCGTTTTCGGGATATTCGCAAAGAAGCTTCGATCAAATCTAGTTTTTCCATCTTATTCCGAGATGTACGCAGATGTCCGCATTTTTACATAGACCAACCTAAACGTAAACTTCAATTACATCGATGCTGATCGACTTCGATATAAATTAGAAAAAATAAACCAACTGGCTATAGTTTGGATCAGATGAACGTCGCTAACGCTGGACGTAATTTCCGTTTCGTTGGATTTTGCAAGTAAACGGTAAACTCGATTATTAACGTCTAATTATTATTTATGCACGAGTACCGTACCACCAAACACGCTTCTGCGTACAACTTAAGAACTAAGAACTTCTGTAAGAAAGTAATAATTCGATAAATATAAAAATATTCTATTATTAGGTATTTTTTAAAGACCAGTCATTTTCACTGGTCTTGGTAGAAATAGCTTCGCGTTAACTATCGGTAGTTCTAGTGTTAAACGTTAGGTTGTTCGATGGGAATATTCCAGGCGACGCTTCTTCCGAGTTGAAATTTTACGTAAACGTATGGAATACAGAAAATCGAAGCATTTAAAGATTTTTTAGAAACTGATGTTTCAACAAGCTCCGGTGAAAATTGTGAAAAATTATCTACCTCCACGAGCCTGGCCATAAAAAAAGGAAAAGCTCACGATATAGCAATTTCATCGTATAACAAAATACCGCCAATAAATTTCGCATAACTAAATAAATCGTAAAGTTCTTATCTGAGAAATGTGTCTATAAAAATTCCCAAAGAATATTTCCACGATGGAAGAGAAAATCCTTTATGAATTCACGGTATAGCGATTCTACCCCTATGTATAATAAAATTCCCAAACTCTTGCCGATTTTCATTTCGGTGTCGTATTATCTCCATCCCGCGAGTCGCGCATCCGCTCGTCGTTGAAATTCGGAAATTTTGACTCTCGTCGGACGTGGAATTTGCAGATGTGCCTGGACGCTGCTCGCTGCGGCATTCGAACGAGGATACGAGACGGACGTAGATAAAAATGTGTGCAATGTGGACTTCGCTTGAAATCGGCAATTTAGCAAGGAGCGAAGTTCCCTGTGCAACTTTACAAATTTTCTTGAACTAACTGTGATCGAAAATCGCGATCGATTTCACTAAGAAAAATAAAGAAACACAGAGCATTCAGTGTAGCAACTTGTAGCAGAAAAATACATAGCAATGCGATACGCTTGTATTCTCTTGACACGGAACGATCAAAATTGCAAGATGCTTTGAGTCTCTCTTTTCCTTTTTTCAAAGTTCTCTTTAACGCAAGAAAGAAACATTCGAATCGGAAATAAAAATTGTGCGTATCTCTGCTCGAATTCTCCACGTTTAATACGCGACAAACACTTGGTTCGCCAAGAATTAAAAAACGAGAACGTGTAGCAAATACGCGAGCTAATCTTCAAGCGATCAGATGTACAAACGATCTTCGGTTCCTTAAAAATTACTGTTTAACATGATCTGTTCAACAGTAAGTTGATTCAACGCTAACAGATTCAACGGTAAGATGAAAATCGGACGATTATTTCGCTTTTCGTTCAGCTTGTGCGCTGCGTCGAACGTTCGCTTTGTTTTTCATCGGTCCACGGTTGAGATAGACGAAAGTACGCGGCGCGCTTTCAGCCGGAAGACGAGACGATCCTCTCGTACCGCGAGCTGGCTGCACGAGAGACGCGACTGTCTCGATATTACAAAAGTTCGTCTGGACTGGATCGCGCAACGAGCAGAAAAGCCTGGTTTTCTTACGAGAGGAAAGATTGCGCCGAGGTTCGGGCTAATTTGCGAGAAACCGTCGGCTGCAACCGTTAAAAAGCTATTTTTCGGTGGTTCCTAGTCGTCTTGAACGAACGTCGCTGATAGTTCCCTTGGGAGCATCGAACGTGCCAGTTTGTTTCTTGGAACAGGTTACATCTCACGTACAGTGGCTCACGAAAGTATCGATTAACGTTCTTTGCGGAGACGTTTCTACGATTTTCTACCTTCCGTGGCGAAAGAAATTGAAAAAACCTTTGTTTACTTAGTTCTGTTATTACTATCGTTATTGTTATTGTTACTATTATAGGGATCGAGATCGTGAGTACAAAAGAGTAGGATATGTAGGAAGCATTAGGTTGTCCGAAAAGTGTCTTTCTTTTACAAACATGCCACTGCTTCGTTTCACCTCGCCAACTGTAGCATATTAGCGAGCATTAAAATTCATGCGGCCGAGAATACACGAAGATGCACTGAAACAAGTGAAACCTTCCGTTCCAGACGCCACTTTGTACGTCCTTGCCGGCGAATCCCTTTGATCTTCTCGCTGACTCCACGTGCGCTTTCCGTCGTTGCTTTCAACGTCTTTAACGCGCCGAAACACTCGCAGCAAAGCACACAACCGCGTCTTCGCCCGGTAATCCGAGCAAAAGTTATCTTGTTCGTTGCAGGACAACTCGGTTCTTTTACTAAAATCCTCTCCACCTATTCCGAAAGCTTTTCATTCGCTTCCTACAGCGAACGTAACGTTTGGTAATCGCGTAAATCGGCTTGGAGTGCGCACCGTGTTGTTGTTGCACGTAACAACCGCGTTACGTTTCATGGCGCGAGTTCAAGCCATTCGCCGTGGATTAAAGCGCTGCGATAATCGTCGCTAGCGCAAGATTTAAGCAATGAAATTGTTGTCGTATTTCTTAGTACTTTTCGCGATATACTAAGTTGTTGCGACACACAACTAACTAACGACCAGTCAGGCACAACTGATCGGTTGGTATCGCAAGCCTTGAACGTTATTAGCGCCCAAGGTGGAGGATTATAATAAATGTAAAGTGCGAGGTTTAGTTCACCTTATTTATTCCACTCAATACTATGATTACAACTGACTTTAAGTTCACTGAGTTCCACTTAATACTCTGACTACAACTGTCTTTAAGTTACTGATTATCCTGTTACGTATAATGTTACTGACTGAATACTGTTATGTGTTGACTCTTAGAATACTGGTGCAAGAGTGACTCTTGGGGATGTTGCTGTCGTAGGGGAAGGTTCGTGGTGGGTGTGTCTTAAGTCTGTTCCTAACTGATCATTGGGTAAAGACGTATGTTTGAGGATGGGCTGGCTGCCTTCGTGAAGGTTCACGCGCGGGTGACCTTACACTTGGGGAAAACCCCCGTGTCCGGTCTTCCTGAGATGTAGCATAAAAATAAAGAAGTTTCGTGACTTATGAGTCTTTTCCGTGGGGTCCTAAAGTACCTTGACTGTACAATAGGCTCACTGTTTATGATGGGTCCGCACTAGGGTAACGTAGACCCTTGACGGTCGTCCTGCCCGAGGATCGCATCTGGTTCACATAAACCGTCGCGGCAATTACCAGGCGGCCACTCCAAATCTCGAACATAAGTATCAATACGTATAGAATTATCGATCAGGTATAATTATTTCGCGATCGGCCAATTCGTTTCTTCGCTTCGTAGTAGCGTTTTTTTTTTATTTTCTCGTACGCGTCGGAGCGTAACGACGATATCGGTCGATCGAATTCGACTAAGCTCCTCGACGATAGCCATAAATTTCGATACGAACGAGGTGGAGCGATTTCCACTGTGGAAATCGATCGAAAGGGAAATGGGTGACGCGTGGCAAAAGGAAACACGGCACAGCCTCCCCATGGGCTCGATCCAGCCACCGATTCATGCGACCGTATTTTTCATTCATGAATCTCTAGCTGCTCTTTCCACTGGAAACGCGGCAGCACGCGAAGAAATATATTTGTGGATTGAAAAGTAAACTAGGGTGAAATTCGTATTGGTTCGCGTAAAAACGAATTGGAGATCGAGCTTTCTCCTGCTTCTTTTGCAACTCGTCTCGTCTTCCTCGCCTCTTTCGCTTCGCTTTTCGCGACCCAACGGTTTCCTCTAAAAACGAGAACGTGTCACGGGGAATTTTTTATTCCTCGTGAACGACGTGCTCTGTATCTGCGCGAGCATTCGTCTACGTGTTAATTGAATTGCGTTTTATTTTCTTAGATATGGAATTAGGTGTAGACGTTACAACGAAACGTCATATCGTAGGATTGGGCTGGCAACTAAGTGATTGCGGATTTTGTCATTCGTGGCATCGACAAAATCCGCAATCACTTAGTTGCCAACTCATAAAACAACTGGGCTAGTGAGAAAGTAGGTGGCTAAAAAATGAGCAATTGTCGGGGAATTTACAGCCGTCGTTCGTACCGAGAATATACGAGACGACAGAATTTTCAAGCATTTAGAATAAAAATCGCGATGGAAATGACGACCACGTAATTCAGGATTTACGATGCTAAAACCATACCTCGTAGCAAATCTTATTCCGTGTTTAACGTTTCCTTTGTATAATCTGAAGATGTATAAATACAATATAAATGAAAAGAAATAAAATATAAATATAATCGGAAAATCCATTGGAGGAAAATAGCAAACGATCGACGCGTTATATGGAGGGAACGTAGAGATGGTAAAATCGTTAGAGATACAAAGGAACGAGTCGTGATTGCATTTTGCAAAGCGAAAGTGTAGTCGCGATCGGTGTTGGGACGACGCACCACGTGTATTTCGCGCGAACTATATCTTCTTCACCGAAGAACGCGAACACCGGAGGAAAAATCTCGGCTATTGAATAAAAAACCGATATCCAAGGATTATGGAATGGAAGGAAGTTCCGTTTAAACGTCTCGAATTCGGCGTTTCAGCAAACTTTCATATTCCGCGGAATATTCTTTAAAATCCTCGTGCTTCACGTTCTTAGTTTCTTTTATTCTAGTTTCTGCGATCCTCTGCCACGGTATGATAATACAGTCGGTCGTAAAAGTCTACATACACCCCGTTAACACTTTGACTGCCACGCCGAAATCGCATGATTCGCTGAGGACGCCACGGGAGTATTTTTATTATTCAAAGCATATAATGGCAAAATAATAATAAATCGACGATGTAAGACAACGTTCTTCTCCGATGGACCGTTTATCTTATTGGTGGTCACCAATGACCACCGTGGCGCCTTGCTAACAGTTGATAACGACGTATTATAACAAGGCTTCGTTTATTTCAACAAACCATTCGCATTCGTTGTTTCGTCGTAAGCAAATCGTCCAGAATATATCGTCGAAACGTGTAGAAGATATTAGTAAACGGTATTTGCTCATTCTGTATATAATAGTAAGGTATGTGCACACTTCTAACTTCAATCATACGATTACAAAGCAGCATTTACGATTATTTTCTAAGCTGTGTTTATAATAATATTCGTAGATTACCCCTCAAACATAAGGATGCAAACACAGTGCACCGTTAGACGCAAGATTCGTTCTCATTTCTTTTTATCGATGTTCTAATAAAAATGTTTAATTGTTCAATGGGGCACTTTTTGTTTCAATGTATCTTCTATTTATCGGGTATATTCAAAATGCCCAAACTGTGAATTTTCCTACAATTTTTGCAATTGTAAGGAGTTCGAGCGCTCCGGTCACCAATGACCAACGTAGCGCCTTGGTAACAGTTGATAACGACGTATTATAACAAGGATTCGTTTATTTCAACAAACCATTCGCTTTCGTTGTTTCGTCGTAAGCAAATCGTCCAGAATATATCGTCGAAACGTGTAGAAGATATTAGTAAACGGTATTTGCTCATTCTGTATATAATAGTAAGGTATGTGCACACTTCTAACTTCAATTATACGATTATAAAGCAGCATTTACGATTATTTTCTAAGCTGTGTTTATAATAATATTCGTAGATTACCCCTCAAACATAAGGATGCAAATACAGTGCACCGTTAGACGCAAGATTCGTTCTCATTTCTTTTTATCAATGTTCTAATAAAAATGTTTAATTGTTCAATGGGGCACTTTTTGTTTCAATGTATCTTCTATTTATCGGGTATATTCAAAATGCCCAAACTGTGAATTTTCCTACAATTTTTGAAATTGTAAGGAGTTCGAGCGCTCCGGTCACCAATGACCAACGTAGCGCCTTGGTAACAGTTGATAACGACGTATTATAACAAGGCTTCGTTTATTTCAACAAACCATTCGCTTTCGTTGTTTCGTCGTAAGCAAATCGTCCAGAATATATCGTCGAAACGTGTAGAAGATATTAGTAAACGGTATTTGCTCATTCTGTATATAATAGTAAGGTATGTGCACACTTCTAACTTCAATCATACGATTATAAAGCAGCATTTACGATTATTTTCTAAGCTGTGTTTATAATAATATTCGTAGATTACCCCTCAAACATATGCATGCAAACACAGTGCACCGTTAGACGCAAGATTCGTTCTCATTTCTTTTTATCGATGTTCTAATAAAAATGTTTAATTGTTCAATGGGGCACTTTTTGTTTCAATGTATCTTCTATTTATCGGGTATATTCAAAATGCCCAAACTGTGAATTTTCCTACAATTTTTGCAATTGTAAGGAGTTCGAGCGCTCCGGTCACCAATGACCAACGTGGCAGCCAAAATGTTGATGTAAAAATCCCGATAATTCGACGAACGTGCTTTTCTAGCGAACAATGTGCGACGTCTCTATCGACTGGCCATCAAAGAGCTGCAATTAAGTAGAATAATCCGAAAGTCTGGCCGGTATAACAATGAGGCAGTTTCGGCTAAAGTTGCGTGCAGAAACGCGCGGATCAACAGTGTAGCTTGATGAAGTTAAGTGGTCGGTCGGTGGCAGGCTAATTAAGTTAGTTAGTTTGGAGGTTGGCTCGCAGGAGGCTGCGTTAACTTACCGAATGTTCAGAACGTGGGAAATGTTATTTATGACACTTTGAGGCCACCGCCCTTGTCGGACTGAAACTGCGAACTTCGCCTTCTGTTTACTCCGATGTTGAATACAACGTGCAAAAGGCCAATTATTAAATGCGCGTCATTTTGAATATTAGTCGCCTCTTTCCCTTTTTGCGAAGAATCTTTCAACGATAAATTTTAACAAATTTATTGATCGCGCGACATTTCGTCAACGATGCGAGAATCAGTGTCGTCTTGCAAGTTTATCGTTAACCGGCTAGCTGTCGCGATCTCTTGGAAAACTTTGAGAAGCAAAAAGTAAGCGACGACGAGTATACTCGTCGAAGACGGAGCACGCGTGGCTGTTCTAACGTAGAACGAATTTGTAACGAAATGACCGTTTTATTTTTTTATTTTATTCCCAACAGGGCTCGTCGTAACGCAAAATATTGCCATTTGTTCGCGACGAGTATACTCGCGAAAAGCAGCTAAACGATTAATGGCTCTTATAATGGGAGTTACACGAAAGCCTGATTTTTGTGGCTGTTTCAACGATCGCTTCGTAGATGTTCGCGATTTCTATCGCATTTCGAGCAAGTTTAGTCCCAAAGGATTTCACGGTAGACTGCAATTTTACAGGAATCGGAATCCTATCAGATTTTGGAAGATCGATCGGGTTGCGTAGAAATTCGAAATTTCTGCTACCAAGTTCGAGCAGAATAGCTTGCGAACTGTCAGGATAAGAATCGATAAAATACCATGAAATTTCTCGAAAGAAACTATCTTCGTAGGATAAATCCATAAATGAAGAAACGCAGATTTCTCCTTTAACTCTCACAGTGGTTTCAAAATTTTCTAAATCTCGTGATTTGCCGAGTAGTTGGAATCGCGCGATTCCTCGAGATGGAAAAGCCCGTTCGATGTTCGTGCCGCAAAGTCCGGAAACTTAGGAAACTGCGCGAAACTACGGATAATAATGGAGAAAGCGGAGACGAAAGGCGATTCGCCCGACGATGTACGTCGCGGAGAGAATTCGTCGGTGGACGAAACGCGGCGAAGTTGCTCGAGGTGGCTGAAACGCGCACGGCCGGCCGAAGATCTCGTGGCTGGTGAATTTCCCGAGTTAGCAGAAATCGCCGGAAGCTCTTGCCAGAGTCAAGATGGCAGCAAACTTGCCGCACACTTGGGCAAACTCGCCAGTCTGTACCGCGAAATAATTAATAGGCTATCGTTTAGGCCGAGGAACACTCGTTTGTGTTGGCAGAAGTGCCACTGCAATTTTTATGCATCTCGCGAGATCCACGCGTCTTTCTGTATCCTGCGAAACTCGACTGCTGCTCGCAAGAAACTAGCGAGAACTGCGAAATTTCGAGCCAGTTGGCTGCATACGCGATGGGTGGTTTAGGTGGATGGCGAAACGATCTGAAGAGGATTTCACGCTACGATCCTTTGTTCTCGAGAAATCAGTCGAGATCGATCGAGAAATCCATGTACCGAGCCTTCGAACAAGGCTAAGAATGAATTTCTTTAAAAAATGTACCGATTTTAAAAAGCAAAAGTTATTGGCTTGGCAACTAAGCGATTGCGGGTTTTGTCTTTACCAACTAATGACAAAATCCTCAATCACTTAGTTGTCGACCCAATAGATACAAATATCGACTTTGTATCGCGAGAGGAGAAATTTTGTTTGCGCCTCGATTAGGGAACAAGCGAATGATCAAAGATTCAGGTCGTCGGGCTTCACAGTGCAAGCGCGATAATCCGCGATCGCGGAGAAAATCGACGCTCTTTGGCTTTCAGCGCTTGCAACGATCGTTTAATCGGCCGCATGAGCGACCAGGTAAATAGATGTCCTATCAGATTCTGTGTCACGAAAGCATGACACGCGAACACGTCTTGAATTAACACGTTACAAACTCAACAAACCGAGTGAGTGGCGTTGATGGAAAACTTGGATCGAGACGATAAGCGAAAGCACGGAAGTGCGCGCACAAACGCGGCTACCTCCGCGCTTATTCCAATGGCACGTTGACGAAAGATCCGAATCTTCGTATAAACAACGCCCAGTCGTTTGTATTCTCTTATCGATATTCCTATAAATTTGTCTAAATTGTTAAATAATTACCTACTCTAATATCACAATTTGCAGTTTGTATCGTTCGCCTTCCTCTTCCTCTGTTTAACGTGAAATAAATTCCGAAATGTTTCAACATTTGTGCAATCCTTATCTTTGATTGCGATAGAAGAAGATTGAAGAAGAGAGGAAGATGTTTCTTCTTCGCGAAGGTATTTTTGTTCTCGCGAAAGCTGAAATTTGTTGATTTCAGGGACTTAGAAGTGGCAGCTTGAACCGAGCAATTGAGAAATTGGAAAGTTCGGGAATCAAATTTGCATATCGGATATTCGAGAGACAGAAAATTTGGATATTCAGGTGCTCGACAGTTTGACGGTTCGTAAGTTGGAAAAGGTCGCGAATTTGCTTACTTTTGCAATTTGAGAAATTAAAAGTTGGAAAGTTCGAACGTGTGAAAAATTCGAAAAGCACGGAAATTCGAGAATCAGAGGTGGTGGAATTTTGTTTCGTTATATTCGCGCGTATTATTCTGTTTATCGAGACGTGATAAATAAAGGAAAGTAGCAGCTAATGCATCACTTCGCTTCGCGTAACAATCCATCAAGCGGGTGAAAAAAGAAACAGACGAGACGGTCTTATTGTCACGCGACTTGCAGACGCGTAAAACCCGCTGTTCCTGTCGAGCTTGATGACCGCTTTTATGAATGAACGTATACGTCTTCGTTCATTTTTCTTGTTTCGTATACCTGTCTCGTCGCATCTAAAAGAGATTCATTGCCTCGCACACAGAAATTAATACTTTAAAAATTCTACTTAGAAATATTAAGTAGACTGTCGATATCGTTTACACTCGAATATTTATTATTTCATAATTCGTTTGCCAATATTTTTAGTAATTTTCCACGTGTATTTTTCACTGAGACGAAGATCGCGAAAAAGTGATTGTTAGAGTATTAGGCGTACAAACGAATAATTCGAATTCTTTTTTTAAGCATTGAAAACTTGGCGATGCGACAATTTGTTTAGTGAAAATTTCAACGTAATCTTAGAAAAATAATCGATCGATGAGCGTCGATAATGACAACGGCAAAATGTATACCCGTCATTGTATTCTTTGCGAATTCCGAGAAAAAAAAATGCTAAAAAAGCAAGTGAATCGATTCGATGGTTGATAAAAACCGAGGTAAAATAAACCTTTTGAAAAGTCTGGATTATTCGTTTCTACAGCTAATATTTATCGTACGTAAAATTTTTAAGTAATAGTTCTCGAACGCGGTTTAAACATTGGGATAAAATTGCAAAAAATACGAAGCTAAAGTGGCGAGTAAAAAATTTGGAAGGTTTACGATATAACGTAGGATATTGTAGCGAGGAAAATAACGTGAGAAAAAGGTGGGTAAGAAAGTTTGGAAAAATTGCAATTTAATATAAAATAGTCTGGCTTAGCTGCGAATGAAAGAAAGAAAGCGTGTGGCTGTGTGCGCTCCGTCCCGAGATCATTAACGCACGTATTTGAAACAGTAGGCTACATATTTGCCGACGTTAGAACGAACTGGACATTTTTGCTTTCGATATGAAACACCTTTACGTTACCCCTTTCCACTCGTGCGGCGAATCGTATAATTGTACAGGCACAGAAATGAAGTTTCCTTTCACTAGAAATATATTCAGAGGGTGGATTATTAAAAGGTGCGAAATAACGCGAAAGCTTGAAACTCGGTGAATATAGAAGTTTGAAAAATTCAAAGATCGAAGGATCTAACAGTTGGTTAATTTGAGAATTCGAAAATTGGGAAATTGGAAAGTTCAGTGATTTAAAAACTGTGGAATGTTTAGAAATTGGAAAATTAGGAAATTGAATCAATTCGAAACTGGAAGTTCTAGAAATTGGAAGTTGGAAATTGGAAAATAGAACAATTCAATCGCTGCAAAGCTGGAATGTTTGGAAATTGGAAGTTGGAAAATTGAAACATTCAATCGCCTCAAAGCTGGAATGTTTAGAAATTGGAAAATTGAAAAATTCAATCGCCTCAAAGCTGGAATGTTTAGAAATTGGAAAATTGAAAAATTCAATCGCTTCAAAGCTGGAATGTTTGGAAATTGGAAGTTGGAAAATTGAAAAATTCAATCGCCTCAAAGCTGTAATGTTTGGAAATTGGAAAATTGAAAAATTCAATCGCCTTAAAGCTGGAAAGTTTGGAAATTGAAAAATTGAAAAATTCAATCGCTGCAAAGCTGGAATGTTTGGAAATTGGAAAATTGAAAAATTCAATCGCCTCAAAGGAAAATTGAGGAATTCAGTCGCTTCAAAGCTGGAATGTTTGGAAATTGGAAGTTGGAAAATTGAAAAATTCAATCGCCTCAAAGTTGGAATGTTTGGAAATTGGAAAATTGAAAAATTCAATCGCTTCAAAGCTGGAATGTTTGGAAATTGGAAAATTGGAAAATTCAATCGCCTCAAAGGAAAATTGAGGAATTCAGTACCTTCAAAGCTTGAAAATTCGACAACTGGATAATCTCGAAATTCGATAATCCGGAGAATAGAACGTGGAAGAATTCTGTTTGCCTGAAACTCGGGAATTGTGAAGATTCAACGATCCTCGAATCGGAAGATCAGAATTAGAAACTAAAAAATTCTAAACTTAGAAAACGTAAGTCGCGAAAGTCTGAATACTCGAAGTCGAGATCTACCATATGCTTTTCGTGATCGTTTCAACGCATATATACAGCAACCAGCGAGTACTTGCATTATGCGCGAAAGAAGCGTGCGATTTATCGAGAAACGTATTCATTAAGGAAGAAAACAGGCACGAGTGTCGCTCGACCTCGTTACGGGTCGTGCAATTACGTTAGGACTCTCTTGCATTCTTGAAAATGTAGGAAATTGAAGGAACGAAGTGGAGGATGGGCGGAGCAGGTCGGAGAAGCCTCCATTAAATTCATCTTCGCCCCCGTAAAAAGCTCTTGTCTCCCTCGATACAATTTCCGTCGAAGCGTACAGCCATTCGCAGTCACGGCCCGCTGAATTTCAAGTTTTAGTTTCTAAAAGAAGAACGAAGTGACCTATTTTTTCTGCCGAATCGGATACACCCTGGTGCCACCCCTTAATTAATAACCGCGAAAACGTACCGCGTACTCTCCTGTTGAATATATTCACGCTTACCTACGTTACCGTACGTACACGCTCGTACGGATCGTGTGATTTTCGTGGAGTGGATATTACAAACGGAAATGAGTATCTGCTGTCTTTTGTACTTTGCTTCTCGAACAGAGAATGTTGATTTTTATTCCAAAACAATGGAGTTTTCTGTGACAGGTTTTAGCCAGCAACTTCCATTAATGTCTCGGCTGCTTTTTGTATATTAAATTCTTCCATCTAAAACGTACGTGCATGTGAATGTTTGCCTTTAATTTACAAAAAAAAAAAGAACGTTCATTTAAAGAAAAACCATTTACAAAAAACATAGTTAAGAGAAGCATTCCGGTTCTCATTTAGAACCAGGAAAAAAGTAAGCCAATCGCATTAATCGACAAAAGCCGAACTCTCCTGGTCGCTGAACGAACAGAGGCGACTGCTTCGTTTAACCGGTTAGCTGTTTTCGACGAGTATACTCGTCATGTAAAGAAAATAAAACGATCATTTCATTGCAACTAACATTATAACCTACATTATAACAACCACACGTCGCTCTGTGTCTGACGAGTATACTCGTCGTCGCTTACTTCTCGCCACAATTTTCAAAGTTTTCTGAGAGGTGGCAACAGCTGGCCGGTTAATTCTACTTTTTCAACATTTTTAACGCTACGAGAATAAGTACGCTTACATCCTCGGGACTAGGAGAATAATAGCCGAGGAGGAATCGCGAAAGGAGGAAACGAGGGCGGATGATGGACCTGCTCGAAGTCTACCGTCTCTCTTTCACTTCGAGTTAAGTGTAGTTAGCAGTCGAGAAGCGGTTTCGATTAGCCAGCTCGTTGAACCCATGCCTCGACGAGGCGACGATCGACGTCGCGACGCGGCGATAGTCCTGCGAGGATTCCATCCTGTCTCTTCTTCCCTTCCCCTTTCGTCCTCTCTTTCGTCCCTGTCCTTTTCTCCACATCCCTTTAAAACCACAGACATTCTACGTCGCGTTCGTCTGGCGATGATCTACGACGACGTGAATCGTTCGATGCTGAAATCGCAGGCGACTGTTTAGTCGAAATTGACCTTCGTTTCTTCTGCCGTTAATATTTCCTCTTTTTCCTTATCTTTTCTTCCTTTCCCACTGCGTTTCGTCGGTGGAGATGCTCCACCTATGGCTGAAGGAAATCGTTGCATCGATTATCGGATAAGCGTAGTTTACAGACGCGTGCGCCTGAGAAAACCAGAGGAGAACGACGTGATAAGCAGTAGATTTTTCTAAAATTAATGCCACTGGTACTGCGAGTGGTCCGCAACGATTACGCTACTGCGATTCGATCGAATCCGCTCGTCGAACGCTACCGAGCTCGAGGACGAACGCGGAGCTTTTTGAAACACAACGCGAACTTTCTACGTTCCTGCGACGTTCAAACTGTTGCGCGTGCAATATCGTCGCCTCTAACCTCTTCGTCCTCTCCTTTGTTTTCAGACTTTTCCTCTACGAAAAACAGGAGCAAAAGGGGAGCAGAGGCGGGACGAGAAGAGCTGGAAATTGGAAAAGACGACGCAGAGAACGGGTGTACCGACGTGTCGCGAGGTGAGTCGCGCAACGTAGCCTGCATTTTAAGGAATTCCTCTTCCTCTCTTACGCTCTGATTTACTGGTATACGTCGGAGAGAAAGACAACGCTAACAAACTCCAGCGAAATTTCGCTTATGACATAGTTTTTCGCTGAAGCTACGTGTTTGCAGACGGCTTATTCCTCCCCGTCGTCCGTCTTTTGTAAACACGTTCCTCCCCGAATCCACTGACGCGGTTGCACACCCTCTTTCGGTTGCATAACGCGTGATTTTACAACAACCTCGCTTTATTTCGGCCCGAGGTTAACGACTCCAGTGTTTCCATGCTTTTGCCTTTTTCTAAATACGATCGAAGATCGCTTTGCTGAGAACACGCGCACATTGCAGAATCGAGAAGCTTCGATCTTTTTATTGGAAAATGTTCTACGTGCCAACGAGAATCGTAGTGGCACTCGACAGCAAACTTTCCAACGATTTCTGTCCCGTGGGCCGCGAAAATGCTTCAACCACCGAATACTTCCGTATGGAATTTAAGTGCAATTTTCCATTCTAAATAGTTATTGACATCGAGAATGCTTGAAGATGGTGTGACAACGCGCTTTCTAGAAAAATACAAGCACATTATAGGACCTCGTTTATCCGGACTGTTAAGGTAAAGAGAGGATTCGGAAATACAAATAGTTTTCTTTATTTCGCACACAACAGCTATACATATATATTACACTCTGAAGACCTCGGTAACCCTCTTGCACGCACGCCTGTTGTCAACCGACTCTGCCAGAATCTTCTAACAGCTTCCAACGGTCCTTTGTCTCAACTCAGACCAGGACGCCCTCTAACGCTTACACACACATTCACATGTACAGTGTAAATGTATCATCTACCTAACACGGGCAGTTCGGATAACCGAATTTGTTTCGTTCGTTCCACGATCTTTGGTTTCGCCGTGCTAACGATGGACATTCGGTGTCATCGTCACAGCAGTGACGATAACTTGACACTAACTGTTCGGAATTTTGAGTGATTGGCTGGACAGGCCCATTCCCTTCTTTAGGAAATTCCCAGTTGCATGTCCTCTCCCAGCTGTAAACCTAATGACTCCGAGGTCAGGTAAAAACCCCGGGAAGGACCAGCCGGAAGGACACGATTGACAGACGAAACCCAACGGCTGGTAGAGAGAATCAGCAACGTAGGAGGACAGTTCATCGTCAGACATCGTACCGTGCGGGTGAAATACTTCGCTCTCAACAGGATCTTACCACCGCCGTGTTCATAACATCAAACGTTACTTTTATACAACAAGTGCAAATACAGTGCTAGATTACTCTAACACTCGATCTATTAAACCTCCTCCGCCTTGAGCGTTAAGTCATTCGAGGTACGCGGTATCGACCGATCGGTTTCACCTGACCGGTTGCTCTTTAGTCGATAATTCGCAACAATTAGAAAATGGAATTTTGTTATTCTTTCTCGCGTGGCGCAAGCCGCAGATCAAAATTCAAACTTATTTAAGATAACACGGTCCATCGAACGGTCGGATTTTTCTCAACGAGATTCCATCGTCCGAACATCATCCAATTGCAACCCATTCGAACGCGAAATCTAAGACGAACCTAGTTTAACGTCGTAACAGTAACTTGAATATCGACCAAGTTTCGACAACGAAATACCGAGCCAGGTATCCAACGACCAATTGTCCGTTGAATAATCCCAAATCTCAAAAAGAATACTTTTCGCGTCTTGGACGTATCCAACCATTGCGAAGATCTGTCGCGTACTCTGTTCGTGAATCAAATTGGAAAATGAACAACCATCGAACAGATACGTAGTTGGTTATTCATGCGCACGACGTGTAACGGAAGCGGTTCTCGAATCATTGAAATCAGCAGAAAGCAGAACGTGCGATCGGTTTGCCAGCGTGTTCGTGTGATCCGGATACATCTACACGGCGTGTATCGGTACACGTAACGTGGACGAGCATCGCGCGAGATACGAACCGTGTGTGCTAGTGTCGTCTTTATTCCGCTGGCTCGGCTCGACAGGGCTGAGTATCTGAGTCTCCGCATCTAATAATAAACGGGTCGAGCATTGTTGGAAAATGGGTCGAACGCGACGGCATCTACCGATGTATCGAACGTATACCGAGACACGTGCATGTGTGCGCGTGTGTTCGTGCATGGATGCAAGAGATGCAGAGCAGACCGCTTGCATAATGTTACCACCCCGCCATCCTCGAGCTGTCCGAAGCGTGACACGTGCCGAAGCGAATGAATGCTTTCAGGAATCGGCACAGTTTCGAACTTGGAGAGAACAAGTCGCGAATACGGTGTCCTGTGTATGCACGCTATCGCCCATAAATCACGAAACGCTTGGTACACTTACAACAGACATAAATTTCTCCATCTAACGTTTATTTCGAGTTTCGAATTGCACGAATGCAACGATATTAGGATTTCGATTATTAGCTCCGTGTTTTGTATTGTATTATCCGCGAAGAAATTTATTTTATTCGCATGTGGGAACAAGATTGTCAGCTGTTTATCCAGCGTTGTATCATTTTACGTCTTTCTGGTGTAAGAGGCTGGATTAAATTAGGCTAAATTAGGTGGAGCCTTAAATTAGGTAAGTTGAGAGATCAAATATTGCCGGGACTACGAGTGTCTAGGGTGTCGTGAAATAACGTGGAATGTAACGTCGATAATTAATTTTACATACTCGTGACAGGTAATTTGATGGAAATGTTGAAGTAGAAACGCGCGTGGTCTTAAAGGAACCACGTGAATTTGAGAAATTTAATTACACCGTTAAATCGATATCTGTTAATCTCAAGGAAAAGTAGATTGTATCGGTTGTTTTGCTTAAATTTGATCATAAAGCGTAAATAGTGGTTGAGATTCGAACTAAAAAAGAACGACAAATTTGTAATTTCCGCTCGAACGTTTCAATTTCCAATTCAATTTTGTGTTTTCAAGCTTCGATTTTTTAATTGCTAATTCTTTTTCAAGCCTTTGTTTCTTAATTATCGGTTTTGTTCGATGATTCTGAGAGAAATATGTAACGTTAGGTTAATTTAATTTACTGTATCAAATGATACGTTCATGAGTTTAATTCTCTTGTTACGAATCAATCTAATTTATTAAGTGCTTTAGTCCTGTACCGTCGGTATGCACAGTACTACGCGTTATGTCAACTTGCAACTAGCGTGCATCCTTAGTTTACCGAACTTCCATTTCCTCGACAACTAAACTTGTCAAATTCTAATACAAACACCACTGTATATCGCGTTGTTGCGATTAATTAAAGTCGCAAAGCACTATGTAGGTTCCTTCAACTTGCCGCTACACTAAATCCCCAATTCATGAAATTTCAATTTTCTCCTAGAGACTGAACTTGTCAAACCCCAACGCACGTACTATCACTTCGCCTCGATTAATTAAAATCACGCAGAACCACGTTCCGCCAATTTTCTACCACTGCGAATCCTCCGTTTATCAAATTTCGATTCTATCGCGGTAATTAAATTTCCTACGTTTCGATGCGTCCCTTACGTTATATCTAAATACATCGACAATATTTCCATACGTCCCTTTAATTCTCTCCTTCGCTGGATTCTCGATTCGCGCAATTTTAATGTTACTTACTTGACGCCACTACGAATTACCAATTTTTTTTACTAAAAACAATTCGACGTTTTCGTAGTAATTAACGCTAGAATTATCACACCAGTCAAATTCATTGGTTTTGCAATTTTATTTTAAAATTCCTACTTCGTGTTATATTTTCTTCCGCAATGGTGTAACGACTTTCGCAACGATAACTAAAAGAATAATATAACGAATTTTATTTTGTTTTTTATGTATTCACACTGAAAATAATTTCGTATCGAGGCTACTTATACCAATGCCAGTGAAAATCGCTGGTACTCGTCGAAGTGCAAAAGGGTGCTGCAATCTGTTTATCGAAGCCCAATTAACCAGTTTTCTCGTTTTCTACAACTTGCCACGCGTTTTTCAAATTTTTACTGCGTATCATTCGATACGACGATTCAGTTATCAGGAAAATTCCGGATCGAACGCTGAATCGCTAGATGCTAACATTATAAATACCACAGTAGTCAAAACGATTGGTTCTACAATTTTATAAATTTGTCAAGCCTCGTTTAGGGATCCAGATGGATTAATAATACGAAAAATCTACTACATAACATGGAATTGCTTCTGTAAGAAAGTAATAAATCGATAAATATAAAAATATTCTATTGTTAGGTATTTTTTAAAGACCAATCATTTTCACTGGTTTTGGTAGAAATAGCTTCGTGATAACTATCGGTAGTTCTAGCGTTAAACTTGCTAAATTTCGAGCAATTGTACGTTCGTAACTCGCGATGCTCTACGTACCCTTCGAAGAAGATAAAATCCTCGTTTACGTATTCGTCAAACTCCAGTTTATTCCCCTCAGAATTTACTTCGACTCGTAATTACACGTTGAAATCTATCGCGACTTCAACGATAGTAAATTTAACTAATTGCATCGCGAGAAATATCATTTCCCTCTTTTTTTATAATACGTAGAGTTAAAAAGTTGTAATACATAGAATTCAAAGAGACGTTTCTCATACCTCGGAACGCTACAAACTAGAAATAGAACATTGAAATTTTCATCTGCAAAATGAAACAAAGATTAGGTTGAATTCGATACGAGAAATTTCGTTAATTACGTAGGAAAGAACCTCGCCGATTTCCAAGACCTTGAAATATGTTGTCAAGCTGTTGGCCTTCGTTTTCGAGATATTCGCAAAGAAGCTTCGATCAAATCTAGTTTTTCCATCTTATTCCGAGAAGTACGCAGATGTCCGCATTTTTACATAGACCAACCTAAACGTAAACTTCAATTACATCGATGCTGATCGTCTTCGATATAAATTAGAAAAAATAAATCAACTGGCTATAGTTTGGATCAGATGAACGTTGCTAACGCTGGACGTAATTTCCGTTTCGTTGGATTTTGCAAGTAAACGGTAAACTCGATTATTAACGTCTAATTATTATTTATGCACGAGTACCGTACCACCAAACACGCTTCTGCGTACAACTCAAGAACTAAGAACGTGTGTGGTTATTATTAGGTTACGTGTGAGGGACGTGTATACATATTTGCTGACCCTAATTATTAGCATGTACATGACGAGCAGGCCGATAAGACATATTGCGACATTTCCTCTGTCAATAGATTCATTGAAAGTTATTTCACGCTGGCATTGCCATTAGACGACCGGATACTGTAACTCATTCGCTTTTCTGTTTTATTAACATTAACCAGTTAGCTGTTTCTGACGAGTACACTGTGTGAAAAGTAGTTAGAATTTGCTGTTTAAATTGCAATTTAGTAATGGCAGTAGCAGAATTAAAAGATAAAACGACTATTTCTCTTCTTTATTCTTTATTTATTTTACGACACGTTTCAGGCACACGCTTTTCAAAATTTTCAAAGAGCTGGAAACAACTAACTGGTTAGGACTGATCGTCTCTCGTCAACGAGTTAACTTTACGTTAGACAATGTAAAAATGCGCCTGAATAAAGCGCGGTCCTAACACAATAAATTGCATCCAAGCTTTCTATCTAATATCTAAAGAAACCATGTCCGAGCGACGGTAAAAGGCACAGGAAAGTTCGCAACGCTGACTTGCGCGCTGTATTTCGAGGTCATCGAGATCATTCAGGTGTCCCGTTTGAAGCGGATCGCGCAATTATCTGCCAAACTACTGCTTATCAAAAAACACCGTTCTAACCGAAACTTACTTCGTTTCGAGAGGAACATGTTGCGATGATCTCGAATCTCGTTCAAGCGAACGTGCCTTCGAGGCTTCAAGGCGACTATCATTTTTTTCATTTTCAATGGAACTACATCTTTTTATTCGAACGACCATTCCGCGCCCAATTCACCGACCCAAATATGCTGATGTTCCAAGGTCGTTTATCGCCTTTGAAAACTTCCCTTGGTCGGATTACGCTAGGTCTAATCTTCCCTATAATCTCGCTCGTCCTTTCACGTAAATAGTCCATTGGAATACGCGTTCCTCTCTGTTTTACCTTTCCCACTACGAATTCCAACCCCTAAAAACGTGCTCGTGATGTTTTTCTCTGTCGGTCCACCCTGGCGACAAAATCACGTCGACCACGACGATCGCCGAGAAGGGGAGCGACCTGGTGGATGGAGCAGCCAGTGGCGAGGGTAACGGTTTCGTTGAAAGCCACAAATCCAAGTGTCGCGCGTGGGCGACGCGATAAATTTGATCGCGAGGGGCGGCTGCTAAAGATCGGCCAGCCCGGTTTCGATAATATAGGTGGGAGCCACCGCAAATCCAACTGCACGGCGAAACTGACGCGATAAATCCACGTTTATCTGTTCTGTAAGGGACAATCAGTCGAGGAAGACAGTGAAATAGAAAACGACCGGTGGTTTCTCGCCTTTGAACCACTTTAATAACTTCATTCTCGTATTCTCGATTAAACGGACGAGAACGAACGAACAAGTGGGAATAATCCGTGAGAAAAACCGGTGATAAAAGAATAATAAGAATGGCTGATAGTATACAACATATATTAGGTTGTCCGGAAAGTGTCTTTCTTTCGCAAACGTGTCTTCTACAACAGTGCACCTTCATATTAATATTGTGGCTTTTTTAATAAATTCCTCCGATTTATTTTGATAAATTTTCGACTGCTTTTATTAGTTACAGCACTTCTGCAATGTTTTACAATTTTTCGGATGCTAATTGTTACAAAAATATTTAAAATATGGGAAGTCGCTGTACCAAGAACATATTGGTCATCCGGAAAGTGTCTTTCTTTCGCAAACGTGTCTTCTACAACAGTGCACCTTCATATTAATATTGTGGCTTTTTTAATAAATTCCTCAGATTTATTCTGATTAATTTTCGACTGCTTTTATTTGTTACAGCACTTCTGCAATATTTTACAATTTTCCGAATGGTAATTGTTATAATATGAGAAGTCGCTGTACCAAGAACATATAGGTCGTCCGGAAAGTGTCTTTCTTTCGCAAACGCGTCTTCTACAACAGTGCACCTTCATATTAATATTGTGGCTTTTTTAATAAATTCCTCAGATTTATTCTGATTAATTTTCGACTGCTTTTATTTATTACAGCACTTCTGCAATATTTTACAATTTTCCGAATGGTAATTGTTATAATATGAGAAGTCGCTGTACCAAGAACATATAGGTCGTCCGGAAAGTGTCTTTCTTTCGCAAACGCGTCTTTTACAACGGTGCACCTTCATACGAACGTGAAACCAAGTCTGTGAAATGTTACGGTATTTATCTGAATAGAACGAAACGGATCGTACGTAATTCTACAAAATAATATAAAACAAAAAACGTTGTGCGTCTATTATTTCCACATAAAACGAAAGAAACTTTTCGAACAACGCATTAGTTGGTGGATTATAACGGTGAAAGGTTGCTTGGTAATAAATTTCCGGTGTAATTGTTTCGTTTCTCTCTCTTTTTCTTTTTCTTTTTTTATTTTCGGTGGGCGGTTCTCTTTTCGCAAGATTTATCGCACCACAGTGACGTCAGATTTTTTCGTCTTTATTTAAAGAATAAAGTGAGAAATATACGAGTCTAGTAGAGACAGTGCCGATCGGTATTTTATCGATTGTTCGATCTCGTCACATAACTAGATAAGGTACGTCGTTAATGTTCGATTCTCAAGAAACAAGCGACTCGTTTCCATGAGTTTGCTCGACTTGAAATTAAAATTCTACGTTCGTCTAACTTTATGCAAGTTCTTATATCGTCCGATTAATCAATTTCTCGATCTTTCTTAGTAGAAGAATGTACTTAAAGTTAGACGAACGAAAGAAATAACAACGAACGTTGGCGTTAACAAATGTCTCTCGCTGCTCAACTCGAGGACAGATTATTCAAAGTGGTTGACGATATTATTCGTATTATCACATTTTAGTAAACCTTCGTTCTTGGTGCATTGCTCTTATATTTCGCTCTTGCAATTTCTACGTGCATTATCAAATTGGTTTTAGACTTGCTCGATATGGTGATGACCAAACGGCGGATTTTTACGCAATTTCGTACGTTAACAAACATACGAAGTAGCCAAAGAAAGGAAGAATCTACGCAAAGATTTATTTCATCCATTAAACGTCACAACAAGCATACTTCATTTTCTACACTGGCCATATTTCTGCATGTTACGGTGCGTGATGTGGCGTGTAATTACAGCGCTAATGAAGCTTCGCACGAAGTTTCGTGTGATTTTGTCAAATCATTGTTCGTTATATCGTTTGTAATATATACATAAATATCGTCTGCTTATGCAAATACCTTCGCGAGCCACTGTGTGTCGCGTAATTCAGCCTGAGATTAAACGTAGTCGAACTTTTTTCTAACGCAATTGCTTAACTTCCAAGTCGTAAAATTTCGCAACGACGCCCACGCGAGACACACCGTATACACAAGAACAGAAAAGAGAAGATGGAGGAGGAGGAGGAGGGAGGGAGTTGGAAGTAAACGACACATCTGTTACAAACTCCTGGGTCGTTTCCTTGACTTAAATTTCGACTAAGGAACGGAGGCAAGAATTTGAAACTGTGCCCAGTCCCACTGGATGCTGACCTCGTTCGTCACTGCATAAGTTATACGCGAAACACAGTTGGTCAAATACTCTCTGCCTCTGCTACTTCCGTGTACTCGGTGCACGATGAATCCTGACGAGCAAGAAAATTGCTTTTTAGTAAGTTTGCTAACTGCACGAAGGATATAATCCCTAAAGACGCAATCTGTGCCGTTGGTGGAACGGACAGCTGGCTAACACTTGCCACGTACCACTACGTGACCATCGTTCAGCCATTAATGGAAGAAAAGGAAAGCTACGTTACTTATTTCTCGTCTATGTGGTGAAAAATCGCCGGTCGTTTCGTGATCGACCGATAGAGAAACACGTGTCACGTAGTCGTGCGTTGTCTTCTCATGGGATTATATGGGAACGTGATATTACGGACGAAAACGTAACAGCGTTGCACGCTTGTCGAAAGTCAGGTGAACGCGAAATTCTCATTCCACCAGCAATGTTCCCTCGTATCTTGTATCGTCGATTTTTAAAGCAAGATCGAACGGTAATCGTCGAAACTTATGATCGGCAATTCGAAGATTTAGAAGCAACGTTAATACGAAGATGATCGATAGCAAGCAGCGTACAGTGGGTCGAAGCATCGTTAGCGGAGATTTCATTAGCGTTGCAACGAGTAGCGTCTTGACTGTAATGAAAATTTGAAAGCAATCGGACGACGTGTACGGAAGTCGTTCGCTGCGAGTGTACATTTACGACCATTAAGTTGTTGTAACTTTAAAATGAACAGAAATTCCATTGCTCGCTACATCCAGCGATTCGAATGTTCTACTCGACTCTCAATTTTCTGTCCGCGTACAAACGTTGTAGAAACAGTGGTCTACTTGCGAACGGTGCTTATCCAATGTATTAGGTTGTCCGGAAAGTGTCTTTCTTCCGCAAACGTGTCTTTTTGCAACAGTGCAGACAGAAATCAAATCTGTGAAATGTCGCGGTGTTTATCTCAACAGAACAAAATGAATCGTTCGTAATTCGTACTAAAGACAACTTAATATGAAGTTGTGCGAAAAGTTTCTTTCATTTTATACGGAAATAATATGGAATAATATATTTTATATGGAACTATGTACGATCCATTTTCTAGTAACAGAGCGAAAACAATATAAAAGAGAAGATAAATAAATGATATTGTTTTAATACATATATAATATAATATGTATATAATATTGTTTGTAAATAAATATATTGTTTTCGCTCTATCAGTATAGAATGGATCATACATAGTTCGATAAAATAATAGAAAAGGAAAAAGTATTGTCTCCTTATAAAACGAAAGAAACTTTTCCTACAACCTATATACAGGGTGGTTGGTAACTGGTGGTACAAGCGGAAAGGGGGCGATTCTACCCGAAAAAAGAAGTTGAAAATATAGAATACAAATTTTTTTTTTAATTTTTCCATCGAGACAATGATCCGTTATAACGAGACAGAATAAAGTGCACGCGTACCGAGGGAAAAATCAAAGTCGATTTCCTCGAAAACAAAGCCTCAAACGAAAAATTTTTATTCTATATTTCCGACTTCTTTTTTCGCGTAGAATCACCCCCTTTCCGCGTGTACCACCAGTTACCAACCACCCTGTATATTTATTTATTTATCCCAAAAATGTGTATGTCAAAGGAACTGCTAATTTTACTTGAAACAACTAAAATACCCAACGTATGTACGCTTTTGAACGAGGCTGTACAACACGGGAAACAAGAGAAAATCATGTAACAAGAAACACATTGCCGGTAAACCCACAAACTAAGAAAACGAGCAAAACGACATATTAGTACAGAAAGCAAGTAGAAGAAGAAGTAGAAGGCGAAGAAGAAGAAGAAGAAGGAGGAGGAGGAGATCAAGGTGTGTCGTTAACCGTGCGAAGAGCGGCTTTAATCTGACCACAGGCTTTTTCATTAGCGGTCCCGTCGCTGTTAATCCCGGCTAGGGTTGGAAGAGAGTGACGGGGGGTAGTTGTACGGACAACGGTGGCAGGAAAGGGGTCTCGGGACCTACAGGAAGAAGAAAGAGAGGGAGGCGGTAGAAGTGCCGTATCGCGAACTCACCGGGGAACAAAGCTTCCTCTATATCAGTTTGCGTTACCTGAGATGAAATTGCTTCGGTGGTGTCCCAGCTCCGGATAAAACGAGTACAGATACACAGGCCAGCCCTCTCGATGCATAAAACGAGAAAATAAATTCCTCCGGTCTAACTTTCCAAACTTTCCACCCCTCTTTTTATTTCCTCGTCGCTTATTTCGGACTCCTGGTGTAACAGGGGTGGAAATTAACCCCTTCGATCTCGATTATTGTAAATTTAACGACGCGAAATTCGTGGATTATCTTTTCTCGTAGGTTCCACGGGCACGTGAAAACGCGTTTTGTATTTTTAAGGGCGGTCCCACGAAGAACGCCTTTCCGTATAAGACGATGATAATTCTACGATGATGATTAATCGATAACCACACGCTAAATAAAGGGAAGAAAAGGAGTATAGGAACTAGCGAAAGAAGGAGGATACGAGAAAGAAAATACGGAAGAAGCTAGACACTGAAAAATTGAAGAATCGCGTAAGAGGCTTCAATTTGTAGATATTACTATTTTGTATTCATTAGATATGCGAGAGAAAACGTATTAATAGGACGATATACGATACGAGAATTTCTATATGATCTTGTAGCTTCGCTTCCATGAACGTACATAAAACCCATGGAAAAGTCCCATAGCTGCTTATTCGAGCCCTGCTTATAAGTATCACGAAGTAGTAGAGGTACGGCATCGATCTGTAATTCGTCAGACATGTGTGCGAAAGTTTGGATGAATTAGGAATCCTAATGTCCAAGTACACTTCAAAGACCGAAATGAATAAATCGTTATTATATGTTCCTATCACTAAGACTAATAATATCACAAATTAAAGAAGACTTTCATGAGAAAAAAAGAAGTGAATCGTAATCATTAACCGAGCAACTTGAACACATTATACATTCCTATCGCTAAGACTAATAATATTACAAATTGAAGAAGACTTTCATTAAAAAAAAAAGCGAATCATAATCATTAACCGAGCAACTTGAACACATTATACATTCCTATCGCTAAGACTAATAATATCACAAATTCTATCACTAAGACTAATAATATTATAAATTGAAGAAGACTTTCATGAGAAAAAAAAAAGTGAATCATAATAATTAACCGAGCAACTTGAACACATTATACATTCCTATCGCTAAGACTAATAATATCACAAATTGAAGAAGACTTTCATTAAAAAAAAAGCGAATCATAATCATTAACCGAGCAACTTGGACACATTATACATTCCTATCGCTAAGACTAATAATATCACAAATTCTATCACTAAGACTAATAATATCACAAATTAAAGAAGACTTTCATTAAAAAAAAAAGCGAATCATAATCATTAACCGAGCAACTTGAACACATTATACATTCCTATCGCTAAGACTAATAATATCACAAATTCTATCACTAAGACTAATAATATCACAAATTGAAGAAGACTTTCATTAAAAAAAAAGTGAATCATAATCATTAACCGCGCATCTTGAACATCACTTCGAGAGCTACGAAGAAGGAAGGCTGCGTATTCCGAGTACGTGTCCAGCACCCGGAAATCTCAAGACAATACCATCCTCCCAGACTGTTTGGTCCCTTGAGTTCCGCCGTTCCTCGCCGCACTTCCGCTTCTTTGAAGTCCGCTTAATAAATAAAGCAACCTGGTCCTGGTCGCTGTTTCTCCTCGAAAGGGTTCCGGTTCCATGTGCCTCGTAACTCTTGGTCGCTCAGCCTCGGCCACGTAGAAGGAGGATCGTGCTCTGGACCAATATGTATCACGGTATCGCAAGGTTGCTTGTACAGCGGAATAGCGCAGTAATTCGCCGTGACTCGTGTTTCATCGCGAACCTTCTGGCCTAGGCTGCTCGCCTACAAAGTGGCCTAGAGATATGGATGTACCTCGGCTGCAATGGACGAAGCACACGTTTCCTATTCACCGGTACGAACCCGGGGATAATTTCGGGTCAAAACGGAATTAAATCAGCCGCCTGCAGTGGCCTTGGTTATGCAGCGTGCGTTGGATATCACGGACGTGACGTTGAAAGTGTCAGAGTTTCTGTTTGATCCTCTTAAGCGACCCCTTTTTCTTTGTACAGGCCATCTAGAAAATTAATTTCAGGCTAGCTTTTGGTACGTTCGCTGTGCACTCGGCACGGATCGCGTCTCTACGTCGTGGTTTCAACGAAGAATTTTTCGAATAATTCACGCGCTAGGCAAATATGCGAAGTTGCGCGATGTTTCGAGGATATGGCGAGTTTGATAAGATAGAGGAGGTTTCGTAAAGAACCTCTTTTCTCCAGAATTCGTTTATAAATTTCTAATCAAAATATTTCCAAGTGCTCTGAAAGGAATCTTACGGTTCGTTCGTGTCGTAATTCCCTGAATGGAAATCGTTTCGGATAAAGGCGTCGTGGACGCGGTACACCGGTGCTCTGGTCTCGTGTTCGCTGATGTTTAAAAAGGGCGAAGGACAGAATGGGCCAGTACACGAAGAAATTCGATTACACGAAGAGATCAAAGGCGGAAATGAACGAGTTTCGTCGCGGCTGCTACGCCGCCTTCGCGCTTCTATAGCGTTTAATTAAGAGAACGATGATTATGAGCTAGGAACAGGTAGAAAAGTGGACGTATGGAGAAATCGGGAAGAAAACTGAGGAAGGAAGATAATATTCCTTGATCCAGTAACTCTCTCTCTTTTATACACTGAATTTTACAACTGTCCTTTGCTCGTAGTCTTTGTACAAAGATATACAGGGTGGTTGGTAACTGGTGGTACATGCGGAAAGGGGGTGATTCTACGCGAAAAAAGAAGTCGAAAATATAGAATACAAATTTTTCGTTCGAGGCTTTGTTTTCGAGAAAATCGACTTTGAATTTTCGCTCGGTACGCCTGCACTTTATCACGTCTCGTTATAACGGATCTCACTGTAGATCGTTGTCTCGATGGATATTATCGCAGTTTAAGTTTGTTTTTGCTGTAACGGAAAATTAGGAATACATAATGAAATAATATGAAGTAATCATAAAGTTTATTATTAGAAAAATTGCTGAAAATGTTGCCCATTCTGCCGAACACATACTTCCGCTCTTCTAATTAAATTTCTATCAGCACTTTCTAACGTATTCGATTGTTTTAAAGTATGAAAGGCTACAATAATCTTTTCTTTCAATTGCTCGCAACTTGCGATTTCTTCAGAATAGACAATTGATTTAATATGCCTCCATAAATAAAAGTCAAGCGGAGTTAAGTCAGGAGAGCGTGGTGGCCAAGCCATTGTATCGTATCGTATAATACGATAGAAAATTGGAAATTTTTGCATTTTTGTAATTGTCACACGCGATGTGTACCATCGGTGAAACGAAATTTCTATTCGGCTACGCAAATAGTTTCGTAGCTTTTTACGAGTCTGCGGCTGGATTATTCTGCGTATAATACACGGAGACGATGGGAATTGCATATTTGTGTCAAGAAGCGATCGATACTTGCGCGAGGGTCGTGCAACGTTCGTTGAATAACAGGAGAAAATAACAAGAATACTCGATACCGCCTTTTAATATTCGCCTGTAACCGCTCATGATGCAAAAGAGGATTAACCCGGAATGAAATTCAAAGCCGGATATTATTTGAAAACTGTGCGTATCGTATCTCGAAGCATATGAATATGTATAGACGGATGATCTTCGACCTTGGCTGGGTGCTCGCTGTTTTATGATCGAACGCTCAAGCATCGCTTACGATCGTCGTTTCCGTGGGATTAGGATTTTTATTGGCTCATTTATGGATGGTCCGAGGTGGTTTTTTCCAACGACTCGTCACTTTTATTGCGAGCTTCTTTTATCTTTCCCTTTTCACTTCTCCCTGGATATCATTTACCACGAGAAAACGATGTCACGGATAAAAGAGTGAGTGGAATTAACCACGTCAACATCGGGTTACTTCTTTCTTTTACGAACACCACGAACGATGTACGTACAAACAGAAGCGGAAATTCCGAACGTAACTTCAAAACGGTAATGGAAATCAAATAAACTCGGCACTTGACCTTTCGAATAAAAAACAAAACACTAGGTAGAAGAGAGCCATAACCATAACTTAGAATCAACCACACGGAATATACCTACAGCCACCTGATGGATAAATCAGCGAGCTAAAATCAAATATAAAGAAAATATGTTCCGTACGCCCTTCGAAATAACGCGCCCGACACTGTCCTGAGAAATCTTTTCACGCAGCTGAAAATAAAATACTTAGATGCCCCCACTTAACCGAAACACCCTGTATATTCACCGGGACAGAAAGAAAGAGAGAAAGTGCGCGAGTATTCGGTTTATAAAGTACAAGCAGAGGCTGGCAACTGAAAGAAGAGGGAAGGGGATGAAAGAGCAGCAGAGCCTGTTTATTCTGTAGGATACGGCAGAACCGTTTCTCTTCCAGCGACGCAGAATGGGATACTAATTCGAGCAGGCAGGGTGGTTGCAGGATGGTTGGGGCTGGAGGCATGGTGAAGGAGAAGCGGCGGTGGCGTGAAAAGGGCCACGGACGCGACTTTCGCGAAATCACACGGTCGCAGGGGGTAGCAAAAGGGACGAGATCCATTGGTTGTTCGCGTTGGTCCGCTTCGAGAGCATTCAAATGGTTTTTCAATGTTCTCGAGGGGTGGCGGGTAATTTGTTGCTGCTGGGCTGAGAACAGCGGGTGAAAGGAGTTTTTTTTTTGTGAACCCCTCGCGCAGCAGATTTTAATACCAAAGAGGAGGCATTGATGCGCGGTTCGTGGTGTGGATGACAGATCGGGGGTGGATCGTGCGTGGGAGCGTGTGTGTGTAGCTTGAGGACAATTCAAATCGTGTTGTTGTTTTGCCTCGGAGTATCAACATCGTTGGGATACACGTAATGTAATAATAAATAAACTCCGGACAAAAACAACGTCGCCGCTACGAGCAGCCGTCAAACAAAGACGAATTTAAATTTTCCTGTATAAATGCCCGACCAGTATAAATAAACGTAACGCGATCAGTTTTTCAGTCTCAGTTTCTAGCGATTTTAACTCATTCGCATCCAAGCGCGGATTTAATCCGCGCGCTGCGACTGCTTTTTATTTCAGTCGCCAAGTATTCTTCGGATGTGAGAGATCACGTTTGACCCGTTTGTCAGTATCTCACCTATATCAGTTTATCGTATTGACCATTTTGAAGCATTCCACGAGAAATAATATGATTTAATTTCTTATTTTTTTTTAAATAAATAATTCTTTTTTCCTCTGTTATAAAGAATATAAGATGCGATGTTTGCGAAGTAACATTGTCTATCAATCGTTTTGAACAGTAAATTTTCCATAAACTCCATGAAGAATTCGGATGTCATTTACTGCACCTACGACCGTGCGCGGTGATAGGGACCAGTCTTCTTAAGGAGGTATTCTAGTCTAGAAATTTGAAAAAATCGAAAATTTTTTTTTCATATTTCCAAAGTTTAGACATTCAAGAATATGCCCTTAAAAGGATTTTTCAAAATTTCAATTATTTTATGAGTTACAGCCATTTTTGTGACGCGACATCTGCTCCGGTCTGACCGGAACAAATGAACAGTAGACGGTAGACGTTGTCCGAGTAAACTTGTCTCAAAACTTTAAACGCGTTTTTCTCGAAACTACTTTTTTCGAGTTGGCGTGCACGATATCTCAAGTTCTAACGAACCGATTTATTTTAAATTTGGTCTGAATATTCCTTATATACTCCTCTATCGTCCGGACCACGCTCAGCTCAAAATCTTTAATATTACTATTTTTTAAACGTTCGAAATTGTCAAAAAAACGTGCGAAACAAGAAATTTTTTTTCAAACGGCCGTCATTTCGTGAAAAAATGTTGTATTGACTTTTCCAAGGTTCAGACGATAGCGGCATCCATACTAATTAAGAATCCGTTCGCATTTTTTGTTTCGGATGACCAGAAGGGTTGATATCATGCACGCCACGACACCCCATTTTTTTGGCAGCACCCACTTTGCCAGCTCGTAACTCTTTAAATATTGAGTTTTTTTTCAGTGAATTTTTTACGTAATCTCGAAATATCAATAAACAAATGCTAAAAAGAAGGATAGCAAAAATATTTTTCGTTTCGCTTGTACGGAGCTTCAAAAATCGCCCGAAATTCATGCCTCTAGACCAGAATACCCCCTTAAGTAGAGCCATGATGCAAATGAGTTAATAGCGAACATTCTCTGTATCTATCATTTTAAAATATATTTGACGGTTTTCGATATGAAGATCTCTCGTCATTAAACCAACCAACCAACCTTCAACCAAATCTTCTACGTGTACTTTGGTGTTTTTGTTTCTTGGAGCTAAGGGAGCAGTTGCGGAAACGATAACAAACGGTGGATGAATTTCTGGAATGTAGATCTTTCGGTAGAAAGATGGGAGAATTTCTAAGTAAGATACGAAAGATTTGTCAGTATCATTTGCATCGATTTATATGGTAATTTATGGTAAAAAAAATGGCGGTAATGATATTGAAATCCTAAATATATGGGTAGGAAGAAGCTATGCGAAGATACCATGTAGCAAGCATCGATTGTGAAATATGTTTCAAGAATACGCGTATCGTATCGAGAGTTTCGCTAGAAGTGTTAGTAAAAAATGAGGGAAATTAGAAGGTGGAAAAGTAAGAAAGGAATACTATCAGAATAAAAAGAAACGATTGATATTTTAGCTTCAGGAAGGGATAAAGACGACGAAACGATAGATGTGAAAAGGTTAGCGATGATGGAAAATATGGAAGAAGCATTAGAAAGGTGAGAAGCAAAGAAAAGATAGAAAAGGAGCAACGCTACAGGCAAAGGATCGTTATTGTAGCGTAAAACAATCGTTCGATAAAACGAATGTTATAACGCGAAAATGTATCAAAGAATATAACATAAAACTGATGATACACGTGAAAATGCAAAATACCCGATTCGCAGGAGCTTCGAATGAAATTGCAGGATCTTCGAATGAAATTCCAAGTATCTTGGGATAAAATTCGAAGAATCTACAAATGAAATTCAAGCCGCGCGATTAAAGTGACTGCAAGGAAACACATGCGCACCGTTATTGCGTACAGTTTCTATCTGAAAACCGCAAATAGAACCGATTTCTCCGAGGCCGGCATCAAAACGACCACAAATGCACCGAGCGGCGTAACAAGCGCAACGACCCACGTGTTGTACGCCCGTATGTATAATGTTACACAGGTGAAAAGCTCGCGAGATATCTATCGTAGAGGCGCCTCGTTTCAGACGACTGTCCTAAAACGGCCAGCTCTCGCGAACCGACTGCATTTGGTAGCGTTCACGGACCAATTAATCCACAGGAGCCTGGCTGCTGCAAGCCCGTTCACCTGACTCGCGAAGTAATGGAGCGAGGAAGATATATGTGTGTATGTATACTGTAACGAAGGAAATACGTGTTTTCTGCTTACACAGAGACCAGATTCTGTCATATGGTTGGCGTGTAAACTTGCAGGATATGCAGCAGAAGTCAAAAGCGAGTACGTACGCTACGCGTTGAACGGGTCAAATTTATTCGGAATCTCTTGCTCGTATATTACGTAAATCGTAAGTCGATCGAAAAGATTCGAAGAGTAGGCAAATAGAAATTAATAATAAAAATTATACTTCTGTATTTTTCTAGAATCTAAAAAAGTAAATTTCTTACGTTTGACACTTGATTGAAAATTTGTAGCTATTTGTTAGTTATCGGCACGAAAGGAACACAGTGGTTTCCTCGTACTTTCTACAGCTATCAGTGCTACGAACGAGCTTGAAAAATTCACCGCCTAAGGACAGTCGCATCGCTGTTGCGTCACGAGGGTCGAAGCTCTCTGAGAGTTCGAAACGTTCGCACTCGTTTTTCCTAAAATCGTACTTTTTCTAGATACGTGGCCGATAAAATTCGAAATCCAAGAAATAGAAATTACAGAGAGATACAAGTTAACGATACAAATTTTCTTTCCATTCTTTTTCCTCTAACGTGGAATGTAGAAATATTTTGCGACGCGCTATGAATATCGAACAACTTGCGAATATTTATTTCCAGTAACAATTACCAATTAAATCGAGTTCAATTTCCACGATATAAGCATTTTCTTCGTTTCTTTGCTCTTCGCCCGGAATCATCTGAAATATAATTTGTACGCGTGATACGCGAAATTCACCGAGCAAGTGCACATTGCACGTACACACGCCGGAGCACACGGTTATTCGCTGACGAGAAATTACTATGGAAATAGACTCACGCTACCGGCGATTATTACCGACCAGACGGAAAGTTATCCAGGGTCTGTCGACCAGATCGACTCCGCTGATACGTCCTACGTCTGGAGAAGGTGGTTGAGACATAGTCTGTTCAAACTGTTTAAATCAATTTGAATGATCGTTATGGAGGAACTGAGCCGGGTTTTCGTTTGCTTCGAAAGGCACGTGTTACGTGTCGTGGTTAATCGTTTCGCTGAACGACGCGTTGATGACCGGCTGTTTGGACGTTTATCACGATCACATATCGAGTATCAACTACTATTTCGTAAGATTGGCACATTTTTTTCTGCAAGATTAATCGAGCTCGTGGAAAATTCTTTTTCTTTTTTCTCGTGCTCGTAATTTGCACGAGTAATTTTTCTGCTAAACTTGTATTTTTCTCCGGAGGATTTAAGGAAAAATCTCGTTCGACGTCTGTTCTTCCAATACATTCAATTTTCGAATTCATTCGAAACATTCGAATTTCGTTCGTTCTCAGCGATAACGGTCGCTTGATGGCATAATAATGTTGCAGAGGAATGTACGATAGGACAGATGGAGGAATTTTCACGATGAATTTAGAGTATAGAGGAATTTTATATTAGGCCATCGCGCGAGGCAGAATGTTTTTCCAGTTCCAGAGGAATTTCCATTTGCTATGCACGTATACGTATAGGCAAATTTTTATCTTAGATAACGCGAATATCTCAGAAGCCGAGTCCTGTCCAATTAAAAATATTTCAAGCCTTCTTCGATGCCTTCCCAATGCAAATTCGAAGTCAAAAGATTAAAAAACGAAGGATCGGTCGATCTGTTGGTAGACGATCGTGTCGCATCGGCTTGTTCCATCCAAAGATGGAAATGACCCGAACTGGAGACTGCGAGTAACGAAATAAGAATCTACTGCTACGAATTCAATTTATCGCGTAGAAATATAAAACCTATGAATTTGGTGGTTCCGTGGAGATGAGAAAAAGCCAGAGTTGACGGATGTGAGGTACCTGCGAAGCAGCGCAGTGGCTGTGCAGGTTTCAAAGAACAGAGGACAGTCTGGATCGAAGCATCTGGTGGGCGTCGCGATTCTGTCGTTACGTGGCACGTTCGTGTTGCACGAGTCAACGCCCACGTGTCGACCATTTACCATTTACTATTTGCTCGCTTTCTTAGGAAAATTGGCGCCGGCTATAAAGACTCTGACCATCTCGTGCCGTCTTTTTCCGTCTGGCGAACGGCCGCCGTTGTCGCGCTTCTATTTATTTGCCCCGAGAATCAATTTTTTGATACGTGACGCGACGTCGCATGTATTTTCCTCGCCTATACGTTTCATAATATTTTTCCTGATCGCAGCCATTTCAACCACCGTTTTATGCTTGTGTCGTATACTATATCGAACCTGTCGAATGTTTCGGGCGGATTTTTTCCGAAATTTTATCGCTTCTAACTTCTCGTGCCTTTACGCGTGGCTCTGTACGAGGGAATAGAAGGCGGCAACGAACGATGACAGAGAAAACTATGGAACAGGACAAGGAGACTGAGCAACGAACTGCGCGTACAAAAAGAACGTAGAGTGTAACAGAAATAGAAGCGACAAACTACCTGACCTTAATATTCCACTGTCGATAAAAAGAATTATCGCGCAGGTAAGATTAGCTGGGAAACTAGGCTGGACAATGACGATAACACGATGACTGGAATATAAAATAGAGAACTGACCTCGTCGAACTACGCCACAGCGAGGAAATAGAGAATGGAAACACATACTAAGCGAATACACGATATATATGTATATAGCAGTTAGACCAATCGCACTGAAAAGCAAGAAATGGACAGAAATAGCAACAATGACGAAGGAAAAACGAATATGGGAAGTGACAAATTTAGCAAAAAGAAGCATAACATTGAGAGCTTTCTACGTGAACGAATAGAAAAAGCAACAAAACAAATGTACAAAATACGAAATATCATAGACTGATATATAGAAGATATACAGCAACTTGTACAATAAATGAAGATTATAGATCAATTTGAATGGGTGGAGAATTAAGATTTAACTTTAAAGAATAGATAGAGATAGAGAAAAGAGAAATTAATTTCTATTTAAATGGAAGCCAGTTCAGTCGATAGAATTTGAAGATATTTCTCAAAAAATGAAATTTCTAAAATATTCTGCTTGTGAATAACCTTATGAATGATTGCCATATTTTTTGCCTACCAGTAACCGATTGTCCATGACGAAAATCTAATTTTGGTTACCAGTAACCGATGTAAATGATGGGAATATTTTTTGGTTAACAGCAATTTCATTTTGCTTGACGATAATCATCATCGAGAATTTTTCCTGATTACGTTCTGTTGTTAATCGTTGTTAACATCGCTGCTAAGTAGTATTCGTATACACCATGGAAAAATTAATTATAAAATTTACGCGTTTTATTAAGCGAAAAGACGGTACGAAAATACATGACACGCGTCATCAAAGTAACAAAATGATTTGTTCGATTAGTTTCAAGGAAAATTACAATTTCATACATTTGAAACATAAAAATCTGACTTTCCATCTTCTCTGCGATATTTTCGTGTTTGTATTTTCTTCGCAATTATACTGAAACTAAGACATAAAACGAACGACGCGACTTAAGATTAAAACTTGATAATAATGTTTGAAACTAACGACGCAGCTCGAAGCTAAGACCTAAAAGTAGGTCTAAAAGGTAACGACGCAACTGAGAACTGAAACTTAAAGCTAAATCTTAAAATTAAGATGTAAAATTAAGGCTTAAAAATTAGACTTCAAATCGAGGCTTAAAGCTAAAGCGTAAAACTAACAACGAGTCATAAAACGAAGAATAAGTCTCTCTCTGTACCCCTCGCCGTCCACTGACGAGGCTTACGATTAACTTAATCTCAATTTTAGCACTGAAAGCTACTTAAACTAAAGTACATTAGATCGTAGCCCTAGTGGCAACCTTTCGTATCGAAGACTTTAACTCAAACGTACACATCCCTCGATATCACTGCGCTATCTCACGGTATCCCACGACGTCCCACGGCGGATGATAATAATTTACTATATATCTGTCTCTTTATCTTACGATCAATTAAAGCTAAGACGCGCGCATCCCACGTTGGCTTTCTAAGTTGCCAATTAGAACTAACACTTAAACCTAAAACTTCCAAGGAAGCATACACTAAGCACCATCTTCCATCTCCCGCAAAACAATTACCTGGATCCTTACAAATTTCAAAGCAAAGCATACAGCACGCCGCGTCTATCTGGCGTACGACGATTACATAAATCATCACGGAGATTATACGATAAATCGCAGATTACTACCTACGCATTAATCAAAATTAAGACGCACGCATCCCACGATGGCCTTGCGATATCCCACGACGTCCCACGACGAATTGTCGGTCCAGTTTGGATTACCAAAAAAAAAAATTCTGAAGAGAATTTTGCATAGTCTAGACTGGACTGTATTAGCGTAGTTTTTAGCTTCATATCGTTTTACGATATAGCGATACCAATGATGAGATGTTAATATGCGTATCAGTTTGCAAATGGTATAATGTATGTATTTACTGTATGCGTATGCATTATATGTAGTAGCAAAATCAATGTTATATTAATTTTCTAATATTTGCAGTGGTATTTCGAGCATGAATATTTGGAAAACGATAGCAATTACCGGGACCCACCACGGGGAGGTGACTACGCTCGGGTCCCATTATACGTATATCAGAAATTAATTCTATTTATCGGTAAAATATCTATCGTACGTTGTACGTGTTGGTCGTTTCATAATTGGGGAGCGGAAATTGCAGCATGATCGAGCAGAATGAATTGGGTAGATTACGTAAAAGGTTTTTAAACGTGATTCTGTTGTATTTGATTCGCGAGTAATCGTTATTTGCGTTATCGAGAGCGGAAGATGTACAATTATTTGATAATATAAAGAAGTGGCGAGTATTGGGATTTATTAATTCGTGACGGAAGATGTCGAGAATGCTGTGGTAGCGACGCTGATTTTAATATGATTCTTTCTACGTGTCTGCTACGTATAAAGATTAACAAGATAAATTATTATTTTAATTGTTACAAATTGTTGGTATTGTTTTAAATTAATAGTACAATTGTTATCGGTCAACGGCGTAATTGTTATAATTAAAGAGAATAATTATCTTAAATTAACGGGGTATTGTTATAAATTAATGGTGTAACTGTTGTGAATTAACAGTAGAATTTGTTATAAATTAACGGAGGAATTGTCTTGATAGTAGAATCGCTTCAGATTAACGGTACAATTGTTGAGAATTGAGAGTATAATTATTTTAAATTAATGGTATATTGTTATAAATTAATCGAGTAACTATTATAAATTAACGATAGCATTGCTCTAAATTATTAGTAGAATTATTTTATATTAATATTATATTGTTATAAATTATTCTCGTAATTACCATAAATTAACAGTAAAATCGTTATAAATTAATCGTATAACTATTACAAATTAACGATAGAATTGCTCTAAATTATTAGTAGAATTATTTTATATTAATGTTATATCGTTATAAATTATTCTCGTAATTACCATTAATTAACAGTAGAATTGTTATAAATTAATCGTATAACTATTACAAATTAACGATAGAATTGCTCTAAATTATTAGTAGAATTATTTTATATTAATGTTATATCGTTATAAATTATTCTCGTAATTACCATAAATTAACTGTAGAATCGTCATAAATTAATCGTGCAACTATTACAAATTAACGATAGCATTGCTCTAAATTAATAGTAGAATTATTTTATATTAATATTATATTGTTATAAATTATTCTCGTAATTACCATTAATTAACAGTAGAATCGTTATAAATTAATTGTATAACTATTACAAATTAACGATAGCATTGCTCTAAATTAATAGTAGAATTATTTTATATTAATGTTATATTGTTATAAATTATTCTCGTAATTACCATTAATTAACAGTAGAATCGTTATAAATTAATCGTGCAACTATTATAAATTAACGATAGCATTGCTCTAAATTAATAGTAGAATTATTTTATATTAATGTTATATCGTTATAAATTATTCTCGTAATTACCATAAATTAACAGTAGAATTGTTTTAAATTAATAGTATAATTATTAAAAATGCATAGCTTAAACGTTATAAATTGATAGCTTATAAGATATAAATTAACAATTAATTATCAATGAACAAATATTCTTACTTATCTCTTAAGAACTCTTCTTATTCGACGTTCACGTGCCGGAAGTAAGAACAGAAATGACCTCGCGCGCGCGTCGATCGTTCCTTATATACCTGTTGATAAACCGTCGTCGACATTTCGGTTAGGATGATGAGGTGACGATGCGCGATCGTTACCTTTTTAATGAAAATTGATTTTTCCATTATACCGCGATTAAATTAAATAATTTCCCAATTGCTATTATAAATAAACGTCTTTTGCAATTTCCATTTCTATTTCACCAGCTAAAACTAAATGTACGCTTTTGTGGTGCAAGTCTTTGACTCGTAATTGTTCTAACTCATCGTTGATTTATTCTCAATCTATCGTTAATTCATTAAATACCAGTTTACGACAAATATAATCGTCCTACGAAGTTAGCGAAACCTGAAGAATATCAGCTATCTGAAAAGAAGAAGAATGTACACGTATGCTATTGCAATTTAAAATAATTGCAGATTTCTCGGAATTTCTTAACTAAATTTGTAATATATACGACTCGTGATAACATCTTGTAACAAATTATAAATCGTCTCAATTTAATTCCAATTATATATACCATTTTAATTTAACAAACAATTAATTATTAAATACACTAATCTGCTTTCACACAACTCCGTTTTACTTTCCACCGTAAGATTATGTTAGAGCATGGTTTAAGTCGAATTATCAATTTAATTACTATTTTGTGTAATAATGTCTGTAATTTGCATTTAATATACAATAGAATTCCGTTCACTCTCATCTACTTCATGCGTTTACCATGTACTTACGATTTTCTGTTCGTATAATAGCGTGGCATAATTTCACGTGGCGGGATAGGCGAGTTCGACAAAGTTTATCCAATCGACCACTAGCTAAAGTTTCGTTTGAATAAACGTATCGCGTTCAAACCACGTTCAAACGGACCACATCAAAGGGTATGGATTTAACATAATTACAATCATCGCGTCGCGACGTTACAAATCATTGAGCTTTTTCGAGTTCGGTATTTTAGAACGCGAGACACGGAACCCCATTTAAAACGCCACTCAAGTCAATCCTGCCCTCGGTCAGTGGTCGAATATAACAGGAAAAATTTATTGTCGTCGATAATGGCTATTTGCAACCGAAGCAAAACTCCCATGCAACGGAACAAAATTCCCATCAAAATAATTTCAATCGTTCGTATAATGGTTATTTGTAATTAAAATATTTAAATTACGGACATGAACTCTACTATCGTAACTTTTCAAATTTGTCTGATAACAGCGTGGCACATGTACGGAAAGACTGTAGCAGGCGCAAGCCTCGATACGTTAAACGAATACAATTTAATATGGTTTTCGATAGGCTTCGAATAATTTCCTTCTTTTATAATATTTCATTGGAATAATTTATTACATTTGAATTAGAAGAGAATGCCTTTGAATTTCACGTTCTTCCAAGCGTACGATTTTAACGATCGGATATATTGACAAGCGTGGGACGAGAAGAATAATCAAGTGCGGTATCCTGAGGTAAATCGACGAACGTTGGAAGAAACGATTCGACGAATAATTGTTAAAAATATTTTTGCAGTTCGGAACCTCCGTTTATGTTGATGAAACAATTACTCGTCCCCATGAGCGATAATTCACAGAATAGAAGCTTATACATTTGAATGAGAAAATTCTCAGTTTTAAAAGAATATATTGGGTTGAAAACTAAGTGATTGCGGATTTTGTCATTAGGTGGTACTGGTAAAATCCGCAATCACTTAGTTGCCAAATATAAGATGATTTGTAAGACGATAAAAGTATTTGTTTCAGAAAGAAACCTTAGGAAATCGAGGAAGAAAATTCTCATCTTTCATAAAACGATCCGTAGAGAGATAAAAATATTTATCGAAGATAGAATATTTAGAAAACTCATAGAATTAAATCCAACACTCCGTAAGTGGTAGGAAAATTTCACCACCGTACGGCAAAGAGTGGAGATCATTTTTCGGCAAACACGTAGTAGGTAATTATGAATTATTCGGTAAGTGAATGAACGACTGTAATAGAAGGGCTAGGTAAATCTAAAGTCTAGAGGCTGGAAACTGCCTCGGCCACCTTCGCTAAACGCTCTCTCTCTCTGTTAATGTACGAATCCACTTAGGCGCGCCCTGCCACGTCTGATTAGATTAATTTTAAGAAGCCCTCCTGCTGCCTGCCTACTCGGTTGCCTCTTCGCGATATTGCGTTCGATGCTATGCGCTGCATTTTCCAGTCGCGCAATCCGCCAGAAAACATAATCTCAAGTATCAGGTATATATTATATTTTAAACCTTATTTCTTTCATCGATCGAAAATATACAATATTTTAATATTCATTCGGATTTCCTTTCCAACGTTATCGTTTCGAGTAACGAAACGAATCTTACGTTCGTTCGCACTGATCCGTAAATTAGTAATAAAATTTGAAAAATGATAGCCTAAACGGAGCTACTGTAAGAAAATTCTACTGAACTGAAAGACGGTTGAAACCGTTTTCGAGACTGACAGCTAAATTAGCAGCTAATACGTCGATAATAATATTGTTCGAACGTAATAGCTACTAAATAGCAACTGGGGAAAGAAAGAAAATTGCCACTGTGAAATCGCTGCTCTTAATAACAATAAACCTTTTCTCTTAAATGCATCGATCGTTGTGAAAAATCTGGCAGATATAATCCTCGTCCTACATCGTCCCGGCCTTTCTTCCTCTGCATCAAAATTAATAACGCGCATTTTGCACAAAGGGTGGGCAAAAGGATTCGCCGGGACCAGCGCGCTCGTATAAAAGGCAAAAAGCGGGGCAAAGACAAGAGCTATTTTAACGTGAAAGCTCATTTACGAACCGCCGTCGCTAAGAGGCGAGGCTAATGGCACCGAATAAATTATCGTGTGTCGTTCAGAGGCACGAGGAATACCAAGACAAGACAGGATTCGACGAATCTTGATCTTTCGACGCCGACACACGACGATCAATCGGGTTGCGTGCCGGTCGTAATTGATCACGTGGAATTAATTGTAGCCGATCGAGGGCCGTGAAAAACACCTCGAAACGATTTGCCAACGATAACCGCGAGAGGCTGCAGGTTCCTCGTTTCGACTGTCTAATTAGTCGAACGTTCGACTAATTGCCTTTGGTCTCTGGTCACCGACGAGACGTTAAAACACCTGGCGATATCGCGAGATTGATTTTTAATTAATATCTATATCGAATTTTATGGGAAAGCAAACGTGGCGAAGTGAAACAGCAGGCGATACGATTAATTGAACATTCGAATTATTGGAATTGCTTTTACGTCACGGAGATAGTGGCTTTCTTAATGGCGTTAGAAATTGGTAAAAGGAAATGTAAAAGGAAATGGTAAAAGAAATGTAGGGCACAGCACTTTGTAGATTGCGCGAAGAAACGGCATCGATTGAGCGTTCAGACTGCTGGAAATATTTTTATTTTACGAAGGTAATCTTCTTCTATAGCGTTCGGAGTCGATGGAGAAGGAAATAGGGAGCATCGTGATCGATGACAGCGATCGGCTATTTGAAACGTTCGAATTATTTATATTTTTGGAAGATGATCATCTCGAGTGGCGTTAAACGAACCCGAATCACGTTTCCTTTGCGTTCCTTTCATTCTATGCTAATTGATTCTAGGGAACAGTGATCGAAACAATAGTAATGGTAATGAAGATTGAGTGGACGAATAAACAGGATCAAAGGATTGCTTCTTTTCTTTTTTTAACAATGCTGTTACAGATTGGAATTTATGTGCGTCTGGCTTCCGCGAATTAAATCGTGCGTTAACCGTATGTTAACCTTAGACGGTGGTGGCCCATGCTGGCTAACGATTCCTGTTAGTTACACAATTATCAATTACCTTTGACTTAAGAGGAAAGATTAAGAAAACCATTCTCTACTCCGTTTATTTATTGTCATTGTTTATGATTTCTTTACCAACATTGCGTCTTTGTACATTTGTTTGTACATTTGAATTACATTTCAACGAATAAGAAGACAAAAATTTCCAACGAAAAATATCGCACGTTGTTCGAAAACGACAGAGAGAATAGGAGAAATTGTTTAAAAACACGAAGATTCGCAGACATTTTCCCGAAAACTTTCTCAGAAGATCGAAAGGAAATATCGCTATATCAACAACGATTTCATTTCCTCCTCAAGTGGAATATTTTCTAATAGGAAGACGAGAAAATCGTGTGTCTAACGCAACAGGCTTAGAAAGGAATCAGTGGCAATTTACAGTATACAGTAAATAGATTAAATAGGAAAAATAGTAATAGTTTAGAAATGTTGAGAATTGTGGATCTTTGAAACCGAAATAATGTTACAAGAACACTAAATTTACACTGAGGATTCATATTAAAATAGTAATATATTTATTTCATGGACGATTCCTTATATATTCATCGATACACACTTGCGCGCGTCCCAGCACTTTCTTCTATACCCGACTGTTAACCGACTGACTAGTTTACACTCATCTGTTTTCGAGACGATGCGCACACACATACCGACACTCACATACAAGTATCTTTACTATGCATTTAACCCAATCCAGCACAGAAAATTATACATATCTCGACAAGAAAATAGTAAAGAAATAGTAGGAAAATAGTAATAGATTAGATAGGATAGTGTGTAATATATAGGTCAAGGAAAAATTAAATTATACATACGTTTAAGGGGGTATTCTGGTCTAGAAATTTGAAAAAATCGAAAAATTTCTTTTTCATATTTCCAAAGTTTAGACATTCAAGAATGTGCCCTTAAAAGGATTTTTCAAAATTTCAATTATTTTATGAGTTACAGCCATTTTTGTGACGCGGCATCTGCTCCGGTCTGACCGGAACAAATGAACAGTAGACGGTAGACGTTGTCCGAGTAAACTTGTCTCAAAACTTTAAACGCGTTTTTCTCGAAACTACTTTTTTCGAGTTGGCGTGCACGATATCTCAAGTTCTAACGAACCGATTTATTTTAAATTTGGTCTGAATATTCCTTATATACTCCTCTATCGTCCGGACCACGCTCAGCTCAAAATCTTTAATATTACTATTTTTTAAACGTTCGGAATTGTCAAAAAAACGTGCGAAACAAGAAATTTTTTTTCAAACGGCCGTCATTTCGTGAAAAAATGTTGTATTGACTTTTCCAAGGTTCAGACGATAGCGGCATCCATACTAATTAAGAATCCGTTCGCATTTTTTGTTTCGAATGACCAGAAGGGTTGATATCATGCACGCCACGACACCCCATTTTTTTGGCAGCACCCACTTTGCCAGCTCGTAACTTTTTAAATATTGAGTTTTTTTCAGTGAATTTTTTACGTAATCTCGAAATATCAATAAACAAATGCTAAAAAGAAGGATAGCAAAAATATTTTTTGTTTCGCTTGTACGGAGCTTCAAAAATCGCCCGAAATTCATGCCTCTAGACCAGAATACCCCCTTAAGTGTCAGTATTAGATATAAGATGGGACACGTATGTTTGAAACGTGCGTGTAGATAAGCAAAAATCGTCCAACGTATGCTGTAAATAAATTACGAGAACCAGTGAGAGTCAGAAACTCGCAAGCCAAATCCTTTTCCTACGCTGTGAGGCCGAAGAATAAATAAAAGATATATTATATATATTTTTTTTTTAATTTTTACTTATCTGCAAGCACGTTTCATCTTATATCTAATACTGACACTTAAACGTATGTATAATTTAATTTTTCCTTATAGTTGCGTATATATATACAACTCACACTGTCATCAGCCTGTATAAGAAACGTCTTTGTCTCGGCCGAACTGATATTAAAATTCCCCGGTTGCCTGAGTCCGTCAGAAAAACGTCCCGCCTTTCTCCGAGCAACTTCCTTTCCACGGTCGAAGGCACGGCGACCTTAGTTCCTCGGCATTTTTCCAGCTCCCTGACCCTGCAATTAGCCGGTCAGCTCGTCGGTCAGACTAATTGATTCGTCTGCCGGTAACCTTCTCGAAGACTACGGCTGCAGAAGAGGGTGGCATCGCGAGACTTTAATCACTGCTCTCCTCTGGCCAACTTCAGCCGCAATTTCCGACACGGCCCGAGGCCGCGATATTAACTTAAGACGACGACGGACTTCCGTTCGCCACGGCGAAACAGCCAGGACAGGGTGGTGGATTAACGCGCCGTCCACAATTTTGGTAATTAATATTCGCGCGACGCTTCCTGAATTGCTCGTTTATTAGCCCGCGGATGGTGGCAGAGGGACGATCTTGTACGTAATTTGTAATTTATTCCTTTTTCACCGGGTCCTGCCCTGGCTGTATATCAAGGAGCAAGAGGGGAAAATTCTTTTTGAGGGTTGCAGGTGGTCGTAACGTTTTTGAGCGAGGGGCGAGCATAATCGGTGTACCAACGGATGCGTACAGCGTAGAACGACGGAGATGAAGGACGTTTAGTGGTTAAGAAGCTGGTGGAGCAAGGTATTAGGTACTAGAAATTAGACTTGGGATGCTTCTACCGAGCGTTGGCAAGCTTTTACAGCGAAAATGGAAGCTTGTAGTTTGCTTTAAAAATGCAATTCTAAGTGGTCGGTGAACGAAGAACGTTCCTTTGCCGTTGCAAAGTACAATCGAGCAGTTCCTGCGGAGTATCTGCTAAAATCGTGTTCCGGAAGTTCCAGTATTCAGAGTCGAAGGTTTCTTTCGTTTACAGAACCGCGATATCTACGAGAAGCCTGTAAAATCGATAGCGCGTCAAGTTCGCTTTTCACGTAGGGTAAAATGACATCAGAGAAGGCGGATCTTTTACTTGCAACGAGAAACGATGAAACTTTAGATAAATGATTTTGCACGCGCTTTCTCCGCATATCGAATTTTCTCGTTACGTTAGTGCATTCAAAGTAATTGCATTATCTTGAAAGTAATTACACCTATGTGTTACAATATCTTGTTAAATGCATATTGCAAGTAGATAAAGTAAAGTAAAGAAAGTAGATAAAAACGGAGGTAGAAGCTTCTGAAAATATTTGTCGAACAGAAAGCAAATACGAAAGAAAGATTACATCTGTAGCTTAGTCCGATCCGACTAATCGATTGTAATTCGATTATCGATCGTTGTATCGATAATGGAAGAAATATCTATAATATGTTTTACGCGTCGAAAATTTAAATTTCGATAATTCTTCGTAATTTTACAACATCGATTCTGTTGCTAAACTAACGCGACTTCGCAATGCGCTAGGCATCGAAGTTATCGCTATTGTTGAAAGCACGGAAGATGCATCAAAAGAAGAAAGTTTCTGCAAAAGGATTAGGACGAAAATCGACGAAAATTCTCCGAAATGTTCGAAAGTAAAAAGCTCGAATATCTCCAAAAATGTGGTCTTCCGTGGTTTGGAAGATATTAAATCGAAATAGAAGTTTTCTCGAAAAACGCGCACTTCGTTTAGTTCATTTTCCATCCAACGTTGCTTGGAATTTAGACGAACGTATGGTAAAGCTCGTAGGTCGTGAAATCGCGATAATCGGAAGAAGGAAACATCTCGAGAAACGGTCGTAATCCGAAGAGCTGCTCGAACGATGATCAAACCATCGCGTGATTCGCACGATCGCGTTTAAACCGGTGTAACTTCTCGAGTAACCTGGTCGTTTACACCAACGAAGAGCAAAGTTATTTACGTCGAATTCGCAACGACCGTCACGTTGAATTCGCCCACGTCGCGTTTCGAGAAAGTCGTCTTTTCGAACAGACGTTAGGCCCATAACGATCCCGAACGATCGTGTTTTCCCGCCACCCTTCGCCTTCAAAACATTCTTCGACGTTTCCAAGCCGTAGCTAACAGTCCAATGGCCGTACGTGCCCCGAAATAATCGCGTAAGCGAGCGCCGGCCAACTCCATCCACGGAATTCCCGATTCGGTCACGTGCGGTTCGCTCGAATGCCTAACGATTGTCGTCGGTTGTTGCTGCACCGCACGCTCGCGGTGCATTCCCAATACACCAGAGTCCCGTCTCTCTCATTGCCAACCCTCTTCCGGTCTAATTTCGCTAATGATCCAGTTTTTCAAGTTCCCCTAGCTCTCCTAATTTTCTGACTTTCCGCTTCCTTCTTCGCCGAGCCACGTTCGGAGTCTCTGGAACGCGCGACTCAAAAATTTTCTCTCAGCCTCCGGGATCCGAACGTAATGATCGCAAAAACGAGCTATCCCTTAAACCGTGTCGTCCTTAAACTTGCCTCGTCGTGGAAAACGACAGTCGTTGCGCGAACTTTAAGTTCTGGTCTTCGGAATTCAAAGAACTCTCCTTCGACTCTTGGGTTTCTTCGATTCTCGCGACACACGAACTGTAACTGGGAGATCAACCTCGAACGCTCGTCGATAGGTCGCAGATTTCCGTTGTAAACGTGCGAAGATGTAGAGAAGACGCGCGCAACGTGGGAAGATACACGAGATTGCCAAAGTACTTGGTCGTAACGCGCAAGGAGCGAACGAAATCTCCGCTCGGGTTCGATTTCTCAAACTCGCGTGGTGAAAATTTTAGATTCGCGTAAGAATCCGCGGTGCTGCTCATCGACGAGTATAAAATGGGTAGAGGAAGAACGTGACCGGTGATCTCTCGCGGCGACCGCTTAAATTATCGCCAGCCTGTTACATTAGCAGGTCGAACCGGTCCGCGGTTGCAGGATATAATCGGCGTTCACCGGTGTTTATCTATTAATTATTAATTTATCCGGAGGGAATGAATGGGAGGAGCAGCGGGTTAAAATAAAGCGCTGTTAAAGCGTCCGGCAGCGGTGTCCCGGCCAATTATAAGAGGCCACGGAAATTATTCGACCGCTCTTGGCCCCGCGGGTTAACGATCTGTCGCCGGTGTTCAGTTTGTCCGGGGTTATTTAATACGCGTTATTTCATACGCGCCACGGCTATCTCGCATTAATTCCACGCTGTTAGTGGAACGCGACGCGGTGGAATAGCGCGGAATAAACATTCTGGCAAATTCAAATTGCCACGGTGATTTGGCACTGGCAAGCTGAACATTTCTAATGGCCATTTGGAAGGTTGCGTAATCGCGAATGTCAGAGTAACGAGTTCCAGTTTCCTTCTCTTCGCGATCACCGAGGATGCGTACGAGTGCGTGAAGCTGTGCGCCAAAGTTTCCGGACAGTGACAGATTTTTCGTTTTACATTCGAGAAGACTTTCAATTGTCTCGTGGCAAGCAAATAATTGAATGAAATTGCAATTTTCTACGGGCTGTCCGATTTTTATTTATAAGTGCGAATTACTGGTAAACTGTCCGTTATATAGAAAAAATGGTTCGGACAAGAGGTCGAGGTGGCTTCCAGGTGATTACGATCTGGTGTAACTATTTTACCTGTGAATGAACGCACAGAGATGACACGAAGGTAACGTACGTTTTCTTAAATGAAGCGATATAATTTTTAATGCACGTTTGCGTTAATTAAACTACGTGTTTGCCCTGTATTTCGTATGGCGTGTTTCACGAGATAAAAGTTGAAATATCTGGTAAATAATTTTTTATACAGAATATCAAGAGACGTACGTCACCCTCGTATAATCTCTACTTGTCCATCTGCAGAAAAATGAATTACACCAGATTATCTCGCTCTCGAAACCATTCAATCTCTGTCGCAATATTTTCCATATATAGCAGATACTTCAATAATTCTCATTTATAGATTAAAATTAAACACCCTGTATACTATAGAAGAAAGTTCTTAAAGGAAATTTACGGTGTTTCATGTTCCATTTTAATACGTTCGATTTAGATTCAGCATGAAATTTTCTATTTTTATCTGTTCGACGATACACCAGCACCTTTCAAAACGATAAAAGAATTTCAGCAATTCCGCTGATATACGATTGGAGAATAAGCTAGAAGTTCTTAAAAGATAACGAAGAAGTATTTCTCAACTGTTGCCGATAATACGAATGATTTCAGAGAAATTGTAATTTTGTATGATATTGATATAATTCATCCATATGGAAGGTCCAATATCTACATACATTTACATTTTATTATAATTATACATCGATTAAATAAATAGCCGATACATCGGGCATAATTACCAGCCACTTTAATAATCATGAAACACCGATTTTCGTCTAACGTTATAATACAACCTACGTGGTGGTCATTCGAGCGAAAAAACAGGATGCAAATTAATCGGCCACCGGATGACGAAGCATTGGAATATTCGAATGAAAATGAGACGCTTAATTTCCGATAATGACACCGAACGAAAACGGTCGTGCTGTTGCATATTGCATTCCGCATAGGCTATTTGCATCGCTGCCGGCTTGTTCCGCTCGCAACACTCTATTTTAGCGCGCGTTGGACCAAGGGAACGTTTAATCGATAAATGCTTATAGATTATCGTGCTCCAGTAAAGTACCCCCCTCTGCAATCGCGATAAGGCAAGCCGGCGATATGTAATCTGGCCGCGAAATCTGGAATTCGCCGATGCGACCAGTTCAAATTTAATTGAATCCCTCCTATGAACCTGGCAACTTTATTTAGCGACCTTCGATCGGTAACGTTGCGTGGAACGATTATGGCAATCGATTATCGTAAATGAATTACACGCGCAACGGTACGAGTCGATTTTTTCGACACTGCACGAGTTACAAGTATAACTGGTTTTCGTACGGTTGAAGTTGCTTAAGTTTTAATAAAGCGATTAAACAAAATATATCCTACTTGCAACTATAGCGGCTCGCGAAAGTATTTTAACGGTTACCGTGGAAAAGTTTCGTGCGTATATCGCGTGTGTTATACGTAAGACCGTTTTAAGATATCGTTGACAGGTACCAGACACCACCGTCTCTGATTATTTTCGTTAAATCGGAAATCTGGAAATTTATGTAGAAAATTACCGCGCATTTAAATATGCGAACATATTACATTTACCAAAGAAAGCACGAACAGTGGTTTGAGACATACGATAAGTCTTAAATTGGGTCTGTCTGATATTTAGGTTTATCAATGGACCATTGATTACCATGTGCGCTCGTTGTGCTCGTAGGGAAAATGAACAGGATCAATAGAGAATTAAAGAAGACAAACAAAGAAGCTGATTTCTTCTAAATATTCATTGGCAGAATTCTTGAAGACTTGAGAAAGTAAGTGAAATCTACAGAGGAAGGCTAATAGGCTGAGCGTCAGAGACCTTGTTGAGTGTAATTTCGAAGAGTATGAGAAAATCATCTTTGTTTCCCTGATTTCATATTGTGTTATTAGCAATTTTGTCGAACGACTGTCTTAATCAGCAGGCGATACGCGAACGTGACTAAGGAAGAATCAAGTCTAGTGAGAGGTAAGCGCGATAAGACTGACAGCGGGATTAATCTGACCGCGGAATCTGGGTTCGTTTTAATAGAATTTCATTGAGGAGAGGCTGGCTGACGTGAGTGCGCCCTGGGATGCAACTCGAGCTCCATGTACCTATTAACGCAACGTGGATTTATATCCGACTCTAATAACGCGGTAATTACGAGCTGCCTTTGTTGTCGAGTTCGATTAAAACATCGGCACCGAGAGGAGCTGATGTTGCAGCGGAACAGCGCGTTTCGCAGGTAATTAGCGCGTTAAAATTTCGTTAGGGAACGATATTTTCAGCTGCGACACGAGTTTGACGCGATAGCTAGAAGATTGTTTTCTTGATTAAAAATTTCTTTCCGCACTGTACTACGAGATGTTTGGATGATTTAAAAGTATGAAAACGAGAGATTCGAGCGAATGGAAATTATTTGTTCGGATAGAATCTCGTAAACCAAGTCAAGTGAGACTGGAAATAAAGAATATTTTTTTTAATGTAAAGTAACGATATAAATTATTGTTCGAAGAATAATGAGTGATTCGACGAATAAATTAATGCGATTTATTAATAATATGATACGTAGAATACGTATAATATATACACAGTAGAAACGTAATGGAGTATTAAAAACAGCCAATCGTTGGATAAACAAATTATCAATTTCGCGATATTTAACAAGCCAAATAACACAAATTAACTCGTTCTACCCGTTCGTTAGCAGGTTAAGCGTTTTAAAATGCGCGTATAATTGACTTCACTGCGTATGCGCGTACTGTCTTCTACCGATAGGCGAAAAAGATAAAGAGCTTAAAATTCCCTGAAATTCATAATATTCATCGTAGTCTGAATAACCGATAACAATCTATTTCGCTCGTGAACTATATCGTTCATTTTACATTCAATAACGTTTATTATTAATATCGCCGTTGCAAACTATCGCGTACTTTTCTCGATGGAGAAAAATCGCGATACGATAATGTTTCCGCCGTTCCATATAAGCTTCGCGCTTGGAACCGGTTACGAGTACGAAATGCACTTTATTTTCCGATATTTGCATACAACCGTCGAGATCGTTATTTCTCAATTCCAGTTGGTACAACGTTGCCGAGGGAAACGGGAAAGCAGAGAGAAAATGGGTTAAAAAATCTGCCGCCAGATTAACGATGACGTAACGCGCATGCGCGCCAATTGGACGCTGTCGCGCGAAAAATTGGCGAAAATTCGAAAGAGAAATTCTGTTCTCCCAACGAGGGACCTTCAACTTTCGTAAACCTTTGCGCGTCTATGAAAAGTTTCAAAATTCAAAGACGCACGGAACGCGCAAATATATAAAATATGCAAAGTTTATCACCGATTGTAATATTTGGTAAACAAAAGAAATTTTTGCTTAGGTGCTGTTACTCTATTAATTTATAAATACGTGAAATTGCATAAATGTCCGTTAACAACTTATCGATAACAAATCAGGTATTCCCTTCAGACGAGAGAAGCTACTTTTCTCGAAGAGCACCGCCGAAATCATTCTCGTGTATCAAGGTCGTTTTACGATAAGCCTTCGAGAGATCGAAAATGTAAATTCCAATCGGATTCGAACGTAAACGGCTTTAGGCTCGTAAAACAGTCAATTCATTCCAGCTGGCAACGTGGAAAGATACAACGAAGAATTCGCGGGAAACTGGAACCCTTTGGCCACGTCGATGTCGCCTAACCTCCAATTAAGAGGAATGACTTGAATTATATTATAGGTTAGAGCCGTGAAATACCTGGATCGCGGGCGGACGTGAAACGAATAAATTGACGAGAGCGTTTCCACGTAGTCGGCAAATCGCTGTCATCTTTACGATCGCTCGTACGCACGAATGTTTAAAACACACCATTTCCATGTTGGAATTTCGCTGCGTTAAGAGCGTTCGCGCTCGTCGGCGATGTACTGGGTGCACTGAAAATCGTGGTACAAGCCGAAGGACGGTGATTCTCCGCGCAAAAGCAGATCGAAAACGTAGAACAACAATTTTCGATACGACGCTTCGTTCTCGAGAAAATCAACTATCAAGTTTCATGCGCTTGGCGCTCTTACGTTTCAAGTGCAGACGCACCCGACTAAACTTCATCGTCGATTTTCTCGAAAACGAAGCCTCGTATCGAAAATTCTTGTTCTACGCTTTTCACTTACTTTTTCACGAATAATCATTTCACGGCTTGCAGCAGGATTTTCAGTCCACCCTATACGTGGAAACGGGAACGAAAGCTTCGCGTTTCTAAAGTTCGATCGCGTCGTTCGTATTTATGCGTTACGGCGGGAGGAGGGTGGGGGAGGGAGCAAAGTTTACTCGTACAGTGACAGTCAACACAGGTATACCGATCCACCGCTAATTACTGTTCGTAATCAGATGTCTGACCGACGTAGCAGATTGGCTAGTTACCAGTTGCGCCAATAGTCAATACCGCGGATCGATCACGAGCCACGAACCAGCTACAATTGGTGCGTTGATATCCTCAAACAATTTACGTTGATTTCGGCTTGCACACCGCCCTCTATACAATTGCATTATGTTTTATCAGTGTTCCTAGGAAATTTGCATTCCGCTGATCCGCCGACATACAATGTGTCCTTTGGTGTTTAATCGTTTGTTCGATTTTCCTTCTGCAAATAGAGAAACAATTTATTTCGTCGTAGCAAAATATCGTATACGGTTGTTCCTAAAAATATTCAAACACTCGCCATAGATAATTTTTACGGATATATCGTTCGTGCTATGTGAAGCAATCAGAAGTTTCATCGTGACTTGAAGGCAATTTGAAAATGTATATACAAGTTACAGGATATTTAATAGAAACATATATCTCGCAGAAATCGTAAAAACGCTAGTCGATTAATAAGTCGATCAAATCTTCGTACCAATTTCTTCGTTCTTATTGGTTGTATCGTATTCGACGTAACAATACTCGTGCAATTTTTACATATTCTTCTCCATTTCGAGGTGGAATTGAAAAGAAATTCGATAGGGCGTCAAATTTATAAAACGAATATGATTTTCTTACAACGAAGTTGAGGATTCTAACGATACGATAAACCAGCTGGAATCAGGACGCTATATACAGTTCCCATGCACTTGCCATGAAAATCACTTCGAATGACAAACACGTCCGCTTAACGGAACGAATATCTTCGAACTAACTGCGGCAATTTTTCTCCGCGTCTCTCGTACCAGTTACTCGTTACAGTTAAAAAGCACTAATACCACCTACCAACGCGTCAATCTATCACGCCAACGTTTCTATCACGTCTGTTAAAGTCTCCAATCCATCAACGTACGAAACTAAGTTTTGCCCGCCGAAAAAGAAATCCAGCCGAAAGTTGCTCTATTACGAGGCGAAAGTTTATTCGAAGTTCTCCCCGCTTCTAACAACCGGAACATCCATCCGGGAACCATCGGCATACCAATTTAGCGAACTCCCCTTAAACTTCCGGCTCCTAATAACCGGCCGGTGTTTACGAAGCTGGGTACACACATTGGCGCGAGGAGCACGCGTGGCACGCCTTCACGATGATGAGAGGAATAACTCATTAGCTTTGTAACGTGGCGGACCACGCGGCCCGATACCGCCCTGAATTATACGGCGAATTACATTAATACCGGATAACAGAGATTCCCGGGGTGCGCGCTGTAGGATCACTCGCACGCGCGTCGGTACATCAGTCCGGAACTCCGCACAGCGAGGACCGCTGCGGGGCCAAGTTCTCGCATAATTTTCGAATAAAGTCGAATATTTCCCTGGCTCGAGGTGGCACGGTAATACTCCTGCGGAGAGGTTGCGCCCGCGGTGTGTAAGTTGTAAATCTTTGAAGTGGCTTTCGCGCTGCGAGTAAAGATTCCCCGACCAGTTGCGAAGTTAGAAGGAGACGGGTATAGAGGAAGAAAGCGGCAACGTATTATAGAAGAGAGTTTTCTTCTTTTCACCCTTCTTCTGCCGAGGTTTCTCTACTTATTTCTACCGAAGAGGAAGAAGATAAAAGGTCCAACTTTAATATTAAGGCAATAAACCGGCGCAGTCTCGAATTCTTCCGGGCAATATATCTTCGGCCATGACATCGTGTTCCTTCTGGTAAACGTTGCTGCTAGAGTCCGCGAGTGCTTTTCTTACTCGCGCTGTTCCGCGGCTGAACTCTGCCTCGAGGAGCAAGGGCATCGAACAAGTATTGTCCTTTGTCGAGTATCTCGTTAAATCGTTACGCTGTTGCCGAGGAAATTTCTCAGGGCCAGTGTATCTTTATTCTTCGATTACTTTGTCAGTTGGGAAAAGGAAATGTCCATCGAGATTATCTGTTACCCGATGCTTGTAGAGTACCAACCGTGAAACGTAATATATCGTTCAAATAAGCGGCGAGTCTCGACGAAAGATGATTATTAAAAATCTAACTATCCAAAGGGTTCTACCGTATCTTATCAACTTTCTCGTTGAATCTGCCGATATCCTGGATTCCTCGTAAATGTCGTAGCGGAGATTGCGTAATCGCTGATGTCGTTCGTGAATTCACGAGAAGACGTTGCGTAATTAAAGTAGAATAAGCGTCGCGGAGCACGTCTGTCTCGTGCGAACGCGAACGAAATGGTAGAAAGTAAGACAGAAAGGCTGGGCGAGAAGCAGCATGATTAATTAATGTCTGCGAGATCGTGAGTCATTCACTTGACTCGGTCAATGAAAGGCTTGTGCAAGTGGAAATTAAGAGGCCGCCCGTGGTATTCGTAGAGGAGCCACTCTTATCTTTCTCGTCGAATGTCGGACAAATCGAGGGACTTTGATCAAACCAGACAGGAAATAAAAAAGAGGTAGGAGGGGAAAAAATGGCGAGAGGAATGTCGTCGGAAAATTCTGTGATTGCCTGGTTTAAAATTCAGCCGTTTTATTCGTACGAGATTCGCATTTGTAAAAATTCTTTCGAAGCACACCGTTTGCAAAGAGAAGATTTACGAGTTTGTATAGAGGATTACATACCGCTCGAGAAATGTGGGTCGAAGATCGAGAGAAGCTGTTTTTCTAGAAACGTGAATCACGTCAGGTGAATCGTAGACAGCCGTAATTTACGATGCTTACACTGCGCGAAATGACGCGCGTTTCACGCCGTATACCGAAATGAGTCATAGTAGTACCGCTAGGTACTATCCGCACAATCCTCAAGTAGCGTGAAAGAAAATAGACCGGTATACGAGTAAATCGCGTTGGAAAAGAGAAAATCACTGGAGGGTATCTTCGTCCAATTAATTAATATCCAAGCGAAATTATTTTTCTTCTTTCGTTAATGAATCCAGGAAACGCTTAAGAAAAACATCGTTTCTTTTAAACTCTATTTTCCAACGAAACATTTTTCCGTCGGATTCTGCTTGCCTACATCTTTGCTGTAAAATTTCTGTAACCGTGATAGAATATTTAACGTAGCTGATTAATCAAAAATAAAGATAAGGAAAAATTATAGTGCAAACGCTACGATAAATATTAACGATGTGCAAGTATCTTCGCTGTATATTAAATTAACAAAGAGATAGAGAAAGCGCGAAAGGGAATAGTAAAACACGAAGGACGTAAATTATAAAGGACAAGGATGAAAAAGTTAAGAGGGTGTCAAAGGAAGAATAATGAAAGATAAACGAAGAAAGGTGCAACGCAGAAGAAACGTAAATTCAGTTTCTACAGAGATACAGAAAATTACGTTACATCCAGAAGGATAAATTACATCTGGGCAACTTCTTTACCAGGAATCACAAGATTTCTCCGTATCATTGCCCCCACCCTCCCCTGATCGATCAGAGATGTTTCCAACATGGAAACATCAATTTCTCTTGGATACAGCTCGGCAATACCACCCGACCAATTTCCTTCGCTATCTCGGCATCCTTCCGATAATTATCGCTTTTTTCTTCTCGCGAGACAGGTACGAAGGGTAGGAGAAAGGAATAGAAAGCTGAATAAAAGTAGAGGAAGAGAAAGAGACAGAATTGGAGAGAGAGAGAGAGGCAACATTCGGTCAGATGGGGTTCGACTCTTGCCAAGCTCCAGGCCGCATTGCAGATGCACGTGCAGCCCCTGTACGGATTTTCGATTTCATTTACTTTGTGTTTTCGCCGAGATTCTGCGGTTTCAGGCCACCGAAGAAAGGTCAGCCTGGTTAACCAGGCTAAAATCCAACGTGCGCCAATTTATTCGTCCGAAAAATAGGGAATGAATGTTGAGCGTGAAACTGGTTACGGGCTTGGTACGGAGAAACGAATAAATCTCGTCAGAAACGTTCCACTTTCGCGATCTAGAATCGACCGCGAAATAGCGCTAATGACTTCTCACTTCCACTAAAATGGCCAGCAATATCGATTGAATTACGAGAGAATTTCCAAACGTTACTCCAGGGAAGCATCTCGCGAAATCTCGTTTGTTTTCAAAGACGAAAATGGTTACGCGTTCACTTAGCTTAAATCAGAGTCCGTGACTCGTAACTCTTAAAATCATCGGTAACATGATCAGTTCGATTACGACGGAGTATTCAAACGTTCGAAAGTGGCATCTGACGAAACCTCGTCAGAAACGTCTGGAAAACAAAAGAACACAGCTTTTCGCGATCTCGAAGCGCGCCGTGAAACCCGAGCGAAACCTGAGCCAGGCGATATCTCTATAAGACCCGGAACACGTCTCCCCCGGCAGGGTTCATCGACCACGAAGATCACAAGGCACGGTTGTCGCGTGCTCGAGAAATCCGGGCCGGCGAGAGGGCTCGATCTCTCCCTCTTTCACGGCGGCAACCCGTTTTCCCGCGGCTACTTGTGAAATTAATTAACAACGCGTCCGTGGGTAGCGGCGCGTCGTGACACCGAGTCAGCGTCGCCGGAAGCCGATAGGTCATGCACGTGTCGCCGGGCTGAATCGTTAATCTCGGGGCGACACGCGCGACCTGACCGTATCGGAAATAGCGTGGTGGCTTCGAGGGTGCTCGTGGAGGTTCCGGCTTGCGCGTGGAAAGAACCACCCGAAAGAGTAGGATCTTCTTGCTCTGTCAGGGGATGAAGAGGAAGTGGCGGTGCAGTGGAACCGATGGTCGGTCACCTGTGTCCTCCTTTTTTCTTTCCCGCTCTCTCCTCTCCTTTCATCCCTAGCAGTTTTTACCTGAAATCGTCGAGAGCTGTGCGAATGAAAATCTGGAACACAGGAACGAGGGATGCGCTGATCTTTTAACGCTGGAAGTACCAAACCTCGTCGAAGTGACGTAGTTCGATAAAAACTATGCAGATGCTTTCGACGTCAACCGATATTCACTTTGGTTCGAGAAAGAGTTTTTACCGTACGTGATAATTGAATCTAGTATCGATCGTAATTTGGAATTTTTATTGCTTTCTCTACGGGATTACGATGTTCCGCTTGCACGCAAATAGCACATATCATACGGTATTATTATATATACATTTGCTTCTAGTATAAGCCATACGTACGTTGCACGTGTAATATTAGCCACTTTATAAACTTTATTGCACAAACCTTATCTCTACCTTGGCTCTAAATTCACTGACCTAATCTAATCTTAACGCCAACCTTACCAGACCCGGTTAAACGACCACTTTCAAAATTAAAATTAAAATTACTTCTTCATCTTACCCTACCCACAATTAATATATTGCTAATCAACTGCTCCATCAACTGATCGTAACAGGGAATATCTTAGAATATTCTTTTTGTTTCCTTTGTATTTAGAAAGTAGGATTTTTGAACTTTTGATCGTGTTAGTACATTATTTAATAATATATCGTCGATGGAAAAGAGAGAGTTACGCAGTCATAAAGATTTCGAAAAGAATAGGGTCGTAGAGAACGTATTACAACAATAATGTTCGCTGTGTTTGATAATATCTCCACGTAATTATTTAATATAATAAATAAATAAACGGTGTCGGCTACACATAGTGGTATTTACCGTCAATCTGGTTTATTATTCTGGACGCTCTTTCTTTAGGGATTACTTCTGCTTCGTCTCTACTGTATTCGCTTTATGAAAGCTTTTACATCGACTAAGAGAGATTTTCTCCAACCTCGAATGCCTTCGATTTCCTTTCTTTAAAGCTGTACGGCTGATTTATTGTGGGTCAAGCGATGGTATATCGATCAAATCCCCTTCAGATCTCTGTTAATAAAATTAACTGCAGCTATTTGCATCGACCTTGCGCCAGGGACGTTTCGGTATCCTACAACGTCCCGATTATCAGCCGTCCAAAGTTGCTACGACTCCTCTAAGTTCACAGAAATGTTACTAATTAACAGTAGAAAGTTTACGCAGTTACAAAATTCGCTATAGGTTTACATTAAAAAAAAAAAGAAATTCTCCCAAAATACTAAGATTTCAACGTAACGAAAACACGTAATTTCATACACGTAGAAAAGAATGGAACGTGTGTGAAAAATTTGATGGAGAAGTTGCGTGTTTTCCACAGCCAATATCCTCGTAGGCGGCTTCCTGTTAATTGTATCGGTCAATTCTACAAGTGTCACTTCGTTTACGGCGAAATGTTCAAACACGTAACGACGTTAAGAAAGACGTACGGTGTTCGGGCCGAGTAAAGCGGTTCTTCCAATTAACTCGACACTGGAGCGGCCGAGTACGAAATAGGAGAAAACGCATTCGGAGTACAAGGATCAGCGCAATTAGAGAAATAATTGGCAATTAATCAACGTGGCTGTGGAAAAATCCAAGGGCCCCGCCGCTTCTAAATTCCTGGCGGTTTCGTTTGGTCGCTTATCAACAACGCAACTTCGGTAATTACACGAGTGATGTCTCATTAAGTCGCGTTACACTTGGCGGCTGGTTAATTAACCAACGTAATCGCCCCGGTGTTTCCAGCCCCTTGTTGACGTAACGAGAACGCGAAAACACGAGAGCCTCGAGAAAATCGAGAAGGAAACTCGAGCAAAGCGCCTTTTTCTTCTTCGTTCTTCGTCTTCTCGATTTTTCCTTCGCTCTCTCACCCTCCCTCTCTCTCTCTTTCTCTTACTCTTTTTCTTTATCTCATTACGTAGTCGAGATATTCGGAGGAAATTTCAATAAGCGATTTCCAGCTGGTCGAGAGGTCACAGACAGCGAAGATTGCTTTAATAAAGAAGCAAAGCCGAGTTTCGGCTTTAATGCGAGTCAACTACGTTGAATAAAGTGCCTCGGGATAGGCTGCTCCTTTCGACGTGGAACCGAGCTGTTAGAGGCGACAGAATTTCCAATAATAAATGATAAAGCGACGCGAATCCGATTCGAACGTGATAAATCCATCTAGCCGGTTCTCCCTGTCTCGCTGTTGAATTTATTGGTTTCACGGAGTTCCCTGTTATGATATTGTTCGACCGGGATTCTTTATGATTGACTTTCGCCCGATCTTTCTTCTATTTAGTTGGAAACATTCCGACACCGTCAAGTCGAAGAAATTGTTCGCTGGTAAAAGTGTAAAGTTTACCAAGCAACTTAGGATTCCAGGGAATATTTGGAGCTGCGCGTGCTTAGAACATAGAGTAGTTCATTTTCGTGAACCCAGCGAATTTTGAATATCGAGGATCGAGCGTTAAAATTTATTACGCTTGCTCTCGGAATTCTTGATTTAGGGAATTCTCCAATGTACAGACATTTCGAAAAATTCTATCCAAGGTAGAAAAGAAAAGAAGAAGAAAATTGAGGCAATTACAGATTTCGCGGAGGGAAGTTTCAGAATTTACAATTTTTCGAGGATTCTCAAACGGAATCTTAAATCTTCTAGACTGTGCAGACTTTTAGACCAACGTAAATTCACGGAATTTTAAGATTCTCTATAAGCACTCGGAGCTTTAGTGCATCTTAATCTTCCAAAAGCTACATTTTCCACACTTTTCTTTCTTACTATGCGTTTTGTTATATTTCTCTAGACTATTGTAAATTCTCGAAATCTTTCAAAGTCAGCGGAATTCTAGGATTCGCCGCAAGCATCCAAAGTTCCATTATATCTTCATCTTTCGAAATTTGCATCGTCCAAATTTTTCATTCTTATTCTACGTTTTACTATCCTTCTTTTTCTTCTTTCTCGTACGTTCGAAATAACGAAACACAGCAACTTTGTGATACTGTATGTCGGACGAGGCTCGAAAGTTCTGTTACGTAATACTCTGCATACCTGCGAGACTAACGGCAGGAAGAACAACCGTTTAAGCTGTGTTTCGCGATAGGGATGAAAGAACGATAAAAGTTCTTCAAAGCGTATTCAGTTCGACAGGTGGAGGAGCGGTGCATAGGACACAGCTCTGCACTTTTGCTCGAGAATTGAAAAAGTTGAATGAACGAAACTTAAAAACTTCCGCCCCGACGCTTCTCTTCCGGCCGATTTCTACGAATTTCATTAATGTGTCTGCCTTATCTTCTGACCGCTTTTCCGTTCGCCCCTATATTTTCCCATTTCGTTAATCCCAAGAATATCTTCCTAGAAGAAACTATCTTCGTCCTCGATGTTAATCTTCTTGCAGTCGATGAATTCTTTTTCTTGGAATAAACAACTTGTTCCACTGTTAATTTTCTCTTTTGGTTTTTTAATTTAATCTAATATACAAGTGATCATTATTAAAGTTGGAGAAGCTATCTTAATTCCAACTCACCCCTCTTTATATTTTAGCGTTTCTTCTCGACAATCAACCGCATGCCAATTAGATTAACCAGCTTCTGTTCTCCGCGATGGGTTTTCCGTCGTTGCTGAAGGATTATTCGTGTCACGTAACGCATCGTCGTGCATTTTCCCGCTTATAAGTTCGTTTATCGTCGAAAGGGAGCGACCTCGTTTCTGTAGCGATGTCGTTTAACAGCGTTATTACCATCGCGACGATCGCAATTATGAGTCAGACTCGTTTGACCGGAAACCGTCATTAGGATTTATACTCCTTAACGCCGCGTTCCCGGAAACTTGTAGTTACCTTCCGACACGCTCGTTTGGAAAACCAGCTGGGAGAAAATGGGCGGATTAAATGGAAGCTTATTGCCAACGCGATGATATTAGAAAGACCGGTCTCGCGCAAACATTCCAATCATGTAGATTTAAAAATGTATAAAAACGTGGTACGAAGATATTCATAAATATATACGTTCATACGTTTCATACATTGTATAATATGTGCATTATATATAAACAAATATGTATATATACGTTTTAAAAATTGCAATACGAAGATATTCAGAAATATATATAAATATAATTCATTCGTACATACACGTTTACAGTATAGAAAGTTCTAATTAATTGAAACGTTCATGAATATGTACGAACTGATTGAAGAAAAATTCTATTAAATCTGAGACTTTATAAAACTTGTAATAGAAAAATATTCATAAATATACGTATATATGTTCTGTTAATTAATTTTTTAATTTCGATAATTACCTTTTTTTAGAGAGAGCTCCCCCATTAAAGATGATTAATTCTAATCAATTAAATATCAGAAATACATATATTATACGTATACTTTAATCGTTCGAAATTCGCCATCAAACGAAATCTGCTTTCCATGAGATTGATATTAATAATCGATCGATCCGCCGGTTAAAGGGAATGAACGAAACTGTTTCGGGATAGATTTCGATGGAAATGCGTGCGTGGCAGCATCTGATAGTTTCTGTTGCCAGGCGCGATTACTCGTGAGAAAAGTAACTATTAAAATTTACGCGATACACCGGTGGGGGAGGAAGGTAGTGGAACAATGCTGAGAAAGAAAGTGGAGCTGGTTGTCTGTGAGAAGAGATCGCCCTATTTACGAAATACCACGAACTGACTGACGAAGATATTCGGCACATATCTGCCGATGATTATGAAAATAGCGCAAGTCTAAAACTTAAGCGAGTTGAACATTTCAAAATTTACTTTACCTTATATTCCGTCTACATTAGGACAATGTGCAGCAATGTTTGCACGAGAAATATTTGACTCAAGTTAAATCAGAAAATTGCACGATCGGGATGATGCTGACTGATAGTTGTACCGAATCGACGAAAATCGACGAAGGATACGAGAAAATGTTGAGCGAACTAATAAACTATACTGTTGCATAAAATACATAAACTGATTGTTTTTTTAACAGCGAAACCCCACTTTGGACACGATCGTGGCGAAAATGAATTATTCGAGGAGATCCTAATCGAATCGATGATTGACTGTCGATGGAGCCGAACAGGATCTCTTAGTCTCCAGCGCAATGGAATTAATAAGCTTTTGATCGTATCTGATCGTGTATAGGTTAGCGGATCGAAGGACCAGAACCTACCCTTAGTATCTCATGGGGATACTCCGTATTAGACCAAATGCGAATGCCGTATTCCAAGTTCTGATTGGCAATGCACTCGGGGCTCGATATCCCTATGAATAGTATCGTGGACAATTTGATCCTGCATGTAGTTAGCGGTTTGGAATTGGCATAGTAATAGAAACATAGACCATCGTCGATTTTATTAAGCAGCGCTGAACATTCCCATTTTCATTCCAGCCATTCATTTCGCAAGATCGTACTACTTTTTGCATCTTTGTCGTATCTTTATCTAAAACGAAATAAGATGGATAAGTTTCTTTATCATTCGACGATTGATCAACGTGTTTCTGGGATCATTTGAATATCGTTCTTACCTGGCGTTCGTGATGAATTATTTCAAATCTTCGAGACATTAAAAGGCTTGTGTTTGTTTGTAAACGAACGTCTGGTTGTAGGAAAATATCGATAGACTTGAAGTTCTTAGCAATTTCGCCTCTGACGTGAATTTTATTGAAGAAAGGAGCCAAAGAATCTTTCTCTACCCAACGAAGAAAAATCTTACCTGAGCTTCCTAATCCCATAGGTCGTTGATTCGACTATGGATGGCCTGACTTCAGGGTTATTCAAGGTCTCTAAAAAATCTGAACTGTACGATACATCAAAATCCCATTTGAAAGTCTATGCGCCTTCGAATACTGCTCTAACTCGGCCTTCGTATCTCCTCCTTATCTCGATTATACACTTACTACTTCGACAAAATTTGCAATATTGCCCGCATACCGTTCTTACGCTCCAGTTCCCTGAGCCACCTTACCATTCCAAAACCTTAGCCGAATCGTGGAATTATTCACGCGCGAGGATTCGAAGACGATGAAAGTGGCACATCAAATTTCACGAGCATCGATAGAAGAGGCCACGTGAAAGATATCTCGATTCATCCCAGCGGCTGAAACCTATCTGGGTCTCAGTTAACTCCACGCATTCCGCTCGCTTGACCCCTAACCAGGGAGATGAAATACTGCACGTGCTTCGCGAGACAAATGTAGACGTGTTGAGCGACTCGCATAAATCCTGATCAATTTTCTTCCTTTTCTCTCTCTCTCTCTCTCTCTCCCTCTCTCTCTGTCTGTCTCCTGCCGCCCTCGCCAAGATGAAACGTAAAACGAGCCGATCATAGAACAAGCATCGAATATGGCAATTTGTCTGGCGCGTATCAATTTCTATTAGTGCCAGCAGCACCACTCTCGAGTAATAGAAATGTCAAGAACCGTCTCTGCACTTTGTTCTGTTATCCCGAGGACGAGTCCTGAATATTCCCTACCTGTTATCCTAATTAACCCGTGGCACGGAGTTTTGGGTCACGTCGTGATTTAAGGCCAGCTAATTGCAAGTTGGATATCTTGTTATTAATCATGAAGCTAACTTTCGACGATTGGCTCGCGTGTCCCAGCTACACGAATATATTCTCTGTCGTTTTATTTATTTATTTGTCTGTCTTTTCGTTTATCAGTTAACGGGTTACACTCCTTGCTACAATTTTCCTTTTCATTTTGCTTTGTATTTTATTTGCGGCTCGTAGCCGATTGCGATATAGTCGTTCGCTTCTCCATTTTAATTTCTTCAAATGCAATTAATTTCTTCTTCCAATTTAATTTCTCAAATTAACTATATCGTGTTTTTTTTAAAACGGATCTCGCTGGAGCTTCGAACGATAGCAATAAACCACGGAAAAGATGGAGTTGGCGAGCGATGGAGTTAGCCTGTTTACAGACACGGCCGAGACAGTTGTTTGCGGCAAAGTTGGTTAAACGCCGAGATGAGTGGAATGGCGGATGTGACCTGAAAGTTCTAGGCGGAGCATTAAGCTTCACGAGGCTGAGGATGTCAGGAAGATTTATGTAATTGTCCATGATCTTGTAGACGAATGTTGGATCTGCCATGGGCTTACGTTCTTGCGCGCGAGTAATTCGAGTGAGATAAATAAGTAGATCGTAATTACAGCAGGTGTTTGATTAGTAATATCGATTCATAGATTTTAAGTACTTGATTCTTCTGAATTGCGAGGTGATTTATGGAAGTTCAAATAATAATAAATATCGGAAATCTAGTTTCTAATTATTTAGCAAAGTTGTTGTCAATTTTAAATGATTTAAAGGCAGCCAGATATAAAATGCTTTACGTATTATACGATTTCATATTACATTAATCTCAAATTAATTTTACTACGATCCTATACAATTTCAATTTAATCGTTTAACTTTAGCGACCACGTTCTTTTCGTACCTCGACATACTTTTTCATCTTGTAGTTTTCTCTAAGCCAAAACAACCAAGTTTTCCTTTCAAGGTAACTGGGCCGAAAAATGGAATTAGACAAGGACGAAATGCTTGTTTGATCGATACTATTTAATCCTTTTATGAATTATTCGTCGATCATCGATAAGCTTAACTCGCGAAACAATTAGAAATTTCGTTTCTAACGTTAGCGCAGCTATCGCAATCAATTTTTCTTTTAATTTACGAGCTAGAACCATAAATATAAAATTGATTGGATCCTCCGGTTAACAATCTCGACGTGTCGCTATCGATTACCGCGTAACCGGTCAGCGGAATTGCCGAGCGGGCTAATCAACGTACTGGAAAATAAAATCGAATCTTCAACAGATGCACGGTAAATATTTGACGCGACATCGGAAGTCGGGTCGGTGAAAAATTTATCGAACATGCACCGTAGCCCACGTCATCGAGTAATCGAGTTTGCAACGCGCTGATACTGCACTCTTATCATCCTGCATTCGCACATTATCTATTCGCGCGATAACTATCGTAAAATTGCGACTCATCGCCAATTTCTAAAAGTGTTTTTTCGAAATATTTTTTCCCCCTAACGCTCGTATTTTCATGAATTTAACGTTAATCACACTTCGAAATTATCAGACGAATCTGTGTTTTAGCATTGGTGTAATGTTTACGGTAATTTTAGCCCCTTCCCGTACTTTAGCGAGTCGGACTCGCGATGAAGATTTTGGCTCAAACGTAAACATAACAAGCCCAGCTCGCGGACTGTTTTTCTGCCTGTTACGATCGTCACAGAATGTTAGTTCCTGTTTACGAGCATCAGTCTGGTCTGTTTCGTCGAATCAAATGGCACGGCAAGAGGTCAATTCGATGCTGCGTGCTGTATACGTATCTTGTATTTGTACAGGAGGAATCTGTAATTTTTAAATCGATCATTTTAATTGGAAACTGCCAAAGGAATCTATAATCGTACACCGATGCGTTTGTAACCTTAGACGCGATTTAACGTCTTATCACAGGCGAACCATTTCCATTAAATTCTATTACACTTTGTTAAATTATTACTGCTTTGTTAAACTTACTGCGAGTCTAATGGGTCGTCTACAGAGTCAATTCTCAAAGACTCGAGAGGGTGAATCGTGTCCTTTTGAAAAACCATCTCACTGTCTCATTAAAACTTCAACTAGTTGCGCAGGAAGCCTGAGGATGCCGCAGTACCGCTTTCCAAAAGGATATCACTTATCCTGAGAACAGTTGGCAATCCGTACTACCTACGCATATATAATATTACTGCGTACACGTTGCTGCAGATAGATAAATTCATTGCATCGTCATTGGAATAGATGTGGAGATAAACGAGCGGAATTAATCGGAAGAAACGAGAAAAGGAAGTGAGATTATATAGGAGATATTAACTTGAAAGGTGAAAAGGTAATTAAGATAGGAGTAACATGAGAAATGTAAAATATGAAAAATCCTGTGAAATGTAAAATCAGAGTGTTATATGAAACGTGATATCAAAGTAACGTATAAATTATGGAATATGAAATGCCTGCTGATTGCGTACGGTTTCGCAATCGCTGTGAATATTACGCGTACGCGTTAAATTACACGATCGTCTACTCTGTCTTAATAAAATCGATTACTGTCAAATTTACAACATCACTTGGGCGTTAACGTTTCGCGTCTCTGTATGCGCGTACGCGTTACACAAACGTTGTGCTTCTTTCCTATCGACGCATCATCGGGTGTTTTACCTTCAAACACTCTGCTCGCGATCATCCGCCTCGTCGTGGAAAAACTCAGTCTCGTAATTTGGTTTCGTGGAACGGGAGGTAAAATCCGATCGCGAACGATGAAATCAATCGACGGATAACGAACTAGAATTAATTACAGCTGAAAAAAGTGAGCCCTTGGAAAAGAAACGAGCGAAACGAAAAATAAAAAAAAAAGAAGGAAAAAAAACAAGCCTCCAAGTCCAATCAGTTTACTACACCATGAAACTTTACCCCGATGTTGAACTTCAATTTCCGGCGATTCGATTGGTCGAACTGTATCAGCCGTCGCAATTAAGCCTGGTCGAAAAATTCTTCCGCTGCCATAACTCTGCTGCTGCTGCTTCTTTTGTTCGCTCATCGTTAAAAAAAAAAAAAAAATGAGAGGAGAAAGAGAGAGAGAAATGGAAGTAACTAGCCAATCTAGCTGAAACGCGAAAACCAAAGCATTGTATTCAATTTCCAGGACCGCCGTTCCCCTCGAAAGAGGTGCAATCAGTCTAATATCTCGAATCTCGTTAATTAACCTCCCTTCTTCGTCCTTTGCCCCTTCATCCCCTAACCCTTTGGCCCTGACGTTTGTTTGGCCGCGATTAGACGCGAGCCAGGATTTAATAGCTCGCGGAATGTAAATCCCGGCGGGCGATGCACATTATGGAAATTTTTTTAATAACTCCCCTCGTCCACGTTCGTAAGCGTACCACCCGATGGCGGATGATGAATTCGTCCGCAACTCTGAACTCCCTCGTTTCCTTTTTTCTTTCTTTTTCAAGCTCGCCTCTGTCACGTGTTTTTAATTAAACGGTAAAATCCCCATTGGCGATGGGATCAACCAACGAGTGTGTTTCATTTACCATCCAAGTAATCTATCAGCAGACGTTTCGAGTTGAATCTCGTGATAGAGAATGGATCGTTTGGCGAGTAATTATTTCGACTGATTATAGTGGCAGCGTGAACCGCTTGTCGTCGAATCGCCTGTCTTCACTGCGATCTCTCGTTCCTCGGTGAGAAAATCTTCCTAATTTTACTCGTTATTTGTTTCATCTTGAAAGATTGATGCTTTCGTCAGGGATGAACGTAATATTTAAATCATAAAGACGCTATGGAGACATAATCTTGTACTATCCGAAATGGAACCGTGTTGAGGAACGTCTCATATGGATACAGGAAATTTTTGCAAGAAACTTTGAGAAACCACAATTTACGTACGTAATACTGCGAGCATTTAAAACAGACATTTTACTCTTTGTATAACTGGCACGAAACGCGTGGTATTTATTTCTAAATTACCGTTCTTATGCTGTGAAATGTAACGTTCGCGAAACTCTGGCGAATATTCCAGGAGCGTACAATGTTTTGCATAAAAATCCGTTTAAATCGTATAAACGAAAAATTATTTCAGCAAACTGTCGGATGTAGGTACTCGGTGTCTATTTGCCCTTACACGCTTGCCGCTGGCCGTATTCTTAAACGTCATTTCGCACAGTCCTATGAATTATGAAACGTTTGACGTTGAAGAGGAAGAAAAAAAAAATGGCTATTTTGAACGTCCCGCGTAAAAGCAAGAGGATGCTTTATACCGTGTTATAAACTGGAGAACTGGGTCGAAAGAGCACTTTTCTACTCGAACTTTTTACATCCTCTTAAAGTCACTGCTATACTCTGCACAAGTAGCAGGAGATGGAAGAGAAGAAGAGGAAATAGAAGTAGAAAGGAACGTAGGGAAGAGGTTGTGACGTTTCAATGAGATTCTAATCACGCTTCTAGTTAGCGGCCACTCGCCTCTGTCCTTCGTGCTCGTCCATGAAAAATTAAACTGCCGAACATGATATCCGTGGAAAGCCTCCCCCTCGAAATCCGTTGTAATTTACGAGCGTGTACAGCTTATAAATATTTCAGGGCCTGCTTTCAACGGTCTCCGACCAACGCGCTACGTACGATAGAGATCGTCCCAAACGTGCCGCGACTCTGACTCCGTTCCGAAGGATTCTGCGGCTGCTGAACCCATTTCCGTTTCGAATCTCGTCATCCTTCTTTCTGTCGCGTGAATTCGATTCCCGATTCTTGTAGCTGACTACGTCTCCGAGGGACAGTGCCATTTGATAACTTTTTTCTTTGCGCGACCCTCTTAAATTAACCATTTTTTGCTTTTTTCTCGCGCGTTGAAATTGAATCGTTTAAATAAATAAATTAAATTAAAAACTAAAACGGTCATTCCGTATTATAGCAGCTACGCTTATTCTTCTGGTCATCGCTTACTTTTTGGCTACACGCTGTTCAAAGTTTTCCAACAGATCGCAACAGCTAACTAATTGATTAAGTTAAGTAACTGATTGGCTGTAGAAAGCGCTGTAAGTGGGAAAATTGGAAAATTTCATGATCTTTTGTTGGGAAAATTTTCCACATAGCAACGAGAACGCTGTAGCGTGGAATATAAGTGCAGTTTTCCTTTCGAAGTGGTTTGTTAATAACGCTGGATTTTTCAGAGGAAAATACGTTAGTTCGTTGTTTCTTGGCTTTTATCTATCGAAATGAATGGAACTGGGCTTTATCTACGACTGAGAGGAGGCACATACAGGCTTTCCCAAGGATACGCTTTTCTTCTTCACGAATTTCGACTATGTTCGCGCACAAGTTTCCTTTCCCTCCCGGAAAAGCTTGTTTCTTGACTCCTACGCTTTTGTCTTCGATCGGTTTGGGTTTATTAAGTTTACGCCGGAATTCCCAGGTTAAGATTCATCAATTTTCCTAGAAATTTTCCAAAATGAAGCATCTGTGCGATTTGAATTCCCGTAAACCGATTCTTCTCTTTCTTTCTAGCACGTTGTTGGTTTATCTTAGATTGTGAGATCTCCGCAGATACAATTTGCTCCTCATTTTCGAAGATAATATCGTCGGAGGAAAATCTAGAAAATCAACGTGAAATGTCTGCTTGAAAAGGATTAATTTAATATTAATTTATTTATTCTGTGTATCAGTGACTAAACATTTTTGGTGTTTAAGTCGTTCGGTGTTACAGCCGAACACATTAACGTTATTATACCGTAAAATGAAATATTCGCTTTTCCCATAAACATATCGAAAACCGTGGTACGCGCGAGACCATAAAACCCAGGGCCAAGTTCTCCTTAACCTTAACGCATGGTGGGGGAAGAAACCTTGAGCTGCCAAACCTCGTCGCGTTGCTATAGTAAGCTCTACGCATTGTCCTCAAGTGGTGGCAATGCTCTCTTCGACAGTACGCGTTATAAAGTATATGCTTCTGCATTAAATTTCCCATGTAGAAACTAAATAGGCAATTTTCTTCATTTTATACAAAATTACATCCATATTGTAATATCGGAATATATTAAAGGTGTAATTTTGTCCGATTAATTATAATTTATTAATAATGGATTGAAAATACAGATATTAGTTAGACAGAAAAACGATGTTTGATTAACAGGAAAACTAAATGCAACGCTCGTATTTACATCAAATAACTTGACAACTATTTGGTAACTCTCTCTCTCTCTCACTAGCAACTCTAACACTCGACAACACTCGCAACTCAATTCTAACGACTCTATGCTTCGACGTCTCGATCAACTCTGACCCTCGCCAATGCATTCCTGCTCGGTCGTGCTCGCTCTTGCTCTCGTCCTCTCACACACACACACACACACACACACACTTTTCGGCTCACATACACTGGCCTCTCGATTGCCACTCCTTGAAATATGAAACCGTACTTCTGTTTTGACGCTGCTTATCTTTTCTCGCGTCACTGTTACTAGGCGCTCTTGGATGTAAACAAACCACAAAAAGACGACGTACACGGTGTTTTCTAATTTCAGCCGATCTCCAATCAAAGCTATTCTACGATATTACAATATTGATTTTCAAACTTTCAAGTCAACGATTTTTGTGATTCGGATTCGTGTCTGCTTCTCCGACTAAGCAAACGTATATATTGCTTAATGTAAATTATAAATAGCAAATATCGAGTCGATATTCTCCAATTGACACATTGATAATCTCTTCAGTTGATATTCCCTTCGAACATAAAACAAACTTTAATCTTTTCCCCTGGTGTTTCTTATCTTCGAAGTACGCTTGTAACGTGAATAAAATTTTGAATAAATACGATTAAAACTATAGAAAGAAAACTATAACAGATACGAGATGACTAACACTTTAATATTGTAATATCAAATAGGAAATTACAAGCGAAAACGTAAGCTTAAGCGAACACGAATCGCAAGTCTCCGGATAAATCGAAGCTTTTGTTCCTTCTAGCTTCGATCCTTCTTAATTACCGCGTTCATCATTGCCCCTTTAAAACGTTTCAATGTCCAGTACCATAATTAAATCGATCACGACGCACGAACGAGAACCGATTAAGGCAGTGCATCGGTACAGAAGCACGTGTAGAGAGGCAAGACAAGATCGTTGTGTGCCGACCTGTCTGAAACGAGGCCGTTGCTCAATCAACCAAATACGGCTAACCACGAACGCATTAACGATCTCGTATACATCTAAGATCTAACAAGATAAGAGGCCTGGCCTTTCCTTATTCTATCGGAATTTTGACGTTATTCGTTGCACACATCTGTCCGCGCCTTTTACATTCGTCGTTTCCTTTTAACCCTTTAGCTATGAATGGCTTCAGTGTACGACACTTTAGATTTTAGATCGTTACGCATTTGTCAGATTGATGCAACAGCGAACGCTCCAACGAATGTTATTGTACGAACGTAATGACTTGGAAAAAGCCATTGTGTATTATCGGCTTGGCAACTAAATGATTGCGGATTTTGTCATTAAATGGTACCGATAAAATCCGCAATTTCAAAATTCGTGCGTTTCACGCCTCGAAAATGTTAGATTACTCAACAAGCTACAAATTTTCGCAGTTTTCTACATTTCCCATTTTACAAACGACTAATTTCTCGATAGAATTTAAATATTGCGCTGGCAACCAAGTGATTGCGGATTTTGTCATTAGATCGTACCGATAAAATCCGCAATCACTTGGTTGCCAGCGCAATATTTAAATTCTATCGAGAAATTTGTAGGTTGTTGAGTAATCTAAAATTTTCGAGGCGTGAAACGCACGAATTTTGAAATTATTCTAGTCGTGAAATGTAGAAATTTCGAAAGTTTCGAACTATAACTGAAATCTTCAAGCTTTCGAGTTCTGAAGTTTGAAGATTATCCAAAATTCCAACTTTGGATAACTTTCAATCGCGCGACTTGCAAGTTTTAGAATTTTCAAATTCTTGTAGCTTCTGAGACTGCGAACTTGCACACTTTGAAATTCTCACATTCTTATAGCAGCGAAATTGCGAAACTTTTTCAAAAGTGCAAATTTTTAAACTTTCACAGCTTCGAATCGCGAAACTTGCGAATTTGGAAATTTTCCAATTTTTCAGTTCTATAATTTGTCAAATGTACCAATTCTCAGATACTTGAATTTTCAAACTTTCAAAACTCTCTCTACACTGACAAATTTTTCAAATCTGATCGATGAAACTATCGTAGAAAAATTCCATAGAGGCTTAGAACTTCTGACATACCTGCGACAAGTGATTTGCAAATACCTCGCGGCGTATTTTCTTTTTTCCTCGCTGTTTTTCTACGGCTACTCCATAGCTGAAGGGTTAATTAGCTTGGATGGATCGATCAACAAGTCCGCCGCGAAAGGTGTTACCGGTATAATTGTCCTCCTAATTGGACGATCTTGTCGCGTCTTGTACGATTTCTCCTTTATTTCGTCGTTCATTCTAGTCGACTAGGAATGTGTATAACACGACGCTTTCGCTGCTATCGGATTTGTGTTCAGTTTTAATGGATATCGCCGAGAACGAGAACTTTTCTCGTTAAGGATACTTCAATTGGCGAAGACAAAGCGATCGAACTGCACAAACCTTTGGTCTCTTTGATACGTCGCTTCGTTTAAGAAGAGGAAACGAATGGATTCGATGTCGAAATCCAAGTTTTTGTGATAACTGCTTTCATCTCTTTATTCCTTTGCGTGTACTTTATCGGAATTTACTTTGGAATCTACTTTCAAGTAGCTTTTCCTTCATATTCAATTGCTTTCCGATCGACACTGATCGATTTCCACGTTATCAGACGATCACATAATAATTTCCAATTTTTGACAGAGAAATGGTAAAAAGTGACGTCTTTTAAACAAGTAGTTTTTCATAATTGTTATTCTGTCAGAATCTACGATCTTCAACAATTTTCACTCTCGATGCACTCGTCGTTATTATACTATAGATAGTAGCTGATCGTCGAATACAATTGCTGAATTTTATTAATGAAAAAGATCATTTTATTCTATGGATCCTCGGTCCAGAGAGGATCACCGAACTCGAAACTTTCACGACCAACCACGAGTACGTACATATGTATTTGCTAAACTTCTTTCAAAAATTGAACATCAGACGAGCCATTGTACAAAACTAAACATCGTTTAAGTCCTTGCACGATACGCGATTAACTGTAAATACTCGAGAAAGACATTGGCTCGCTCCTCGCGTTCCTCTCTTCTTCAAGTCTCTGCAACTCTCAAGTATCTCTCTTGGTCGACCTCGAAGGCGCATCCAAAGTGGCAACTTCTGCTTCTAACAATTCCTAAACACACTGTAGGCGCGGCAAAGCGGTACACGAGCTTCCGTGAGATCGAATTCCCGTCAGTCCACTGTAAAATTCAAACCCACCCTCCTTTCCATCTTTCTTCCTCGCCTTTCGCGATAATAACGTCATCGACACCTGTGCGCTGTCACCGTACTTCCCCATGCAGGTGAGACGTCACCATTTGCGCGTTCTTCGCCCAGACGCCGTCTTATTAAGTGGCGAATTTTCCGACGAAATCTGGAACCAGCAACGTCCTTCGGCCAACCAAGTAACTTTGACTGGATCCCTCCTCCTCCGTAGAGCTTTGATCCTCGTTGTACGAAACTAATTGCACGCGAGTCTAAGCCAGGCCCACTTCGATCTACGCCATTAAACATCTTCCTCTGTTTCCTTCGTTTCGCTCGTTATCGTCATAAAGTATCGCGTATGATAAATTTATCTTTAGAATTATCTTTAGAAGGGAAGGATTTCTTCTCGTGTCGGTGAATCTGTATCAGAGATCGCGGTGTTTCGAACGTGTATTTTAACCAGTTAGCTGTTTTCGACGAGTATACTCGTCACGAAGAAATGGCGATATTTTGCGTTGCGACAAGTACACTGGTCGTGTAAGAGAAATTTTGGTTTTTCCGTCCCTTTTTTCAAGTTCTTCTTGCCGAGGATTCGAACTCGCGACGCGTCGTCTTCAGTTCTGGGCCTTAACGAGCGTAGCTGGCTGCCCCTCCCACTGGTCGTGTAAAAAGAATAAAAGAATCATTTCATTCATTTCACACGTACTCTATGTTTGACGAGTATACTCGTCGTCGCTTACTCTTTTCAGGTACACGCTTTTTTAAGAAGTGACAACAGCTGAACTGGTCGAAGCACACGCACATACGTAGCACGTGAAAAGCGTATCGATGCCTCAAAGATCCGAACTTCTTCGTACAAAGTTTGTACACATTCTCCTTCAGTTGTCTTCCTCGTTTCGTGTCTACGATCCATCGAATACCTCGTTATCGTCAAAGTTATTATCGAAGGCTGAGTATTTAAGTCTTTAATCCTTTCGCTCGCAGAATTCTTCTTATTTTTATCGAAATAAAATACCGCGATATTTCACTGGAAAGTTATCGTAGTGCTGCGAATTTACTTCCGACAATAGCAACTGTCTTATCGCTTTTATTATTTTATTATTTTATTTCGCTTTTATTTATTTTATTATTATTATTTGTATTAACTTAGCTTTATGTGATTAACGTTTAGTAAGTACGTTATTATAACTGTTGTTATATTTCGTCCTGTATAGGATTTGTTTAAACAAAAGCGAGTGTCTCGCACAGCGCGTGAAACATTTTCGCGGTCGAGCTTGAAAACTGATCTTAAAGATCTCCAGAGAAATATCTTTTCAAAGCTATGGATTTATATCGAAGGTGTAAAATATATGGACGATCAGAAGTTCCGCGTTTCTGTTAATTTAATGCAACGAATATAACGTTCGTACGCCCTCGGATCATAAATTGTAAGTATAGTCGATATTGTGTTACGCGAAATTAATTTTTCAAGCTGTCATAAATTACCATGCATATGATTTACATTCACGAAGTATAATATGCTGACTTATATAATTTACAAGCTTTTCCTCTCTACATCGAAACGCGCCCATACCTTTCATCGCACCATGAAAATCTCGCAACAGACACGGCCCATTAATCCCCATCAACGTCCCATCGATACCATTCACCATTGTTCCAGAGATCCTCGTATCACTGGCCGTCGCAAACGTCGAAAAATTCTATGGCTTAAGTATCCTATTGTTTGTCGAAATTATCAGTCTGTAGGTACGGAAACAGTTCATCGTGATCGATGCGGCATCCATCGAATAACATACTGTTATTTTTATTATCGACAAAATTAAGAGAGTTTTTGCAGAATTACGCTGCTTCGTCGACATCACCGCGTACATGTTTCTCTTGTAATTAATGAAATTCTACTTTTAAAATTACTCATCTACTAGTATTGTTCGGAATTTTGGGCCGCCGTTCGTTTATATCTTTTTTTTTTTATTTAGTTGTTTACGTTCACAATTTGTCCGATTTGGACATTTGGTAGAATTTTTTGACTGTCTGATTATCGTGTGGGTGGCTACCCCCAGCGAGGTACCACCACAGCGAACAGGCCCATTCCCTTCTTTAGAAAATTCCGAATTACATGTCCTCCCCGAGTTGTAAACCTAATGACTCCGAAGTCAGGTAAAAAACCCCGGGGAGGACCAGCCGAAAGGACACGAAGAACGGACGAAACCCAACGGCTGGTAGGGAGAATCGGCAACGTAGGAGGACAGTTCATCGTCAGACATCGTACCGTGCGGGTGAAATACTTCGCTCTCAACAGGATCTTACCACCGCCGTGTTCATAACATCAAACGTTACTTTTATACAACAAGTGCAAATACAGTGCTAGATTACTCTAACACTCGATCTATTAAACCTCCTCCGCCTTGAGCGTTAAGTCATTCGAGGTACGCGGTATCGACCGATCGGTTTCACCTGACCGGTTGCTCTTTAGTCGATAATTCGCAACAATTAGAAAATGAAATTTTGTTATTCTTTCTCGCGTGGCCCAAGCCGCAGATCAAAATTCAAACTTATTTAAGATAACACGGTCCATCGAACGGTCGGATTTTTCTCAACGAGATTCCATCGTCCGAACATCATCCAACTGCAACTCATTCGAACGCAAAACCTAAGACGAACATAGTTTAACGTCGTACAACGTTCGAAAACTGCTTATCTTGTAAATTTCGCATAATTTGGTACATGCAAAAAGAACACTCGAAACTCAGTTTCGAAACGATTCGATACTTGTAGAAATTGTCTATATTCGATGGAACTCTTGGCAACTTAGTAAGCCTTTCTAAGTCTTGTGAATCTTGGAAGCGGTTCGCTGTGAATTTCTTTACCACTGATACCTCCAACTTCCTTACATTTTCTTCCATATTTCGCGCCATATCGACGTTGTTTGGATTAAAGCATTCTAAATGTTCGCGAAACATCGACTACGCGCGCTAAGCTTTCGAGACTTGTACTTTCGACCGCTTAGATCTTCGACACAAATATCCGACGCTTTCACGACTCCCAAGACTTTCGGCAGTTCGCATATAGTCGACGCGATTCCAAGCGATCGACAACACAACGCTACACGCGACGAACCGAGAGAAATCGTTTTAAATGCGGACAATGTGAAACCGATGCGAATCCAAGTGTCGATGCGTCGCAGTCAGTTTCAACGTGTAGGAGGGCAGAGTCTCAACAAAGGACGCTGCCCTCTCTCCTTTCCTCGTTATCAACAAAATCGACCATCGTCGACAGGCATCTTGAATTTGTCGCCCCGGCGATTCGCATCGCCGCCTTGTTACCCGACAAATTGCTTTAATTACGACGGCAGTCTGGTTAATTCGCCGACTCGATTCACGTGTCGCGCCACCAAACATGCAAAGAAAGGGGAAAAAAAGAAAAAAAAACAAACAAGAGACGAACGTTGGAGAGAGAGAGAGAGTGAGAGAGGAGGCGAATAGGCGAGGAGAAAGAAGAAGGGTCCACGATAATTATGAATCGCGTACGAGAGAGAGTGTATCCTCAGCCTGTATCCCCCTTCCTCCCACTGCAACGTACGATTTTCACGGATAATGACGTCGACGTTTGAGAGTCGGGTCACCTAATTACTCGGCCTTCCTGCTCGCTATGAATTCGAATGGTCGACGTCTCGTTTGCCGTTTGTCCTGCACCGCCCCATTGTATTTCACGCGTTCGCGCGTTCCTAGTTAGTATAATGCACCGGTTAATTACCGGTTCGAGGGTGGTGGGAGTAGATTGCGCGTGGTTTTTCGCGCCGATTCAATCTGATTGTATAGCGCTGTGAATGCCACGCCAATTGAAGTCCTGACAAATATGCGGGGTGCGGCCGAATAACGCGTACAAGCGGCCACGAGGTGATTCCTTATGAAAAAATAGGAACAAGATGTGGAATAACATTTTTGTCATTTAAGGTTTAGCTTAAAGAAAGAGAAAATCGAGTTTGAAAATTTATCAAGTAAACTTGAGCATAGGGTTTTCCTTAATCGTTGGCTGGCCTAGATCGAACGACTAATGCGTGCAATATACAGTTCGATCAAATTCTATTAAGCTGTCTAAATTCTTCGCTAATTTCTCGCCAAAGATCGTCATTGCAATGGGAGCACGTGGTGGATTTTCTCGTCGACTCGACCTGATTATACGGAACTGCGGATAAAAGATCGATCTGTCGACACTACGGTGTGACAAATCGTTCTGATATTGAAACTAAAATAATCCTATAGCAATTCGACTCTGTGTAACAATGAATCTTAACGGAGGCTGAGATCAGTCGTAATAACATGATTTACATCTCTTTCTAAGTAGATTACTCTAATCTCGACTAACGACAAATCCAATTTGTCCGCGTTAAGACCGTAATACATGCGAAACTACCGTCACACCTTGGATAGCACAAGTTTAACCTTACACTGGGTTAACGCAGCTTCGTTTGCATATTTTTCCTTCCTTTTTCCTTGCTTAGGTACCTAATCTGACGACAAACGATATTTCGAAGCGACAGTTCGACGAGTTTGATCTTGGTTGAAACAATATTCATCATGGGCTAGGGAATCTCGTAAGGATCAGTGGAGAAACGTGGGTGTAAATAGAGTCGAACACGAATTTCCAAGTTTCTCTTGCGCAATAGTTTGCTAACTAGCAATCGGACTACGAATTTTTATGCTGATTCTTATGTTCGTAAAAGACGAATAAAGAAAATAGGACGTAAATAAAGGTTTGTTTCACAAGCAGATCCAAGAATTAAGAAGAAGTTATTGGTATTACAAATCGGCAGCTTGTGACCTGTAAAATTTCTCGAGAAATATTTGTTCTGCAAATAGATCGTAAAATTAAACAGAATTTCTCGGTGGCTTGTAAAATTTATATTAATATCATATTATTAATCCAAACGTACGGCAGAGTGCAAGAATTAATTTCCATCGAACAACTCCAAGTTGAAAACTCATGGTGCTGCTCGCATTGGTACGAAATATCAGCAGCGACAGATGAAGATCTTCGACAAAATGGATTGCTCGTACGATTTACCTTTCGAAATCGAACAGACTGTTGGACAAAATACATCGCTGATTTCTCATGATTCCGTGGAGTTAATCCGCGATCATCCGTTAGCCAATCCTGCCGGAGTTTCCTTGCATTCGCCACGTTTTAATTACTGTAAATCTGTCTCACGTCGGCCGTGAGAGTTGCGCGAAAACGCGAAAGCGTGTTTTCCCTCGGTTTCTTCCGCGACGATCGATTGTTCCTCTTCTCCCTCGAGCTGCTTTCGAACAAGCAGCTTCAGAAACGTAATTAGAAGGCACCGATCTCTCAGCTCCCATTGCGATCATCGTCTTTTGTCTATTCCACGATATCTTCCTATACAAATCTCCAATTCTCCTCCGATCGTTGTTAATTAATTAGACTGGCGATATCCATGGAGATTTCCATTCTTTGACGAACACAACTAAAGAAACAGCATTTTACCTGGCTTATTAAATATTCCAACGTGTACCAACACTTTGAATATCCATTTCTATACGCTTTATATAATACATACTATACTTTTGCATATCTTCAGTCCTCTTTCCCCTTCCAATTTCCCATAAACGCGTTAAAACTTCCATCACCGCATCCTTCTACCATCGTTTCTCGGATATTTTGATCAAAACCTGCGCGTACGATTCCAGGAACTCTGCACTTCCCGAGCAAACGCATTCTGAATCTCTTGAGGAATTTACAACTTTATGCCGAATTTGTCTGTTAAATACCTAGCTCTGCTAACTGTGAAGCAGCCTTGTAACACGCATATCTTTCGCCGAACGTTCTTTTCGCGTAGAAGGATCTGCTACGGAGAGGGAGAACCGTGACAAATGGCTAGAAACCTTGGCGAATCGCGGAGAAGAGCCTTCGATGTTTCGCCGAGGGACGCGATCGACGTATCGGAAAATCGAATCTGGGATAACGTTCGAGTTATTCGTGTCAGATGATGATAAGCTACGATACGCCAACGACGGAACAACGAGTGAGATCTGGTCCCCGAGGTCGACGTCGTTGTCTATCCGTCGTGAATTTAATGAACATCGTTGGCTAGACTCTCGTTCCTGACCAAATACGGAGGGTGGCGATGTTCACCAGCCTCTAAGTGGGTCAAGCCTGGCATCGCTTCGCTTTGTATGAATTTTAAATAGCGCGAAGCTGAATCCGCGACGATCGAAGCGAGTTCTTAGTATAATGCGACCGTCGAATGGCTGTTTCGATCCCTCAACGTACAATTTTCTTCGACCCAACCGATCAAAAATGCACAGATCCTTTAGCGGAATCGTCCGTTGGCTATTTATGTATAACGATATATCTCGTTGCGATTCTAACGCTACATCTTATGGTTTTCGATACAACAAGATAGGAAGATAGGAAGCGAAAGAAGGCGAGTTTCCATAAATCTAAAAAATTTTCCGATGATAGAAAGCGACGATTCGGTCGAAAGTAAAGAGACGTTTCAGTTTTGGAACGTTTTTAATTACTCAGAGTAGATTTGTACGCGCAAGTATGTATGTGTTCTTTGTGGCAATTTAAGATATATCCTATCGCAATTTGTCAGTTATAAAGCTAAACTTTATGTAGGAAAAGATACGTCTGTATTTTAATTACTTTATATTTGTATTCGACTTTTTCTTATATTTACTTTTTATAGTACTTTCTTCTAGCGTTAGGCTCATTTATTCAGCGTGCTATAAGACAAACAAATTAAACGACAATCGCTACGCTTATTTACCGTACTACTTGGATATGCAAGCGACGATGAGATCTCGAATCGGCGAGTTTGTTTTCTCCGTTTCTGCGAAACGTCTTAACTTCCTTTGCTTCCTGCATATGGTAGAACAGTGTTCGTACTTGGCTCTCAGTTTTCAGTGTCAGCAACTTGAAGCAGATTTAAAGTTAGAAATATATAGAGAAATATTAGAATTTCATATTGCTACGTACGAAGCATTGAGAACGCAAATGGATTATTTCCGATACGCAACAAACTTTTAGATGTCACAAAAGAACGTCGTCTTCCTATTTCGACAGCCGGTGTTTCGAAAATTTCCCGAAACATTGCGGAAGCTTAACCAGTTAGCTGTTTCTCGCGAGGAATTTTCTGTCGCTAATAAAATTACAAAGTAAAACGGTCATTTCGTTGCAACTTAATTCTACGTTATAACAGCTACACGTACTCTACGTTCGACGAGTATACTCGTCATCGTTTACTTCCCGCGACGCATTTTAGGTACACGCCTTTCAAAGTTTTCAAAGAGATTTCAACAGCTGACTGATTAAAAAGAAAATGTTGTCGAGCGGCAATTTTCCACTCAACACGCGCCACTTTGGCGTCTTCCATCGCCAACGATCCGCAAAATGTCGAATAAATTAACTGCGCGTTCCATTTTTCCCATCGAATCAGCTCGTGATCAGCCAGGAAATTTGTTAGCGTTAATTTGTCGACCACGATATCCTCGAGACAACGCAACGCGCTGCGACATTGTTTAGAGATAAAAACGAACAGCAGAGGAAACGCCGACAATGGCTCGTTCGCGTCAAGGTTTATCGGCGCAGTTGATAGTTGAGGCTGGTCCGGGTTCGCGATCGCCGCTATCCCAGGGTATTTCGAAAATTCGCTATCAGTGACGCGACAAACGCGATAAGCCCGAAAACCGCCAGCGTAGCCTGCATGGTCAGGCAGTAAATCTTCGATGCATCCCGCGTCCAACGAGACGTTTGATTTGTTCGTATCGGTGCGCGTGATTCTCGGGGAAACGGAAGCTGTTACGAAGGATCGGAGGGTTTTGTCGATCGTCTGTCTTCGATAGCGAGATCCTTTAACACGCGAACTATCCACACCAAGTCCCGTAATCGGTCGTTCTGGACCCAGTTGTTAGGCTCCTCGTTCTCTTTTTTCGAGAAATTTATAGCAGCAGAGATCAATAGTTTCTCATGCAATTTTCCGATAAATCATAAATACGAACAAATCAAAAGATAAGATAAATAAACAATGTATACGTTGCACAGTTCTGGCGTAACATGGTCTTACTTTGGGGCGCAATATCTCGACATCGGTACCGCTAGACTTCCTCAAATTTTAACTACGCGTACACCGTGTCCTTCTTTACGAGTAGCTAAAATTTGAAGCAATATCTCCTAGCCCAGTTTCTCGGAGAACGAAGTGAAGGGAATCTGAAGATATTCGTGTGTTCTTGGCGATAGAAGTGCACGTCTTAAGGTACTTGCAGCGTAGACTGTCTTCGACGGTTATCACGCAGCAACTAGGTATGAACGAAAAGTCGAAAGTACGTAGTTTCTTATATCCGACGAGTGAGGTTCGTTCTTTGAGTCGTTCGTTGTGAATTCCTCGCCACTTTGCTACACCGTCAAAGGGATAGAACGTAATATCCGCCTGGTAATTTGAAATCCTGGAAAAGGTGTATCATAGAGTAATTTTACGATTCTAATTCCACGATATTCCATTTAAGAGAATGGAAAAATACGTGCTAGTTAATCAAACGTGACTGATTAATTGCGAATTACAAAACACAGATGTTGTTCCGGGGGAGTAAATCAGGGACGACAGTTCTCCTTTGAGAGAACAAGCATCTTGATAGACGTTACGCAGATGCTTTGAAAAGCCTGCGGTAACCAGTCACGCGTCGACTCGCATCCACGAAAGATACGACCTCATTTCGCCGCCGGAAGTCCGCTGCGGAACGTTCGAAGAACCGCAGCAGCGGCAACAGCGAGCAAGCAAGCAACAATGAGAATTACTTTCCACCACATAGCCCGGTTCTAATATTAAATTTTCCAGAAGCCCGCTTATAAACGACCATTTGATAATATTAAAACCGCCACGCGAAAGATCCATCGCGGTTCGTCAATTCTACGCCTGATTCTCTGAATATACAGGGTGGTTGGTAACTAGTGGTACAAGCGGAAAGGGGGTGATTCTACGCGAAAAAAGAAGTCGAAAATATAGAATAACAATTTTTTTTTTTTTCATTTTTCCATCGAGACAACGATCTACAGTGAGATCCCTTATAACGAGACGCGATAAAGTGCAGGCGTACCGACCGAAGATTCAATGTCGATTTTCTCGGAAACAAAGCTTCAAACGAAAAATTTTTATTCTATATTTTCGACTTCTTTTTTCGCGTAGAATCGCCCCCTTTCCGCTTGTACCACCAGTTACCAACCACCCTGTATATCTCGATACGTTTAACACACACATACACATATACTCGGTTCTTCCACACACCGTTAACAAACAAAATTCAATCGCTCGTTAAAAATATCGATAGAGAGTTCCCCTTAAAATATACTTTCTCGAAGAGACGACTAAAATCTCCCTCGTTTCGTTATCTTTTTGCTAATCATCCTTCTTCGATGTTTTAAAATTTATTAATCGGAAAACGCTATTAAAATTATTTCTACTATTCCACTGTTCTACCAATTTCTGTTATTCTTAAGCTCGTCTGAAGCTTCGTTGCCCAAAAGAAATTCCTACAATTCCTTCTATTCCATTGTTTCTTATAATCACCTCTTAGTATTCGAAAAGAGAGACAGAGAGAGATACATATTACATATGAAAAAATAAATGTTTCGAAAGCAATCTCCATGTATTGTATTGTTCGCCGTTCAAACTTGCGAGTGGCATAACAAACGACTCTGTTTCTAGCTATAGCAGTTTATCGAATGAAATACGACGGGAGAAAGGGAAAGAGAGAAAGAGCGAGAGAGAGATTCTGTCGCAGGTAGTGAAAAGCCTCATTCCGGTGTTGTTCGTTGCACGGTGAACGATCTGAAATTCGTATTAAACGACCGTGATAATTGTCTGTTGGCGGGAGACAGGTGGGTTAAAATTACGGGAGTACGCTCGAGACGAACGTAAACGCGCAGAGCCAATGACAAACTAGTTCCACTAATGAGAAGGAGATACCTCGGCGTCTGACTTTTCTAATTATTACCCACCGCGTATTTGCGCTTGTTGAGACTGAACCCTGGGAAAACTCGAACGGCGGATGCTTCTGAATGAAGCGAAAACACGCTTAATTTACGATGTCGTGAATTATTTCGATATTCCAATTGAACAATGCGTTCGCAGTTGGAATTGGCGAGACTTTTCCTCTGTTTTGCACGCACGATGCGATCTTTTGCGACGCTGTTTCCTTTTTCTTTCCACGAGCTAATTTACTTTCTGTACGCGGCCGCTTTTACACTCGTACGAACTACGATAAATGGAAATGAAAATCGCTCTTTCATAAGCTTAATCGAATTATCGCGGAGAAAGTGATAACAACAAGATGTTTCGTATTATATTTATGGGACTGAAAATTCGCGGTTCTGCGCCAACAGTAGTAATCATCGAATGATTATATCAATTATACGCGGTGCGTCGAAATAATCGTTACATGGCAGCGTTAAAAGTCTCTCAATTTGGTGGGTACGTGGTTAACTTGTAATTTCGATAATTATAGCACAAAGGGGAATAATATGTCCTTTCTTTGTGGTAGCTGTCGGAGCCTCGATCCACGAAGAAATTTCCAATTTAATTAAACCTAATCAAATAAATTTTTTGGAATTTTAACGTTAAATCTAATCAAGAGAAATCAAGAGACGGAAAAATAGAAAAAAGGGAACTACGGTATTCAGACGTTGCCATCCATTAAGATGCAATGGTACTTCCGGTGTAGGTCGAGGGTCGCCTCGAAACGACATAATTCCAATGCAAACAAGTGTCGAGGGGAATAATCGAATTCTCTTTAATTAGCGACGGTAGTAACCTCGGGGACGATAAGCTTCTTTTGAAAAACACACGGAAAAGTTTTAAGCTTGCGAATTGAGAGAGACGTAAGAGACGTAGAAACGCGAAGTAACCATAGAATAACCATGCATGGGTAAAATAACTTTGAGATCCACGTAAACCACGTGTCCATTTTCTTTGTTTCAGGTGTCGTAGAATGCAGCGATACGTAGCGCGGTGCTCGTCCGCGACGAGGCGATGAGAAGGCTGAATGGAGGCCGAGGAAGCCTCAGAGCCCCCTGGGGCTCCGACCAATGTTCCCTCGTCAGAGTACAGCGAGATGAACCGTAGTGGCGCACCACAGCCAATCTAAACTGTCACCTGTTTCAATTACTCTTGCAATCTGCACCAAGAACCACGATTAAGGACACGACAAATAAATAAATACCATCGTCGATCAACGAAACACGAGAAAAACTGTAATATTCTCTTCGGTTCGCTGTTTGAAGAAGTATCCTGAAGAATTTATATACCTGAACACGAGATATAAATCAACGCAATTAGCCTAGGCAATTCTAAAGACGTACTTCATCGGTGACACGGCCTCTCTTTGTTTCCTATCTAGACGCACAAGTTGCTTCAAATCGACAGAATTGTGTTTAGTAGAAACGTAGACCTCGCGGAGAAGGTCCATTGAAAGAACACCGTGCAACGAAAGATTAATTACCGATCGTTCGACTAACTATAAACGGGAAGAATTATTGCAAGAGAATGGCTGCACCAGTGATAGAGAAGAAGCGGTTCTTCTGCCGCGAATGGGCGTTCACCAAACTGTCCCACTGCTTGGAACAGAGGCCAGCCTCGAAGACGTGTGGCGTTTTGGTCGTTGGTGGCCCAGGAAGTGGAAAGACCGCGTTCAGTGCAGAATTAGCCTGGCCTTCGGCTGGTGCCAATGCTAGACATCAGAGATCCTTAAACAGGAGATTGTTAGCCAGGCACTTTTGTCAGGCTAGAAGCGAGGCTTCGTTGTCACCAGCCCAATTCGTGAGGTCTCTGGTTGCTCAGCTTCTGCAACCTGGTTCGGATGGGATTCATAGGTCAGTGACTGTTATACAGAGATTCGTAGCTTAGTCTTACAATACTATACTTATATTATACGCTAGAATTACGCTTCGATCAGGTAAAAATTATCTCAGTTATACAGATAAGTAAAGGTAGAATTTACATGGTTGGAAAATATATTCCACAATTTCCATTAATTCCAAACGATGAATCTAATATTACTATATTAAAACGATGATTTTTACAAATGATTTTCTTTGAACATTCCGCAGAGTGTCTTCGAGCTCACCGATACCAGGCAGCGCGACGACAACCAGCAACGCCACGACAGTGCCATTGACATCGAGGGAAATGGTAGCAGAAGCCTACGCGGAGAAGCTTCGAACCGATCCAGAGATACAAGCCGCTTTGCAACCGGATGTCCTCGACAGAGATCCCGATGACGCTTTAAAGAAAGCACTGCTGTTCCCTCTATTGGAGTTAGAGCCACCAAAATGTTGTCTGTTCCTGTTAGTCGACTCGATCGACGAGGGACAGACTCTGGATCTTCCTCAAACTGGCACCAGAGACTCGAGAAGAGAGAATGATAACGTCAGTAGGACGATAGCTGAATTATTGGCTAATCATCATCACCTATTCCCTCAATGGCTACTTCTGGTTTGTACTGCTCGACGTCAGAGCAAACCCATCTCACGGATGTTCAGCGGCTTCCGGAAGATCCCTTTAGACGATCTAAGGAAGTCCTTGGTGGTGAGAGACATCCAACAGTATATCCTGGCACGGTTGGATCAAGAAGACGCGCTCAGGTGTGTATTTGTTGATATCGCATCGACACGCGTATTTGTTGAAATTATTGGAACTTTTGATTGGTCTTTCCAGTACCAAGCTTCCATAGTCGTTTGTAGCGTATAAACTGATAACTAAAAGCCAACACCTGTAATTACAGTCGCTAAATACGATTTAATTTTCATTCATCCAGGCAGCACATCTCGCGCGACACAGCCGAGATGCTGAACCAGCTGCACATCAAGAGCAACGGCTGTTTCCTCTATCTAGAAAAAGTTCTCGACGGAGTAGCAGAGAACTTCATCGTTCTACGCGAGGTTCGCGAGATACCAGGCACCTTGAACGGTCTCTACCTATGGCTGTGTCAAAGGCTCTTCAGTCGAAAGCAATTTGCCAAAGTCCAACCTCTATTGAACGTGATCTTGGCCGCAAAACTACCCATCACCCAGGAGATACTCTACAAATGCGTGAAAACTGCGTGCACCAACATCACCATAGAAGACTTCAATCGACGTCTCCACCTTCTACGCAGAGTCATCTCTGTTTCTCGTGCAGGAGCGTTGATGTTATTCCATCATAGCTTCGCAGAATGGTTGCTGGACGTGAAACACTGCACGCAGAAGTATTTGTGCTCCGCTGTGGAAGGTCACGCGATGCTGGCCGCTTATTACACCCTTCGCGGACCGGAATTGAACGCCGATGAGATCTGCGTGCTTGGACAACACCTGCAACGGTCCATAACGAACGTCGCTACCACAAATTGTAACCTGGACGTGCACACGCTTCAAGTACTCTGGATGATAGGCAGCGGAGCACCGATAGAAGATTGCTACCTGGACAGCTCAGAGTGCATCCTCTGGCCCAGGCAGGAAGTGAAGCTGTTGAAACTGTTGATCGATGCGGGCGCCAAGCCCTCGGAAAAGGTCGTCGAGGACGATGCCAGCAAGGATGCTGTCTCTTCTAGTCAAGTAATTAATTTTGAAAGCTTGCGTTTATTGGGAAACTGAAATTTTAAAAGCGAATACTTGTTGCCGTTGTCTTTGAGTAAATTGATCTGTCGATTAAATTTAGACTCTAGCAATTAATAGAACGAAGATGTTTATCTGACAAGGAGCGGACAACGATTTGAAATTATTAATTTTGTTAAACGACAGTTTTAGGATAAGCTTCTTCTTATTTATATGTCATAGACAAAAGCAATTCGCGATTGCGCAAGGACTAAAGCCAGAAATAGAATTCGTATAACTGTGATGTTTGTTACAGGTCTCGCAAGACGTAAGCCCTATGGATGAATCTCCCAGCGAGCCATTAACGGAACTGCTCGGCGAAAGCGGGGACATCAATCAAGCTGATTCTTGCGGACGAACAGTACTGCACACGCTTGCTGCAGACGGTAATGCATCTCTGCTGGAGTTGGCTCTGGCGACATGTCCTCAGGTAAGGATCAACCTCTCCCATTTTTAAAAAGCTGCGTCTTGATTTATACCAACAATGCGTTTTTCACATGCCGAACGAAGAATTATAAATTTACAGAAAAATATTTACAAAAGAAAAATTTTCTTAATATTCTGTACAGTCTAAACCATAGTATGTACAATTTTAGAACACACAAATGGATTTTCTATGGAAATTTTAATTACACTGTGGATATTTACGCATTTGTGGTAATTTCAATGTAAAAATGTATAAATATGCAAATATACGAGCATAAAATAAAATAATCATTATGATATATAGTGGATGAAAGAAATCTTTGTCCGTTTAGTAACATTCGCATAATAATATGAAATTGGATAAGCATTTTATAATATATAATTAATAATTAATCATGTTTGACAATTATATTGACTTCCCTAACGTATGTATACTAGCATTTATACCGTAATAATTGTAAGTGGACATCATAAAGAGCAGTATTTAAGGGAAACCAAGCTTACAATGTAATAAGGAAGAAGCATAAACGAATCATAAAGCATTAACCGCAACTGTACCGGTTTACGATCTTCCCTTATTAGTTGCAGCAATTATCATAAATACAACGCTTGTCAAAAGTTTCTAACTACGGTGTAATCTCATTATATTGTTGAAATAACGACTTTCTGAAAATAAAGGAAAACACAGTTTGTACCTGGGCTCATAAAATACAATTTTTATTAACGCATTATATGAACCAAAATTGGTATATAGTTTGAAAAATGTTGACAGTCACTCTGTAGAAAAGTAGATTCACATAAATTAAAACCCTTTATACCGGTGTTTCCCTACACTTTTTGAGTTGCGATACTTTTTTATGATAATGAGATTATCGCCCTCCTCCTACACAAGAAAGTATTTAATAAGATAAATAAAATAAATTTTCAGGTATATAATTTTTTAATTTATATTTATAATTAGTGCTAAGAATCTATAATAAAAAGTAATAACCACAGGCTTCTATATAAACATTTTTTTAATAAAGCTTACCAACTTAATATGTATTTAATTAATAGAGTGAAAATAATAAAAAACATTTCCCAGCCACGAAAGAATCGCAAATCCGAAAATTCCACAGATTAGCAAACCGTGTTTAATACCATGTTACATGTTGCATATTTTCTAATCGCGCAGGCAAAACTGGAAGCCACCGATCGTCACGGTCAAACACCCTTAAATCTGGCAGCGAGACACGGTTATACAGACGTAGTACGAGTTTTGCTGGCTTCAGGGGCCTGTGCGGATCACGCTGACTGCGACGGATGGACAGCCCTGAGAGCTGCTGCCTGGGGTGGACATACTCAGGTAATCGTTAGAACAAAACAACAGAACTCGAGACATCGAATCATCTATCCTTAACAATGTCATCATCATCCTTGCATACAATCGAGAATATAGTCGTTGTTGATACACGTTTAACAGACGAAATAACATTTGATTGCAACACGAGTTAACAGTCAAATAATACACAGTAACAGTCGATTAATATATCTGAATATCTTAATGAGGATTGCAAGTACTGAAGTATGATAATAAAAGGGGGAAGTCAGTGGAGGAATATAAACGGTGAAATAAAAATATAGGTAGTCGAAATGCTGCTGGAGCACGGGGCAATGGTGGATTGCGCCGATTGGGATCAACGAACCGCGCTCAGAGCAGCCGCATGGGGTGGCCACGAGGACATCGTTAAAGCGCTTCTGCAGCACGGCGCCGACGTCAACAGAACCGATGACGAGGGTAGAACCGCCTTAATTGCCGCTGCCTACATGGGTCACAGCGAGATCGTCGAACACCTTCTAGACTTCGGCGCGGAGATCGATCACGCTGATAACGACGGAAGGACTGCCCTCAGCGTAGCTGCCCTATGTGTACCCTCCAATCATGGCTATGCAAAAGTTAGTTTCCGTTCCCCTCGTTTTCACGGCTGTCGAAAGATAAAGAAAGGCAATGATGTTATGGGACAAGCAAGAACGAGATACTTGCAAGATCTATCGTTGCACAGAACACTGCTGGAACACGAATACTGTTTCTTTTCATACGTACTAACAACGAAATTTTAGTTTGTTTGATATCATTCCATTATCGTATCACACTATTGTTCTTTGTTCTTTTTTTTTTTTTTTTTAGTATTGTATAAGGTAGTTAACGTTTAAGAAGATCGTAAACGCGATCTGATTAATCGATTGATTTTATGCAGACACTAGCTGACATTAGAAATCCTTAATCATTTTAGTGCTGATGTCTTTAAGCTCACTGCATTCGAATTTTTATGTCCAATCCCATCCCCCGCGAACTGAAAGGCTTTTAACGTTTTGTGATGATCTTTATACACTATATATATATATATAGGGTGATAAAAAGAGAGATCTAAAATTCCTATTAAGAGATCCTAGTAACGCTCAGCACTAAAATGCACAAGTAACAGTCAGTTGAAGCATGAAAACTTTAAATTTCGTATTAATGAAATTACGCGAAGTTATTTATTTGTGAGATCTCGGTATACGTATATAAACGAATATATGATCTTGTGTCACAGGTGGTTACGATCCTCTTGGAGAGAGGAGCTGCAGTCGATCACCAGGATAAGGATGGCATGACACCATTGTTAGTGGCCGCGTTCGAGGGACACAGAGACGTTTGCGAGTTGTTATTGGAATACGAGGCAGATGTGGATCATTGCGATGCTACGGGGCGCACACCTTTGTGGGCAGCTGCCAGCATGGGTCATGGATCAGTGGTCGCTCTTCTCTTATTCTGGGGATGTTACGTTGACAGCATTGATAACGAGGGCAGGACCGTTTTGAGCGTTGCTGCTGCTCAAGGCGGCACTGATGTAGTGAAACAATTATTGGATAGAGGTATAAAATACCTTCCCTTTCCTCCCGATTATTTTTATCTTAATTCAGCATTTAGTCCTCTGAATTATTTTTGGAGATAACTTGCAACATGAATCTTCGATATTTTAGGCTTGGACGAGCAACACAGGGACAATTCAGGATGGACACCATTACATTATGCGGCATTCGAAGGGCATATCGATGTTTGCGAAGCATTACTGGAAGCTGGAGCCAAAATTGACGAAACTGACAACGATGGGAAAGGCGCTCTGATGCTAGCCGCGCAAGAAGGACACGCTGCGTTAGTTGAGAGACTCCTGGAACAACATAGAGCACCGATCGATCAACACGCTCACGATGGAAAGACGGCTCTAAGGTAATTTAGTAATAACGATATCTTAGCTAAATCCTCTATCTGTTTCATTTTATAAAATATCTTCATTGTGTCAATTGCAGACTCGCAGCTTTGGAGGGACATTATGACACCGTCAGGGTACTATTGAGTCACAATGCAGACGTTAATGCGAAAGATGCCGATGGAAGAAGCACTCTTTATATCCTTGCTCTGGAGAACAGACTGGCGATGGCGCGATTCTTGCTGGAGCATGCGCGAGCTGACGTGGAAAGTAGAGACTCAGAAGTAAGTATAAGAATTCTTGTATCTCTTTAGTTGCTTTGATTATGTTTGTAAATTTAATGTGATTTTCCAGGGTCGAACACCTTTGCATGTGAGTGCTTGGCAAGGACACGTCGAAATGGTAGCTTTGTTGCTAACAGAAGGCAGTGCGAGCGTAAACGCCTGTGACAATGAAAATAGAACTCCTTTACACTCTGCTGCCTGGCAGGGTCACGCAGCCATTGTCAGGCTGCTTCTAGAACATGGAGCAACCCCTGATCATACTTGCAACCAAGGCGCAACAGCTCTGGGTACTGATAATGACCAAAGTTTGATCAGTAACATGACTTTTTTCTCACATACTTGACTATCAGCATTGTTGTATTTATATAAGAAAGTAATTAAACTGGTCAACATTCATTAGGTATCGCCGCACAAGAGGGTCATGAGCACTGCGTACGAGCACTCTTAAATCACGGTGCTGATCCCAGTCATTCTGATCATTGTGGCCGAAACGCTATCAAGGTTGCTGCCAAAAGTGGCCATGACACCGTGGTCAGGCTACTCGAGGAACATTCGGCTAATCAACGAAGTCTGAGGCCTGGTATCAACGGAGGTTCGTCTATTTCTCATAATTCTCCAATGCGTAATTTTTCGTCATGTCCATAATTATGTATATTATTTATTACTTTATTACAATGCATATATAATGCAGGTGGAAGTAGTAGCGCTACTTCGGTGACATCAAACTCCACAGCTGAAACGAAACCATCGTCTGCAATCTTGAATCCTCTGTCGACGCAATACAGTCCAGCAGAGTCACCTGATTCGACGAAAAGAAGAAGCTGCGTGTCCTTAGGCAACAATTCCAGCAACAGCAAATCCAGCAGCAACTTGACTGGTAGCACAAAGAGCGATCAAGGGAAATTCAACCAGAACTCGATGGTGAATCAGGTAATAAAAGTAGGTAACAATTGTTGTTTCTAATGCTTTCCCGATTAACTCTTTTGTGTAACTTGAGGAGCCAGTTCGAGCTCTCCGATACCACTTCCAATCGGCTCTCATCCGTCACGTTCCATCATCTCTTTCTGGCTGCATGTTTTGTTTATTCTGTTTTCATGCACCCGTGTACAGATCGTTATTTATACAATGCCACTCTTCGTACGAAGATTTTGTTTAAATGCAATCTACTAACTCTCTCGAACAACCTGATGCACATTTAAAACGTACATTCGATTGATTTTTATGCAAACGTTAGAGGCCAACTCGATCTATACACGCTACGAATTTGATTCCTATGAGGAACCACGCGTTATCTGACTGCTATAATTTTAGACACCATTATCTTTCACGCAACAACTGCAACAATGCTCGAGGGGAGCGAAGAGTCGTCCGCTCAGCAAACTTTTGTCACCTCTGAAAAGCGAACCGCAGAGTCCTATCTACGCTTCGCCGCCTCATTCGCCGTTAAGCGACAGCCTGATACCCTACTCGCCGACGAATACGAGTCCACCTAGTGCCCAGACCGCTGCAAACGTGATACAGAGTCAGCTCGGAGTATCGTTGTTGACTGGAAACCAGAATATACCATACAAAGCGCAGATCGGAGGATACAATCACACGTCAGCCATTTACGAACCGATCAACATAAAAACAGAGATCATCGATAAAAACGACATTAGCAAACCGTTTGAATTAACAAACGAAATGTTAGGTTTAAGCGTAACGAAGGACAAGAAAAATGGTCTTGACGAGAAAAGAAACTCGGCCGATACTCATTTCACTAGGGACACTCATATGAGGATAATATTGGGAAACAGTGGCGCTGGTGTTGGCAGAAGCGTGAAACATACCTCTGACCATACACCTGCCAGGTAAGATTGCGTTTCAATAATATAATAAAAATGTTAAAGAAACTTCCTCCACATTGTGTCCTAAATATAAACCACTAATAATGGTTAATTGGTTGTGAATTGTTTCTAAAACATATTGGAGCGACTTTTCTAATAGACTATATTAGAGATTAAGCATGAAAGACATTTTTTGAAAGGACTGATTTTTTTATTACAGTGCAAGCAATGCAAAACCAAAGCGCAATGGCTTGGTTTCCAACCCAGCCATGAGACTAGTAGCAGGTGTTAGAAATGGAATTGAAAATGCAACTAATAGAAATAAGCCTATCACAACACGAGTTAATGGATTTCAGTGGAAGGCCGAGGCACGAAAGGAAACACCTTTGTAGGGACAGGTATTGACACAGTTTCACTTTTGAGGATCATAAAAAATGTCTATGATACAAATACAACGTATTTTGAATGATTGTAAAAGACAATAAATCACCAAACACTTAAAGAAACGTTTGATTCGTATGAAATTGTACAAATGTTTACAGCATTGTATTTAATTGTATTTTTCTTTACAATGCACTGCATTATTATGCTTTACAAATATACATACTTACAATTGCCATTCAATCGTACACTTTAGTATTAGAATTTAAATATTTTCATCCCTTGAAGTTTTTGTTTAATTCAGTTTTAATTTGAAAATTATTGAATGATAAATTTTTAAGTTCCTTCTTTTTTTTTCTTTTTTCTCTTTTTTTGTTTAATATTACAGTACTTGAATGACATACATACATACATACGTACATACATACATATATATATATATATATATATATATATATATATATATATATATATATATTCAATTTATAAGAAAATAGAAGTAGCTGATCCTTATGCACTGTAATTACAGTGTTCAGTTTTGGAAGTGGTATCAGTAGATTTTTGTATTCCTTTTCTACTAAATCGTAACTTATAAATATTTTGCATGATCAGAAATAACTATACATATATAACATTAGATTTTACGATAAGATTAGAAATTTAGCAAAACATGAAATTTAAAGAGTTTTAATGTTTTAATCTTTTCAGAATAACCATCTCACTAATCTACGTTTAAGTGTGTCGTGTCGAGTTTATTATTTACGTAATAATTAACAATAAAGCAAAAAAACAAAGACAAAGGACTAATCAAAACCTTAATTTTTTGTGATGTAGGTTGTGTTGTCAGAAACACCTCAGCAGGACACCGGAATCCGTTATTGCGGCTGGCGAATCGTAATCACCAAAAAGCGGAAGTCAATAAACAAATTCTTCTCTTTTTATTTGAGCAAAATCAAATTACCTCATATGAAAAAGTAAACGAAAAAGAATATGATTTATAAGAATTGCTGTTGAATAAAAAAGAAAGAAGATGAAAATTGCGTAATACAAAAAAAAAACCAAATATTAAACAGTATAGAGAAATATGTAGATCTAGATATGTAAACTTTACGAAACATGACTTTGTATAAATGTAACGTTAATAAAATTCTTTACTGATCTCACTAATACTTCATATAAACGAAAGAAATAAAAAATGAATTAATTATTGAAATCTTTAAGGATTAATAGTCATGACTTTGATGGGAGAGGACGACATAATATGAGATTTTTTTTCTTCAGAAGACTGGGTGCAAATGAAATGCATAATGTGATGTGGATTATGCAGAATTGTAAAGATATGTATAAATTATATTGAGCGATTTAAGAAAAAATATATCATTATAATGCGAACTCAGTTACAAATACGTAAAATTATGGCCTGAAAATTAATAAAAACGTGTGTAAATACACATTCTTCATGTACTGTGCACGATCATATTTATTATATTGTAATAGATGCAAAATAAATAAAAAGTAAAATATCAATATTAGTCCTTTATTTATTTATGTTATAAGGCTATTTTTTCAACAAACTAATTTGAAACAGAACCATATAAAGAGTATAGTTGTAAGATAAAAGTACAACTATCTCTTATATTGTATTATGATTGTAAAAGGGTCATAAATATATCTCTGTCATAAGATATCTTTCTCAAGGTAATGTTCCCTATTTTTAAGTAGTGCTTCATCCATATCCTCAACACTTTAGATAAAACAGTAAGTTTCATAAAAAGTTATTTTTTCTGAAAATTCTATAACAAAGAAAAAATTTTCTTGTATCATTACATTAGATAAGAATCCTTATCTCTTATACATACAAAATTCTCTCTGATTTTGCGTTATTAATATTTATGTAAAAAAATAATTTAATAGTTTTTAATACAAAATACAAGTTCCTCTATACTAAATCACAATAATTTAGTGACAAATATTGGTAAATTGATATATAATGAATATATTAAAAGAAGTACTGAGACAGAAGATAATATTATGGACAATTATTGGTGTATGTGCTGGAATTTCATTAGGACTCATTCTTAAAACTTTTACTCTTCAACCATGGACCAAAAGAAATGTAATGTATCTAAAGTTTCCTGGAGAACTATTCATGAGAATTGTAAATTGTTTAATATTGCCTCTTATAACATCCAGTATAGTGAGTGCTACTTGCAACTTGAAAAAATCAGGTAAGTATAAAGCAACTTACATTGTCATCACTGTTAAACAAGAATTTCTTATTACAAATCTTAAAATTCTAAAATGCATAGGTCGCATTGGAACAATGGCATTATATTACTATACAACGACAACATCACTTGGAATAATATTAAGTGTTATACTAGTTCAAACAATAAGACCTGGTGATTTACTTAAAGATAAAAACATCATAACACAAAATACAACCAGATATTCAATAACAGTGGACACAATTTTAGATCTATTTCGGTAGTTCATGTATAATATTAATTTGTTTCTTGTTTTTATTTATTCAATCTATTTTCTTTATTTATATTACAGAAATTTTATCCCAGAAAACATAGTGAGTGCAACCTTATTCCAGGTAATAAAATTTTATAAGTTTCTATCTTTCATGTGTAGCCATTATTATGATCAATTTAATTAAAACAAATTACAACTTAATACAACAACTTAATTTGAACAACAACAAAAATAAATAAAACACTATTTCAGTATCAAACTGTATTACAAAAATCAAAGAATGAATCAGGTATGTTATAGCAACATAAGAAAGGGACAAATTGAGTTTATAAAAGTTAAATTAAAATTTGATTTCTATCTTTTAGTACCAATTGATGAATGGAAAATAGATCATATGAATGTACCAGGAACAGATGTATTAGGATTAGTAGTTTTTAGTTTAGTCTTGGGATTAGCAATTGGAGATATAGGTGCAAAAGGAGAACCTTTAATAAACTTTTTTCTATCTTTATCAGATGCAATGATGAAGATCATGAGTTGGGCAATAATGTAAAATTACTAAATGCTAAATACAATAAAAAAGAAATCATTAACTTTTATTACATGCAAACATATCCATTTTATACAGGCTAGTACCAATAAGTGCGCTATTTCTTATTTCTGCAAAAATTCTTGAAGTAGAAGACTTTAACAGTTTAATAAAAAGGCTTGGAATTTATATTTTAACTGTCTTTAGTGGTTTGCTTATACAAGGTTTAATATTACTTCCTCTAGTGTATTTTATATGTACTCGTCAATCTCCATACAACATCATAGTTAAACTTGGACCAGCTTTTGCTACAGCATTTGGTACATCATCAAGGTATTTAAACTAAAACAATATATTGTTAATTTATTGCTTGTTAATAAAATTATTATATTATATACTTTATATTTATATTTCAGCACAGCTACAGTTCCAGTAACAATATCATGCTTGGAACGCATTGGAATACCTTCTAAAATATCTAATTTTATTGTACCAATTGGAGCTACCATAAATATGGATGGTATAGCATTATATGAAAGCATTGGTGCAATTTTTATAATTCAATTGCATGGATTACAATTTTCATTGTTCAAGATCATAATAATCTGGTTTGTATAAAGATAAACAACCTTCCTATATAAATTTATGAATTAATAAACAACTTTCATAAACATAATGAAAAATAATAATTAGACTATGAATTTTTATTTATTGAATTGTGTTTATAAAATTGTGAATTACATTTATAGAAAATCTAAAGGTACAAACATGTAGAGAATGGATATAATATGTAAAAATATGTGAAATATTTGAAGGTGCTTATTATAATATTTAGGAAGTAAATGAATTCTCTACATAGGTTTAATTCTTTTAACTGCAATTATAAAAATATAAATTTGCATAAAAATCCGTAGTAATAATAATACAATAATATTGGAAAATTTACAGTATAACATGTACTTTGTCGTGTATTGGTGCTGCCGGCTTACCTAGTGGTGGTTATGTAATGTTAATAATGGTATTAAATTCCGTGGGAGTTCCAGTAGAAGATGTTTCATTAATTATCGCCATTGATTGGTTCGTGTAAGCATCCAACGATGTATTTATACGATTTTAAACATTCATTAAAATATTAATAATCACAATTTATGTTTAGAGACCGTTTTAGAACCACTTTAAACATCATAGCAGATGCATTAGGGGCTGGCATAATAAGTCATCATTATAAAAAAAGTAAACAAAATTCTATACCAGAGGAAATAGGATTATATACTTCCGCGTAATAGGTTGAAATTTTAAGTAAATCAAAAATTATTGAAATATTTGAAATGTAAAAAATAATATTAAACGTTATTAAAAATATACTCATTTATAAACAAAATAATGTTTGTATACTGTAAATGTAAAATTAAAAGGCCCTCTTTTATTTTTCTTCAAGTTTTATAAAGATATTCGATATGTTTTCCCATGATTTAAATCAATTTTTTAAATTTGCATTACATACATAAGTGATAAAGTATTCATCGAAAGAAATTTAAATTTTACGAATTTAAGGATTTTAAGAATTTCACTAGTCTAGTAATGTGTTAGTAATTTGTGTTGACAATGTTGGATAGTTATTTGCAATGATCTTCATGGTTTCAATTAAGAATATTTTACAACTATGTCTTTTTCACTTTTTTAATATACGATAAGAATTACTAGCTTTAAAAATTACATTTTATCAACGTGAAGTATATTGAATTTAAATGTGCTCTTACTAACGAGTCGAGCCAAGATAAATAAATAAATAAAACCACGTGATCAAAATCTAGAGGAAACAAGATGAAATCTACTATCAAATAGACAATTATTTTTTCGAACATTAAACTCATTAACCTCAAACTAAGTTGAATAAATATTTGTACTGTTATTTAAAGAATTATTTATCAGGATTAGTAGCTCAATTTAAACATTTTCTACAATAATATAAAGCTATCATCTGAAAATTATAATCCAATAGTAATCAACTATTAACTAAAATCAGTTATACTTTTCCAAATTCGACTAATTGAACAAGGTATAGGTATTCTTAAATGTATCAAAAATCCACAAAAACGAAGACGTTTTGGAACACTGCAAACACAACTATGTACAATATACTCTATGCTAATAAACTAGCGAGCGAACCTAACCTACTTAACATACTGCTGCAGCGATTCCCGTGACATTTTCTAGATGTGAAAAGTCTATCTATGTGAACATTGCATGTATAGGGAGAGAGATTTCAGAATGGCGACTGTCTTTACTTAGGAGAGTACTTATTCCCGCCCAGAAATTGTGTAATTAACGTGTGTCTTTGGAAAGTTCCATGTGATTTTCGTTGCGTATTTACTGAAAATGATAATAGAGAATCCGGATCAATTCAAGGCGTGGCTCACTGCCGTCTTGGAGCCACTGTAAGTAGGCCAGCTTGTCCGAGTACAGTTTTAGGTGTATGTGTACGCATTTGATGTTGTAAATGGCCGTACATGTGCTATGCTTTACACCCTATGCAGAATTATATTTACATGTATTACTGCTGCCTGCTTCTGAATGATTGTTGATAGATCATTTCGACTAGCGATCCTCCGTCAAATTTATCATGTTTTTAATAATAATCAATTGAGTAATGATATGCCCCATTCTCACGACTATATTGTATCTATTTTGCAGCGAACGCATTTCGAATAATTGAACGTAGTTTGTTCAATTATGTTGCATTTTAACCCGCAACACATATTTTATATGTGTTTTATTCAAATATACCAATAAGAACACACTTTTTATTTGCTAATCTTCCCACATAAACAACTTAAGCAATTACTTATTTCATAACAATTTGTTGACAGTAATGCTTATTTAAAACATCGTTTACCCTATGGAAAGGGATCAATATTCGAAATACCTTTTTATTTTATATATGATTTTTATTATAAACATCCTAGTAATTATATATTATTACATCTAAAATAGAAGATACTTTAGTTAAAGACACATTTCTAAATATGTTAAAATTTAAATCATACATATATATTGAATTAGATCTTTTATATTACTTAAAATAATTCTTTCATTGATATATAATTAGTTAATTGCAAACATGTAACTAACTTCATTTATTCATTTGTAATTTATTGATTTAATAAAGTTTAACCTTTTGTTTTGCATTTTATAACCTGTAAACAGGTTTCTATTGCAACATATCATAACTGACAAAATAAAATTTTACTGCATGGCTTATTACATTATTATGTTCCATAATTATTTATTATATATGTGATATAAGATTTTAAATATAAACTTAGTTGTTACATAATTTTTGTATAATTTAATATATATTAATTTATAATTTTTTATGTATCTATCATATAATAGACATAATTATTTTACAATTATTTATTCCAAAACATTAATATTAATATAACCTTACAGTTGTGATGCAGATCCTGCTGCATTAGCAAAATATGTATATGCTCTCGTTAAGAAGGACAAAACACTGGAAGAGTTGCGAGGTGGAATGGTTGAACAGCTCGATGTATTTTTGCAGCAAGGTATGTTCATATTTTAATGTTCAAACAGTGTTGGAAAATTTATTTTGTATTATGATATCTTTTCTTTACAGAAACAAAAAATTTTGTGGAATTGTTATTTAAAACATTAGAGACTCAAGAATATGTACTTCCACCTCCAAAAAGTGATCCAGATGGTGGTGGGACACCACCAGGTGTAAATCCACCACCACCAGCATTAACTACAGATAAAGTAACTGAAAGTACAATTGCAATTGCTTCTATAAATACAAATCCCCCTGCTCCACTTCAAATGAATGGATCTGCACCTATGGCAATAGGTAAACGTGAAACTAGAAAATCAGACTCTGATAAAGTTGACAAAGAGAAGGAAAAACGTTCTAGGAGTCGGTGAGTTTTTTTTTCAAATTGTTAAAAAATCTTACAAGTTGTGTGTAATACAATTTTTTGGAGTATGATCTATACATATTTCAGAAGCGGTCGGATGAGGTCCCGAACAAGGTCACGTTCGCGCTCATGGGAGAGAGATAGACGTAGATCAAGAAGCAGGGAACATATTCGTCGTGATCGAGAACGCGACAGGAGTCGGCCATGGAGAAACGAATCGCCACCAAATACACGGCGACATGACAGAAGGTCTATACAAAATTTATTTCAACTAATAAGATATTTGAATTCTTTTTTTACAATATTTGATTTATTTTATAGACGGAGCAGAAGTCGTAGCACATCACCAATACGCCCAAGAATACGAGATGGTCCTGATAATCGCGATCATAGAGCACGATTTAGAAATAGATCTCCGACACCACTTAGATCTAGATCCCGATCAAGATCATTAGATCGTAAAAAGATAGATCGCACTGAAAGGATGGAAGTGGATAGAACAGAAAGAATTGACGGAAGTCCTGGTGGAGGTACTCCAACACAGGATAGCAATCATGGTGATGTAGACATGAGGTTGTCGACTACTAGTCAATCAATTCAAAGCGTCGTTGCCGTCGCTTCTAGTGTTCCAAATAACCAACCAGGTTTTCAAGCCAAGAGGAGGTGCAGGGATTTTGATGGTTTGTATTTATCATCAAGAGATTTCAAAGAAGAATCTAGGGAATTTTGTGTAATAAATAATTAATATTCACAGAAAAAGGTTACTGTATGAGGGGTGATCTCTGTCCATATGATCATGGTACAGATCCTGTTGTATTAGAAGATGTAGCTCTAAGTCGTGTTCTGACCTTTGGCCCACATAGTGCTCAAGCACCAGGAACAGTACCTGTAACAGCAGTACCAGAACCACCCCCAGGACCTAATGGAAATGCTCCACCACAACACCTCCCTCTCGCAAGTTTACCTCCTCCGCATTTAAGGAATCAACATCATTCTGATATGGGTAAGTATTTTTTATTCATATATAAAATGTTAATACATAGTAGTAATAATGGTGTAATGTGAATCTTGATAGATGCTTTTGCGGAATACAATCCAGATGCACCAAGTATGGAGCCGCGAATGCCATGGGGTAGACATCCTCAACCTGGACCTGGAATTTATGGGAGGGGTCGACGGGAACTGATCAGTGTGCCAGTAATTCCACATACAAACTCGTCTGAGATACCACATACTCAAACAAATCCGTTAAAACGTAAACAAGCATTCGATTTTAATCGTCTTGGACCAAAACAACGAGTGGTACATAATCCAGCTAATTGTTCTCTGGAATTAAAAAAAGTTCCACGTAGCCTGAACAACATAACCCAGTTGAATAATCATTTTTCAAAATTTGGTAAAATTGTAAATATCCAAGTTAATTTCGGCGGAGATCCTGAGGGAGCGTTGGTTACCTTCCAGCTACCAGCTGAAGCAAAGGCTGCATACAGAAGTACGGAGGCTGTGTTGAATAATAGATTTATCAAAGTTTTTTGGCATAACAATGTTAACAACAATGCAGCTGGTGGTGCTATTGAGAACGTACCACCAGGTATGTACTATTCATATTTTTTCCCATACATTGACTTGTTCACCAATTATTTTTTTATAAAAAAATTCCATATTTAATACAATGCTCCATTTCATTTAGGATGCCGTCCCTCTGTCAAAGAACGGTTAGGTGCTGCTGTAACTGCGCCAGCAAAAACTGAAGAAAATGAATATATTCCCACTCGTCGTTCAACCGAAGAACAAGTCTCACAGACTTTGGTTCCAACATCGCCAAAAACCACCACTGTTCCTACGCGAGAAGACAAGGTTCTTGCAATAAAAAAGACACAAGAAATATTGGCCGCTAAGGAAACGTTAAAGAAAAAACAGGAAGAGAAACGTAAAGAGGCATTAAAATTAACTGCTGATTTGCGTAAAAGAAAACAAGAATTATTAGATAAGCATTTAATAGAAATTCGAGCTTTGATTGACAAAGCTGAAAAGAATCCAGAACAAAAAGATGCAATTATGGCAACAATCAAAACAATGCAACAATCCATTGATAATTTACGTAAAGATTTGGCTGCGAACGGCCAAATTGGTGGTAACAAAACGCAAATCAAATCTAGAGAACAAACCCAAAAAGAGATCTTAGACGCAGAATTAGATTTAATGACCGCGCAACAGGAAGGACAAGATGCTGGAGAATTGCAAAAGAGATTAAATGAATTGCGAGCACAAGCTGCTGCATTAGGTTTAAATGCAGGGCCAACTGCTGCTCGAGGTACAAGATCTAGTAGAGTTATACGAGGTAGTCATGCATTATCATATAGGGGACGCGGCAGAGGAAGCTTTGCCCATGTTTCAGTAGATCATAGACCTACAAGTCTTCTAGTCTCTGGTTACGAAACCGAAGAAAAGGCTGAAGTTTTAGCACATTTTCAAGTAGGATTTCATTCTATTTTTTCGTACATGCGTATGTTTCTACTTTTGTCTGATCATATAAATGAAAATCTGTATTATTCGTATTTCAGCAATTTGGAGAAATAGTGAATCAAATAGTAGATGACGCAACGCCTTCGATTGTAATCAATTTTAAATCAAGAAAAGAAGCTGAGATAGCTTTAGTAAAAGGACGCACATTTCAGGATAGATTATTGTCTATAACTTGGGTCTCTGGACATCACCTACATCGTGGCGGTGGTGGTACAAATGCAAATGCATCTGTACAACTTTCTTCACGTTCTGAGCAAGCACCACCGCCCACCGATGAAGATATTGACTTAGAAGTGAGTTATTAAAATTTCAGATTACGATGTAATTTCTAAAAACGCAATTACCTGTATTTTATTTCATTTTATTTTTATTAAAATCTCCTAATTTTTTTCTAACATATGAATAAATAATAAAAATTGCGAAATATTTTGTTCATCTTTTACATGGTATAAACCTGTATTTGTGTAACAGGGTAACGCTGAGGCATTACTTCTCGAAGAAAACGAAGAAGAAGAAGACGAAGATGGTGAGTCGCGAAGCTGGCGGCGATAGCAGCGTCAGCGTTATTCGTGACAAAAACTTGGTACCAACTACAATGACTGTGTGATGATCTGGGCGAATCAATATATGCTCAGCACTTGCGCCATTGCTGCACTATCGTTTAATGCGTCAAATGCCATGATTTACATGAAAAAATCAGGTTATGAGCTCATACACGTTATTATGAGTGTTACACTATTTGTTAATATTATTAAATATATACACATGCGCATTATAACGGTATTATAAAAACATTTGCCGTGTCAAATTGCGCATCGTGAAATAGAAAACAGATATGCAAGTTTCCAACAACAAAAAAGTTAACCAAATTTATCCCATTATTTGTAGAATAAAATCGCTATGTTTTGTATGGGAAACATCTTATTCTGAATTCAAAGTCCTTTTTCTTTGTGTGTAGAATTGTGAATTGTCACTTGTTATTTCTTTCGAGATAATCTATAATAAACAAGTAACCAGACTTTTAGATGTAGGTAGATACTTATAATTTTCAGAAATTTTACAATCGAAAGTGAGGAAACTATATTTATAACTTGTAAGATACAAATACAATTTATTATATAATTACTACATAAGATTTAGCGTACAACGCTTTTAAATAGTGTAATTGGTTTTTTTTTTTTACTTTCACTTAATGTACTATTTAAAATTGTTCCTGTAATGATGTACAGTGTAATGTATAATTGTCATGATTTCCTTTTATCAAATGTCAATGAAGCTAAGTTGATTAGAACTGAAAAAAAACTTATTCATGCATAATTTTACACTAGTTGTTTCAATATATACTGAAAAAATAATATATTATTGTTATATACAAATTTTTAAAATTAGTTTCCAAGGTAAGTATTAAATTTCGCAATAAATAAAGTTCATATACACCCTGCGTGAAATTTAAAGAAAAAAAATCACAGACTATGTTTCAAAGCCTTTGGCATTTCGTTATACATATAAATAAACTTATTTGATACATTTTGAAAACAATTTTGAGTAAAATCCTACCCAATATTTTGTTAAACGTTTTGTTTAAACACTTTTTCAAATTACATTATGTAAATAATTTTCATACGATTTTTATATATTAAAATTTAAGATCTTAATCTACTTAAGCCTTTTTTATTTCTTAACTCCATGTTTGAATACTACTTGTTAAGGCATCCTTTTCTATAATGAACGTGATCATTAAATAAACGGATTAATTACATTTTTAAATATTCTAGTAATATGTACCGAAATACCTTACAATATTTTAATACTATAAAAAGTAATATAGTATATATTTTCAATGTTTCGCTATTATGTAAGTACATTAACAAACATAAGAGAAGAAAGGAAAGAATGTTCTTATTAAAAAGCTTATATACTAGGAAGTACACAAAAAATACATATAATCAAAGGAAACTTACATAAACAACAGATAGTATATACATGCAATTTCACATGGAATGCAAAGTATACAAACAAAATTATTCAAATTAATCACATAACGTATTTTACATTATGGAGACAACCAACTAGCTAATAAACTACCTAACAGCAATTGTGCAACTGGTAGTACAGACAATGGTAAATTCACTGCAGGACCATGGGCTGAACCATGGTAAGCACCACGTAAAACCCAGCTTCCAAGACCAACTGATTTGTGAGTACTTGTAAAAAGTGCAGCTAGCAAGATATTCCGAGGTAACCACCGAGAGCACAAAATCCAACACAAGCAGCTAACAAATAGTTGTCCCACGCAAGCTTGAACATAAAAGGATACTAATAACACATTGAAGTAACAAAAAGCATACAATATCTTGTATTTAAGTCAAATTAATAGTACTTTGACTGATGAAGATGGTGTGCATACATGCACTAACATTATTACAACAATTATTGCCGTTAAATGTTCATCTGGTTACATAGATGTAAATGTTAATAGAAACTTACCAAGTAATACACATAATAACACATCAGTAGCTTGCAAAGATGATGCGTCTACCAACACAGCATCACAAAACCAATGATATGCTGTAGCTAATAATAGTCCTTGAGAAAACCAAGGTGACTTAATTTTGAAACAAACATCATACTTTAAGATCACAATTTGAATTGCAATACCAATAATTAATGGTACAATCGTACTATAAATGGTTTCCTTTACATTCACACCAACTAAGGGAGGTGTAGATGCCCCTAACTAAAAGTATTAAAATTCTTATAAAATGAAAAACATATATCAATTTACGTTTTAATAATGAATAAATACCACAAAGTATAATAATATAGGAGATATAAATAATCCTCCAAAATGAGATACTAAAGTAATCACAATGCTTGTTGACAAATCTGCTTGTGCCAATCGACACAAAACAAAACTTGTATTAAATGGAGGTGGCATACAGTAAAGTACCTAAAAACCAAAAAAATTTAAATAGATTACTATAAAGTATCTGTATTAGACTGGAGTATTTATACAATTATTGAAAATATTTTGATTTTCATTTATTTACTTCCATTCCTTTCAATAACCACACATTGACATTGGCATAAGTCAATAAACATACTCCAACTCTCATCAGAAAGGGCATTAAAATATATATGAAAGTCATTGTAAATATTAAGAGAGAACCATTGCTTAATGTTAAATAGAGTGTTTTTGGATCACATAATAGGCCTGCTTCTAAGTACGTTAAAGGAACAGCAAAATATCGAATAATAATATTTCCATTCAGAACACCTGAATTACAAACATACAACATAAGAATAGTAAGACATAAAATATATAATTTACAAATTTAATTGTTTGAGAATTAATACCATTTGTTTTACCAAAATGTGGCTTAAGTGAGGCAAGCATCATACATAAAAGCATTGATAGAAAATATCCATATCTATATAAAAGTTCATTCTGCCTTTTCTTTGGTTGAACATCCTGTACATAATCTTTTCGCATTTTCACTTAATTTTATATGTGCCTGTAATAATTTAAATAGTTTAATATGAATTTATTTCAAAAAGCTCATTTACCATAGTAATAATGGAAGAAAATGCAATGTGATTTATACAATAAAAGTGTTGATAACAATAAAGGGGATTCAAACCATTTTTGTAAAAATTAGAGTACATCTGCCTACGAGCAAGTTCAGCCAGTGTAGCATATTTTTTCTGGATCTTCTTTGAGAAAATTTCATGCACTTTCTCTCTTAAAAGATTTTGTGCGTGCATATTTGTACAAAATACTATATGTACTATAGTCCTATTTAAACATGCTTGAAATATTATAATTAAATAAAGCAAGCCTTATTTGCTATAATACTATATCAGATCTATTTGATATAGTATTTATACATTCACTTCTTATAAATTATTCTGTGGTATATTTTATCACTAAAAAATCTCTATAAAGTACGTATTTTAATTACTACAGTATAAAATTAGGCAAATATAAATTAAAGTATAAATGCATCTAAATTGAAGCAATATGTAAATTTATAATTAATCTTTTATACTATGCACAAAACTTGTCATTCATCTTTTAACATTTTTTGTGATTTTTATATTGCACGAAATAATAATATTTTGTGCTAATTAAACTCGTATCAAAATATAATTATGTATTTACACGTTATCGTGTTGATAGTTGTTTAAACTCAAAAATTTTACATGAAAGAACAAAAAATTATTACATGACCATAACAAATAAATTCGAAGTTTCGATTCATTAAAACTCGTTAAAATTTTTCTAAAATACTTCAAAAACATTAATAACGAACAGTTTTATGTAACGTTTAGTTAATTAAAATATTTATTATCTCTAATGGTCAACTCTTCAAGTAACAACAGTAACAAGTAATACAATGCTCCTTACTGCATCGTATCAAAATACCAATGTCTATAGCATCAAAATGTATCGAGAAAACCTATTTTCGTTTCCTTACGCATGCGTAATTGAAAACAAACATTTCCAACTTTATTATCATCTTTATCAAAATTCAGTTTTTATTATAAATGTCATAAAGTATCATAAAAATGTACGCTGCTTGCAATATTAACGAAGTTGTATTAACAAAACGCTTGTTTATAAGCATAATTCGAATATAATAAAAAGTGTGCTGTTATTCAAATTGTTACAATAATACAAAATGTTAGTATGAATGTCTTTATTTTTTGTAATAAATTAAAAGTAGAAAAACGCAATAATTAGTAATTTACATTTACAAAATTATTATACTTGGAATGAATATAACGATGAATAAACAAACGATATTAATTATTCATTCATTAATTATTTATTATAATAATAATAATAATACAATAATATTAATAATAATAAGATTAATGAAACAACAGTTCACAATAAACGTGCTACCATGAGTTGGGGTCCACCCTTCTTGGCACACAGTTTGAAGCTTACACAGCTCCTTTATCGATTATTCACATTTTTTCTTACAAAACTTCATAACTTTTATACATAGCGCGGTGTATGACTACATACATAACATTGGTTTGTAAACGAGGTTACACACTCATGGGAATTAATATTTGATTGCATTACTTTTCAACATTTTGACAATATAACAGAAAACTTTTTAATAAACCTTATTTTTAAGAACCGAATTTATACTGCGACTAAAAGACACAAGTAGTTTGTAACACAAACTACAAAAAAAAGAACCTCATGATATTAAAAACTGCAATTTAGATTGTTTCGTAAACAGTAATGTAAACCATTACAACACATGCTATATATATATATCCTCTTTCTTTTTTCATATAAATATTGAAATGCTTCAGTAATGCAGATATAAAAAAGATCACATATTAGCATGCTCAGTGACACGAGAATATTAAGTCAAGGTACAAAAGCTTTGATTTGTTTATTAGCTAGAAGCCAAATAATTGTACATAAGACATCTATTCGATGCTAGTTTGAGGAACAAAATAATTCATTGAATGCATTTGTCTGGTACAAGGCTTTGAATTCACTATACCGTAATAAACCATTAGTTTTTGTCATTCTTGATCAAGAAACACAGTATATTACAAAACAAAAAGTGAAGTAAAAAAATGCATTGGTCAGTCTGTCCAACATAGAAAAATTTGTAGTACTTTTAAATTGAATACACATTCGATAATGAAACAAATACATTTTTTTGTGAATTTTTGTATTAGTAAGTAGAATAAGAAATATCTAATCAGTAGTACCACTTACACTAAAAATGCAAATTATTTTACATCAATATTTATCCAATATATGTATATATATTAAAAACACAAGGGAAACTTGCATAATACGAATTTCAGAGCATGCCAAAGATAATATGACTATAAAAAGGTATCATAAAAATAATTTAAACTTAAAACATTTTTACGTTCAAAGATTCACTCTTTAATTGTTTGTAATTTTAAGAGTTTATTCCCTTATATAAAGAATACACAGAGTAAAATTGTAAGTATTAGGGCTAGGAATTATGCTTAGATGAAGTACTATGTCAGTCATTAGTTTCTATTTGGTTAGTTTTCTATACAAGCAATATATAATATCGATTTATTCATTATTAATTTAAAAAACATGTATATATATACTCCTAAAAAATATTGAGTCTATGTCGTGCAAAAATATAAAAATTATTCAATACAATATATTTAAGGTAACAGTCTTTCATCTGAGTATGAAAATTACAAAAAAAAAGTAATTATTTGAACACCCCTACAAAAATCTGATAATAATAAACGATGGATAATACAGAGATTAATTAATAATTACACACTAAACAATACACAACGCCGAACTATTATTATATGTAAATATCTATATATAAAAATATATTTGTAATGGACAATTTCTCATAGTCTACTGTTAGTACTTCCAGTTATTTATTACATTACATCTCAAACAAAAACGAGAAAAATGGAAGTATAACACAATGATATGTCAAAACCTTAATTAGTAACTGATGTTAAAAATATTTTCATTCAATTTCCGTCAATACTACTCTTTTTTATAATACTGCTTGAATAGAGTAAAAAAGCAGTAATGTTATAAAATATATGTATATTGTAATTGTACAAAGTAGGTAATTAAAAACTTATTAACAGGAACATTAAAGGCATACAAGGAAGTATTTAATAAAATTATTTTCATTCTTTATAAAGAAATAGATTTTGTTATATTTCCTATATTTTTATGATAAATAGACTAATGATAAACAATACCAATAATTATTAGAATTTTCAAACCTTATGGATCTAATTTTTATCTTATATAAGAGAAAGAAAAAAAATCAAACAATATACATGAGTAAACGATATTAGATTACTGTATTATCCATCTAAAAATTTAATTAATGATGAAATGTAAAATACGGATAATTAAGAAGTTACCTGTTTATAATTATCATGCATAAAATTCACACTTTATCTTATCTGTATAATGCCTTCATCGCTGCAAGAGTATACCCGTGGCTATTGTACAATTTCACTCTGTATACTTATCATATTCTCTTACTATCAAATATTGATCATAGTTTTTCTTATAAACTAGAGTTAATTCATATCACAATGTCAAGGCACTTAGAAAATTTATTTTTTTTTTTCCTTAAGCACCTATACCCCTCTCCTTTAGTCCGGCACAAACATAACACAGAACATTTAAAAGTTTGTAGTGCTATTGCTTCTGTTGACTTTTTTACCCACTATTCGAGACGAAGTTCTAGTTGGTGTAGGTCTTAATTCATAGCCTCCTGCATTCATTGTATTATTATTAATTGCTGCTACGTTTGGGGCAATAGTTTTTAGACATTTAGCAGCTTCTTGCAGCTGTTTTGATAGAATTTCATTTTTTAATTTTTCTGCATTCAATTCCCGTCGAAGTTGTGCTTTTGTTTTATTTCCAAATGGACACAATACTCTATGTTGTATAAGACATATTGCTGATGGTCTCATTTCAGGGTTTGGATGAATCATCAACTATAAACAGAAAAAAATTTAATTGAATTTCATATTCTAATTCAAATTAAAAAAAAGAAAGAATTTGATAATGATATTACTTTAAGTAATTCGTTAAGATCACGACTGTAATGTGGTAATTCCTTTAAATTTCCATTTCTAATATCATGCCATTCTGGTCCGTTTTTAGGTAATGGACCTCCACCCCCTGCTTCATAAACAGTTAATCCCAAAGCGAAAATATCGGCTTTTGGTAAGTGACTGAAATCTTCCCGCAAAATCTCCGTTGGAAGATATCTACAATCCCCTTCTTCAACTTGAGGATTATTAACGGATGTAACGTGACCTAAATCTCCTATTTTGTAAGTAATTTCTTCTTCTACAGTTTCCTCTTCGTCGAAACCATCGTCAGCTGAATCATAATTAACTGCTAGTAACCTCTTCTCTTTGGAAATAAAGATATTTCCAGGTTTAATATCCATATGTACTAATTGCATGCTGTGAATGTATCTTAAACCCTCAGCAACATGTAACAATAATTGTCGCATTTCCGCTTCAGTAAAATGCTTTTTTTCTTTTTCTAAGTTGATAATCCCATCTGCTAGACTACCACCATTACAATATTCATTTTGAATTATCATGTGATTATCTTCTGCCCATGCAGAATAATATCTTACAACGTGTTGATGTTTACCGAGTACAGCATGCGCATATACTTCGTTTAAGGCATTCTTTTCATTAATACTTCCAGCCACAGGTTTAATACTTTTCTTAATGGCATAAATGCATCCGTCTAATCGGTTAATGCATTTGTAAACGGAACCAAATTCACCTGTCCCAATTAGGCCAAGCTCATGAAACTCTTGATGATATCGTGGAATATTAGAATCTTGCAATGCTACACGTTTTGTAGCTTGTTCTATTTCGTTATCGGAATCTTCGGAATCGCCGAGATCAAATTTTGGAATTTGGATATCTGGAGAACTGACGTTAAAAAAACAAAACCATTTTTATTTTAAAATTGACAGCATTATTGAAATTTTTATATTGATTTTTATATGTATACTTACCCAATCAAACTACGCTTAGATCTAGTGCGTTTCCTTGCAGTTAACAGCATTCCATTTGGTGTAAAAGGATTCACATTAGCAGCAGGTTTGTCAGATTTATTTTGGTAATTACATGGTCTAGGTTTATCTAATGAAAATAGTCTGGTACATTTAGTCGGAAATGGAGTATGCATCGTACTCTTTTCCATTAGCGTTTTTGGAGTAGCGGGAGAATCAAAAAGCCGTAATGCTCTAACACGTTTGTAAGGTGGACTACATGCCATTGATATTTTTTGAGAACACATATTTTCACGAGGAGGAATCCTAATTCTTGATGTACCTGTGAATTATATTTATTGAAACATACGATTTTCTAGGGTCTAGTCTCTCTATACATACGCACGCTAAACTCAAGAACTTTTGTCAAATCTTATATTTACTGCTTTATTGGTAGTTACTTTTTTCATATTTTTCTTATTGTTTATTTTTTTTTTATATTTTTTCATTTTCTTTTTTATTTTTCTCTCTTTTAATTTTTTAATGTTAATCATATTTTTTTTATATAATTTGTCTTTTATGATACCAATTTTTGACAAATATAAGCTTTGTGTTTCAAACAAAGACTTCATATAAAATCAATAGAATGTGTTGACAATAAGTTACGGTATAATATACATATGTAGGTACAATTACGTTTTTACATGAAAATAAAACAAACATATATACATTTTTTTTTACTTGTTTCCTATAATGAAATATGTATATTATTATTATATATATATATTTTTTTTAATGTTTATTAACAATAAAAACCATTGAAAAAGAAAATGCATAGAATTATACATACAGATACATATATCATAAATATTTGTAAATATGTACATGCATAATGAAACGTTTTGAGGTAATAACAGTGCACAATGCTATTGCATCTACTGATTACTTCTGGACCTCTGTATATTTTCAATTATAAACAACTTAGCATGATGTAAAACAATTGCCCAACAAAAATATCAATTTTCTCACACCATGCATGAAAATATCGCTGTAACATTAAAAGGTTATACATAACTTTTTCACAAATAAATAATTAAGAATGAAAGGAAGATCTAGAAAAACATGCTTAATATATGTAAAACTAAAAATAAAGTACACTACATAATATATTAATGATTACACATACACTATTGACATATCATATGAAACAAACAAAAATGTAGTTTCACCTCAACTATATTTTAAATGATGCAGACAATCATAAAAATTACAATAATAAAACAAAAAAAACCAAAGAAAGAATTACTTAGAGTACACAATTAAAATTTGAAAAAAAGAAAAAAAACAACACCATAAGATACAAGATACTTGAGTTTTGGCAATAGGATGTTTTAAAAAACAAAATTATGACTTTTAAAATTGTTTACAATAGAAATATATACAACAATAAATGAAATACCTTTAAATGTGTTGCAGTCAGGATACCAAACAAAAACATCTCGTAAAAGTACGAAAACATTGGAAACTGCACTAACCTGTCACGTTATTATTCATATTTTTATTATTATTGTGTTTTCGGATAACATAAATTTGGCAAGTAAGAAGAACGAAAGTAAACGTCGTGATAGAGTTGTTTGTTATAGCCGAGCGCGTCGCTGGCGAGCGCAGTAATGCGCATGTGCAAAAATAAGCTGAGTGACGCCGTTGCTTTGTGACGAAAGTGTAAGCTTATTACACGTTCTTAACAGTTGTATTAATTTTATTTAAATAAATATTACAATATCTACACTTCCTTCAAGTAGATTCATTTCATTCGACACTGTAGCGGGACTTATCTTGGCATGAGAGATCGCTAATGGAAAGTAGAATGTAGAGTTTCATTCTAGTTATTTATGTCTGAAGTTATCTTTTTATTATCTTTCTAGATTTTCATATTGATTTTCGCGAATATAAACTAAAGTTTTGAATTGTCTTTCTAAAACGAGTATCGTTGCATTATATCAATGTTTGTTTTGTTCCTGTATTTATTTATTATTATTATTCATTATTATTCACACCAATTTTCATTTCAATAACATTTCTAATTAATTAACTCTGAGTTGTAGATGAATCACTTTCAAAGGGCATCTTTTAGTCCAAATGAATTTGGTTTAATAATTTGTCATTCGCTTTCTTAAAACAAATAAGATTTAATACGAAACTGTTGAAAAATGTTTGATTCAAATTATTAATTCCTTTTCTCTACATAAAATTCTATTATTGATTTTTCAAAATTAATGAAAGAATAATCGACATCTAACAGCATAGAAATAGAGAGATAACATAATGTTGTAATCCTCCCACACTCATCACTAGAGGAATACACACCGAAAACACAATTTTTAAAAGTACTTGCTTAAAAGTCTTTCCATACAAGCATATTTAAGACACGAGTCTGTTGGGTAACCTTACTGAGCATCTCCGATTCGGCAATCAAGCGAGTCAATTAGAACGGATTGATTACTTACTTTCACTGTCACAACAGCCCATCGTATTTCTGAACAATTTTTTCGGTTGAAGCGGAGGTGAACATCCAAGATCCTCTGCGGAAGAGTCCAATATATCATCGACATCACAGCCGGAGCTGTTTGTATGACAGCTAATATTTAGTTCCTCATTTTGAATGTCGCATGCGTCGAAATGCAACTTTTGTGCAACTTCCATGTCTTTCAAATTGTCACCATAAGTTTCCTCGTATGCAATCAGTTCCGTATACACTATTAGTATTAAACTGAAATAAGGTACTAATTTGTGAACCTTATCAATTACGCTTTCCAAAAATGTTCATTCAAACAGTCGTACGTACCACGCTACGTTCGTTATGGCGGGTGGCCCGATGTTACTTGGGAAATTAAAGCCGACCAATCAAAAGCCTCCTTGAGAACGGGTGTACTGGATTCGATATAATGCGTCCTCTTATTGGTTCTCGTTGCTCACAATGCTAATACATGGCAGCGTCATCTGCACATAGTTTCAGAGGGTGAAATTATTCTCGATGAAAATTCTAAAAACTTTTGTCACACTTTATTCCGCGAGTTTTCGACGAAACCGAACGATGCTTAAAATAGCCGATGATCACTCGTCGAATAAAAGAACAAAAACAAACTTTTACCTTTGCACCGATGATCTCATTCGACGTCTAAAAAACTTACGTTTCTGTAACAAATGAAACCACATGCCACAATCTTATAAATTAAATTATGTATACATACGATTACGACGTATAAATTAGAAATTCGAAAACATGTACTGAATAAAGTCAAATTGAAAAAGAATTTCGGATTTATGAATACGTTACGAATTTTTATACAAATTCATACTTTCTTGTGAATATAAATAAAGAAATGAATACTAAATAGTGATTTGTTTCATCAACAATTTTATGTTAGGTATTTTATATACATATTTTTCTATATTATATATATTTCGTACATTTGTATAGCTTTGAATTTCCTAGAAATGCATAAACATCCGTTGTGTGGCTAAAATATCGTACAAATTTTAATTGATTGTAAGAGAATTTGGTGTTATTTACTATTAGTATTAGTTTGATATGGTCGTTTTATTAATTGTAGAAATGTTTTACATCTTTACAGTTTTGCTTTGATTACATTTATAAATCGTAAGCATCAGGAAATCAAGACGAAATGATGAATAATCCGATTTCCGAGAATAGAAAGAAGTAAAAGTGAAATGTTAAGTTTAAAAGAAAAATTCAATCAAAACTAAACATGCACTGAATGTATGGTTACATATCTTTTACATTTGTTAAATGAAAACATTGAAAACTCACGTAAGGAAGGGAAAAATGTATCGCGTCTTCTACCTCTACTCAGACAAAGAGCTCTTTTCGTGAAAGAAGTTTCACGGAGGCAATGAAAGAATTTTTATCGAGCAGCTGCAACCTGTAGCGTTTGTATGCGCGACGGCTGGCTCGTGTTTGTGTAGTAGTGTCGTAGTGGTAGGGGTAACATAGTAGTTCGATGTGCGATATGATGGGAGTTTTACTGCCTTCGACGGGTTTTTTCTAAAACGAGGCTACAAATGCTTTGCAGTGGGGATACGAGGCTCCACGTAAAACAGCCAAACAGAGAGAATAAGTAGTTGTTTCTTTATCACACGTTCCCATTCCCGAAAATTTGATCATTAAAAAAAACGAGAATGACAGACGTGGGAATTGAGATTGCGGGAGATATGCAAATACCTCAACAAAAGCAAAAATCTGGCACTGGGTAATCATTAAATACATGATAGGCGGATATGATGATCGCAGATAGAATGTTAAATATTTGTTGTCTAATACACAAGGAAATTTTACAATGATAAGAACACTGACATCTTGTTGATAGTTATTGGTTAATTAAAGTTAACATATTTTTCAATAACACTTCCCTTGTGATTACATTTCTAAAAGCTTTTTGTACAATTATTTCTTTATTATGAACATTTTAAAAAGAAACAGAAAGTTTTTTAATTTTATATTGTTTTATAGTAATTTATGTTAATAATTCATGTACATTTTGTTATTTAGGCTCGAATTCCTACAGATACCACAACTTCCACTCAGTAACATAGGATATCCACAAGCTCATGAATGGATTGAACACAGAAAAGCTAATATCAGGCCTTGGTCTATGTTTCTTAATACAAGCAACATAAGACCTCCACCCAGTTTACCAAGATTGAGTAAAAGAATTATGAGAAATATTGAATATTTCCAGAGCAATTATTTGTTTGTGTTTGTTGGATTAGTTATATATTGTTTGTAAGATTTATTACAGCGTATTTATTCTTTCACTTATATAGAATATCTTTTTATCTTAAATAATTCAAAATAAATATTTGATATTAGGATTACATCACCATTATTGCTGCTTGCTGTTACTGCATCTCTTGGAACTTGTTATAAGGTTTCGCAACGTCATGCTAAACAGGAGCTTACAATATTCAATCATAAATTAACGCTAGCTCAAGTTTATTCTTTGGTAGGAATCTGTTCACTACCAATCTTTTATTTAGTAGGTGCTGGTGCAGCTCTTTTCTGGGTTCTTGGTAAATAAAACAAGTATCCTTTTGTTTAGATATAATGTAAGATTATTTATATGTAAATTTCATTTCTCAGGCGTATCCTGGTTTCTAATAACCTTACATGCAGCATTCTATAATATTGACTCAATATTATGTCCAGGAGAAGATGAACTTAATTCTTTAGTTATGCAAGAAGTGTGATCCCTATTATAATAGATATGTACTATATCAAATTTTAATCAAATTTTATGTAATATGTAGATAATATAAAGCATTATACATTTATATAAATTCATGTATTACTAAAAGATACATGTATGTAAGATATAATTAGTAGAATAATATGTCAAACTTAATTTTAATGAATAGAAGTAATATTAAATAATATATATATATATATATATATTCACACTTTGACTGCCACGTCGAAATCACATGTTTCACTCAGGACGCTACGGGAGTATTTTTATTATTCAAAGCATATAATGACAAAATAATAATAAATTGATGATGTAAGACAACATTCTTCCCCAATGGACCGTTTATCTTATTAGTGGTCACGGGTGACCACCGTGGCGCCTTGGTAACAGTTGATAGCGACATATTATAACAAGGCTTCGTTTATTTCAACAAACCATTTGCATTCGTTATTTCGTCGTAAGCAAAACGTCCAGAATATATTGTTGAAACGTGTAGAAGATATTAGTAAACAGTATTTGCTCATTCTATATATAATAGTAAGGTATGTGCACACTTCTAACTTCAATTATATGATTATAAAGCAGCATTTACGATTATTTTCTAAGGTATATTTATAATAATATTCATAGATTACCCCTCAAAGATATGGATGCAGACACTGAATATTTTTCGAGTGCATCCGAGAAGTCTTCATTGGAAGACTCGTCTCAATATGAAGCATCAGAAGACGAAATATTCCACGTATTGCCCACGATAAGGCGGCGCCGAATTGAACCGGATACCGAGGATGAAATGGATATCGAAAATGAAAATGAACATAATATAGAGGATAACGAATGGTCAAATAATATAACACAAACAGCAGCAAGTGTAATCCCATTTGTAAAATCTAGAACTGCTGTACAGATCGAGGGTAATCAGCCATACAGTTTTTACGTTGCTTTTCTTACGGAAGAAATTCTACAAATAATTGTTGATGAAACCAATAGATATGCTGAACAATATATGCAAAATAGAAGATCCATTCGTGTAGATAAATGGATACCAACCGATAAAAATGAAATGAGACGATTTTTCGGGTTACTAATATGGATGAGCCTAGTCAAGTTACCAAAATATGACGCATATTGGTGTACCAATAACACCTACTGCCAATCTTTTCCAAGAACAGTTATGTCGAGAAATCGGTTTGAGTTGTTATTACGATTCCTTCATTTTACAAATAATCAAACGGCAAACACAAATGATAGACTATACAAGTTAAGACAAATTGTTGATATACTAAATCAAAATTTTTCTAAATACTATGATTTAGATGAAGAGATATGCATTGACGAGTCACTGGTACCTTTCCAAGGACGCATAAAGTTCAGGCAATTTTTGAAACAGAAACGACATAAATACGGCATCAAAGTCTTCAAAATGTGTTCAGGCCAAGGATATACATACAAATTTGAAATATATTCGGGAAAAAACTTAGATGCACCATGCGTAACCCCCACAAATGTTGTAATGAATATATGCAACAATATTCTTCATAGAGGCCACACAATTTACACCGATAATTGGTATACAAGCATAAATTTAGCCGAAAAATTAATTGATTGCAATACTCATTTAGTAGGAACCCTAAAAAAAGATAGAAAGGGAATACCTGTTGACGTCAAATTTAAAAAATTAAAACGCGGTGAACTTATCGCAATGCAAAATAAGAAGGGGATTACGGTCCTCAAATGGAGAGACGAGCGTGACATTTTTATGATTTCGACGAAACATTCGGCTGAAATGGTAGAGGTCCGCAAAAGAAATTATGTTTGTGATAAACCAATGGTAGTGGTAGATTACAACAGAGGGAGGTGTGCTGTAGATTTATCAGATCAAATGATAGCATATTCTACACCACATAGAAGAACCCTCAAGTGGTATATAAAATTAGCTTTAGAGTTATTGTTTACATCAATTTCAAACGCGATGATACTCTATAAACAAGCAACAAAAACAAAAATCAAGGTATCAGATTTTAGAATGGCACTTGCAATGCACCTTACACAATGCCACTCACCAGTGCCGTCGAATATACTTGTTCGACAAAGGTTGCGACACGAAATGCAGAAGAAAGAAGGGCAAGCGTACCTGGCACGAAAATTTTGCAGAGAGTGCTATAAAAAAAATGTTAAACAGTTAGGGTCAAAAATTGCTAAGAATCGCACCAAAAAGGTGACCACCTATTGTCCAGATTGTATTGATGAGCCACATTTATGTTTAAAGTGTTTTAACACAGTGCACCGTTAGATGCAAGATTTATTCTCATTTTTTTTTTTTTTTTTTTTATTGATGCTCTAATAAAAATGTTTAATTGTTCAATGAGGCACTTTTTATTTCAAAGTATCTTCTATTTGTTGGTTATATTCAAAATGCCCTAATCACCAATGACCACCGTGGCGTCACAAGAGAAACCATGGCCGGTCATATATGAGCAACATGGCAGTCAAAGTGTTAAATGAATGATCTTTATATACAATTTACTTTGTTACAGAAAGTACCAAAGAATAATTTTGTACTACTACTATTGCAAAATAAATATTTCTATTTGTAATAGGAAGTTAAATAAAACAATGAAATATTTGTATTAATTGTAGCTTTCCAAAATCCCATAATTGTAAAAAATATTTTTAATGATAGTCTCATTTCAACATTCGTTATTGAAGAAAATATTTAATATGAATGTGTCATGAAATATGTATTAGAGAATTTATATTTGATTGTAATGTATTATAGAAACGTCGTTGCTTTTTATTTAGTTTGAAGGAATGAGATGGTATTATTAACTACAAAATAGTTCGATAGGAAAGTCTTTTTATTCGCTAATGGATTACAGACTTTTTCTCGGATGAATGAAATAGGAACTTTCTCTAACTGTCGCTGATTCTCACACTAGCGCAACCAATTAGGTATTTAATTACTTTTGTTGCACATCGTATTCTCGACATCCTTAACGCGCTTCAAAAGCGGAATTTGTTTATCACTGATATATAAGGTATGATATATATCAGTGTTATTTATCACATTTAGTGATCCAGGGTAATTTCTCCTTGGCCTAAGGATGTGATGTGGTTTGTAATGACGTCTCTGGTCGTTTTTGGTCTGTGGTCACTAGATCTTCGACGAATGGGCCATTTAGTCTGGGTGCACACCGACGTCGAGCGACGTCCGTTGCGTGATATCCTTTGTAGAAATATATGTACTTATGTATGTTTATTATATACTAAAGTGACGCGCATTCTTAGTGTGAGCTCTTTAACATAAATACATATAATTCTACACAGACGTTACGCAACGGACGTCGGATTCGACGTTCGTGTTGTCTCGTCCGTAGAAACTTAGGATTAATGACTTTTGTGGATGCTATTGAGACTGATAACAAAACTTGAACAAAAAGATACATACAGATGAGACTAATTGAAGCGACACATAAAAAATAATTTTCTTAAAAATAGCTTTGCTGGCCCGTATATCACAAATCATATCGGATGTTGGCACACCAAAGGTTTTTAGTTGTACGTGTCTTTGGTCGCTACAAATTTAAGAATTTATATAAATTGATCTGACACAAACAAGTGGAGGTGAAAACACATTGCATGTGAAAACATCATTTAACACATTGCATACAATACAATACATACAATTGCACACATGTGTAGTGTAATATATTGATACAAATCATGAAATTACATCTTCGTGATTATATACATTACTTTGCATTTATTCAAAAAATAAAATTAAAATGCTAAGTATGTTACTTTTGTAAAAATGCACATAAATTAACTAATTCATAAGAAAGAAATCTGTGTAGTAGTAAATCAAAGGTTAAAAATACATGCACGATACGATTATATTGTGACAATTTCCTGTACCATATCTGTACAGCATCCGGAATTAAAGATTTCTAATTGGAACATGGAAATTCTGTAAGCATACTAATATATTTTAGTTAGTGCTTTTTACATAGAAAATTTTGTAAACATATTATAATTAGATATTGTATAAAATTAATAATAAATCATTTTTTCTTGTAAAGTTGGAATAATTTGATATAAATTGGATAAATTTTAATATAATCCTTTGTCCAATTTAATAACATCATTAATAGTATTCATTGTTTTATTCATGTCTTACTTTGTGACATGTATTTCATTCTTCAGTTTATCATAAGATTATAATATCCAGTCGAGTAAAATATTTGTAATGTACATGTTGTGTGACACTTTTTTTATGAATATATAAATATTTTTTATTTGGCTTGCATGTAGTATACGTTGTTAGATTCAAATAAATAGGATTTGAATACTGATCAATTCAATTCAAAATGGAAGAGGATGATGAAGAAATTTCTATACCATGGATACAAAAAGATAGAAATAATACATCTGAAGCAAGTCTTTATCGATCAATACCAAGTAATTTAAATGCAGAATCTATACAAACTTTGTATCAAAGTGTTCGTAATATCTCATCATTAAATAATGCTACAAGTATGAGTATGAATAGTATGCATAGCGCAATCTCCCTACAAGATATTGAGCGATCATATAATGATGATTTATCAACCCTTAATAATGGAACAACAATTGATGGTAGTTGTACAGATTTAAGGAATAGTAGAAGAAGTTCAAAATCGGTAAATTTATAACTTTTTATTTTTATTATATTTTTATAACTTTATTATTTATATTTAAAAATGAAACTGTGTTAATCATGAAATAATAATTGTTTTCTTCAGATTTCAAAATGTGGAACAGCTTTTAGTTTATATTTTCGTGACGAAGTTCGTACAATTGATTTTGTAATTGTTTGGGATGAGTACAATGTGGAAGCTCAAACATATCGCTGTACTGAATATAGACGTGTAAGTAAGTGTATAGTGAAGAAATAGTATTCTTTATTTAATATCTATTTTTAATTTTCAGGTATTTGAAAAGAATTTGGAGAAGGAAGGTTTACAGTTAGAATATGAACAGGCAGAACCGAACGGTCTTCATTTTATAAAAATTCATGCACCTCGAGAAGTACTAAGACGGTATGCTGAAATATTAAAACTTAGATTGCCAATGAAGGAATTACCTACCGTGTTAATTCCTGAAAATCGTAGTAACGCATTAATTAAAGAAGTCAATTCGTTATTCAAGAGAATTATGAAAAAATATTATGTAGACCAAACAATATTTCCAACTATGAGACATAATTTTACGGCTGTTTATAGCCGCGATAAAGAGTACTTATTCAGTTTGGACTCGCCAAACTTTTTTACTGCCGCAACACGTGCTAGAATTGTACAGTTCATTTTAGATAGAACCAGATTTACAGAAACCAAGGATGATGATTTTGCATTTGGGATAGAAAGGTTGATTTCGGAAAAAGCATACATAGCCGCATATCCTCTTCACGATGTAAGCCATATCTTTTTGTTTTTTTCTCCGCATTTTTCAGTTTTAAATTTATTGTAATAACTTCTATTTATGTCAAGTTATAGGTACATGCTTGTATTGTCTTTCTACATTATTAGTGTTGTTGTACAAGTAGGGACGGCTATATCGTAATATCAACAAACTTTATTGTTTTCCATTCGCTTATTTCGCGCAGTTTTTCACATTTCCAAAACATTGAATTATCCGTTGAAATCTTTAAAGGAAGAACGCCAATATATAATTTATGGTTTATCCTTTTGTTTCAAATGTAGTTATTCTATGTGGATTTATATTAAACAAAAAGCAGTTTATAGGATTTCCGTATTTTATCGTGTTTAATACGTTTTTATACATATATTTATATAGATAGACAAAGTATAGTTATTAAGGGTGAATTTTCAGGTATGTAAGTATACTGAGGTTTCTTGAACTTTTATTGTCCTTTTATTCATTATCATCTTCAATTTATATACGACAATAAACGTTTATGTTCGTATCTCCTTTTATCTGTAAAATTCCGTTAGCGATCGTAAGTGAATATTTCGTTAATACACCACATATGACTATTACTAAAAATGCTGAATTTATCTTGATTATAAAACAAGGACTAAAATATTTTATTGAGTAAATAACATTTTATACTTTTTACTATACATAAATTTAAGTAAATGTACATTTAAAAATTTTCATATTTCATGCAATATATATTTCAAACAAATTTAGATATAATTGAGATAAAAATTTATTTAGGACATGGTATTTTAATTAATAAAATTTTTTCTTATTTTTAGGGTGATTTACAAGCACCAGATTCTATGAGGTACCTTTTGTACAAAGAATGGGCATGTTTAAAAAAATGTCTTCACTATCAACCATTGGATTATGTCAAAGAATATTTTGGAGTAAAAATTGGACTTTACTTCGCTTGGCTCGGATTTTATACACATATGCTGATACCTGCTAGTATCGTAGGCCTTTTATGCTTCATATACAGTTGCGCGACTTTATATTCTAACGAACCAAGCGAAGATGTTTGTAATGGTAAGGGTATCATTCAAATGTGTCCCTTATGTGATCATTTTTGTGGATATTGGGATTTAAAAGAAACGTGCTTACACGCAAGAATTACGTATTTGTTTGATAATCCATCAACCGTGTTTTTTTCTATATTTATGTCATTATGGGGTATGTAATAGTATTTTTAATAGCTATACACATGCACAATGTAAGTTTCATTATTATCTTTATTATATTTTATTAGCTACATTGTTTTTGGAATTGTGGAAGAGGTATTCAGCAGAAATAACTCACAGATGGGATTTAACTGGTTTAGATGCTCAAGAGGAACATCCTCGTCCTCAGTACTTAGCACGTTTAGCACATATAAAAAAGAAATCGCTCAATATTATTACAAATACGGAAGAACCGAAAGTTCCCTTTTGGAAAATGAGAGTTCCCGCTACGATTCTCAGTTTTTCCGTCGTTTTGTTGCTGGTTTGTGAATATAGAATATGAAAAAGAAATGAATTTAATAATTACGATTTCTTTTCAAAAAATTTGCTTTTTATTTATGTTTTAAATTATAGATTGCAATAGCAATGGCAGCAGTGTTAGGTGTTGTTTTATATAGAATGTCTGTTTTAACCGCCTTAAGTGTTTATGGACATCCTATGGTAACAAGTTATGCAATATTATTTACAACAGCTACTGCAGCTAGCATTAATTTGTGCTGCATTATAGTATTTAATTGGGTCTATGTTTGGCTAGCTGAATATTTAACTGAGGTACTTTAATATCATAATAACGATATATCTTTTCCTCCGTTTTTAAAAATATTAAATTTTTCTTTTTATTTTTACAGATTGAACTGCTTCGAACTCAAACTGAATTTGATGATAGTTTAACATTAAAAATATATTTACTCGAATTTGTTAATTACTATGCTTCCATATTTTATATAGCATTTTTTAAAGGAAAATTCGTTGGTTATCCGGGAAATTATAATCGCTTTTTCGAATATCGACAAGAAGAATGTGGCCCTGGTGGCTGCCTTATGGAATTATGCATACAGTTAAGCATTATCATGATTGGCAAGCAGGCTATGAATACAATATTAGAAATGTTGTTTCCACTATTTTACAAATGGTTAAATACTTTAAAAGTACATGTTGGGATGAAGACAAAAGATGGGCAGAAAAAAGTTACTACTCGGAAATATCTTCAATGGATTAAGGATTATAAATTGGTGGAATGGGGTCCAAGAAGTTTATTTCCTGAGTATTTAGAAATGGGTAGCGGTATTATATTTTTAAAACTAGATATATGTATTTATATTGCCTATTTAAATTTTAATATTTTATATATTACAGTGTTACAATATGGATTTGTTACTATCTTTGTTGCTGCATTTCCGTTAGCACCATTTTTTGCACTGTTGAATAACGTTTTTGAAATGAGATTAGATGCCAAAAAGTTATTGACAATGTTCAGAAGGCCAGTTGGACAACGTGTTACAGATATAGGCATATGGTTTCGTATTCTTGATTCTATTTCTAAGTTATCAGTTATAACTAATGTAAGTTTGTATCTATCCATAAAATATTCTATATAAACAATATATAATTTTTTGTATACTTATAATTTGAACTTTTTAGGCGTTCATTATAGCTTTTACTTCTAATTTTATACCAAGACTAGTTTATCGAATAACTGTCTCTGATAATTATTCTCTGGAAGGATTTCTAGATCATTCTCTCTCCAAATTTAATACAAGTGACTTAAAAAATGGTACTGAACCATTTTTACCTTCTCACGAGCAGGTTGAAATATGTAGATATCCAGATTATAGGGAACCTCCTGAATCGCCAAACAAATATCAATATACAATTATGTTTTGGCACGTACTTGCAGCGAGACTTGCTTTTATTGTTGTATTTGAGGTATTGTTATATGATCAATGCAAATTTAAATTCAAAAATCAACTTTAACAGCTAACAAAATCAATCTTTTCCAGAATGTTGTTGCTTTGGTCATGATATTCGTGCGATGGTGTATCCCCGATATCCATCCAAAGTTAAGGGATAAAATTCGACGCGAGACGTATATAACTAATGAAATAATTATTCAACAAGAAGCACTTCGTGCTCGTGAAAGTTCCGCTAATGATGTAGAAACAAATCAACATATTACATTAAATGAAAACACGAATCGATGGAATAGAGTCATGAGAAATAGTTTATCTAATTCTGAATTTGATTTAGAAGTTCATGGAAGTCCTGTATCACCGACTAGTACACATTCACGAGTTGGTCCTGCCGCGTTATAACCATTTTGCAGACCAAATTAACGAAATCAATAGAAAGTAATAACTGTGATGCTAGTCACACCTACATATATTGGTTTCATTAATCTGATTTCCAAATGAATGTGTTTGAAGAAATTATTTAATAGAAATATATAAAAAGTATAACTAATATTAATAATAAAGAAAAATAAGAAAGATGATATTTAGATATATATAATAATAATTTATATATATGTTGATATTGAAGCTGTCATATATTTTTATGAATAATTATTTAAAAAGAAGGAAGTATTTTTATTATAACAAATTTTGATATTTTATATCTCTGTTAAAATATGTATGTGTATGTATATGGATCTTATACTATTATTCCTAACAAATGAAAATGAAGACTCATGACCTAACTTAAAGACATACATATATGAATATATTACATTATTCAGTCTTTTTTTATCTTTTATGCCAAATTATATATTTAATCCAGAAAAATGCGCGTAGTAATGTAATTTATTTATTCACTTATTATTGCATCTTTCATAAATTACATTTTTGTTATTGTATTATTTCAAAGTTTAATTCCATAGACATAATTGATAAAGCTTCCTCTAAAAGTTCCTGTAAGCGATATTATATTCTAATATATGGATTTACTTCTTAAGAATAAATTAATTATTCTACATTTATGCACAATATAGCAATTAACTATTAACTGTTAAGTAACAATGAGGTTTCTTAATATTATGATAATGTGTATTGTTGATATTATAGTAACATCTACCTCTACTTGATTACAAAATTTTCCCATAATTTTCATAAACTTTGTAATATTTTTAAATATATGCAATTAAAATATACATTTTGATACAGTTGTTATATTTAATAAGGATAGATATGTAATACTTTTATGAATGTATGCAATTTTTACATCATACATGTGTAACTTAAATAAAGAGCCGTCAAATAATATAAAAGGCAATTAAAATAAATAAAATCTTGAATTAAAGTATATAAACATTTTCATATATACAATGAAAATTTTGAATTTTGTAAGTTTAAAGTGATATAATTTTATTATTATCCTATTATCAAAAGTGTTGTATCGCAGAGGGCGATATCATAGAATCGGTATTGAGAATACCACATTACCCTATTCTCAGTCATTCCGAATATTTGATTTAAAAAAATTTACATTTATTTTTTACTAAGCATTAAAGGAGATCTGACATAATTTATTACATGATTTTAATGTGAATTCTTATGCAAATAGTAAAAATTAAATTCTAACAAAAATGGGAACTGTTCATGCGAAGGTACACGCTTATTATTAGAAAATTACAGAATAACCTAAAATTAAAACCATTAATTTGCTGCATGAGTAATTTCTAATAATAATTTTTAACATCATTATTTTAAATTTAATAATTGTGCTAAATGTTCTATTAAATTTGAGCATTCCTTTCTTTATTATACAGGTTGTCATTGTACATTTAGTGAATTTTTGCAAGTTACTATTTAATTAAATTTTGTCCGTTAACGTTTCGCGTGTTTTGTCATTTCAGGAATCAAATATGTTTAGAAATATAAACGAATCTTCAAATAATGAAAGACAAAATTTCAAAAAAGATAATCCTGTAAGTAATATACATATATTTTGACTTAAAATTTATCCAATACAGATGCAATATTTTAAATATATTTTTTATGATTAACGATCTTTCTTAGTCTTCACACATTCATGAGAAGATGAATTTACTTGAAAAAAGGAAAGAGAAATCCATTGATCTTCATTCAGTGAAGGTACACTCATTAATATAAACATAAAACATTTGTTTTATTTATATAAATTATTAATTTCTAAATCTTGATATTTTGTAAACTAGGCAAGAGTTGATAGAATACATGTAGATGGACTCATGAGAACAAAAGATGACATAATAAAAGCCCAAGTAACAGAATTGTTTAAAGCTAAAGATTTTTATGATATTATTTTGCGCGCCTATAAAGTGAGAGAAAAATTGCAAGGTTTAGGATGTTTTGGGAATATTGGAATTTACATTGATACCAGTCAAGGTCCTCATGCTACCCCAGAAGGCGTTGAAGTGGGTCTATATAATTACACACTAATTCAACAAAAAATAAGTAATTTCTCAGATTTAATTCATTCCAGTTCACTCATGAATCATTTCTCTAAAAGTTAGCATATATTTGTATGAGAGACTTTAAATCACGTTCTTTTTCAGGTCACTTTTATGGTACATGAAATGAGACGTCTAACAGGTGGAATTAGCACTATGGTTGGAAATAATGAGGGTTCAGTTATTATTCAAGGAAAAGCACCCAATTTATTTGGAAGAGGAGAACGTCTTCAGATGGAATACTCTTATGGTTCAAAAAGTTCAACTAATATAAGTATATCTGTTGTTAAACCATTTATAGGCAGTTGGCCTCATAAAGTGTATGTAAAATTGTTCCATTTTAAAGATTAATGTTATAAATTACAGTTAATATATAATTCAACTTTTTTTACAGATTAACTGGCAGTGTGTTTAATACATCAAATACGTTTCCATGGTCTGGTTTTAGTCAACGTGATAAAGGTTTATTATTAGATATTGCTTTTAACACAGATGGGGCAGGTATACTGAAGCATAATTTACAATATGAAGCTACATATAGGGAGATTATTTCGTCCAAACAAACGTCGTTTCGCGTTAGGGAACAATGTGGTCCAAATTTGAAATCTGCACTGCGACATATTTGTTCCATCGATAAAAGGGATTCGTTAATATTTCCTACTACGGGAAGTCTTATACAATTTTCAACAGAAGTAGCTGGTCTCGGAGGAGATATTGGATTTGTTAAAAATGAACTTATCATGCAAACTAATTGGACGCCTCATGAATATGCAGCAAGTATTTTTTAACTCAGAATTAGATTAGACTTTTGAATGATTTATCTTCTGTACAATTTGTCTGATTATAGAAATTTCATTAGACCTTTCAGCTGGGTTTTCAATCTGGATTGCTCCGAGGAATCAGCAATGATATGAAAATAAATATCGCCGATCAATTTTTCTTGGGTGGACCATTGAATCTTAGAGGATTCGATATGAGAGGTTGTGGACCTCGTCACGATGGAAATTCAATTGGAGGCGATGTATATTGGGCACTTGCGCTTCATTTATACACACCACTGCCATTTAGACCCGGTCGTCACGGTTTCGGTGATTTGTTCAAGTTACATGGTTTCATCAATGGTGGAAATGTATCAAATTTCACTTTCAAATTTGGTACGACATTAAAAATTTTGAAATATCTTTTTTTATCTTCATTTTCAATCATCTGTGAAGTTACAAAAATAAGTAATTTTTTGTTATTTGCAGCAAATGATTATAAGGAAAATATGAAAATTTTTAAAGAAAATGTTCGTTGTGCAGTTGGCGGGGGTATTGCGATGCAACTTGAAAATATAGCGAGAGTAGAATTAAATTTAGTTATGCCTTTGTTATTTATCAGAAGCGATGTATTGCAACAATTTCAGTTCGGGCTTGGATTGCAGTACTTATAAATAACTTTCTGCAATAGTAAATTGTATATTCTATACTATTTTTATGTCAATCGTACGCATTTAATGTAAAATAAATTACAATTATAAATTTATTATTCTTATGAAGAATAAATTCTAATGCCATTAGAGATAGGTATCAGCAAAAAGCATTTCAAATAAGAGCTAATTCAAACGTATTTTCGGAATTTTTTTACATTTTATTATATTACAATTGTTTACATAAGATGAGCACATATATTTCCTAGTTTGCATCAAGTACGAAACCAACTACAATTTTCTGCGAAAAGTCAGCGATTACATCAAAGTATGATGAATCAGTTTATTATAATGCATACTTGTTTGAAATGAATGATTACATAGTATGGTTTGTCTATATTTTTTAATATTTAAGTGTAATCAATAATAAATAAAATATAAATAAAATGCATATGTTATTTTCCAATATCAGATGTTATCAAGGACATATTTTGCAGAATTGGATTTACTTATAGACTTTTATCTTTCGTGAATTGATAGTCTAAATGTGAATTGTTGTGACAGACAGCGCCCCTGCGATAAATGAGTTATAAATGACCCACGCAGTAACCAGTTGAAAATGGCCGCTTAGAAGTTATAGTTCAAATGTGTGTTATAATAATGCGTCATTTTACAATGGAACCCTCCGGAATTATTAAAGAATTAAAGCGAAATATTGTATCTGAAGTAACGAAGTTTGTCGAATACCCATTGTTAAAGCATAGAAAGTGTGGTACAGGAAAAAATCAGTTGTCATATTGCGAACAAAATATCCTACGTGATTGTGGTTGTCGCGATTGTGGAGGCTATCTTTGTTGTATGTTGAGTGAAAGAAAATAATATCTTGTAAAATTGTTTTATCATGTTTAATATTAAAATTATAATGATGCCGTTACGATCATACGGAAGTAATCTGAGTAATTCTTCAAATTTGGATATGCCGTTATTTAATAATCTATTATCTTAATTAATATTTGGAGTGTGTGCGATAAATTCACGATGTCCCTATCGTGATTATAAACGTTATATATATTGATTTCAAGCGTGTTTTTGAAAATGCAAAAATGGAATATGACACTTTTTGTCAATTAATTAAATATTGAGCATCGAAATGATAAAATTACATATATTTTAAAATATGAATTCCTTTTTACATTGGAAATTAATATACATAATTTATTGAAAATCTAACGATCATGATTATCGAATGTTTTCTTGTAAAGTTTTAGAAAACATTTGATAATTTGCAAAATTTGACATGTTGTCATTTTGTCATGTTATAATCAAGTTTAAATTTATTTATTAATAATTAGCAGCTTTTAGCATTTTAGAAACACTGTTTAAAAATGGTTTGCTAACTATGAAAGATAACTATAATATTATTGCTTTTACAGTTAGCAAACCATTTTTAATCAATATTTCTAAAATGCTAAATTTGATTTTGCAGCTAAGCAAAGAAGATTTATGAGAACAGGAAGAGGCTGTCGAAAAGTACCATTGTGTTGAATAATGTATGTATAATTAAATGTATATCATATGATAGTTCAAAAGTCTGAGTTTGTTTTTTAAATTCAATGTTTTTTTTTAGCAGAAATTTTGCTTCATTGTTAAGCATGTGTTCTATGCAGACTTTACCTGCAGATACAACAATGGAAAAAATGTATTCGATGAACGATACATTGAATGGACACACAAACATGCATAGCCCAAAGAAAGAAAACATGTTTCACAGTGTCCTCAATGCTTTGAACGTACTTTGGGGACAATTTTCTAAAGTTCCTGCTTCATTCATAGCAAGTATTAATTATCCGTTGTCTGTAACAGTTGTAAACAATGAAATTTCACACGACTTTTTTAAGAATCTGACAGATAAAAGAAAGCCATTAAATACCGATAATGTGTACATCTCCAATGGTGAGATCAAAGAATCTTTAGATGTTGTCGAGAGCATTCATGATGATGTATTTGATGAAAAAAAATCATACATATGCAAAATTTTTAATAAAAATACAAAAGATAATTTAAAATTTAGCTATGAATATATTGGTAGCAAGAACAAAGATGCAGAGAGATCTGACGAAAAGGAATCAGTCATTCATAAAGATGTTAGATGTAATACAAATAATTGTAATTATTTAATATCACTTCAAAATTCGTATAAAACAAGTGAGGAGGAATTGTTTGAATACATTTGTTCTGATATAAACACAAAGGAAATGAGTGCTATGGAAAATTGTTATAATTTTGAAGACACATACAGTAAGGATATGTCCAATAAAAAACAATGTTTTAATTGCATTAGTAACAGTGTGGATGATAAGATTATTGTAAATAAGGAAAACTCTTGTTCAACACCTAGTACAAATGCATTAAATACACAGATAGTTCAACAAGCTGCAGTCCCTAATTTGTTCACAAATATGTTGCAAAAAGTCATTAGCAGTGTAACAGATAGATTTTGTAAAACAGACCTTGTTGAATCAGACTTGGGTCCAAAACGATCATTCTCACCGAGGCAACGGAGGAAACTTAATATAGTGGCAAAAGGTCGAGGACGGGGACGAGCAAAGTCGCAGCTTAGGCGTTCTGGAGTCAGCCAAACGAGACACAGAAAGGAACGTACTAAACATGATATTAGAGTAGATATAGAAAACGATTTTAAATGCTGGCAAGAACTTGACGAGTATGATATAACAGAAATTCAGAAAACAGAAGAATCAGGAAATTTATATTTAGGTGAAGCTACAGTAGATACTGTACAATATATTATAGAAGAGACAGTGAGTCCTCTAACATATACGTTTGCCGATGTAGAGCCCAAAATTCAGAAACAAAAAACATGCAGAAACATTAATTGTGGTATATCTAGATTTTCTGCAAAAATGAGAAGTATACTCGAATGTCCAAAACAAACAGATACCTTTGATCACAATTTTGTTGAAAACAGATACGATTTGCAAAAGAATACATTTCGACCACGTTTAATATCAGAAAGTTCTATTGACTCAGAAGATAGTTATTGCATAGTATTTGAGACTGGTTCCGAAGTAACTTGCAAAAGTGATCTTGAATATAGCGAAGACAGTGAAGAGAGCGATGTAGATCAAACAAACGAAGATGAAAAAATATTCAAAGATGAAATATCTGTATCTCCGATTCAAAAAGTAATTAATCGTTTACAACTTAAACTTTTTCTATTACAATTTTGTGAATTACCGCTTATTAAAACTTTTATTGTAAAATTTTTGTTATAGGTAAAATTTAATTTGAATCCAGTAATTCATATAATGGTGCATTGGGACTATGCATACCGTGCAGCTCGAAAAGGTCCATGGGAAGAAATGGCGAGAGATAGAGAACGATTTAGAGGCCGAATAAATTCTATAGAACGTATTCTTAGTCCTATATTAACAGTACAGCACAGAACTCATATTTGGCATGAGCGATTTACACTTACTGAATAAAGTTGATATTCACCGTTCCTTCAAGGTAACTGTATCATTCAAAATTAATATCATATAAGATAGAAGAAGAGATGATGTATTAAAGAAAAAGAAAATATATATAATAAGTCTTCTAGGATGACAAAATAGGCTGTGAGTTACTAGTGTTCGATGTTAAATTGTAATGTTAAATTGCAATATATTGGATCCATTCGTGATGGAAATAAATTTTGTTCTCTGGTATTATCTATATTGATTGGTGTACTCTACATACTTGTTTTCACTACAAATTTATAAATCTATAAGCTGTAAATTCTTATTATTGGTTAGTTTGTTGCATATGTAAGCATATCAACAAGTGCTAAATTTTATGTCCTACTAGACATGGAAATTTCATATTGGATCATTTAATATAATTTGAGAAGAATGGAAACTTAAGTTATATATGCGTTTCTCTATTAATATTTCTCAAATATCTGATAACTATTAATAAATAGCATAAGGTAACAGACTATATATATGTAAATAATGCATACATATATATTCTTGGTTAAATTATTTCATCTTATTTATCTAATCTATGAAATATGAAATTGAATTATATGTTAGTCATTAAATATATAAATAGATATCATTTTCGTTGTATGACAGAAAAATAAATTATCGAAAGTTACTAGTTATTCATGTTTCTTATATTTAATATACATCATTTCTTCATCTGTGCAACTATTTTGTAATAAAGTCGAGACTTTTTCATAACATTTCCAACAATGTAACTATAAAATATGTACATTTTTTAAATACGAGATTAAGTCACATAAAATTACACGTAATTGTGGCAATTTTGTTATACGTGTAATAGAGATTTAATTCTGTATGATATAATTAAATCCATTTCAAGTGGATATTAAATATTAAGTATAAATATAAAATGCTTGATATAATTACTCTTTTCTACTAATTTAGATAATAAAAAATTAGTAAATGTAAATCAGAAATGTCCACTCAATTTCGTTTTCAAATACGCAGCTTACGCACATCTGCCTTATTTATTAATATGCATTATTTATCTTTCATCTTTTTATTAGAAAGATTTCTTATCATAATTTTATTTAAGAATCTGAATATTTCTCATGGGTAACTATTTTATCGCGAATATTGGAATTAGAAAAAAATTATAACAAGGGAAAGCTACAATAAGTTAGGAATTGAAATTCACAATCAGATCAAGATGGTATAAGATAAATTCTATTTCAGTTTTAATCATTATCTAATATCATATGTATTTATTTGTATCTAAAGATTTTATTTTTGATTGTAATTATATTAAATATGTATAGAAGACATTAACGAAAATATTTAATAAATAAATATTCAACTTATGTTCAAGTATATATTTGCATAAATAATGCATATTTTGTTCATAATTCAATCGAATGAACATAAATTTGTTTTTAATGCTTTTGAAGAAACGTTAATTTATAAGTTTAGTTTCTGATAAATTTATTTTGGACTAGGACAAAGAAAATTCTCCTTGCTAAACTTGTTGTGTACTGTTAGTAATATTTAAAATCAATTAGCAATTATTCTGCGTGTACATAACAAAAGTCAATGATATGTGTGACGCTATACGAAAAATCTGTATAATTAAATTATAATCTACTTTATAATAATCTTTTACTTACACTTATTTAACAACTTCTTTCCATTAGTTTAGAAATTATTTTAAGTTCTAATATGTAACATTACAAAAAAGGAGACCCGATCTTTACGTACGTAATTGCCTATGTCTAACTTTTATCGAGGAAAATTGAAATAGTATTTTCACTTTGGAAATCAGAGTAATATTACGTATGTATTTAGTATATAAATATATGTATATATTCGATTGAATAAACCATTAAAAACTAAACTATTTTACTATGGCTTATGAGATGTTTGGCCTGAAAAATTTTCGGCACCTGTTTAGTAAAAGTAACTTTCACTGTATATATGATACCCACTAACAGGAGTAAAGCTTCAACTAACATTTCACGATTCTGATTAACGTAATTTTCCAACAAACACCATTAGAAAAGGCTAGATATTACCAAAATAAAATCTGACTCATGTAACAGAACAACAAACGCTTTGGTATGAGATTTTATCATTTAATTTTGGTCAGATACCAAATATGTATATACGTTTGCTGGTTTGGATTTCGATGCACTTCTTATTATCACTAACATGACGTTATTAATTGCATATGCCAATGAGGGAGGACTGACAATGGTTCCGACACATTATTAGAGCCCCTGTCATGAGTAACTTGAGAAGTTTCTCAGAGTCTAACAATGAATGTAATAATACAATCCGAATTATGCCAAGGGCAAGTTACATGACTATAGAGTGCTTGATTGGTGGTCAGAAAATTAACGTTGCAGTTACGGATCCCGCTTCTTAATTGCCTACGGGTTGTCCTACGAATTCATTTTGAAGAACAATATCGTTTCGACACTGTAGCGTTTGGTTCCGATGGAACGGACACGATGGATATTTCTAACAGTACCGATACTTTCATGGCTAATGTACAGATGGTTCATTACAGTTTTTTTAATTAGACAATATTTACTTTTTTACTAAACTATTTCCTTTTTTATTTCTTTTTTTGTAAGAAATCAAGTGTTGTGTTTAAACCAATGATTCACAAATGAACGTGAAAGTGAATTACTAATGATGTCTAAATTAATTACTAACGTTAGAAAATTAGAAATACTAATGGTCATTCCAAGTAAAGTAATACGTATCATCAAAGGCGCAGCCTTGGCAGTAGAAATAATAAGAGTGGAATAGTTTTATCCTTCAGCTGTTATATCTTTCTGACATTGAAGAATAGAAAAATATCTCGTGGGAAAGTTCCGTTGTTGTTCGTTCTATTCCACAGAAAATGATGTATTTTATCGTAATCTGTGCAGGTGCACTTTTTATTTGCGATAGATTTCTCGCGATTGGATAAGAAGGATACGCTCGAAAGATATCGAATTACATTTAATTACCGCGAGCGTATTAGTCTCAGTATAGTTATGTTCCTGGAAGTTCGTTTCTTTACTAGGGTTCCGTTTCGTGCGCCGTTTAATGAATTATGACTCCATGGAATTGAATTACAACTACAGCATTAGAAATTTTGATCCTTTGCTGCGCTTTCTTTGTTCATAAGGTATAGCGAGGGTGATATAATGAAGAAACCTATTAAGCAGTAGAAGCGTAATGTGTTGCTCGAAGTGGTTAAATGATTTAACGCCTGTAGAATGAATGAAAACATGAGATAACGGAATATACCCGTGTTATATCGTAGGTATTCTAGTCGGCATTTCATTTATGCAGGACGTTTCCCTGAAACCTCAAATATATTTTTCAACACATTTTCATTAGGATTAATTCTATACAAAGTTTCTCAGGAAACAAATATCAGAGAAAGAGAAATTCCTTAGGAAATAAATGTAAAGGGAATTTCTCAAGAAATGAATAGTAGAGAAGTGTAATAGAATTCGCTCAATATGTGTGAATCAAATCTGTATAAAAAATTTCTTATAGAAATTAAGATTTAATTGAAGCAAGAGATTACGATCTCTGCAATTTTATTAGTAGATACATAATTTACAAGATCAAGTAAAATGACGACAAATACGATGACAACGACTCGCAACAGTATATTCATCATTGTCCAGGAAACGTGTCAAACATCTGCAGTGAAAAGAGCACTGAGGAGAGAAGGTGAACCGGAAGAGGATGGGCACGATTTTAACTGGATGGCTGGCGCAATAGAGAGGGCTACACCACGGACCATTGCAACACTGTAGTTTCTCGATGCGATGTAGAACGCGATGTGTTGTTGACACAACGTTGACAAACGTCGACCCTTGGTCAAATGATGAGTCGTTCGATTGCAAAAATACGAAATTATCCGGTGTCCGCTTCTTGGCTTTACGCTACGAAATTATTAAATTTTACAGAATTATCAGTAATTGCAATTAATTGCCAACGCAATTAATGTGGCCAATAACAGATAATGATACTAATAAAGTTCAAGGGAAGTTTCCTCAGTTGATGTCTATTTCTGTCTGACAACAGTAAACTTCAATTGTGTATCGCGAAAAATGAATTAGTAAACAAAGATATGATAATTCTTAAATAAAGAAATAGTGAGTAATTATTTAAAATGTTGGACAAGGAGAAGTATATATTATACTAGTCAGTTAAATGAATTCTCAGGTACGATATCATGCTTCTTATGCATCTACGAAAATAGTAAATCATATCGATAACGTAAGGATACTCTTTACATCCCAATAAAAACAATTTGTTATACAATTGAGCGTTTTTCTTTCTCTTTGTATATTGTTCGATATATTTCATAATCCCCTTTTCGTTCTTTCAAATATTTCCTTAGTATTTCCCTTCCTTTTTAATTCTTCTTCCGTTATCTTTGCTTCGTTCTAACAACGTCGTCTAACAACGACACGTTCGTTTCTTATCAGAATATACGGTACACATTTAAAACCAACACACGTCGCTTCTAACGCGCATTGCTAAATGCGGATTATCGTGACTTACGATTTCACGCGGCGTCTTCTCGTCTGCAGAGTGCAAACCTTTCGTCTCTAATGGAAAGAGAAGAAACGAAAATAGTCGTGAGTATTGGAGGATTATTCCACGCTATCTGCTTTCACCTTTTCACGATCGGCGACGAGGACGGCAGACCGCGTATGACGCATATCTACGTTAGGTTCCGTGCGGTACGAGAAAATTTTAGAAGCCTTCTTGTTTGGCTAGATAATGTACAGCGGTTGTCCCAGTTTTCTATACCGACGATAAGGTCTTCGTGCTTTGTAATAAGATATGGCCGTTTAATGTACGAAACGAATCATCCATCGCCAACGAGAGTGTCGAGTATCCTCGATCAAATGATTGTTACTTCTGATATACTAATATACAGATTATGAATTTTTATGCATTTCTGGGAAATTTAAAGAATGCACATAGTACGCGAAAATCTGCACTTAATCCTGATTCAGCTCAATTTCCGGTCGACAACGGTCGTCAATCATCGCGAAGTTTCATCTAAATATCTAAAAAATAATAGAAATTTAGAAAACTTTAGAAACTTTAGAAAACGTTAAACCTTCTCGTTCACTCGTTATTTCTTTTTAAAATAAGTTGTTGGTGACTTAATAAGTCTTATTACTAATAAACGAAAGGCTTGGAAAAATACGGCATCTCGTACGTAGAAATATAAAAAAAAGTCTTTAATATCCTTCTGCTGTTTCCGATTGTTAAAAATATCCGTATAAAAATAAGCAGTTCGTTATGTATGAATAATGCCGAGTGGAGCAAATCGTTGACGCAAAAAGTTCGTATAAATCCTAGAATTTTATGCGTTATAAATCCGCCAAACCGAAGTTCCCTTTCACCGACGAGACATTTAGTCATATGTACTATATCTTAGATAGTGCACCGTGCACTTAAGCGAATATATGTAAGCACATTAACGACGAAATGAGAGATTTGACAGGTGTTTGTACATTTGTGTGCATATATGCACTGGTATAATTTAACTAGATCGGAACGTTATTCACATATGTGTTACGATGCAACGATATCCGGTTACGGAACTCTAAAACAATTACATCATCCGTATATCCGGCACGAAAGCACCTTTATGTGTTCCTCGTAGCGCAATATCAAAGGAAATTATAAAAATCCAGTTTTTCCCTTATTTTCGAAATAGCAAAATAAAAGGACATCTCATTTTTATAGAAATGTTTATACGAATTCTATTGTATATCGTTGTATACGCTACTGCTACAATTACCGCAATATTTGAATTAGAGCAATTTCGAAACTACTTAAGATCGCAAAGCAAGTCGTCTTGTTTTCCTCGCGATATAATGTTACAATAGCGACCGCAGGCGTGATCGGGGTCCACTTAATAAATCGTAATCAACAATACGATCTGGTTCGATTCTTTAGCACAACCTTCGACAACAGCCACCTTCTCTGGAATACTTGAGAGCGCATTGTCGATGTTACTAAACCTCGCAGCAGATAACCGGTTGCAACACGAGTTGAACCTGACATTCCGGATTTACGACAATGTTTCGCACCACGACGGATGACTATAGCGACTCAAGCAGTCGATGTGTGTTTTCTTTAAGAAAAAAATGTTACATATTATTACTTAATCATAGACTAAAAAACGAATGGAAATTTTCAATGAAATGCGAGTACATGTAATACGTCTAGCATGTAATTGTCTTCAAATGCAAATATCTATCGAAAATTCTTATTTGACGAATCGTCGCTGACGTGATAAACAGAGATATATAGATACATATGCAAACTCATTTTTTTTGCAAATATGACTAAAAAACTGCAACATGGGTAAGAAATTGTTTTATCCGTTTTAAGTATTACAAACAGTACACCTACTTTGGATATTTTATATATTTTTGCGTATTATGCGTATTCTATATGCATCTTCGTGTCTCTGAATTTTTCCAAATTTTTCCAAAAAACGCATAGAAATTCGTAGTCTACTGATAAATATTTCAATAAATCGAAGAGGAGAACTCCCACTCCCAAACCGAAGGTAAATGACGTAGATCTATATAAGTGACGCGATTGAAAGTGTTACGGCTGTCTTTCCTCAATTTCTGATAAATATGAAGATCATTTTGAACAGAGACGTTTCTCCCGCGTGCTTCGCGTGTGATTCTCGTAAGGAAGGTGTTAATGCAATTCTGTGGATCTTTCTCAGTTCTTCCAGAAGCTTCCGTTATCAGCTACGAGAAGAAATCGTTGACGTCATTCTCTTTTTCGAAATTTGTATTTATTCGACGTCTTCGTCGAGAAATTTATACGACACGTAAGAAAGAAAATACAACGTGTGGGTGTTAAAAGAAGGCGACACTACAGATTTATGGTAGTGGGGCGAGGGACTGCACACGTCTGCACACATTGTTATTACACGGAGCTTTATTTAAGGAAGTGAGAGACTTCGGGGCAGTATATGATAAAACACGTACAGGTTTCCGCTGCAGAGCTCTTCAAGCGACGAACTGCTGCTCAGCCTCGCTGACGGGTCAATAAAATCTCTCAGCTCCTATCATTCTTCGGGGACTTTCGTAAAAAGAAAGCTAAAAGAAATTCTAAAAGTTAATACGAAGGTCCGAAGCTTCCCTTACGATATAAGAATCCTTCGATAATTCGTAGAACACGAAAATTACGAATATTAAAAAAAGCTATGAAAATATTATCATTATTGAACGCTCAAAGTAGAATCCTTGGAAAGAAAGTGGTCCTGCAGTAAAAAAAAAAAGGAAAAAAGAAAAACCGACGTGTTTCATGTGAAATTAAAAATTCCGATGGAAGATACTATTTTTCCAATCAGCATGATACCTCCAATACGTCATCCAACTACCGGCATTGTTTTCACAACTGTTCACCACGGTATATAATTGACGAATCTCGAAAACGTCCATCAATGCAGGTCGCTCCATCGACGATGAAGATATTCGTCGCCTGTTTCGTCATCTGGACGCTGATAAACCAAGAAATCGTACTCGCGAGCAGTGTCGAAGCACAGAATCAGGAAAATGATGGCCAAGTAGAGAACGTGGAGTACATACTGCCGACTACGTTGGATGGTTTTTCGTACGAGAGCGATGGAAAGACAGGGGAACGAGTCGAGGCAGAGTCGTCATCGAGCAAAGAGACATTCGCGTCGAGTTTCTCCTCTTCGTCTGCGCGAACATCGTCGAAAAACGCGGCGTCATCGGCAGCGCTTTTATCGGCGTTGAATGAGAAACTCGACATCGGCGAAGAGAAAGCGTCGTCAAAATTAAGAAGTGAACCTTCCAGCGAAGTTCTGATCGCCGATGGATCGCTTTCCAAGGAGAAATCTATCGGAGCTGAGATCAGCGAGGAATCGAGTTCTAAAGTCGAATCCAATTGGCAGAGCGTCGAGGAGGAATCGAACAGCGACAAACAGAATCGAATTGTTCAGACGTACGTGAAGAAAGGGCCGGTTAAGACCTGGAGCTGGAGCAGCGTGGGCAATGAGTCGCGGAGTTCCTCCAGTGAGGAAATTGAGCTTCTTAAAGAAGAAAAGTCGAAGGCGGAAGCTAGGATCAAGTTGGAAGCGGAGGCACGAGCGAAGGCCGAGGCGGAGGCAGCGGAAGCTCGAAAGTTGTTGAAGTCTCAATTGAATGCCCTGAAACAGGCGCAAGCTAAAGCTCAGGCAGAAGCAGAGGCTCGAGCACAGGCAGAAGCATTGGCCGCGTCGGAATCCAAGGCTTTGGCTTCCGCTCGAGCAATAGCTAAGGCCAGTACCGAGGAAGCTGCACAGGCACAAGCGCAGGCGAAGGCAGAGCAACAAGCTCGTTCCGTACTGCAGACTAAACTCATTTCCATCCTCGACACGCGTACTCATACCAACGTCGAAGAGGAAATCGTAATCACGGAAGAACTAAAGGAAAAGGCGAAGACCTCGGTGGAAGCTTCTATAGCCGCGAGCGTGGCTGCCAGAGAAGCTGCTAAATCGATCAGGATCGCTGCTATGTCTCGAACGAACGCCGCCCTTAAGGCTTTGTCGGCTCAGAAGGCCACCGCTATCCAGGCAGTCGCTTCCGCCAACGCTAAAGCCGCAGCTAGCGCTTTGAGCGCCGCCCTCGAACAGGCTATAGTTTCTTCGAGAGCTGCGGCTTCTTTGCAAACGGAAGCTTACGCCATAGCTCGTAAAGTCGTACAGGCAGCTATGGCTGAAGGTGCTGCCCTGGACTATGCGAAATACAGAGCTGAAATACGCGAGAAAGCGATCGCGAAGGCGAAAGCCTCCGCGGAAGCGGCTGCCACCGCGGCTGCCGCTGCAGCTGCTGCTTCTAATCAATTGGCAAGTTCACAGGCGAATAATCTGAATGCTGCTACCAAACTGGCTGCCGCCCAAGCAACTGCGGTCTCTAGAGCGGAAACCGCGTTGTTGGAAGTGAATGCAGCGGCCAAGGAGGAGGCGGCCGCCATGGCGAGAGCAGATGTTGAAAGTGCTGCTCTTGAAGCTGCAACCGCGGCTCAAGCGAGTGCGCTTCAAGGTGTAAGGGACGGAATTGTAATAGGATTGGGTTCGTCCGCTACCAAGCTCAACGAGCAACAGGCGGTAGCATTATGGAATGCATCCGCCGAAGATGGGAAGAAAGTAGAGATAACAGAGACATAAGAAGTAGTAAAGAGTTGGGATAGATGTAAAGGAGAGCGATGATATTTTGATTTCTTTAGAGGAGGAATATAAAAAGTTATAAATATAACGTTGTAGCAATGTAGATCTTGTCTTTTATTCCCTTTGTTTCCTTTGAATTCCTTTGATTTCGTCCTCTCTTTTGTAGAATTTACATAGAAGTCCATGTATTACGGATAGAAGCATAAAGAGCGAAATTATTGTATATATTTTGATGTATATTTTGTGATTTTTTAATTTTGTCAATAAAGCGTGTTACTATGACGATGCGGTAGTTCATTTTACTTGCTGATCTATATGTGTGTTTTTTTCTACGAAAATATGAAATAAAATTTAACATACAGATTTCTCGTAACATACGTAGATTTCTTAAGCTCAATTGCCTGTATGGAATAAAGAATTACCTATGTCTCGAATAGCATACTTTCTCTGTATTAAATCGTACTTTGCGTTTGAACAAAAATTTTACAATTGGGTATTGATGTAACGGTATAATATATGAACATTATACGCTGGTTTAACGAATTGTTATATGATTTGTTAGAATAAAAGAAATTAGTAAATAAATGCAAGAACGTCATTCTCTAACGTACCATGTTAGAATAATCACTTAACGTGCAAAAGAATCAGTATTATTGTTTAATAATAATAAAATATCTACGTATCTCTATCCTTGATTACGATTTTTATATATATTTAATTCTATCTTCATACTTAAATTTTATTTTTACCACGATTCGCACATCTGCGATACATTTCAAATAACATAACTTTCCATTATTCATCACCTATACCAGTGAATCAAAAATAGTCCAAAAAAGCAATACCGGTTCTAAATATTTCAAAATTAAAACATAATTCTTCATTCCCCTAAATATTTCCCAAACCAGAAACAATATAAACATAAAAAAACAACGAAAACAAGTGACCTTGATACCGAAGAATAAAGATACCACGAAAATCGTCATTTGAAGATCGTCAAAATTTAGTTACCTAAATTCGTCGATCGTCCAACACTTCCGTTCCCTGTTCTCCACTGATAACACTGTTTAATCAAACACCTCCAAACTTGCAAGCAAAACATTTTGGAAACCAACTCCAGAGCACAACCTGAAACAATATTTTTAATCTCGCTTAGTCAGACAGGCGAGCCATTATTTTCACAATTGTCGACGGCGCTATAAATCCGACCATCCTTGCACACCCGGTATCAATCCGCGAAACGTCGTCGAACATGAAGATTCCAGCACTGCTCGTAACGTGCCTCTATCTTTGGGGCTTCGCGTCCGCCAGCCCGAGCTCATCCCTGCTCGAGATCGTGCAGGGTAGCGCGTCGGCCACCGCATCCACCGCTGTGACCGCTAGATCCGGACTTCGTGCCGGTCAGGTAGCCCTGGCCTCGCAGAAGGATGCCACACTTCAGGCAGATGCCTCAGCGGCCGCCGCGGCCGCTGCACGCGCTTCCGCCGACCAGTCGGCCAGTCTAGCCCAACAGTCGGCGTCTTTGCAATCCAAAGCTGCCGCCAGAGCAAAATCAGCCGAGGAGTCAGCGGCAGCTACGGCCAAAGCCGAGTTGCAGGCAGAATCCACTGCTGCATCGGCCAGTTCCGCTGCCAGAGAGGCTGCAGCGTCCGCGAAAGCCTCCGCATCCGCGATGTCATCGGCTGCCGTGCAGGCGAAGCTCGCCGAAAAGACGGCCAAGAATCAAGCTCTGGCTTCCGAAGAAGCCAAACTCAAGGCGGCCGCCGCTGCCAGCGCAGCAGCAGCAGCCAGCGCCGCCGCCGAGGTAGCCCTGAAAGCTGAGAAACTAGCGGAAGAAGCCATCGCCAAGGCAGCCGCTGCCAAAGCAGCCGCCAGAGCCGCTGCAGCCGCGTTAAACTCCGCGAAGGAAGCCGCCACGAGCAGCGCAAGGAGCGCCGCCGAAGCCGAAGCTAGGAGCGAAGTCGCTCTACTGATCAGCGAACTCGACAAGAAGAGCAGGGAACTCGCCGCTTCCACGTCGGCCAAGGCACGCGCTGCTGCCGCGGCTAGCTCCAGAAACGCAGAAACAGCTGTTGCCGGAGCTAATATCAATTTGGCCAAAGAGATCTTGGCGGTTCCCATCGAGCCAGCGAAACTTCCGGAGCCAGAGCTGGCGTTGAAAGAAGAGAATACCGCGATCGCGAGCTCAGAGAGTGATGTGACGGTAGAAACGAGCAGCGAAACATGGTCAATTTAAGGGATGACTGGATGCAGTACCAGGGAACGCGTTTCGTTCGAGGATAATGTTTGGTCGATGTAGGATGTATTCGATGTTTCCAGAGGAAATTCACGTGTCAATGTTGCCTATAGTCAGACAGAGATTGTAATGATGAAAATAAATTGGTTTAGCATATACGTAGGCCTGTGGTGTTATTCCTTGCATTGCCTTCTTTGCACTTTTCTAGCTGAATGGGAAATTAAGATGGATACATAAATTCATTTAGTTTCGTACTTTGGAATTTTCAATTAAAGCTGTACTCTATCCTGTTTGCAACTCTGTCCAGAGTATTTTAATAAAGAAACTATTGCCAGTAATAGGAAACTCTTTGTCTTTTATTTTATATTTTTATAAACCTTTTTTCGACTGACTAGAGTGGAGCTGATTTGCCGCGAATAAATAAGATGTAATATTGGAACAGTCGACATGGATGATGGTCATTCATTTTAAAGACCGTTTTAAAATAATTTTTTTGAAAAGTAAATTAAATACTGTAAGTAAAATACAGGGTCGATACAGAAAACAAGAAATATATGGAAGCGATGACGTTGATCGGTATTATAAAGTACCGTCAACACGCATACTATTTTTATGAAATTATATGGTTATACAATTGTTGATAATGTCATTATAACACTGTAAAATTTTCAACAAATTTAATAATATTAATATAAGAAGAAGAAAACATTAATTATATGATTTATTCAACTGAACTTCGGATTTCCTTGTATGATTGTATTATATATTATCCTTTTTTTTTTAAGATAATTATCCCTATAGAACACAGTTCAACGTGTATAGTAAAATAAAAACTATGAAAGAGCCTTATTTCTATTTTAAAACTGAACCTGAAATGTCCTTACCACTGTTCTGTATCCTTGAACTTTCACAATTTTCTATTCCAACATTATTGTAAATTTTCGTAATACATTTAAGTTCATTACATTATATTATCGTATCAACACGTTTGTTTCAATGCTGGATAAGTCAAAAGTAGCTTTTACTGTGACCAATTGTCATAATAATGTCACTATTGGAATAAAGATATTCTTCGCATTATTTGCTCATTTGCCTATAATGTTTACTCGCTTTCCATTACTGTAGACTTTGATCGTATCGATTAAAGAAATTCATTGTCAACATGCAATCGCAAACGTGCGAAATTTCTGTTAGCAGAACTAGCCTGAATCAATGATAATTTAGCTCCCTGTCTAATCGAGCAACAAGACTCGAGGAATCATTCAAATAATTGAATAATTCAGCGATAGCTTAAGAAAGATTCCTTTGAAAATTTCAGCCTACTCTAAACTAAGAGTAAGAGTACATATTTGCAAAAAAAAGAGGAACAACATAGATGCTAAAACTATGACCACCAAACTACCATAACTCTATCAATTCGTTTCTGTTCTTTTCCAAATTTCCCCCAATGTAAAATCCCTTCTTCTCCCGCTCTTCAAGGAAACGCTCCCGAGAGGTGCGTGGCAAGATAAAAATATTTAACTATAAACAATCACTACACCTAAATAAACGTGTCTTAATAATATGCAGCTCCAGTACGGAACATCCTTTCCTCCAGTAACCCGTTGAAACAATATTTTAGGGTGGCGTCAGAACAGACGCGAATTTCATGCAAAACACCTGCTGTTTTTACAATTGTCCGGACATCAGTATATAACCGCGAATGCTGTCCGGAATTGGCATCAATCAGCGAAGCTGCGTCGAACATGAAGATTCCAGCAATACTGGTTACGTCTCTGCTGGTCTGGGGTGGTCTGGCCGAGGGCCACGTGGTGAAGCGCGACAAGGAGCTCAAGGCACCCGCGTCTTTACCGGAACTACTCGGTGATGGGTCTGACGCGCTCGGTGCCTCGATGGAGAACGGGATCAAAGTCGCCAGAGCATCGCAGAATGTGGGCCTGAGCACGGAGTTGAACGCAGCCGCGCGGGCTGCAGCCGCTGCTGCGACCAAGCAGGCCAAAGACACAGAGGCCGCGGAAGCTGGAGCGGGCGCTGCGATTGCCGTCGCTATCGCCAAGCGTGAAGAAGCTATCAAAGCGAGCGAATTAGCCAGCAAGTTGTTGACAGCCGCGGCTGGGTCCAGCGAAGCCGCCGCGTCAGCGTCGGAGAGGGCGGCGCAATTGACGGCCGCAGCTAGTGCAGCTGCCAAAGCTTCTGCATCCGCCTCTGAGGCTTCTGCCGAAGCCCAGGTGAGGGCCAACGCTGAAGCAAACATCGCCAAGAAAGCTTCGGCAGCTGAAGCGAAAGCCGCAGCGGAAGCCTTGCTTAAGGCGGAACTCGCCAAGAAAGCGGCCGCCGGTTTATTAGCTAAGGCTAGACTAGCGGCCAGCGCCGAATCCGAGGCCACTAAACTCGCAGCCGAAGCGGAAGTAGCACTGGCCAAGGCCAGAATCGCCGTCGAACAGTCGCAGAGCGCACAGGCAACCGCCACCGCTCAAGCTGCCACGGCCGTTCAGATGCAATCTCAAGCAGCTAACGCGGAAGCCTCCGCTGTAGCACAGGCTGAAACTCTGCTGGTCACGGCGGAAGCCGTCTCTGCCGCGGAAGCCGAAGCCGCGACCAAAGCTACCGGTTGGGCAAAGAATATCGTCAACGAGAAAAAGTTACGTTTAGCGAAGATCGATTAAACTAGAGACAAGAGAATTGGTAGATGGTTAAGCCAGAGCAAAGGTCAAGAGACGAAAGACATTGTCGAAGGGACAAACGCGACTATCTTTGATAATTTGGTTAAACATGATGACTACTGGCGGAATTATATGAGGGCTGATAATGATTAGCACAACTGAGATTCGTCCGTGTATTGTTTTAGTGGAAATAAATTGTCGTAGCAACCCGAAATCTTTGCGAATGCTTTCTTCCTTCCCTGATTATAAGCTCTCCTCCCATATTTTGATTCTCTTTCATTTGTTTTATGTTACAATGAAACGATATATAATAGAAGTATCTGAATCTTTCTTCTTTGATGAGTTTTTCATAAACCTTATTGTTTGAAAGAAATTAATTAAATACGATGAAACAATTTAACGTAGTTTCATAATATATGTATTACATAAGTATATGAGGAAGTTTGAACGATAATTATCACGTAATTACATTTGAACATGGTGAAAACAAAGACTTTCCTCGCATAATTTTTTTAAATTCTACACTAAATTCACAATGGATGGATTCGTTCCATCGAATTTTTTAATTTTTATATGAAACAAGATTACGAAGAATACGATCTTGCGTATTTCATCTTACGTATCTTATTTTCCCATGAAATTTAAGGCATCATTTGTAACATGTCATTGTTGTTCAAGAGAAGATGTAAAAATAGAAAGGTGTAAATAAAATGTTTAAAAAATGAATAATGAACTAGTGTGTTACTTTATACAGAAATAATCCTATTGATGTCGGTTTGATTAATTAATTAATTAAATTAATTGACTAATTAAAGCTAGATTAGACTTTTACCCTCGATATATTTTTTGAAATAAATGTGTATAAAATGTATAAGAAGAATGTATAAAAATGTACACCACATGTAGATACAAGTATATACTACTTATAATAATAATTATTGCAATTGTTGATCTATACATCAAAATATTAAAACAAGTCTAAACCAAACAAGTCTAAACTATAAGACGTTTCAAACTGTTTTAGTCTGTCATAGCAATTTACTATGCTAATTTTAAAGTACTGCTCAAGATCTTATGGGCATATGGTTACTGACGTAATTTCGAAAAAAATATCTCTATTGGATTTAAAAATTACTTTCATTGATAAGCTACCAAATTAAATTACCTTGTACAAACAATACGCTTTAATACCTCAAAATTTTAAATATATACATTATCGATAAATAATATTGAACATCGAATCCAAAAATTTGTCTTCAAATACCATAGAACAACAGACAACCATATCTTTTGATTATTTCACTAAACATTTGCTTTCTACACAAAACTCTGCTGGAGCAACAAAAATTACATCTGTTTCTCACCAGGCAAAGCAAAGCACACCTGTAAACACTATCTGGGTCCGAAAAAATAAGCTACAACTTCATCAAGGTAAGAATAACAAAGCGAAACAGCGAGTAACGACGCCAATCGCAACAACACCTTCCTGCATTTACACAACTGCATAGTCCCTACGCTTGCCCTAACTATTTGTACAACTGCAACCCCCGGTATATAACTGGCGCGTGCCGGAAGAATCGGCATCAATCGGCAAAGTTCCGTCGACCATGCAGATCCCAGCGATTTTCGTCACGTGCCTGCTCACATGGGGCTTGGTGCACGCAAGTATCGTGGAACTCAGTGCCCCCAAGCAGGAGTCTGCCCTCGTGGAGCAGCTCCTACTGAAGAACGTGGACACTAGCGCGAAGCGAAAGGAGAACGGCGCCCCGAAACTCGGCGAGAGCACAGCTGTGGCTCTGGCTAGTACCAAGGCAACTGCAGCCGCAGAGGCTAAGGCATCCGCCAAAGTGAAAGCTTCTGCCTTGGCCCTCGCTGAGGCTTTCTTGCGTGCGTCGGCAGCGTCTGCTGCTGCTACGGCCAAAGCTGCTGCCGCTGTAAAAGAAGCAACGCAGGCACAGCTACTGGCACAGGAGAAGGCTTTGATAGCATTGAAAACTCAATCTGAGCAACAAGCTGCCTCTGCTCGCGCGGACGCCGCGGCTGCCGCAGCCGCATCCGCGCTAGAACGCGCCCAGGCCTCCTCCAGAGCGGCCACCACCGCCCAAGACGTTTCCAGCGATTTGGAGAAACGTGCCGCCACCTTAGCCGCCGCTGAAGCTGGTGCCACCCTCAGAGCGGAACAATCCGCCGCGCAATCGAAATGGTCCGCCGCAGTGGCCACCCAAACCGCCGCTGCTGCAGCCGCTGCAGAAACAAAGGCCACCGCTTCCTCGGAAAACACCGCTGCCGCTATTAGTAAGGCCGCCGTGTTGGCCGCTGACGCTAGCAGCGCAGAAGCTGCCGCTGCAGCGGAGGCACAATCCGCTTCGCGGATCGCAGGTACAGCAGCCACCGAGGGATCCGCCAACTGGGCTAGCGAGAACTCGCAAACCGCACAACTGGAAGCTTCCGCCGCAGCGAAGGCCACCGCAGCCGCAGCTGTCGGAGATGGAGCTATTCTAGGACTTGGACGGGACGCTGGTGCCGCGGCTCAGTCAGTCGCTGAAGTTAAAGCCTTAGCTGAAGCTAGTGCCAACTTAGATGCTTTAGACAAGGACAGGAAATGAAGGGATATCTGAAGGGGACAAGAGGAAGTCTTTCTTAGACGATTTTGAGAAATTTCTGATTGAACACGATAGAAAATTATTTGAATATGATTAGAGAACGACAGACGGAGTCGATAAAAATTAAGAGTAACATTGTCGAAATGAGCTTACCTACGTGATAATAAAGGTCCACTGTTTTAGCAAATATGTATTTTCTTGGTAATTTTCATTGTCTTCCTTTTTTCCAATCCTTTTTGATAGATGGATCTTCCATAGAATCTTTCGTGAGCTTCCTGGCTTGGCTTTAAGATGCTGGATGTCGGCGACGGTAGAGCAGCCTGCGATTTCTAGTATATGAAAGTTTAAACAATTAATAAATGTCTTCTTATAATCTTGTATATTTGATAAATGTTTCTAACGTAGAATACGAAGAAATAACTTGTATTTTGAACATATAATACACATGTGTGTGTACAATTCGACTACATATAAATATACGTTAAATACAGTTATCTTAGATCAGGCCGGTTGCATTAAATTAATCTAGATTAAAGCAATAAGTATTTACAATTAGTAAATTAGTAAATAACACTTACTAAATATATGAGTATAAATTATCACAAAAATATGCAAACTTGAATTAACTTATTTAAATTTATGTACTTTAAAATCGGTGTCCAATTACTTAATCATGCACGGCTACATTGGTCGATAAATATTGGATTATCGAGTACAACTGAATAATTATGCGAAACGAAATAGTGATTGTTTAATGCATACATTGGAAAGTAGATAAGAGGTTAGCTTATCTTTTATAGCACCTACAGTATTTAATAATTACGTGAAGCATGTTATTTTAATCGAATATATTTGTAGACTATGAATGTAATAAATAAATTTACTTTAATTTGCCTTCCTCAATTGCCTTCTTTGCAACTTTTTATTTTGCTGTCTCTACTTTCGTCTCTAAATATTGAAAAATATAAGCTACACTAAAAATATTTAAATGTCCAAATCACAGCAGCAAATAATAATAGTGAAATAACAACTGATTTAAACATTTGTGCCACAGGATGAAATATTGGAACATTGAATCATTAAATGATAGGCTTGAGAAAGTAGCAAATAAGAAAATAATATTTCGAATTAATGGAGAATACTAAGCACTCAGCATAGGCACGGTGAATATCCAGAATCACTTTTAATTAAGAGAAAGCACGAATACAACATCTTGAAAAGGTGAAATGCATGCTATCTTAGTAAAAGTGTTCAATGTCAATGACGACATTTGCATTCTATGTTAAAAGCAACATTTCACGCTAGAAGATATAAACATGTATATAATATTTTTCATAATTTTAAATGTGACAAATACTTGAAGCAGAATAATTGAAATACCGATAAAATTCCCAAACGTTTGTTTTTTTCTCAAAACACGGGTTCCAAAAGCAATTACTTTACTTTTGGGTCGGTACAATTGAAATAATAAATGTTCGCCGCCAAAATCTTGCAATAATTCGAATAATACCGAACCAGCCCGGAAAGGAAACAAACGCTATATTTCAGACTCGAATCCACCTAAATAAACTCTGGTTCGACCAATAAAGATATCGACGAGAAAAGATAAAGAAATATTTAGAAACCCATGAAACAACATTTCGCGTAATAACAACGATGTTTTCACAATTGCCAATGGCCGTATAAAACGGGCAAATCTTGTCCCAATCGGCATCAATCTTGCGAAGCAGCCTCGAAGATGAAGATTCCATCGATACTCGCGGTGTCCCTGCTGGTTTGGGGTCTGGCCAGCGCAAGCAAACCACTCATTGCCAATGCGCAAATAGGAAAGGTCAAGACCGAAACGTCATCGTCCTCAGAAATCGAGACGTTGGCGTCAGGAAGTCAGACATTGGTGTCAGGAAGTGAGACATTGGCTTCGGAAAGCGAGGCATTGGCGTCAGAAAGCGAGGCATTGACGTCAGAAACCGAGATAGCGAGCGTGACAACAGCCACGAAGGACGAGCTCATATTAAAGGGCGAACCTATCCTTGGAAAGAAACTAGGAACCGGGGCGTCGGAAGTAGCGGCGGCCTCTGGCGAGGCTATCGCAACTTCCCTTGGCGCGGGACAAGCTGCAGCAGAGGCACAAGCCGCCGCCGCTGCGCAAGCAAAATCAGCAGCGGCAGCTGCCGCGAATGCAGGTGAATCCACCAACAGTGCTGCTGTGTTGGTTGCTGCAGCAGCAGCAGCACAAGGAAAAGCGGCTGCCGCCGCAGCAATCGCGACGAAGGCTAGCTTAGAGGCCGCAGAGGCTGCTGAGGAAGCTGAGTCGGCCGTGGCCTTGGCCAGGGCTGCCTCCGGAAAGGCGGAAACGCTCGCATCGACCGCCGCTGCTGCGAATGCCCGTGCTGCTATCCAAGCGGAAAAATCGAACGAGCTAGCACAAGCTGAGGCTGCAGCCGCCGCCGAGGCCCAGGCTAAAGCCGCCGCTGCTGCCAAGGCAACACAACTCGCCCTTAAAATTGCCGAAGTTGCGGTGAAAACGGAAGCAGATGCAGCAGCTGCCGCCGTTGCGGCCGCAAAAGCCAGAGCAGTCGCAGACGCAGCCGCAGCTCGTGCGACCGCAGTGAACGCCATTGCTGAGGCGGAAGAAGAAGCCTCGGCACAAGCGGAGAACGCCGCTGGTGTAGCACAAGCAGCCGCCTCCGCTGCTGCGGAAGCACAAGCTTCTGCATCCGCCGCTGCGGCGACTTCAGAGGCATCCGCCGAAGCTGGTGCATGGGCAGGAGAGATTAAGTTACCTCCGTTGATACGTCTTTCCCCATCGAAGAAGGAAATCACCGAAGAATGGTCAGTAAAGTAAGTAGGGACGAGGTACTCGAAGAGATCTAGCTAAGGACGGCAATACAGGAACATTTCCGCAGGAGAGGTCCAACATCTTCAAGCAGAATATATTCTATAATAGAGCAGAAGCAAAGGAGATGATTAGAGACACCAGTTTAGTAAATGCGAATCGAAATTGTACGGATGACATTATTAAATTGTTCTAGCAAATGAGCAAAAATTTCACTCTTCTTCCTGGCATATACCTTTTTCTTTGTTCCTTGCCTCACCGTCGTTAGGGATCCATGATAGCGTAGAAATTAATAATTTGTCAAACGTATGTTAGAACAACTTCGTGGAATCCTTGTAATGTTATTTATGATATCAACATCATCGAAAATTATTCTCAAGGAATGGTTGAGCGTCGTGTATTTCGATATAAGTCTGAACACGTACCTGTTTACAGAAATGACATTCATGGTATAAGACAGGATCTCTAACGCTTGAAATACCACGAACTTGTTCCGAGATCGGTGATTCAGAAGGTTACAGTCTCTTCACTCGGAAGAACGATGCCACTAGGCAACTTTCCCTTTCTTCTTTACTTTCCTCCGTGATATCGCGCGATTTTACTTTGCGATCACCTTTTCATAATTTCAGCTCGTTAATTATGCATAACAGAATGATAAAACGCGATTGCGCGGTTAATAAATTTATCGCACACCGAGCAGGTTCGTGGTAACTGGCGAACGTTAAAGAAACGGTATTATCAGCCCCATTTTTTTAAAGTTCGATCGTAATTTCTATATTGCATACGGTTGTTACGTAAACGCTATTAACCATAAGGTACCTAGTCCCGATTAGCTTCCTACTTGTTGGCTCAAATGGCCCGGAAGAAACTCTCTATGACCCGTTATTATTGTTTTCTTACGCGACAGTAGTGCTCTCGAGAGAACGCCGCTTCTTTAATTGGCCACAAGATACTGTAATGAAACAGCGAAAGTTGGTTAAAAAGAATATAGTTTAACAGACACGAAACATCGCCGTCGAAATTTCTGCATCAACCCTACGAAACGGGCACGCGTGCATCCTAATCGCTTGGCAATTACCATCGAGTAAGTATATGCGATACGCTTTTACAAGTTTTTATAATGGCAAACTCGTGATGTGGTAAGCGATGTTTTGTGAAAGATTCGACTGTTTCAGCCTCTAAGAGAGCGCATCGTGCGTGGTAGTACGACGAAACCGGTGAACGAAAGGAGAACGGGTTAGCCCCAGCCTCTTTTCCTCGAATACAATGACGATTTCGCGACACGTGACCCGATCACGAACAAGTTGTTAGTCCCCTTTGTTCGACGTTGTAAAATTGATGCTCACTGAACTGAATATAATATACTTTGTCACGAATTTGGATTCATATAAACTTTTACTTCGATTTGTACCTTATGCTAAAATTACGATAGAAAACTTGAATCAAATATCCATAGAGCGCTAATTAATACATTAGCTATCGACGATCTGTTGAAAGTACAATTGGTTACAGATGTATTCTTCTAACTTTTAGTAACGTTCGTTAAACTAATTATTCTTAATATATTACATCGTTATTTCTTCATAATATTTATGCCAGTGAAAGACTTAACTAATATAGCGCGTATCTTTATTAAATCTTTATTCTCCTATGGAGATATCAATCGTATAGATGCACTAATTAAGAGATCACGAATACTTTTGGGACTCTCTCCTAATTAATCGAATCAAGGATTCTTTGACCACCACTAATGAATGAATAAAAGAAGCGACCCAAGAAACTTGGTATAACAAAATCAAAAAGGAAACGAGGAAAAAAAGGATGAAAGATCCGTAAACCAAATGGTAACCCACTTTGTCATATGTATCGCTCTCAAGTGGAATACATTGGTCGTGGATTTGATTCGATTTACATATTTCGATGGTGTGAGAGCAAAGTATATATGTATATTGTCGTGCACTTCATGTACCGATTAGGTGTATACATGCGCGTCCGTCGTCAAGGAACGAGGAGCTCACACGATCGAGCATCGGGGGACGCGAACGATTCTTTGGTGACTGGTGGTTCAAGAGGTGAGAGACTATAAATGTTTGGTGGGGACGACAGGACCCCGCCCCATGAACAGCTATAAAATGCCGGCACGAGAATCGGACCCAACCAGTCTTAATCAGAGTATACGAAGATCCTTTTTTTCCTTTCCTCTTCAGAGGTACGCTGGGTCTGCTCTCTCCTTCCTCTCTCTCTGTTCGTGTCATCGTCGAGATCATGAAGCTCGTCCCGGTCCTGTTGCTTGTCGCAGCGATCGTTTTCGCCGCCGAGGAGAAGAAGGAGGAAGAACGTCCTAAAACGTTTAGAAGACTCATACCTGCTGACGTTCTTCGCGGTGAGTCTTTCTATTTTTCTTTCTTTCTTCATGAACGTTTCTGGAATTTGAAAGGTTTATGTAGTTTCTTGCAATATGTATATCTAGATCTCCCTCGCGCACAGAAATATGAAATAATATCGTGGTACCAATGTCTAATGTTTTTTGTCAGGCGTTTAGGAAAGCCTGATAAATGGATTTGGTCGCCAATTCTAACGAAGCTAATTAAACTATGCCAGATACTGAAAGATAGTTCTAAAACTTTTAAAAATATTTAAATGGTGATTAAGCAATGTAGGTACAATTTTTTATAATGAATCTCATGAAACATAACATATTTCTGTATATCTGTTGTTCCAAACCTACAGCAAGCTGCGCCATACTGTGAAGGTAAAACATTTTTTACAAAACGTCACAATTTAAAGTAGTTTAGAATCTAAAGTACACCAAAACTATTACATGTTTGCCGTTACAATTTTAATAAAATTTGTAGAAAAAGAATACTATCTACGATAATTTTGTCAAATCAATCGATTTTACTCGAATAAATTCTTTTCCCTTTTTTCCTTTGCATTAACAACATCCAATCGTGCTACCACAAACAGTATTATTCTTACCTAGAAACGTATGTCAGGATGACGGTGTGACGGTTCTTTGAAACGGCAGACGTGACCCGGTACATACGTGACACGAAAGTAAAACGATTTTTATCATTTTGCCAAAACTGAAATCACTTAGAAAATACTTTAAAAAACACACACATTCATAACGTGTGCCTAAGAATCAGTATTACTTTTGAAGAGCAAACTGATCAGCAGAGAAAATCGAAAACCGCGTAAACGTATCTTGTTAATTGTTCGACATTTTCTCCATCCTTTGCCTCGGATCGTCAGTCGCTCGACTTGAAAACCATTCCCAGAATTGCAAATGAAGCGACCATACCAACGAGTTTGCAGAAATGGGCATAAATCACAGTTTCATTTGACAATTCCTGCTTCTTCGACTTTCCATTCGCGATAGAGGAATCAGGTCCTTGAAACCACGCTCTTTTCACCCTACCATTGTCGTTACCATCTTGTCCTCTCGCATTATTCACCATGTCGTGACATGTTTGCAACAGTACAAACAAAGGCGGATAGATGTATGTTTTCCCTCGTTTAAAAAAATAAAAAAAAGATAGATCGAGAAGATAAGCGTTTTCATAGATTTGTAGATCCACAGTCATGTGACAATTTAGGTGAATAACGCACTTACACGAACAGAAGAATAGGAAACAATAACAAGACCATCATCGCGTGAAAGTCTTCGTACTGCGAGGACTCGTTTCTTCTTCTTCGATCGATCCCGCAACCTGCCCTCCAGCCTTTTCTTTATATGGAATATACGTGTTCGGATAAGCTTTGACTTCACCTACCGTTCACCGTAAAATACCTTCAACAAAAACTACTTTCCACTTTTTAATCTCTTATTAGAATAATGTTGTCTTTTTATAATTAATTGCCATTCTATTTACCGCAGCAAAATCAGTTTTTCGCGTATTGAGTCCATGAGATGCGAATTGTAATTCTTCAAAGGTAAAAACATTAGTAGCGTATAGCTAGGCAAACATAAGACATACATAAACACAACGACGTTTCAAGAACACAGTATCCATACAAATCGAATAGGAAGCAAGTTGGCGGCTTTTATCATACAGAAATCTTCCGTGAAGTCATGAGTCTGGACCATTTATCGACGGTAATCGTTAATGATGCAGAACATAGTCCTTGATTCTCCTCGTTTGTTGATCGTTCCAATAATCTATAATTAGAGATCGTTAAAAAGGATCTAAGAACAATCTGGAGATAGCGTCTTGCTGATTCACAGACTGTGGCCTGGTTACTCCGTATTTTTCGCTCCAGACCTAGATTCCGATGAATAATCGAATTGCTGATGAGTTGCTAGCGGCAAATGCTGAACATGGTGTCGTCGTAGGTACGTTTATGTACGATGTCTTGAACGTCATTCACGCATTGAGAACATTTATTTTATTCATATCCTATCGAAACAAAGATAATGAAATTGGGTGAAATTATGAAATTTTCAGTAGAAGACGGCTAGATGATTGTTTACTCCGTTTCATAATCACATTCTACGCACGACTGGTTTGCCAATAGGTATGCAGAGTGACACGAAAATAATGCGAACGAAAATTTGTAATCTGTAAAAAAAGATAAGACAAATGTGAGATACATTTTTACCATTACTTTAAGAATTTTTTGAAACATGCGATACAATAAATATTGTACTTTTCGTGAACAGGAGAGCCTTTACAAAGTTTTGTAAATTTCTTTACAAAACTTATACACGTATTAAATATTATTATGCATGACAAAATGAATACATCGAAATATAAAAAACGAGAAGTAATGTCTATTTAAGTGCAGGTGCGCGTGTTCCCATTGAAGTTAAGTTTTACACAGTCACGAACATTGGTTCGAGTGTACCCGTTTTGAAACAGGATGATTACAGAAAGTAGGTCTTGGGTTGGGTCATCGGCGACGAAAGCGGGGCCAGAATGAAAATTCGTAAGAAAGAGGCTGATTGCACTCTGTTGTTCCCCTTAGCTTCGCGACTTTCCAACCGGGAGATCGTTACCCTTCGATTATTCTCTCGATGTGCAATTCGTGATCGTGGCCTGTGACGAGTGACTAATTTTCTAAACGTGACATGCATCATTGATTAACCATACAATAGATAACGTGTTATTTCGCGAGAATATCGCGTGTTTATTGAAATGTCAGATCGCAGATTTATTGATCGGACAACCAAGCGACAGGAGCTATGATTATCTCTATCTCAAGTTCCTACTTAATTAGCGTTATTGAAATTGATAAGCTATTATGTTATATACTATTATAAACTAATATATGCGAGAATACTACATTATGAGCACAATAAAACGTGCTTAGATTTAAATAATTATTAAGAAAAATTGTAAAGTAATTTCATTTCAAGATGACAAATACTTATTAGTCAGATCTTAACACGTTTCATACCATTAGTTTTCTCTAACTATACACACTATGTAAGGTTCTCTAAGTAAACATTTTAATACATCTGATACGTTGATCTTTTCGCTCATCTATCTTACTTGAGTATAACGAAGAACATATTTGTCCGTTCAATGAAAGTTCTATTTCTATCTAGAATATCATGGGTCACTGATGATCCACGAGCCATGAAAAGCGTTAACAGACGGAAACGTAGCCAACCGCGACGAAAAAAACAAAGTGAGTGAACGTAACGTTACTCCTACGAGCATGAAAGTCGACCCTTGCAGACAGATGAATCTTTAATGTCGGTGAAAGTCTAAGAATGTCCACTATAAATCATTCTTTATACCACTTCCTTAAATGGCTCGCTTTAGAAGTGACGAGGCCAGAGCTCTTTCCATGAAAATTACAAATTAATTTGCACCGTGTTTGTATGTTATAACTCCTTCCAGATCAATACATTCAACTCAGTGATGGCGATAAAAAGTCTACGATTTTTACCAATTTACCGGTCGAAATTGTTGCCTTTTACCATGTGAATGGCGTCAGATTAAAGTTTTTCCGTAGCCAGCAATTTTACAATGTTATTAACAAAATTGCACAGCAAACCATGAAGTCGACTTCATCATCCCTTTCTCTTTTCGAGTTACTTTTCTCGGTTAGCGTATGAATAGCACGCTTCTCTTTCCTTCGAATCTGCAATCCTCCTATTAATTAGCGTAAATCACATTCAATAACATTTTTTAAGATCACGTATGTTCCATATAGAAAGGAAAGTGAAACTGTTCACATACTCACTTTATTTTCGCAACAACTGTACTGTTTGCAGTTGTACACATGTATACGGAATTTGAAATTCACGTTGCAACGATGATTCTGGATTCCATATTGGTTATCACCCATCAATTGGATCATTAAGAATTAAATTTTATATTTAGCTTTACTTTCAAATAAATTAATGATATGTCATTACGATGAATTGGAAATTATGAGCTTTATTATATGATTATAATTTTGCTAAGCACTTAATTCCCTGTATGAAGTTTGCATGAAAGATGGATTATGGTGTTTAAAAGTATTAGAAGAAAAACCCTTGTATCTGTATCTCATCGATATCGAGTCAAGATGTTCCTCGATTTGGAATATTCCATTAAACAACCGATCATTTAGAATAAAGGCTCCCGAATCACTTTCTTATGATCCAGGTGGCTCGCAAGAACTGGTGCCGTATACCACGGCACTTTTAGCGTTGGCGTGAACGCCCATCGTTTTATGCCTTCGACGTATCGAAACTGGCATTGAGAAAACGGTAACAGACACGTCATTATTCAAATAAATCTTATTCCTAGAAGGTAACAAGCGACTCATGTTTGAGCGACATACTTGTTATTTTTTTTTGGACTATTGTCCAATCCGTCTTCCTTTCATAATTAATTAGACATTCATATTGCGTAATGTTTAAAAAGTCGAGTAGTTAAAAAGGAAAGAACGCTAAATAGCTTTTGAATAATTTTTTCGAATAAAGTTTTCTTTTATTTCTGCCATTATCGTCCCTTCTATAGATCTGAAATACACAAATATTAATGCACAAATATGTGAAGAACAACGACTTATACTTTACCCCCTAAGTGACAGATACTTCAGTAATTTTTTAATTGTTTTAAACAATTTTTATCTTAATCGTTCAACTTGTACAATATGATAAAGTTCTCGATGTATTACGTTATCTTGCCAAGCGATAAAAGCTTTCTATTCAATCATCTTCTAATCATTTCAAGCGATTCATTTTTCTTGTTAAATCCAGGGAACTCTATAATAGAAAAAAGAAAGAAGTAAAAAAGTATGGCAATTGGCTTAGTCAGAGTTTGCGATAATTACACAAATGGTAACACGGTGTGACAGTGAAAGTATTTCTCCTTGAAGTTTCTAGCCCGATTGGCACCAATGAAACTCCTCTGTCATCTATCTACGATCGATCGAGACGCATTATAATAGAATACCGTGCGTGCGTGTGTCTGTATAAACTTAGAAGGCGCGACGAGACGTTAAAAATGGCTTAATGTTAGAAAGTAATGAAACCTTCCACAGGTGTGCGTGTAATCAGATAATGCAGCACGTCCACGCATCGTGCGCGGTACCGATGCATTCTGTCGAAGAATCACAACCTGTACAAGTCGTTGCTCTTACAGAATGAGATTTTACTTTTACGTCACAGTTGGTGAAAATCCGCTGATGATTCATTTGGAATTCAAAACATCTTGAAGAAATTATATAAATATAATAAATATAAAAAATTTTTACTGCAATTATATAGATTTGCTCCTTTTTAAAAAAAAAACTATGTTGAATGCCATGTATATTTTTTCTTCTAATTTTTTTTTTTTTTTAGGAATCTCGGAAATAATTTGATATTTGATAAGGATATTTACTATAGACTACGATTAATCGCTTCTTGTTTTTTACTTGCTAAAAAATCCAGTTCTAAATACGCAATACCTTCCGGGTAGAAGATTCCGGTTATTCCTAGTAAATTAAACGATATGGATTCCTTTCTCCACAAAGAAAGGCTACCATTTGCTACGTTTTATTGCATAAAAGACTGTTCCGTTACGTAATCAAATCTAGTGTTCTAGTTAATACAACATATCAATCCGATATCTTCTTTATGTAATATATTTTATGTAATTCAGAAACTTGTATTCCGCAAAAATATTAGCGATTGTCTAGTTGTTACGATATTCGATTACTCGTTCAATTACTTATGATATAACACTATAACAAACCATAGAGAATTAGAAAGAATTTAATTTTATGCACAAATTTTATACGAATGTTATAATAACATTTTGATACGAATTATCAAATTCGAAACTTTAATTTCTTACTGCCAAAGATTAATTTTGTGATATAAATTATATAGTTCTATCTAACTCTTTTTTTTAGATTTCCCCGGTATGTGCTTCGCCTCAACAAGATGCGCTACCATCGAACCAACGAAATCCTGGGATTTGACACCATTCTGCGGCCGTTCCACTTGTGTGCCAGCCGACGATAACTCTGGTCGCCTCTTCGAACTCGTTGAAGACTGTGGACCGCTGCCGAAGGCTAACCCGAAATGCAAACTCTCAGACAAAACTAACAAGACTGCCACGTTCCCAGACTGCTGTCCCATTTTCGAATGCGAAGAAGGAGCGAAACTCGAATATCCGGAAATTCCGACTTTGCCTCCACCCACGGAAATCGTAGAGACCGAGAAAACCCCGGAAGCGACTCCGGCGAAGGCTTAAACTTTTAATTTAAAAAAAAATTTCAAAGAAACGAAAAAAATGCAGATCGTGACTTTTGTAAACTACAATAAATTGAACGGTCGATTAAAAAGTAGAAGTCGAAGATCTGTTATCGTATTCTGAGATAACTGTTTTTAATAACTGAAACAGGAAAAAATAATTTTAGTTGAGATTTTTTGTCGAAAAGAACGGTAACGTCTTTACTTAAAGCAAAAAGAACATGTATTACTTTTAACGTCGCGCATCGATACCCGTTGTTTCATCACGAGAAGGCGGTTTACTGCAACATCCTGTTACCCTTCAACGCAATTCGACTTAACTTAATGCGAGACTAAAATTATACACTGTATATAATTCAGGAGTTAACTCGAAGAACTTATCAAAAAATAGCAAAACATACATAGCTTAGATAAAAGTAAGCGTATTATTAACATTATCATTGATAAACGATGATGTACAAGTAATATCAGTGTTTCGGTATCTGTTCGAAAATATTGAGTTTCTTCAGTCTCCTAGTCCCGGAAGTCGAGACTTAGATACTCCTATAGCCGTTTTGTTATTCCCTTCTCCGAACAATAATTGTCACATAGGAAATTAATTCTTTCTTTTTCTCCAAAAGTAGAAAGTCTTGCGTATGTAATGTAAAAACATGTGTGACTGTAATTATATGTGATTAAATTAATACTTATTTAATTCAATACTACATACACTGTGTACTTTTTATCCCGTACTTCCGACAATAGTGAATACAATATACCGTAACTACTTTCCTAATATAAATTAATGTGCATAATATTTGTTTAATTTTTAAATTTTTCAAGAAAAAAGTTGTCTTACCAAGTGTTTGGGAAATCTTTATCTTATTATCATTGAAGTTATGTCCGGAAAGAATAAATAGTATTTAAGTTGATCTTGTAATTCGTATGTTCTATAAACATAACTAATAGAATTTTAATTAAAGAAATATGAAAAAGCAGCTATAATAAATAAATTTTAAATTATATACGCTAAATTTACTTACATTAAAAACAAAGAGGCATAACTTTTACAATACTGAGAAATTAAAAAATTTCTACCTTGTTATTATCATTATTTCTATACATAGTTGGAGAGAACTTAGAATATAGACACAAATTGAAAGTTAAACAGTATAGTTAATTACTTGTTTTTAATATCACCATATACAATTGTAGTTATAAAATAAGCATTGGTTATTTAATTGGAACAGGAAATCGTTCATTTTATCTGACTTTGGTACGCTATCTTTAATGTTGGTATCTTAGAAGATTTCATTTTATTATTATATATGTTGGCAGCCTGGAAAGATTGTTCCAGCGAAATTCGCTGTTTAACCAAATTTAATGGACGTGAGACTTGAGTGAGTACGAACGTGAACTGATTAGAATAAACGTAGAAATTTGAGAGGCTGTGTGATATATAAAATTTTTCTAATAGCTTACAACGAAAATGAGTGAACTCGTGTGGGGAATAAAAAATGGTGATTTGGAGCAAGTGCGGGATATCGTTGAGAAAAAGGCAAATATATGAAACGTTAAATCATCTTTTTCCTCTGTTGCTTTTTGACTGCCGCTACTCAGAAACGTCATAAAAAGATATCGCTTTTTGATGTTTAATATAGAATTCATAGAATTTTATGTAGTTTAAAACATATAAAAAAATACTAATTACCCGATTAAACTAATAGTTGTAAAAATCATTCATATTTCCTTTTCAAATTAGTTATACATTTTTTCCTACAAGTGAACATATATTAAATTGTCTAAATATATTCCTGTTGGTAGAATATTGATGTCAATCAAATGATTGATGGAAGGACACCCCTACATTATGCAGCTGATTATGGCCAAAGTGAAGTAGTCAGATATCTTTTGGAAAAGGGTGCAAATGCAAATGTAAATATATATAAATATTAGATAATATGCGTGAGATTGAAACATGAAAATATTCAAAATTTATTTATCTTTCTTTTTACTAAGCATTGTATATAATATTTTATTAGTTTTACTTGAAATATAAGAGATGAACATCAGAGAAATTATACTAAAAATAAATCGTATTACAATGATTTAAGCAAAATGTATTCACTTACAGGTAACAGATAAACATGGAATAACAGCATTATTAGCAGCAATTTGGGAAGGACATACAAATTGTGTAAAATTACTATTAGAAAAAGGAGCTAGAGCAGATGGATTGACACCAAATGGAACAAATTATTTAGATGCTGCTGAAAAGGATGAGATCAAAGAATTGCTTAAATTCCACTAGCACAAAGCCAAACAAATCATGAAGCAATAATTTTGTTATTTTAGTATTTTAATGTTCCTCATAGGAGTATCATCATTGCTTTGTCTTGATTTTCTGCATATGACTAGACTATCATATTTATACACTTTAAATTAAAAAACAAAAACATATAGGTACACACATGTAGTTTTATAATAATATATTGCACATCTGGAGCATATAATCATGAACTCATATTCTTTTATATGGTTACTCTTAGAGATTTAAACTATATATAGTTTCAGCTTTAAAATATTATATCATACAGATTGTTTTGCAAACTAACAATAGAAACAAATTTATTTTTAAAGCATGTAACATTATATAGCAAGAGATATTTTGATACATTTATAAGAAGCAGCATCGTGTTTTAAATATTTGTTATTAATTTACAAATATTACAAATTTCTTTTATACATTTTTTTACAACTACCTACTAACTAAAACAGCTTTTTGTGACAAAAAGTTATAGTATATATTGAAATATTTGAATGCTTGAATTAAGATACTACATAATTTAATTCAGTTTCAAGAATGATATGTATAAATTATAGAAAAGAAAATTAAAGAGCTATCTTTATGGTACTAACTATCTAACATGTCTTAAGAAGTTTTAAAGGTGTATAATAATCAAAAATAATAAACCAGTGCATCATTGTTATGTATATCATTGTATTTTATTAAACCTGTATTTATCATTTATTTATTACTCAACATATTATTGCTTACAATATATTAATATAACATATATTAATAGAAAATAAAATATATATGCAATTAAATAATAAAAATAAAATATAAATAATATATATATCAAAACGTTTTATATACCAAAATTTATTTGTCAAATGTCAATTGTTAAAAATACAAATTGTATCTATTATAGTTATAAAATATATATTTTTGCTAATATCTTATTTTTTTCATATCATATCTATATATAAAAAGCACTATTAACATATTAAATATTTTAAGACAAAACATTATGTTTGTAAAATATAGTGCAGTTGATTTTTAAATTTTCTGCATTTATTTTATTTTGTACACTAACTTGTAATATTTCAATAGATGCAATATAAATATAAAATAAAAATATTATTAAACCACTTAAAAATGACATCTTTTTAATGATGAGCAAAATACTTTGTTGCGCATTTCATACAACTTATAATAACAAATCATATTATTTAAAAAAAAGGGAAATCTAAACCACATTTATTAATCAAATTTTATTAATTTTATATAAAGTATGTCACATATTAGAGAAGTCGACCTCTACAATTAGATGCACCACATTTACAGATGATGACTTTACCTGGTATACTTCCAACATCATAACTGTAATTCCATGTTAATTCCTGACCCGCTCTTATGTAATTTAAAGCAAAAAATGCCACCCATGGAAATCTTACATCATGCGTGTCTACAAATACATTTTGCACAAAAACGTTTGGATCACATGAATGCTGAAAAATTACCAATAATTATAATTCGAATATAATGTTAATAATAGAAGTAACAATACCAAATTCTGTTTTGAAGTATTGTAGTCATGTAAAAATTTCAATTGAAATATATCTTACGTTTAAGTAACGTCCAATATTTCCAGTTGTTTTAGCATCCATTATATAAACAGCCTCATCTTCTCCAAAGAAATCTCTTACTGATTTGAATTTAGGTCTTTCTATTTGTGTTGGTTCCACTGTAGGATCAAATCTACTTGGTTCGCGCCTACCACTTCTATTTTCTTCTTCATCACTTATAGTAATTGCATCTAGATCATTTGAACGATTTTCATTGGTAGAAGACTTCGTAATATTTTCGGTGGTTTTAGCAATGTGTCCATCTTCGCTATTTTCTTCAGATCCATCTTGATTGACATCATCTCGTTTTCGTTTTCTTAGCCTTTTTCTACATCATTATTAATAATTTTTCTTTATTATTAATATTCTGTTAATATAGACTACATCATTTATTAATAATTAAGTACTTTTTACTTACCTAATAGAAGGTTCTGTAGAATCTACATTGAAATTTAAGTATCTACTAACGTTGAAATCTTCGTCTGAATCATTTGCATTTATTTTCGTATTATCCTCATCATCGCTAGTTATAGATTTTTTTTTATCTTCTGTGGTAGATAATGGCATTTCTGATTCGAGAACATCACTTTCATATCCTTCTTTAATACTTTCCACTACTTCCACATAATCCAATTCCGCTAGGTATTCATCTCCATAATTTTTACCACCTTCATTAGCTCCCTTAGAGATAAAGAAAGAGGTAAATCTTAAAATAAGTTATACTGTTTGTACTATATCTTATTATAATTTTTTACCTGTTCTGTAAGTAATCTACCAGCATATATACAAATAAAAGATCCAAGAGGAATATCGTTTAGACATCGAATGCCCCAGCCCCGAGGAGCTGTTTTGAACACTTGTAATTTTAATGTTAATGGATGTTGCACTACTCTATTCAAGCAAGTTTTTACAGCACATTTACATTCAGAATTACATTCATAAATTCCAGTAGTAACTGGCTCTGGTAAACGTTTATATACGTAACCAACAGATGTATTTGGCACTCTTCCTCCGAGAGTAGCACCTTGTATTGTTAATTGCCAACATTGACATTTTGTTTTATCCTATAAAATGATTTATATAATTAGATATCTTATAATTTAAATTATTATAAAAAGAGCATACTTGGCAATCGTCTTCGCAATCACAGCTACACAAGAAATTTGGATCTAAATTAAGATTAACTCCTTCTGTTGGTTCTCTCTGAGTGCTATATCTAATGGTATCTGGTTGAGTGTGATCTAATTCATTAACACATGGTATTGGTACATTTTCTATACCATAACTGAGATCCTTGAAATTAAAAAAAGAACGATCGAGTTATAAAATATTAAGCAAGTATTAATTATCTCAATAATCGTAATATTTTATTTACCTTTATATTGATAAAACATTTATCCAAGACAAATTCTGCTAGACAATGCACCCAATAATCAAAATCAAATAAATCAACTGACATTGGGCTGCCTGTTTTGCGAAGATATTGGTGTAACTCTTCCATATTTCGTAATCTGACACCACATGGAGCTTGATATAATGTAATTTTCTTGCCTTTTGGATATTTACAAAGTTGTCTGTTCCAACCACAAAGTAATGGTATTGAAAGAGGTGAATAACCTCTCAAGTCATCAGGTGTAAAAGATATTCCTTGAACGCACTGAGGGCCACATTTATGTGGAACAAATTTTTTTGTTTGAATCTTGTTCTGTGTTTGGTAGTACTAAGATGAAGTGATAATATATGCTTTTAAATCTTATATCTCATTTTAAATTATCTTATAAGAATTATAATTAGTTTATTTAATGCACTTACAACGATACTATGAGAAGGTTTTGTTTCTGTTGTAGGATTATAGGAACTTGTATCCACAATATTTTGCTTTTTACTTGTACTTTTTCTAGCAACAGCACGTGATTGCTGTGGTGCACTTGATGTAACTGTATTAGTAGTTTCATTTACTATATTCTGTTCTTTTTCTAATTGAGAAAATCTTTCTTCCTCAGGTTCTAGATTAGATGTATATTCTACATAAGGTAAATTGCTTTTCTAAAATATTAGTAAGATTTACATTAATTAAGTATCTCCTATAAAAATAGAATTAAAATGCTTCACATACATTAGAGATAGCAGGCAGTCGATGTCGACTAGGTGTATTGACAGATGCATGATGTCCTTGTTGTCTAGCATTGGCTTTTAAAAGTTCAATATATAAAGGCCCTAATCTAGCTGAACCTCTGTAGATCCATTCTGTTCTTCCATCAGCATCAAAATGCATTTGTACTAAACTTGCATCAACTTGAATTACTCTTGCAACCCACCATTTACCATTCCATTCTGTTTTTACTACTTGTCCTGTTTGTAGTTTGACCATTGGTCTTTCAGGATATGTTTCAATATATTTCTTCACAAAATCGCGAGATTCATTAGGTATATCTTCCCAAACTTTGTTGGAAGATTCAGCAACTAAATAAATATATTTGTGCTCAACATATTGAGCATAACCATCATCAAAGAATACCAAATATCTAAAAAAATAACAAATCTATTATTACTTACTATTATTCATATATTATTAATTTATTTAAAATTTCATCTATGAAATATACCTATACTTATTTGTAGCTTTTGGTGGTTCAGCTATAACTCCACTATAAAAATTACTAGATGAAACATCTTTAAATAGAGCAACTACTCGTGTACCAATTGGAATTACTACTTGGCTAGTTACAGCAGCTGCGATTTGTTTACCAGAAACAGATTTAATAACAGAATTATACTTCTTTTGTAATAATTTTACACGACAATGTAAGGGAATTCTATAGACTACAGTTTGCACCTAGTAAACAATAAGTAAATCTTTAAGTAGATTAAATGTAAAACTATTTGTATAAAATTCAAGTAAAAATATATTCACAAACCTTTGCTTTAATCCATGGCATAAGTGGATGCTTCATAATATATACAATGGTATCAATATCTATCTGTGCTCTCACAAGTGGACCAATTGGAGGTAAATCCAAAACCACAACTTGGCTATTATCTTGTTCAATTGGTAAAACTTCTGGTTGATTATCTTCTAACGTTGAAGAAGAGGCAATTCTTATTTGTGTAACTTTTTTTGTTGCCACTAATGGATAAAATCCATTATCCACATATCCATCATTTATTTGAAGTTCTTGGAGCATTTGAATTTGTGGTCTGAATTCGTCATATAAATTATTACGTAACATATCCATAGTACACATCAAATCTTTAATTGTTTTATCCAGAACTTCATTTTGTTCTGTATAAAAAATTATGTGATCTAATTCAAATGTAACAAATATATATAAATTATACTTTGCAAAATAATGATATACCATCTACTCTATCCCACTGATCTTTTAGTACATTATGAGCTTGTTTAATTTGATAGTCAACATCATACTTCTCCAAAATATTGTTTAATGTGCTATCTAACATTTCTTCCATATCCGCAAGCATTTCTTCTGGCAAATATTTTTCTGAAACAAATAAAACATGTACCAATATCTCAAATATACATAATACATTGTAATACAATTTTAATTTTACCCTCGTCACATATATCTTTCTTTTTCTCATCATCTGAATCATCACTATCAGAAATTTCTACCTCCATTGTACGGTCTGGGAATTCACACTTCAATAATGGCTTACGATCTACGAAAGCTGCGACCAGTTGCTATGAAAATTAATATCATAGTGTAAATATCAAACAAAAATCTGTCTCTTACAATACCACATTAAGTAGTCAAAAATACATATTTTATAAGTCAAACCTTTTGGTGTTCTAAAGCAACAATAAAACACTTTGTACATATCATACGCTGTTTCTTTTTTTCTGTATTCACTCCATAAAAAGCACATGCAAAAGAAGGTGCTAATTTCATATCTACTCCAGAAGAACATTCAAAGTTAACACAATTAGAATTGCAAATTATTGAACTTCTATTTTTTTGTGTGTTATCCCCTGATGCTTCATCATCCGAAACAAGTTCAATGACTTCCATTTTGTGCAATATTATTAAAAGTATTATAATCTTCTGATAACTTAGAAACAAAGAAATGTTTATTTATTTACAGATAAGTATAATGACATAAATGTAAATAAAAACAAATATATAGGTTAGGTAACTAAAATATTGATTAAGTATTAAAAATGTAAAAAAAGATAATATTTACCAAAGCAACAATTTTTACATTAATAACAGATAAATACAATTTCTTTAATACATTATTTAATGAAACTATTTAATGAAATATGTTCTTATTCGGCAACTTTTTTCGATTTTGAATTTAATTCATACAAAAATATTTAAACATTTCATATTTTGTTGATTCTATACATTCGATTCTTTTTACATTTATTCATATCACGGGTGGTCAAAAAAACTTAATGGTAATAAATAAAATGTCCATTATTAGCTTATTTACAACAGAACGATATGAAATCCAGCCAAATTAGTGCCACCTACCAAATAACTAGCGCGGGAAACATTCATAATTTCAAATATAAGTAGAGGAAATCCTGGTCCAACTCATAATATATAATTTTTAAGTATTTGGGTATAATCAAAAGAGTGATTTATATATTAGTCAATCGAGATCTAGATACTAAATAACGCAATTAACAAATACGTTTATTGTTGTACAAAATGAATAGAAACATTAAAAATGCACATGTCTTGAATATCTCTTTTATTTTTATTTTATCATATTTAATCAATATGTATTGTATCTACCTAGCCATTAGTATATTTAAAAATCACAGTCTTAGTTGAAGAATTGACAGCAGAAAATACTATCTGTATCCTATCCATATAGCAAATGTTTACAATGTACATAGTTTGCTTCTGCATACATACACGTAGTATGTATCCTAAATGAATAATTATGTATATGTGTTATGTACAGTAAATTGGATTATGTTGATCTACACTTTCACTGTTGTGCGTAATTGTAATATTTTTGCCCACTTTCCATCAATATAGAATTTGTTTGTTTATGCACTATTGCATTCTCAATCATGACATTTAAAAATTCAGCTAAAATAAAAAATATTTAATTATTAAATTTTTTGGTATTTTTTTAACATTCTCATAACAATTATGTACATTTAAACTGATAGCAGAAAATGTCTAAAATAATATAATTTATATAGTTTTCAATTATTAGATTTTGGTATTCCGGATTTCAGAATTTACAAAATATACACAACACATCATAATGTACAAGGATAAAAGCATGCATTCCAATATTATCATAAGAAAATCAAAATTTGTAAGGAAGACCCAAATAATATTACTGCCCTATATAAAATATAGAAAGAAAATTGAAACATTATTTGGTAAACAACATTTTTGTACAAATGAATCACTGCTTTAAGATATCTTTGCAAATAGATGCTAAGAGTGTAATCTCGCTTATCTCATGTACTAGCAATATACTTAATTTATATAGTGTAGTAGATATTTTTAGATATCTAATACTTAATATATTAAGAATTATTCAGAAGATTTATTCGGAAATGATTTATAATGAAATATACCATCTATATTACTAAAAAATTGCAACTTGAATAATCTTCAAAGAATTATCAAGTTATATCATAACATTTAATGATATATATTCATTATAAATCTAATTCTAATATAAGTGCAAATGTACAAGATTTCCACTTTGATTTGAATATCTAGAAACAAAACTTAAAAATGATAAAACTTAATAAACTACTAATTATTCGATGGAAATTGGGCATTACATAATATTGGTAGGCTATTCTGATTTGACTAACTCTAATGAAATAATTTATTCATATAATTTGAATATATGTAAACTCCTTTACGATTTGATTTAAACTAATATGAAAATGATTCCACGATTATTCTTTCAACATAATATTAATTGAATCTAAAATTAATATATACATTTTTACAAGAGATTTTATAATAAAATATACTGCAAGAATAATTATGCATTAACAAATATTTCAATGCATTAAAATATTAAAAACAGTTATCTCAAATAGAATAGCCTACATAATGTATACTTTAGAGATCTCTAAATAGTATATATCATATATTTACATCAAATTTCATTATTTACAGAAACATAAAAGCATTATTACTTTTAATAAACATAAATTGATTTATGATTTAAAGTGGAATTTTCAAATAAAAGATGTACTAGTACGGGAAATACAACGTTTTGCGATTTCACTTACAGAATACAACTTGTATATATTATATAAATTATTCGTCAAATTACATGTGTTGTATTTATTACAAAGTAATCGTAATGAATTTAAAACATTCTAGAGTTAAACATTATCATTGAACCTAATAAATAAATTTAAAAAATAAATACATTAAGTCAAAGTATTTTTGTCAGAAAGAAAATAAACACACATCTAATAATATAATGAAAAAAATTAAGATGTACAAGTTGTATCCTATGAAAAACATTGTACTTTGTTCTATACACAGAAAACATTTCTCTGCACATTATCTTTTGTTTAGTTCACGAATAAGTGAATTTAGAAAAATATTTTGTTTATATTAAATGAATTAAATTTTCTACTTCTCTTATATGACACTAATATAATGTCTTTTATCTAATCATTGCAACATAATGATAAAAAAAGGGCTAGCCTAGTTACAACTTCATTTAATATTACCTAGAAGTTATTATAGTTCATATTTCCCTTTTGTTTTTAAAATGTGGGTAAAAGATGTACCTTCAATATTTGATACTATAAAAGCAACTCAACTCTTTGGTTACACAAGGAGAGCTAGGTTGCATACTTTTCTTTTTAAATGGCAATAATTAAATGCTCCATAAGTGCAACCACTGGAAAGTATTCTATTCTGATATTTCATTGTTTTTCAAACATTTATAATCTGTGATTATATCATTAAAAATTGCAACAAATGTTAATATCCGATTTTAAAAAAGAAAGATATACAATCGTAACTCAGTCTGTGTAGTTTATGAACTACAAACCACAATAGTGTATTTGCACTATACAAAAGATTATGTATATGTCTCTAGCTATTAAAATTAAATTATCCAACGGAGTAATATTTGTACCAGAAAAAAGAAGGCAATTCTTCTAGTTTCAATAACATAAAAGAAAACGATTGCAGTATTTGTAAAACGAATATTTACAAACATGGAATATAGATTATGAAATTAAAACTGTCTGCAATGGCAATCGATTAAGTATAGTAAATTCCATATAAAACATCTCTATCATATTAGAAAGACATATATACCATGAAAATGCTTATATTTTGCCATCTAATTCGGTACAAAAGACGCTTTTCTTTTTACCTAAGCTAAAAAGGGCACCTGATGATGATTTGAACAGTAAAATATGAATTTACTAGCTATAAACTTCTAACATGAAGACAAATATTCTACAAAAAGGAATGATGTGTGATGTACATTAACGATTAAAGTTTATGAAAAACGTCCAGGTTGTTAATACTTAGGTTGTTTAGAAGTAGCAAAACATCGTCTTGCTTGCGTAAAAGCATATATGTTTGTATATCTTTTAAAGTCTTAATAATAAGACTTCCAAAAATTATTGTAATGTTTTTGTTCTGACTTCATATTATGCACAAGTTAAAAAATTTCCTCTTCTCCAGATTTATAAATCAAAACAAAAAAGGAGAAAGAATCCTGAAAAACGAAGCACACTGAATGTTACATATATGAATGTATCAATATAAAGAATGGTATGCTTAAAGTACCGCTCGTACGTATGCAGCATGCATGTGCAATACTGTAATGAGTGGTGTGTGTGGCACCAGGAATGTAACGTAATATATAAGAAAAACATTATATTATAAGCTGGCTGTCGTCAAACAGTAATACACGAGATCAGCTGCTGACAAAGTTGACTGTACTGTAATTGGTCCCCACTAATTCTTCGCATCTTAATGCCTTTTACTTCCTTCTCTTCTGATTCACATACTCTAAGTTCAATTTGAACACCACCTGGGTATTCTAAACTAAGCCCGCCACCTTTCACTTCTTCTCTAGAGAAGACAAATCCTTTTGGAGGGGCTCTTGCATCTATAATTTGTTTTACACGACCTAATATAGCTTCTGAATTCAACCTACTCGATTCATCAGATAATGTAACTTCAACTTCTGTAGGTATTGACGTATTTAGTGGCCTACCGATACCGCGTGTAATACTAGGTCTCAATGGGTCACATGGTTCAGAGATGATGAAGCTGGGAAGAGGACTGTAATGAGGTAACGTATCTTCGAGCGAATCAGGCGATGGAGATGGTGAAGGTGAACAACTAATTAGTGTTACTTGTCCCCCAAGATCTGTTACAGATATTTGAGGTGGTACCTAGAACAAATAATTACAATATGATAGTTATTTTAATAGAATATTATATAATATATATAATATATATATATTTCAATATAGAAAATTATAATTAAGCAACAATTTGTTAAATAAGTTTAACAATAAGAAAGTTATTTATTTACCCTTGGTATTTCTACAGGGTGTTCTTCTTGAATCATATCCAAAGCTGGACTGTTACTAGGCGAATAACTAACTGGTGTGGTAGCTGGTGATCTATGGTGTCTTAATGGACTCAAATCTAATGGTGTTGCAGGTGGTTGCGTTGGAGTACCATGAACTATGCTGCCCTGTACTGCTGCTGTAGTTAATCCACTTAAACCTAACAATAAAATGAATTATATTATAGTTTTAAAAATTTTCTATTAAAACTTTATATATCATACAACAAACAACAAGATTAAAAATACCTTGTGTGATTGCTGCTACCCCTCTTTCATGTACAGGAGATCCAGGAATACTTGCAGGACTATGTGATGGTGATGCTAACCTTTGCAACTGTTGATATTCTTGCTGAAGTGCCTGAATCCCAGGTCCAGGGGGACCAGAACCTTCAGATGCTCTTCGAACAGGAGAATATCTTTCTGTAGAAACATGAGTACTTGGTTCCTTATATGAATCTCTGTTGCCTACTATAAACAGCAAAACAAAATAATGTATTATTTCATTATTATAATTATACAAATCACACACTTGTATATATGATATAATATAAATAAGCATGTAAATGTGTTAACAATGAATATACAATACTTATGGTAATTCGTTTTTCTATTTATACAAAACGCAAAAAACCACACAAAAATTACCAGTGCTAGTATGATACAATGGATTCTTCTTAGGATGTGTAGATCCTCTAAGATGTGTTGGTAACAGCCGTGATGGGAGGTAAGCTCTATTCATCCTAGCTTCCACCTCCATTACCATTTCCGGATTTATAACTACATGCATATTACCAACCAACGAGGCATGGTAGTGCAGTAGACACAAAAAACCATGCAAAATCAAAAATAAAATCAAATATAATGAAGTACATGGCAGATAAAGTGCACATGTATATTATTTAAATAAAATTATATACGAATTTAAAATAAAATTATTATTTAAATATATTTACATATAGTATGTAACATTATACTAGTAGTAATAAATAATACACAATGATTATAATATTTATAGTAACAATACAAAATTTTGTCACATAAGGACATTTATCATGCAATATACTATTATCAAAATAAAGAAACAAAAATACATACCAATATGCAAATATTGCAAAAGCAAAGATATAAACAAGGCATGATAATACTTACAACTTAGAAATGAAGAAATATAGCAAGCTTTTAAACTAATTGATACAGCAAATCATAATAATCAACTTTTGTCGAAGTGATATAAAACATGTTGTAATAAAGTGCATTGATGATGTGCACACAAATACCTGAAAAGGATAATCCACAGTACCTGGTCTTTGCATAACGGCAGTAACACCACTTCGTCTTCTTCTATCGCTACCGCCACTTCCACTTCCACTATTATTACCATTTGCATCACCATTTCCACTATTAACTCCAACATTTAATGACTGAGCACATGGTACCAAAGTTGGACTTCCACTTTGTATCTATATACAACATGAACAAATTAGTCGTGCCGCAAACTAATTTTTTAATAAATATTTCATAGCGTCATGGTATTTATTTTTCTTACAGGTTGTAAGTGTTCTCTGCTACCCGGTTGACTCCATCCTCCATCTTCAGTACCACCAGAATTGCTGCCATGTTGTTGATAGAAGACATGAAGATTAGCTCCACCATCCGAAGCTCTTCTTCCAAAACTCCCCGCTATAATTAATAAAATGTTTATTAAAAAGTGAAATGATTTATTAAAATAAACTGTAGTATATATTACTTACTTGCTCCCATCACAGGAGGAGGCTTTAATAAATGTTGATCTTTGATTTGGAAGTTTTGAGGAGGTTGATGTTGTACTAAAGGAAGGTTTAAGGGTAGATTTGTATGAGGTAACACTTGAGGATCAGTATTATTATACTGTAGTATAGGAAGGAGTCGTAATGCAGGATCGCCTGTAGTATGGTTATAGTTATAGGGATATGATGTTGGTGGCTGATGAGCTGTATCACCAGGTCCAACTGTGTGTCTTCTTGTTGTGTGATAAGGTGTGCCAGGTGTAAGTTGCAATCCACTTCTTTCTTCTGTTTCTGCTTCTGTATCACCAAACTTTTGAACAGCAAAGAAGAAGAATATGATTTTGAAATACATGCTGCTAGATAACAGGATAAAATGCAATATTTACCTTTTCTAACTGATGTGCTCCATCAGGAGCATAATCTCCTGGTATACTTTGAATACTAGGTAAACTAGGCATTGTTGGTTCTAATCGGTCAACAAGAAGATTATATATTGCTGACACATGATCAAAAGCATTTCCTTGAACTGCTTTTAACAATGTTTCTGGACTAAGCCCTGGTAATCTTAACATATTTTCTATCACTACCTGATTTAATTGTGGTGGCACATTTTCAGGATTACACCTGAGAACATACATTAAAATAAATAAAATACCTTTTTCATATATTTATTGTACGTATTTTATTAATATTTATATATTACCCTCCTGGTTCAGGTTCTGTTGTACCATCTCCACCCATCCAAGAGTGTGCTAAAATTTGTGAAATACTTAAACGTCGTTCTGGTTCTACTACCAACATATGTCTAATCAGTTTCTCACATTCTACAAAAAATTGATATATTAGTTAAATGTATATATTTAAAACACATAATGGAGTACAATATGTTAAAATTATATAAATTTGTACATTTACCTGCAGACATAAAAAATGGTATTCTGAATTTCCCTGAGATTACTACAGAACGTAGTAGCTGCATTGTGGGTCCATCAAATGGTAATGCACCACAAACCAACACATACAAAACAACACCTAGGCTCTATAATTACAGATGAAATATTTACATGATAAGAATTTTTTGTTATTTTAATACATTGTAATAATAATATGACATACCCATACATCAGCCCTTGGACCATCATAGTGCTTTCCTTCAAAAATTTCTGGAGCAGCATATGGTGGGGACCCACACCAGGTGCTAAGTGGAACACCTGGAGTATATTCGTTACTAAATCCAAAGTCTGCAAGTTTTATATTATTGTCTGCATCAAGTAGTAAATTCTCAGCCTAAAATAATAATATATACATAGTCATTTTATATACAAATACCAACAATTTTTTCATTTTTTTGAATTTTTCATAAATTTTTGAAATATTTTAAAAATACATTTTTTTGCATTTAAACCTTAAGATCTCGATGAACAACTCTCTGTTGATGAAGGTAACGAACAGCAAGAACAATTTGACGAAAAATTCTTCTTGCTTCTGGTTCTGGCATTCTTCCATTCCGTACAAGGTGATCAAATATTTCTCCTCCTGGAGCATATTCAGTAACTAAATATATCATCTTTTCTGTTTCCATTACTTGGTACAATCTTATAATATGTGGATGCCTTAATCGTTTCATTATATGTACTTCACGAAAAATTTTTGCTAGATTTTCTTCATTTAATTTTGTTTTATCTATTATTTTGATAGCAACCTATAACAGAAATATACATATTACGAATTTATGACTGTTAAGAAATATCACAAACAAGTAACGTCTACTGTGTTCAGTTTAATTTAATATTTTGTTATTTTAAAAAACTTAAAGCACAACATAATCATTAGTAATATATATCATCTATTAACACAAAATGTTTACAAATTTTTCAAAGCACATAAAAGATCATTAAAAAAAAATGTATTTTTTATATAATTCGTATTTCATTATAAAAATTAATTGCATTACAGTACCAGAGAATTAATATATAAAATTGTAGTAATATAATATATTTGATTTAATTACTACATGAAAACAGGAAAACATACAAAGAGGAAAAACAAGACGAATGAATGCAAATTAAAAAAAAATACTACATGCATAGGATCATATAGAATCAATACATATCGAATCAATAAATTTCTATATGAACATTAATTGACGGTATTTTTATTTCTACTTTTCAATGATATCCAATCTATTATCATTAATAATGATTTGAAAAAACATCCAACGAACATATTTCAATCGATGTAATAGTATCTGTTGGTAACATAGGTTCGCGAATCATTCTTTCAAGTTATTAGCTCTCTTCGTGTTTTGACACATTGTTATTACATAGAAAGCTTTTATGATGCGTAAAATACGATATAATTTATATGTCCATGCCGTTATCCAAAGATATAACGACAAAATGACGGGTGTTCGTGTTTGTAAGAAAAATGCGTTAACAATGGACTTACCTTCGATTTAGTCACAACGTGGGTGGCCATTTTAACAACGGCAAAATTTCCCTTGCCAATAGTCTTTTCCAATTCGTAATAACCGACACGAATAAGTTTGTTGACAGAAAATTCTTGCGAAACTTCATTGTGCGACGTCGTCGCGGATGCCATTTTTTAATCACTTGTCTCGCTCAACTCGTTACCAATCATTTACTGTTTAGTACATTAATATTTCCGCTAGAGGTGCTACGGCTAATCGACACTTCTGCCATCTAGTAAAATAATTCAAATTAAAAAATCAAAAGAAATCAAGTATTATTATCAATTGCGAAAAAAAATCCTAAAACGATGTTTCGTATAAAAATGATTTTATATGATAGAATAAATGAAATCTGTAAGAAGGGTTCATTAATTATCCATAGTTATTGATTATATGCATTGTTTATTTACTTTTTTTACGTAGTTATGAGATAAATCCTTATACGCCATCTATGCAAGTAAATATTATTCATGAAAATTAATAAATAGAAATATATAGATTTGAGTTCGTTGATCCTTTTTTTTTAAGTTCACAGAGCATTGAATGTATCATCCTTAGTTTGTATACATACATGTAAAACATCTTTACATATATGAAACATAAAAAATGTCGCTTGTTTCTTAAATAAACTAATAGATTTTTCATTAAGCATTTATTTTACTTTTAAGTAGTTTCTCAAATATGACAGAAATATATTAAATATTAATATTTTCAGCGAAATGAATCTTCGATGAAAACTTTTCATTATGACATATTCTATTTTCATCTAACTTCTCCACTTCTATGTCGTTGCTATAATCACAGTATTCACCGCGAAACTGCTACGTAGACGAAAACAGATTGTTAAACGCTGTCAGAAATGGTATTTTAGTTAGAATGTTATAGAAAAAGAATTGAATTGTTTTAGCAGGTACAATAGAACTGATAACTTAATATTAAATGGCAATGGGAAAGTATTAATTCGATGAAGTAAATATCTTTCATTTATTCAAAAAATACATCTTAGAAAATGGAAGAAAGTACAATACTATGGATGCTTTCACTGGTAATGTTAGTCGGTTCCTGTATAGCTGGATCCTTGCCATTAGTCATGAATTTATCTGAGGTAATGTCCTTTTCATTTGACGATAGATGAAAAGAACAATTTTTTTATCTATCATTTTCTGTGATTGTCATATACTTAAACTACTGATTACAGATTCTACAAAGAACCCCATGATCATGAACATCATGAACCTTTAATCTTTCTAGGATAAATTACAACTGGTTTCGATACTTGGTGCTGGACTTCTTGTAGGCACTGCGCTAGCTGTGATTATACCTGAAGGTATAAGAGCATTGTTTACTGATGGAAGCAATAGTGATCAAGGAGTTCACAGTTAGTATTTCACTATAACATTTATAATGAAATAGTTTTTTATATATGATAAACATACATATTTTGTATCTTTTTTACAATATAAGATATTAATATTTATATTTGTAATGAACAGAAATATTTTTCATATTTTGTATTTTAGTTTTATATAAAAAACTATATGTACAGCCAATTAAAATACTTGAAATCCCTTTAGATTTAATTTGATATTATTTCAGTAAAACTTAATATTTTTGACCTCCATTTTTTAGGTGATCCTCACTCCTTAATAGGTATTAGTTTAATACTTGGTTTTGTATTTATGCTACTGATTGATCAATGTTCAGCTAGAAGAAGTGGAGTAAGAGAAAGGAGTGTCACTGCCACTTTAGGTCTTGTAGTTCATGCAGCAGCTGATGGAGTAGCATTAGGAGCTGCTGCAACTACATCACAGGCTGATGTAGAATTAATTGTTTTTTTAGCAATAATGTTACATAAGGTAAACAAAATAAATTAAGTAGTTTTCCGTATCTAAGAAGAAGAATGTTAAAAATATATGTAGTAAGTGTTAAATAAATAACTCACGTATTTTTTACAGGCACCTGCTGCATTTGGTCTGGTATCATTTTTACTACATGAGGGAGTAGATAGAAAAAAAATTGGTAGACATCTTTTAGTATTTTCTTTAGCTGCACCTTGTCTTGCTCTTGTAACATATTTTGGTATAGGGAAGGTAAATTGTTTCAAGATTAAATAATGAAATGAATCCTTAATATATATTCTCAGAACATTAATGTAAAATTGATATACTTATATATATTTTTAGGAAGGGAAAGAAACACTTAGTAATGTTAATGCAACTGGAGTAGCAATGTTATTTAGTGCAGGTACATTTCTATATGTTGCAACAGTACATGTTTTACCAGAACTAATGACAAGAAATAGTGGCAACTATACACATCTACCAACTGCCGAAAATGTTGCAGTGTCTTCTTCTGGACTAAAAGTTAAAGAAATATTAGTTTTAGTATTGGGCTCCCTTTTACCTGCATTAATTACGACTGGTCATCATCATTGACAAAATATCATACAAAAAATACATCTTTTTTTCACTATGTGTAATATAAAATGTCCCTCTCATTAAAAGGTATAATATTTTAATATATTCCATGATTTTTATATAAAATCATGAAGTGACAACTGGAAAGTTCGTCAATTCAGACACCTGTTTCAATAATAATCAAGAGATATACTTTTATGTACTGTACATAATTGTAGAAAGGGCATATCATATTATTATATATTTGTATAAATTTAAAGATAAAAGAGTAAGACACAGAGTTATATAAAATAACGCAAAAAACATTTCTATCAAGTTTTCATTTTCCAATGAAACTTCATAAATGTTATTTATTAGTAAATGGAACTTTGAATATAAAAAATAAATTAAAGGACTTTTTTATTGCTCCATATTGATTATACTATAAAACTTTTTTGTATTATACTTTTAAAGTTTTATTCTATTGTTTATACTATAAAAGATATGTTTTAAGAAATATATTTCATATTGTAACATAGCAGTACCTGATTAATAATATACTACAATTAATTTATTTCATCTATTAAAATCTATATTTTTAATTTTTATATAAAATATTTTAAGAAATCATAGTAGGAAGTTCTTTATACACATGAGATTTTGGGACCGTAAATTATCTGATTCTTATCAAAATATACGTTATTTTATAAGGATAGATTGAAATAATTTTAAAAAATTGTTATTATATCAATCCATTTATTTATAAGAATACTACAAGAATATTTAAATAAATATAACATCTGACATACAGATATATATATATATCTTTATGTAATACGTTTTTTTTTACTAGTCTAAGTTGCTAACATTAAATTAAAATTTTTTTGTATCTTTCAGTACTTTCGCTTTGATACGTTGACAGCTATTGTGTGTCATCAATAACTCACATTGCTAAATTTTTTGGTATGATTAAAATAAGATAAATTTCATGGATTAAGAAATATTTAACAATATGAATGACTTAGATGTCAGACAAAAGTGCGTAGATATACTAAAAATATTTTGCAAAAATTATATATATAAAATTAAATACATATGTATTTAAATCTATTACAGCTCCCAAGACAAAATATACATATAAAATTCATATGGTAGTCAATATGTTAAAGTGAAAGAATAGAATACCTGTGTAGACAAGCAGAAAGAAAATTTGTATAAACACAAAATATAATACAATTCAATATACATACTTGTACAGAGGTTACAAAAAGTATTGATATATTCCAGTATTTAGTACCTGATTATAGTACCTACACACTAATTAATTTAATCCAAGTATATAAAATTTCGTACCATTTAATAGTACATATTTTCATATGGTTACAAAAATTTAATACAATGAAAATAAAATGTAGAACTCGATTAAAAAATGTTTCATTGGAAAATAAGAACATGTGTTAATATTTCTTGTAGCCACTGTATATTTTCAGATGCGAGAGTAATATTTCGAATTTAAGCGCTAGTATAGTTAGTATGTAAGTACATGCTGTTCCGAAACTGGGATGACGATCGTGTCCTTTATTATCACAAGCCGTGGTGGAACACACAGCTGTAATTCACAACAATGGTGGTGCCGGTCGTGTTTTAGGTTAAAGTTGCGTGGTTTTCAGTAACTTTAGTCCAATTAGCATTGTGAAAAATGGACAATAGGATCACAATATGTGACCCAGACGAAGAAGAAATTAACAATGAAATATTTCGGGATATCGAGCCAGTCACGTGGATCAATGATGATCCGAACTATGATTTGGATGAGATCAACATGTTCTTCCATAGGGTGGATTCAGATCAGATTATATACGAAGAAAAAAAGAAAAAATGTAAATTTATCGGTAAATATGTTATGGGTGATGTTCTTGGTGAAGGTAGTTACGGAAAGGTGAAAGAAGTGTTGGACTCAGAGACACTTTGTCGAAGAGCCGTGAAAATCTTGAAAAGGAAGAAACTTCGTAGAATCCCAAATGGAGAGCTTAACGTTCAACGGTACGATTAACAAATTTTAATATTTCCTTTATATCTTATTTATTCATGAAATAAAATCGATTAAAACAATTTTTAATTGCTAATACTATGCAGTCAATCTGTTGAATTTTGTAGATATGATACCACATGATTTCTGTTATATTAAACCTTATTTTTTATTATTTGTACAAAACACAAAGAAAGAGGAATATTTACTCTTATGATATTCATATTAATCCAACAAGAATGAATGTACAAAATAGAATAATACACATAATGTAAACATTTACATTATTAGAATCGTTAAAAGTTTGATGTAACATTACATAACATTATAAAACTTATAACAATTATTTTAGTATATACAATAAAATTAAAATTTGTGTGTGTATTATTATTCTTAATGTAGTTTATTTAAAAAGCACAATGTTAGAAATCATAAATATTTACTGACAATTTATAATTTATGCAATACCTTAGAAAAGAAGGCTACGCTGATACATAAAAGTAATATATATCTTTTAAGACATATATATGATTACTTTCTAGAATTCTAAATACTATTTATTCACATTCATTAACAGGGAGATAAGACTATTAAGGATATTAAAACATAAGAATGTAATTAACCTTGTAGATGTTTTATATAATGATGAAAAGGAGAAGATGTACCTAGTTATGGAATTTTGTGTATGTGGATTACAGGTAAAGTTCAAAAGCCTTACATGGTTTATTTTAGAATGTGTTGTACACATGTGCCTCTATAAATTGATGTTTGATCATATTTAAAGTTTTAGTGCAATCTGTGTGATAATTAATTCAACGTTTTTAAATATTTGTAATGCTTTTGTAAACATTTGAAAAATTTTTTACTATATATTATAACAATATTTAAAACTGATTTATCTTATATATTCAGTATAAGAGTAAAGGATATAGTTTTAAAATTAATTTTTTAATGTAACATGTATTAATAGACAGTATATATAACAAAATTAATATTTTCATCTAATTAACTCCATATGATATAATTTTTGTAATTTAGTACAATAGTTTTTTACACTTTAAAATCTGTTATTTTATGTATAATAAAAACCTGCATGGAATTAACAACAATTAGATTTCTATTTATTAGATTTTTTGCAGGATATGTTGGGAAGCACACCTCTTAAGAAGCTTCCAATTTGGCAAGCACATGACTATTTCTGTCAGTTACTGGATGGTTTAGAATACCTCTACAGCAAAGGGATAGTACATAAAGATATAAAACCGGGGAATTTATTATTAGCATTAGATGGCACATTGAAGATTAGTGATTTTGGAGTTGCAGAGGTATATATTTAACTTATTTTTTTTTTTTATTGTACTAATGTAATATTTAAATTCAAGTGTTCCAAATTAATAAAGTTAAAGTTTGTATTAATAGAATAGATCATAAACTAAAAGATTAGATTGTACAATTTTTTACATTTTTATTAGGCATTAGATATGTTTTCTGAAGATGATACATGTAAAATGGGACAAGGATCACCAGCATTTCAGCCTCCTGAAATTGCAAATGGCTGTGAAACATTTTCTGGTTTTAAAGTAGATATATGGAGCAGTGGAGTTACATTGTAAGTATACTTTTCTATAAGTTATATTTATTTACTTGTTGTGTTAAAATAAGTTATATTTACAAATCAAATTCTATTTTTCATAAAATATAATATAAGGGGATTTAGCAAACACTTTTTAATAAGATTATAAATATTTTATAGGTACAATATAACTACAGGTCAATATCCTTTTCAAGGCGATAATATTTATAAATTATATGAAAATATAGGAAAAGGTGAATATACTATACCTGAAGAAGTAGAAGAGCCACTAAAATCTCTTATACAAGGAATGCTGCAGAAAGACGCAGATAAAAGATTTACTTTGCAACAAGTTAAAAAACACCCATGGACTATATGTAGGCATCCTAAAACGCAAGAAGAAGTGCCTATACCTCCTCTTAAAGGACATAAATGGCACAGCATGACCGTACTACCGTACCTGATGGAGTATCATTACGGAGGTGACGACAATCCTACGTATTATACCGAACATCAGCTAAATGGTATGTATTTCTATTCTTTTTTCTTTTTAGTTAGATTTTTTGCATTGTGCTATGTGTTATTGTATTTATGTATTAAAGCTTAAATTTTTGTTGCAATAATATTTGATATTAATTTGTATTCTCACAACTAACAGAAAGGTAAGATAAAACCTGCATGTATAAAGACACCAATAAGAAATATACAAATTAGATGTTAGTACATTTGTCCTATAATACATTACAGTTCATAAGTAGCATTTATGCAACGATTTGTTAATTATATTATTTTATAATTGAATTAATAATTTTAATCTAATACAAACGTTCTATAACTGTATTTTAACAGAATTAACGTAGTATTTGTACATATTTATTTATAAATTAAGATGTCTTGCATAATTTGTATAGATTATTTTAAATTGAAGACAAAGGAAATTGTTATTAAAAGTTGGTCAAAAACTTGTCTATCTTTTTTATATACATTATTAGAAAACAATTATCATTAAAGAGAATATATATTTATACAAATTATAATTATAATAAAAGTACATAAACACTTGAATAAAATACAGCTTTTGCTTTTCAGATTCTAAACGGAATACTGAACAATCTTTTTCAAATCGACTACTAGTATTCTTATCAAAGACATGCACCATTCTGTAACAATGACACGCTTATATCTACCTATGATGTTGCGAGCTGACAAAAACGGGTACTCTCTATATAGTGTATACCCTGTTTTGCCCCTATGCCTTTTATAACATCTAAAGTTATATATAAATTAATTATGGAATTAAAATCTTTAACTCAACAATGTTTTCGAATAGTTCTATGTATTAGCTTTTGCAATGTGTCATGCATATTTTAAACTGTGTGTAGTAATATTATAACTATTGCAATGATGACTTGTTTTGTATATTGCACGATTAACTATAGTTATTATATACATTAAAAAAAAAAATAAAATTAACCCTCATAATATAAATTTATAAACAACTACTAAATAAGTTTGTCTTTTTTTTGTCCAGAAGAAAAACGGCTTCAAGAAATGGACAAAATTAGTGAAGACCAAAAAACTACTTGGAATAGTCACAACAGCAAACCAAATTCACATCAAAGTAAACGGCGATGGCGCAAACCAATTTCGTGTATTAACGTTAAGAAATTTCCGTCTTGTAAGCCATCGTGATTTGACTCATTACCATGCTTATCTTTTATTATATATTTTCCTGACTATGTCAGATACAAAGTTTCTCTGCAATGGAGATGACTGAAAATTTAATAAATGCTGAACCGTGCTAGAATAACGACCCAGCTACAGCTCGAATTGAGTATGAAATTTGAACTAATTCAAAAACATTGAAAATATAAACATTTGTGATATTAATATTAAATAGTCATAGTAGATAATTCATTATGATCTATTAATTATGAGGTTAGTGACTCGACATCCAAATAAAGTGATTTTCTTTCATGTGCCATAATGAAGTTACAATTATTAAGGATATCTGTTGTTAAACGTCTTTTTTGTACAATTTCTTTCTTTTTTTTTATTAACTTAGGCGATAAAAAGATTTAAAAGGCAACACAGAGAAAATTATAAAATTATTTTTAGTATCCTTTTCACAATCATCATTTTGCTATTGTTCTATTACCCTCACATTTTATAAATTAAAAAAAGCGTGTTACTCTGAAAGGAATATGTGTGAGTTTTTTTACTAACTTTGACGTTGTAAGAGTTTGTACTCGTTTTTATCTTTTCAGTGGAAAGCAGGAACTTTTGTTTATTAAACAAGCTTATTTATATAATGCATCAACAAACTATTTGTAATATAAAAACTTTATGACCGATGTTATAATGGGGGATAAGGTTATTCGAGCATACAAAGAGAATATTTGGTGCTGACTAATATCAAACATATGTCACAAATATTGTTTTAAATCGACATTGAAACTTTCCTCCAATATATGTACATGTTAAAAATATTTTATATATAATTGTTATTTAGAAAATATGATCTGTGTTTGTAGACTGCATATATATTATAGTATTATCATCGTGAGATGACTTATAAACACTTAACGCAATTCTTGTAACATGACTTAATATAAAACATCGATTCTTCTATAATACAAGAATATTGAGGATTGTTTCACACATACTTATAATAGATATTATTAAAGCGTACTTGAGTATCATTAAGGATAAATACAACATTGTTGATTTATATGTCTACTTTTAAATTTTGTACTAAATATTCCATATTCATGCTTTAAATATTACACCGAGTATTGCCAATAGGGTGTGATAAATTTGGCGTGTATAAAATCTTTGTACAGAAACACATTACATACATATATTTCAAGTACGAATTGTAAATGTAACAGTTAAAAGATATACGACGATTTCGACGTTTAGATATATTATGTATCTAATACGCTTCCACAATAGAATTATTTATTTCAAGAAAGAAATATTAACAAAAATTTTATTGCAGGAATAAGAAATATTCTTTTTAGAATAAGCGAAGATCAACGATATCGATATCGATGTTATTTTAAATATGCTTATTTCGCCTGCGCAATTTATACAAAAATAAAATCATAAATTATTCTCTTTCTCTCTTTCCTTGACGGAATTAAGGTGCCTAAATACTGCCAAGCACTGAAAGCACATGGAAAATGGTTATACTTTTTATGATTGTACATATTATAAACAACAAAGAATTATAATTATTTTTAGTTACGTAAAGAATGAACGAAATAATAATTAAGAAGTAGGAGTTCATATCAAGTTTATGTGATAATCAAATCTTGCTTTTCTGGTTAAAAACTGTTTACTGTAAAATTTATTGTATATGTTACTTTAAAGAATATGAGGTATTATATAAGAAGTGTATGATAACTTTATGGGGAAATAGGGAATATTGATGACATCAAGTTTGGATACTGCTTTGTTAATTACCTTTGATTGAATATTTGTTATTTTACTTATATTTTTCAAATTTAGTAATATGCAAAATAACTGGTAGTAAATTTAACAAAAAAAGGACATATACACGAAAATATATGTGTACTATTTTTATATATCAGTAGTATATAATGTCCCCCAATATTTTTTTCAATTGTAAACTTCTTTTTTCCTCAAATATTAATACAAAGTTGTAACTAAAAGGTTAAAAAGAACTATTAAAATTAATGGAGTGATCTTTTAACATGTTTAATTATCATGCTATAATAAAATTTGAATAAAGTAGTTTTTATAACAAATATAATTTGTTACTATTGATTTTTAATATAATTTTTAATATTTCTAACGTAAATAATTTGAATTAAATAGTAAATATCATCATAATTTTAATTATTAATACAAATGAAATAAAATTTGTAAATAATAATAAATATAACGCGAAACAGGCCCAATGCAATGAAGAATTGCATGAAAAATTTAAGCTGTATTATTATAACAGACTGTATGCATATTTAAAAACCGATCAGTATGAAAATTAAAAATTATTGCACAATTATATACACTAATGTAATTACATAGTTTGTAATTTTTAATTGTAATATAATCACATTTGTATACAAACTATCAAAACAAAATAAGAGTAATATCAAGTGAGCGACATTATGATTATTATTATGTCTTATTTTTTATGTATAAATTACTAATTAGGTAAAATGTAAATAGATAATAACATTTTTAATCACTATATTCAATCAGATTTTATTTTACTTTTACACATATTACATATGTCGTAAATTTATTATTGCAATATATTAACACAGATATGATTCACATTACATATTTATCAAGTATAATAACATATTTAATATTGATATACAGATTTTCTTGTAGACAATTTAACTGTATATAAATACATATGTCAAATTAAATGAAATTATTCAATACATTTTCACTACACAGAGAAAGTAACATGAAACAAATTATTTAAATAACTTGCACAAAATAAATTACTTATTTATAACATGCACGATAATTTCAGAATTAATTTAGAATTTATCTAAAATCAAATTAGTTTTCAACTTTAATTAATAGAAAATATTCATCTTTTCATATATTTCTTATCAATTGCAAAAAAAGTAAATATTTCTTGGAATGGTTTTGTTTATCTCTAGGAGGCATTAACTGTAAATGCTACAAACATCAATACTAACGCACATACATACATACATACATTTACAACTAGAATTACAGCAAACTGTAAAGTAATAATAAATACATAGCAGATTGTTGTATGGATATACATTACATACAAGTGAAGGCATACAAATATATTTTTATAATACATGTAACAAATTTCGATAATAGATAAACAATTATGTTTATTGCTATAACATTGTTAGAAAACATGTTACTAATATAAACTGATTTTACGGTAGACTATAATAACAAATTAAAACTAAAGGAAGCATTTCTCTTTATCTTTTGCAAAGATACATGTAAATTTCATTTCTGCACAGATATAACACATAGTGCCCATTTCATATATAATAAAATTATATGTGACTGATACTATATATTATATTATGTTAAATGTAAAATAAACTTTTAGTTTTCACAAGAAATTAAAAATTAAAAATTTATGCAATAATCTATTGCATATATTTGGTTGTATTATCACTTAACGAAAATTTTCAATTTTCTTGGCTATTATATTTGCATCTTTTTACATTGTGTATTTTACATATTTTTAAATTAGTGGAATTATTTTGGAACTTTAAAGCAAGTTGTTATCAAGTAATTAAAAAAAATACAATTAAAAAATTATGAATACTATATGTTTAACAGAATCATTTTAAAAAATTGTAGAGAATATCATTTTCACATAAAGCATATGCATAACATTTATAAATAATTAAAATGCTTTACTTAAGTGTTCCTATAATATATATACCTCACACAATTGTACCTAACCTTTTCGACTAGTATAGATTTCATATGTATGTAAATGCAAATTTCTTTGTTACGTACGTATTATATATTCTTCCGTAAATCACATCTAATTCATTTCTACACAAATAATTACAGCTTTATATACTTATTACTCCAATCCACCTTCCTCTTCTAATTTTGATAAGAATTTTGAAACTCTATAATTTGGTTCCACTTGACGTGCCATGTCTACTAAGCATAGCAACTTTTTTATACCAATAAAAACTCTGAAAGAAAAATATACAAATCATGCTTTCGATATTGATAATTTTTTAGTATAAAAACATACCGTTTTCCCAGAAGTTTGGCATGTAAAGATACTATTTCATCTTTACTAAATAGTTCCACTTCCTCTAAAACGCTTAAGAGATAGTCAGGAGTAGATAAATTAGGTACATGAAGAGTTGTACTAAATGCTGACAACATTTCCATATCGTCTAAAACTTGTCTAGAAAGGGTATGGTAATTATATTAATAAAAATATATATTGTATTATTATCTTTAAGTGTCATTGTATTAACATTAAGTATTTTACCTACGACTCGTGGTACAAAGTACTAATAATTTGCGACCACGCGGTGGTTGTTTCTTCAGTAAAACTAACAGCGCTTGTAAAGTCAAATTAGAATATCGTGGTCCAATGGAACCATAATCTAACAAACGCTCGATATTATCAACTAAAATGCAACTAAGTTGTGAACGATATGCATCGTCAAATATCTAAAAAAACATATATATATACCAAATATTATTAAATATATTATAATTAGAAAATATTCATTTTATATTTACCTTTCGAATTAAAAGACATTTTGCAGATTCTGTAAAACCAACCATATCTTCTGGTGTACATACTTTGACAAATGGGAAATCAGAATTTTTAGCTATTTGAGCAGCAAGTGCTGTTTTTCCACTATTCGGCGGTCCTTCTAACAAAACTGATACAAGACCAGAACCTTCTGTAGAGCGTGCCTCTTGAATATATAAATTACCATCAGACAAAATTTCTGCCACTGGTTTGCCCCAATTAATAATTCCACGTATAAGAAGATGATCTAATGCTTCTGCACTTGTACCAAATGCCTATAACATAAAGTGTATTAGACAATGATGCAAATATTAATAAAAAAATATATAATAAAATATAAGTAAAAGTTATAGCTTTCTGTTAATAACATTTGAATTTTATTAAAAATTACTTACGGGTTTAACATCATTTTCCAAAGCATGAAGAAAATCTGCCCTGGAAACCATAAGTTTTTCCATTGCAGCAGGATCTACTTCTACCTTACTAGAAGCTTTGATTAATCTATTCATAGCAGTACTTTGTGCAGCTCTAACTAGACCTTCTAATTCTGCACCACTGAAATTTTTAGTTAATGTGGCTAATTCTTTTAAATCAACATCTGGTGATATCTTTTTATAATCTCTCATTCTAGATGTGTGAATATTAAGTATCTGAAATCTTCCATGTTCATCAGGTAAGCTAATTTCCATTTGTACCTGTATGTATACAAATTTTACTTAATTAAGTAAATGGTCTTTGGAACATTATTTTTAAAGCATATTTGATACTAAGAAGAATACCTCTAATCTACCAGGTCGTAATAAAGCTTCATCAATCATATCTCTTCTGTTAGTCATACCAATAACGAGAATATTATTTAGCTGCTCTACGCCATCTATTTTTGCGAGCAACTGATTTACAACAGTATCGTGAACCCCTGTATTTCCGGCAACACTACCTCGAGATTTACAAATAGCATCAATTTCATCAAAAATAATTATATGTAATCCACTATTTGGTCCAAGCTAAAAATAAATATTTATTTATTAGTATACTAGTAATAACTTGTATAAAACACGTAATGAAAGTTAAAAATATCTTCATACCCTCTTCTCCTCCTCTTCAGCATCAGCAAATAATCGTCTAATATTAGCTTCACTTTCTCCAACATATTTATCCAAAATCTGAGGGCCATTGACAATTTTAGGTTCTCTAGCATTTAACATAGTCCCTATTTGCCGTGCCATTAACGTTTTACCTGTACCTGGTGGGCCATAAAGTAAAATTCCTTTCACATGTTTACAACCCAATTGAGTAACAATTTCTGGTGGAAAAACTCGTGACGCAAATGCTCTCCGAAAAATAGCACTGAATTCTTTATCTAAACCACCAATTCCCATTTTTTGGAAGTCCCAATCTGGATTGATAATTGATTGGCGAACGACTTTCCCCTTTGCTTTACCAACAAGGTTTAAGCTTGAATTTTCTGCTGTTTCAAACTGTATAACAGTATCACCCAAACAACGTCCCATTTGAGTCTTTTTAGGTGCTGTATTTTGTCCAGAACTTATAGCAGATAAATCAGCAGCTTCCAAACTTTTAACTACAAGGCCGAGCATTTTTTTATCCTTGAACTGAAACACCAACTGTTGACCCACGGTGAATGCCTGCCCCGAAAATTGTAATAAAAAATCTTTAGCCATTTCATCAGTGTTATATGGTTCCAAAGTAGTCCTAAAATAAATTGTATCATAAATTTTCTTACGGGTGCTATTTTTTTTAAACTTCTCATGTAATGTACATACGATTTTTTTTGTAAAAAGTCTGCTTCCAAGACAATAGTGCATAAACATTCTGTACTTGAGGTAGGATTAAAATGATACGGTCGCACTTCAATTTCCTGATTAAGGGAAAGAGTGGCCCATTTTCTCTGAGGTAAACTAAATCCAACAGTTCCCCTAGGTACTTCATGATGTCGTTTTACAGTAAATACAAAATGATGATTTGGTGCGGTGGTAACTTCAATATGCCTAAAAAATACGACCATGTTAAACTTATCTCTAAAACTCTAAATTACAAATTAAATTAAATTGTATTATTCTTTCATCTTATTATCGTAATATTAAATTAAATCGTTTATTTTATATAAATTTGAAATTTTGAATTATCTATCAATATGTACTCAATATCTTATATATAAGATTGATATATAACAATTACAAATAAAAAGATAAATTAAATTACATTCCAATTTAATTGGTTTAAAGTCTTATCAAAATCTATATATGTATTCATATATATATACATAGACACTTAAGCTTTAAATCTTATTATAGGTAACAAATCAATAAATTAATAAGATACCTTTACCTGACATCATCTGGGAAGTCATCTGGATTGATTATAGCACAATTTGTAATACTAAGTTCATCAGTAGGACACCTTACTGCTTTCATCCTCTATGAAAAAAAGTAAATTTTACGATTAAAAAAGTGAATCATACTTATTGACAGCATATCACTTTCATAGTCCTAGGTATTGATAAAGTATTGAGCAAGGAGGAGATGACAAAATTCTTTTTAAAGATATGTTCAATTACATACAACGTATATTTATTACGTAAAATATATAAAATAAATAAATAAAACAAAGTATTAAATCACTTTTATATTTGAAACTTACCATTGCTGACATTTTTTGATAGAATTGAAAGGAGTAAGTTTATATACACAGTATGAGACCTGCAATGCAGGATAGAAATATCATCACGATCTTATACAGTATAAGTATGTATACATAGGTTCGGCAACTCGTCGAAATTTTGGTGGTAGAGGATGTCATCATTTTAATATATTTTAATCCTCTCACTAGCCGCATAACGGCGCTGTCATGAAATTCCCAAAAGAGAAAAATTCGAATTACCGCACCTGTATATGTTCACAGTGCAAATAAAGATGTTATCACAAAATTTCTCTCTTGAGAGAATATGACGTCGTATTAATCCCACTCGCTTATATCACATGAATTTCGTTTTATGTTTCTTCGCGTTGCATCTATAACGTTGTCCTCCTACCTCCATTTGCCTACAGTATGAGTATGAGCATGGTCGTATCCACAAATCTGGAGACTCTTGTGGATGGGGTAAGAGTCTTAACATTGGGAGTTGTGTTTTATAAATCGGCCACCACAGACGCTGGGTTCAAGTGATTAGGATTTTGCATTTAACGCCATCCTGCAGTGAAAACAATTACTGATTGAAAGTAAAGAATATAAACTAAACCACTGGGTTTATTCAACTGGGTTAAACTGAAATAATTTTCATATTTTTTTACCGTTTACTTAAAATAAGTACATATATAGTCTCCCTAACAAGACGAGACAGTAAAAGTAAACAAAACTTGACTACTGTGATTGCAACTATTGGCTGGCGATTAGTAACACTTGAATGAGAAAGAGATAGAGGTAAACGAACCCGGGCTATATTTGCATATTGGCGTATACAACAAATCCTAACCACTTGATTAAAGCGCTTTAAGAATCTTACTCTTTCTACGGGAGTTTCTAAAACTGTATATAACTTGTATACAACACTAAGTATGAGTCATGACGTCAGTAATCCACTAACTATAATCACAAGTTGTGATTGTTGATCATCTGTCTGGTACCGTTACCACAATATAGTACTACATAATACACAATAACATAGTACACAATATTAACATAGTACACAATAATAAGAAAGTATCTCCAAGTGAAATCAGTGATTTTAAATGTCTCAGAAATGATTAAGTTTTGAAAAATAGTTCAAATGTAAAAATTAAAAAAATTGTAACAGTTTCTGATCTCTTATATGGATCTTTTACATTTAATCACAGCAACAATTGCCACAATTGACTCAACAATAGCTATGTGGCTCACAAAAGCAACAGACACATGATGTACAATGACAGTCATCTAGATAATCATAACAGATATTGTTTATACTTTACTGGAGTTAGAATGAAATTATATTTAGAAATATGAAATGGTAATTTGTACCTTATTTTTGTGTATTTCTATGTAGGAAATTGCTATAGCTTCAAGAAAAAACAGTTCTGAAAAAAAACATTTATGGAAGCTTTGCATTAAATGTATTTGGACCAAATACATACTACTAAGAACTAGCCATAGCAGAGAACAAGTGGGTAGAAAAATTACTATGGAAACAAATATCTTTAAACACATTTCTCCTAAAAATTTTTTAGCGATTATTCTACATTAATGTTCCTTAAATATTGCTGATCTAAAAGAGGAACAGTAAAGAAAAGTAGCTTTGCGATGAAATAGAAATTCATTTATGTTTTTTTGTACAAGATATATGTATCTTTCATAAAATAAATGTTGTTATTTTGCAGATTATTATGACTTTAATTAGAACAATTTTTTATTATTAATACAAGTATTTTATTTATATTATAATAATATCGTAATAATAATATAAAATCGATTATTACGTAAGTAATAATATTAATGAAAAATATTTTGGATAAAAATTGGGTGGTTTCAAGGAAAACATAATTTGATGTGATTATTTTTTTTTTACAAAAGAATGCATAGAGAACACATGAAAGTTAAAATAGTTTTTTTCTGAGAAATAGAACTATATATCTTTTTTACACATATCGATTTGGCGGAACATTCTACGTCAAAACTTATTAAAATATAACATTAAAGAAATCAATGATTAAATTAAAAAATGAAATATTTGATATAAAAATCTGAAATAACGCACGAATTATTGATTTTGTTGACATTGCATTTTTATGCTTTGCTACAGAACTTAACCCAACATATACAAAATTGTAGAAGTACAATATATAATGTCGAAAATATCTTTGCGAATTTGTCAAAGTCATGATATGACATAATGATATGACGTTATTTTTTAATAGTTTATAATTAAAAAGTTGCTTAGTTTCGAATTGTACATAATAGTACAACTCTTCAAGAATGGAAAAGGCCTCTGCCACTTGCTGTGCGATTTCTTAAAATTGTAAAAATTAACTTTTATGAAATTGTGTTTTTATGTGACAAATAGCTTTTTGCAAAAACTAATAAATATTTGGGAACAAAATATGGTACACTTTTTAAGGATGATAAAAGCTACATTTATATAAAGTTTCGACTTCGTATATTCAATTTTACATGAATAATTGACATTTGAAAAAATGCGTTTTTGAACGGTTTTTATTTGCTTACGGCTCAACGAGCTAACCAATCCTAACGTTCGATATCTCATCTGATAGATATTTTTAATATCTACGACTTTTATTGTAAACTTTTTGGGGATCGATTATTACGTTTATTGTTACATGTAGAAAATGTGTTTTCAGCAACTTTGGAGATTGTTTACAGAATCTGTGCAAGAAATTTTGAGTGGCAGACGTATCGGATCTGTTTCTGAATATGATTTTAACAAATTCGCATAATAAAATTTCAGATACGATTTTTTACAAAATTTGGGCTAATTTGGGGCTAATTTGACTGAACTAGTAAAGTTTTAACTTGAAGATAAAAAATAAGATAAGAACATAAAAGTTAACGAAGTCATTGCATAAATATTTGAATGCGAATATAATCAGAAGTAATATAAAATAATAATGTTTTCTCAGGTTATATGTTAACAGATAATTAAAATTGTAAATATCTATTTTACAATATATATAGTTTGTACGTAAAAAATACACACATATATATTGTGTAATTTATATCACATACACTTAGTAATGCGTACATTATTTCAGTATATTTGTTTTTATTAATCTCATTGTGGTTTCATACTACATATATGTAAAATACGCACATAGAATATATGATCTTCATGGACGACCATATATACATATATATTTTTTTCGAACATGATATGTAAACAACATGAAACGTAAATTTTTTGATAATTAATCGCGCTTTGAAATGTACACACTATTACATGGGTTGTACAAGTATCTTGTGCAAAAAGATGAATATTTTATATTAATATTAGGCCTCGATAATGCTGGGAAAACGGTGAGGAATTAAAAAGCTGTGTATTTGTGGTTAAGTAAACAAATTCGTTTCTAAATGGTTTTTGAATCCATAGACATATTTAGAGGCGGCGAAAACAAAATTTACAAAGAATTACAAAGGTATGAATCCTTGCAAAATTACAACAACCGTTGGTTTAAATATTGGAAAAATTGATATAGCTGGTGTTCGTTTTAACTTCTGGGATCTTGGTGGACAAGAGGAACTTCGATCACTGTGGGATAAGGTAATTGATAATTTGATATATACCTATTTATTCTATTGCAAGAAATTATATATATTTTATGTTTATAGTATTATGCAGAATCACATGCTGTCATTTACATAGTTGATTCATCAGATCGAGAAAAGATACCTGAATCTAAAGAAACTTTTGGTAAAGTTTGAAAAAAATAGAATATACATTGAATTATGATATTTTTTATTGGACAAATATTTATATTTTATTACAGATAGAGTTATATCGTCAGAACACTTAATAGGTGTACCACTTTTAGTCCTAGCTAATAAGCAGGATGTGCCTGATTGTATGGGTGTTAGAGAAGTAAAACCAATTTTTAATCAAAATGCACACCTAATAGGTAGAAGAGATTGTATGGTGATGCCTGTTTCTGCTTTGAATGGGTATGTAAATTTTTAGACTTATTTATTTTAATTTTGTTTTCTTTTAATGAAATTAGATTATATTATGTACTTATTTATATTAATATGATTTTATGAGTTACATATAATTGTTTTAAGTTTCTAGTGTAATGACATAAATGACTAATTGATAAATGAATAAAATATGAATTACAAAGAAAATTGCTTAAAAAGAATAATTACTTTAAGTTGAATGCAACAAATCTTATGTTAAGTAAAAAAAATACTTCATAACATGATATCATGCCAATTTTCTATTTTAGTTGTAAATTGTTTATTTCTGTAATGATTTACTAAAATTACAATTAAAATAGTAATTATTTTCTAATTTTTTAATCAATAGTATTTGAGTTTAAATATTATTTTTATACATATAATTACATAAGATTTAATGAAAATATAAAACATTTTTTACGTAAATAATAAATTATCAATCAAATTATACTGTATAATTTTGAATATGTTATATTGATAAGATGGGCATGTTATGAAATTTATGAGTTATTTAAAACATAAAATAAACAAATATAATTATTTATACAATACAAAAGGGATGGCATAGATGAAGGAATTCACTGGCTCGTGGATTGTGTCAAGAGAAACAATGATGTTCGGCCCCCTCGTAATCAGAATGACAATTGTCTGTCCTAACAAGACATTCCTGATTTCTTTCATATAAGTTGATATATGAACAGTATTTTAATGTAAAAACTCTGTACATTTACATTAGAAACTACATTTTTACTAATAAACTTTGTTTTGTAATCTGTATTAATTGAATTACTTACTCTGTCAATTTGTATTTACGATAACAGAATATTAATATCTCTTTTTACTTTGTAAAAGGTAGCTCTTTTACATTTTATTTATTATTATTTGATTCATTGCTTTTTAATCTACTTTAATATCAGCTTTATTATCAATTGTTACATGATAATTATTACCAATTGATATTTTAGTAGTTTTTATTCTTTATTTAGTATAATTAATGAATTTCCCAATTACTCTGTTAACTGATCTGTATTACTGATATCAAGGTAGTTGAGATAAGAGATAATGCTAACACCTTACTTCCCCTTCTGTCATGTTGGTGATAAAAAGTCTTCAAAACTGTTACTTCAGTTGTATACTAGACAATATACGATTTATAATTTCAGTATTAAATGTTTGTAATAATCTTCTAGTGCACCATGTGGACATATTACGAATCTGAAGATTGGAGTGTTTTACCACCAGAATTGAATAGAAGGTGACGATTTTATTATCTTTAACATCTCATACAAAAATTAGTTCTAGATATATATAAATTATGTATAATCACATATCTATTTATCACTTTAAACTATTTATATATATATATATATTTATATATATATATAATAAATGTTTATTTGTAACAAGCATGTGATATAAATTATTCCATAACATTAACAGTGTATATAATTATATTATTAGAATTACTTCTATGAGAAATATTACAAAATTATATTTCACTGAAAAATTTATTTGATACAAATGAAATAACAAAAAATTATGTAATTTAATTTAATGAATATCTAATAGCAATCTGTACCAAATAAGTATTTTTATATTAGATATGCTAACATATTGTAGATATACACATGTATGTCACAATTTTATTATTTTTAATACAAATTGTGCAATGACGCTCAAATTATATATTAATATTTCATCATAAGAGTGAGACAGGGAGAGAGAAAGAAAAAATTCTATTTTCAATGAGAAAATACGCATCACTAAAATTCTCAATAAAGACATCTTATCGGAACATAGGGGGAAAAATGGATCATAAACTTCCGATTGAACAAAACAGTACAAATTTCGCGCTTTAGAAATGAACATCATTTTTATTCACTACGTTGAGCAAAAGTGTAAATAAGAGAGTTGGAATTAACGGTACAATATAATGAAACAATTGGAATTTCGGAAAAGAATAATTGTTATATCCGTTCACTGATGTTTCAATTGTAAGGAATGTATATTGTAGAAAATGGTCACGATAACATTAACCAAAAAGCCACGGTATTATCAGGAACAACGTCAGTGAAAATGGGTAGCCATTTTGATTTTTGGTGTGCGAATACCGCGGACCATCGTGAAGAGTGTTTGTCGTGTGATAGGCTAAACGACTGTGGACGTTTAACTATGTCCATGGTTTTTTTCCCAGTTGATTAACCCTTTACTGTGAATCAAACGTTTCGTACGGTACGTATTGTCAACGATATAAAGTCAAATTAGGAGCGAAATACTCGGAATGCAAACCGTATATGTAAACCGATACAGGCCGATATACCAGGTGCAGAATAGAGACTATGCAGAAGTGAGTGAGGGCGCACAACTCGCGCCCTAGGAGGCGAGGCATATCTCGCCGTATTTGTCATACGACGTTACGTGTAAAAGGTGGGCGATACGACGACGGTAGATTCGACGGCGTCTTCGTGTCGTCTCATACGTACGCCGTGAAACGTCGTTTAGATATTTCCGGATCTCAAGTTTCCTGAAAACGACGTCCTTGACTGGTACTGTTTGACAGCTAGAAAACTAACCCTTGGTTCGATGCCCTTCAGTGCGAACGATCTTTTATATAACCGGTTTACACGTTTTACAATATGCTGTCGAGTTGTACGAGCGTACGACCGCGACGCGTTTTTATAGCACGTGAATTTCTGGTCGAATGACATTCAAAAACTAGGTAATATCCATTGCATGCATTGCACTCTTCTGATCGACTACTTAGATTTCGCCAGCGAAACCGGTTATTTTGTATTTATATGCACGTTTTATAACGCGTTTAAAATAGAATATTAAGTTTATGTTCTCTATTCAACAAAGAACCTGTATATTGTATTTGTTTTCGTCTTTTATATACAAACTTTCAAGCTTTTATTGTATGCAACAAATTACTGATAAACTAAAATCATATTACAAATAATTTATTTGTATTTGTTTCAAGATATAATACTTCCAAATAGTATTGCTCATAATTACTTTTATTTATCCCCTTTGTGAAAGGTAATTAAACAATTATAATGTATACAAAAACAATATATATGTTTACTTTTTATATTGTGTGATATGTAAATACAATTTTAATTGGTTCTTATGTCGTATATTGTTATATTATAATTTTAATATATTTTTCATTTTGTACTATTTTTATATAATGATGGTTTTATTAAATTAATGATTAAAAATTTTTCAAGAAGAAAGGTAGAGAACATCAACTTATTTTTATTTATTTTATACTTGTAGTTGTTTAAAGTTTTTGCAAATAATATTTTACAATTGTCCATAATATTACGTGACCTTTTCTCAATAGGAAGGAAACTGTGTGTTCCATACTCATCTATACTTCATTTGTATTATTGAAGTTCGTCATATACATTTGAGAACATCATTGAGAACATCATTGAGAACATCATTGAGAACCATGAATGCTTCAGAACACGGGTAATATATATTTTCTAACATTAAGTTAATTATTCATAACAGTATCCCCTTAATAATGAAAAAATATGAAAATGTTATTAAATGTAAATTACTGCTAATCTTTTAGATCTTTT